>NC_140000.1:21702841-23177585 GCF_964263955.1 Coregonus lavaretus | reverse complement strand
GGCTTCTGTGTTTGATTGACAGATAAAATACATTTGTATATTATATGTTGTCTAAGGAGCTAAAAATGTATTATATTGTTCGTATAGGTCGTATGCATTTCTTACTAAGGTTGTTTAAACCTCTCTTATAGAAACAGAGCCAGAAACAGTGCAGGGAATCAGCTCCAATTATATGCTTCGCCACAAGACAAAAATGGCTAAATTCCGTCACTCTACTCCCTGGCCCTGTAACATAATGTAGCAATGCAGACAGAGAGAGTATCCTAGCAACACAGCCCCAATCCTGTTTTACTTCAGCTTGAAAATTACAGAACTGTCAGTCACCTCAAACTGAATGATAGATTTGTCCAAAACAAAAAGCAGCCTGCACAAGAAGATGATGCATCTGTATTGGCTGATGACAAAAGATGGACAAAAGATGGGTAATATTGATGAGCTTGAAGTCCTCTCGATCCATCGGCAGAATCCAATTTTATCTCTGACATTACACACTCAACGATAGAAACCTATTATCAGCCAAACACAAGCCTATAATGGTTTAGTCTCTCTCTCTCTCTCTCTCTCTCTCTCTCTCTCTCTCTCTCTCTCTCTCTCTCTCTCTCTCTCTCTGTCTCTCTCTCTCTTTTCTCTCTCTCTCTCTCTCTCTCTCTCTCTCTCTCTCTCTCTCTCTCTCTCTCTCTCTCTCTCTCTCTCTCTCTCTCTCTCTCGCTCAAGACGTTATCAGAGCAGTACAATAGGGACTATCTAAACGCATCCCTCTCGTTCTGTTAGGTGTTTGTCCGTCATTAGGCTAGTCAAGCAATCACTCTGCTGCTATCAATGCCATGCAGGAGCTACTCATTTGAATTTGAATTAGAAACTAATTTCACTGTTATTGCTTTATTGCTTAATCCCTCTGTGCTTTCCCACTAAGAGATAGAAGCTGCTAGATTGTTACTAATTTCACTGTTATTGCTTAATCCCTCTGTGCTTTCCCACTAAGAGATAGAAGCTGCTAGATTGTTGCCATAGTGCAGAATGTTAAACCACTATGGGACCAACCACATGATGGATTTATACTGAGAAGTACAGCAGAGCAAAACCTAGAGGTTGGAGGTCAGAGGTTAGGCTTGGACAGTATGGACAAACCTTTCTCTCATGTACAGTAGAATAAAGAATTCAGTATTATGAATGTATTTTATTTTCTAACTCATTGAATAGGCCCTAGATATGTGAACCTTACGCCCCAGTTCATATTCTCTAATTAATCCATTAGAATGACTGTGGTTTATGGTACTGTGTTCATATGAGATAGCTGACATTAAAGATCCGAGCAATACAGAATGCATTAAAGTCTATCCCTACATCGAATCGAAGTCTGGTCAATAACCCCCCACCCCCTTCTCCTCTCTCTCCCCTCCTTCTCTCCCCTGTAGATCTGTTCAAGTACAGGCTGATCAATAGCAAACTGGTCAACAGCACCTTCCTGCACAACAAGGAGGGCTGCATGCTTAGCGACTTCAGCGACGAGAACAGTGCCTACATGATTTACTTTGTCAGCTTCCTGGGCACCCTGGCTGTGTTGCCTGGCAACATCGTGTCGGCACTGCTCATGGACAAGATCGGACGACTGAGGATGCTGGGTAATAGAGCGAGGAGAAGCGACAGTGTCATCACGGCTACAATGGTGTCGTCTGATTTTGCACAGTACAGTTGGTGCATGTCTTCGACACAGAGATCAGCAACCTTAAGAAAACAAAATATAGTCTGCTTAGTCTATGGTAGATTGGTCAGAATTTTCTGTCTCACTACGGCCAAAAAGGATTCAATGCATTCAGCAAGAATAGCAGGCATATTAGATGACATATTCATAGGTTCACTCATTTTCCATTTCTTCTTCTCTCTCTCTCCCTCCTTTCCCCCTCCCTCTCTCTCCCCCTCCTTACCCCCTATCCCTATCTTCCTCCCTTTCCCTCCCTCCTCATCTCTTTCCCTCCTCTCCTGTCTCTCTCCAGCGGGCTCCAGTGTGATCTCTTGTGTCAGCTGTTTCTTCCTGTCGTTCGGCAACAGCGAGTCGGCCATGATCGCTCTGCTCTGTCTGTTCGGGGGCATCAGCATCGCCTCCTGGAACGCCCTGGACGTGCTGACGGTGGAGCTCTACCCCTCTGACAAGAGGTAGGAAACCCAAACCAGAGAGCCACACCAAAATCTTGGCACTGTGGAAGGTTGTAGCTTCCAGGGTGTACTGGCAAAAGTGGTGCCTTGATATGATTGGCTACACTAGATGGAGGAAAATGGAGAAAATAGTACTGTGTGGTTGTGGTGTGTGAGACTGGGTGGGAATCCTTACTGCCACCCCATGGCTGAGTGAACACTGCACTGCCTCAACCAACCTATACTGAAGAAAAAAACATCTGTTTATCCCAGTAAACTGGGGTGACAGAAACATTTCTGGCCCTTTCAAACTCTGAGATCTCATCTAGCAGACTGGCTGTTCATTATTATATCTGACCATGATTTAATATTATTTTCCAATTTCAGAAAGAGTAGTAGCGCTCCCCCATGTGGCTGAACAGTCCTCCTGCAGGTGTTTCATTATGAGTTCAATCTGAGACTGTTTGAATAGAGGTTATTATGGAACTAACTGACCTTCCTCTCTCCTCCCAGATGCACAGCGTTTGGCTTTCTAAATGCCCTCTGTAAGCTGGCAGCCGTGTTGGGCATCAGCATCTTCACCTCTTTCGTGGGCATTACCAAGGCTGTGCCCATCCTGTTCGCCTCCGGGGCGCTTGCAGCGGGCAGCTTCCTGGCATTCAAGCTGCCGGAGACGCGGGGCCAGGTGCTGCAATAGTGTGGCCACACCCCTAGGGGGCGACGTGGGGGATCAGAAGAGTAAGCCACACTGTGAACAACAAGCAGCCCAAGAAACCCCTAAACTCTGCCCTGTACACCCCATTGAAGTCATAGCCTATTCACAGGATTTTGTTCAGTGCAGATTCTGCACAGATCTACTAAGCTGTAAATATTGTGGATTGCCTGATATTGGATGTACTGTTTAGATAGACACATCTCTATACTACTAAGATCTGTGGAACTGTGCTGCCGCTGCTTGACATTGATCCCCATGAATAGGCTGTGAGTTGGTAGAGAAAGGGAAGTGCAACCAAACTCTGCCCCTAGACCAACAGAAGCTGTTCCAACTTTAATGGTTGTTCAGTGTAAACGTAATCACTGAGTGTATGTGTTTAGGAGGGTTGAGGAGCTAGTTTAGATGCATGTCCCTAAAATGAAGACAGATTTCTGGGGTTATGGGTAGGGACATGGGGTCTAGTTTATGAGCCATGCCAATAGCCCGTAATAGAAATTACCACTAGCCATCCAATCCGTATTCACACCAATTTCTCTGATAAGCTCAGCTCACTTCCCATCTACATGAGTCTACATTGCCATGGTAGAACGTCAGTAAAAAATTATGTTACACCTTGATTTGAACCATTTTTGACTTAATGGGTAAACCAAACATTTTGTTAAACCAAGGCCTCTCCTCATTATCATACCTTCCAAGGTCTTGTGTTTATTTTATGTACAAAATAACTGCCATTTTATAGATGTTAGAACATTCCAGGTTTACTTTCATTATGGTTTGAATGAGACTGTTGACAAAAGTGATCTGTTGAGCTTTTTCCCTTTAAAACATTATTTCTAGCCATTCTATCGCAATCAATCATGAAAGGTCACTCAAATCAATCCATCAATCTCCCTTACTTTGTGTAGCCCATATTGTTCGCCATGTAATTTTTAGAACAACACTTTGTTCAAACATTCCACATTTAAAGCACAAACGTTTGCTGATGCAAATATTACTATTGCCACAACTTGTTACAATAGTTATTACTATTGTCACGTTTTCAACAAACGTTTAAAAGCCCACAGTTCAATCGTCATTCTTGCTTCATATATCCTGTAGTAACAAATGCCTTCTTTGTACCATCTGTCATAGGCATTGTGTTTTGCTCTTACAAAATGTGTTTTTGGAAAGTGGTATGCATGTAACAAGGTATGTAAGTGAATTCATCAAAAACTTGCTAGAAAGATAGAAAACAATATGAAAATGGCATTGAAGTGTGTCATGTTACTGTACATCAATAAGTCAGATGTTAGATGTTATATCCATGTCATTTTACAAGAGAAATCATACTGCCTTTGCTATAATTCTGCTGTTCTAATATTGGCCTTGGATTTCTGGAACATTCTCGCATCCCTTAAGCACATCAAACCATTTGAATGTGCACAACTAAAACATACGTTTTCTTTCTTTGTGATATTGTGATACAGGAACTAGATATTCAAAGTGGAGCGAAAATATTAAAGACAATGAAGTTGGAAATAATACACAAAGGTATGGAAAGAATACACTAAACTTCAGTGAAACATTGCAACAATATTATATATTTTTTGTAGATTCCATTTTATATTTGTTTTGAGTTTTAAAGATATAAAGATATATTTACTTTTGGGGGCAATATATGTTTTTCAAAAGAGAGTATAGTGGTAAGCACATATATGCACTGTCATTAAATACTAACATGTACATCATTGCCCATATATTATTCTGAGTAGAATTTTGGTATGGGTGTGAGAATGTGCTTTTTTGCCTGTGCAATATTGAACTTTGACCTGCAATTATTTTAGTTTTTTTGTGGATTCTTGATAGCTTGTTCATTTGTTGTTTTATTCGATACTTGGAGTATGATTAACTGATGTGGCGATACATGTAAAAGCTGCTTTATTGATCGAATGATCAAAATGAGAATTAAACCTCAATGAGAAAAGGGAACATTATTGGATGTTATTGGATGCTTATGAGAAACATTTCACCAAGCATTGAAATATAAGTAGTATAACCTTCCTTTAATTTTCACCCTTGAAGCTTAGAACATCATGATATATGGGTACATCTAACATGTTACACACCTCTGCCGAGGTTTTTATCATACATGATAGACTAGGACTAAACACACTGCTAAGGGCAGTGTCCTCATGGGATATCTGATCCATAGATTTCCTGTACATTGGTTTGGTACCAAACAATGTTTCACATTCCCCTTATAGCAAGCACATTGATCAAGTGTGGTATGTTCACAATTGCATGTTACAAAGAAACAAACAGAGAAAAGCATCAAAGCACTGATTCAGAAAGAAAGGAAATTATCATAAACTGCCATTTTGTAGGATAGCAGCCATATGTAGACGTAACAGTATTCTAGATAGAGACCAATCCATTGCACTAAATGTACCTAGCAGTACATGCACAGTTGTTAATGCCTTGCGTTCTTCAAAAGACCAAAACCTTTGAGACATAAAATAAATCAGTAGCACATGAAGGGTAACAGAAGGTAAAGCAGTTGACTTAAGCACAACAACTGCTTACAAGCGACCAATTTAAGACAGTAGCCAAATGATTCATTGGTACCAAATGAGTCATGGATGCAGTTGTGAACAGTACACAAAATAATCAGAATACATTGATTTACAGTAGTCGCAGTTGCCAATTTATTGACATAGCAACCTCTCACTTTACTTTATGTTACATGACCATAAACTAGCATATTGTACGTTCAATTTAGGACCCCTTAATCTATGTAGGAACTTCAAGCCGTTACCACGTTCCTCACAATTGACATGCAGTAGTCTACACACCCGAACCATTCACTGATGGTTTAGTGACCGCCGATCTATAAGTGTGCCATGAGTAACTTATTTCATTGATTATTGCCAAATATTTTTGTATGTCTTAAGTTTATACTATGTCATAAAAAAAAACTGGAATATAGATTTAAATATGTAAATTAAAATAAATAAAATATAACATAGATCATTCATAAATATTATAGCTCTTTATAACCTTTGACCCCTTGAAAAAAATCCTGTAGTAGGGTGAGCAGTTTTCATAAGCTGACCTGGGACATGGACAGCCAGTCTGCCGGAAAGTACATTTGTTCACAATTCCTCTAAGCAGCACAGTAATCTTAAAAGGTTACATTTGTTATTGAAGAATCAGCCTCAGCATTGCAGCTGATCTGTATTTCCATATCCTATCTGTATGTTGTCCTAATTATATCACCCATGAAATGATAAACAAGGATGTCAATATTAATGTTGTATAGTACGACATGGAACGCTGTGAAATGCTTAACTATCTATTTACTCTCTCAGTGAACCAGTTCAGGATATTTTCAGTCAAGATTGTTTTTAGTACCTGTAGTTGCATATTTTCAATTCTGTTACAGGTTTGTTTTGTATTCTTAACTGCTCGGTCAACGGTCAATCATGAGTGCAAAAACGTAATTATAGCAATAAGTGTTAGATTATTTGTATTTTATCTCTCCCCAAAACACTATTGGGAAATGAAGCACATTATATGCTGGGCCTTTTCCACTGAGAGGCTGTGTGTTGGCTTCTACTAAATGGGACTGAATGGCTTATATTCACTTCTAAAACTACCCCTAGGTCTTTGAGGCTTTTGTCAATAAGAATATGTTGCGATTAATTACATGTAACAGAGAATTTATCACTGTCATTGTGCTGTGCTGTAGAATCTGTAGATGTTTGTATGTAAGTATAGATCATAGAATTAGGAATTACAATACTGTATACATGTGTAACCATAAAAAAATACAAAGGACAAAAAAACTGAAGTGTAAATGACAGAATACTATTGTATGTTGTCTTTGATTTTGTGTATTTTGTAAATGAGAATGGAATATAAGTAAAAACATAAAAATAAATACTACTGGTTATGAAGAATACTTAAATATTACAATGTCATGATTCTGTTATAAAGTTTGTGTGTGAGATTTTTTCTTATCTTTTGTCATTGTTTATTTATGATGAGGTTTGTACTGTTGTGCAATTGACCTTTTCAGAACTGCAGTGGATAGCAAAGAAAAATAAACTACTGTCCTAATGATGAAACCCTTGTAATTATTTAATTTACCGAATTGATCATCAATGATCTAATTGATTTCTTGACTTCTGTGCCTAGGGGTCAGAACAGCATCCCACTGGGCACAGATGTAAATTCAACATAATGTAGCGACCCGCACAGACAGCTGTGTGTTATGTGTTAGGCTAGTAGATGGTTGTGTTGTACCTACCAGTACCCAGTGTTCGCGGGGTCCGACATGTCAATCAACCTGCTATCTGCCAATCACGGGAATGCCTGGAATGTTCTGATGCCGGGCATTCTGGCGGTTGGCGGAATGGCGTGGAGGAGGGTTGGGCAGGGGGATGGAGCATTGGAAGTTAAGACCAGGTTTAGCCTTTGTTCTCTCTCTTTTACGTCTGGGCTTCACAAGAGAAGGTCACGATTGGCTTGTGGATTATCTTTCATTTATTTGGCGTGGGCTACGGCCAAACAGTAGCCTGTGTAAAGTTGGTTTAATAAACCGTCCATTCGTAAACTCAATCCTCTGTCTGGACAGTTGTTATTTTATGATCTAGTCAGGTCATTACAATAATTTCACCAACAGGCATGATAGCTAATTTAGAAAAAGTAACTCTACAACAAACCTCCACCAGCGCTAGATTTACTAGCCTACAAAGACAAACCTCCAGCACTAGATTTACTAGCCTACAAAGACTACAATTTACTGCAAATACGAGTCCCAGGCCGTCTGCAAAGACTACAATTCAAACAAAGACGACAAGTCCCAGACAGTCCAATCCAGGCAGTACTTCCTGAATACGTTGGATAACGTAGCTTCAACTGAGGACACTGTGAAAAGGTAGGTAGCTAATACATGTATTACGACGCACTTTGGGTTATTACAGCTTTGCTAATTCATTAATAACAACCCAAACTAGCTAAGGTACTATTTGAGGTTACTAAATGCAGTCAATATGGCTGTGGTTACTGCAAGTAGCTAGCCAGTTAGATAACGGTAGCTAGCTAGCTAGTTTCGTGTGAAGGAAATTAGCACACGTCATTGGGCAGCATTGCATTTTCATGTATCTAAAGAACATAGTTAGATGTTGTAGCTATAGATAACAGATACTGTAGCTATGTAAAGCTAGCTACACTTAGAAAGAAGGAGAACCCTTTTTGGTTCCAAGTAGAGCCCTTTTTGGTTCCAGGTAGAACCCTTGTGGGTTCCATGTAGAACCCTTTCCACAGAGGGGACAGCCAAATAACCCTTTTAGGTTCTAGATAGCACCTTTTTTTTCAAAGTGTAACTTCTGACCCTGAAGAGAGACCACCAGACCACTTTTTCTCTGCAGGCTGTCTATAGTCGTCGCCTGCCCCAGTCCTCTGAATGCTGCCCAGTGTTCTCCGCTGTGCCCGTCCCATCTCCACCAACCTCGCCTTCACCAGGCCCTTAGCTCACTTCAGACCCCACATGGCTCCTGATCCCAACCGGCCAGTGGAGGGGGCCATACGGACCAAGCTCACCCAGCAGCTGGAGCCAGAACACCTGGAAGTCCAGAACGAGAGCCACATGCATGCTGTGCCCCCTGGGTCCGAGTCCCACTTCCGAGTCCTAGTGGTCAGCCCACGCTTCGAAGGCCTCTCCCTGCTACAGCGCCACCGCCTTGTCAACGAGACCCTAGCCGAGGAGCTGAAGACCTGTGTCCACGCGCTGGCCATCCAGGCCAAGACGCCCCAGCAGTGGGGCAGCAACCCCAGTATAGCCAAGAGCCCACCCTGCATGGGAGGATCCAAGGGGGACCACACGGTGGAGGAGAAACTCAAGGCAGGACAGGACTGACCAGCCAAACTCAGCAGTCATCAGCCCTGGTTCTAGAGAGCAACAGCCTGTGCAGGCTTTGGTTCCAGCACTAACTCATCTATTAAAATGTATTGTCTGTTCAAGACCTTGATTAGTTTAATCAAGTCTGGAACAAAAGCCTGCACGCCCCATATGCCTGGACATTCAGGATGCAGTTGAAGAGGATGTCAATAAACATTGATGTAAACTAGTGTGATATCATTTCAGTACTGCTTGAGAGGTTGTTTCTAAATGAGCAGCATCACTTTGGTCTCTTGGCAGTTGAATTCAAGAAGAGTTGGGTTTTATATTAGACTCTTGCATTTAGTGGCCATCACTAGAATGCATCAAGATCTTGTAGTTCAGTAGTATATGGTACATTGAACTATATGATACGACAAGTGATGGAGTGTGTCTGTTTTGTCTGAAAATAAAATATATTGTATGTGAGGGAAAAGTACATGAAGTCTGGACAGAATAAAGAACATGTTTTCTCAGGTGCATTGTGGCGGTTTTGTGGTTTGCATTATTTCCCCCAAAAGGCTTGGGTGTCTGTTAATAAAAATACAAATTTGATGAAATGTTGCATGTAATGTTTTTGTTTTGCATGCTACCTTTGAATACACATCTGCAACATAGGTTTAAAAACCTGCTGTGTTATGATTTTGAAATGGAACACTAAATGTAGTACTAATGTTACCACATGAGGGCAGTATGTGCAAATGTTATGTTGATGTGAAGTACAGGGTTGACAGAATGATGACACATGGCTTCATTATTTAATTATGACACTGCCTTTCATCAATTCTTAAATACAGTAATTCTTAAATCCCATAATACTTTTTATTACATTTTTCACCATAAAATGTTGTTAAAGCAACAGGGGATAATCACTAATTGTGGAATATAAAGTGTTGGTTAATAGAGGTGGTCAAACTCGATTGTCTTAGAAACACACGGCCATGATGGGGTTAGGACATGTTATTCTGAGAACCACCATCTTTCACCCTGTCTTCTGGCCCTAAGCCATCCACAATAATTAGAAAAGACAGGCAAATAAGTCAAATTGGTAAGGAAGTATGTGAACTCTGATACACCCTGTATGTGAGTTAAGACAATCGAGTTTGACCACCTCTATTAACCAAAACTTTATATTCCACAATTTTAGTATTTTCAAATTATTGTGGATGGCTTAGGGCCAGAAGACAGGGTGAAAGATAGTGGTTCTCAGAATGACATGTCCTAACCCCATCATGGCCGTGTGTTTCTATTTCTATCTCGGCTGTATGTGTCACCGTGAAGGTCCTCTTGTCCTACCCTCAACCCCAGGACCTGCCAAAATATCTGTTATTACAAAAACATGTAAGAGTAATGGCACGAAAAACATTGTTGGTGATAGCTTAAACAAACAGCGAACAACCATATTTTCTTAATGTGTTGTTTATCCGATAAATTAATAAACATTTTAATGTTTTAGGAGGTCTCATTGAAATATTTCAGTACATCAACAAACCGGATAACTTTAAAATATGCAACTAAATCAACAATATTCAACAGAGCCAAAACAACCATCCAAGCGGCCATTTTTCCCATACATTTTTTAAGTGTTGAAAAGCTCATAAAGATGGTCCTTATTGAATGTGGAGTCAACTCAAGGCTGACTTCTACAAACGTCCCTGTCTGGAATAGACGACCTGTCAGGCCTTACAAAAGGCCCTGTGAGGAAGGTGAACAACTGGTGTCACTGGTTTGAAAAAGGAAAACAGTCACACAACCATTTTATGACCCTGTCTATTAGAGTCAGGCCTTAGGGGGAGAGGTAAACTACTACACGGGCAAAAAGCGAAGGGTGAAGGCAATTGCAATAAAGTCTACTGCCTTGGGAAGCAAAGACTTGTCTCTGCAAATTAGATTTACCTGTCACAATTCCAGGTGCTGTTATGAGGGAGTGGTGAGGAGGACACGTCATCCATTTTAAACCAGCATAGCATAATGCTGTTGCAACAAAAATGACGAAGTTGATTGGTTGATATCCGTCATGAGTTGTTATGAGATTAGAGTTCATGTCAGAGTTTATTTAACTGCTAGTTCACAACTCAATCAGAAAATTGTGACGGTGTATAGGTAGCATGGGTTAGGGTCAATTACTTTTCAATTGGTAATATGTTGAAATGTATTCATTTAAAAGTATAAATAATGTTGACAGATAATGTGGTATCTTTAATTCATGAACTGAATGGAAATTAAATTCCTGGATGGACAATATTAAAAACTAAAACAAATTACAGCCAACCTTGGTAGATAGGCTGCTTTCCTTCTGGCTGGTCCCTGGTGATGATGATTACCTCCCGAGTGGCGCAGTGGTCTAAGGCACTGCATCGCAGTGCTAGCTGTGCCACTAGAGATCCTGGTTCGAATCCAGGCTCTGTCGTAGTCGGCCGCGACCAGGAGACCCATGGGGCGGCGCATAATTGGCCCAGTGTCGTCCAGGGTAGGGGAGGGAATGGCCAGCAGGGATGTAGCTCAGTTGGTAGAGCATGGCGTTTGCAACGCCAGGGTTGTGGGTTTGATTCCCACGGGGGGCCAGTATGAAAAATAAAAAAATAATGTCTGCACTAACTGTAAGTCGCTCTGGATAAAAGCGTCTGCTAAATGATGTAAATGTAAATGTAATGATGGATAATCCAGGGGTTGCCCACGTGTCCCGGTCTGGGTGATCTGTCAGTGGGAACCCACCTCAGTGGTAGCCTGCTCTACGTCAGAGCCAGGAGTGATGGTGCCAGGCCGGGCTGGGACCCTGGGCAAGGCAGGGTTCCCGCGATGGCCCCTGATTTACGCTCCCGGCTCCAGACCAGGGCTCCTTTTGCACAGCTGACCCCTCCAGGTTGGCGGTCAGGGGGGCTCGAGGAGAGGAGGGAGGGAGGCACCAAATGGGTGTCTACTCTGAGAAAAGGCCCTGCCGGGGCCTGCTTGACCATCCCAGGGGACTATCTGCCTCCACAGCCCCCCTGGTCAGCTGCAGTGTCTGTGCAGCATGTGTGTGGAGGGAAAAGAGCCTGTTAAACACATTTAATTAAACCCCACTAATAACAACAATCGTTAAATGTACGTTTTGAATGATAAAACTGGGGGTGTTACACATTACACATTTTTTATTGTAGGAAATGTTACAAAGACCCATGACTATTACACGGGATGATTTGTACTAGCTTTATTATACAATTTTGCATTTAAAAAATACTTTGGCATGTCTTCACAGTACACTCATGGGTCAAAATAGGGAATACATCACATTCAAAACACTAATTACAAGTTAGAAACTTCAGAAAGGGTTTTAAAAGCTCACACTGATCTGATAAATAATCATTATCTGGTTTCACAATGTGAGAAAAAACAAGTGTTGGATTTAAGATGACGGTAATAGCCTATTAAGTCCTTTAATTGGAAAGTTTTTCTCTCTCTCGCACAACACTGCCTACTAATGAATTCAGTGAATGGGCGGCTTGAAAGAGAAGGACAAAGAAGAGATAGGGGAAGACAATATCCTTGTGTGGGAGAATTAGTTACACTCAGTAGTCTAAGTATTCAAAGCAGAGTAAAAGGGCTGCAGGGATTAAGAGAAAAGTCCACACAGGTGGGCTCTGGGAGAAACCAGGTGTCACGATCGTCGAAAGGATGAGACCAAAGCGCAGCGTGTTGAGCGAACATCGTAGTCTTTATTTAGTTAAAGCACGATCAAAAACAACAAACCAAATAGGACGAAAGTGAAGTCCAAATACTGATAAAGCTAACAGCAACAAGGAAACAAAAACCCACAAAACCAAGGTGAAACCCCACAGTATAAATATGGCTCCCAATCAGAGATAACGAGCCGACAGCTGTCACTCGTTACCTCCGATTGGGAGTCACCTGAATAAACACGAACAATCACCACACCTAGAAATGAAACAACCAGAATACCCAACATAGAAATACACCCAACCAAGGAAAATGAACAACCCTGGCTCAATAATAAAGTCCATGGAGCCAGAGTGTCACAGTACCCCCCCCTAAAGGTGCGCACTCCGGGCGCACCAGCATACAGTCTAGGGGAGGGTCTGGGTGGGCGTCTGTCCATGGTGGCGGCTCTGGCCCAGGTCGTGGTCCCCACCCCACCTTAGTCACTATCCGCTTCCGTAGCCCCTTCCGCATGACCACCCCCCAACTAAACCCCACTGGATTAAGGGGCGGCACCGGACTAAGGGGCAGCCCTGGACTAAGGGGCCGCACCGGGCTAAGGGACAGTACCTGACTAGCTGGCTCTGGCGGATCCTGGCTGGACGGCTCTGGCGGATCCTGGCTGAACGGCTCTGGCGGATCCTGGCTGGACGGCTCTGGCGGATCCTGGCTGGCGGAAGGCTCTGGCGGATCCTGGCTGGCGGAAGGCTCTGGCTGATCCTGTCTGGCAGAAGGCTCTGGCTGATCCTGTCTGGCGGAAGGCTCTGGCTGATCCTGTCTGGCGGAAGGCTCTGGCTGATCCTGTCTGGCGGAAGGCTCTGGCTGATCCTGTCTGGCGGAAGGCTCTGGCTGATCCTGTCTGGCGGAAGGCTCTGGCTGATCCTGTCTGGCGGAAGGCTCTGGCTGCTCCTGTCTGGCGGAGAGCTCTAGCGGCTCCGGTCTGGCGGACGGCTCTGAAGGCTCATGGCAGACGGGCGGCTTTGCAGGCTCAGTACCGACGGGCAGCTCCTGCGGCGCTTGGCAGACGGACAGTTCAGACGGCGTTGGGCAGACGGGCAGTTCAGGCGCCGTTGGGCAGACGGGCAGTTCAGACGGCGTTGGGCAGACGGACAGTTCAGGCCCCGTTGGGCAGACGGCAGACTCTGGCCGTCTGAGGCGCATCGTAGGCCTGGTGCGTGGTGCCGGAACAGGAGGTACCGGGCTGAGGACACGCATCTCAGGGCTAGTGCGGGGAGAAGCAACAGGGCATGCTTGGCCCTGGGGACGCACCGTAGGCCTGATGCGTGGTGCCGGCACTGGAGGTACCGGGCTGAGGACACGCATCTCAGGGCTAGTGCGGGAAGCAGCAACAGGGTATGCTGGACCCTGGGGACGCACATAAGGGCTAGTGCGGAGAGCCGGAACAGGGCATGCTGGACCCTGGGGACTCTCATAAGGCCTAGTGCGGGGAGCAGGAACAGGCCGGGCTGGGCTGGCGACGCGCACCGTCTCCCTGGTGCGGGTGGCCGGAACAGGCCGGGCCGGGCTGGCGAAGCGCACCGTATCCCTGGTGCGTGGAACAGGAACAGGCCGGGCTGGGCTGGCGACGCGCACCGTATCCCTGGTGCGGGTGGCCGGAACAGGCCAAGCCGGCCTGGCGAAGCGCACCGTATCCCTGGTGCGTGGAGCAGGAATAGGCCGGGCTGGGCTGGCGCCGCGCACCGTAGTCTTGGTGCGGGTGGCAGGAACAGGCCGGACCGGGCTGTGGAGACGAACAGGAGGCCTGGAGTGCACAGCGGCCACCACCCGTCCTGGCTGAATGCCTACCCTCACACACTCTGTGTGAGGCATCAGCACAGGACGTACAGGGCGGTGTACCCCTGGCCTGGTGGCCTCCTGGATACTCCCCCTTTTCTCCTCCGTCAGCCCCGTCGTCCATGCCGTGTGCCCCCCCCTAAAAAATTTCTGGGGTTGACTCACGACCCTCCGACGATGAACCTGCTGCCGCCGATGCTCCTCTCTCGCCAGGGCCTTGATCTTCCCCCAAGGTCCCTTGCCTCCGAGCATGTCCTCCCAGGACCACGATGTGCCCACCTGGGCCATCGCCAGCCTCTCCATCTCCTTGCCCGGCGCCTCCTCCCATGTCCAGTCACCTTGCTCCTGGACACGCTGCTTGGTCTTTCTTTGGTGGGTTTTTCTGTCACGATCGTCGAAAGGATGAGACCAAAGCGCAGCGTGTTGAGCGAACATCGTAGTCTTTATTTAGTTAAAGCACGATCAAAAACAACAAACCAAATAGGACGAAAGTGAAGTCCAAATACTGATAAAGCTAACAGCAACAAGGAAACAAAAACCCACAAAACCAAGGTGAAACCCCACAGTATAAATATGGCTCCCAATCAGAGATAACGAGCCGACAGCTGTCACTCGTTACCTCCGATTGGGAGTCACCTGAATAAACACGAACAATCACCACACCTAGAAATGAAACAACCAGAATACCCAACATAGAAATACACCCAACCAAGGAAAATGAACAACCCTGGCTCAATAATAAAGTCCATGGAGCCAGAGTGTCACACCAGGGTCACATGACAGGACGTTACCTCGTTTGATAAACACCAGCCGGGCTCACAGGAAGAAGGAAGGGAGTTATTTTATAGGAGAATTAACTGGCGCTACACATCAGGTATTCATTAAGGCAGATCTCCCAGGTGTGCAGTACAACCAAGTCAAGCAAAACATATTGGAGGGTTGCTTGATGCGAAACATCTTGGATCTAAACTTCATAATGGCCAGTAAATAGTCATTCTGATAAGGGTTGTGATTTGAGACTAAGAATGACTGAGGCTAAGCATATTTCAGTCTTCATGGAAGATGAGTTAAACAATCTCAAACAATCTATCAATCACACATAATTACTTTTGCACATGTCATTAGATGAGAAGCATTTTTCTACCTCTGCCCTTTCCATTTTAATTTATTTTGTTCTGGGTGCAAGAACATTTGACCTCTACTCAAACTCCAGTCATAAAATAAGCAGGTCATATCGATTGTTTTTTCCTTTTCAGAACTGTCACAACCAAAGAAGACGAAATGTTCAGTTGCGTAAAAAAATCTACTCAATCCCCAAACTCTAAAAAATTATTAAATTGAGTAACATCTGCATGTGGCACGCAGAGTATCATGCCTTTGTGTGATGATGACTTTCGGTGTGCGTGGTTCGCTGACTCACATGACAGCGGAAAGCCATGACATCAGAGTTGAGGCTGGGGCTGGTTAGGCTGGTTTTGGGCCAGAGTGCACAGGCCTTACCCCTAAGCCCTCTGGAGGATCCACATTCAGTAACTGACATGCATGCCTCTTATTTTCTCCCCTGCAGGGCTTCAACTAGGGGAGTGTACATGTCAAGACAGATGGGACACAGATAAGACTCCCTCTTTCAACCTCGTCTCTCTCTGTCCTCCCTCCAGCCTCTCTCAAACTCTCTCTTTCTCAACCCCCTGTCAGCGTTTGAGCAACCTCTGATCTTCTCTGATCTTTTGTTGATCTATGATGCATCTTTTAACCTGTTCCCGTTCCTTTCTCAACCTTCCCTCTTCTTCTAATCGTCCTTCAACTGTTTTTAGTTTAGGACCCCCTCTCAATCCGCTCTCGGCCCCCACCCGTAGTTTCTCTTGATGTTCTACGCACAAACTCTTTTCAAACTTTTCTCAATTTTTCCTCAACTTTGTCTCTCAACTGTTTCAATGCATCCCCTCTGAATCCACTTCCAGCCGCCTCACTCATCCTCTCTGAACTTTTTTTTTCTCGCAGCCTTCTTGTAACTTTTCTCAACCCTTCCCTTAACCTTCTTCATTCCTCTCTTAACCTTTCCTCAACTCTCTCTCAACGTTTTAGCTGACCCTCATCTCAATCCTCTCTAGACCACCTAACGTAGCCTGGCTGTACTTTGTCCTCCAACCTTTTCTCAACTTTTTCTCAACCTGTCTCATTGGGTTTCACATTAGGACAGCCCTGCCATTCAAGTGAGCTCCATGCTCCGCTTCTCATAGAGGAATACCAATGCTGAGCCCCCCAGAGAGCTGACAGAGCCTATTTATGTTTAATGCACAGCCTGAAGCTATTATCATATTACCATTTGATGTTATTGCTTTGCCCCCTGAGTATAACTTAATGTTCATGTTTTTAGTCAGAGGTTGTAAGTTATTCAACATAAATGTTAGGAATCTTTTAGTATTTTGAGTGACAGCCGACAGAGGTACATGAGCCTATGGCTGTAGTGTGCGGCGCCTGCTTTAGCAGTAACTCTCTCTTCCTTATGGTCTCTATCTGGTTTAGTTTTAGGACCAACATGCACTGACATGGATGGTTACTCATAAATGTAATGTAATAACTCATATGTTATTACATAATTCATTCTTTGTCTATAGGAAATGATCAGATACTGAATAGATGCATGCTTCATTCTCAGGATGTTGAGGAAGTATTTAAGAGCAAACAGTAGCTATTCCACACAGTGCTATGGGGTCTCTTTTTCCTGTTGGAAAAACAAGTGGTCTTGGTCGGGTCACCCAAACCTAACGTTGCAGTAAACTCTCATGAATGCCCCCCATTCTATCCCAACCTGCTGAATTGCTGAGGTAAGGCACCTGGTGTGCGTTGGTAGTGGTAGTAGTGTAGTATAAAAACCCATAGGAGAGATTGTTTGGCTGGGCGTAGGGCATAAAGGTCATCCGAACGCAAGGCCGGTGAATAGAGGGTTAATCTTCGTCGCTTCAGATGTACGGTCAAGCTGAAAAGGGCCAGAACTCTTGACTCGGGGCTCCGACAAAATGTGATCTATTGTTCAACTGTCGGGCGCCAGTGATATATTCTATCCTACACTCTCGGACAAAACGTACCCGGCGATTATACAAGCGGGCCAGTGGCCTGCAACAACGCCAGCTCAGGGAGTTTGGACACCAGGCTGTTTAACTTCTCGGGTCCTCTGCTCTTTTGTTCCCAGTGACCTCTGTTCCTTTTACCCCCCCTCTGAACCTAAAACCTCAGTCCCCGCCCTCACTCTCCCACACACCCTTCACACAAACAAATAAAGAAATGGGGCCCTCCAGTTTATTTTATTAGCACTTTGAAAGCCAGGCCTTTTAAAGGGGAGGAGAGAAAAATAATAATAGGATAGCCTTTTAATTTGAAGAGTTATTAGGGTTCAAATAAAACAACGGGGCTCGGGTGAAGCTCTGGGTCAGATGGGGGGGGTCACCGTGTTTGATTTTAGGAACCCCTCCGTTTTTGTCTTTGACCTCGGAGCTCTAAAATGGTGAAAAACGCAGACTTGGAGACCCCAGATCATATGTTGACGTCAGTGAATGAGGGGGGTTGGTGACCATATGCGCTCACACTGAGGACCAAGGAGCAATGCAGGGGTTATTTCTCTCTCTCTCGCTCTCTCTCTCTCTTTCGCTCTCTCTTTCAAACACACATGGAAAAGGTATGCCCCCCTCCGCTTCTTCTTCAACAGCTAATGGAGATCAAATATTAAATTAAATAAATCACACACACACCACCAGTCCAGTCCTAGTGTGGTGTGTGTTCATTGCCAGGGGCTGTTGTCCCCTTGTCTAAATCTGTGATTTGACCTAGTGAGTAGTGGTGGCAGGTAGGCAGCCCCTGCCCCTTCCTGAATCCAATTTACAGTAAACACTCTCCACATAGGTCTCCGCTCCACTGACCCTGTGTAGGGCTTGTATGCCCACTTCTCTTGTTCCCTCTCATCCACTTCCCTCCTCTTCCTCTGTTCCTCCACTTTACAGTTGGTGCTACCATCATCTTTTCGACTGTTTACTAAACAGACCAACAGACTCTCTTGCAGCGCTCCCCCCTCTTTCCTCACATGCATGTCTTTGTTTGGGATCATCTGAGCAGAAAATGGTTTACATACACTGAGTATGAGTTGCACCCCCCTTTGCCCTCACAACAGCCCCAATTCGTCAGGGTATGGACTCTACAAGGTATTGAAAGCGTTCCACAGGAATGCTGGCCCATGTTGACTCCAATGCTTACCACAGTTGTGTCAAGTTGGCTGGATGTCCTTTGGGTGCTGGACCATTCTTGATTCCTACGGGAAACTGTTGCGGCTGAAAAACCTAGCAGTGTTGCAGTTCTGGACACACTCAAACTGGTGCGCCTGGCACCTACTTCCATACCCCATTCAAAGGTACTTAAATATTTTGTCTTGCCCATTCACCCTCTGAATGGCACACATACACAATCCATGTCTCAATTGTCTCAAGGCTTAAAAATCCTTCTTTAACCTGTCTCCTCCCCTTCATCTACACTGATTGAAGTGGATTTAGCAAGTGACATCAATAAGGGATCATAGCTTCCACCTGGATTCCCCTGGTCAGTCTATGTCATGGAAAGAGCAGGTGCTCCTAATGTTTTATACCAGCAGCAGGTCTGGCGTCAAATTGCGGTGCGAGGCAGGAGTACTTAGGCACTCATTCTGGGAGAGGGAAATCTGACAGAGTGCCAGTCTCCTTCCCTGAGGGGGAAAACCTTAGAGCACAGGGGAAGCACAGCAGCTATACACAACACTGTAGAACACAGTCTAGCACAGAACACAACAGCCTAGCACAGAACACAACAGTCTAGCACAGAACACAACAGCCTAGCACAGAACACAACAGTCTAGCACAGAACACAACAGCCTAGCACAGAACACAACAGTCTAGCACAGAACACAACAGTCTAGCACAGAACACAACAGCACAGGTAGTTCAAAGAAAGATGTGACCCACTAATTGCTAAATAAGGTGAGATACTTGATAGAGGTTTTGTAAATGCACCAAACCAAGACAGGATCAGGCAAAATGGCAAGGGTTGCTAAAAATGGATTAACTCTTGATCTGAAAATAATCAAAACCCAGAATCACAATTCTGTAATGAGGCCGACAGCAGAAGACAGACAGATGTGAGATGGTGCTGAGAGGGGAGATGTGGGTATTATAAGTGGCTTGCTCCTGGATGGCCAACTAGGTCAAGAGAATCAACACGGGGGTGAAGGGGCTCACAAAGGCGTGAGGAGAAGGTCAACCGTGAAATTCCCCCCTCTTTGCCACTGTGACCCCCCAGGGAGGAGCCATGAGGACTGGAGAGGTGTGTGTGTGTGTGCGCGCGTGCAGGTGTGTGTGTGTGTGCGTGCGGGTGTGTGCGCGTGCGTGTGTGTGTGTTAGAATAGCATGTCCATTCATGTTGAGTGTGTGTGTATAATATTTCTATGAATGTTTTGTGGTGTGTGTGTGTGGTGTGTGTGCATGTATGTACGTGTGTGTGTGTGTGCTTGCGAATGCGTGTATGTGTGTGTGCACGTATCTAGGTCGGGGATTCCTGGTTATCCGCCCTGCAGTCAAACAACTCATCCTTGTCATACCCTGTCGCCTCAGTTGGCTTTTTTTTCCGCACTCTCTCCACGTCAGCATCCATATACAGTACTACTACTATGACCCTATCGTTTACTAGGGGATTGTCTTCTCCTATAAATCCTTATTTAGTCCCAATGCTTATTATTAAATGCTAAGACTTTTATATTTATGGTTGTAGTTACAGAGACAGTTAAAGTGCAATTACAGTGTAGGTACATGTTGTTAGTACTTAAATGTATGCACACATGACTGTAAGTCGCTTTGGATAAAAGCGTCTGCTAAATGGCATATTATATATTATATATTATATTAAAACTGGTATTTTAATTCTTAAAAAGGGCACTTCTTAAGAAGGGTATTTATTTTCCAGTAACGCAAACTGACCAGTGACCACTGTTCCTTTTGAATTTTGTTTTAAATGCACATCACATTGACTCATTAAAGTAGTGGCCATCCTTAACTCTGACCATTGTGTAAAACTAAGATTTATGTGACAACTTGAGTAATGCACACACATCTTAAGTTAGGATTTGGGCCTTAACTCATTAAAAACCAAAGACAGTGGTATTTTATTCATAATGACTCATGGTCATTTCACTCCAAAACTAATCTAAACTACTAAACTGGTCAGAGCTTGCTTCTTTCAGAAGATTCCGAACCGTACTCGATCATCAGTGAGAGAGGCCTTGTGTAAGCTTACGTAAGAGCATGGAGAGTGATTTCCCCTTTGAGCTTAGCTGCCGCCATGCTGAAAGTCCACATAATGAACAAGCAGTAACCTACGGTAGCCACGGTCACAGCATGGAAGTGATGACTGAGGAATTTACTGTAAAGGCCAGCCAGAGGACCAGGGGGTGGGGGTGCATGTGCGAGGACCAGGCGGTGTGTGTGGGCATGTGTTGGATGGTAAAAATGTATTTTAACAGCTTTGCAACAGGAAATAAAAGACCATGAGCAATCATACATTATTACATAAACATTAACATATTTGATAAGGTTTCAAGTACGGTAACCATAAAACAGCCCCAAAAAGTATGTATCTCTTATGGTCTTCATTTTGTTTGTGATTGTTTGATTGTGTGTGTGTGTGTGTGTATGTGTTCATGCTTCTGCGTGTGTGTGTAGGAGTGGTAAGGGGTAGGGCTGGAGGGTCAGTGTGTGTTAGGAGTCGTAGACAATAGGGCTGGAGGGTCAGTGTGTGTTAGGAGTGGTAGGTGGTAGGGCTGGAGGGTCAGTGTGTGTTAGGAGTGGTAGGCGTTAGGGTAGTGGAACAGGTTGAGAGCTTCAAGTTCCTTAGTGTCCACATCACCAACAAACTATCATGGTCCAAACATACCAAGACAGTCGTGAAGAGGGCACGACAAAGCCTATTCCCCCTCAGGAGACTGAAAAGATTTGGCATGGGTCCTCAGATCCTCAAAAGGTTCTACAGCTGCACCATCGAGAGCATCCTGACTGGTTGCATCACCATCACCAACTGCTCGGCCTCCGACCGCAAGGCACTACAGAGGGTAGTGCGTACGGCCCAGTACATCACTGGAGCCAAGCTTCCTGCCATCCAGGACCTCTATACCAGGCGGTGTCAGAGGAAGGCCCTCAAAATTGTCAAAGACTCCAGCCACCCTAGTCATAGACTGTTCTCTCTGCTACTGCACGGCAAGCGGTACCGAAGCGCCAAGTCTAGGTCCAAAAGGCTTCTCAACAGCTTCTACCCCCAAGCCATAAGACTCCTGAACAGCTAATCATGGCTACCCAGACTATTTGCACTGCCCCCCCACCCCCCACCCCATCTTTTTACGCTGCTGCTACTCTGTTAATTATTTATGCATAGTCACTTTAACTCTACCCACATGTACATATTACCTCAACTACCTCAACTACCTCAACTAGCCGGTGCCCGCATTGACTCTGCACCGGTACCCGCCTGTATATAACCTCCCTACTGTTTTTTATTTTACTTCTGCTCTTCTTTTCTCAACACTTTTTTGTTGTTGTTGTTTTATTCTACTTTTTTATTAAAAAATAAATGCATTGTTGGTTAATGGCTGTAAGTAAGCATTTCATGGTAATGTCTACACCTGTTGTATTCGGCGCATGTGGTAAATATAATTTGATTTGATTTGATTTGGAGGGTCAGTGTGTGTTAGGAGTGGTAGGCGGTAGGGCTGGAGGGTCAGTGTGTGTTAGGAGTGGTAGGCGGTAGGGCTGGAGGGTGTGTGTGTGTTAGGAGTGGTAGGCGGTATGGCTGAAGGGTCAGTGTGTGTTAGGAGTGGTAGGCGGTAGGGCTGGAGGGTCAGTGTGTGTTAGGAGTGGTAGGCGGTAGGGCTGGAGGGTGTGTGTGTGTTAGGAGTGGTAGGCGGTAGGGCTGAAGGGTCAGTGTGTGTTAGGAGTGGTAGGCGGTAGGGCTGAAGGGTCAGTGTGTGTTAGGAGTGGTAGGCGGTAGGGCTGGAGGGTCAGTGTGTGTTAGGAGTGGTAGGCGGTAGGGCTGAAGGGTCAGTGTGTGTTAGGAGTGGTAGGCGGTAGGGCTGAAGGGTCAGTGTGTGTTAGGAGTGGTAGGCGGGAGGGCTGAAGGGTCAGTGTGTGTTAGGAGTGGTAGGCGGGAGGGCTGAAGGGTCAGTGTGTGTTAGGAGTGGTAGGTGGTAGGGCTGGAGGGTCAGTGTGTGTTAGGAGTGGTAGGTGGTAGGGCTGGAGGGTCAGTGTGTGTTAGGAGTGGTAGGCGGTAGGGCTGGACGGTCAGTGTGTGTTAGGAGTGGTAGGCGGTAGGGCTGGAGGGTCAGTCAGCAGGAGGAAGGTGGTGGTGGCCTAGGCCCTTCCCTGAGGTCAGGAGAGAGAGGATGAAACCTGTCATTAGAAAGGTGAAGGGAAGAAAGGCCTCAACAGGGGAGCTATTGTCCCGGGGGCGGCGAGGAGGGCCACCTCTTTAGTGCCTCAAATAACACGGCCAGGCCACCATTGTGTCGGGGTGAAAGGGCCGGGGGGGGGGGGGGGGGGGCACTCCCAAACAGTGGTCAGAGGAGAAAGCCCCCATGGGTTAGGGGGTTGGGGGTTTGAAAGGGGCGTGGGGATATTTCCAGGGGCTTTTCCCACTCTTGTTTTCGTTTTCTTTCTCGTCAGCTCATCCAGAACCCTTGGTAAGGAGAAGATCGGCAGTGGTTTTATCGAGGGGTGTGTGCGTGTGTGCGTGCGTGAAGTAGGGGGGTGCAGCTTCCTTGTCTTAGAGAATGGGGTGTTGCAGACTGAATGACATAGTTTGACATCTAAGCTGAGGCTCAATGCAGAGTCAGGACCTTTCACTCATCCCTGTGTTTTAAGAGGACGGGTCACACAGATAATGGGAAAGGCTAAAGACCAAAGCTTTCCTTTTTTCAGAGGCACAGTGGAGAGATTCTTTACAACTCTGTCAATTCTCTGAGCACCAATCGCAAATAGAGCACAGGAAATTTACTTTCACAAAAAGTTAGTGGCACTGTTTGTATTAGGGAATCCCTTTAAAAAGTGGATTAAGCCGTTATGATGTTGTACTAAATGTGCACCTCTTTTCCTCTCATTTCAGTGTTGTGTGTTTTTCTCTTACAATACAAATACTTCTATCAAAACAATTTCAGCTTCTGAATTTCATTTAACTTGACTGAATAAACTAGTATTCTGCTAATTGTGTATACTTTTCTCTAAAGCTGTTCCCACCACCAGAGCACCTAATAAACTGATTGGATCAATTACCAACACCATTAGAAGGCTTTCACCCAATCCCAAAGCACTGATGACTTTAGAGGGCCAATAAAACATGCTGAGAGAAGGGGACAAGCTAAGGTCAACAACGTCACATACTTCTGACAACTTGTACAGAGTAAGCAGGTCAAACACAATGGTGAGAATGAAGAGTGCTGACTGAGTGTTGCTCTGCACTGGCTTGGTCTGCACTTCTCTTCAATGGGAACCTGCGGTAGATGGCTAGCTCAATGACGAATGTCAATGACAAATCTGAAATAGAATGATGATCAGTGGTAACCTGTTGCTAGAGAAACAGAGGAGAAGGAGAGAGAGAGAGAGCTAGATGAGTAAGTGTGTGCTTGAATGTGTATTGAGGGAAAGCAAGTATGTGTATTAGGAGGTGGAGATAGGAGGTTTCTGCATTTCCAATCCATTGAGAGGTGAGGAAAATAGCAACAAGGCTCTCTAACAGTGCAAACTGTCACAACTTGCGTTAGAAGGCAGAAGAGGAGGAGGAGAAGGAGGAGGAGCGGGTGCTTTGCCTAATCACTTTCCCCGCTGACTTCTCAGAGGGGAAGGAGTGACAGATCACAGCCCTGCTAGCACAATGCAGCAGTCCCCTACTCCTCCCTCTCCTCCCTCCTGTATTCCTTTCTCCTCCCTCTATCCTCCCCATCCCATTGAGAGGACGCCCGGGGTGCCTGGTTCTCTAGTTCTGCCCACTGGGCTATTGAGGAAGTGATGGATGGCTTCATAAAGAGACTCTTGTTGAATCCCAAACCAGCCCCTACCAACTTGCTCAGAAGGCCCTCCGTTGTCACGTGTTGGTGACGAAACTCAAAGTGTGACTTCCAGAGTGGCGAGGGTATCAAATAAACCGATTGAACTTTGGGACATACCTGTGACTTCAATGATTTCATTTCATTGTGTCACACCTCGAAATCAATGTCAGATAATTAGTCATGCCTCTCCATTCTTCTGTATGAAATTATGCAAACTCCAAACATATCACAGTGCTTGTTTGGATACAACTTCCCTGTGAAGCCGGCAGCATAGCTGGCTCGGTTGAAGTGGCCATTGGAGGGTCTAATTAGCCCCTAAATCCTCAATAATTTTCACTCCCTCAGCTTTGGGACACTTGTGCAAATGGCGGAGGTGAGCGTGAACGTGCAAATGGAGGGCTGAGGGGCAAGGGGAAGCGGAAGGGAATTATTTCTCTCTCTCTCTCTCTCTCTCTCTCTCTCTCTCTCTCTCTCTCTCTCTCTCTCTCTCTCTCTCTCTCTCTCTCTCTCTCTCTCTCGCTCTCTCTAAATCTCTCTCTCCCTTTCTGGGGTGGGGGTTAGGGGCTCGTGGTGGTGAAGGAATTCTGGCCTCTCCCTCGCTCTCTCTTCCTCTCTTTTTTCCTCTCTTGTTCTCTCTCTGTTTCTGTCTCTCTCTCTCTCCCCCTGGGGCTGAGGACAGATGCGGAGGCCTTCCTTTCCCAGCATTCCCAAGGGAGAGAGTATACAGGTCTTAACGCCCTTTTGAAGATGGAGGGATGGGGGAGGAACAAATGAATGGAGAGAGGGGCTGGGTTGTTGTTGTCCAGGGGTCACGTATTAGGCGTCAAGTGATGCATAATTAATGCATTGTTTGGGGTAATTTTGGGTGATTTTATTGATTTGGGCTTTAATTGGGTTGTTCTCTATTAAAGTATGCTGTAAAGACAAGTATTTTACAGGCCTAGTATTTTACATGGTTAGTTTGGGCAACAAAAATCTACAGTTGAATGCAGTTGCAGTTGAATATTGTTATTTGATTATTCACCTTTATATGGTTAATTCAATTATGATTTTTTGACCGACACATTTTGAAGGTAGTTCCAGTTACCATTCCCCTAATCATATTTGTTCTTGTTAATATCCATACTACTGTAGTCGTTTGCCCCAGTATGTCTTTATGTTGCAACTCTTTGAGAAACTACAAACAGCCCTTTCATACTGCTCTTGGTGAAATGTATCTTCATATCGCAAGCTGGCAGTTCTAACCAGTCTGGTGGTTATTTGGCTTATTCTCCTCAGGCTATTGAAGTGACAGCACATGGTGGTTTGACTGTGAGGACCCATTCAGCTTCATGGCCTCCATAGCCCAGGCGTAAAAATCGGCTACATTTAATCAGACACGGTGCAGAGTTTAAAGAAAGGGATCAAGAGACCTTTGTCTTAATGGATTGGCTACAGTTTAGGGATCCACCACACCGAGTTACCTTAGATGAAGGCATGCCACTCGGTAACAAACTAACTCAAACCACATGGTGTTTCCTGGATTTTTTCTTGTCTCTTTGGGCTTCGAACTTAAAAAACACATCTGTAAGTGTTGTTTAATCATTGGATAATCTAGACTGGGTTAGTTAATAAGGGTATTGGTCAGCTATGTTTTCAATTGATGAGGCAATCTTCAAAGAATTAGCAGAAGGGGAAAAAGTAAGCCTTGTTTTTTTAGCAGGATCATGTGACTTTCTCTTCTTCGACTGTGGTCCTATTCTCGAGTCTATCAGTCTGTACATTAGAATTTCAAGCTTATGGCCATGGCAATTCTTAGAAATACAGAAACGAGACAGCATTATAAGGCAAAGAAGTAAATCAAGTGGTTTGACAAATGCTCACCAGACAGTTTGCCGTTTGTCATGGAAGTGAATGGAAATAAACGCGAAGTGCGGACACATCGGTCAGATCGACATTGCTCAGATACTGCACAAGAGGCCTTTTCAGACAGCTGCAACACTGATTACATTGTGAGAGGGCCAATCAAAGAGGAAAATGACGAGAGCAGTCATGCCGGACACACACAATGCACAAATGGCACTGGTCAGATGGTGCAAAGAGAGGTGGTGCACCACAGGGTTTTAGAGTCGTGTTGGGGAAGCAGCATGGGAACGGAGGACTCACACCATCTCACAAACATACACACTCGCTCGCACACACAAGCACGTCTGCACGAGCGCACGAATGCAAGCATGAACGCACACACACAGACACACAAACACATACACATACACACACGCACACACATTCAAACCTTAGTTAGAGACCAAGATATTAAGAGTCATTATGCCGAGTGCCTCACGGGAACTGAAAGGAGTGTTTGGCCTAGAGGCGTCCCAAATGGGAATCTCTCTCTGTGTGTGTGTGTGTGTGTGTGTGTGTGTGTGTGTGTGTGTGTGTGTGTGTGTGTGTGTGTGTGTGTGTGTGTGTGGGAGGGAGGACAGAACAGTGGATTTTTTTGTGTTGGGGGAAAAGAGAGGCTTGGACACTTCATCTTCTCTTCTCTGTGCTGCCAAAAAGGGCAGAGGTCAAAAGTCAGGGCGATTGGAGAATTCCGTGCTGCATGCCTACAGATCGGGTTTCAGGGGTGGGGGAGGGACGTGGACTGCCCTAGAGGGATAGGTGCCTCTCTCTGTGTGTGTGTATGTGTGTGTTTGTGTGTGTGAGCTTGTCAGGACAGCTCTTTATTTAAAACTTCTCCTTACAGCTTTGTTGCTCACAGCATTTGAAACTTTCTCTTCAAGTTTACTGCTCTGCAAAAGCCTTTTGGGAAAAACTTGCCCAACATGTTGCAAAACTAACACTCCTAACTTGGTGTCTAGATTAGAATATCCCCATCATACTGTAATGCCTTTTGTAGTGTAAGCCTTTACTGATAAAGTTACTCTGGTGTAAAGAGATTTAAAGACAGGACTTGGAAACCAAAGCTAAGCCTCTTCATCCGAACATAAATGATTTAAGCACTGTTCAAAATAACTTAGAACACAGGCTCGATATATGGTGGATTCACCTTATGCTGGGGACAATAAAAGGCCACTCTAAAATGTGCAGTTTTGTCACACAACACAATGCCACAGATGTCTCAAGTGTTGAGGGAGCGTGCAATTGGCATGCTGACTGCAGGAATGTCCACCAGAGCTGTTGCCAGAGAATTTAATGTTCATTTCTCTACCATAAGCCGCCTCCAATGTCGTGAGATGCACAGAGATACTGTGACGAGATCCTGAGGTCCATTGTTGTGCCATTCATCCGACACCATCACCTCATGTTCTTCTTGGAAGCTGAAAATGTCCCAGTTCTTCCATGGCCTGCATACTCACCATACATGTCACCCATTGAGCAAGTTTGGGATGCTCTGGATCGACGTGGATGACAGTGTGTTCCAGTTCCTGCCAATCTTCAGCAACTTTGCACAGCCATTGAAGAGGAGTGGGACAACATTCCACAATTAACAGCCTGATCAACTCTATGCGAAGGAGATGTGTCGTGCTGCATGATGCAAATGGTGGTCACACCAGATACTGACCGGTTTTCTGATCCACGCCCCTACTTTTTTTTTAAAGGTATCTGTGACCAACAGATGCATATCTGTAGTCCCAGTCATGTGAAATCCATAGATTAGGGCATAATGAATTTATTTCAAGTGTGATTTCCTTTGTGAAATCTTTGAAATTGTTGCATGTTGCATTTATATTTTTGTTCAGTATATATTGTCTTACCAAAATAATTGCGTTTGAAAATGTAACTGAACTATTTTGATAAGGAAGACTTGTAGATTGAGTGAAATGCATTTAAACAATCGGGGGTGTTTCCAGATGTAGAAGTTTCTCCAAACATTATTAATGACAGCCTTTCTTTAAAATCAGAGGAAAGTCAAGGAGAAGCAAGTAACTTGCTAACTTGTTTCTTCAGTAAATCAATGTTTAATAATTAATGACCGTTTTTACACCCAGCCCTAATGGGTTTAAACCGTTGACTCATCCATGATCAATTTAAGACGACATCCTCGGTTATACATTTAGCAGAAGGTTTGGTCATTCAAATGATTTGAGATGCAAAGCACTACAGCCGTCAGCGACTAGTTCCCCCATTGTAGCCTTTGTAATTGATCATTAACGAACATGTGCTCTCAAGTCTCCAGTGGCTCCAAGACCACAAATAGAGAGCGCAGCTGTCTTTCCATTGTACTTATCCATGGACCCACAAAATAACACAACACTCTGAAGCCTACAGCCTGGCTATGTGCTGGAATTTATAACGTTTACTTTCAAAGACTTGGAGGAGATGAGTGAAAAAGGTGTTGGACGGTTGACGTGTAGGAAGCACTATAGTAAACATGGGAGCTCACTTTTATGATTTCAAAAAGAATGAGTGAATTATGGACATACAGGTGGTGCAGAGTTTCTTTGTGGCCGATAAAGTTACACAGAGAACTAAAGAGAGTTTAGAGGGACAAGTCAGGTCAAACCCATGGAGAATTAGCTGGATACTGTGTTATTATTGCACGGTGCAAACATGGGGAAAGTCATTCAACTACGACTGCTCTTCCTCAAGCCATGTTTGTTATATTACCAATCCGTGGATGTAATAGCTATTTAATCATGTTGGTAATATTAACATACCATATAAAGGAAGTGTTGATTTTATGTTAATTGAGCCACCAGGCAATATTTTCTTTATTGAGGAATATTACAAGTTGGGAATGCTGCATACTGTACAGCAGCCCATTGCAACTTATTCAGAAATGTCTCCAGAAGCTTGGGTGACACTCCAACAACATAATGTTGAAGTAAATCTAACTTTTAAAAGTTCATATTCTGTTAACTCATAACCAAATAATGACTCATTCTATACTCGCATTTGTGAGCAAAGTATACATTTCAGAAAAAACACTTCAAACTCAAACTTATCTCAAACAGACTGTTTCAATTGTTTTTGCTATTTCCTTATAGAGGGTGGTCATATATTGAATATTTTAATAAACAGTATATGCCCACACCATTATTTTGTTGGTGTACGCCCACACCATCCCAAACACTGAAAAGCTGCTTTTTAACATACTTAAAGGAAGATTTTGGCAATGAGTCTGATAAAATCGTGGATACAATTTTTATGTCTCTGTGTGCAGTTTGAAAAAAGTTGCTAACTAGTGTTAGCGCAATTGGTAACTAGCGTTAGCACAATGACTGGACATCTATGTTACCATATAGAATGCTAGCTGTTATCATAGACATCCAGTCATTGTGCTAACGCTAGTTAGCATTTGCTCGTGAAACTACCTCTAACTTCTTTCATACTGGATGCAGAGACATAAACATGGTATCCGCAATTTCATCTGACTCCGAGGAAGTAGATAAATGGCTTCTTTGCCAAAATCCCAAAGTATCCCTTCAATTAAACATTTTTGGGAAGGAAAACTATTTTACTCATATTGTAATTAATTATAGGTCATATTTCATAGAAATCTGGAAACACTGGACAGTTACTTTAATGATCCCTTTTGATTAATGCGGTTTCTGGGTTTTGTGTGGTTGCCAATAGAAGTGTCGGCTTTATTACACATTAACAGTGAACAAGTGCTCAACTCACTGTCCCATTCACAGCTTCCACTGCACAACCCTGGCCCAGAGAACAGTGCTATCACACAGAGAAACACACAAAGGTCAGGACCTACTCCCACCACCCCCTGTTCCCCCTTCCAAAACCAGAGAGACTCTCCGTCCCCTCGCCCCTCAGCCCCACACACACCTCCCTCCACTCTCAGGCTCCCATCCCGTCCCAACAGAGCCCTTACACTGAGGCCTGTTTACAGTTTCAGATCTCTTACTACCCTCTTTCATGCTCAACATTTTTTACACGACCAGGGATCATGAAAGAGAGCAAACGAGTCATTGATGGATCGGACGGGGGTCTAAACTCGGGGGCACAATCCCCCCCCCCCCCCCCCCCCCCCCCAGTCCTAGGGCTGTGTGAGTGGTGTGTTCTGATCAGGCCCGGCTCTCTCTCCCAGGTCCTAATGGGGCAACTTGTTGAGGGGGCCGTAGCTTTGATGCCGGCTGGGCTTCTTAACAATGTGTCCTTTCTGTGATTGGGGTGAGAATTCGCCAGCAGGGTTCCAAGAGAGGGGAAAATGTAAACTACGGATTAGCCTGACTAATGGCCCCTTGCCTGTCATTGACGTTAATTAGCGTTAATTAGGAGCCCCTCATTAAACGGGATGGGGGTACGGCCATGGAGCCTGTGTGTGTACGCTGGAGGCTTTCTTTCAAAGCCCATAGGGTTAATTTAGACCTGGGCGACTCGATAGAGTTAAGTACCGTCGCTTTTACGTGAATGAAATTCTGAGCATGTTGGGGAAATGTCGGGAGTGCGTTGGTTGAAATTCTCCCGGAGAATCTGATCGTCTTATCCGGTCTCGTCGGTTCGACCTCCTTTGACATGAGCAAATCACTACAGAGCACGGGGGTGTTCATGTTCCCAAAGCATGGCGTTGGTCCCACGTGGGGAAAAACGGCACATCTCAGTATGGATGGAGCATCATCTCATCAGCTAGTCATTTTTTTGCTGCTGTGACAGGTAAATTTGCTGCAGCCTATAAACACAACGAGACTGATGGAACAGACCCCGGGGCCTGACCCATTTTTTCACTCGCCATCAGGACCACATCGGACTGATGTGAATTGCTGGTTGTGCCATGGGGTGGGGTTTTTACAATGAGTTGGTTGTGAGGGTGTTGGAACCAAATCTGGTGGTTGTCTGCTGTGTATAATTTGAGCTTTACACAGATATACACACACAAGCCGAGGACTCTCTCGTTTAGCATCGTGGTTGCAGCCGCTTCCCTCTGTTGCTCTTCACTCGTTATCAGAGACGATTTGCTCTCGCAATAATGATTCCCTTTCACTGGGTTTGATCTTCACAGCTATTCAGGGGGTCCTCTTTTCTAGTGTTCCTGGGCTCAAGCCCCTCCACCCCACACAACTCTAACCCCAGTATGCAACCCTATAAACCTCTGATCTGTGCTTGTGTGTCCACTGAGCCGGGAAAGTGACTGGTGGGATTTGGGATTGGGATCTTTTTGGCTAAAATCCTCCTTCGTGGTACATAATCGGACACTTTGTTGGCTCAGTTAACCCATATTGTCATAGAGGCCAATTGGAACTCTGATGCTATTCAGCTTGCCATCACATGGCATTGTGTCCTCCCCTCTGCTTAGGATATCCACACACACACACACACTCGTCCACCATGTCTCTGTGACTCACTGCTAACAGAGTGTTTTAATTTTGACATACGTGGCCACCCCTCCTGGCTAGCTTGCTCTCATGCTTGATCCCCAGCAGGATTCAGCAGTGTGAAATAGGGGGTCCCCAGTTTGGTGGTGGAGTAAAACAAAAAAGAGAAGAAGAAAAAAGCCTCTCTGGCCAACACCTGGTATCACTTTATTAACCCTCGGCTGTCTCGACCCTGAGAGCCAAGGAACAGCGGGGCCAAAGGGGGCGGGGGGCTATGGACGTCACAACGATGCCTTTGAAGGGGGAAGCGATGCCCCGCATCGGAGCCCCAGCGATGACTTTACCAGTGCCATGACCCTCGTGACCTCGATCCCCCCACACCTCCCCTCTCTCTTCCCCCCCATTCCTCCCTCCCCACCTCCCCACAGCTGCTGGTTCCTATTGGCCGGCAGTGGAGCCTCAGTGGTGGAGGTTAGAGGGAGAGAAGAAGGGAATGGAAGGAGAGGAGGAGGAGGGAATGGAGGGGGCCACGGCGAAAGGTCAACTGTTGGTCAGAGATTTTTATTGGGAGAGGAGGAGGGAGGGAGAGAGGGAGAGGGAGAATGTGTTAAAGACCACCGTCTGAGATTTTAACAGCGGGGAGGGAATTTGGCCTTTTTCCACCCCTGCACACGTTAACTACGCAGAGATGGCTGGACTGACCTGCCTGGTGGCCTAATGTTACGTTACTAAGAACAGAGGAGTATTCTCCAAACGTTTGTTACTGAGAACCAAGGAGTTCTCCAAACGTTTGCTGGGGGTTCTTGTCTTCTGTGCCTAGAGATTGGACCATGGGTTGTAGCCTGACTAGTAGAGATTCCATCATAAGGACGTCACATGGAGGACATCTGATGCAATCAGACACTAAAGCAGGTCTGGGATCAGTCAGAAGTCTGGATGGCCCTTGACATGGGCATTGGTGAATCATGATCACAAAATAGTCTCTGTAAGAATAATCTATACAGCCTGATGAGGTGGCTCTAACAGCATGTGGTCCAAAAGCATGGCGTCTAGACAGACTAGATCGGACAGACTAAATCATCGCCCACACAGACAAACCTCCTTACACTAGAAGATAATTCATCTCATGCAGGAGTTATTGGAGATACATTTTAAAAAACAGCATCAGGATCCCCAATCTTTCCGCATTGTGCTCATTTGCTGCCTCATTTCCTGTTGTTGCCGTTCTTATCACCACAAGAGCACAAAGACGACATTAGGCTAAAACGCTAGCTGCTTCCAGGAGACGTACAGTCGGCAGGCCTTTGTCAGCGAGGTTCCAATGGGAATGCATTAGGAGCCTTGCTGGGCGGTGCTGGGTGTTCTTCTCCAGATGTCTGTCTTCTTCATGGTTGTTTCAATGGAAAACAGTGTCACACAAGGTTATCTCCTGACGTGGCCCCGGCCATTCGACATCAGAACTTTTCCGGCTAGCCTAGTGCGCACAGGCTAGCAAGTCACAAGGGCTTCCCTTCCCTCCGCAGGGGCCAGGGGTTAATTTATTGCCCGATCGCATGACCATAGTTCAGGGTAGAAATGGCTGTAAACATTGCATTATGAAGGTGGAGGAGGCTAGGGGGAAGAGTATCTGTTTCTGCCCCCGGTACAGTGTCTTGTTAAGCCCATTGGTCACAGTCTCAACGCCTGATCATTTATAATCGTGTCTATCAGGAGACAAGTCTGCCTGCCACAAGGCCTCCTTACACAGTCTTATGTATGGATTTAGGTAGTCACACACTTACATGATCCTCATGTGGCACAGCCAATAGACTGTATATAGGAAATAGTAACACTAATAAAGATTTGAAATGCACTTCATATTTCAAAAGAGTTCTGCTTATTATTTGTTTGTTACATAAATGTGAACTAACAACTTCTTAAACTGTGGACAATTGACGGTATCATAAATGGTGTGGAAATGTGACAGGGTATCTTTTTTTGGTGAATTAGTAAAGGACTATGGGCAAAGTGCGGTATCTTCCACTTTCACCTCATTCTTTCTCTCATTCTCTCTCTCTCTCTCTCTCTCTCTCTCTCTCTCTCTCTCTCACTCTCTCTCTCTCTCTCTCTCTCTCTCTCTCTCTCTCTCAGTAGGCATCTTTTTATGGAACTGACATTCCTAGAGTAGTCGAAACAGAAGCCCTTGTTTAGGAGCAACCCTCCCACCCAATCCCTTTTTTCATCTTCCTAGTTTTGGAGCCTGAGTTCAAAGGTCGAGACCCCCTCCAGCTTCAGAGACATGTCAGGTCATGCTAGCACATAGCATTCCCTGTATAGCCCCCCTGGAAAAGGCCCACTGACTCTAGGTTGTGGCAGGCCTCTACACAATAGGTGTGAGTAAGTGTGTGTCTTTGAAAGATAGTCGGTTGAAAATGTTTAAAGGCTTTTGGGAGAAAGTGTCCATGTGTTTAGAATGTTTTATGTGTCGTTTTTCAACCCAAGTCCTAATATCAGTAGTTAGAATAACTTAATTATTATAGACTTAAACTTGATTAAAATTAATTGTTTAAGAACTATTAACTCCTTATCTATATAACTATAACAAGCTTGATCATATGTCATAGCTTCCTATTTGGACTAAATGTACAGGAAGTTAGTGAGCTTGTTCGTTAAAAATGTACAAAACAAATTAACGTAGGAATAAATGAAATAGGAAACATAAAACTGAAAAGCATAAGATGGAACTGAATTGAAATAAGCAGTGAATGCTCTAAAACCAACACAGTCATTTATCCAGGGGTCAAAGTTGAACTGATAACAAAATATGTGTTAAATCAAAATAACCATTTTAGGGAGCGTCTTACTGGTTTTATAAAGGTCATGAGACTTAGCAGGGACTTAATTTATGTCATAACATAGCTTGCTCAGCAAAATGGCAACAACTTCATAATCACTGCAAAAAAAGGATGAGGAATTAGCTTGGGATGGACAAACAGGGGGGAAATGGAGTGGGGAAACGAGTGACCCCTTCCAACATATAAACAAATAACTAAATAAATCCTAAGGACACTGGGGTGAGGGAAGCAACCCCTACGGGGTCAGTGCAGGAACAGATAAATCTCCCTTAAAGACGCCATGCTTCTCCATGGTTAACCTCTTAATCAACCCCAATCGGCCAAAGGAAACAGCAAAGCCTAAAAACTGTCAGCTCAGACCACTATAAAAAGTAAACATGCTCACACATTCCCTTTGACACACACACACAAACAAACACACACAAACACACGTTCCCTTGGATTTTCATTTATGTCTGTCTCTGTGTTAGCCTAGTTCTTGAAAACTACACTCCATGTAACTAGTTGAACTTGATCACATAAATAGAGAGTCCAAACACCACTTCTTGTCTCTCTAAGGGGATTAGCGAGGCCCTGTCGAACTGGTCATTCAGGTCACACTTCTATTTTCACCCCACACTCAGCTTACATACCTGATCAGTTTATGGACACCTTTCTGAAATGGGTCATATTTAGCATAGCCAGAAGAAGCATTGCATTGTGGGCCTCTGGCATTGTCAGAGCCTCCATAAATGACTTTGCATGTTCTAGGCAATCCCATGCGGTCATGTTTACCCCCCCCCCCCCCCCCCCCCCCCCCCTTATCCCTTAAACCCAAACCTGACCGCCAGTTGCTGTGGTCATCTGTCACTTAAACATGCAAAGGTATTGGTTCATTCATTTAGGACTAATTCATTTGACATGGGTTAGGTTGGTATGAGCTGCCATACCAATTTCAATCATCAAGTTACAGCTAAATAACAACAAAAATTACCCTAATTTATATTCAGAAATACAATCAGAAGTTGTATTGTCATCTTAGTAAGCAATTATCAAAGGTCGTTCAAATCAGGTCTCTTTATAGGTGTCACATCTTTACCTGCATTGACCCTTTTTTGCACTGCCTCTCTTGCACTGACTATGTACACACACTGGACTCTACCCACCCACACACACACACACACACACACACACACATGCACACCACATATGTCCACACACACATAACATGTACACACATGCATACTGACGCCACACACACATTCACACCACACCCACTCACACACACACACATAGCCTATACACTTTCACACTCACTACATATGCTGCTGCTACTATCTATTATCTATCCTGTTGCCTAGTCACTTTATCCCTATCTATATGTACATAGCTTCCTCAATTACCTTGTACCCCTGCACATCCAATCGGTACTGGTACTCCTTGTATATAACCATGTTATTTTTCTCATTGGTATTCTTAATCACTGTGTAATTTATTCCTTGTGTCAATATTTTGTTTTATTTTATTTTGTATCTTTATCTTAACTCTGCATTGATAGAAAGGGACTCATAAGTAAGCATTTCACTGTTAGTATACACCTGTTGTTTATGAACCGTGTGACAAATAAATAAAAATAGAATTTGATGGATCATTTTTATGCATTCTAATTAATCTGCCATGGAAACTGATCCAATTTCACAAGTTCCAAATGTCAACAGTTCACTTAAGTCAATGAAAACACAATTTACAACTAGTATTGGTCTATCTACTTATGTTGAAGAATGAAGGAGGAGGAGTACATATAATATGCATTAAAAAATGTTGAACAATTTTGGTTGAACCTCATTAAATGTTGCTTTGCTCAATGAAATGTATTGGAAAACTCCTCCAGCCTTCCTCATAAGCCTTCAGTGTATCGAATTACACCCTAATTATTAGGCCCCCAAACCAAAAAGTGCCCTTGGTCACTAGCCTATAGCCCATGGAATGCTCTAATAGCGAGTCAAGGGGCTAATTGGAAGACAGGTAAGGTTACATGTGACAACAATTATGCCTAGCGCGAGGCCAACTTTTTCGCCCGGGGCACTTGAAGCACTGCACTCAACTTGGCTAAAAGCTAAGTGGGGTCCCTTCCTCTTCGCGCTTTTTTCCTTTGGGGAAATCACTTCAACGTTAATGAAGTTTTTCCGTTCCCGTAGCTTATTTCTGTGAATGTGAATAACCCAGGCTGCATTTCGTTTATACTATAGGCCTACTGAATATTTGGTTTTACGCATGGTTGTCAAACCAACCTGCACCTGCAATAGGTTGTCTAATGACATTGTAATGAAGATATTTTAATGATGAGTTATCCTCATTATTGAAAAACTAAAAATCATAAAAGCAAAATGTGTGTAGCTTTGCATTTCTGAAAGTGCACAAAGCCTTCACGACACACATTGTTCGGTATGTTCTGGTACAACGGTTCAAACAGCATAGTTTGAACAGTTGTACAGTCAGAATAGTTTTAACGAGTTAATGTCATTTCCATTTGCGACAATTTATTGGCGGTATGCGAGCTGACTTTTGGCGCACACCGGTTGGGGACAATTAGGGATTATTTCCCTCTGCATGTTATGACACGTCTGGGGAAAGAAATCTACTCACTGATCTGTTGCGAGAATACATACAATGTTGATGTTGTCAGAATTGTCAGGCTTAAATGCTGTTATCAACATCTGACATTTCAGGCCGGAGTTAGAAAATATGAAATTGTGTTTGAGTTAGGCCTATAGCCTACCTTCGATATTGACTATGTTCAAGTCACAAACAAGTGGCTGTTACCTATACTACTATTAATCAGTGGTGGAAAAAGTACCCAATTGTCATACTTGAGTAAAAGTAAAGATACCTTAATAGAAAAAGACTCAAGTAAAAGTGAAAGTCACCCAGTAAAATACTACTTGAGTAAAAGTCTAAAAGTGTTTGGTTTTAAATATACTTAAGTATCAAAAGTAAATGTAATTGCTCAAATATACTTAAGTATCAAAAGTAAAAGTAAAGTATAAATAATTTAAAATGTCTTATATTAAGCAAACCAGACAGCATGATTTTCTTGTTTTTTAAATTTACAGATAGCCAGGGGCACACTCCAACACTCAGACATAATTTACAAACGAAGCATGTGTGTTTAGTGAGTCCGCCAGATCAGATGCAGTAGGGATGGCCAGGGATGTTCTCTTAATAAGTGTGTGAAAGGACAATTTTCCTATCCTGCTAAGCATTCAAAATGTAACGAGTACTTTTGGGTGTCAGGGTAAATGTATGGAGTAAAAAGTAAATTATTTTCTTTAGGAATGTAGTGAAGTAAAAGTAAAAGCTGTCAAAAATAGTAAAGTAAAGTACAGATACCCCAAAAACCTACTTAAGTAGTACTTTCAGGTATTTTTACTTAAGTACTTTACACCACTGCTATTAATATCCCATGACCCAGGCCTAGGTCATCAAATTCCGCAGAGTGAAAGGTTGAAAACCTTGACTATTTCAGCTGAGTTTACTTTTAGTCTTCACATGGGATTCTGCTGCTGTCAATCACAATGGTCTTACTACTCCTCAAATGACAGATCAGGACCTGTCTGGAAAAATAATTAGGTCCCTGCTGTTTTCAGCTTGAAAACCCCATTAGAGAAAAACACAGTAGTCATCGTTAATTACTGCTATGGCCTTTTGTGCATTGAGATCCAGATGGCAAGTTTAGCTGCACAACAAACTGACAAAATTAACACTCCATATGTGTCTCTTGGTGAGAAGTTTGTCACCTTGGTTTGGAACAATCGATAATCTTACTGTGAAAACTGTATAGCTTTCAGCACGTGGGCATAACATTAAACATTCAGAATTGCATTGTGGTATCAGTAGGATATACAAGTAATTAAAACATTTTTAGAAAAGTAAATTAAAGTGGGGATGATTGAGTTGAAATGGCCATCAAATAAACAATGAAAATAAAAGCTACGTTTGAGTGGAAAAGTTTATAAACACTGATGTTTGAGGACATATTTGACATAGGCCTATTACTTTGATAAATATATTTGACCCTTTGAGTGAGGCCTAACAGTTTTGTTTTTAGATATAAAAAAATCAAGATCTATGTCTACATTGATTATTGTATACAGCTACACTCCGTTATACAGTAATGACACAGCTACTCTATCAATCAGAACATACTGTATAGCTAATCGGCGGCTGCCCAATTGGAGAGTGCCTTACTTCTTAAGCCTCCCCTGGCCAATTGAATCTGTCCGTTCATGCGTAAATCCATTCTCAATGAGAGGAGGGGTCATGCCTTATATGGTAGTTCTGGCCTTATATGGGGGGTGGGGGGGCTACAAGCACGGCTGTTTAGTGTCACTTTCACCAAATTCTAACTATGATTTTCAGAGATGGGACCGACAGCCGACGGGTGAAGTACATGATTGGCAAAGATATCTGCTTGTAAACATACTGCATCTACCACAGAGCACTCCATCCATGGTTTATCGACGTTTCTTTTCAGACCTCATCGTGGCGCACAATATTAGAGGAACGAAAGCAACTTTACTTTCTGGATCGCACGTCTGTATGAGTTTACAAGACAACTTCGATCACATAATTGCGTAGAACTATGGTTAGTATTGTGTTTTTGGGATTGAGAGAAGATTTTGATTTAGTTCAGTTCGAAAATTAACTACAATAAGATTCGAAGCAGTCAATATTCATGAAAATGACACTTTAACGACCACTTCTCCAGTGTGTACATGCTGTATTGATAGTCGACTTTTCAAATACACTCAACGTTTTTGAGAGAGCGTGTTTATGGATTTCTGCGCAGAGCAGAACACTGGCAGTAGGCTACATTCTTAAGTAATAGTCATGTTGATACCGTGCTGTCTTCGTAAACTTTGATAGAAGTTTACAGAAGATACGTTTATGACAGGGACATTTGATTAACTAGAGAAAATCTATTTGAGAATATATTAAATACTTTTTGGAGGAAGTGGGAAGCGCCTTTTCGCCCTGCCTTGTTTTCCTAAGACGTCAGAACGGATTCTTATCTCCTCCCCGCGCTACGGAATTGGACTCGTATCTGTTGTTTAACCAAAGTGTTTTAGGATAGCATGGCAATGGTAGTAAACCAGTGGCAAGAGAACATTTCGGCGGATCCCGGGTCCCAGCTCCAGATTTGCAGTCAGGAGCCCGGCGGGACACCGGGAACCCCCTCTGGTTCAACCCCAGGGAACGATGCACTTTCCGGGGACAAGATCCCCAACGTGGACTGCATGGTGTGTGGGGATAAGTCCAGTGGCAAGCATTACGGCCAATTCACCTGCGAGGGCTGTAAAAGCTTCTTCAAGCGTTCGGTGCGACGGAACCTCAGTTACACATGCCGGGGGAATCGCGACTGTCCCATCGACCAACATCATCGGAACCAGTGTCAGTACTGCCGACTGAAGAAGTGCCTCAAAGTCGGCATGAGAAGAGAAGGTAAGACAGGATTTGAGATTCGGTGAAGACTGTAGCCTTTATGTAAATGTTGTAAACTAATAAAATGATCAAATTGGGTTTTGGCGGACATTTGGTTTCAAGAATGTCGTTGCGTATAGTTGAAACCATATAGCGCTTTAACGATGGATATCCCTGTCTTATATATTTCCCTCTTCTATCAGTCATAGTTATCCTAAAAGCAATTGTAGTCTGCTGTAACGCAATGCTTGTTGTTTCAGATCGCCTACCCTTTTATTCCCTATTCAGTCCATAGTATGCAGTTATTTTTCTCCCCTTGGAAAAGGGCTCTCTTTGTTTCCCAATTAATTCTGGTGTTTGCTCCCCGACACCCTATCCGCTACAAGAGGGCCCGCTACATGTATTGTATTGTGCATGATTAAGAACGGGTCAATTAGTGCGAAAGATGAACAGTGGCAACGTGTTCGCAAAGCACTGCGTTTCACTTTTAATCAGTCAGCTAGGATCTTGCTGCGTCATGTTCAATCAGACGAGTTGTGTTAATTATAACACGCGAACCAGACACTCGAAATCCTCACAAAATCTCTGCACATGCATGTCTCCATGCTGGACGTTGCTATTGTTGTACTCTGTATTTTATGCATTGCCCACCAACAATACTAAATTTCTCTAATCATAAATGCATGCATCGCTATGCAGTGTAGCCTACTCTGGAGTAAACCTTGTTAGCATATTGCAATAGGTTTTATCGCAAATTATATACTGTAATTCTTGATCAACCTGGCCACTCAAGCTGTTGTGGATACTCCAAAAGGTCCCTATGATATGACCATAAACAGTGCAAATAGTGGCACAAACAGTACTCAACAGGAAGCACGCTGTGTTGAACTTCCAGTGTGAGTGTGTCAAGCAGGCAGGCCTATTACAAACGAGGTCTTGAATACAGTAGCCTCCGTCGTAATAAACGATTCAAAACATTTTAGGTGGAAATACCCGTCCTATCGCCGAAAAGAATCATTCAAGGGATCTCGTTAGTGTGCTAGTGTGTACACTGTACACAGTTCATGTAAAGCACTGCAGGGTAAATTTAGTCGGCCATGCCCCTTTCTGACTGAATGAACCCGAGGAAATCGCCTGACACACCGAAGTCTGTTGACCTTTCATCAACATAAACATGCTCAATATGTTATCAGACCATTATTTGGCTACATTATATATTAACTACTGCAGATAACATTTTGAAAGGGATTTGTTAAGCTATGCTACTATTATATGGTCTAGACTAATATTCAGCATAAACACGATTAAAAAATCTATAACTCTTTCAAGTGTTGATTAAATTGGTACTGGTATATCATACGCAAAACAGACTCGTCCTCATCGTGGATTATAAACCTAGATACGTGTCCTCGTAAATCTCAGTGCATTTGAGGAAAATGTAAAAAAATCGCACTTCTTTAAAATGTTGAAAGTGTTGGTTTTAAAGCCCTGGGCATAAGTATTTTGGATATACCTAATTTTCTAATTGACTTTAAATCAATAATTATAATTGAAATGTTATGCAGAGTTGTGTTGTACCACAACCAAGTGTTAGCAATGCTTTGAAACGGCAACCTTTGTCAGATAGTACATCAAACATATTTCATTGTTTTCTTTAGGCCTACCAATAATTAGGTTTTCAAACACCAAAAGAAAATCAAATGAACTTTTTAGTCAGACTGTAATAACCAAAATAAACTCCAGTTATAGAGGCATTATTTGCTGTGAAATAGGCTACATATTTGTTTCTAACTCGGCAATAGGGCCTAAGATAAAGTCCTGCTAACAATTTGCCCTGAAAAGTTCAGAGGTAGCCTAATGGTGGGGATAATTCATACTAAAAGCACCAATTGTACACATTTAAATGCAGCATTGCAATCACATTAAAAGCTTACTGGTAGCAGCGAGGAAGCAGTAAGACTACACACCCAAATCTCCTATTCGTCTTCCCCAGAGGTCATACATAAGTCATGTTACTTCTACATAATGCAACAGGGTCGGCTGACAAGAGGAGTCCATTGGGCTTTCTGAGTTATAATCCGTGTGAATTTTGGAACATTTTGGAAATACACAAATGTACATTTTTGCCCCGTATATGGATTTGAAGTAATCTCAAATTGATTGTTGGAACTATCAATAATTAACTTTGTAATAGTTATTCACAAACGTGTGTTTGCTCTTGGGTTAAAGCAGAGGGCAAATACTGAGGACTATCACTTCTATAACAGTCATCAGAAATATCTTCTTTCATTTTCCAAAATATAAAGAAACCACTACAAGGTATTGCCTACTTGTGTTATGCAAGCCAGGCACAAAATAATAATCTAAATATCACGCTATTCTCGACACATGGATTGGTAACCAGTATTCATGGATGCCAAGGGAAGCAAGGCGTCCCAAAAAATGTACCAAGAAAAATAAATATACTGAACAAAAATATAAATACAACATGTAAAGTGTTGGTCCCATGTTTCATGAGCTGAAATAAAATATCCCAGAAAATTTCCATATGCACAAAAAGCTTATTTCTCTAAAAAAAATTTACACACATTTCTTTACATCCATGTTAATGAGCAAATCCCCCTTTGCCAAGATAATCCATCCACCTGACAGGTGTGGCATATCAAGAAGCTGATTAAACAGCATGATCATTACACAGGTGCACCTTGTGCTGGGGACAATAGATCCCGACCTGTGGAATCGTCTGAGACCAGCCACACGGACAGCTGATGCAACTGAGGAGTATTTCTGTCTGTAATAAAGCCCTTTTGTGGGGAAAAACTCAGTATGATTGGCTGAGCCTGGCTCCCAAGTGGGTGGGCCTATGCCTTTCCAGGCCCACCCCATGGCTGCGCCCCTGCCTAGTCATGTGAAATCCATAGATTAGGGCCTAATTTATTTATTTCAATTGACTGATTTCCTTATATGAACTGTAACTCAGTAAAATTGTTGAAATTGTTGCATGTTGCCGGTACTGGCAATGATTATAAAGGCGATTCTGATCCAACCATGAATTCATACATTGTTCCCTTGGCCTGAGAGGATGGAAGTTCAATATGTAGCTAGATGTAAAAGGCTAATGTTAAGTAGCATGTTGCCCATGAAAGGAAGTTAGACTAGCGAGCAAACATTTTAGCCAGGTAGCCTAGGACAACAAAAAATAAAAGCATATACTGTATGACAAAGTGATAGACTATTTCATCAACATGAAAGAGAGGAGGATGGCATTGGCCTTTCTCTACAAGTAGGGTGAGTCAACATGTTTTTTCTACTTGCACGAATGCGCACGCACGTGCACACATACACACACACACACACACACACACACACACACACACACACACACACACACACACACACATAAATCAGAACCATGGACAGCCACATCATATTTAGCTTACGATGATTGGACTAAATCATTTTTGGTATCTTTTAGTTGTCACTGTATTACACTAAGCATAGGTGATTTGATGATGTTGAAATGTTGAAGTTGAAATGGTGCTGGAATAGTGGAGGCAGCTCCTGTTTTCTTTGCGATTTGCGGTAACTCTCCGTGGTTCTAAATCAATAGTTGTTTAGTGGTCCGAAATGTCGGAAACATTAACTGCTTGACCATGCTGTAGGTCATGTAACTGTTTGTTACATGCAATATGCTTTGTGGACTTCACCGGACAGAGGTTGCTCTCTGGTTTTGTGATTAAACAAAGGTGTGGTTGAATTTATTCTGCCACTGTCTCTTCTTATTGTCTTGGCCTTTAGGCCTATATATCACGGTCGCAAGGCAAATGAACTAACAGGTTAAATAGCAAACAAAGCAATTATCACAACACATAGGTTGTAATATGGCTTCTTTTCTGGCTTCCACAGTGATTTTACCCACGCACCGCTACTGTTGGTAACATGCGTAAAAGTAACGTATTGATGGTGTAGGAGGATTCTGCCAGTGAAAACAAACAAATAGAGCAGAATATCAGCAACAAAGCATAGAAAAACAAACCTGACAGGTTATGTTTGTGGTTAGGCGGGCCTTTCTTGTCGACCAAGTTGGTGCCCTGCATCTCCCGTCCCGCTCCAAAAATGCACCACTCCCTAATGGCAAAATTCTGTAAAACATGGCAACGTTTTAGTAAGGTACAAAAAGTGAGTGAGTAATTTAACCAATCTATGCAGTAACTTGCTCCAAAATGTACTACATATACATCTGCATTATTTAAGACAAGTGTCACATTCGCTGGTGTTGTATGTGTCTAATTTAGGAGTGTTATTTGGACAGCCCAGCTGATATTTTGGTTGACCCTTAGTGTGTAACTTGACTGAGAGGTCACTCTATTTCAGCCCACATAGATATCTAATATCTCGTGTTAAGGTAGATTTATACTTAACAGTCATGTAAAAGGTCATATTTACCTCTTCACTGCTCTACCTGTTTGGCACCTCTGGCATCTCCTCTACTCTCCATGTTTCTCAATGACATTCCTGCTTAGAGTAGAACACTGGTTTAAGGTATAAGGAAGTTGTGAGGGACAGAGAGACAGTGAACGTGCACAACTGGCTGACAGTTCCTTGGGCTAGTTGGGAGTGAAGTGCATATCATGTTCTGCTGTCGGAATTTTCCGTATGCGCTCCTCTGACCTTAGTGAGACCAAAAAAGACCAATATAGACTGTGATGTTGGTCAAATTCACACGTTAGAAGAACACACCATATACTTGACACATTCACAATTTTACGTTCACAACTAACATTCCCTACCAGCTACCACACATAGTGACATGGGCACAGATACCAACTCACATAGTGACATGCACCCAGAGATTGGCATGGGCAGGCACACTGTCCACTAGAGTACATACTCTAGATCAGAGGTCTCTAACCTTTTCTAGCATGAGAGCTACTTTTTAAAAATGAAACGTGTGGCGAGCTACTTATTTTTTTCTAGCTATATTTTCTGTCAATATACCTGGTAAAATAAAGGTTAATAAACAACTCTAAGGGGGGTCCTATAGAATCTGTTATTCTTTTCCCAAATTCTATTTTTATATATTTTTTTCACTCTCAAAATTGCAATTGTTCATAGAGAAACAACGAAATTGGATGTTCTGAGTCCATGTCAATGCTTAAATCAAATCAGAATACCATTTTTTTTAGGTCTGGAATAAAACAAAACAAAAATGTGGGGGTGTAATTCCCCTTTAGTTGTGTATCTGGCCCTTTAATTGTGCATCTGGCCCTTTAATTGTGCATCTGGCCTTTTAATTGTGCATCTGGCCCTTTAATTGCACATCTAGCAAGTGAGGATTGTGCCATCTAATGTGCTGGTCTAGTGATGGTTCTATACCGCTAATGCTCATTTCATGGCAAAGTTTTAAAATAACAAATAATAGATACAAATTATATACTTACTCATGATATACTTCTTCCAGGTATGCCTACTTTGCAGTTAACATTTAATTGAGAAGGTTTGGGGGAAAGTATTTCTGTCAACCTACAAGACGGTTATCACATCAACTGGCTACACACGGAGTGACAAACGCACGCACCACACAGACAGACAGGGGCAATATTGCTGTAAATTAATTGGCAGATATTGTGTTAGGTTTGGCTTTTTAAGCCAATAGTGGCTAACCAGAGGTGGGATAATGTCAATGTTGCATTGATTAGATAGTAGCTGGGAGCTTGCGGTGTCTGATACTTGTGAGATTTGTTTATGACAGTTTGCCGTGGAACACGTGAAAATTGCATGTACTTTCAGAATTGTTTGGCGAGCTACTCATAGGTGGGCTGCGAGCTACTGGTATCTTGCGGTCGACCTGTTGGAGACCCCTGCTCTAGATTGTTCATAGTAAATACATAGTTACGACTGTTCATAGACAGAACATTCAAAGACAGATTATCTCCATTGTGACTCCTAGTGTGTGTCCCTCAATGGTAAATAACACAGGGAAAGTCCTGGATATTGATATTCAGTTACTCATACATAGGATTATGAAACACATCACTCTATATGAGACTCGCTGCTACAGCCATTGACCCTTGGTTCACACAGACCAAATACAGAGACAGATATACTGTAGGTCAACGAGAACCAGAAACGAAACATTAATAATGGACATGTTCAAGGCAAAGTCCAAATGTGAGGTTGACTCTCTATTGAGTAAATACCACGGCTCGCTAAATGACTGCCTTTATTGACTAATCCATGCATGTTGTCCAGCTTGTATGAGCAGGCAATCAAAAACCTAGACTAGTTTACCCCCTAAACCCTGGCCTGCTAAAACATTCCCCTATTACAATACTGTCATAGTTTATTGACATGTTAGAATAGGTCTCTTTACGTAAAGCTACTAGGCTAATTCACTCTCCCCAGTCCAAGGTGGCTGCCATTATTCATTGACAGAAAGCAGCCTCCATTGAAGTGATAGGCCACAAAGAGACCATAGAGCTGAGGCACTAGTCGTTTCACATTCTGATATCCCCAAGGCTAGGATTTAATATTTTAGAGGAGGGGATGTGTGTGGAGGACTAGAGTTCACTCTGCAGAGATGGGCTTCGTTTGACACCTCAAGGTGAATAGACTCACATTGCATGTCATACTGTCATATTTCTCTGTTGAGTCGCTCATTTTCTCTCTTGTCTGTACAATAGCCAGGCTAGCCTATTGCCACAATATGAAAGGCTAGCCTTTACAGTAAGTCTAGCGTTATCCATATCCATGTCCATTGTTACATTTTGAAGTATCGTATTGTTTTTGAGTCCAGGTGACTTTACACCAATTTTCTTGAGAAACAGCCATTGAGTGTTTAACTAAATGTAATGAAAATGATTGAGTCGCTTGTATAGTATAGCTTGTTGTGTGATCTCTTCCATTGTAGAAATAGATAGACTAGAGAGATGGGTGAGTAGAGAGATGGATAGAAAGCCAGAGCACTCCTCCATGCAGGGTGCATTTCTGTTATTAATTCATATCTGCTTCATCAAAGCAGCGCCAACGTGACTGGGTGGATATTAAAGGGGCTACGTTTGCAGCTAATGTGTCTGAGCGTCCTCACAGGAAGCTCTCTCCATCTCTGTCTGTCTGTCTCGCTCTTTTTCCTTGTCTCTTTACCCCTTCTCTATCCCTTTCCATACAATATCATACTTCACTCTGCCTCCTTCCCTCTTCCTCGCTCCCATTGTCTATTTCAGGGGTTCCCAAACGTTTTCACTCGAGGCCCCCCTTCCAGCATTGGGGAACATCCCGCGTCACCCCACTCCCCATATATTTTATTGTATATATTTTTTTGGGGGTGGGGGAGTGGTCTATTTCACATCATCCCCCTATTTCTTAATTCTCTACTCTTACACTCACCTTCATTCTCAACCTCTTTTTTTCTCTCCTTTCCTCTCACCCTTTCTTCCTCTCTTTCTTTCCACGTCTTTCTCACAGCCTTGGCCCCCCTTCCTCTGTGTATTTGTAGTTGACTAAGGGTAAATGGTTTGACTTTTTGTCAGGGGGTTGGTGCTTCACTGTAACCCTTGCGTGCAGCGTGTGAGAGCAGTGACCCCAGAGGTCAGAGTTCAACCCAAGCTAAATGAGTCTGTGAGAAGCACAGGAATAACACATGAATGTCACATCACACACTCATCATACACTCCTCTCTGAGCGGGCTTACACAATACACACTGCTTTACTGTCCAAAATAAGCTATATTTGTGTGTCTGTGTATTTGAATATTATCTTGTGTTTTTTGTTAGCGGACCTTTAATGGACTACACAAAACCCATTATACCACTTATCTCAGTTAATGAAGAGGCTGTGCCAAATCTGTCATGCTTCTAGTGCATAACCCCCGACTATGACCTTTTACTGTAGCAGATAGTCCTTAATTGTATTTATCTACAATAGTTTGCTCAACTGTCTTGTACTTCTAGCACAGTGACTTAAGGCCAAATAAGGACAGCCTTGGTGGGATGAGGCGTGCTTAATTCCACCGCCACACACTCTCTGTGACGGCGTTTTTTAAATGTCATGGCTGAAATCGCCAAGGATACCTGTTTCGTGCCCTCTTCTCCCCTCTGCCTTATTTTTGTACCATGGGGTTAGATGTAGTGCCATGGTCTTTCTGTTTGGGGTTTTAGGCACTTTAGTTGTTTAATCCCACTGTTTGCCAGTACTTCTACTGTCAAGAGATAGTGGATTTGGTCTGTCCAATCACACTAAGCCACCGTCGACCAATTAGAAACCGGGAAATGGATTATGGCAGGCTTTAAAATCTGTCTCTACATCCCCTCTCTCTCTCTCTCTCTCTCTCTCTCTCTCCTCTCTCTCTCTCTCTCTCTCTCTCTCTCTCTCTCTCTCTCTCTCTCTCTCTCTCTCTCTCTCTCTCTCTCTCTCTCTCTCTCTCTCTCTCTCTCTCTCTCTCTCTCTCTCTCTCTCTCTCTCTCTCTCTCTCTCTCTCTCTCTCTCTCTCTCTTTCTCATCCAATGCCACTCACTATCTTTCTCCCTCTCCCTTTTACCCTATCTATGCCCTTCTCTCCCGGTCTCATTAATTTCCCTTGCTCATTCACATAGAGATGCTTTGGATGCGTCATCTCGACTCAAGCACTCAAGCACTCACACACAACCTCCTCAAAGAGGCTTTTCAAAAGACAAGTGGATGGAGTGGATTTGGCGTCTGGTGGATTATGGCATTAATCATTATGATGCATTGATTATTTTTTTTAAATTCAGATAGTCAAAACACACTAACCTCTAATGAAGGACAACCATGCTCTAAAAAAAAGTGCACTTTCAACCCGTTTAAGCTAACTGGAATCTTTTTAAAATAGTTTTTCCGGAATTTGTTCAATTCTTTTGACGTAAGGTTTTTTAGGAGTGAGTTACATGGTAATTCCCATTGTGCAATGTTGTCTCTGTACCCTATGTTGTTGTTTGCAAAAGGAGACAACATTCTTTCCCTGGGACAGGAGTTGCTTGAGTTCAAGGGAAACCAGTATTTTGAGGTCACAAACTCAAATGTTTTTTTTTTGTAATCAGTAAACTGTCTTGAAATTCTATTGACTTACTGTGTTCTTGAGTGATTTGACCTGTCCTCTTTTTGCTACACTGTAGTGTATTACATTTTCACAGCTGTTGTGTCGAAGGACAGGTGATGCTGAGTTTCAAAGTATTTTCCAAGGCCTGTCCCACCCTCTCTCGCTCTCTCTCTCTCCCCCTCTCTCCCACACTCCTTTCTCTTGCTCCATGTGCCTCTCTATGTTACCCTTTTCTATCTCTCTTTCTGTCACTACCTCTACCTTCCCTCGACACCTCTCTCTTTCTCTCCCTCTCTCTTCCTCTCCCTCCCTTTCTCATACTCTCTCTCTCTCTCTCTCTCTCTCTCTCTCTCTCTCTCTCTCTCTCTCTCTCTCTCTCTCTCTCTCTCTCTCTCTCTCTCTCCCTCGTTCTGTGTAACTGTAGATGAGTTATTAATCAGACAGCGGGGATGACTGAACAGGTGTTTTCCAAATGGGCTTTGAGCCGCCGCATCATAGCTCGGCGGGGGTGGGGGGATGTGTGCTTAGCCTCTGCGTGCCCCCTTCCCCTTCGGCTGAGCCATTTGGCAGTGGAGTGGGGGTGTTTTGGGGGGGGGGGAGCAAAGGTGTGAAGAGCCGTAGTGTCTTTACCGGCTGCTGGTTGCCATTACTCATTGATGCACGGCACCGGGGTCTGCCTGTCAGGAGACAGAGTGCTGACACATTTAGAGCCGCAGAAATTTCCCCCCGTTTCTCCACACTTTGCACCTCCAACCTCCACCGTCCTTCCTCCTCTCCCCATGCACCCGCCATGACATGTCTTTTAGCTGCGAGCCCCAGTGTGATTTGGCCCTATATATTCCCATTGAGAAAGAGCAGACTTGTCTGAGTGCCTCTAGATGGTGCTTTATGACACAGTGGTAATTGCAGCCTACTAAATGAAGGCGGTTAGTGCTGGATGCAGTCATGACGACGTGATGACAGAGAAGCTTCAGGTCCTAAATGTTACTGTAACTGTGCCAGCCTGGATTTAAATAAAGGCTAGGTGGATAGAGTACAGCCACATGAATGAATGAAATATGCAGTAGTTCTACTGTACCTACTGTACCTGCACCTGGCCAAACAATTAGCTTCTAGTACTTGAGGATTCACTTATACCCACGGCCTTTGACATATTACAAGACATATCACAGTTTTTTTGTGAGCCTTTGAAATGTCAAAAGAGGAAAAATGTATTTTGCTCATGAAAATCAAATGCCATATCTCCTTCTTAACCCTTTCTTTCTCTCTCCCTCAGCTGTCCAGAGAGGCCGCATGTCCAACTCCCAGTCCAGCCCGGGTCAGTACCTGACCAATGGCAGCGACCCTTACAACGGGCAGCCCTACCTATCTGGATTCATCTCTCTGCTGTTGCGCGCCGAGCCCTACCCCACATCCCGTTACGGGTCCCAGTGCATGCAGGGAAACAACCTGATGGGCATCGAGAACATCTGCGAGCTGGCCGCACGGCTGCTCTTCAGCGCTGTGGAGTGGGCCAAGAACATCCCCTTCTTCCCTGACCTGCAGCTCATGGACCAGGTGTGGAAGACCACCCTGATTCCTGACTAGAAACTATGCCTGACTATAATTCTTTTTTTATGCCTGACTATAATCTTTTTTTATGCCTGACTAGAAAATAGAAATGATGTATGCCTAGAGATGTGGTTTGGTCACTTTATTTGGGTAGTCCCTTATGGATGAGCTGTAGATGCTCATCACAGATATTGCCCAGAAAATATTGTCCAGAACAGATATGTCCATGTCTGCAATTGGTATGTCATGTAAAGGTTAAATTGTGGGGTCAGCAGCCTTTAAGTTTGGCCATATCATTAACACTTGCCATACTCAACCATCTGCATAAGGAAGATAAACACTGTTATCCTTATTTCCCAGAACCACCCTCTGTCAACTCTGAACTAACCAATCCTACCATAATTCCTCCCGTGCCCTAGGTGGCGCTCCTGCGCATGTCATGGAGTGAGTTGTTTGTGTTGAACGCGGCCCAGTGCTCCATGCCACTGCACGTGGCGCCCCTGCTGGCGGCTGCCGGCCTGCACGCATCGCCCATGTCTGCGGAACGCGTGGTGGCGTTCATGGACCACATCCGGGTGTTCCAGGAGCAGGTGGAGAAACTGAAGGTTCTGCAGGTGGACACGGCTGAGTACTCCTGCCTCAAATCCATTGTGCTCTTCACATCCGGTGAGTGGAGTCTGACTTTAGTGGTTTCTGTTTCTATATGTCGTTGTTTATGTCTATCTGTAGGATAGTTTGTGTTGTGTTTTGTGCGGAACTACATATTTAGGTAATGGTGGTCACTCCAGATAAGTTAGCAGACTTATAGACTCTCTACAGTATAGCATGTGGTTAACAACCAAGTGGTTAACAATGTCTTTGTAAACAATGTATCGATAATGTATGGATACCATATAAATATTATCATGGATGAACTACTTATATGAGGTAAAGAAGCGTAAATATTGGTGAAATAGCAATATAAAAACAATAGTTTGCTCATTCTTTTGTTACACCACTTTTGCCACTGGATGAGGCACAGTAGATAGTTATGGCTATTCTACGCCACCCAGAATGCTGTCAGATCTGGGATTGTGATGTGTTGAGGATTCATTGTTTATGACCCAGGGGGTGTGAGTGTGAGAGAACCCAACTCTGAGGTCTTCCACCTTTGTTTTTGTTTCCTGTCAATCGCCCTTTTCCTCGCCTCCATCGCACAGCTTGTCAGAATCACTTTGCATGTACCTAGCTCTGGCCCGCACTCTTCAGTTTGGATGGCTGAAGAACCCCTTCGCTCTTCTCTCTTTTATTTCATCACCCTCTTCTCCTTCACGCTACCATCTATTATTGAAACCAGTCAAGCAGCCTCTCCCCTTCCCTCCTCTCCAAACCCCAGCCCTCTCACCCCTGCCCCCACCACCATGCTTGAATTATTCATGGTGGGTTGCAGCGACAAGGGGGATTTGCCACAGCCCAGTCCTTGACCTACATAACCCCTGTAGCCCTGAGCATCCATGTGATCCGTCCCGCAACCCCAGCCAACACACACGCATACACACACACATGCATGTACACACAATGAGATAGACAGACTATTCGTAGACCAGGCCCCCCATCGAGACCTGCCTGCATGAGCTAACAAGGACAGACAAACTCCCAATACCCTCTCTCACCTCCGCCCTCAGACATTCCGCCCTAGATCCCAGTCACATCACCCCGAATCAAACAGTGGCCATCTTACGACCGCCACCATCCTCATCCCCAGTGTGTGTGTGTGTGTGTGTGTGTGTGTGTGTGTGTGTGTGTGTGTGTGTGCGTGTGTGTGCGCCCAAGGAGCCAGACAAAGGGAGGTCGTGCCTGTAAAGGACGCCTGTGGAGGTGTCGTGGTAGCACGTGAGGGCTCAGTCGCACAGCCAGCCCTAGCTTTGTCAGCCACTGATGCCTCACACAGACCCCAAAATGGCGGATAGCAAAGAAACTACACGCTTGCCCTCACAGTGGGAAATGTGGCAGAATTGGCAGTTATACCCCACCTGGGGCGATGGGGAGAGGGGGGAGGGGGAGGGGGGAGACCTACGACAAAAATATGAGGCACATTAATCTTTTGTTATGCGGAACTGAAGCTCAGCAGGCCGAAGTTTGCGCAGGGGGCTGATAAAAGTCTACTGTGACAAAGGGACCAGCGTGCTGGATGAATCCAAGCCCAGTGCTTCTGCTGCACACTAGAGTAAAGCACTTGGGAGAAAATTACCCTCGCTGTTCGATGCAGCCTTTAAATTAGGTTCATACTGGGGACAGAAACACTGGTACAGTAGGACTTAACGTGCAGTACAGTACCATGCAGTACACTAAATGTGACTTCGTTTTGAGTTCACCCATCTCTGACCCCATAACCACGGAGCACAGGGGGAGTGAAAAGTATCACACGCAGTCAACACACTCTCTCTGTCGTGTGAGACTCACACCAGGGACTGGTGCTAGGGGAGGTGTAAGATCAGGGACAACACCTTGACCCACAACTGAAGGCAAAGGGAATTGTATTCCACTACATAGAATGACATATTTACATAGGGATACTGACATTTCAGCTCTAATGTGTGTACGTAGCTGGACACAATTTCACATTGTATGTCAGTGTGAGGTCAACTCATCAGAACCATAATGATCCATAAACTCATCAACGCCTAACCTTCCTCTCTCCTTCTCAGATGCCATGGGCCTGTCGGATGTGGCCCACGTGGAGAGCATCCAGGAGAAGTCCCAGTGTGCCCTGGAGGAGTATGTGAGGAACCAGTACCCCAGCCAGCCCAACCGCTTCGGCCGCCTGCTCCTGCGGCTGCCCTCCCTCCGCATCGTCTCCTCGCCCGTCATTGAGCAGCTCTTCTTCGTGCGCCTGGTGGGCAAGACGCCCATCGAGACGCTGCTGCGCGACATGCTCCTCTCGGGCTCCAGCTACAACTGGCCCTACATGCCCGTGCAGCGCGACCGCCCCATCTCCCTCCACTACAATGAGAATGGGCCCTGAGGAGGACGAGTCGCCGCGGATTCAGCTTTTCATCCATCCTTCATTGACCATCCCTCAATCCCTCCCTCCATTTATCTCCTCCATCCATCCCCTGGAAGACCACCACCATTCCGCCAAAAAGAAGAACTGACCACCTGACTATCTCACCACACCCCTCCCCCATTCACCAATCCAGCCATTCACACGCCTCTTCTCCAGGGGACCACGGCCAATAGAGAGACTTGGTGGCTGCCATGGCCCCTCCTACTTCGCCTTCGCCACGTTTGAGAGGTGACACTAGACGGGCCGGCTGGCAGAATGGTTTTTGCGCCGTTCTCCTGCAGCTCTGTCGGACTCACGCCGTTAAAGACGACTTTGTCAGTCTCGGACTGGAAGCGGTGGTGGCTACTGGCGACACAGTCACTCTATTGTCAGCACTGTGCTTGAATCTAAAGGAGACGTGTCCAAGAATCTCCACTGTATGGCGATTTAGAGCAAGGCCTTTGCTGATAGAACTGCTTGACCGAGAGAGCCAGGCCCAAGGTTATTCATCAACCAATTTTTTTTAAAGAAACCAGAAGCCATTAAAAAACGATGCCAAATTTCCTCAGAATTTTCAGAAGACATGTATTGTCCGTGTGTGTGTGTATTAGCACTGTTTATAATGAGAGAAATTCATGATTGTGTCCATATGTATGTCATTGACTCATAGACATCCATGTTAAGGGGTATGTTGGGACTAGCTCAGGTTCAGGGTGGGGGGACAGGACAGACAGGTCAGACATGACAGGACAGACAGGACAGGACAGGACAGGACAGGACAGACAGGACAGGACAGACATGACACTATCAGTAGGAAACAGAGAATCACGCCTCACCCAGGGCAAAACACCTATCAACAGCCTGTACCAAAGCGGAACATGGATATTAATTGTTTGGATTATCTTTGTGGTAGTGGTGACAAAAATAACTTTTGGTTTGTCCATAATTTGACCTTTTACTTGTATTTAGATGTCAGAGGGTGTGGGAAGTTGCAAAAAAATATATTAAAAAAATAGGCACTTGCAATGTGAAACTATCCAGAACCCACACTTGACCCACTCCCATCATAAACACAGCACTGGTAGATTCTTCCTCAGCCGCCATTTTGAGGTCAAAACTACAGGGCCACTAACTGGTAATGGTCAGTGTACTTCTGCCACTGTTTCAAAGCGGAATATCATAAAAGTGGCCCTTCATAACGTCTACATAATGCTGCCATAGGAATGACATAACACATGCCAGTTAATGCCAGTTAGTTTCATGTCACAATCACATTTTATGTTTTTGTGAAAAATGAGAATTGTTATGGAGCCTGAACCAATAAGCATTTGAAAACTATAGTTGTACTTGCCTTAGAACAAGATTTTGTCACTGAGCATTTATTTTATGACTGTGCCATAATCTGAAGTTACCTGTTATGACAGGCAATATGTCCTCCATATGACATTGTCATGTAGGGTAGAGGCCACCTCAATTCAATTGTCATTCAAGCAGCATACTAGGAAATTGTATCACTAACCTCCAAAACCTCAATTAAAGTTACAATGGTCCCCTAAGAGGAGGGCATCTACTGTGATTTAGCGTAGATATTATTATGTGTTTTTGTTACCATCAATTGATGACGGGCTGTAAGGCAACATTGATTGTTGGACGACCAGTCTCTGTTTTTTAACGTGGCACTGGGGTATCAGCAACAATTATTGGGATTTGAAAGCCATTGGGACCTTGGAGAGCAGGACTGTCTGTTGATAAATTAGTTCACAGAATATTTCTATGAGAGTATGTTTTTTTCTCTATTTTTGTTTGGAAATATGGATCCATTCATTGAAATAAAAATATGTTGTTCACAGTTATTTCTCCGTCTTGTGTTGCTATGATCTCGCCACTTGTAAGACCTATGCGAACCAGCTAACATCCTACTCTATGAACGTATTACCTAATGCTGTTAAAACATGACTTGTAGATGTCATAACCAGTCATAGCCATGACTAACATTTTAGATGTTTAACTAGACTATCAAAAGTATATTCACTTCAAACACCATGACATATTCTGTCATTATGACCACAACATAATACAACTACTTTCTCTTTTACCAAAGAACAGGCGATACAAATCAGGTGATACACCAAGTCAGTATGAATTCAAGTGGCCATTTTAGACAGAGCTTATGACAGATGGCTCAAGTCATATGGGTAATTCCATGTAGTGCAGTCCATTAGGCATGAGTAGTAGTCACTCAGTGTGGTCAGTGTGTTTATCTCAAGCGTGTTTGGATATGATGGGGTACAGAGGCATGAAAATAATCTGTACTCTAAACCAATCAATGGATGAGAAACAAAGTGGGGGACTCCCCAGCTCTCACGGCAGGGTGCAGCCCAAATGTTGATACTCCCCTGCTGTTAGTGTGTGCGATAGAGTGTAAACAAACACTCTGACCTCTCACTTAATGATGTATGTGTGTGTTTGAGTCGGGGAGAAAAATAGAGGGAGAGAAAAAGAGAGAGAGAGAATCAAGAGAAAGTGTACACATGGTATTTGACCCCTCAGTTTAAGGTGGTGTGTGTGTGTGTGTGTGAGAGACAGAGACAGAGAGAGAGAGAGAGAGAGAGAGAGTGGCTTGGTGGGTGGGTACTGTATGTGTAAACAACATCTGTGGTCCTTCACTTGGAGTGGCAGCTCTGTGTCAGACTGATAAAGGTAAGAGAGAAGAGCTCACAGGTCCTCTGCCTCCCTAAAGACATTCTCCCCCCTCCCCCCTCCTCCCATCACACACCACACTACCCCACCCTGTAACCTTGTGCCCTTTACACCCCACCCCCCTCCCACCAACTGCCTTGCAGCCTTCTCCCTCCCCAGTCCCAACCCTTGCATAGCCTTGTTCTGTTCCCCTCCCCTCTCACCCTATCCCAGAATGGTGCATGTGGTGAGTAGGAGAATGACTTACGCCTTCATTTCAGAGCTGTCACTCCTGGCCAAACACCATGACCCCTCAAACCCCATTTTGGAGGCACACTTTTTTCCCCCTCCCTTGGTATGAATATAAAAAACACATGTGGCCCAAAGGTTTGTGTGTGAGTGACTGTGTGTGTGTGCGTGTGTGCGTGTATGCGAGTGTGTGTGTGTGTGTGTACTACTGGGGGTAAGGGTAAATCAAACCCTGACATGGCTGCTTTGAATGGCTTGAGAAGAATGACTCTTGCCTTCCATTTTGCACACCTGCCTTTTTACGGCGAACATTTCCACCTGCACATACCATCAAAACATGACTACATAGACATATGAATCAGTAGGTGGAGTCAACCATCAAATTCAAGGTTTTATAGTACTTCCCCATGTGTGAACACAGAAGTATTTAATTGAATACACCAATATTGGAACAGCATGGCAAAAGACCTGCATGCATCTAAGCAATCTGGAGGTTAGGTCTTACCAATTACGGCTCAAGTCAGAGGTTGGGATGATAAATACAATAACCCTGCCGATACATCACCCGTAGCCTGACAGTAATTGTTCCAGGTCCCATCGCCCAACTAAAACACGCAGGTGCCTCTATGGAGATGAGACACACAGGCACCAGTCACATGCATTTAACCCAGACACCTCCTCAATCTGTTATGACACACACTCTATATAGGGTTCTGTAGATGAGCAATGCGTATGAGGAAAACCGGCTGGGGGGTTGGTGGGGGGTGTATATTCTGATTCAGCCTGTGTAATTTCTATTTCAGAGAGGGGGATGGGGAGGGAAATGGGGGGGGGGGGTTGTGCTTGATAAACAGGCCAGAGGTTTTTAAACGTGAACGTCAGCCATACAAGGACGGCCAAGCTGTCTGTCTCCGGGGGATACGACAGCCCAGGCCGCCATTGGAGGAGATCGATAGGCTAGACGTCAGATTGAATTGAGGTCACTCTTTGTCCCCTAAGAGGTCCCACTTACTGGCTCGCACGCAAAAGCTAGATGGGGTGAAGGGAGGGAGAGAGGGATGGAGGGAGGGAGGGGGATGGAGAGAGGGGGATGTTAGCTGGATAGTTGTATTGGCGACCCATGTCAGAGATATATGGGTTTTGTCAGTAACATGTTCATTTGGAGTCTGAGCCAAGACATAGTTGGCTGACAGGTTTTGTTCTATATATAAGCCATGCAAATTCAAATGTTGAATATATACTATTAGTGGATTCGGCCATTTCAGCCACCCCCATTGCTGACTGGTGTATGAAATCGAGCACACAGTCATGCAATCTCCATAGACAAACATTGGCAGTAGAATGGCCTTACTGAAGACCTCAATGACTTTCAAAGTGGCACCGTCATAGGATGCCACCTTTCCAACAAGTCAGTTCGTCAAATTTCTGCCCTGCTAGAGCTGCCCCGGTCAACTTTAAGGGTTGTTATTGTGAAGTGGAAACATCTAGGAGCAACAACGGCTCAGCCGTGAAGTGGTAGGCCACACAAGCTCAGAGAACGGGACCGCCGAGTGCTGAAGCACGTTGTCACGCTCGTTGAAGGACGGGTCAGACAAAGGCGCAGCGTGAAATGTATACATGTTTATTATAAAGATAAACACACGAACAAAAACAACAAAACAACGTAACGTGAAGTCCTCAGGCAACACAATACAAGTCTCTACACGGAATAAGATCCCACAACTAATGATTACCAATAGGCTGCCTAAGTATGATCCCCAATCAGAGACAACGAGCGACAGCTGTCTCTGATTGGGAATCACACCCGGCCAAACATAGACATACAACACCTAGACATAGAAATAACAACCTAGAACTCCACACCCTGACTCAACATACTAGAGTCCCATAAGTCAGGGCGTGACAGTACCCCCCCCCAAAGGTGCGGACTCCGACCGCACAAACCTGACATAACAGGGTAGGGTCCGGGTGGGCATTCCGCCTCGGAGGCGGATCCGGCTCCGGGTGTGACGACCACATTCTCTCAGCCTCCCCGTAGCGCCCCTGGTCTGGTCTGGACCTCTGCGCGCTGCTTCCCCTCTCCTTCCTCCCACGATGTACCAAGCCCTGTCTGGATCCTGGTGTGGGAGACCCCAAACCTGTAGAGGGGCTGACGTCTGGGTCTGGACTGGAGCCGCTGACCGAAGCTGGACTAGGCACCGATGGAGCGGACTGCTCTGGCTCCGGACTGGAGCCGCTGACCGGAGCTGGACTTGACACCGGTGGAGCGGACTGCTCTGGCTCCGGAGTGGAGCCGCTGACCGGAGCTGGACTAGGCACCAGTGGAGCGGACTACTCTGGCTCCGGAGTGGAGCAGCTGACCGGAGCTGGACTGGATCCCGGTGGAGCGGACTGCTCTGGCTCCGGAGTGGAGCAGCTGACCGGAGCTGGATCAGGCACCGGTGGAGCGGACTGCTCTGGCTCCGGAGTGGAGCAGCTGACCGGTGCCGGACCAGGCACCGGTGGAACGGGCACGGGCCGTGCCGGACTGGACACACACACCACTGGTCTGGTGCGAGGAGCAGGCACGGGCCGGACCGAACTAGGAACACGCACCACTGGCTTGGTGCGAGGAGCAGGAACGGGCCGGGCCGGACTGGCGACACGCACCACTGGCTTGGTGCAGGGAGGAGGAACGGGCCGAGCCGGACTGGGAACACGCACCACTGGCTTGGTGCGGGGAGCAGGCACGGGCCGGGCCGGACTGGGAACACGCACCACTGGCTTGGTGCGGGGAGCAGAAACGGGCCGGACTGGGAACACGCACCACTGGCTTGGTGCGGGGAGCAGGAACGGGCCGGGCCGGACTGGCGACAGGCACCACTGGCTTGGTGCGGGGAGCAGGCACGGGCCGGACCGGACTGGGAACATGCACCACTGGTCTGGTGCGAGGAGCAGGAACGGGCCGGGCCGGACTGGCAAAACGCACCACTGGCTTGGTGCGAGGAACAGGAATGGGCCGGGCCGGACTGGGCACACGCACCACTAGCTTGGTGCGAGACGCAGGCACGAGGTGTACCGGACTGGGAACTGACGTTAGAGATCTCCGACTGTACCAGTCTTTCACTCTCCGCGCCCAGTCCTCCTCCCGTGAGGACTCCTCCCTGAGCCCCCACGAGTGCAGTGGTCGGGGCTCTTCTACATCGATCCCCGACCAGCCTTTTAGCCCCCCCCCTTCTCGGGCTTCCTCCTCGGCCGGCGCCTTCTGTGTTGCCGTTGCTCCTCTCTAAACCGGGCCTCCACTGTCACCTCCCAAGGACGGCGATCCATCCCAGCCTGAATCTCCTCCCATGTCCAGGATCCCTTTCCGTCCAGGATCTCCTCCCATGTCCAGGATGTCTGCTCCTGGGCACGCTGCTTGGTCCGTGTTTGGTGGGATCTTCTGTCACGCTCATTGAAGGACGGGTCAGAACAAGGTGCAGCGTGAAATGCATACATGTTTATTATAAAGATAAACACACAAACAAAAACAACAAAACAACATAACGTGAAGTCCTCAGGCTAAACACAATACAAGCCTCTACACGGAACAAGATCCCACAACTAATGATTGCCAATAGGCTGCCTAAGTATGATCCCCAATCAGAGACAACGAGCGACAGCTGTCTCTGATTGGGAATCACACCCGGCCAAACATAGACATACAACACCTAGAACGTGAACATAGAAATAACAACCCTGACTCAACATACTAGAGTCCCATAAGTCAGGGCGTGACACACGTATCGCATAAAAATTGTTGAGTTCCAAACTGCCTCTGGAAGCAACGTCAGCACAAGAACTGTTCATCGGGAGCTTCATGAAATGGGTTTTCATGTCGAAAAGCCGCACACAAGCCTAAGATCGCCATGCGCAATGCCAAGCGTCGGCTGGAGTGCTGTAATGCTCGCCACCATTGGACTCTGGAGCAGTGGAAACGCGTTCTCTGGAGTGATGAATCACACTTCACCATCTGGCTGTCCGACGGACAAATCTGGGTTTGGCAGATGCCAGGAGAACGCTACCTGCCCGAATGTATAGTGCCAACTGTAAAGTTTGGTGGAGGAGGAATAATGGTCTAGGGCTGTTTTTCATGGTTCAGGCTAGGCCCCTTAGTTCCAGTTAAGGGAAATCTTAACGCTACAGCATACAATGACATTCTAGACGATTCCGTGCTTCCAACTTTGTGGCAACAGTTTGGGGAAGGGCCTTTCCTATTTCAGCATGACAATGCCCCCGTGCACAAAGCGAGGTCCATACAGAAATGGTTTGTCGAGATCGGTGTGGAAGAACTTGACTGGTCTGCACAGAGTCCTGACCTCAACCCCATCGAACACCTTTGCAATGAATTGGAACGCCGACTGCAAGCCAAGCCTAATCGCTCAACATCAGTGCCTGACCTCACTAATGCTCTTGTGGCTGAATGGAAGTAAGTCCCCGCAGCAATGTTCCAACATCTAGTGGAAAGCCTTCCCAGAAGAGGGGGGACCAACTCCATATTAATGCCCATCATTTTGGAATGAGATGTTCGACGAGCAGTACTTTTGGTCATGTAGTGTATGATAAGCTATTTGTGTTGCCTAGTTAGAAATGTTTGTGCATGATGGAAATAGACGGATTCACAAAGTGCTAGTGAGGACATAAGATTCAAAAGGAGACCCCCAAAATCATGACCAATAAAGGCTCTGTCACTAAATTAAACAGTCAAGATTACCAATGCTTCAGGATTCCTTATTAAGTCTGATAGAATGATTGTATGTCAGGCAACGATGTCAAGGTCATTCATAACCGTTTTATTTATACTGGGTTTTCCACAGAGTCAATTTATCACAGAATGCATGACAAAATATCCAGGCCTGGAACGCTTCATAAGTAAGCCCACTTGACACTTGATATGTAAAGCAATGCTTCTTCAAAACTAATAATGAATGTTATATGGGAGTCTGTGTGTGTGGCTTAACCGTGGACTGTTTGTGAAGATGTCCCAAAAGCAATACCCCGTATTCCAGAATCAACAAACACATTTGGCATTCCCAGATCCCTTGAAATGGAAAGCTCATTTCTCCATAACAATCATTCCGGCCATGCAGCATCGGAAGGGAATTGGATCTGCGTCATGGCAACCCTCTCTCCTCAGATCTCATCAAGGGTGCACAGAAGTCACCCCTCTCCCACGGAAATTGCTACGAACAGAAAGAAATTGTCCGCATCATCGAGGTACGGACCCAAAGAGGAGTGTGCCTCCACTGTTCCTGTTATAAATCCTTAAAGAGGGCCAAACTCCAATATCTGGCAACAGCATCAATATTAATGTGGGAGAAAGTTCTTCCAAAGCCGGTTTAGCCACAGAACATTAATATTGATGGTGTTGTGCAGCATCCCCTCTGCTCAGTTGGAATCTCTAAAATGGTAATGGCAACAGGGCTGGGGTTATAGGCCAATCTCACTGCTGAAGATGGACATGGAGATTGAGGTAGAAAGGGACAAAGGTCCATGTCAATCACCAGGTCTTCTCCAACAACTTCCCCATCACAATACGTGTCTGTCGAGGGTTGTCTAGTCACCGTGTTTCTTGTGGACCCCAGGAACAGTAGCTGCTGCTTCTGCAAAAAGCTAATGTGGATCCAAATAAACAAATACATTTCAATTATTTTCATTCTATTATATGGAGAAGGACTATTGTTCTTATGTTTTCTTTCAGTATTGCCATGCGAAAGTTGTGTTTTCCATATCTGATTGACATATCTGAAAAGGTATTACCCTATTGCTGTTCATTGGTTAGAAAGATCACATGAGAGTTTATAAACTGGGCCATTGTGAAAAGTGTTATTAGTTCATTGATAAATTACTACCGCATCTAACATTCTGAGTGAGTATCTTCATTTTACTCAATGGTACCCTGATCTCAGTCAAGCTGTTGTAAAATCTCCAGATTTTCGCCGCCAACATTATGGCCGACACACTGTCATTATGCATAGATTTTCTAGTGTGTTCTCCCGCGGTGAGCCACGGACTCCTGGCATTTCATTACAGTTTCCATTGGCCCAAATGATATCATGGCTGTGCCATTGCAGTCTCTTCTGTTGGAGCACAGATATGATTACACTGGGGCTGTTTCTGGGTCAGTAAGTTAAATATTTCAGATGGTTTATTTTTAGCCCGTCTGTTTCCACTTTCTGTACGTTCCCCTCATGCGTGTGTTCACCAGTGCATCTCTCTCTCTCTCATTCCCTCTATCTCTTTCTATCATTCCCTCTCTCTTTCCATTACTCTCTCGCTCGCTCTCTCCCTCTCCCTCCCCCTCTATCTTTCTTTCTCTTTCCCCTCTATCTTTCTGTTTCTCTTTTTCGCTCCCTCTGTCTTTCCCTGTCTATCTCCTCTCTCTTTCCCTCTGTTTCTCTCTCGTTCACTGCCATGTCTGCAGGCTCCATTTGACCCACTAAGTCATTTTCACATGGCCCAGAGGCATATCAATTGCGCATAGTGTGCAGAAGGGTCCCTCTGTAATTGGTTGTGAACTGAGCATAAATGTCCAACCACAGAAGAGCCACAGAGGTTGTGACATTGAAGCCTTGGCTGCTGGAGTCAATGCAAACCATCATCCACTATGCCCCTATCAGATCCATTTCAGGATTGGTCTTTGGAGTGAATAGTGTCAGTCAGTCATATAGTCCATTTCAGTTTGCAGATCAACATTGTTTTATATGTTCGGAAAGAACACTTTATACCATATAGACTTTACAACCACGTTTCGTGGAAAGGAAACATTACATTCTATTGTACAGTAGACTAATTATCATCATCTGGTTCCAGTGCCCTCAAATCAATGGCGATAGTTCTGGAATATTAGATCACATGCATATTGCATTGAGCACACAGGATGCAAGGAGGGCAGGGTAATTGTTGCAGAGATGAGCGGCCATTGGACTGAAAACATGGTGCAAGTTTTCCCAGAAACAGAAATTATTAGAATGGGCCCAGGAGCAAATGTCCCATGATGTATTTTGACCCATGCCACATATGTGGGCTCAATGGAGAGCTCTGTTGTTTTTGCCCTCAGATGGTCTGTGCATTGCAATGTCCCATGATGTATTTTGACCCATGCCACATATGTGGGCTCAATGGAGAGCTCTGTTGTTTTTGCCCTCAGATTTGAAATAGTTTAAAATCTGTTGTTTAACATTTGTTACATTTGATGTCCTTATGGGTCATTATGTTGTCCTGAAATTGAAGAAAGACAATGCACTGTCATTTAAATAAAAGTTCTAGACAGAGACGCCATTTCCAGCATTGTGACTTGCCATACTTTATATGAAATATCAGGTGATACAAGAGGAGGGTGAGCACAGTGGACAAGGTCTTTGGGCCTTGGTGGCATAATCCCCAACAACTCCTATTCTTGGACTAGATCTCTCCCAACGAGCATGTAGCCTAGCTGTTCCAGCCGAAGCCACAGTGTTCAATTGTGTCTCTGCCAAGCTCTAACAGAGGCCCCATCCAACTTCTCACCTGCAGCATTGTACACTGGGCAGCTCACTGTAGAGTAATTGGGAACAGGGATTCCAGGACAAGCTTTCTTTTTGTTCCTGTTGTGGGAATCACTGACCCGGATGTGTGAGGTCACCACCATGGTAATTGGTGCTGGGTGATGCAGTTGTATGTTCCTGAGTGCTTCATCAAGTGTGATTAAAGAACGAGACTTTTGTGTGCGCGCACGTATGTTGGTGTGCGTGTGTGTTGGTGAAATGAATTCTCCAAAGGGGTCAGAATGAAAGCAATTCCATCAATGCTGTACATTTGTTATTTGGCTTGGACACTGAACACACACACACACACAAACTCAAAGTTAGAAAGTGAGCGTGAGAGTCACCCTCGAATTACATTTACATTTTTACATTTTAGTCATTTAGCAGACGCTCTTATCCAGAGCGACTTACAGTAGTGAGTGCATACATTTTCATACTATCACCAGTATGGACACGGTTCCGGCATTTGTGGGGAACAATAACAAAGCAACCACCACTGTTTTATTGCAAATAGATTAACAGAGTCCACAGCCTATCAAAGGGAATTGTGTATGTGTATCAGTGACCTACCAGTTGCCTGAAGGTGAAACCCCATCCTAGGTCATGACTAATGATAGGGATGTTGACAGTGGTTCCCTCTCCACCACCTGTCAGCCTCCCCTGCACTGTCTGTGTGGCCAATGCACAGCCAGGTCTCCATGGCAGCTGTTGCTATGGACGTTACCCGGGGATACCAACACCTGTTATTACCTCGGGGACAGCCTGACTCCCAGTTGTTGTTTTTATAAAGTCCAGAAAATTGCTGGGTTTCTGGTGCACGATTCCATGAAGGCCCAAATGTCTGCTGTTTGATATTTATTCCTTTGTATTTCATTAATGGTGAGAGAGATTGGTTCGAGAGGTCTCATTCAGTATTGAAATGATGAGGACAAAAACTTACAGAAACTGCAGGTCAATAGACTGTAACTTTTGTCTTGGTTTTAGAACTTAATTTAGGATTAGATGTGGACGTTCTGATATGCAATCATACTGTAGATTTTTCATATCACATCCATAGAATTGTAATTCTTCACTCACACACAAGCTTCCCAACTCATATGATAGACCTCATGGGCCAATGTTCAAACCTCCTCATTACTCAATAAAGAACAACACAGCGGGGGCCCCCACCCGCCCCTCCAGGGGCCACACAGTGACCTTTTCACTCACAGCGTGTGATATCACAAGTAAACCTAAAGTGTTCTGTGAGGACTTTCAATGTGATGCCTGCTGGCCTTGATAACAGCAAGGGCAAGAAATGCTCCCATGACCTATGGCTGACATAACTTACTCACCTGTGACAACACTCATATTCATCTACAGTTAGGAAACAACAGAGGATCAATTGGAAATCCTCTTACCTCGTGTCACACCTAATAATCACTTCTGTGTGTTTTATCTTTCAAACTGTTTATCATTTACACAGACCTATGTCTTTATCATCGTGACAGATACATGTTCTGCAAAGAGGTTCAAGATAATTTCATTATATGAAATAAAGAGGTCACACTTTAAATTGAATAAGTCCTACACCAGATACAGCCAGTGGAATGACATAAGTAGTTACCGTGTAATGTAATAGGTTAGCAAGTACATCCAATTATGCAGTGCCTCATCCTTTACACATGTAGTGTAAGATGTTGACACAACACTACAGTTTAATTGGGATCCACTTAAGTGACTAAAATAGGTTAGAAGAAAAAGACATAACACCAATAAAAGGGGAAATGATTGCGTCCCCCGTCCCATTTGTACAAGTACACCAAGCTTCTGTTATTTTCCTTCCCACATACATCCTCTAGAATATGAATAAATTATCAGAGGAAGCGTAGGAAAGTTCTTCATTTAATCCACCCGTTAAATTAAACACTCAGATATTCAACATCTCAAACAACGGGACATTGTAAATTCTACAAGAAGTTTGACTGTGTCCAAGCCAGAGTCAATTCCATATGTGGACAATAGTGCTTAACTTTACAGAGCAAATGGTAATTCACAAAAATCTATTTACGCTAGTATTTAGGAATTTTTTGGGGCAATGAATAATATATGTTGATAAATATGTAATTAATACCATACACATTTCACTGCATTTATATTACGACATAAATGGTGACATAATATATTATTGTGTATTTCAGGATAGACAATCTGTTGGATTTGTAATATTGTATATCTGCTGCAAGCATCTGTGACAATAACTCAATGCACAGTATGTACCATGCAAACTGTAATCCTATGAGTCTGTCGCCTTGACAAAACATTTAAAAACTGACCGAATTTCCACTACAGTGCGTCCTGGTGGCCTTTGGATTCAAGGTTGCCATATAGTGATTGAATCAAAATAAACAAAAGGAAAAGTCACATTTGGGGTGAAGGGACTGCGCAACGGGGGGTCCAGTACATGAAACCCTGGTGTTTTTGTGTCTGACATGTTGACAGCGCAACGCCAGATCAAAAATCCTTGTACACTGGGCAGCTCACTGTAGAGTAATTGGGAACAGGGATTCCAGGACAAGCTTTCTTTTGGACAAGCTTTCTTTTGATGCCTGCTGGCCTTGATAACAGCAAGGGCAAGAAATGCTCCCATGACCTATGGCTGACATAACTTACTCACTGTCACACCCTGGCTCTGGGACTCTATATGTTGAGCCAGGGTGTGTTTATTCTATGTATTGTATTTCTGTGTTGGCCAGAGTGGTTCCCAATCAGAGGCAACGAGTGTCAGCTGTTGCTGGTTGTCTCTGATTGGGAGCCATATTTATAGAGGCTGTTTTCCCACAATAGTTGTGGGATCTTGTTCCAGTTGGTTTGTTCCTTTTGGTCTGTACCGTAGGACTGCACGTATCGTTTGTTGTTTTGTTCGTGTGTTTACTCTCTTTAAATAAAGTATGTTTGCCTGCAACGCTGCGCCTTGGTCTACTCCGTCTAACGAACGTGACACTCACCTGTGACGACACATATTCATCTACAGTTAGGAAACAACAGAGGATCAATTGGAAATCCTCTTACCTCGTGTCACACCTAATAATCACTTCTGTGTGTTTTATCTTTCAAACTGTTTATCATTTACACAGACCTATGTCTTTATCATCGTGACAGATACATGTTCTGCAAAGAGGTTCAAGATAATTTCATTATATGAAATAAAGAGGTCACACTTTAAATTGAATAAGTCCTACACCAGATACAGCCAGTGGAATGACATAAGTAGTTACCGTGTAATGTAATAGGTTAGCAAGTACATCCAATTATGCAGTGCCTCATCCTTTACACATGTAGTGTAAGATGTTGACACAACACTACAGTTTAATTGGGATCCACTTAAGTGACTAAAATAGGTTAGAAGAAAAAGACATAACACCAATAAAAGGGGAAATGATTGCGTCCCCCGTCCCATTTGTACAAGTACACCAAGCTTCTGTTATTTTCCTTCCCACATACATCCTCTAGGATATGAATAAATTATCAGAGGAAGCGTAGGAAAGTTCTTTATTTAATCCACCCGTTAAATTAAACACTCAGATATTCAACATCTCAAACAACGGGACATTGTAAATTCTACAAGAAGTTTGACTGTGTCCAAGCCAGAGTCAATTCCATATGTGGACAATAGTGCTTAACTTTACAGAGCAAATGGTAATTCACAAAAATCTATTTACGCTAGTATTTAGGAATTTTTTGGAGCAATGAATAATATATGTTGATAAATATGTAATTAATACCATACACATTTCACTGCATTTATATTACGACATAAATGGTGACATAATATATTATTGTGTATTTCAGGATAGACAATCTGTTGGATTTGTAATATTGTATATCTGCTGCAAGCATCTGTGACAATAACTCAATGCACAGTATGTACCATGCAAACTGTAATCCTATGAGTCTGTCGCCTTGACAAAACATTTAAAAACGGACCGAATTTCCACCACAGTGCGTCCTGGTGGCCTTTGGATTCAAGGTTGCCATATAGTGATTGAATCAAAATAAACAAAAGGAAAAGTCACATTTGGGGTGAAGGGGCGGGCTGCGCAACGGGGGGTCCAGTACATGAAACCCTGGTGTTTTTGTGTCTGACATGTTGACAGCGCAACGCCAGATCAAAAATCCTCCCGTTACCCTCCTTCCTCACCCCGAAGGTCCCTCTTGCCCACTTCATACAGTGGGGATTTCCATTGGGACCTCATGGTAACACAAAATACCCCTCAGAAAAGACAGATAACATGAAAAACAGCGCCCCTTCTGCAACCTTTATCCGTTTTCCCCTACATCTCTCTCGGTCTCCCTCTCTCTCTTTCCCCTCCCCTCTGACATTTGGAGATGAATGCCAAACCGGGACAGGGTTGGTATGCTCTGTGCTAACCTGTCCGTGACCTCGTGGTGCATTCTGCCATGTCCCCATGGGCGTGTCACAGTGGGATGGTTAAAGGGCTAGCTGCCGCGGATGTGTCTGGTAGAGTGTTAGTGTGCGTTTGTGTATGTGCGTGCTTGTGTGTGTGTGTGACACAAAACGCTGTGCGTGATGCTTTTGCATGTCTGCTTATACACGCACACCTCTGCGGACCAGAGCGCATGTGCCTGTGAAAACGGCAAGCAGGGATCGAAAGTGTGCGTGTGTGTAATTGTGTCATTATTACGTTGCTGTGTGTGTGTGTGTGTGTGTGTGTGTGTGTGTGTGCGCGCACTCGTGCACGAATGGGGGGGTGTCTGTGCGTATGTTTGTACACCCAGTACCGGATGAATGAGGATTATGTGTGTATGACGTCCCAATGTGTGTGTGCATGCCAGTGAAAGACTGTGTATGTGTGTGTGTGTGTGTCTCCCACCGTTGGCTGCTCTCGCTTGTAGCTCCCAGGGAGATCTGTGACGGACGCTCCTCAAGTTGAGGGTTCATCCTCAGTTCAGTGATAGGTTCAACTGGCGGTCAGCAAGCCGCTACCAGGGCACTCTCTCGCTTGCTCGCTCTACCCCCCCCCCTCTGTTTTTCTCATTTTCCATCTCCTTTCTCCGTCTCTTTTTTGACTGCGTTAAGCAATCAGCCAGCACTCTCTCCAAAAGAGTGTATTAAAGACGAGTGTTATGTTTACTGCCGTAGACAACACAACGGCCATATTGTTCCCTCTATGCATGGGAGATATGCGCTGTATGTGTTTGGCTAAGTGTTTAAGTGCATGCTTGTCTGTGTGTACATGTTTTTGCTTGTTTACCGTGTTACTATACCTAAAGTAAAGTGGTTGTAGTTGAGATTTAATCCGATTTAACAACATTTGTGTTACGGTAAATTGTGGTCCGCCATATGAAAAGTTTTCTTTTTTAAAATTTCACGAGGGAGATTGTGATCAGGTTGTACAGTACGTGTGTATAACCTGACGTGCTGTGATCTGGATTAATCCGTATGTTGGCAAACATGGTCGCAAAATTCAATCAGAAACCCTTTGTCTTTCACTGTGGGTAAAATGTGTGACCTATTTTGGGAGCTGATTAAAAAAAGGCGATGTGGTGGTAAGGTTAACCATGTGTTGATCTGTGGGCAGTTCCAGAGAGTTCAGGACCTCTGTGACATGTCAACAACCCAATGAAAAACAACCCCAACGCCCATGTAGGCTAAACCAGACAACTACAGTACAGTATGTCCTCTATAGTCAGTGGCTGAACATATGCCAGTCATTGCCATCACACATGTCGGTGTGCTCACATTTTTGTCATTCCATTTTCGCATTGCTCATTGTGGTCAAAGATCATTTTTTCATATACATGGCTATTTGTATTTGCACTTGATTAGAGCTGAAGTTTGAAGATCTTTTGCTATGACTGCAAGTGCATAAAATAAATACACATACACAGTCTAGCTTAAGTCTAGCTTACATTTATCAAGAGAATAATACAAAGTGTAACACCAATAACAGTAACGCAGCCCATAATGATACATTAACAAGCAGTAGCAGCACTAAAACTAGCACGCTATAATGATTTATTGCTAGCTTGCTAGTTGCTGTGTTTGACAGTTGCAGTCCATATTAATATATTTGTATCATTCTAGTCTTTGAATACATTTGTATCACATTTGTACATTGTAGCAGCAACACCAGTAGCAGCATTAAAACTAGCAAGTCTGCTATGATGTAGCACAGCTTGTTAAGCCAGCCCATTGGCCAGGTTCCAACAGGAGTAATGCCAGATTGGATGGGTGAATGGCAGAACAAGAGAATTACTAGATAATTCAGCCATAACGGGTCACAAGCATAGCAAAGCAAAGCAAAGCAAAGCAAACTGGCCTTGTTAGAACAATGTTGGACTGACAATAGATAATACATTTGTTTAGTAGAGCATAGCTCTATGACTACAAGACAGTTGCTAGTGCATAAGGATATCCAACACAGAAGACAAGCAGTAGGCTCAGCAGAGGTGTCTGAAGTGATGAAACCGCCCTATCTGAATACCAGGTTTGCTAGCGCTGCTGTTTAGTCCGCTGCAATATCGTATTACTGAGTCTCATTTTGCATGAGAAATCGAAGCTACCTGTTCTTTATGGAAGCCACCCAACCTTTGTCAACCCAGCGAATTAGCTAGAAGCGTATCAGCTGCGCTGGCCCTTTTTCCTGACTGTCCTATTATCTGAGTGAAGCAAGGCGTAGGTCACACTTAAGTAACCTTATCTTGTAATTGGGTTCAAGGTTAAGTGACCCCAGAGCAGGGAGGTCCGGGGTTAAGGTCGCCGTGTCAGGAAGAAGGGGCTGCATTTAATCACAGATGGGGAGAAGAAATCAAGGTCCAGGCTTCAGCTGTTTGGGTAGGCCGGGACCCCGGTCAAACAGTGGGGGGGGGGGTCGAAGGGCCGGTTGCTAGGCAACTCATTTTCAAGCCAAGGTCTTCAAAGCTTTTAACCTTAGCGCAAATCGATATGGACAGCAATTCGGCTAATATTCATCTTGCAGATGGGAAAATTAGGCGAGAGTTGGGCCAGAGGAGAGCAGTTGGCATTGCAACAGCACTGTAAGGGCTCCTCTAATTGAAATGTATGCAGAGGGAGAAAAAGAATGAAAGAACAACAGAAAGATGAATGAATAATGGCTGTGACAGCTTTTCAGTGGAGTGGCTCCATGTCTGCATGTCTCTCTCCATCTCCTCTCTCTCTTTATCTCCATCTATCAATCTCCCCTCTCTTCTTCCCTCCCTCCCTCCCTCCCTCCCTCCCTCCGTCCGTCTCTCTCTTTCCCTTCATCCCTCTGTCTCTCATAGCCAGTGGGAGATGGATGACCAGGAGTGGAAGGGTTCAGCTAGCGTGACCCATAGACCTGTCCATTGCCAAGGGCGAGGAAATAGCCCAGATTAAAGAGCTTGTAAATAATGGCCCATAAACATCTGCCTCTTAGGACCCTCCATCCATCTCCGTCTCCATCTGCTACTCCCGCTTTGGTTTTCCTCATTGTGCTGCCTTCACGGGCAAATGTAATCCCCAGTACAAAGTTATTCATATTGCAAGACAAACAAGCCTGTGCTTGACCCCCGGTCGACGGTCGTGTACAGTTCAGAACTCAAACGTTCACAGACACCGTGTCTGGTCCAAGGACAACAATGGAGCACATTTAGCGTTGATTTCTTTCGTTGGGCTTGCCCCTTTCTTAACTCTATAAATAGCTTTGTTAACTTAGCACATAGTGAAAGTGACAACCTAAGATAAGATTCTTTAGCATGCTTGGATATGTCTACGGTTTAGTGTGAACCTTCCTTAACAGCCTTGTTTTGATAAGACGCTAGTGACTGTCCTATCCTCCATTTTCCAGGCTGCTCCCTGGCTCCCTCTCGTTAGTAGCCTTCATTAGCCACCCCTCCCTAATTAGTGATTAGGCCTCATTAATGGTGAGCTGCTGACATCTGCTCGGGGTTCTGGCCACTTGCACTCCCCTCTCCTCCCACGGTGATGCAATATAGAGCTGCGTGAACCAACCAAACGACCCCTAGCACCAGCGCTAGCCACCTCATTTGTGGCTAAAATGCAGGTGGTGAATTAAGGAAAACAAAAGGGCAATCATTGATAGTCTGAAACTGAACAACGCTCGCCAACAAGTTGCATGTACAGTCCTGTGCTGTATTGGCCTCGGTTTTGTTCAAGATTGCAGAATGTTTTATATTTCTTTATCAATGCTTTTGGAATATGTAGCACCATCTTGTTTAATTTAACCTTTCTTTAACCAGGAAGAAACCCATTTAGACACCGTTTTGCAAGGGAGACCTGGCCAAGAAAGCAGAAGCAGTCAATACAATATTACAACATTTAACACAATACAAACAGCACAACAACACATCATTAAGAGCTGATCCGGCCTACAGGAAACATTTACACTCCTCCTAAACAGAGTTTTGGCCCAGAGTTTTAAACTCACTAGTACATCTAGGTGAAGCATATTTTGCAGACTGTTCCATGCCTCCTGTGCACAATAGGAAAAGGCAGTGTTGCCTAACTCGGTAACGGCCCTGGGGACTTTTAGTATCAACCACCTAGTAGAAAGCGTCTGGTGACTGCTAATGGTGAAGGAGAGCATGGTACCCAAGGTAGAGGGGGAATTTACCCAGAAGGTCTTCGTAGATGAACACTTACAAATGTAGCTGTCAGCGCATGTAAAGTGAGGTCCAGCCCACCATTTGATACAAGGTGCAATGGTGGGTGAGCGACTTGGCATTTGTAACAAAACGGAAAGATGCATGATAAACTGAGTCCAGTCTCTTTAACACAGAAGAGGCTGCATGCCCCGTAGCACTCACTTCTGTCATCATGAAGTACTTTGAGAGGCTAGTTAACGATCTTATCACCTCCACCTTAACCGAAACCCTAGACCCACTACAATTTGCATACCGCCCCAACAGATCCATGGATGATGCATTTGCCATCGCACTGCACACTGCTCTATCCATCTGGACAAGAGCAATACCTACACGTATGTAAGAATGCTGTTCATCGACTACAGCTCCACCTTCAACATCATAGTGCCTTCCAAGCTCATCACTAAACTTGGGGCCCTGGGTCTGAACACCACCCTGTGCAACTGGGTCCTGGACTTCCTGATGGCCCGCCCCGAGGTGGTGAAGGTAGGCAACAACACCTCCGCCACACTGATCCTCAACACAGGGGCCCCACAAGGGAATGTGTGCTCAGCCCCCTTCTGTACTCCCTGTTCACCCATGACTGCATGGCCACGCACGTCTCCAACTCAGTCATTAACGACACAACAGTAGTAGGCCTGATTACCAACAATGACGACACAGCCTACCGTGAGGAGGTGACAGCCCTGGCGGAGTGGTGCCAGGAAAATAAGCTCTCCCTCAACGTCAACAAAACTAAGGAGCGGACCGTGGACTTCACAAGACAGCAGAGAGAGCACGTAACCCATCCACATCGATGGGGCCGCAGTGGAGAGTGTGAAAAGCTTCAGGTGCCTCGACTGACAACCTGAAATGGTCCATCCACACAGACAGTGTTGTGAAGAAGGGGTAACAGCGCTTCTTCTACCTCAGGAGGCTGAAGAAATTTGTCTTGGCCCCTAAGACCCTCACAAACGTCTAAAGATTCATCACTGAGAGCATCCTGTCGGGCTGTATCACCGTCTGGTATGTCAATTGCACATTCCGCAACAACAGGGCTCTCCAGAGGATGGTGCAGTCAGCCCAACGCATCACCAGGGGCACACTGCCTGCCCTCCAGGACATCTACAGCACCCAGTGTCACAGGAAGGCCAAGTAGATCATCAAGGACCTCAGCCATCCGAGCCATGACCTGTTCAGCCCGTTACCATCTAGAAGGTGGAGACAGTACAGGTGCATCAAAGCTGGTACTGAGAAACTGAAATACAGCTTTTATCTCAAGGTCATCAGAGTGTTAAATAGTCACCACTAGCCGGCCTCCGCCCAGTACCCTGCCCTGAACTTAGTCACTGTACTAGCCGGCTACCCTGCACCTTATGTACATAGTCATTGAACACTGGTCACTTGAATAACGTTTACATACTATTTAACCCACTTCATATGTATATACTGTATTCTAGCTGTCACGAACGTTGAGAGACCGGTTGGACCAAGGTGCAGCGTGAAAAGCGTACATGTTTATTAACTAAATAAACATTCAACAAAACAAGAAACAACATAACGTGAAGTCCAAAGGGCTATACACATACCAGTCTAACAGGAACAAGATCCCACAATACACAGTAGGCAATAGGCTACCTAAGTATGATCCCCAATCAGAGACAATGAGCGACAGCTGCCTCTGATTGGGAATCATACCCGGCCAAACATAGACATAGACTAACTAGAACCTAAACATAGAATTACAATACATAGAGTTTCACACCCTGACCAAACTACCTAGAGAATAACAGTCTCTCCAGGTCAGGGCGTGACAGTACCCCCCCCCCCCCCCCCCCCCCCCAAAGGTGCGTACTCCGGCCGCACCAACCTGACTCATTAGGGGAGGGTCCGGGTGGGCATTCAGCCTCGGAGGCGGATCCGGCTCCGGGCGTGACGACCTCTCCCTCTCTGGCTCCCCGTTACGCCCCTGGTCTGGTCTGGACCTCGGCGTGATGCTTCCCCTCTCCTTCCTCCCACGATGCACCAAGCCCTGTCTGGACCCTGGTGTGGGAGACCCCGAACCTGGAGAGGGGCTGACGTCTGGGCCTGGATCGGCAATCCTCCTGCGATGCACCAAGCCCTGTCTGGACCCTGGTGTGGGAGGCCCCGACCCTGGAGAGGGGCTGACTTCTGGGTCTGGAGTGGACCCGCTGATCGGAGCTGGACTGGGCACCGGTGGAGCGGACTGCTCTGGCTCCGGAGTGGAGCCGCTGACCGGAGCTGGACTGGGCACCGGTGGAGCGGACTGCTCTGCTTCCGGAGTGGAACCGCTGACCGGAGCTGGACTGGGCACCGGTGGAGCGGACTGCTCTGGCTCCGGAGTGGCGCCGCTGACCGGAGCTGAACTGGACCCCGGTAGAGCGGACTGCTCTGGCTCCGGAGTGGAGCCGCTGACCGGAGCTGGACTGGGCACCGGTGAAGCGGACTGCTCTGCTTCCGGAGTGGAACCGCTGACCGGAGCTGGACTGGGCACCGGTGGAGCGGTGACCGGAGCTGGACTGGGCACCGGTGGAGCGGACTGCTCTGGCTCCGGAGTGGCGCCGCTGACCGGAGCTGAACTGGACCCCGGTGGAGCGGACTGCCCTGGCTCCGGAGTGGAGCCGCCGACCGGAGCTGGATCAGGCACCGGTGGAGTGGATTGCTCTGGCTCCGGAGTGGAGCCGCTGACCGGAGCTGGACTGGACCCCGGTGGAGCGGAATGCTCTGACTCCGGAATGGAGCCGCTGACCGGAGCTGGACTGGGCACCGGTGAAGCGGACTGCTCTGACTCCGGAGTGGAGCAGCTGGCCGGTGCTGGACCAGGCACCGGTGAAACGGGCCGGGCCGGACTGGGGACACGCACCACTGGTCTGGTGCGAGGAGCAGGAACGGGCCGGGCCCCCAGTCCCCGCACCAAACCAGCGGTGCATGTTCCCACTGGTTTGGTGCGGGGAGCAGGTACGGGCCGTACCGGACTGGGAGCAGGAACGGGCCAGGCCCCCAGTCCCCGCACCAAACCAGTGGTGCATGTTCCCACTGGTTTGGTGCGGGGAGCAGGTACGGGCCGTACCGGACTGGGAGCACGCACCACTGGCTTGGTGCGAGAAGCAGGCACGGTCCTTACCAGACTGGGAGCACGCACCACTGGCTTGGTGCGAGGAGCAGGCACGGACCTTACCGGACTGGGAGCACGCACCACTGGCTTGGTGCGAGTAGCAGGCACGGACCTTACCGGACTGGGAACCGGCGCTGGAGGTCTACGACTGTACCAGTCCTTTACTCTCCGCGCCCAATCCTCCTCCAGTGAGGACGAGTGAGGGAACAGAAACTCATCGTCGTCGTCATCCTCCGACTCCTCAGTGTAAAACTGTTCCCATTCCTGTTCCCATGGTCGTAGGGACTCCAACTGGAACCCCACCGGGTGCAGTGGTCGGGGCTCTTCTCTCTCGATCCCCGACCACCCCTTTAGCCCCCCAATTTTTTTTATTGGGGCTGCCTCTCGGGCTTCCTCCTCGGCCGGCGCCGTCGGTGTCGCCGTTGCTCCTCTCTTACCCGGGCTTCCTCTGTCTGTTCCCAAGGACGGCGATCCATCCCAGCCTGGATCTCCTCCCATGTCTAAGATCCCTTACTATCCAGGATCTCCTCCCATGTCCAGCATTTCTGCTCCTGGCCACGCTGCTTGGTCCTCGTTTGGTGGGATCTTCTGTCACGAACGTTGAGAGACAGGTTGGACCAAGGTGCAGCGTGAAAAGCGTACATGTTTATTAACTAAATAAACATTCAACAAAACAAGAAACAACGTAACGTGAAGTCCAAAGGGCTATACACATACCAGTCTAACAGGAACAAGATCCCACAATACACAGTAGGCAATGGGCTACTTAAGTATGATCCCCAATCAGAGACAATGAGCGACAGCTGCCTCTGATTGGGAATCATACCCGGCCAAACATAGACATGGACTAACTAGAACCTAAACATAGAATTACAATACATAGAGTTTCACACCCTGACATCTACTTTGTGCATGACACAAGTATTTTTCCAGCAATTGTTTACAATAATATAATAATATGCCATTTAGCAGACGCTTTTATCCAAAGCGACTTACAGTCATGTGCGCATACATTTTTACGTATGGGTGGTCCCGGGGATCGAACCCACTACCCTGGCGTTGCAAGCGCCATGCTCTACCAATTGGGCTACAGAGGACCACAGATTATTTCACTTATAATTCACTGTATCACAATTCCAGTGGGTCAGAAGTTTACATACACTAAGTTGACTGTGCCTTTAAACAACTTGGAAATTCCAGAAAATGATGTCATGGCTTTAGAAGCTTCTGATAGGCTAATTGACATCATTTAAGTCAATTGGAGGTGTACCTCTGGATGTATTTCAAGGCCTACCTTCAAACTTAGTGCCTCTTTTCTTGACATCATGGGAAAATCAAAAGAAGTCAGGACCTCAGAAAATAAATTGTAGACCTCCACAAGTCTGGTTCATCCTTGGGAGCAATTTCCAAACGCCTGAAGGCAACATGTTCATCTGTACAAACAATAGTACGCAAGTATAAACACCATGGGACCACGCAGCCGTTCTACCACTCAGGAAGGAGACGCGTTCTGTCTCCTAGAGATGAACGTACTTTGGTGCGAAAAGTTCAAATCAATCCCAGAACAACAGCAAAGGACCTTATGAAGATGCTGGAGGAAACAGGTACAAAAGTATCTATATCCACAGTAAAACGAGTCCTATATCGACTTAACCTGAAAGGCCGCTCAGCAAGGAAGAAGCCACTGCTCCACAACCGCCATAAAAAAGCCAGACTACGGTTTGCAACTGCACATGGGGACAAAGATCGTACTTTTTTGAGAAATGTCCTCTGGTCTGATGAAACAAAAATAGAACTGTTTGGCCATAATGACCATCGTTATGTTTGGAGGAAAAAGGGGGATGCTTGCAAGCCGAAGAACACCATCCCAACCGTAAAGCACGGGGGTGGCAGCATCATGCTGTGGCGGTGCTTTGCTGCAGGAGGGGCTGGTGCACTTCACAAAATAGATGGCATCATGAGGAAGGAAAATTGTGTGGATATATTGAAGCAACATCTCAAGACTTCAGTCAGGAAGTTAAAGCTTGGTTGCAAATGGGTCTTCCAAAAGGATAATGACCCCAAGCAGACTTCCAAAGTTGTGGGAAAATGGCTTAAGGACAACAAAGTCAAGGTATTGGAGTGGCCATCACAAAGCCCTGATCTCAATCCTATAGAAAATGTGTGGGCAGAACTGAAAAAGCGTGTGCGAGCAAGGAGGCATACAAACCTGACTCAGTTACACCAGCTCTGTCAGGGGGAATGGGCCTAAATAAACTTCTGACCCACCGGGAATGTGAAGAAAGAAATAAAAGCTGAAATAAATCATTCTCTCTACTATTATTCTGACATTTCACATTCTTGAAATAAAAAGTGGTGATCCTAACTGACCTAAAACAGGGAATTTGTACTAGGAAAAAAACTGAGTTTAAATGTATTTGGCTAAGGTGTATGTAAACCTCCGACTTCAACTGTATATATATATATATATATATATATATATATATATATATATATATATATATATATAGTGCATTCGGAAAGTATTCAGAACCCTTGATTTTTCCACATTTTGTTGCGTTACAGCCTTATTCTAAAATTAATTAAATTATTGTTTTCCCTCATCAATCCACACACAATACCCCATGATGACAAAGCTTAAACAATTTTTTTAGATTTTTTTGCAAATATATTAAAAACAAAAAAGTGAAATACCTTATTTACATAAATATTCAGACCCTTTGCTATGAGACTCGAAATTGAGCTCCGGTGCATCCTATTTCCATTGATCATCCTTGAGATGTTTCTACAACTTGATTGGAGTCCACCTGTGGTAAATTCAATTGATTGGACATGATTTGAAAAGGCACACACCTGTCTATATAAGGTCCCACGGTTGACAGTGCATGTCAGAGCCATTAGGTCGAAGGAAATGTAGCGCTCCGAAACAGGATTGTGTCGAGGCTCAGATCTGGGGAAGGGTACCCAAAAATGTCTGGAGCATTGAAGGTCCCCAAGAACACAGTGGCCTCCATCATTCTTAAATAGAAGAAGTTTGGAACCACCAAGACTCTTCCTAGAGCTGGCCGCCCGGCCAAACTGAGCAATCGGGGGAGAAGGGCCTTGGTCAGGGAGGTGACCAGGAACCCGATGATCACTCTGACAGAGCTCCAAAATTCCTCTGTGAAGATGGGAGAACGTTCCAGAAGGACAACCATCTCTGCAGCACTCCACCAATCAGGCCTTTATGGTAGAGTGGCCAGACAGAAGCCACTCCTCAGTAAAAGGCACATGCCTGCCCGCTTGGAAGTTTGCCAAAAGGCACCTAAAGGACTCTCAGACCATGAGAAACAAGATTCTCTGGTCTGATGAAACCAAGACTGAACTCTTTGGCCTGAATGCCAAGCGTCACGTCTGGAGGAAACCTGGCACCATCCCTACGGTGAAGCATGGTGGTGGCAGCATCAGTCTGTGGGGATGTTTTTCAGCGGCAGTGACTGGGAGACTAGTCAGGATTGAGGGAAAGATGAATGGGGCAAAGTACAGAGAGATCCTTGATGAAAACCAAAGGTGCTTCAACAAAGTACTGAGTAAAGGGTCTGAATACTTATGTAAATGTGATATTTCAGTTGTTTATTTCTAATACATTTGCAAACATTTCAAAAAAACTGTTTTTGCTTTGTCATTATGGGGTATCGTGTGCAGATTGATGAGGGGAAAAAAAACAATTTAATCAATTTTAGAATAAGGCTGTAATGTAACAAAATGTGGAAAAAGTCAAGTGGTCTGAATACTTTCCAATGCACTGGGATGCTGTCCTTTTATGCAGAGTTGCAAAGAAAAAGACATATCTCAGACCGGCCAATAAAAATTAAAGATGGGCAAAAGAACACAGACACTGGACTTTTTCTTTGCAACTCTGCCTAGAAGGTCAGCATCCCGGAGTCGCCTCGTCACTTGACGTTGAGACTGGTGTTTTGTGGGTGCTATTTAATGAAGCTGCCAGTTGAGGACCTGTGAGGCGTCTGTTTCTCTAACTAGACACTCTAATGTATTTGTCCTCTTGCTCAGTTGTGCACCGGGGCCTCCCACTCCTCTTTCTATTCTGGTTAGAGCCAGTTTGCGCTGTTCTGTGAAGGGAGTAGTACACAGCGTTGTACGAGATCTTCTGTTTTTGGCAATTTCTCGAATGGAATAGCCTTCATTTCTCAGAACAAGAATAGACTGACGAGTTTCAGAAGAAAGTTATTTGTTTCTGGCCATTTTGAGCCTGTAATCGAACCCACAATTGCTGATGCTCCAGATACTCAACTAGTCTCAAGAAGGCCAGTTTTATTGTTTCTTTAATCAGCACAACAGTTTTCAGCTGTGCTAACATAATTGCAAAAGGGTTTTCTAATGATCAATTAGCCTTTTAAAATGATAAACTTGAATTAGCAAACACAACGTGCCATTGGAACACATGACTGATGGTTGCTGATAATGGGCCTCTGTACGCCTATGTAGATATTCCATTAAACATCAGCCTTTCCAGCTTTTCTTTTGAAAACAAGGACATTTCTAAGTGACCCCAAACTTTTGAAAGGTAGTGTATATATATCTATGTATATTCCGGACACTGACATTGCTCTTTCTGATATTTCTTTCTTTATATCTATTTATTTTTGGGATTTGTGTTTTTTTTTTAGGTATACTGAAATGTTGGAACTAGAAACATAAGCATTTCGCTGAACCTGCGATAACATCTGCTAAATATGTATTTGCGACCAATAAAATTTGATTTGATAAGTCACCATAATCAATTACAGAAAGAAAAGTGTATTGAACAAAAAAGTGTCTTCATTCTAGCCTCAATACAGGAAGCAAGTCTTGTTACGAAAATGAAAACCCAATTTCAGTTTAAGCTTCCTCACAAGATGATCTACATGAACTTTGTAGGACAGTTTATCATCCAACCAAAGACCAAGGTATTTGTAGGATGACACCTTTTCAATGGGTGTGCCCCCAGATGTCAAAATGCTTACCTTCTCTGGCTGAGAGCAAGCTCTGGTGAAGGTTATGAATGTAGTTTTTTGAGCATTTAAGATTAGTTTGAGACCATATAAGGAGTTCTGCAGTGACTTAAAGGCAGTCTGGAGCTCTTCAACAGCCTGAATCAGAGGAGTATTTGCATAGATGACTGTGTCATCTGCATTCAGATGCAATTTTGCTGGTTGCATCCCATTTCCCAGATCATTGATAAAAATAGAAAACAATATTGAAGCTAAAATGGAGCCCTGGGGCACACCTCTAGTGATCTCAAGGAAGCTCGACTTGTTATTATCAGCATAGGCACACTGTGTTCTGTCTAAAAAATCATATCTAAACCAATTGACAGCCCCTTCACTGAGACCAATGTTACTGAGTCTGGCTAGCAACAGTTCATGGTCAATTGATTCAAACACCTTTGATAAATCAACAAACAATGCAACACAATGTTGTTTTTTATCATGTGCATTAATCATGTCAATTGCCACTGCCATAGCTGGAGTTATGGTGCTGTGCCCTGACCTAAAACCAGACTGAACCCCTCTCAGGATGTTATTTTCAAGTAGGAATGTCTTTAGCTGGGACTTCACTAGGGATTCAAAGACGTTGGTGAGGATAGGGAGCTTGGAGATAGGGCAGTAGTTATTCACATTTGAAGGGTCTCCACCCTTTAGAAGAAGGAGGACATAAACTAATTCCCATATTTTGGGTATAGAATTGGTCAAGAGACTTAAGTAAAAAATTGGAGCCACAGGCTCAGCAATAATAGCAGCTGCTGTCATTAAGAGGTAGGAATCCATGTTGTCTGAGCCTGCAGACTTTTTAGGGTCTATGGCTTTTAGAGTTTTACAGACCTCAGCATAAGAAACAGGCTCAAAGTTAAAAGGGTTTACATGAGGGCCTGTATCAGCGCTGACTGTAACAGAGATTACGTATCTATGTACGGAAGCTACAGTATATGCTCAGGCCATGAAGTGCCCACCAACTCACCTCTCTGTACAAGTTCACATCTTTAAACAATAGTTGTGCTTACCTTTTCAAAACAGTTCCTTGTCGTATAGGAGAGGTAGGGAGGTTGTAATTGTCAGCTGTGACGCATGCAAAACGGAAAATAAGAGAGATGAATGCTAGGATGATCACATTGACATTCCCAAATTCAAAGGAATAAGCCTCTCCTTTACAAACGGCCAAAGGCAAGTGGGTAACACTTCACCTCAAGAGCTTGTCATAACGCCTTCACAACACTGTCATAACAGCTGACGGCCAACATAATACACACAACAAGTAATCATGTACACTCTTAGAAAACAGGGTTCCAAAAGGGTTATTCGACTGTCCCCAACGGAGAACCCTTTTTGGTTCCAGGTAGAACCCCTATGGAAAGGGTTCTACATGGAACCCAAAAGGGTTCTACCTGGAACCAAAAGGTTCTTCAAAGGGTTCTCCTATGGGGACAGCCGAATAACCCTTTTAGGTTCCAGACAGCATCTTTTTTTCTAAGAGTGTATACGAGATAGTAGTACAGTATTCAACCTAGATTAGAACATTCTCCATCTTTATAAAATCATATCAACTGTGATGAATGCTCATTAAAAGAGTCTGATCATCAAAGCCATTTATAATGTTTATTATTTATAATGATACAGGCTAGGAGTAGAGAGGTGTTTGTGGGTAATAATGTGAATGAGGCCAGTCATTTTTAAGGCAGGTGATGTGTAACTAAAGCATTCTAAACCCAGAGAGCTGGGAGGGAGGGACACTGCCCTTCACTCTTTAGATGAGCCCTCTAACCTGCCGGCTCAACCTCAAACTGTCAACATGAATGATACGCCATCTTAATGCCGGATCTCACTCAAGGTGAGGTCTCCCACGCTGCACTGTACCGAGACGTTTAGCATTCAAGCCTCTATAAAACACCCTACATCTCTTTAGAATGATTCCCCCCCCCCCCCCATTTTTTGCCGAATTCTAAACTCCCCCACTTTATCTCCTGGTCCATCTCCCCATCCTGCCTATAGTTCTCTCTTTCTCTCCACCTCTCCTCTCACCCCTCACCCCAACTTCGATTTATTATCTGCCATCTTTGACCTGGAGAGTGACCCCCACCTTAAACACATTTCAATGGAGCCAACAAATTTATTTGGCAGATAAATCACTGCTTCCCAAATGCTCGTAGCGCAGAGAAGGTCAAAGTCATGGAAGGGATAAAAATGAAATTACAGAGATGGTGAGTTCAGATGAGAGGTGCCAACACCAATGTAGCATGTAATGTACATCTCCCTGTGGGTGGTGGTGGCAAACTGGACCCAAACCCCTTCACTTTTAGCTTGTCCTCTGTACATGAAACAGACTGAATAACTTATTCAAAGAAAAATCGAATCAAAGTTTATTGGTCACGTACAGTTTAGCAGGTGTTATAGCTGGTGCAGCGAAATGCTTATGTTACTAGCGCCTAACAATGCAGTAAAATGTCAAATAATTCAAATGTAAGGAAAAAAAGACAAAAAAGGACAATAAATAAAGAACGGTGGGACGAATCTGATTAGCAACCCAAATAGTATATGTATAGCAGTGGATATATTAGATTAAGCTATGTCAAGAATCCAGTGTATACTGTAAATACAGTGGGGAAAAAAAGTATTTAGTCAGCCACCAATTGTGCAAGTTCTCCCACTTAAAAAGATGAGAGAGGCCTGTAATTTTCACCATAGGTACACGTCAACTATGACAGACAAAATGAGAAAAAACAATCCAGAAAATCACATTGTAGGATTTTTTATGCATTTATTTGCAAATTATGGTGGAAAATAAGTATTTGTTCAATAACAAAAGTTTCTCAATACTTTGTTATATACCCTTTGTTGGCAATGACACAGGTCAAACGTTTTCTGTAAGTCTTCACAAGGTTTTCACACACTGTTGCTGGTATTTTGGCCCATTCCTCCATGCAGATCTCCTCTAGAGCAGTGATGTATTGGGGCTGTCGCTGGGCAACACGGACTTTCAACTCCCTCCAAAGATTTTCTATGGGGTTGAGATCTGGAGACTGGCTAGGCCACTCCAGGACCTTGAAATGCTTCTTACGAAGCCACCCCTTTGTTGCCCGGGCGGTGTGTTTGGGATCATTGTCATGCTGAAAGACCCAGCCACGTTTCATCTTCAATGCCCTTGCTGATGGAAGGAGGTTTTCACTCAAAATCTCACGATACATGGCCCCATTCATTCTTTCCTTTACACGGATCAGTCGTCCTGGTCCCTTTGCAGAAAAACAGCCCCAAAGCATGATGTTTCCACCCCCATGCTTCACAGTAGGTATGGTGTTCTTTGGATGCAACTCAGCATTCTTTGTCCTCCAAACACGACGAGTTGAGTTTTTACCAAAAAGTTATATTTTGGTTTCATCTGACCATATGACATTCTCCCAATCCTCTTCTGGATCATCCAAATGCACTCTAGCAAACTTCAGACGGGCCTGGACATGTACTGGCTTAAGCAGGGGGACACGTCTGGCACTGCAGGATTTGAGTCCCTGGCGGCGTAGTGTGTTACTGATGGTAGGCTTTGTTACTTTGGTCCCAGCTCTCTGCAGGTCATTCACTAGGTCCCCCCGTGTGGTTCTGGGATTTTTGCTCACTGTTCTTGTGATCATTTTGACCCCACGGGGTGAGATCTTGCGTGGAGCCCCAGATCGAGGGAGATTATCAGTGGTCTTGTATGTCTTCCATTTCCTAATAATTGCTCCCACAGTTGATTTCTTCAAACCAAGCTGCTTATCTATTGCAGATTCAGTCTTCCCAGCCTGGTGCAGGTCTACAATTGTGTTTCTGGTGTCTTTTGACAGCTCTTTGGTCTTGGCCATAGTGGAGTTTGGAGTGTGACTGTTTGAGGTTGTGGACAGGTGTCTTTTATACTGATAACAAGTTCAAACAGGTGCCATTAATACAGGTAACGAGTGGAGGACAGAGGAGCCTCTTAAAGAAGAAGTTACAGGTCTGTGAGAGCCAGAAATCTTGCTTGTTTGTAGGTGACCAAATACTTATTTTCCACCATAATTTGCAAATAAATTCATAAAAAATCCTACAATGTGATTTTCTGGAGAAAAAAAATCTCAATTTGTCTGTCATAGTTGACGTGTACCTATGATGAAAATTACAGGCCTCTCTCATCTTTTTAAGTTGGAGAACTTGCACAATTGGTGGCTGACTAAATACTTTTTTTCCCCACTGTAAATATGTTGTGTGTATAAACAGTGTAACTAAAATGCAATGTACAGTAGTAGAAATATTATGATGAGCTACGTCGAGGATACAGTATTTAAATACACAGTGAGAAATGGGAAGTGACCAGTGGTTCAATGTCTCTAGCATGGGACAGCAGCGTTGGCTGTGTGTGTGTGTTTGTGCATGTGTTTGTGAGTATGAGGTGTGTGTGTGTGATAGCTGGTGTGTGTGTTTTGTGTGAGTGAGTGTGCACCACTTGGTAGACGGCTAGTGATGGCTGTTCAACAGTCTATTCAACACTGTTCAAAAGAGCAGGGACAAAGAACTATGACATGACCTGACCAACACTTTTGTTACGTTACATCCTCATTCTAAAATTGATGAAATTATTTTTTCCCCCTCATCAATCTACACACAATACCCCATAACGACAAAGCAAAAACAGGTTTTTAGAAATGTTTGCAAATTCATTAAAAAAAGAAAAACTGAAATATCACATTTACATAAGTATTCAGACCCTTTACTCAGTACTTTGTTGAAGCACCTATGGCAGCGAATACAGCCTTCTTGTCTTCTTGGGTATGATGCTACAAGCTTGGCACACCTGTATTTGGGGTGTTTCTCCCATTCTTCTCTTCAGATCCTCTCAAGCTCTGTCAGGTTTGATGGGGAGCGTCGCTGCACAGCTATTTTCATGTCTCTCCAGAGATCGGGTTCAAGTTTGGGCTCTGGCTGGGCCACTCAAGGACATTCAGAGACTTGTCCCGAAGCCACTCCTGTGTTGTCTTGGCTGTGTGCTTAGGGTCATTGTCCGGTTGGAAGGTGAACCTTCGCCCCAGTCTGAGGTCCTGAGCGCTCTGGAGCAGGTTTTCATCAAGGATCTCTCTGTACTTTGCTCCGTTCATCTTTGCCTTGATCCTGACTAGTCTCTCAGTCTCTGCCGCTGATAGACATCCCCACAGCATGATGTTGCCCCCACCACCATGCTTCACTGTAGGGATGGTATTGGCCAGGTGATGAGTGTGCCTGGTTTCCTCCAGACGTAACGCTTGGCATACAGGCCAAAGAGTTCAATCTTGGTTTCATCAGACCAGAGAATCTTGTTTCTCATGGTCTGAGAGTCCTTTAGGTGCCTTTAGGCAAACTCCAAGCGGGCTTTCATGTGCCTTTTACTGAGGAGTGGCTTCCGTCTAGCCACTCTACCATAAAGGCCTGATTGGTGGTTCCAAACGTCTTCCATTTAAGAATGATGGAGGCCACTGTGTTCTTGAGAACCTTCTACAGATGTTTTTGCTGCATAAGTTTTTTAGTACCCTTCCCCAGATCTGTGCCTCGACACAATCCTGTCTCGGAGCTCTACGGACAATTATTTTGACCTCATGGCTTGGTTTTTGCTCTGACATGCACTGTCAACTGTGGGACCTTATATAGACAGGTGTGTGCCTTTCCAAATAATGTCCAATCAATTGAATTTACCACAGGTGGACATTTCAAAAAACCTGTTTTCGCTTTGTCATTATGGGGTATTGTGTGTAGATTGATGAGGGGAAAAATTTATTTAATCAATTTTAGAATAAGGCTGTAACGTAACAAAATGTGGAAAAAGTGAAGGGGTCTGAATATTTTCTGAATGCATTGTATAAGCACACAAATTGCTTCATGAGAACCAGCAAACTAAAGCTGAAATAATGTTGCATGATATTATCAGATAACCTAAATAAAATTCTAAAACATAATTCAGTATTGTCAATTGATCTGATGTTATTTCTTATCAATATTTTGGTCAAGTACCAGGATAAACTAAATTAAATGTGCAGTCTTCCCACCTAATTCCATATGTACCGTGATTTAAGAGGGGATCACAATACGATTTTAATTTGATTTGTCTGACCAACCAGCCAACAGGGCTGCTTATCCATGATCTGTGAACTCTTTAGTTTTCCAGTTGGCTGGTTGAGGACAGCACCTTCACTTGACCCCTCGGCCTGTATGGTAATGCCATGTAGGGGGAGGGGCAGTTATCTGAGAGGAGAGAGGCCACACAACATGAGCTCAAGGCCAGTGTCCTCTAACTATGTACCAGCCCGCCTTAGCTATGTTTACGCATCTTTGTAGACAAACTACTGCCCTCTATTCCTTCATTGAACTCTAAGTCCATCCATCCGCCTTTCTAGTTATCAATATTCTTAACATGCCTGCCAACAGTGTCTAACTGTATGCATACAGGCAGGCAGAACATATTCAAAGCCTTTGCAACCATCTGTACATCTGTGTAACGTGCTTAGAATTCAATTTGCAGGCTTCCTATATGCTGTGCACATTGATAACATCTACTGTATCTACCATAGCATATACAGTAGCACAGATATCCAGGCTGCGCAACAAAAGCCTGTGAAAGCATTCAGGCTTTAGATGGGAGCGCTGTGATCAGAGCGGGGTTCAATTAGCTACTGTTGTGGGTGTTGGGATTGGGACCGGGGGCAGAGGCAGAGTCGGGCCAAATCCTCTCCTCCAGGCCCAGCTGGGGGATTAAGATGGTTTCCTGTCCCGTGGCTGACCCTTCAAAGCCTGCCCAGATGTCCTGAACCCCCCCCGAACCCACTCTTAACCCTCTCAAGACAAAGCACTCAGGTGACACCTCTTATCTCAAGGGCTCCCTCTTTTCTCTCTCTCTCTTGCTCAGCCTCTTAATGGCTTTCCCTGCCCTCTGGTCTTGAGAGGGGGTGTTCGGAGTGTCGGCTATTCCTCGACTGGACCCGCGGTCTGGGGTTCTGAATGACTTAAGGATGGAAATGAGTCTCTTGGTCTCAATCCTCCGCTGCACACCTGCTGCAAGGTGTTTCAGAATAGCCGACCAAGGTCGAGAGCCACTGACAAAGACATACGCTGTCTATATGAAATGAAGAAAGGAAAAGTTGGTCTGTATGTATATTCCTGTCTGTGGCTCTGTTCAAGAATGTGTGTGTGACCGCGCTAACCTCGTGCCGTGCAGGTCTTCAGAAGTTGTTGGTGGTCCTTGAGGGGTCTCGAGGGTGACCTTGCTCCAAAGGACAGACACTTGGCAGGGTAATGACCACCCAAAGGGAACCCTATTGATGTCTTAGAGGGTATGGAGAGATGAACGGATTCGGACTCTGTCCGGGTCAGATGCTGGGATTAGCATCCAAAATGGCTGTAATTTCTTAAACATATTCCGGGAAAGGTCCAAAGTATTTTCATGAAATGTCCAAGTATTTCCTTATAGACCTGAGATACCATACTCTTTACACTGTTTAAGTATTACAGATGGGAATATAACAGCCCCATGTCTTCACCAAGGTGACAGTTTCAGTATTGGATCAGTGCTACACATGCATGTATTCTTGTTTCCATCACAATACTGTACACATCTTGACCACCTGCCCTCAAATACAGCCAAATCTATATGTATATATTATCATAAATCTTCCTCATTCTCTCTACAATGTTCTCTGTTCTTTTTAATTTGCTTTTCTTAATCCTCCTCCTCTATTTACCCTCGCCACCACCGTGCCTCTCCATCCCTTTATCTCTGCCCTCTTCCTCATCCCCTCCTCTCCCTTCTCCTCCTCTCCCTCTGTCATTGCAGGGCTGTCAGAGTTTTAGGGACCCAGTGAGCTGTGAAATCGCACAAATTGCTGTTGCTTTACGTCTGGCCCAGCGACAGAGGGAGAGAAAGAGAAAAGGAGTGCAAGAAAAGAGGGGGGAGAGAGATTTTCTGCTCCAACACTTCTGAACCTTTTCTGCCCCCCTTATTTAAACACACGGACACACAAGCACACGCACAGCTGCAAGACTGCATATCTCCACCACACCACCTCCACTTCACCACCTCCTTCTCGCAACATACAAGCCCTCTACCCCCCACAATAAGACACCTCCACCACTTTGCTTTAGTATCCGGGTCACTTCACAGAACAACTTGGTGAAGCAGCCTCAAGTGCGTTAAACCCCTAGACCTGGGAGAGCCATTTCAGCCACTTCTAATGAAAAGAACGCTTCCCCTAACACCCAAGTCACAAAAAGGCTAAAATAGAACATGCTGTGACTGTGTTTGCACTTGTGATGACTCCATGTTTTTTTCTATTTCAGTCAGACAGTAAGAACTAAGCAGGATATGTATACATCATACCTGACTTTACCTCATATTGGTCCAACCTTCTAATGATGAAGAAATGTCCAAAGCTATAACTTTTAATGTTATATTTTGGGTTGTCTATTGTTACACTTGTAATTCCACCCCAATCTATCCCATACTTTCTGCTTGCAACAATTTATTTAGATTTCCATGCATATCCATAACCTGAAATGTTATGAGCCAGCAAACCACATTATATGGATATATCCACATCAATTTGTAAAGATATTCCCATGAAACTTTCTGGCTTTATTTTGATGATATAATGCACCTGTGCATATATGATGGTTCTGTGACCATCCCTAAGGCTGGTACCTACAGCATTGGAGAATTGGGCAACTTTCTTCCCTTATGTCCATATTATTTGCCGTATACTACCATCATGTGGAGCAAAGCTGCTACTGCAAGTTGGCCCTTTTATTTTAATATTTGCATTGTTTCTATGCGCACTCACAGGGCCCAACACACACACACACTGTCACCCCAACACACACAAACACTCACGCCATCATTTTCTCACTCATACATAATATGCACATACACTTATACTGACTCTACACACCCGCATGCAAGCTGCTGCTACTCTGTTTATCTTATATCCTGTTGCCTAGTCCCCTTATCCCTATACATATCTACCTCCATCACTCCAGTATCCCTGCACATGTAAATATGGTATTGGAACTGACTTTTTAAATATTTCCTGTATATAGTATGCTTACTTACTTTATTGTGTGTGTCATATTTCTTATTCTTATTTTTTTTCTAGTAATACATTGTTATTGATTATTGCATTGTTGGGTTTTGAGCTTACAAGAAAGGCATTTCACTGTACTTGTGCATGTGACATGAAAACGTGAAACAACCTCATTATTGATTGAGTTAGCTACCACTAGACGACGCTGTGACTTCGCCACCCACCTTGAAAATACCAAATACATGCGGAAGTGAATGCTCTTTTGGAGAAAATCAACATGAACTGTGTCTGTTCCCTAAAATGTCTTATTTTCGCTGTTTTTAACGTGTTCCTTTGAAATATCGTCGGTTCGTTCTCTTACCAATTTGTTGTTATCTCATCACCTGTGTTAGAAGCTGTTGGCTAGCACTGCTTGGTGCACATGCAGTCTTTAGTGCCCGGCTTTAATGTTTAAAAAAAAAAGAATTATTTCAATAGTAAAGCAATGTTCTCCTTTTTGCAAAACGAAGACGACGCTCGAGCAGTCGAAAATGCAGTTAGAACAGCGATACATACTGTTGTGAGTGTTATTTCTAGAATCAACAGTGCCAACATACAAGAATATCAAAGGAAGTTGGGCGAGAAGGACAAAGAAAACGAAACGCTTAAACGCAAAGTTAAAACAGCAGAACAAGAGATCACAGCATTGCGAGGGTCCTTTGAATTTTCTGGAAATGAATGTCATCAAGTCAGGTCAAGCACTTATGCACTTTCACCAGAAATTCAAAGAGGGAAAATAATTTGCAATGAAAACGAGGTGTCAAGCAAAGCTGAGTGGAGAATAGATTTCCCCAGTGAGTATTGTCCCAAATGTTTTTATCCCAATATTTCACTCTTTGACACACTTTCCAACCCCTGGTTTTGTCCAAATATCTTTGTTTCGATCACAGGTCTCGTTGCAAGGACTCCTCCACAGGTTTTTTCCCAGTGCCAAGACACAGCTCTTCCCACTGGCGCATCAACTATGTATATATCCCATCACCAGAACCCTACCTCCCATTCTACAGAAGAGTATGGGCTTTTAGCAGAGAGAAACAGAGGCCAGTCCCCATCACCCAGTCCAGTGATAAAAGAGGAGCCCTCTGACATTGAGACGTTCTACATTAAATGGGAGATGAGTGAGGAGGGCATTGGGGAGCAACGGGAGGTGCTAGGCCCGATACACGTCCTGGGAAAAGAGTACGAAGCCCACCAGAGGGGTGGAGCTCCAACCAGGCAAAGAGACGGAACTCACCCTGTTGCTGGTAGTCAGAGTGGACATGAGTATGGGGCGAGACCGACCAGGCATCTGAAAAGTATGCATGTGAATTGATTAAATTATAAAAATCCAAGTTAAATTCAGGTTTAAGAGGATCATGCCAACGGCAATATGGTTCTATTGTCTCAGGGAGGCTGTCAAGCGCAGAGACACAGCGGAGGTTCAGAGAGAGAGTACGTGCTGACCCTGAGAAGTTCCGGGCCTACAAGGAGAAGGAACGACGCAGGTAAATGGTTACAGTACCTTTCACTACCACAGTCTGGGTGTCCACCTTCAATACAGTATTGATGAGAATATTGACATTAACTTGAATTCAATTAATCTTAATTCCATTTTCCTGCATGGAGAAGTTCATTGCATAGACATTTGAAAACATAGAGCATGCAATATGTTTAACTTTGTGATCATGTGTATGTACATTTGTTGTAGAATCTGTGTTCATACTCACTCTTTTTTTTCAGGAATCAGCAGAGGAAGGTGTCTATATCAGATCTTCCTGAAGAGACCCGCAGACTGAAAAGGGAGGCCTGGAGAGAAGCATCCAGACGCTGTCGTGCCCGCAAAATGTCCTCCCTTCAGACAAACCCCACACAGCCCTGCCACCTAACCCAGAACACAGAGACACCTGGGGGGACTAGGGGACACCCCGCAGGGGCAGGCAGTAGGGTGGGGGGGATTAGGCCTGCACAGCTGAGTTTAGGCTACTGAACAAAGATGGGGATTTGGGGATCATATTTGTTATCTCCTTTGTTGTTTGAGGGGACGATTTCTGTATCATATTGTAACGATCCAGTTATTCAATGAATTGGTTGAGGCTGTTCATGTTTTTATTTATTTAAATTAGTTCACATTGTACCCTTTGCTATTTGATTATTCACTGATTTACCACTAGAATGCGCTGTGATTGAGACGCCACACAAAAACATTTGAGACGTGACGCGCGCGGTCGGCGCGGCGGAAGTGAATTGCGACATAATCATTGAGATGTAATACAGTTACTCTCTAAAATATGTAAAAGGCATTTTGGGGGGAATATTTTATAAAAGTGTGAGTGGCTTTGAAATACCACATTTTCGTTCGCTTTCTCTCTTCTACAATTTTCAGGACTTCTGGAAGGTTGCAAACTGACGCACACATCGATAAAGTTGTTGGCTGCTGTTCAGCCAGCTGAGCTAGCTAGTAGTAACGTTACAGTGCCACAGACAAAGGTGTTAGCTAGTTATCAGTATCTTTGGTAGTGCTGCTTTACTCGGTGACTTGCCCAATTTAGCTAACTAGGTGACGTTAGGTTGTGTGGTTGATTATTATTTTTTAAATCTCCCTAGTAGAACAATGAATTCCTGTTTACAAAACGAAGAAAACGCTCGTGCAGTGGAAAATGCTATAAGGACAGCGGTAAATACTGTCATGGATGTTATTTACAATATGAACTGTACCAAAATACTGGAATATGAAAGGAAGGTGGCCGAGAGGGACAAAGAAAACGAAACGCTTAAATGTAAGCTTAAAAAAGCTGAAGACGAATTAACAGCATTTCGAGTAGGCCTATCCTTTGAATTTCCTGCTCTCTCACCAGAAAGAGATTTTGGGAAACCGATGTGCAATGAGAACGAGGTGGCAAGCGAAACTGATTGGAGAATGGATTTCCCCAGTGAGTAGCTAAGTCCCAATTGCTTGGTTATCAGTAGTTCATAATACTGTACATTCCCACTCAGGACACCAGTGCATAAATGTCAGTGTGTGCATCATTATAGACAAACTATGATATAATGAGCATGAATGCATTCATAGCTGATATTCCCCATATGCTAAGGTTACACCATTGCTAATACTGAGGGAAATATGGTACATGACAGAAAATGTTTTCTCATGAGGTCATGTAGCTAACTACCCTACTTGCCTCAGTATATGTTGTGCAGATTATCATTGTGTAGTAGGTACTTCCCCATTTAGCATTGCAACGCCTATGCTGAGACATCTTCTTGTGCATGGTAACCAGCCTGCTGGTAAAGGCTACTTGAACATGTCTATGCTCAAACCTGGCCAGTTTGAGACCAACCCCAGCTTTAGATATAATGTATTTGTTTCAATCCCAGGTCTCGATGCAGGGACTCCTGGGCTTTCAGCAGAGAGAACCAGAGGCCAGTCCCCATCACCCAGTCCAGTTATAAAAGAGGAGCCTGCTGACACTGGGTCCTTCTACATCAAATGGGAGATGAGTGAGGAGAGCATTGCGGCGCAACAGGAGGGCCTAGGCCCGATGCACGTCCTGGGGAAAGAGTCTGATGGAACGTCTTCTGTTGCTGGTAGCCAGAGTCCAGGCGATAGACGTTCAGAACAGTCTGAGGAGACATCGACAGAGCGTGTGAAAAGTATGCTTGTGTGTCTTGTCTCTGTCCTTTTCTGTTTGTTGTTGTGTTTTTTATAGTGGAGTGGTGAGGGGATTGTGAAGTTGTAAGGGGTCCTATGGGTTTAAAAACAACTGTCTGCTATGCAGTTCATGGTAAAGTCCAAGTAAAATTCAGGTTTAAGTGGATAATGCCAATAACAATACGGTTCTATTGTCTCTTGACATCAGGGAGGCTGTCAAGCGCAGAGACACAGCGGCTATACAGAGAGAGAATCCGTGCTGACCCTGAGAAGTTGCGGGCCTACAAGGAGAGGGCAAAATGCAGGTATGACCTTTCACCCACACAGAATGGGTGTCCACAGCTTCACTTAAATTGTGATTCAATTTAGTTAAGTTGTCTTGCAAAACATGGAGCATGCAATATTTCCGACATGTTTAGCATATCTTAGTGTTGTGACAGGCCTGGATTTTGGGTTGTCAATTATTGTTATTATCCTGTGAATGACTGTCACAAATCTACAGTAAAATACCCTCAATGTGTTTTGCAGTGTAATGCAGTAGATTACATTACAATATGGGCAATTTTTTCAGGCGGGAAAACAATACAGTAATCTTCTGTAATATAAAGCTTCCTTTTATATTACTGTAACATTACTGTACTTCACATAAAAACATATTTACTGTAATTGATGTCAGTAAAGCAGATTACCAGAGAAAACGGGGCAGCAGGTATCTTAGCGGTTAAGAGCGTTGGGCCAGTAACCGAAAGGTTGCTGGTTCAAATCCCAGAGCCGACTAGGTGAAACATCTGTCGATGTGCCCTTGAGCAAGGCACTTAACCATAATTGCTCCTGTAAGTCGCTCTGGATAAGAGTGTCTGCTAAATGACACATTTTTGTTAAAATCAACAACGCTTCACTGTTGGAAGACAGATATTTTTATTCTATTATTTTAATAGATATTTAAAAAATCATTGATTTGTCACGGAAGATCTGCTTAAAGTATAAATGGAAAAGGTTTATGGTCTAACCGGACAATATGTTGAGCCACTCAGCTCAGATGTCTTGGTTCCGATGCTACAGGCAGGATACGCTTCTGTCAATAGATCCCTATCAAAGAGACACCTCTTCTTGGACTGTCAACAGTGAAAGACCAGTACAAAATGATCCACCTTGTTACTAATGAGGACATGACAAATGGCCAAATTTAAAAGAAAATGGACTGTTACAAGAGCCTCCCATCATCATTGGCAATAAATATCTACCAGGATGCATTGGAGGTACCAAATCCTCTTGGCTCAGGCAAAAATAAATGTATAATAACATATTGGCTTTGTATAACACTGTGAACACTTGCCACACAAGCAACCATCAATTGATCCCATGCAATTGGTATTGCTTTTTAGGGAGGATGATGATGATGAGGATTGGATCAGCAACTTTCATGTCCCTTGGCAGCAGACGCCTGAAAGTCTCAGGCGAGCCATTGCAGAGGGACGAAGAGTCGAGGCGGCAGATAGGCGGCTGATGGTGAGGATCACCGTTGATGCAATGCGTGTACACTGCCTCAACCCCAACAAGAAAGTATGCGCAGAAATAGCCAAAGCCATAGTTTCAGAATATCCTGAGAGCTTTGCAGACCTGTCAAAAGAAGGGGAACTGCTTAGCAGAAGGTACTCCTCCTTGCTCACCCAAATAAAGACCAGAGTGGAGCATGTGAACCGGAACACTGAAAATAGAATACGCAGACCCAAGACGAGCAAAAAAGGGGAAAACAGCAACAGACAAGCCAAAACGGCAAGAACAAAAGTGGACAGTTATGGGTGCATCAACTGGCACCCACAGGACCTTCCGGAAGGAGAGACTCCTGAGTCCCTGGAAAACAAGAGACAGATTATGGCCACCATTTTCAACAGTGCAGGTCCCAGAGGTGTGGACAGGGGAGACGTGGATGAATTCATGAGGCTTACGTACATTAACCAACGCCACATGATAAATGCATGGCCAGCCCCAAGCATCGGTGACGTCAAGGAACAATGGCCTTTTCTTTTTACCAAGAGATGGCTTTGCGCCCACTTCCACATGCTCACTGGAGTTGAGATAGACCGCTGCCTCAGTGACGCTCTGCTGAGCAAGGGAAATACCATTGTCAATTTCTTCCGAAGTCAGAAACCCAATTGGAGGAGAGGCATCCAAAGTCTCCTCGATTACATTGAAGGTGATATAGGTGGAAACAACAAGGACCTCACCGCCTGTGCTGCCATTCTTCTGGTGCTGTCCCACTTCAGAGAGAAAGAGGACTCTCTCTTCCTTTTGGCTGATGTAAGTTATTGTGTGTGATTTTCTCCAAATAAAAAAACATTATATTCTGATTGTTTCATAGTGGGACTATATACATTATACTGTGTTTTTGCACACATGATTGATCATATCAGGATTCAACAACCTTCTTCTTTTTCTGTTTAATGTAGGTGAATGACACCCAGATGGATGTAGAGGCACAGCTGCATTTGCCGGCCACTCCAAGACTTATCATGCTTGGTAATGACAATATTTTGTGTATGGACCGGAGAGTATCATTGTTATGATGAGTTTCTGGGGTATCAAGTGATTACGAATGTAAGGATGTACTTAGACACTTTGGATGGGGAGTTCATATTAGATATTTAATATGTACCATGGTTAGTTATAACAGAAGGACAGAGCTTTGCCTCTACCATCTCCCTAACTCCAGAACAAAGATCCACTCTCTCTCTATATACACTCTGTTACAAGTCTCTCCACGAACATCTGGTAATCCTCATGGGCATTCCCATTCTTTGATGTTATTACTCTTTACCCTAAGTCAGTATATCCTGTCCATCAATCATGCTATCATAAACATCAGTAATCTCCTTTGACATAACGGAATGTAGACTCAGTGGTACCAAACCACTTATCTAGTAACTCTAACCTGGTCCCCACAATACTATGACATGACATCATTACAATCATATTCATAACTCAGATTATGTCCATGGTGGGGCTAGATAAACCATCAGAAATGCATACTCGTACTTAATTACATAATGTTAACACTGCACAGAAGAATAGAACAACAAGATGAATTCTAGCCTAAAAACTGTAATGTTTAATTGTGGTGTAACAGAAATATATTGTTGTTTAGGCCTATATTAGAAAATATATTGTGTAACACAATCATTATTACTGTATACTTCAGGGAGTTCCCTGCTGGCTTCGTCTAAGTGGATGGTGTCGATCGAGGGGAGAGTGGTCTGTGTTTTGGACAATCAGTCCGACTTTGCTGCTGCCCTCTCTGTGCTCTTTGGATGTTTCTACGTGTTCAACACAGAGTACCAGGAGACAGCCTCAGCAACACTGGAGCTTATTCAGAGGCAATTATTGAACATTTATTGATCCAGCTCTTACATTTATCTTGCATGTCTTGCAGTTAAATTACATTTAGTCTTTGGCATCTCAGTTTTGAGACTCTTACCTAAGGTAGCAAAGGGAGGGTATATTACTACCAGAATTTTGTTATCTTTCAAGGATTTTATGTAATCTATTAGAAGACATAGTTGCCCTTTTGGGTACCTTAGATTATCACAGGTGTCTATAATTATCTCTGGCCCTCTGTGTGGCCTTATCACACGTACACTACCGTTCAAAAGTTTGGGGTCACTTAGAAATGTCCTTGTTTTCGAAAGAAATGCAATTTTTTGTCCATTAAAATAACATCAAATTGATCAGAAATACAGTGTAGACATTGTTAATGTTGTAAATGGCTATTGTAGCTGGAAACGGCAGATTTTTAATGGAATATCAACATAGGCATACAGAGGCCCATTATCAGCAACCATCAGTCCTGTGTTCCAATGGCACGCTGTGTTTGCTAATCCAAGTTTATCATTTTAAAAGGCTAATTGATCATTAGAAACCCCTTTTGAAATTATGTTAGCACAGCTGAAAACTGTTGTGCTGATTAAAGAAGCAATAAAACTGGCCTTCTTGAGACTAGTTGAGTATCTGGAGCATCAGCAATTGTGGGTTCGATTACAGCCTCAAAATGGCCAGAAACAAATAACTTTCTTCTGACACTCATCAGTCTATTCTTGTTCTGAGAAATGAAGGCTATTCCAGGTGAGAAATTGCCAAAAATTGAAGATCTCGTACAACGCTGTGTACTACTCCCTTCACAGAACAGCGCAAACTGGCTCTAACCAGAATAGAAAGAGGAGAGGGAGGCCCCGGTGCACAACTGAGCAAGAGGACAAATACATAGAGGCGCCTCACAGGTCCTCAACTGGCAGTTTCATTAAATAGTACCCGCAAAACACCAGTATCAACGTCAGCAGTGAAGAGGCGACTCCGGGATGCTGACCTTCTATGCAGAGTTGCAAAGAAAAAGCCATATCTCAGACTGCCCATCTTAATCTTTTCTTTTTATTGGCCAGGATGAGATACAGTGAGGGAAAAAAGTATTTGATCCCCTGCTGATTTTGTACGTTTGCCCACTGACAAAGACATGATCAGTCTATCATTTTAATGGTAGGTTTATTTGAACAGTGAGAGACAGAATAACAACAAACAAATCCAGAAAAACGCATGTCAGAAATGTTATGAATTGATTAGCATTTTAATGAGGGAAATAAGTATTTGACCCCCTCTCAATCAGAAAGATTTCTGGCTCCTAGGTGTCTTTTATACAGGTAACAAGCTGAGATTAGGAGCACACCTAATCTCAGCTTGTTACCTGTATAAAAGACACCTGTCCACAGAAGCAATCAATCAATCAGATTCCAAACTCTCCACCATGGCCAAGACCAAAGAGCTCTCCAAGGATGTCAGGGACAAGATTGTAGTCCTACACAAGGCTGGAATGGGCTACAAGACCATCGCCAAGCAGCTTGGTGAGAAGGTGACAACAGTTGGTGCGACTATTCGCAAATGGAAGAAACACAAAAGACCTGTCAATCTCCCTCGGCCTGGGGCTCCATGCAAGATCTCACCTTGTGGAGTTGCAATGATCATGAGAACGGTGGGGAATCAGCCCAGAACTACACGGGAGGATCTTGTCAATGATCTCAAGGCAGCTGGGACCATAGTCACCAAGAAAACAATTGGTAACACACTACGCCATGAAGGACTGAAATCCTGCAGCGCCCGCAAGGTCCCCCTGCTCAAGAAAGCACATATACAGGCCCGTCTGAAGTTTGCCAATGAACATCTGAATGATTCAGAGGAGAACTGGGTGAAAGTGTTGTGGTCAGATGAGACCAAAATCGAGTTCTTTGGCATCAACTCAACTCGCCGTGTTTGGAGGAGGAGGAATGCTGCCTATGACCCCAAGAACACCATCCCACCGTCAAAAATGGAGGTGGAAACATTATGCTTTGGGGGTGTTTTTCTGCTAAGGGGACAGGACAACTTTACCGCATCAAAGGGACGATGGACGGGGCCATGTACCGTGAAGTCTTGGGTGAGAACCTCCTTCCCTCAGCCAGGGCATTGAAAATGGGTCGTGGATGGGTATTCCAGCATGACAATGACCCAAAACACACGGCCAAGGCAACAAAGGAGTGGCTCAAGAAGAAGCACATTAAGGTCCTGGAGTGGCCTAGCCAGTCTCCAGACCTTAATCCCATAGAAAATCTGTGGAGGGAGCTAAAGGTTTGAGTTGCCAAATGTCAGCCTCGAAACCTTAATGACTTGGAGAAGATCTGCAAAGAGGAGTGGGACAAAATCCCTCCCGAGTGGCGCAGTGGTCTAAGGCACTGCATCGCAGTGCTAGCTGTGCCACTAGAGATCCTGGTTCGAATCCAGGCTCTGTCGTAGCCGGCCGCGACCGGGAGACCCATGGGGCGGCGCACAATTGACCCAGCGTCGTCCAGGGTAGTGGGAGGGAATGGCCGGCAGGGAATGTAGCTCAGTTGGTAGAGCATGGTGTTTGCAACGCCAGGGTTGTGGGTTCGATAAAATAATGTATGTGCTAACTGTAAGTCGCTCTGGATAAGAGCGTCTGCTAAATGACTAAAATGTAAAATGTAATTAAAATGCAAATCAATTTATAACATTTTTGACATGTGTTTTTCTGGATTTTTTTGTTGTTATTCTGTCTCTCACTGTTCAAATAAACCTACCATTATAGACTGATCATGTCTTTGTCAGTGGGCAAACGTACAAAATCAGCAGGGGATCAAATACTTTTTTCCCTCACTGTATCTCATCCTGGCCAATAAAAAGAAAAGATTAAGATGGGCAGTCTGAGATATGGCTTTTTCTTTGCAACTCTGCCTAGAAGGTCAACATCCCGGAGTCGCCTCTTCACTGTTGACGTTGAGACTGGTGTTTTGCAGGTACTATTTAATGAAGCTGACAGTTGAGGACCTGTGAGGTGTCTGTTTCTCAAACTAGACACTCTAATGTATTTGTCCTCTTGCTCAGTTGTGCACCGGGGCCTCCCACTCCTCTTTCTATTCTGGTTAGAGCCAGTTTGCGCTGTTCTGTGAAGGGAGTAGTACACAGCGCTGTACGAGATCTTCCGTTTTTGGCAATTTCTCGCATGGAATAGCCTTCATTTTTCAGAACAAGAATAGACTGATGAGTTTCAGAAGAAAGTTATTTGTTTCTGGCCATTTTGAGGCTGTAATCGAACCCACAATTGCTGATGCTCCAGATACTCAACTAGTCTCAAGAAGTCCAGTTCTATTGCTTCTTTAATCAGCACAACAGTTTTCAGCTGTGCTAACATAATTGCAAATGGGTTTTCTAATGATCAATTAGACTTTTAAAATGATAAACTTGGATTAGCAAACACAACGTGCCATTGGAACACAGGACTGATGGTTGCTGATAATGGGCCTCTGTACGCCTATGTAGATATTCCATAAAAAATCTGCCGTTTCCAGCTACAATAGCCATTTACAACATTAACAATGTCTACACTGTATTTCTGATCAATTTTATGTTATTTTAATGGACAAAAAAAATGCTTTTCTTTCAAAAACAAGGACATTTCTAAGTGACCCCAAACTTTTGAACGGTAGTGTAAATATATGAAATAATTAAATACGATTATTTAAAATAAAAAAATTGAAAAACAAAGCTTTAAAACATTATCCTAAATATAAACCATCAACTTAGTTAATACCATTAGTGTTTAATATGAGGGTTTCAGCATGAAATATACTTTATATATTTTGTACACACTTTTATTTATTTTACTATGTCAATATGTATTTTTGGTCAATGTTTTGGCGTCAAACTGGTGGCTGTTGTGAAAAAAGTCAATAGTTGGAAGAGTTGCAGAGTCAATTGAAAATAATGCCATTGTTGATTAGATGCTTTTTCCATTAATTAGGCTATTTTCTGTTTAACCATATGGTCTATCTACTAGAAACTCATGGACAATAAGGACACAGATATAAAAAAAAAAAAAAGGAATACTATATATGAAAACATATATTTTAAGTTATTCATGTATACATTTTCCAAAGTTATGATAGATTGCCATAGATTTTCTCTTAATTACCAAAATTACTGAAGATTCCGGTAACTTTGCAACCCGAAATTAAAGAATTGTGAAAGCAATGCCTGATTGCCTGGTTTGACTAACTATTCCATGTTGACTGTTTAGGTTTCTAGTAGGGATCAACCCAGATGAAGGAACCAAATGCTCGTCATACCTTGATTCAGAACCCGGGGTGAGCCGCAGGACTGGAAGAGTTGTGCAGAGGAAGACCGATGCAGTTGCCACCTTCCTCAAAGACCTGACTGAATTTGAATAGTAGAACCAGTTTCATAGGAGATGCACACACACAAACAAGGATGCACATAGATGATGCATAGCTTCAAATCTTGCAATGTTGCTCTTGTTTAATATCAATCAATCACCACTACAGATTGAAATTGAGTTCTATCATGATATGCATCTTGGAATATTTGTCCTATGTTTCTGTTGGCCGGCCCTGTCTGTGATGGGGAAACATGATTTTATAACTTTTATGTTATAATGATGTTCTAAAGGATTACCGGGAGTGTTATTTTTTTTTTTTTGACAGATTTCTGTAAGACGTTTTGTTGACAAAATCAGTGTAAATTCTGATACATTCTGTTTTGTTACGGAATGTTTTGGAGTTCCCATTTCACTACAATGTTAAAGAGGCAGTGTAGTTAAATGTGGTTTTCCTTCTTTTTTAAAATATATTTCCACACAATGAGGTTGAAATAAAACTCAGAAATTGTGAAAATGATGCCCTTTTTGTGTGAGCTGTTTGAAAATTGCCTGGAATTTCAGCCTGTTCAGGTGGGTTGGAACTTTTGGCCCACATCATGACGTCACAATGTGATCTGATTTATAATAGACCAATGACTGTTCATCTGGGTAAGGGGGTGGGCTCTAGACCATCCTATCAGCCAATCAGGTCTGTGTATGTAAATACTGTATCTTCAAATGTTTCGTAACGCCAACACGATCAGACTGAGCATTTTAAGGGCGAAAGGAGGCTCAGGGAAATAAATGGTTCAACATACAGTATATGTTGGAGTTATTTTCATTAAATAAACACACAGTGATGTATTAGACTGCATGGGGGCTTTAAGCTGTTATCTTTTTCAATATAATTTATTTGTGATAAAATGTTCTGTTTTGGATTAAACTGCATTTTGCCACTGCCAATCTAGCTTGAGGAATGGAATTTGTCTACTGACAGTGCAGTGTTTTTCTCTGACTGGTAGCTGATCAATTTCGCACCTTGAATTACAGTAAAATTTTAAACAATTTTAAATACAATTGGCCATAAATCAATAAAATATCCATTAATCCCCCATTCATTCAACCTGTACTTGATGTGTGTGCTCTACTGCTGAATAGGTTATTAAACGTTTTTTGCACTTGAATGGGATTAATAGGGAGTGGGGAGGCTATCCTTAAGGCTATGATATGATCAAAACCCACCCAATCTAGCTGATTGTAATAGGCCACACTCAAGGTCCCTGTTCAAGAGGTAATGCTGACTGCAACTACTGTTTATTGTCAAATCAAATGTGAAACCCATGTGCTCTCCTTGACGCATTTCTGTTTGTTTCTTTGTTCATTCTTTATCAAATTTAACCAATAGAACTCATGGCTCAACGAAGAAGGTGTGTGACAACTGCAAAAAGTTGTTAAATTGTGCTTCTAAAATATGTGAGAGCTGCAAAGCTGTGCAGCCTTTCAAGAAATACCACAAATTACGCAATAAGGCAATGGACAAGACACTGATGGAGTGGTCGAGAAATACCATCCTGCACAACAACGTTGCCAGGTTCCTGGACTCACTTTTCATAATGGTAACCCTCTACATTTCTGGACACATTCTTAACTAATTCCTATTGTATTTCTAATTAGCAGCCATCTGATTGAAATGATCATTCTGTAAACCCTTTTGTGTTCTTCAGCTCCGGAAAGTGCATGCTCTGGGCTTTAGGCCCGTCCTCCTCATAGGGAAGCAGTCCCGTGGAGGCTGCTGGGGAGTAGAAATCATGACGCCTACCAACCCTCAGCCAGGTCTGGAGGAGGTCTACCTCCAGGAGCTGCTCAAATACTATGAATCTTTATTGAAGCGTAAGTTACTCGCCACAGCATACACAACATACACTGAGTGTACAAAACATTAAGGACACCTGCTCTTTCCATGACAGACTGACCAGGTGAATCCATGTGAAAGCTATGATCCCTTATTAATGTCACTTGTTAAATCCACTTCAATCAGTGTAGATGCAGGGGAGGAGAGGTTAAAGAAGGATTTCTAAGCCTTGTGACAATTGAGAAATGGATTGTGTATGTGTGCCATTCAGAGGGTTAATGTGCAAGACAAAATATTTAAGTGCCTTTCAATGAGGTATGGTAGTAGGTGTCCTTAATGTTTTGTACACTCAGTGTACTTTCAACAGCATATACCAACAACTCCCCTCTGTGTAACAACACATTACAGTGAAGATTGCAGAATGTATGCTACATTATTTTATTGAAGATATACCTTGCATAAAAAATACCTTTTCATTTTTCTTCAAACAGATATCCCTGACAACCAGCCCCCCACCAACTCCACAGAAGCCACCAGTGGTAGTATGCTGGAAGAACAGGAAGGAGAGGAGGGTGACGTTAGCACTGGGGAAGGAGTGGACGAAAGGGCTGCAGATGTGGGAGAAGACGATGGAGATAGAACTGAGGGAGATGAAGAGGACATGGAACCTGACTACCAGCCACCTGCCAAGAACACAAAGTAGAGGGAGCTGCACTACACCACAGAGGTGTGCTCTCCAAACTCTGTTTTGCCATAATAGTGTTTTTAAAATGTTGTGCAACAGCTGTATGCATTTTCATGTTTTCTATCAAGCATCTGTCTGTGTGAGAGGCCCGATAAATAAATGAATTAAGGCAGCAAAACAGCATCATTCATTATTTTAATCTCCTTGTAGAAATGTACCACTCCAAACAAAAGAAATACATATACTGAAATGTAAAACAATGACTGTCCACCAAGGTTTAGGCTTACTTCAATTTGCTCATGGTCTGTATTTATGACTGTGGTTATCAAATCTAAGTTTATTGGTCGCGTACACAGATTTGCAGATGTTATCGCAGGTGCAGTGAAATGCTTGTGTTTCTACCTCCCAACAGAGCAGCAATAATACCTAGAAAACAATAAGCACATCATCCAAAAGTAAAGGTCAGGCGGTTATACTACCACAGACCTAGTGTGTGTATGTGTTGTGGAGCCTGTGTTCACATCCATTCTTTCTTCAGGTATTATCAGAAGAGGGTGCTGATATCAGACCTACCTGAAGAGACCCAGAGACTGCAGAGGGAGGCCTGGAGAGAAGCATCCAGACGCCGTCGTGCCCGCAAAATGTCATCCGTTCAGACGAACCCCACACAGCCCTGCCACCTCCCCCAGAATACAGAGACACCTGGGGGGACTAGGGGACACCGCAGGGGCAGGCAGTAGGGTGGAAAGTTTGGATAGCTACTGGACAGTCTTCTTTTGACATTCCATACAGACCACTTACTTAAAATGGCCGGTAACAAACATTTTCTGGACTGAATAGATACCTGGTTCATCTCTGAAATTGATGTAATGTAGCCTGTCAACAGGAGGCACTGTTTGTGCATGTTCAGGAGTTTCCTGACAGGTTGAATTTACAGGTGTACCTTCTCAGCGTCCATACTTGTAGCGTTATTCTATCAGATGTTCAATTTAGCATAAACTGTTACCAGTTTGTAATAGCAATAAAGCAAGACACATGTTTTTCCTTTTTCATTTAGACATACTGTCCATCTTTTGCACATGAATAACATTTAACAAACTGAAGTATTTTTCTGAATTTCAAATGGTCCTGATCTGAAACAATTGGATAGGTGTTATAGAATTATTATGACCAAAATAAATCCCTTGATTTTGGAAGAATATTACTTATTGATATCTTTATTACCTTATCATCGAACAGGTTTGAATAACCTTATTAAGAGCCGAGGTGGCAGCCTACCTGGATCCTCTCCATTTGCATACCTCCGTAAAACTGGTGTTGAAGATGCTCTGTTCTATCTCCTACACAGAGCACCTGTAGAAGCCTGGCTGTGTGGTGAGAACAATGTTCTTTGACTTCTTCAGTGCATTCAATACCATACATCCCCACCTGCTGGCCCAAAAGATAAAGGACATTCATGTCAACCCACACATAATCACATAGATTGTGATCTGACCAATAGACCACGATTCGTAAGACTGAACCAGGCGGTATCAGATCGGATATGTACAAACATGGGGGCCCCGCAAGGGACGGTCCTGTCACCTTTCCTGTTTATCCTTTACACAAATGTCTTTACACACAACAATGAACTGATGACTGCTATAGTAAGCTGTGTGATGAGAGGAGATGATGCTCACCACAGGTAAACAACAGAGTCCTTTGTGAAATGGTGTGAGGCCAACCACCTGGACCTCAATCTACTAAAGACCAAAGAGCTAGTGGTAGATTTTAGGGAAAAAAATGTTTTTAATCAAATTTGTATTAATGGTAAAGACATCGGTACTGTTGACTCCTACAATAACTTGGGTGTAATAGTGGACAACAAGCTGAACTGGAAGGAGAATTCATACAGTGTCTACAAAAAAGCCCAATCCAGACTGTATTTTTAGGGAAGCTTATATTTTTTATTGTTGGTGACAAAATGCGTTGCATGTTCTACAGCAGTGTGGTGTGCTATACAGTACCATTGTGTGCTTTAATGGGAACGTAGCCAAGGAGGACTTAAACAAGCTTGACAAAATCATCAAGAAAGCCAGTGCTACAATCAGCTGCAGTCTAGAATCAATGCAGGACATATTCATAAAAAGGCTGCAAGCTAAGACACACCCACTCCACAGCACTGTTATGAAGCACCCACTCCACAGCACTGTTATGAAGCACCCACTCCACAGCACTGTAGTAAAGCACAGGAGCAGCTTCAGTAGCAGGTTCATCCTGCAAAGAAGCTGCACAGAGAGGTTTAGACGGTTGTTCTTATCCATAGCCATGAGGCTTCTTAATGAGTGTAATAATGAACTGATTTATTATGAATGTTGTTGCTGCTTGCTTCCCCAGAGTAGAATAGACAGCATTTCTTAACTCCTTTGAATCGAACTCTATCTTTTATGGCCTCTAAGGTACAGGTGCCTTCATACTGTATGTGTCTCTGTTTTGTATCATGTGTTTGTGTTACAGGAGGGGGTTGCAGTTCCGGAGCGACCCAGTAGGTGTCATCCTCCGACAACCTTAGGCACCTCCTCACTCACAGTCTGGACTAATCATGATCCTATTGGTGTCACCTGTGTCTACCTGTTCACCTGTGTATTTATGCCCTCACTTCCCTGTGTTCCCTTGCTCAGTTTTCTCTGCTAGTTTCACTATGCCAAACAGTACTAATCAGTGTCTGATTGCGGGACGTATGGACAGGTACGTGAGAAGTGTTCTCCTTGTTTAGTTATTATTTCAGTCACAGTTAGTATTTCGTATTTTGGCTGGCAGCCTGGTTTCTGGAGTCTTATTTGCTCCACCCTTACAGAAAACTGAGCCAATATGGAATATGGACCCAGCGGAGGCAGCACAGTATCATAGCGCATTGGCAACGCAGGGAGCCATGCTGAACCAGCACGACCGCAGCCTGCAGCAGATCACGAGAATCTCCGCCAGCTGACGATCGCCGTGCAGAGCAATGGGAGGATATCCAGTTTTTCATTGTGGACTCTCCGGAGTGTCCCCTCATTCTCGGGCACCCCTGGCTGGTCGCCCACAAACCCCGGATAGACTGTTCCACGGGGCGGCTCATCCTGGAGGGAGGCTCCACTCTAGTCCCGTTCCGGTCTCCACCGACCACTCATCAGCCCAAACCACCATCCCAGACCACCTACCAGTCCTCACCTCTTCCCCAGGTCCTGCACTCCGAACTGCCTACCACCCTAGCAGCGGTTGCCACCGGGAGGACGGCGGCTACAGACTCTGTCACCGGCCCAGACCTGGCAGGCGTTCCCGGGAGTATTGGGATCTGGGGGAGGTGTTTAGTAAGGCGTGCCAAGGGCCTACCTCCTCACAGGCCATATGACTGCACAATCAATCTCCTGACGGCTGCCATGCCCACACGAGGGTGATTGTTTTCCTTGTCCCAGCCGGAGACGCTGGCCATGAGGGAGTATATTGACGAGGCACTCGTCGAGGGTCACATCCGTACCTCTACCTCACCCGCGGGCGCGGACTTCTTCTTCGTGGGGAAAAAGGACGGTGGGCAGCGGCCGTGCATTGATTCCCGGGCGCTCAACGACATCACGGTGAAGAACCGCTACCCACTCCCCCTGATGACGGCATTCGAGTCGTTGCAGGGAACCCGGGTCTTCACTAAGCTGGACTTACGTAATGCCTAAAACCTGGTGAGGATTCGGGAGGGGGACGAGTGGAAGACGGTGTTTAACACACCCAGTGGGCATTACGAGTACCAAGTCATGCCGTTTGGTCTAGCCAACGTGCCTGCGGTGTTCCAGGCGTTGGTCAATGACGTACTCCGGGACCTTCTCGACTACAGCGTCTTCGTGTATTTGGGTGACATCCTCATATTTTCGAAGGACATGAGTGAACACCAGCATCATGTTCGGCAGGTCCTCCAACGCCTTCTCTGTCACCAGCTCTACATCAAGGCGGAGAAGTGTGTGTTCCACACTGAGACAGTCTCCTTCCTGGGGTTCATCGTCACCCAGGGGGACCTACGGATGTACCCAGCCAAGGTCAGCGCGGTACTGGATTGGCCCCAGCCCTCATCCCTCAAGCAACTACAATGGTTTTTAGGGTTCGCTCATTTTTATAGGCGATTTATTCACAATTATAGCTCCCTAGCCGTTCCCCTGACAGCCCTTACCCAGACGAGCGTACGCTCCTTCGCCTTGACCCCGGAAGCGGGGAACGCATTTGATGCACTGAAGCGGCGCTTTACATCGGCCCCGGTCCTCGGGCATCCTGATCCGTCCCTGCCGTTCATTGTGGAGGTGGATGCTTCAGACGTTGCAGTGGGAGCAATCCTGTCCCAACGGTTCCTCAGGACGGTAAGACTCACCCCTGCGTGTTTTTCTCCCGTCGGCTATCCCCGACGGAGTGTAATTACAACGTGGGGAACTGTGAGCTGTTACCAGTCAAGCTCGCCCTGGGGAAGTGGAGACATTGGCTAGAGGGGGCCGCCCTCCATTCATTGTATGGACTGACCACAAGAACTTAGCCTACATTCAGGGGGCAAAGAGGATCAACTCGCGTCAGGCCAGGTGGGCGTTGTTCTTCACCAGGTTCTGGTTCACCATCTCATACTGCCCGGGGGCGAAGAACACCAAGCCTGACACGCTCTCTCAGCAGTTCGACCATGTGGACCTGGTGGAGAGGGATGACCCCATTGTCCCCAAACACACTGATTGCTGCCCCAGTTTCGTGAGGAATTGATAGGCTGGTCAGAGCAGCGCTACGGCGGGAGCCCGATCCGGGCGGAGGTCCATGGGGGAGGATGTACTTACCCAAGGCTGCACGCTCGCGACTGCTTCAGTGGGCGCACGCGTCCGACCTCACCAGCCATCCGGGGGGCGCCAGGATGTTGGAGTTCCTGCGTAGGAGGATCTGGTGGCCATCTGCTGAGGGGTATACGCGCACCTTTGTGGCTGCTTTCCCGGTGTGTGCGCACACAAAGAGCTCACGTCAGCCCGCGGCAGGGCTGCTCCGACCCCTGCCTATCCCCAAGCGCCCCTGGTCCCACACCCCCCTCTAATGGATACACAGTCATCCTGGTCGTTGTGGACCGGTTCTCGAAGGCTGCCCATTTTATTCCCCTTCCCAAACTCCCATCAGCCCGGGAGACGGCTAAGTTGGTGGTGCAGCACGTTTTCTGGGTCCATGGCCTTGCCCAAGATGTGGTGTCAGATCGGGGCCCTCAGTTCACCTCCAGGTTCTGGAAGGCGTTCGCCACCTGCCTCGGCGCCTCCGTCAGCTTGTCTTCCAGCTTCCATCCCCAGTCGAACGGGCAGACGGAGCGCGTCAACCCGGATCTGGAGCGGGTGCTGAGGTGATACGCCTCCAGCAACCCAGCTACGTGGAGTCAGCGACTGGTGTGGGCAGAGTACGCCCTCAACACCCTTCTCTGCTCGTCCACCGGCCTGTCCCCCTTCCAGTGCCAATACGGGTACCAACCCCCCCCCCCCATTCCCAGAGCAAGAGGAGGAGGCGGTGGTCCCGTAGGTCCAGGTCCACATCAGTTGCTGTCGCCACACCTGGAGGCAGGTACGGGCGGCGCTTAAGCGGGCCTCGGTCAGGTCTCAACATCAGGCCAACCGCAGGCGTCGCCCGACCCCGGTCTTTCGCCCGGGACAGAGGGTGTGGCTCTCCACGCGGGATCTTTCCCTCCGCGTGGAGTCCAGGAAGCTGGCCCCCCGGTTCGTCGGGCCATTCAGAGTGGTCCAGTGAGTCAACCCAGTGGCCTACCGCCTGCAACTTCCCCCCAGCATGTGGGTGCATCCCACATTCCATGTGTCCCTCCTCAAGCCCATCGCCACCTGTCCCCTGGCTCCCCCTCCTCATCCTGTTCCCCCGCTGTGCCTCGTCGGAGGGCAGCCGGCTTTTACTGTGGACCGGATCCTAGACTGCCGGCAGGTGGGGAGGGGTCTCCAATTTCTGGTGGACTGGGAGGGTTATGGGCCGGGGGAGCGGTCCTGGGTGCCCAAGAGGGACATTCTGGACCCAGGGCTGATAACAACATTCCGTCGCTTCCACTCGGAGGCGCTACGATGAACGGCTGGGGCCGTTCGTCGGGGGTGGGGGGGCACTGTTACAGGAGGGGGTTGCAGTTTCGGAGCGAACCACTAGGTGTCATCCTCCAACAACCTTAGACACCTCCTCACTCACAGTCTGGACTAATCATGATCCTATTGGTGTCACCTGTGTCTACCTGTTCACCTGCGTATTTATGCCCTCACTTCCCTGTGTTCCCTTACTCAGTTTTCTCCCTGTTTAGTTATTATTTCACAGTCGTATTTTGGCTGGCAGCCTGCTTTTTGGAGTCTTATTTGCTCCGCCTTTCTTTTTCGATTAAATTCCGTAATTTTGTATCATGGCATCGGGACCATCAGTAAAGATCCTTGTCACAGCCTCATAGAGGATCTAAATAAATGTTCTAACCTCTCTGGATTACAATCAAATTATGATAAATGTACTATATTACGTATTTGATCACTAAAAAATACAATTATTACATTACCATGCAGTTTACCAATAAAATGGTCTGATGGTGATGTGGATATACTTGGAATACATATCCCAAATGAAATAAATGATCTCACTCCAATACATTTTAATCGAAAGTTAGCAAAAATAGATAAGATCTTGCTACCATGGAAAGGTAAATACCTGTCTATTTGTGGAAAAATCCCCCCTGATTAACTCTTTAGTATTATCCCAGTTGACCTATTTTCTTATGGTCTTGCCTAAGCCTAGCGAAAATAAATATGATTAAAAAATATTCCATTTTATTTGGAACGGCAAGCCAGACAAAATTAAACGGGCCTATTTATATAATGAATATGAATTCGGAGGACAGAAATTATTCAATATTAAAGCATTAGACCTATCACTAAAAGCTTCAGTCATACAAAAGTTATACTTGAATCCGAAATGGTTCTCTAGCAAATTAGTAAGATTGTCCTACCCCGTGTTCAAGAATGGCCTTTTACCCTTTATTCAGATTACAACCTCTCACTTTCAGTTATTTGAAAAGGAAATCATCTCCCAAATATCACTATTTCTAAAACAAGCCATAGAAAGTTGGTTGCAATTTCAATTTAATCCTCCAGAAACAACAGAACAATTAATGCAACAAATATTGTGGTTAAACTCAAATATACTAATTGATTAAAAAAACATTATTTTTAGAATAAAAAAAAAAAAAGGTATAATCTTCGTAAATTATATCATAGGTAGGACTGTTGGAGTTATGTCGCACATGCAGCTAACAAAAACATATGGAAAATTACAACTAAATAATTGCAGCATTACCGCAAAAATGGAAGAGGAAATTGGAAGGGGGAAAAAGTAAGGAAATTGTCTGTTGGCCCTGCATTAAAGAACATTATTGGTTAAAGAAAATTGTGATAAATAAAAAAGTATACCAGTTTCATTTAAGGACCAAAGGATTGACAGCCGTCCCATATAGATCGCAAAATAGTTGGGAAGAGATTTTTGACGTACCGATTAAATCTGTCTCCTGAGTGGCGCAGTGGTCTAAGGCACTGCATCGCAGTGCTAGCTGTGCCACTAGAGATCCTGGTTCGAATCCAGGCTCTGTCGTAGCTGGCCGTGACCGGGAGACCCATGGGGCGGCGCGCAATTGGCCCAGCGTCGTCCAGGGTAGGGGAGGGAATGGCCGGCAGGGATGTAGCTCAGTTGATAGAGCATGGCGTTTGCAACGCCAGGGTTGTGGGTTCGATTCCCACAGGGGGTATAAAAAAAATAAATAATGTAAGTCGCTCTGGATAAGAGCGTCTGCTAAATGACGTAAATGTAAATGTAAATGTAAATGGCATAGTGTTTTTGAACTGAATTGCAAAACGACGCCGGATTCAAAACTTCAAATTGTTCAATTTAAATTATTATACAAAATTCTTGCTACCAATAGAATATTATTTATATGGGGGATACAATCTTCCCAGCTCTGCAGATTTTGCTGCGAAGAGACAGAATCATTAGATCATTTGTTTTGGTACTGTCCATTTGTAGCTTGTTTTTTGGTCACAGGTCCAGGAATGGCTGAAGGATTGCAATATTTACCTGGAGCTAACCCTGCAGATAGCACTACTGGATGATCTGAAAAGTCATAGTCAATCGATCAATAATAGAATAATACTTTTAGCAAAAATGTTTATTTTCAATTTACAATCTGTAGAAACAATGAGAATAGAAGGGTTCAGAACTTTAGTGAAACATCACAGTACAGTTGAAAAATACAGTGGGGAGAACAAGTATTTGACACACTGCCAATTTTGCAGGTTTTCCTACTTACAAAGCATGTAGAGGTCTGTCATTTTTATCATAGGTACACTTCAACTGTGAGAGACGGAATCTAAAACAAAAATCCAGAAAATCACATTGTATGATTTTTAAGTAATTAATTTGCATTTTATTGCATGACATAAGTATTTGATACATCAGAAAAGCAGAACTTAATATTTGGTACAGAAACCTTTGTTTGCAATTACAGAGATCATACGTTTCCTGTAGGTCTTGACCAGGTTTGCACACACTGCAGCTGGGATTTTGGCCCACTCCTCCATACAGACCTTCTCCAGATCCTTCAGGTTTCGGGGCTGTCACTGGGCAATACGGACATTCAGCTCCCTCCAAAGATTTTCTATTGGGTTCAGGTCTGGAGACTGGCTAGGCCACTCCAGGACCTTGAGATGCTTCTTACGGAGCCACTCCTTAGTTGCCCTGGCTGTGTGTTTCGGGTCGTTGTCATGCTGGAAGACCCAGCCACGACCCATCTTCAATGCTCTTACTGAGGGAAGGAGGTTGTTGGCCAAGATCTCACGATACATGGCCCCATCCATCCTCCCCTCAATACGGTGCAGTCGTCCTGTCCCCTTTGCAGAAAAGCATCCCCAAAGAATGATGTTTCCACCTCCATGCTTCACGGTTGGGATGATGTTCTTGGGGTTGTACTAATCCTTCTTCTTCCCACATGACCTTCTCCCATTCCTCCTCTGGATCATCCAGATGGTCATTGGCAAACTTCAGACTGGCCTGGACATGCGCCGGCTTGAGCAGGGGGACCTTGCGTGCGCTGCAGGATTTTAATCCATGACGGCGTAGTGTGTTACTAATGGTTTTCCTTGAGACTGTGGTCCCAGCTCTCTTCAGGTCATTGACCAGGTCCTGCCGTGTAGTTCTGGGCTGATCCCTCACCTTCCTCATGATCATTGATGCTCCACGAGGTGAGATCTTGCATGGAGCCCCAGACCGGGGGTGATTGACCGTCATCTTGAACTTCTTCCATTTTCTAATAATTGCGCCAACAGTTGTTGCCTTCTCACCAAGCTGCTTGTCTATTGTCCTGTAGCCCATCCCAACCTTGTGCAGGTCTACAATTGTATCCCTGATGTCCTTACACAGCTCTCTGGTCTTGGCCATTGTGGAGAGGTTGGAGTCTGTTTGATTGAGTGTGTGGACAGGTGTCTTTTATACAGGTAACGAGTTCAAACAGGTGCAGTTAATACAGGTAATGAGTGGAGAACAGGAGGGCTTCTTAAAGAAAAACTAACAGGTCTGTGAGAGCCGGAATTCTTACTGGTTGGTAGGTGATTAAATACTTATGTCATGCAATAAAATGCAAATGAATTACTTAAAAATCATACAATGTGATTTTCTGGATTTTTGTTTTAGATTCCGTCTCTCACAGTGGAAGTGTACCTATGATAAAAATTACAGACCTCTACGTGCTTTGTAAGTAGGAAAACCTGCAAAATCGGCAGTATATCAAATACTTGTTCTCCCCACTGTATATGGCAAATAGAAATCCAATATGGATGGTGTTAAGAAATAGATGGGAGGTGTTGAATGGAGCTGAAGGATGGGACTAATAACAACTAACAACAACTAATAACAACAAGATAACTAATGTAAAGCATACTGTGTCCATAATAAGTATATAGGTTATAGGTTGAGAGCTTTTGTGAAAGAGCACAGTTAGAAATATATGGCATATAGAAGCAAACCGGATGGACATCATGAAAATGATCGGAGAGGTTGATGGTAGAGGAAGTTCAGGAGTAAAAACAAACAAAATAGAATTATTGTAAAATTGACTGTGTCCATAAAATGTATATACATTGGGGAGAACAACTATTTGATACACTGCCGATTTTGCAGATTTTTCTACTTACAAAGCATGTAGAGGTCTGTAATTTTTATCATAGGTACTCTTCAACTGTGAGAGACGGAATCTAAAACAAAAATCCAGAAAATCACATTGCATGATTTTTAAGTAATTAATTTGCATTTTATTGCATGACATAAGTATTTGATCACCTACCAACCAGTAAGAATTCCGGCTCTCACAGACCTGTTAGTTTTTCTTTAAGAAGCCCTCCTGTTCTCCACTCATTACCTGTATTAACTGCACCTGTTTGAACTCGTTACCTTTATAAAAGACACATGTCCACACACTCAATCAAACAGACTCCAACCTCTCCACAATGGCCAAGACCAGAGAGTTGTGTAAGGACATCAGGGATAAAATTGTAGACCTGCACAAGGCTGGGATGGGCTACAGGACAATAGGCAAGCAGCTTGGTGAGAAGGCAACAACTGTTGGCGCAATTATTAGAAAATGGAAGAAGTTCAAGATGACGGTCAATCACCCTCGGTCTGGGGCTCCATGCAAGATCTCACCTCGTAGGGCATCAATGATCATGAGGAAGGTGAGGGATCAGCCCAGAACTACACGGCAGGACCTGGTCAATGACCTGAAGAGAGCTGGGACCACAGTCTCAAAGAAAACCATTAGTAACACACTACGCCGTCATGGATTAAAATCCTGCAGCGCACGCAAGGTCCCACTGCTCAAGCCAGCGCATGTCCAGGCCCGTCTGAAGTTTGCCAATGACCATCTGGATGATCCAGAGGAGGAATGGGAGAAGGTCATGTGGTCTGATGAGAGAAAAAATAGAGCTTTTTGGTCTAAACTCCACTCGCCGTGTTTGGAGGAAGAAGAAGGATGAGTACAACCCCAAGAACACCATCCCAACCGTGAAGCATGGAGGTGGAAACATCATTCTTCTGGGATGCTTTTCTGCAAAGGGGACAGGACGACTGCACCGTATTGAGGGGAGGATGGATGGGGCCATGTATCGTGAGATCTTGGCCAACAACCTCCTTCCCTCAGTAAGAGCATTGAAGATGGGTCGTGGCTGGGTCTTCCAGCATGACATCGACCTGAAACACACAGCCAGGGCAACTAAGGAGTGGCTCCGTAAGAAGCATCTCAAGGTCCTGGAGTGGCCTAGCCAGTCTCCAGACCTGATCCCAATAGAAAATCTTTGGAGGGAGCTGAAAGTCTGTATTGCCCAGCGACAGCCCCGAAACCTGAAGGATCTGGAGAAGGTCTGTATGGAGGAGTGGGACAAAATCCCTGCTACAGTGTGTACAAACCTGGTCAAGACCTACAGGAAACGTATGATCTCTGTAATTGCAAACAAAGATTTCTGTACCAAATATTAAGTTCTGCTTTTCTGATGTATCAAATACTTACAGTGGGGAAAAAAAGTATTTAGTCAGCCACCAATTGTGCAAGTGCTCCCACTTAAAAAGATGAGAGAGGCCTGTAATTTTCATCATGACAGACAAAATGAGGGAAAAAAAATCCAGAAAATCACATTGTAGGATTTTTAATGAATTTATTTTCAAATTATGGTGGAAAATAAGTATTTGGTCAATAACAAAAGTTTCTCAATACTTTGTTATATACCCTTTGCTGGCAATTACACAGGTCAAACGTTTTCTGTAAGTCTTCACAAGGTTTTCACACACTGTTGCTGGTATTTTGGCCCATTCCTCCATGCAGATCTCCTCTAGAGCAGTGATGTTTTGGGGCTGTCGCTGGGCAACACGGACTTTCAACTCCCTCCAAAGATTTTCTATGGGGTTGAGATCTGGAGACTGGCTAGGCCACTCCAGGACCTTGAAATGCTTCTTACGAAGCCACTCCTTCGTTGCCCGGGCAGTGTGTTTGGGATCATTGTCATGCTGAAAGACCCAGCCACGTTTCATCTTCAATGCCCTTGCTGATGGAAGGAGGTTTTCACTCAAAATCTCACGATACATGGCCCCATTCATTCTTTCCTTTACACGGATCAGTCGTCCTGGTCCCTTTGCAGAAAAACAGCCCCAAAGCATGATGTTTCCACCCCCATGCTTCACAGTAGGTATGGTGTTCTTTGGATGCAACTCAGCATTCTTTGTCCTCCAAACACGACGAGTTGAGTTTTTACCAAAAAGTTATATTTTGGTTTCATCTGACCATATGACATTCTCCCAATCCTCTTCTGGATCATCCAAATGCACTCTAGCAAACTTCAGACGGGCCTGGACATGTACTGGCTTAAGCAGGGGGACACGTCTGGCACTGCAGGATTTGAGTCCCTGGCGGCGTAGTGTGTTACTGATGGTAGGCTTTGTTACTTTGGTCCCAGCTCTCTGCAGGTCATTCACTAGGTCCCCCCGTGTGGTTCTGGGATTTTTGCTCACCGTTCTTGTGATCATTTTTACCCCACGGGGTGAGATCTTGCGTGGAGCCCCAGATCGAGGGAGATTATCAGTGGTCTTGTATGTCTTCCATTTCCTAATAATTGCTCCCACAGTTGATTTCTTCAAACCAAGCTTCCCAGCCTGGTGCAGGTCTACATTTGTGTCTCTGGTGTCCTTTGACAGCTCTTTGGTCTTGGCCATAGTGGAGTTTGGAGTGTGACTGTTTGAGGTTGTGGACAGGTTTCTTTTATACTGATAACAAGTTCAAACAGGTGCCATTAATACAGGTAACGAGTGGAGGACAGAGGAGCCTCTTAAAGAAGAAGTTACAGGTCTGTGAGAGCCAGAAATCTTGCTTGTTTGTAGGTGACCAAATACTTATTTTCCACCATAATTTGCAAATAAATTCATAAAAAATCCTACAATGTGATTTTCTGGATTTTCTTTTCTCAATTTGTCTGTCATAGTTGACGTGTACCTATTTTGTCTGTCATAGTTGACGTGTACCTATGATGAAAATTACAGGCCTCTCATCTTTTTAAGTGGGAGAACTTGCACAATTGGTGGCTGACTAAATACTTTTTTTCCCCACTGTATGTCATGCAATAAAATGCAAATTAATTACTTAAAAATCATACAATGTGATTTTCTGGATTTTTGTTTTAGATTCCGTCTCTCACAGTTGAAGTGTACCTATGATAAAAATTACAGACCTCTACATGCTTTGTAAGTAGGAAATCCTGCAAAATCGGCAGTGTATCAAATACTTGTTCTCCCCACTGTAGCTGGAAGTAGAGGCCTAAGCGTTGTTGTTCACTAGTTTACTCCAACGATTTCTGGCTCTCACAGACCTGTAACTTCTTCTTTAAGAGGCTCCTCTGTCCTCCACTCGTTACCTTTATTAATGGCACCTGTTTGAACTTGTTATCAGTATAAAAGACACCTGTCCACAACCTCAAACAGTCACACTCCAAACTCCACTATGGCCAAGACCAAAGAGCTGTCAAAGGACACCAGAAACACAATTGTAGACCTGCACCAGGCTGGGAAGCTTGGTTTGAAGAAATCAACTGTGGGAGCAATTATTAGGAAATGGAAGACATACAAGACCACTGATAATCTCCCTCGATCTGGGGCTCCACGCAAGATCTCACCCCGTGGGGTCAAAATGATCACAAGAACGGTGAGCAAAAATCCCAGAACCACACGGGGGGACCTAGTGAATGACCTGCAGAGAGCTGGGACCAAAGTAACAAAGCCTACCATCAGTAACACACTACGCCGCCAGGGACTCAAATCCTGCAGTGCCAGACGTGTCCCCCTGCTTAAGCCAGTACATGTCCAGGCCCGTCTGAAGTTTGCTAGAGTGCATTTGGATGATCCAGAAGAGGATTGGGAGAATGTCATATGGTCAGATGAAACCAAAATAGAACTTTTTGGTAAAAACTCAACTCGTCGTGTTTGGAGGACAAAGAATGCTGAGTTGCATCCAAAGAACACCATACCTACTGTGAAGCATGGGGGTGGAAACATCATGCTTTGGGGTTGTTTTTCTGCAAAGGGACCAGGACGACTGATCCGTGTAAAGGAAAGAATGAATGGGGCCATGTATCGTGAGATTTTGAGTGAAAACCTCCTTCCATCAGCAAGGGCATTGAAGATGAAACGTGGCTGGGTCTTTCAGCATGACAATGATCCCAAACACACCGCCCGGGCAACGAAGGAGTGGCTTCGTAAGAAGCATTTCAAGGTCCTGGAGTGGCCTAGCCAGTCTCCAGATCTCAACCCCATAGAAAATCTTTGGAGGGAGTTGAAAGTCCGTGTTGCCCAGCGACAGCCCCAAAACATCACTGCTCTAGAGGAGATCTGCATGGAGGAATGGGCCAAAATACCAGCAACAGTGTGTGAAAATCTTGTGAAGACTTACAGAAAACGTTTGACCTGTGTCATTGCCAACAAAGGGTATATAACAAAGTATTGAGAAACTTTTGTTATTGACCAAATACTTATTTTCCACCATAATTTGCAAATAAATTCATAAAAAATCCTACAATGTGATTTCTGGATTTTTTTTTCTCATTTTGTCTGTCATAGTTGACGTGTACCTATGATGAAAATTACAGGCCTCTCTCATCTTTTTAAGTGGGAGAACTTGCACAATTGGTGGCTGACTAAATACTTTTTTTCCCCACTGTATGTATATGTATATGTATGTGTATGTATGTATTTGCGAGAAGAAAAAAAACATGGGGGATTGGAAGTGATGCAGACAATTACATTGATGGAAGTTACAATCTATCTAAAATATTAAAGCTGATCTACCCCTCCCAAATTTTTTAAATAATTATTAAAAACATTAAAAATCAATACAATATTAAAATAAAAAGATCCTTGTTTCGCCATCTCTGCCTACTGCCTACTGTCTATCCTGCACCGCACCTGGGTCCCACCTCACACCTACCCTTACATGTTTGTTACATGTCTTCTCTTGTCCTTGTAATTTATTGATGATGCAGAGTGCTAAAACAATTTCCCAAGTGGGCATCAATAAAGTACTACCCTATTCTACTCTCTACTCATCACCAAAAAAATAAGCACAAATTACTTAATTATTAACCCTTTACCATGACTAAATGCAGCTTGATACAACATTGAGAAGATGAACTATCTTGACAAACCTCCTTATGAGTGGAGTGATTGTAACTGTAGATGGGAAATGTGCATGCAGAGTAACGCTGAGTAACTCAGAGGTTGTACCAGTGTAGTCTGACAGGTCCTCTGTAGCTCAGCTGGTAGAGCACGGCGCTTGTAACGCCAAGGTAGTGGGTTCGATCTCCGGGACCACCCATACACAAAAATGTATGCACGCATGACTGTAAGTCGCTTTGGATAAAAGCGTCTGCTAAATGGCATATTATTTATTATTTATTATTATAACCCCTTTTGGACCACAAGCAGAAATAAGGCAGGTTGTGGGATATGAGATGTTGATTATGATAGGTTGTATTAGATAATATTCTACAGACTCAAAAGGGAATTATATACCACTTACTGTATGGTCACTGAATTATAAAACAATGTATATGAGAAGAGGTTATAGTAACAATCTCACACTTTACACTTTAATGTCTTGAAATATTACATTTTATTGACTTAAAAAAAGTATCTGTACAATTTTGAATTGAATATCGTCACTAAAGCAGCATACAGAATAGACAGTCTCTGTAATTCTGAAGAACCTATTGCATGTAGACTCCATCTTCCATTGCCTAGCCCTAGTGCTTATAGAAAACATCAAAATGAACATAGAAACATCAACATGTACAGTGAGGGAAAAAGGTATTTGATCCCCTGCTGATTTTGTACGTTTGCCCACTGACAAAGACATGATCAGTCTATAATTTTAATGGTAGGTTTATTTGAACAGTGAGAGACAGAATAACAACAAAATAATCCAGAAAAACGCATGTCAAAAATTTTATAAATTGATTTGCATTTTAATGAGGGAAATAAGTATTTGACCCCTCTCAATCAGAAAGATTTCTGGCTCCCAGGTGTCATTTATACAGGTAACGAGCTGAGATTAGGAGCACACTCTTAAAGGTAGTGCTCCTAATCTCATTTTGTTACCTGTATAAAAGACACCTGTCCACAGAAGCAATCAATCAATCAGATTCCAAACTCTCCACCATGGCCAAGACCAAAGAGCTCTCCAAGGATGTCAGGGACAAGATTGTAGACCTACACAAGGCTGGAATGGGCTACAAGACCATCGCCAAGCAGCTTGGTGAGAAAGTGACAACAGTTGGTGCGATTATTCGCAAATGGAAGAAACACAAAAGAACTGTCAATCTCCCTCGGCCTGGGGCTCCATGCAAGATCTCACCTCGTGGAGTTGCAATGATCATGAGAACGGTGAGGAATCAGCCCAGAACTACACGGGAGGATCTTGTCAATGATCTCAAGGCAGCTGGGACCATAGTCACCAAGAAAACAATTGGTAACACACTACGCCGTGAAGGACTGAAATCCTGCAGCGCCCGCAAGGTCCCCCTGCTCAAGAAAGCACATATACAGGCCCGTCTGAAGTTTGTCAATGAACATCTGAATGATTCAGAGGAGAACTGGGTGAAAGTGTTGTGGTCAGATGAGACCAAAATCGAGCTCTTTGCCATCAACTCATCTCGCCGTGTTTGAAGGAGAAGGAATGCTGTCTATGACCCCAAGAACACCATCCCCACCGTCAAACATGGAGGTGGAAACATTATGCTTTGGGGGTGTTTTTCTGCTAAGGGGACAGGACAACTTCACCGCATCAAAGGGACGATGGATGGGGCCATGTACTGTCAAATCTTGGGTGAGAACCTCCTTCCCTCAGCCAGGGCATTGAAAATGGGTCGTGGATGGGTATTCCAGCATGACAATGACCCAAAACACACGGCCAAGGCAACAAAGGAGTGGCTCAAGAAGAAGCACATTAAGGTCCTGGAGTGGCCTAGCCAGTCTCCAGAACTTAATCCCATAGAAAATCTGTGGAGGGAGCTGAAGGTTCGAGTTGCCAAACGTCAGCCTCGAAACCTTAATGACTTGGAGAAGATCTGCAAAGAGGAGTGGGACAAAATCCCTTCTGAGATGTGTGCAAACCTGGTGGCCAACTACAAGAAACGTCTGACCTCTGTGATTGCCAACAAGGGTTTTGCCACCAAGTACTAAGTCATGTTTTGCAGAGGGGTCAAATACTTATTTCCCTAATTAAAATGCAAATCAATTTATAACATTTTTGACATGCATTTTTCAGGATTTTTTTGTTGTTATTCTGTCTCTCACTGTTCAAATAAACCTACCATTAAAATTATAGACTGATCATGTCTTTGTCAGTGGGCAAACGTACTAAATCAGCAGGGGATCAAATACTTTTTTCCCTCACTGTATGGCATATCATGGACAGAAGAACCTTACCCTGAAATATTGCTCTGGTGTATTTATTTTCACCTTGTTTATTATAACAATAACACAAACATAAATAGCAGAGGTGTCATGCCCACAGGGGGCACAGGGGCACGTGCCCCCTCAAATTTGTCGTGTTTAAAAATATATACATTATATACAGTATATACAGTCCATTCAGAAAGTATTCACACTCCTTTACTTTTTTCCACATTTTGTTGTGTTACAAAGTGGGATTAAAATAGATTTAATTGATATTTCTTTGTCAATGATCTACACAAAATACCCTGTAATGTCAGTGGAAGATTTTTATTAAATTTTTATTCATGGAAAATAAAACACAAATATATCTTGATTAGATAAGTATTAAACTCCCTGAGTCAATACATGTTAGAATCACCTTTGGCAGTGATTACAGCTGTGAGTTTTTCTGGGTATGTCTCTAAGAGCTTTGCACACCTGGATTGTACAAAATATGACCATTATTCTTAATAAATGTGTCAAGCTCTGTCAAGTTGGTTATTGATCATTGCTAGACAGCCATTTTCAAGTCTTGCCATAGATTTTCAAGTCGATTGAAGTCAAAACCGTAACTAAGCCACTCAAGAACATTCAATGTCGTCTTGGTAAGCAACTTCAGTGCATATTTGGCCTTGTGTTTTAGGTTATTGTCCTGTAGAAATGTGAATTTGTCTCCAAGTGTCTGTTGGAAAGCAGACTGAACCAGGTTTTCCTCTAGGATTTTGCCTGTGCTTAGCTCAATTCTGTTTATTTGTATCCTAAAAAACTCCCTAGTTCTTGCCGACCCATAAAATTATGCACCCGCCACCATTCTTAAAAATATGAAGAGTGGTACTCAGTAATGTTGTATTGGATTTGCCCAAACATAACGCTTTGTATTCAGGACAAAAAGTTCATTGATGCATGTTTTGGAATATTTTTTATTCTGTACAGGCTTCCTTCTTTTCACTCTGTCATTTATGTTACTATTGTGGAGTAACTACAATGTTGTTGATCCATCCTCAGTTATCTCCCATCACAACCATTAAACTTGGTTACTGTTTTTAAATCTCCATTGGCCTCAGGTGAAATCCCTTCCTCTCCGATAACTGATTTAGGAAGGGCACCTGTATCTTTGTAGTGACTGGGTGTATTGATACACCATCCAAAGTGTACAATTAATAACTGCACCATGCTCAAAGGGATATTCAATGTCAGCTTCTTTTTTTTTTTTTACCAATCTGCCAATAGGTGCCCTTCTTTGTGGTTGAATCTGTGCTTGAAATTCACTGCTCGACTTAGAGACCTTACAGATAATTGTATGTGTGGGGTACAGAGATGGGGTAGTCATGTTAAACAGTATTAATGCATACAAAGTGAGTCCATGCAACTTATTATGTGACTTGTTAAGCACATTTTTACTTCCAAACTTATTTAGGCTTTCCATAACAAAAGGATTGAATACTTATTGACTCAAGACAGTTTTTCATTTTTAGTTCATTTGTAAACATTTCTAAAAACACAATTCCACTTTGACATTATGGGGTATTGTGTGTAAATCAGTGACACAAAATCTGAATTTAATCAATTTTTGAAATTCTACTAGCCACCTAGCAATTTTATGAAGTTGTCTTTAGCTAGCCCAGATAGGTTGAGGCAATCAATTAAGTTAGAGTAGCTAGCTTGTCTAACTATCATCTTCGCTGGCATGCCTACTGGCAAGATTGGTAGACTTTAGAAAAGCAAGCAATAACTAAATGTACTGAATAAGACTCACATTCCTTTCAATATTTTACCCAGATTTTAGTAGAGATGCAGAGAAGCATATTTCATTTCTTTAAACAATAACCACCAGTCAGGAGGATACAGACAGCTCAAGAGGTTTGCTTAGATAAGCAGAAAAACAAAACATTTTGACATAGAATTAAGCATAATGATTATGGCTCTAGATTGCAAGAAAAATATGTTTCATGTGTTTGAAAAATGCTACATTCTCCAACTTATGAACAGGGGCCAAGCCCCGCTCATGACCACCCCCAAGCCATCCTCACCTACTTTGTGCCCCCTCAGATTTTTGGAGTGCATGACGCCGCTGATAAATAGTACAGATATTCAAAAGTTACAACATTATAGAGAACATTAATGAAACAAAAGTGAAGGCATTCATTCATTATTACTGTATTTAATCCATATGCTCTGTTCCAATGTAGAAGCGTAGTGACGTTGGCACGTGTTTTACGCACGCAGACCATAGCGTAGCCACTTAGCCTGCACTGCACTGCCTCATTTCATATGGGAATGCGATCCTGTTACACTGCATAAATTGATTGATTTTAATGATATGTGTTAGGACTTGTAGTGAAGGGCAACATTTAGCCTAGCATTAATCTCTTATGTATAATTCAACCTTAGGTAGCTAGAAGGAATGGTTTAAAATGTAAAATGCTCAAATCATATGCTCTTATAATAGGCCTAATTTGTCGCATAGTATGCACCGGTATTTAGGTTAGGGTTTCCCTTGTAGCCCATGCAATGGTCTGCCTGTCTGCAAACAAACTCCCATCAACAAGGGCGTCTGTCTTTCGCAACATCCATGTAAATATTTACGCATTGAAACCGCCGACGGACAACTCAAATGTGACGCTTATTACCACCATGGCTATTGGCTACTGTTCAGATAAATGACCACTTCATGTCTGTTTTTGGGTCTTATTCCGCTCATAAATGTGCTCAATTCTAGTCTGACAGCTGCGGCTGTTCTCATGAACAAAAGCGACAGGCGCGCGCCAGCAGCTGACAGCTACAGTCCTGCGCTGAAGCCTGTTTCCATATTCTGACAACACTTAGGTAAATGTACCTAGTGTCTCATTTTTATTACATTAAATATAATTTAACGTTGTTTAAAGACGAATACATGATTAATTTTAAATAGCATATCTGTGCTGTAGTGCCGAGATTCGTTCTGGGCAGGTGTTTGGGCGTTTGCTATTCACGGTTTTAAAATGAAGACCATGTTTTACGCCTTATTTTGACACTGTGAAGGTTTGGATTGACCTGCTGTTGCTTTGGGCAGTTGTCGACTGGTTTGGGGGTCTTATTGTTTTAGGACATGGCTCAGCTCAAGTCTGGACTCGCAGGAAACCAAATACTGGCATTTGTTTTCCCACCACTTCTACCTTGGAAATACTGTGAAATAAGACTACAAGGTTTTAGTGTTTGTTTTTAAAACACTGGACCTTTTGAAAGCATAGTCATTTGATTTCATGATGATGCCTACTGTCTGATCCTGAAATATAGCTGCTAATTCAGGTAGGCTACATCAAATTTGGTTCAGTCAAGTCTTAAACTGCTAGGCTAAGTATTGTTCATTTTCTGATATTAAAGACTTAACGTTTATGTACATTTATTTTAGCATGTTATCTTATTTCAGGACCATGCTGTCAACTGTAGGCTAATATAGGCTAGTGCTGAATAAAATATTAGAATAAAGTAGTATATTGTAGACTATATGGTAAATATGTATAATTTCAGTTTGAGATGATACACCATTGATTTTAAATGACATCTTAAAATAATTTAAATAAATAGTTTATGTATGTACATATAGTTTTGAACAAGATTGAAGTCCTTACCTTGTGCACTGCAGTGTCTCCTGTCAGTTGGTGAGCTTACCTGGTGGGCTTTCAAAGCGCACACCCCAAAAACGGATGATTTGTTTAGTAATATATGAAGACAAACCTTTTTAAAAATTACATTTTAAACTTCAGGGGCTTAATTACCTTCTCATTGTGTGAGTGGAAACTCTTTGTCCCTCTTGATACATCTCTGCACTTTTGGAGAGGGACACTTGGAGACGGTGCTCTCTTTTTGCTTGATTGCATCATATTCACACCAGAATATTTTCCTCTGCATTCAAATGGTAGGTTTCAATAAAAAAGGGGTCTCTGTGTGTCCGAAATATCCCCTAGCATTGATTTTGGGCCACTTTAAGAGGCTCCAAAGCTTGGTGAATCCATAAAAACCCAGTGGAAACTCTCTGAGAGCTCATTTGTGCAGCAAGTGACAATTGCTTCTCAGTATCAGCTGTATGACTGGTGGATGGGCCATATGATGTGAAAGCCATTGGGGGGAGGACAGAGGGAGTTTGGGGAGGGGTATTTACTATAGGGCCAGTGGCATACCATTTGAAAGGGACATGTTGGCGCTTGTGGGACTATGTACCCAAATAGGCCCTTACTGACCATCTGGGGCCCTCTGTATTGTACAGTAATGGTTGAGTCCAATATGAGCACCCCTACACATTCAACTTACATGGAAGTGCCCCTTTTGCAGGGATTTCTGGGAAGAAGAAGGAGGCTATCGAGGTTGGGACTTTGGAGAGAGAGGTATAGAGATAGGCACTCTGTAAAGGTAAGAAAAGCTATGTTCCACTATGGTTAGGGTGCCATTGGATGGATATGGGGTATATAGAGACTCTAATCTCAAAATATATCCAGAAAAAGATAGGTTTTCAGGTGCTAGATGGTGTCTGTATAATGTTATAGAGAAGGGAGGGACAGGACATTATGCTGTGCATAAACAAGGAAATATGGAAGCACGGCTAGGGGGAGCCATAGCTGGGAAGGGAAGGGAGCTTGCTGGCTCTGTGCTACTGCAGAGGAGATGTGGGTTGGATTTAGTACTCACAAAGTCATTAAAACTCTGGGAGAAATGGTATTGTTGTATATTGTGTTAATTAGTCAGTTATTGTTTGATCTATATTGGACTCAGGGCTGTTGTCCAAAGGGAAGTGCCCAAACTGCCTCACATCCTGTGCTCTGTAAAGAAAGATGGGAACCTTTCATGATTGAACAATAAGAGACAGAAAATTATTCAAATAAAGGTCAAACATGCAAATGGTAAACTTTGTAAATATTTTAGTGTGAGATAACATGTAGTATTTAGTTAGCTTGCTCTGCTATGTGCATATCTAGAGAGCTGTAAAGATGGCCGCTCCACTGTAGGGAGAGTGGTGAGAGTAACTGCCCACTTCCTGATTGAAGCACCATCGCAGCTGCTTTGTTTGCACTCATGCTCAGGCAAAATATGTTGTTTGAATACAAATTACCAGCTTTAATTTAGAATTAAGTTAATTATTCGGGAAATAATTGTGGTATGTGAGGTTTCAGGACATGGGCCTAGACTAACTGCTTCAAACAGGGAGTGCTGCAATGTCCTGAGTCTTTGAAGGCTCAGCTATAGCACAGTGGTGATCAGTTAACCTAAAAGGGAAAGTTAGTTTAACGGCTGTGGGGCCTGATCAGCTGTTTCCCTGAAATAGCATATTGGGTTAACAGCCCATATACATCAACTTTTCAATGCATACACTTTTCTACTGTGTAGAAACACAGTTTACTATGGGATGGGTAGAATTGAAACCACCAGTTATAAAGCATTCAATTGGGAGGAACAATTAAACACAGGCTTCATTTGCACAAAGGGTTAAATTACACTGCCACTTGCTTGCATTGCTGCGATGATGATTAGACATAGTATTAATGTGAAAATTTCTGTAATAGTGCTTTATGTTTCTTAATTTACTTCACTCTTTGCTGTTTTTGTAGTTTCAGAAGTAAAAAAAAAAAGGTTCCCCAGGTTAAAGAAAACAATTAACCCTTTCATTACCTACTTTTCAAAGCGATATTGGGTTGACTGATGGGTGATGGGTAACGAGTTCCCTCTCAGATGCGGTACTATCTGTAAAGGGAAAGACACAGAAAGAGAATCAATTACCCAAAGTAATTAGAAATTGTATCCATAGATATATTTCAGATCTCAGAAAGTGACATATGTTGTCTCACGGGTGTGGTTAGGGTTAATTGAGCACCAAAAGCCAGAAAAGTCATAAAATGTGATAAAAGGAATCATATTCTCATGAAAACAGATTTCCTTAAGCTACTATCTCCCCATTTTCTTATTTTCAAGTGCATTCTTTCCCCCATATTAATTTAAATAACATCCTATCCAAACCCACTAACTAATATTTACCTGAATGTAAAGGGTTAAAACGTGCTCTGGAGTGACACTCCTACTCAGTCCATATCATTGGTGCTGAAATCTGACTAGAGTTTTTTTCCCCATTAAAATATGTACATTTACTGCCCCCTCTGGTAGATTCAGGCACAAAAGAGTGAGTGGGACCAAAGACAGACAGGCAACCTGGGTGTTTCTAACACTATACTGTGTGCAGTGCCTCAACTCTTGATAAACCCTTGTCTCCGCCTGTACATGTGGGTGAACCTCTGTCAGAACCCCTGTGCATTTAGCCGCTGTTGCAATCCCACAACTGGGGTGAATGTTTGTAGTGGCTGTGGTCTCAGCAGGCATTCCTATCCTGTCATTTGAACTCTGAGGTGAGAGACTAAAAGAGATTATGAGCAGGCTCTCACTTTGACTCCACTCTCAACATAGCCACTGCTCTCAGTCTGATATCTGTCAAATTCAGCTCATGTGGCATGTGGTACATTAAGGCTGTGCTTAAAAAAAAACACAGTGGTCTATAATTCCGTGGTTTTGCAACATATTTAAACATGAGCACAAGTGCTACTGTGTAGACTGAGAAAGCACTTCTCAAACATTACTCCTCAACTCATACAAGTTAAATTAGCCTCTGAATTCCTTCACTAGAACACGGTGAAATCATTTTACTTCATGTACAGTAGTGTCTTTGATGTAGTACTATAGTTATGTCAACCGTGCTGCCCTACAACAGGTTTCTCTTCCACCAAGATTGAGCTCAGAGTCTGTCGCCTCTGCTTCTCTGTATGACTCAGTGTCCCGCCCAGTGGCTGTTAGCGCACATTGCTTCTAACTACCACTCGAAGGGCATGATTTCCTGATTTAGCCTGCTAGCGTTGCTATCACAGCTACACTGGAGCTATCAGTCTCTTTCATAGAGGCACATTCAAATCGGCCTGGTGCTGAAGTGCTGAACAGAGGGCTGCTATTGTTAACTCCTTCACTGCCAAATGGCACTGCTACTCCAGATTTTAGACTTCTGTTTTGGTTTGTAGCTACTGTATGTTCTACTGCAGCAGTGGCCATGTGAGCCATCATAAAGTGGATTGAAGAGTAGCCCCCCCCCCCCCCCCTTTTATTTTGGCTACATCTCTTCTTTGCACTCCTTGGAGACAGCTGACAATGGGAGTCAGTTGCACGACAGCTGTGACACTGTTGTTAGCAGCTGTGAAAAAAGAAACACAACCATGAGCACCCTTATCTCAGTAGCTCTTTGTGTGCACCAGGTGGCATCACATGATAACGTTCAAGATCATTTCCATGTAAAACCAACACCTTCTGAAGACAAACGCAGCTAAAAAAACCAACAACAAAATATTTTGTTATGTGGAAACATGTCGGAAACATTTAGCCTCTATGCCACCTCGGTTTCTGTCGCAGTGATCTAGGTACACCTTTGGCAACAACTACCGATCTTTGAAAATGTCCATCACTCTCACTCAACTCATGCAGGTTAAATTAGCACCGTGAAATTATTTCACTTCGTGTACAGTAGTGTCCTTGATGTAGTACACAACAGTTTAAGCAACTATGTTGCCATAGTACGGGTTTCTCTTCCACCAAGATTGACCTCTGAGAGTCTGTCGTCTCTGCTTCTCTGTATGACTCAGTCCTGCCCAGTGTCTGTTAGCTTCCATTGCTTCATTCCACTTGAGGGGCATGACTTCCTCATTTCGCCTGCTAGCGCTGCTATCACAGCTACACTGGAGCTATCAGTCTTTTCCATAGAAGCACATTCAAAGCAGCGTGGTGCTGAAGTGCTGAACGGAGGGCTGCTATGCTAACAGAGATAGCTGTTAACTCATTCACTGACAAATACAATGTCTCTGTATGATAGGCAATGTGATCCCCTTTTAAAACCTGCATGAAAGGCTGTAGAGAGAAATGCTGTCTATTAGCTGCGCACAGATGCAGTCATATTTTCCCCCAATCTTGATGTTTGTTATCTTTTTTTTTTAGGAGTCACATCGATCAGAGCACGGAGTCACAGACCAGGAGCTAGTCGAACCCTTCAACGTAAGCCATTACAATTCCTCCACTCACTTGTCAACAGATACAAATACTTATATCAGAATTTTACTCAGAATTGTACTTAGATATTTTACTCACATGGAAGATACAAAGGCTCTGACACTTTTTAATATAGCCTACATATCACCACCACTTTGATTAAAGCTTTCACTATTTTACCTACATTTCTGTCATAATAATAAGTAAGGGTGTTTTACGTAAACTTACTGCAATGTGTACAGTTTTATTTCGGCTGTTGCTACACCTCTGTGCACCCCTTAGCTGAGAATCTGTATCACTTGCACAACAGCTATGGTACTGGTGTTAGTATAATGGACTTCACGTTTCTTGCTTAGCGAGTACCACTTCCTCCTGATTCGGCTCACACAGAGGCTCAAACCCAGGATCTCTTTTTTGCTAGCACATGTGACCGCCCTCCCAAAGCGTCTTGCCAGTCGCGCCACGCAAACAGCTAGCTATTCGGTGGCGCAAGTGGGGACACTTCAGGCTGAGGAGTACGTTTTACATATCCCCATGTAAGCAAACATGGACACCCTCAACTCCGTATCTCTTTGTGTGTGCAGTTGCATCATCTGGCATCATAACTTCCAAGATCATTTCTATGTAAACCTTCTGAAGACACAGACAAAAAAAAACAATAATGTTTTGCACTTTGTCAATGTCACTCCTCATTCCTGTAGTCACATGCACTTTAATGAAAGATTTCCACTGCAGTCGTGGGATAGTGAACCAATCAAAAGTGGATTGAAGAGTAGCCTTTTCCCCGTAACCCAATCAGCATTGTGTATGCATGAGTCACTCCCACACCCTGCCCTTACATGGCAAGGAGTACTGGCCAAGATCTACAGATGGATATAAAGGCTGCTAGTACAGAGACAACAGAACCGCAATACCAAGACTACTACTACTACTACAGAACCAAAACTACCAATACTACTACTACTACTACTACTACTACTACTACTACAGAACCACAACTACCAAGACTACTATTACAGAACCATAAGGAGGGAAACAGCTACCGACTTCACTCAGGTAAGATTCGATTACTAATTATAATTTTAGATTCAATGTCCATTGATTTAATCTATCTAGCACAATAACATCTATTGTTGGTCACAATTTCAGATCGAATAGTGCTAGCTGTAGATCGCACTGATATCAAAAGACGTAATCCCTTCCAATGATTGCATAAGAAATGGTACATTCATCAATACTCTGGGAAGACTATTTATTTAACTAACATTTCCATCTGTGTGGCATATATGCTATTTTAAACGACTCATAATTTTCTGCTTGTTAAAAATAAGGGGTATAATGTTGTGTGCCAATATTGTAGAGAGTCAACCGATGTTCAAAGAGAAGACTGTAATCTGTCCTTCAGCTTTATGACAGTTAGCTCACTGTATCTTAAATTCAAGATGCATCTGCAGAATGTGCGCACACACTAAAAAGTTTGCAAAAGATTGACAAGGCTGCTTTGTGAATATTCTGAATACAAGTTCAAGCAAATGGCCCCACATAAATTCAAATTCAATAAAGTTGGCACTACTTGCAAACATGAGCGATGTACATACTAAAATACTCTCTTCTCTCTCTAGGACTACAGTGTGCAGCAGCAGCCATGGACAAGGAGACAGTGCTCATAATCCTAAACGGCATAGAGAAAGTCTCCTGCTTTGCCTCCACCATAAACCCACTCTTCAACATAATCACCACAGTGGTGAAGGTGACAAAGGGCCTTGTCGCCAAAGACCTCACCCAAGACCTGGACGCCCAACAATTTGGCCGCATCCATGCCAAACTGGAAACCATCTCCAAGACAAACCAGCAGATTCTGAAGCAGATTCCCCTGGACGAGGTCATTGAGAAGTACAGCAAGTATGAAGAGTATATCAAGCACCAGTACACTGCCCTCAACACCATGGTGGAGCAGATTGAAAAAGACCCTGAAGGAAGAGAGGGCTACATGGCAGAGTTCCAGAGGGTCTATGAGAGAGACAAGTGTACCCTTGCTCTGAACACATACTACAGCGGGGTCATAGAAGAGGAGAAAACTTTTGAACAAAGGGGTTTGCTGGAGGTGTACCTAGAGGCCCTCCACAAGGAAGAACGAGGCGACATGGAGAAAAAGTGCTCCCAACTGGCTAATGTCTTTCGAATGGGCCTGATGACACTAATGGCATATACGGTGGTCACAGAGGATGATGAGGATGAAGTCAGGGATAAATGGGCCCCCAGGGTGAAGGCTATTCAGGCCAAGATGGATGAGGCGCTGGTCCAGTGTGAGGGGAACTGATCCTCATCCACTCCCAGGGTTGGGTGGGCATATGAGGGCTTTAAAGGGATACTTCTGGATTTTGGCAATTTATCTACTTCACCAGAGTCAGATGAACTTGTGGGTACAATTTTAATGTCTCTGTGTCCAGTATGAAGGAAGTTAGAGGTAGTTTTGTGAGTCAATGCTAACTAGCATTAGCGCAATGACTGGAAGTCTGAGTATCTGCAAGTCATCTGACTCTGGGGAAGTAGATAAAAGGCCTCATTGCCAAAATCCAGAAGTTTCCCTTTAAGGTTAAAAGCTGTTTGGAGACCAAACTAGTCCTCTTCCCTCAATTTAAAAAGAAAAGTAATTACCTTTTGGGTGGTGGGCAATCTTCTTTGTCAATGAATGCAATTGATTAAATATAGATTTTATAGTATTTTGCTATGAGCAGTGTTGCACTTCAGCCCTCATGTTTTCTATTTCCCACTGCCAACGCTGTCATGTTTACTTTGAGAAATGAGTCTGAATGCGTGTTTTATGATAACCTTGTATATCGTTGTTTTTTAAGTGTACTTTTACTTCTTGTCTTTTCTAAATAAATGCTGTTTTGCACTTGTTATTAATTGTTATTCATTTTTATGCTCTTAGATGGAATTATGTAAGAAGACCAATGGTGTTAAAATATAGTCTACTTTATTAGGTTCAAAACATATACACAGAGAATGTTGACTTTGTATAACTCAAAGCGTACACCATACAGTGTCAACTATAAGAGTTAAAAATGTACTCTGATGGAGTTGATTTTCAACAGTGTTGGCCAGTGTTCATTTTCAACTATTTACAGAGTTACAGAAACTCTGTGAAAGTGTTAGGTAAAAAGCTAACACTTTCAAAAGTGTAACATTAACTCTGTGCAGTGTGGGACAATATATATACTTTTTTAGTGTTAAATGTAACACTATTAGAGTTTAAAACTTGCCCTTTTTTTTATTTTAAAGAACTTGTCAATAGATTGCTCTACTCTCTCTTTCTCTTTCTCTTAGGCTCCTTTCTCTATCAGAAGCTACCATCCTCCCCAACCCTTTCAAGCACTACCTGGTTTTGACTTCTGTGTCGTGACCCCCTGCGTGCCATCATGTCGGAGATGGAGATCGTGGAAGACCGGGCCAAGCTGAAACAGGGCCTGGTGAAGGTGCTGCAGTGTGTTGCCACCATCTCTTCTGCTGCGGCTGTGGTCAACCCGATCTTCGGCGTGGCCGGCTCTCTAATCCGAGTGGTGCTGCACCACGTGGACGATGAGGACATCCAGACGCTGAAGCGCGAGTTTGGCTCTGTCAACCGTGCCCTGGACAAGCTGTCCCAGCAGAACCACAGCGCCCTGCTACAGATCAAGAAGGAGACGCTGGACGGCCAGTACTGCCGTGTGGAGGAGAACCTGCGCAATCAGTTCCGCAAGTTCATGGAGATGGTGGAGGCGCGGCCCGTGCACTGCGAGCGCAAGAAGGAGGACTTTGAGGAGAGCTACTCCAACGACCTGGGAGACCAGAACCTGCACACACTCTACGAGGGCGTGGTGGGCAAGCCCAAGCTGTTCAGCCGGCCCATCCTGGAGGTGTACCTGAAGCACTCGCAGGGCGACCGCCGCACCATGGAGAACCTGTGCACGCGCCTCACATACCTCTTCTGCATCGGCCTGATTGCCCTCATGGGTTATGCCGCCGTCATCGGAGACGACGAGGAGGGTATCAGCGACGAGTGGACCGAGAAGATGGAGCACGTGCAGGAGAGGATGCAAGAGGCCCTCCAGAAGTGCAAGTGAAGAGGAGAAGGAGGTGTAGAGGCTGCTCCTCTGCTACTTGTCCTCCATACGTAGGACTTTCTCCACATTCCCTCTATGACCTAGGATCCCCCATCCTTCCTTCCATCACTTATCTCCTTACTCCAGGACAGCTGTGTATACAACTTCTTTGTGTTTATTCAACCAGTTAATTGACTCTGAATGTAGATCACAGGAGGTTGGTGGCACCTTAACTGGGGAGAACGGGCTCATGGTAATAACTGGAGCGGAATTAGAGGAATGGTATCAAATACATCAATCACATAGTTTCCAGGTGTTTGATGCCATTCCATATGCTCCGTTCCGGCCATTATTATGAGCCTCAGCAGCCTCCTGTGATGTGGATTAATTTTTCTTTACTGTTGGTATCTATGAGTTAGAGGTAAGTAGATTGAATGAAAACAGTTAGTGATTTGCCTCATTCACAGCAGTAGTCAATTAACAGACCTATATAATATATACGTGAATGTTGATATGGAAACCTGCATACACAGTGGTCTGACGATCAACCTTTGGACTGGCTCTCAATTAAATGTAACTATGCCATTCCTGTCTTCTAAAGAGTAAGAGAGAGTGGTTTTAATGTCTGACAATATTCAGCACTTAAAAAAATATTTTGCCTTGCCTAGAAATTCGCTGGTGAATTAGAGGGAGACAGAGAGAACAGGCTCATTCTGTTGCATGAATGTAAGATTCACCATAATGGGTATCTATTTGAACATATATATATATATACTCCATGCAAGTCCAATAGTGCCACTGATGCAACCTAGCACTTTCAGTAAAAAACATTATCTATACTGTGGCCACTATTAACAGAACAGGCCAATTACAGTTGAAGTCGGAAGTTTACATACACCTTAGCCAAATACATTTAAACTAAATTTTTCACAATTCCTGACATTTAATCCTAGTACAAATTCACTGTCTTAGGTCAGTTAGGATCACCACTTTATTTTAAGAATGTGAAATGTCAAAATAATAGTAGAGAGAATTATTTATTTCAGCTTTTATTTATTTCATCACATTCCCTGTGGGTCAGAAGTTTACATACACTCAATTGGTATTTGGTAGCATTACCTTTAAATTGTTTAACTTGGGTCAAACCTTTCGGGTAGCCTTCCACAAGCTTCCCACAATAAGTTGGGTGAATTTTGGCCCATTCCTCCTGACAGAGCTGGTGTAACTGAGTCAGGTTTGTAGGCCTCCTTGCTCGCACGCTTTTTCAGTTCTGCCCACAAATGTTCTATAGGATTGAGGTCAGGGCTTTGTGATAGCCACTCCAATACCTTGACTTTGTTGTCTTTAAGCCATTTTGCCACAACTTTGGAAGTATGCTTGGGGTCATTGTCCATTTGGAAGACCCATTTGTGACCAAGCTTTAACTTACATTTACATTTTAGTCATTTAGCAGGGTTATTGGCACAATGCTCTTAACCACTAAGCTACCTGACTGATGTCTTGAGATGTTGCTTCATTATATCCACATAATTTTCCTTCCTCATGATGCCATCTATTTTGTGAAGTGCACCAGTCCCTCCTGCAGCAAAGCACCCCCACAGCCTGATGCTGCCAACCCTGTGCTTCACAGTTGGGATGGTTTTCTTCGGCTTGCAAGCAACCCCCTTTTTCCTCCAAACATACCGATGGTCATTATGGCCAAACAGTTCTATTTTTGTTTCATTAGACCAGAGGACATTTCTCCAAAAAGTACGATCTTTGTCCCCATGTACAGTTGCAAACCGTAGTCTGGCTTTTTTATGGCGGTTTTGGAGCAGTGGCTTCTTCCTTGCTGAGCGGCCTTTCAGGTTATGTCGATATAGGACTCGTTTTACTGTGGATATAGATTATTTTTTACCTGTTTCCTCCAGCATCTTCACAAGGTCCTTTGCTGTTGTTCTGGGATTGATTTGCACTTTTCGCACCAAAGTACATTAATCTCTAGGAGACAGAACGCGTCTCCTTCCTGAGCGGTATGACAGCTGCGTCGTCCCATGGTGTTTATACTTGTGTACTATTGTTTGTACAGATGAACGTGGTACCTTCAGGCATTTGGAAATTGCTCCCAAGGATGAACCAGACTTGTGGAGGTCCACCATTTTTTTTCTGAGGTCTTGGCTGATTTCTTTTGGTTGTCCCATGATGTCAAGCAAAGAGGCACTGAGTTTGAAGATAGGCCTTGAATTACATACACAGGTACACCTCCAATTGACTCAAATGATGTAAATTAGCCTATCAGAAGCTTCTAAAGCCATGACATCATTTTCTGAAATTTTCCAAGCTGTTTAAAGGCACAGTCAACTTAGTGTATGTAAACTTCTGACCCACTGGAATTTTGATACAGTGAATTATAAATGAAATAATCTGTCTGTAAAGAATTTTTGGAAGAATTACTTGTGTCATGCACAAAGTAGATGTCCTAACCGTCTTGCCAAAACTATAGTTTGTTAATAAGAAATGTGTGGAATGGTTGAAAAACAAGTTTTAATGACTCCAACCTAAGTGTATGTAAACTTCCGACTTCAACTGTAAATACAAAAGAAAACTTACTTTACAGTGGGTTAATTAGAAGGGTATTACTTTACTTATTACCTTAGGTAATTTGTAACTATATATCTGCACCTAAATTAACTATTATTTACCATTTAAGTGGAAATAGCTTTAAAGAAGTATTGATAAATAATGCACTGTAAAATCGAATTTAACCCAAATCTAACTGAAAACAAATATCCAAAGTTATCTAAGAATGGATGTATGACGGGGATTCTATAGTTAATGCCACACACACACAACACTAGCATGATGTTGCTTCCATAATTATTCCACAAAAACACTAGACTGTCTGTCAAAGCGCTTTGGCCCGGATAATGAAGTCAGTGGAATGATAATCATACTGTAACTAACACTAAACACTTGTAGCCTGTTCAATTTAATACCAAAACAGGGCTACTATACTGCCAAAAACACTACTCTTTCCGTTTCAACCATATTGTATGGTGTTTCCATTTGTTTTCATGAACACACTACATTATGGTGGGTGTGATGTAAGCCAACCAAGTGCAGTGACAACACTAAACTATACGTGACAACTCATTACACTAACCACACAACAAAACAAAAGGTCAAAGTATACATGTATACATTAGCTTTAAGTGCTTCCTCTCTTATGTATTCTCTTGTATCTCAGATAAATTAATGTTTGTTTTTACTAAGGGTGCGTTCGTAAATTCACTCTGGCCATCTACTCTGATTTCAGAGCATTCTTGTCTGAGTGTCAGAGCACAGAATAACTGATTCATTTACGAACGCGCAACACCCGTTGAATATGACCGGTGTCAGTAAACGTCTCCAAAAAAAACCATAATTAAATTGTTGCCAGCAGCACAGTTATAGTCACCAACGCTCTAGACAACATGAAAACAGCCTAACTAGCTCTGCTAGGGCAAGTAAAATGGTCAGAGTGAGGTGTTCTCTCACTCTGACCACTTCCAGTTTGTGTCTGGAAGTAGCTAGCCAACTTTAGCCAGTTAGCTTGGGTGCTTGTCTGCCGTTGTGAGGTCAGAACGCTCAGATTAACCCTATTCCTCGGCCAGAGCGAAATGCTCTGAATTTACAAACGGAGAATCTGACAACGCTCTGAATATACGAAGGCCCAGAGCGCACTCTGGCACTCCAGAGTGAATTTACGAACACACCCTAAGTAATTTGATTTCTGGGGAATTGTCTTTGCTCTGTGCCCCTCTTTCTTTTCACTTAATGTATTATATTATTTTCATATTTTGAAGCAATTTACACCAAAAGTGAGGTAAAAGATAATAAATGACTAAAATATATTATGGGATGTTTTGGGGATTTTATATATCTTAATTTTCCATAGTAGTTTTTATTTTGATCAGTATCCTCTCATAACTGACCAACAGTGTCTCCTCTTACACTGTGGTCCACGTTCCGTGTCCCCTTACTATGTCTTTGCCTAAGAAAGGGTTCACAAAGTTATGTTCTCTACTTCATTTGTTCTTGTGCTCTAAAGCACTGCAGTTTGTTTTGATCTCTTCTGTGCTATTAACCCCATTACTCAGATTTCCAGTGTTATTGATGCCATTTCTATGCTCACCGATCCAAGAGAGCTCTCTGATTCATAACCCTATATTCAATGGAATGGCTATTCTGTGGTACCAGTCCCTGTCTCTCATATTGTTACATCCGAGATGTATGGCTGTTAAATAGTTATAATTCTGCACTGTTAAAATGAATAGATGGAAATATATTTACCTCTTTAGGGCTTTCTGAAAATATGTGCTCCTCATCTAAACGTCATAGCCTTTTTATTGTTATGTTGTTCTTTGTTGCCTGGATGTGCTATGCAGCACTATCAATAAAGATTGAACATTAAATATCACTTTTATTTGGTTGATTTTGTACATTAAAATATATTGAGGCATTCACAATAGTATCATCATTTGAACTTGGTTTATCTCAAAATGATGAGGGGCAATACATACAGTCAGGTCCATAATTATTGGCACACTTGATAAAAAAAGACTATACAATAAATAATGCAATTCGGAAAAGGCTCAGTGTAGTTATCCTCGCAATGGGAGGGTGCTAGAGTATTGAAAACAGGGGTGCCAATAATTTTTTACCCTATCTTTTGAGACTTGTTAAACAAAATCTATTTTTCTGAGAAATTGTATTAGTATAAAATAACAATAATTTACACCATTTTTTGAGCATGCAACAGAAAGTTTTTCACGTTTCACATTTTGCTGCCTGAAAATTACATCAAAAAAGGGATTAAATTTGATTTTTTCCCCTACAGATCTACACAACCTACTCCACATTTTCAAAGTGAAAGAAGGTTATAGAAATGTTTCTAAACGAATACAAACTAAACAGAAATATCATAATTGGATAAGTCTCCACCCCCTTGAATTAATACTTGGTGGAAGTCCTTTGGCAGCCATTACAGCTGTGAATCATTTGGAATAAGATTCCATCAACTTTGCACAACTCTTAAGGTAACATATATCCATTGTTTTTGTCAAAATTGCTCAAGCTCTGAGACTGAGACTAGACCACTCAGGAACACCTCTTGGAAAGCCATTCTGGTGTGTCTTTGGCATCAAAATGTGTGTAATTGTCTCGCTGAAAAATCAAACTCTATCCCAGGGTTAGGTTTTCAGAAGACTGAGGTGGGTTTTCCTCTAACTTTTTACCTGGGCTTTGCCCCTTCCATATTTATTTTGCTCCTGACATACTCCCCAGTCCCTATCGATGACAAGCATACCCATAACGTGATGCTGCCACCAAAATGTAGTTTAGAATTTAAGCCAAAAAGTTAATTTATTTGCTGTTTTGTCTTGCAGTATTACTTAACAGCCTTGTTGCAAACCGAATGGATAATTTGGAGTGGATTTTTTAGCACAGGCTTCTTTCTTTTCACTTTGTCATACAGGTCAGTAATGTGGACTGAATGTAATGTTGTTGATCCCTTTGTATTTTCAAATATTGTGGTGGCAGCATCATGTTATGGGTATGCTTGTCACTGGCAGGGCCTTTGGAGTTTGTTAGGATCAAAATAAATATGAAAGAAGCAAAGACCAGGCAAAAGTTATAGGAAAACTCACCTGTCTTTTGAAAACCTAACCCTGGGATTTTATTTTTCTGCAGGACAATTACACACATTTGAATGCAAAATACACATTATCCGTATTATTATTATTTTAATTTTTTTTGTAGGTTGTGTAGATCTGTAGGAAATAAAGTTCAAGGGCATGTAGACTTTCTTTATGCAACGTAGCTCAGTATTTGTATTATTTCTTTTATTCAGTCTTTTTTTGCTAATCTTTTCAAGGATTCCAATCATTATGGACCTGACTGTATCTGAGACATCGAAAAAGGTAGGAGCTGAGAATTGAGAAGTCCATGCAGGGACGGACTGGGACCAGAATTAAGTATGAACATTTCTAACACTGGCCCATTTTCTTCCCCCAAGACCAAAATTATTAGCCAAATAATTTTGTGAAACAAAAAATTATATCTAGCATTTGCCCAACCTGCTCTATGGCCAGTCTGCCCCTGAGTCCATGGCCCAATCCCAAATGGACCCCTAGACCCTATGCACTTGCGGAGATCTGAGAGGATTTGATTCGTATAAGCATTATGGTGAAACTTAAATTTAGCCTATCGGAGGGCAAGGTGAAGCTATTACCATATTGATTGCACATGTCTAATATTATCAGATCTCCACAAGTGCATAGAGTGTAGGGTCTAGGGGTCCTTTTGGGATTGGGCCCATGTGTTGCATGAAGCCAATCGGGTAGTGGCTGTAGTACATGGCTCTCCATCCCTGTTCCTGGAGAGCTACCTTCCTCACTCCAACCCTAATCTAGCACACCTAATTCTAATAATTAGCTGGTTGATAAACTGAACCAGTTTATTTACAACTGGGTTGGAGCGAAAACCTACAGGAGGCTAGCTCTCCAGGAACAGGGTAGAACCCTGCTGTAGTATAATTTCATACCTCTAGGTGTCAGCATAGACTTGGAATCCTGATAAGTAAACATTTGGTAACACTGCTACTGTAGGCTCCCACACATGATGCCATATAAGTGAATTTAATACCTAATGATGAAGTGCATTTTAACATTTGCTATTTGCTGTCATAACTCATAAGTAGTTAAGACATCCTTACAATAAATCACTAGAATGTACAGTTGAAGTCGGAAGTTTACATAAACCTTAGCCAAATACATTTAAACTCAGTTTTTCACAATTCCTAACATTTAATCCTAGTAAGAATTCCCTGTCTTAGGTCAGTTAGGATCACCACTTTATTTCAAGAATGTGAAATATCAGAATAATAGTAGAGAGAATGATTTATTTCATCTATTATTTCTTTCATCACATTCCCAGTGGGTCAGAAGTTTACATACACTCAATTAGTATTTGGTAGCATTGCCTTTAAATTGTTTAACTTGGGTCAAACGTTTCGGTTAGCCTTTCACAAGCTTCCCACAATAAGTTGGGTGAATTTTGGCCCATTCCTCCTGACAGAGCTGGTGTAACTGAGTCAGGTTTGTAGGCCTCCTTGCTCGCACACACTTTTTCAGTTCTGCCCACAAATTTTGAGGTCAGGGCTTTGTGATGGCCACTCCAATATCTTGACTTTGTTGTCCTTAAGTAATTTTGCCACAACTTTGGAAGTATGCTTGGGGTGATTGTCCATTTGGAAGACCCATTTGTGACCAAGCTTTAACTTACCTTTACATTTTAGTCATTTAGCAGGGTTTAGGGTTAAGTGCCTTGCTCAAGGGCACATCGACAGATTTTTTCACCTAGTCGGCTCGGGGATTACAACCAGCGACCTTTCGGTTACTGGCACAACGCTCTTAACCACTAAGCTACCTGACTGATGTCTTGAGATGTTGCTTCAATATATCCACATAATTTTCCTTCCTCATGATGCCATCTATTTTGTGAAGTGCACCAGTCCCTCCTGCAGCAAAGAACCCCCACAGCATGATGCTGCCACCCCCGTGCTTCACGGTTGGGATGGTTTTCTTCGGCTTGCAAGCAACCCCCTTTTTCCTCCAAACATACCGATGGTCATTATGGCCAAACAGTTCTATTTTTGTTTCATTAGACCAGAGGACATTTCTCCAAAAAGTACGATCTTTGTCCCCATGTGCAGTTGCAAACCGTAGTCTGGCTTTTTTATGGCGGTTTTGGAGCAGTGGCTTCTTCCTTGCTGAGCGGCCTTTCAGGTTATGTCGATATAGGACTTGTTTTACTGTGAATATAGATACTTTTGTACCTGTTTCCTCCAGCATCTTCACAAGGTCCATTGCTGTTGTTCTGGGATTGATTTGCACTTTTCGCACCAAAGTACGTTCATCTCTAGGATACAGAACGCGTCTTCTTCCTGAGCAGTATGACGGCTGCGTGGTCCCATAGTGTTTATACTTGCGTACTATTGTTTGTACAGATGAACGTGGTACCTTCAGGCATTTTGAAATTGCTCCCAAGGATGAACCAGACTTGTGGAGGTCTACACATTTTTTTCTGAGGTCTTGGCTGATTTCTTTTGATTTCCCATGATGTCAAGCAAAGAGGCACTGAGTTTGAAAGTAGGCCTTGAAATAAATCCACAAGTACACCTCCAATTGACTCAAATTATGTAAATTAGCCTATCGGAAGCTTCTAAAGCCATGACATCATTTTCTGGAATTTTGACAGACTTGTGATTCACATACACACACACTGCCTCTTTGTTAAACCGCTCAAGGACAAACTGTGTCTGGGGTTGCTGACTCGAGACAAGTTGTGGAGATAACAACTAACGCCTGGCAACAGTGAAGCGCCAAGGGGCTGGGACCAGCCTGTGCGCCAATGATAGGCTGAGTAAGTCTAAACCACGCTCAGACTCTACTCTGATAGGCCTGCTTGGAGCAGGAACTATCTCTGTCAGAGTAAGAAGAACTTATAACAATGGCTCAGTTCTCTGACTGCCCTGCGTGGTTTTTCAGTGGGCCCGTATATACGAACATCATATTTACCAATTCAAGTGTTTGCATTAATTAAAATACTAGTCTATTTTAGAAGACGTGTATTGACCTCTTTTTGTTCCTATACCAGATTGGAATTGACGCAACTTGACAGGCTGTCCCCATAAGAGAACCGTTTGAAGAACCCTTTTTGTTTCCAGGTAGAACCCTTTTGGGTTCCATGTAGGGTTCTACATGGAACCCAAAAGGGTTCTCCTATGGGGACAGGCGAAGAACCCTTTTGGAACCCTTTTTTCTATTTTAGTGGATACCAAACTGTATTAGAAAATCAATGTATAGGCCTATGGGTCGTTTTGATAAGCCTCATGGTGGGCCTAAATGAAAAATACATGAATTTGGGAAAATATATTACTATGAGAGTAGGCCTACTCAAAAGTCTACTTTTGTTTTAGGCCACTTCACTGTTAAAGTGACATCTAGACAGCGCACACAGCTATAGGCTACGCCTCTGTGGTATTCCCCCATGCCAGCCAGAAAAACAGGTTTCCCGCCACATCCCCCTCCCCTGAGTCGGTGGACCAAAACTGAAATGTATTAAGACCAGTAGACCTACTGTCTGAGACATAAGATATTGTCTTACCTGCATAACTTCATGACGTGTTGGAAGCACTTGTTTCATGTGCAGTTGGCCAATATGTGCAGCTCCCACACCTTTATGCATCAGTCAGAAGTCATCTTTTGAGACTGGCGGCTGCATGCTTCGAAGACACCGAAAAATATGTTGTTGTTTTTTTCAAATTAAATGGCAACTAAATGCCGTTAAATTCAATTGTGTTGTGTAATCCGTTTCATAACATTTCAATGAATAGAAAGGTCTAATTGTGCATTAACCAAATCTTTAAGCAGATTATAATGATTAATAAATAGTGATTTAAGTAATGGTTTCTGTTCATGCTGGAATGGGGAGTAGCTCGTGAGGCGAGGCGCGCGCGCACCATGTCTACGGCGCGCATACACAGAGAGAGAGAGAGAGAGACAGAGAGAGAGAGAATAAAACTGATGCAGTTAATTGTTTTAGACACTGAAGTTGTTTCAATTCATTGTAAAAGCTGTAAAAATTGACCAACATCATCAATGTAATTTGACTGTCATATAGGCCAATACAATATTATAGGCACAATATGGCACAATATTATTTTGATTATTGAGGTCAAAAGCTTCAAACAGTCATGCACATTCTCATTGTATACACGACTTCATTAATTGGATTTCAGTAAGTAAACCCCTGAATACAATGCTGGTTAGACAAAAAATATTAGGCTAGAAAATATTGTATGTGCTATAGGTAGCACATAAAAGCTTTCCCTGTAGGGGAGGTGCGCTCCGGTAAACGGTATCGACGTCTCACCCATCGATCAATGTCTTAACTGCTAGAACATGTTACACTATCACACATTTATACAAACGTGATGTACTTACCGAGAATACACAATGACTCTTTCACGCAAAGTGCGCAATAGTATCTTCCAAGATCTTCAGCCTATACTTGAGAATCAGTGAAAATGACAGTCACAGTCACATCTATCTTTCCCTCTCTCATAAGAGCTTACCAAATTCCTCTTCATGTAAGCACTGGCGGTTGAGACAGCTGAGAGGGAATGCAAAAATATTCCACCGCATAGTGTGCGCTCCAAAAATATTCCACCGCATAGTGTGCGCACCTCTCTCTCTCTCTCTCTCTCTCTCTCTCTCTCTCTCTCTCTCTCTCTCTCGCTCTCTCTCGCTCTCTCCCTCTTTGTCTCTACATGTCAATCTGCAGCTATTAAATGCGTGGCGGTGAATCCTCCTCTCTATTTGGACCTCTCCTCAACATCACAGTGAAAAGAGAGCCGTGGGAAAACGCTAAAAAAATTCTTAACTGCAGCTGTTGGGGCTGATCGGGCGTGAAGGACAAGTCGAGCTACTATCAGGTAAAGAAACGCTGTGCTGTTGTATGAGAGGAATGGGTTTCTCAAACAACAAGACAGGCGTAAAGACTGCAAGGTTTGCCCAATGTTACTCATCGGACTTAGCTAATGCGTGCGTAAATGTAACCATACAGTGCGTCTCCATCATACATGGGCATGTGTGAAAACCCTGAATTATTCTATTATTCTACCGACCCAACTGCAATAGTTATTAATTGCAGTTGGAGTATTACAAATGTAGAAGTAAAGTTTGTATCAAAATTTGCTATAAATTGTTATTCTTTATTTTTTTCAAACATTGGAAATTACAACACAAGCAGTTGGCAAAAATATAATTTAAAAATATCCCAATAAAACACATCTAATTGGTGTTTATTTATTTAGGCTTGGTTAATTGGACATCATGTATTTGAAAATGACGCAGTGTCTGTATGACGGTCCATCCTCTACGGATTGTGGTCTGACCAAGGACGCAATAATTCAGCCTATTAGAGGTTGCAGACAATGGATGAAAGGGGATTTATTGTATATATTGCTTGGGCTTGGTCGGTTCTGAAACCAAATTAGGCATAAACAGACCCAGTGAAGGGCTGCTCACACCTCTGTCTATTTTAGTCCTTTTATGAAATGATAAATGTATTTTCCCCTTTTGGCTTTAGATTGTCATTTATTTTACATGCAAATGTTGCATCTCATTCAATATTATACAGATTGTTACCTGTGACCTTGACAATATCAGACATATAAAAATGTAGCTCTTGTATACAAGCATTTCTAAAACTTGTCTGTAAATAGTGGCATAGTAGCATTCCAGGCCAGTGACTACACTTGCTGCCTGCACTTTATTGATTTTTAAATATGATATTCTATGTATTTATTTTTACTGACTGTCAATCATTAAAGGGGCAATCAGCAGTAGAAACTATAACAAAACACACCCACCGCTGTAACGTTTGTAACGTAAACAGAGCTATGGATGTAACAAAATCATAAACAGAGCTATGGATGTAAGGACTGACCATCCATGATATAAAAATTATAGTTTTAACCATATTTTGAGTGTTTGATTACGTTTACTTTGTTGACAAATATTGGAGTAAAACAAGCTTATATTTTGGGTTCTGATACTGTACGATAGTTGAACTAAGCTCATGAGGCATTTATAAGTTATATTCATCAAGAATCAATGGGTATATATCGCTACTTTATAAGTCCAAAAATGTATGTAGGAACTGCTGATTACTCCTTTAAGATTTAATAGTGATGTGGCCTTTAAATGTGTGTTTTGGTCTGTAACAAGGTTCTCAATCTTATTTGTAAATGTCCAATAGCGATATTGGAATTGATAATTTTATCTGTGTTACTCTGGAGGGAAAACTCACACACCGCGCCCCCATAAGGGGTTGAATGTCAACTGTTATTATAGGGTATTCAACCACTTTATTTGAGAGCAATGTGCAGCTTTTCCCTCTAGATTGTGAGCATGATTTCTGAAGACCGGCACACCTATGCCAAGCATTGACACATAGTTCAACTTTCGTATTTATTCTCTCTCTAGAGCATGGCAAGTCCTCTGGAGAAGGTGGTGGCCCAGAAGAAAGAGGCCATCGAGGCTGTGATGGAGAGTTTTGAGCGAGGGGCTGAGGTGTTGGCCAGCGCAGTAGGGGAGCTCTTCCCTCTCTGCGAGGCAGCCGCCCCTGTCCTACGACTAGCCCTGGACAACGTGCAGAGCAAAGAGGTCTTCTATGTCAAAGAGCAGTTCCTGGCCGTGAGGAACAAGCTGGACTTACTGTCCACCCAGCTGGAGGACATTGACTGTGAGATTAAGAAGGGCCGGCTGGATTCCCAGTACTTCTCGGTGGAGGAGAACATCAGGAACCAGTTCCGAAAGTACATGGACATTCTGGAGGCCAAGTCACAGTTTCGGGAGGTCAAGACGAGGTTGTTTCTGGAACACTTCTCCAAGACCGGAGGGGAGAAGAACCTGTATGTGCTGTATGATGCTCTGATGGGAACCAACAGCTTTGGGGAGTCCATCTTAGAGGTGGTTGAGAGGTAAAGTGTTCTTAACCATGCTAAATGGGCCTTTATGCACCTGTGGTGCATTGTGGTTGTTGAGTATATTAGTTTGAGAACACTTGTGGCATTAATTTGAACTGTTTACTTGTGATTATGGTAAATAGTGGTTGCTTCTCCATCTGTGTCAGGTATGAGGCGAGAAACAGGCGCATACTGGAGGACTTCTGTGTCAGGATGAAGGAGCTCTTCTGCCTGGGCCTGATTGCCCTGCTGGGCCACTGTGCCCTCACCAAGGGCCCCGATGAGGAGCAGGAAACCATCCATGACTGGAGCAGCAAAATTGAGAAAGTGGAATCAAAGATGAAGGCATGCATCGAAGTGTGCGTAGCAGCCTTCCCTGAACAGGCCTGCCTTGACGCCCAGCGTCTTCTCCAGGAAAAAGATGAACGCAATCTTCAGGACACGGCTCAGGAAGTACAGGAATTCCTCACCAGGAAGTACGACTGGGTGAGCTGGTCGGTCCGAGTGGTTAACCACTCTGGCAGCAGCTATCGGAACTGGCGTGCCGGGGACCACTTCCAACACATGGCTGGTCAGAACTGGTTCGAGGTGTTGCAGGTGAACGATACCAACCTGGTGGTTTCCTACAGCACCAGACCCCAACCGGTGCCCCTCGACTGCATCCGGCAACTGATGGAGGGGCCGGGGAAGAAGGGCGGTGCCCAGGCCGTGGTGGAGGTCCTGGAGAAGCAGCTGGCGGGGTTCGTGGTGCATGCTGTCAGTCGCCACAAGGAGAGCGAGGCCACCTGGAGCTTCCCTGAGGACTGCCACTACTGGGAGAGGCACAAGAACGTGGCGCTGTGCGTACACTCAGAGTGATGCTGATAGAGGTGCAACAAGTCAGACAAATAGGGATAATTTATGTAATCAACCAGAGGGGTTATTCTAAATTCTGAATTGACCACCTCAAAGAGGATGTGTGGGGAATTATAGTAAATGGTGATGAGGTTTTGTGAATTCGCCATGTAGTTTGTGCTAGTCATTACGTAATACTATGCACTGTGTATAGCAAGAAGCTTTGGTGGCAATTAGATTCACTGTATATAAATCTGAATGTATTGCTAATTTGAGGCAGTGTTACCATAGCCAAGTGTTTGCAGAGTATTTAATGAACTATATATGCATTTTATTATAAGTGACTAACCCCTACCATAGCGTATGACCACATTTTACTCAATAATCTCTCATAGTTAAATAGCTTAACTCAATGCATCTTACCCTACTGCCAAATACTCAGTTGTTGTGAGGAATAACCTTGCTGGCCATAATTCCAAAGAGATGATTTTGCTGAGATTGCAACTGCTGAGCTGTGCTCTCATTTTGTCTCTCTACGACACAGGCTGGCCTACATTACACTGAAAGAGAGCATAGAAGCTGATTTGCCGACCGTGAAAACAACTTGGCACTCAGTGTTCTCTACTGTGCCTTGTCTTCACAATACACTCAAACCCTTGCTTCTGAACCCATATCAAGCATTCTGCAGTAGCAGAACTTTAATGGTATTACCTCCCGAGCTGTGCCTATTTGTGAACAGATTATTTATGCCAGTTGTTACAGCATGGATGTGAAGTGATGTTTAATTGACTAATCTTTCTAATTCGCACTAATTCAGTCATAATAAAAACAGCATCCAAATTCTACATTAGTCATTATGCTTTATGACAATAAACGGTAACACATCAGCTGTTATTGGATGTATACTGTATATGAGTGTGTCTTGCCTGTCTTGTGTAAACATGTTGACGTCTATTGCCATTAAAGCAAGCTAGTGCACCCACACTCAACGGGGCCCCTACTAATTGAATTGATATTTGCACATAAGTCAGCATTTCCTGACCACAGCTTTGATTTGATAGTCTATGAATTACATTTGGCTGCGCTAATGTCCTGTAGACGAGCTCCAAAGCGCATGGATCAGCATGATGGAATCACACATTAGCCGTGTTGGAGGTGGAGAGCGGTGGAGACGGCCATCATTTCTGGGCCGGTGGAGTAGCTATATGGTTCTGGCAGGGCTTTAGTCTCAGTGCTACGCTATCGTAAATCAAGCCTGTCAGAATTCATCGAGCACAGTCTGTAATATACAGTGCAGTAGGAAATATACCTTTTTTAATTGTCCCCTTGTCTCCCATGCACCCTCTCTTAATGTGTCTATGGGATATGTGAGGAAAACATGGGTTATGAGATTTCTTATTGTTCACTAGGGTGGCTTAATAGGGTAACATTGCTTCTCTCTGAAGATCGAGTTTCATAGTCAAGGGTATGAGTTCAATAAGAAGGGTCTCATTGATCATACATTTACCACCATTGAAAAACAGGTGGTGTCTTGAAAAGTGATAGAATGCTGCAGACCAATGGGTGTGTCAAATAGTCACCATGAAAGAGCACTTCTCTTCAAACACACAACAAAACCTGTCCTGCAGACTACTGGTGAAATGCATCATCACAACAGGAAAAACAATGCCACAAAGTTGAATTCTATTGCCACATTTTCCCCAGGAGGACTCTGTGACAATCACCATTGAGTAGATTGGACACGAAATCCATCATGTTGTTTGCTCAGAATGGCTGAGTCCCCTAATGTTAGGAGACATTAACGAACAATCAGCAACAGGTTTTTTGGACTTAATATTTTAACCTGCTTAGGCATTCTAATAAACCCTATCTAGTAGATCTAAAGGCTTGTTTGGAGACATGTTCTTCTCCGACCAGCCACATCTACCCGTCTCCAGGAAGAGATAGCAGCCCATATCAATATTTCATAAACAAATGAGTGATTTGATGGAGGACAGCATCAGAGTGGCCCTGGAGGGTCTGGATCAATGGTAGGATGGCTCTGCCCGGCTGTTTCTGCCAATCCCAGCCCAGGATAATGTTATTACCCATCAGTCCGAGTGGACCATCGACCAGCCCGCTGCTCTTTAAATTGGCTAATCCGATAAAAAGCATTAAAACATTTGTTCAGTGACACACAGCAGCAGGTTCAGCCCAGCACTCAGGATCGACTCTGTAAAAGGTCTCTCTCCTGGCTGGAGGATCTGTATTTAGAGGTTGGGGCTGTAGTCTTGTGAGTGTTCAGCTACGCACTTCTCTAGGAGTAGTGGTACAGTATATGGGACTCTATGAAATGGTGTATGTAATGTCTGTAGAACACATCTTTATGGTGAAATACCTTTGCGAAAGTGTTTCCAGTGAATACAAAACGTGTTTTTGCCATCTGCACTGCCTCAAACAGTTCCCTGATGTTCCGCAACACCTCTGCTCTCCTCTCATGCCCTCAGTGTTCTCCACTCAAGGCCCCATGAAGTGTGTGTTAGCAATACAGCAGTTAGTAGTACAGACTAGACCTCCCCCAAAGCAGCAGGTCATACACCAAGTCAGCAGCCAAGAATCTCAGCAGATTTGTCTGTGTCCTCTCTCTCTCTCTCTCACACACACACACACGCTCTCTCGCTCACTATTTCTCTTCACATGCCAAGCTGCATACATTAAATGCATGGTCGTGATTCATCCTCTCTTTTTGGACCTCTCCTCAACATCACAGTGAAGAGAGAGCTGTGGGAACATCTTTGAAAACCTCTCTCTCTCTCTCTCTCTCTCTCTCTCTCTCTCTCTCTCTCTCTCTCTCTCTCTCTCTCTCTCTCTCTCTCTCTCAACGCACAGGAAGTAATAGTTAGGAATCTACGTAGAATCCCCATCTAAACAATTCACGTCATAACTGTCTGTTTGGCTTCCTAATTAGACAGTAGACTTTCAGCGAAATTGTCACGTGTGCAGTAGAGAAGCAGCTTCAACCTCAGTCTGGGTGGTTCCCTCTAGCAGGACTACAAATAGTCCCCCAGGCTTGCTGTTATTTGTCTGTCCACAAAACCATTAGCGAATTAAAGTTGTAATCTGTATATTGATCTGAACAACTGAGTGCACTCTGTAAAACATGTGCTCTCTCTGTTCTCTCTCTCCTCACTCTCTTACATACACATATACTTACTGTATGTATAACCAGTCACTCCAGAACTTCAGCATTGATCAAATCCAATACATATTCTTCAAATTGTCTGAATTTCTTACCTGGTCGTTTGAGACTGACACCATAGCAAGTTCCATGTGTGCAACTTGAATGGTGTAAAATTGTCTGTCTGTAAAACAAATACAAATTCTGGATCACAACAGTGGTACAAGTATTACTGTATCTAACTATTTAGCGGACTTTGGTGGACACTCATGGTTACCCTATGTGGTCTCTTTGTTAAGCGCTGTGGCACTCCTCTCTTCCTATGAATGGTATTAGTTGTTTGGCTGGCGGAGTGGGCCTGTGTGTGGAAGACTGGGGTCCACAGCAGGGGGCCATGGCCAATGACACTGGAACAATGAGGCATGTGAAGGAATCACGTGACTGTCTAGCTGACCACCTACCCCACTCAAATACTGATGAGGCCAGATTCTAAAGAGAGCTACACTGCCTCACTGGGTTGTGTGAAACTCAATCAAGCAAATAGATCTCATAATATGATTTGAGAAACAATAGACAATATATTCTGGTTACAATGAAACAGATTATTGGAATGCAGCTATTGTCCACATTTTCTAACAGTGCTCCTACCTGCGTGCATCAGATACATTTTAATGTATGAGCCACTCTGCTGAAACTTACAGTAAAAGTCAATCCTGAAATTAGAGGCCAAAAACATATGCTTAAACAAGATTCACGACAGTCAGAGTAATTTCAAATTTAATTTGCATAAAGTCTGAAGGTGGTTCGCTTGGTTTGTAGGGGCAAGGATGACCTTTGGGGTGAATTTGTCTGCAATCAATAAGCTGCCCTATCCCAGCCTCTGAACCTTTATCTGTTTCCTCTGATCTAGCCCGAGTTTGTATCGATCCGTGAGACTGACTGATGGCCTGGGCCTGTCTCTGTGATGGAGACTCAGACAAGCATCCCTCACCACTAGGGCGGATGTGTGCATACAGATCAGTGGCTTCCCACTTGGCACTGACGTCAATTCAACGTCTATTCTACATTGGTTCAATGTAATTTCATTGAAATGGCGTGGAAACAACGTTGATTCAACCAGTGTGTGCCCAGTGGGTTATGAGTAACCAGATGGGTAAAAGTTCAATTAGAGCACAGCATTTATGGATGATTAGCCTACTGTACATAACAACAGATGACAAAGAGGGAAAGGGAGAGTGAGAAATTGTATTTGTTAGTGACGTTAATCATTATCAAATAGTTCATTGCAATAGCAGCATTTGTTTGGATGTTAAATTAGGAGAAGAGTCATTGATGTGAGTAACCAGTCTTGACACTGGTGTTGCAGCAATTAACATTTACCAACAGATGGCAGAAACGTGCCATCTTACACCCATAACGTCTTCCCTTTTATAAAATAGGACAGGAGATGTCAATTCACTAACAAAACAAACCTAGTAATAATATCCAACATGAACAGTTTAGTTTTTTTCCAGGTATAAAATAAACAACACATTTTGATAGTCTTCACTTTTCCCATTTTTTCTTTTTTCTTTTTCTTTTTTAATAATCTGTCAGTAATCCTCTAGTAATATTATTGACAGATTAATCCACCCTACAGATTAAATATTTTAGATGGCTTGGACAGCCGCCCGCAGCATGAAAAGACAGTGGTCTTTTCTGTGAGGACTGCGGGATCACGCACAGGCCTGTCACCTGACTGAGGGGAGTATTGATGGGCGAGGGAGCGGGCGTCCTGTGATCCCCTGGCTCTTTGCCCAGTGCCTCAGGCCCCACGTGACTTGCTGGGGTTCCGTCCTTTGTCACGTGACCCCTATGACCATCAGCGTTCTGAGTAGGTGCTGGCTCAGCAACCCGAAGGTCAACCCTGTTACGACGGTACAGTGATCCATTCACTTCGACCAAGTAGGAGCGTGGTGCAACTTTTTGCACACAGGATCTGAGTGTCCAGAGGCCCATCCGGTCCCCTGGTAGTGTTTTCATCCGCACCGCTTTACCCACCCTGAGATCAGGTAAGTCCGTTGCTGATTTGTCACCTATCTTGACAAAGCTTCTCCAGCACGTCTGTCACCACACAGGACTCCAAGAGAGTGTTGGCTACTGGCAGATCTGCTTTTAAGCGCTGTGCCATGAGGTGCTGGGCCGTGCTACTATTCATGCGTTCCATTGAACTGCAGGACAAGGGTTCCAAAAAGGTTACGGTTCCATAGAACAGCAGACACTGGATCAGCAGCATGACCAGGTGGACTGGGGACCGGGACAGCCAGGAGTCGTCAGGCCAGGTAGTGCTGAGGCATGGTCCTAGGGCTCAGTCCTCTGGAAAGGGAGAGAGAGATGGGAGCATACATAAGATCACACAGGACATCAGATAAGACAGGAGAATTATACCAGATAGGACAGGCTGATCCTTACCCCGGCACATAGACTATTGCAGCATAGATACTGGAGACTGAGACAGGGGGGTCGGGGACACTGTGGCCCTGTCCGACGATACTGCCGGACACGGCCAACCAGGTTGAATATAAGCCCACCCACCTTGCCAAAGTACAGCCCCCACACCACTACAGGGATATCAACAGACCACCAACTTACTACCCTGAGACAAGGCTGAGTATAGCCCACAAAGATCTCCCCCACCGCACGGGCACGAGGGAGTGCAAAAACGGACAGGAAGATCACGTCAGTGACTCAACCCACTCAAGTCGAGTATAGCAAAAATAGCCTGGCACGACGTGATGCACCCCTCCTAAGGACGGTATGGGAGAGCACCCCTTTAACAGGGTCCATGGCAGATAATCCCAGTGGGGAAGAGGGGAGCCTGCCAGGCAGAGGCAGCAAGGGTGGTTCATCGCTCCAATGCCTTGCCGTTCACCTTCGCACCCCTGGGCCAGACTACACTCAATCATAGGACCTACTGAAGAGATGAGTCTTCAGTAAAGACTTAAAGGTCGAGACCGAGTACGCGTCTCTCACATGGATCGGCAGATCATTCCATAAAGATTATAGGAACAATGAGGAGGCCTGTGTCTTGTGACCATAGCGTACGTGTAGGTATGTACGGCAGGACCAAATCGAAGACATCGGTAGGAGCAAGTCCATGTAATGCTTTGTAGATTAGCAGTAAAACCTTGAAATCAGCCCTAGGCTTAACAGGAGACCAGAGGCTAGCACTGGAATAATATGATCAAATTGAGATCAGAGTACAGAGTAACGCCGAAGTCCTTCTCAGTCTTATTTGAGACGACTGTACAACCCCCCCAAAAAAAGTATGTACAGGATTTGTTCTTTTCACTCTGTCATTTAGGTTAGTATTGTGGAGTAACTACAATGTTGTTGATAATCCTCAGTTGTCTCATATCAAAACCATTAAACTCTGTAACTGTTTAAAAATCACCATTGTGAAATCCTTGAGCAGATTCCTTGCTCTCCGGCAACTGAATTAGGAAGGACACCTGTATCCTTGTAGTGACTTGGTGTATTGATACAACATCCAAAGCCTAATTAATAACTTTACCATGCTCAAAGGGATATTCAGCGTCTGCTTTTAAAATGTTTACCCATCTACCAATCAGTGCCCTTCTACGCGAGGCATTGAAAACCTCCCTGGTCTTTGTGGTTGAATCTGTGCTTGAAATTCACTACTCGATTGAGGGACTTTACAGATAATTTTATGTGTTGGGTACAGTGATGGGGTAGTCATTTAAAATCATGTTAACCACTATTATTGAACATGGAATGAGTTCATGCAACTTAATATGTGATTTGTTATGCAAATTTTAACTCCTGAACTTATTTAGACTTGCCATAACAATGGGAATTAATACTTATTGACTCAAGACATTTTAGCTTTAAAATGTGTATTAATAAAAAATTCAAGATTCTACTAAAAAAGTACTGTGTGTAGATCAGTGACACAATCTAACAAATCTCAATTTAGTTAATTTTAAATTCTGGCTTTAACACAACAAACTGTGGAAAAAGTAAAAGGGGGTGAATACTTTCTGAAAGCACTGTAGCTAGAGGCCAAGGTCAGAAAGATCAAGTGTGGTCAATAGCATTGTTGAAGTGGAAGACTTCCTCAATGCTGTTGACCACATTTAATCTTTCTGACCTTCAAAATGTTAAGACACAACCGTTTTTTGATAAGTATTCATTTAAGAAAATGTACTTGCCACTCTCCGAGGGTGTCTCAGGGGAGTGGGATATGCAAAACAATATATACATTTTTTCTGAGAGTGTGACATAAGTGACTAACTAAGCAGCTCTCAGTATACCATGCCATGAAGTGATATTACAATTATTTTCCAATGGGAGTTCTCATGTCCGGGATGACAGGTGCAAAGTCCTCAAACAGTAATAACTTTTGTTTGAATAACCATCCCTCATTCCAAGTAACTCAACAATACACTGTGGTCATGTGGATTAAAGGAAGGTTTCCTTTTATATAAACAGCAAACAGTTATTACCTATAACTGCATTTTCGTGTGTTTGTCAAATTGTATTTTTCTTGTTTAGTCTCAGTCTTTTAGTAAATGACTGTATAATCTTTCTAAATTGCCTGGAAATGAAATACCAGTGAAGTGAGTGGCAAACAATAATCCAAAAACTGGACTACTGTGCCAATCAGGGTGTAGTGTGAAATCCACACACCTCTCATCATGACATGAAAGACTTCCAGTTGTCCCTCACCCAACCATATTCAGGAAAAACACATTATAGACCAAGGACATCATGTCTATCAACATTATGCAAAAAGGTGTCTATTTCTTGCCCAAACACAGCCAACCATCAGTATTACCCACCTCTGGCAAAATGGTACGTGCTGGTTCCGATTAGACACAGTTTTTTCCCCCAGTGAACTAAAGTGAAAAAAATAAAAAATAAATGAAAAAAAGTGACATCTTGTTGCAAGGAGGAAACACTATACAGTGCCTTCAGAAAGTATTCATACCCCTTGAGTTATTCCACATTTTGTTGTGTTACAGCCTGAATTCAAAATGGTTTAATAGATTTTTTTCCACCCAACTACACAAAATACCCCACAAAGACAAAATAAAAAAATGTTTTTAGAAATGTTTGCACATTCATTGAAATTAAAATACAGAAATATCTCATTTACATAAGTATTCAAACCCCTAAATCAATAATTTGTAGAAGCACCTTTGGTGGTGATTACAACTTGGATTATTTTTGGGTACACTATAAGAGCTTTGCACACTTGGATTGTACAATATTTGCCCATGATTCTTTTTAGAATTCTTCAAGCTCTGTAAAAATGATTGTTGATCATTGCTAGACAGCCATTTTCAAGTCTTGCCATAGAGTTTTAAGCTAGTTTAACTCAAAATTGTAACTATGCCACTAAGGAACATTCAATGTCGTCTTGGTAAGCAACTCCAGTGCAGATGTGGCCTTGTGTTTTAGGTTATTGTCCTGCTGAAAGGTCAATTCGTCTCCCAATGACAGTTGGAAAGCAGACTGAAGCAGGTTTTCCTCTAGGATTTAGCCTGTGTTTATAGCTGTATTCCGTTTATTTTTATCCTAATAAACTCCCTAGTCCTCTTCAATGACAAGCATACCCATAACATGATGCAGCCATCCCCATGTCTGAAAATATGAAGGGTTGTACTCAGCGATGTGTTGGATTTGCCTCAAACATAACACTGTACTTAGGACAATAAGTTATTTATTTGTCAATTTTTTTGCAGTATTACTTGCAAAAAAGTGTTGCAAATAGGATGCATGTTTTTTGAATATTTTTTATTCTGTACAGTCTTCGTTCTTTTCACTCTGTCATTTAGGTTAGTATTGTGGAGTAACTACAATGTTGTTGATCATCCTCAGTTGTCTCATATCACAACCATTAAACTCTGTAACTATTTTAAAATCACCATTGGCGTCATGGTGAAATCCTTGAGCAGATTCCTTGCTCTCCTGCAACTGAATTAGGAAGGACACCTCTATCCTTGTAGTGACTTGGTGTATTGATACAACATCCAAAGCCTAATTAATAACTTCACCAGGCTCAAAGGGATATTCAGCGTCTGCTTTTAAAATGTTTACCCATCTACCAATCAGTGCCCTTCTACGCGAGGCATTGAAAACCTCCCTGGTCTTTGTGGTTGAATCTGTGCTTGAAATTCACTACTCGATTGAGGTACTTTACAGATAATTTAATGTGTTGGGTACAGTGATGGGGTAGTCATTCAAAATCATGTTAACCACTATTATTGAACATGGAATGAGTTCATGCAACTTAATATGTGATTTGTTATGCACATTTTTACTTCTGAACTTATTTAGGCTTGCCATAACAATGGGAATTAATACTTATTGACTCAATACATTTTAGCTTTAAAATGTGTATTAATAAAAAATTCAAGATTCTGCTAAAAAAGTACTGTGTGTAGATCAGTGACACAAAATCTCAATTTAGTTAATTTTAAATTCTGGCTTTAACACAACAATCTGTGGAAAAAGTAAATTGGGGTGAATACTTTCTGAAAGCACTGTAGCTAGAGTCCCAGGTCAGAAAGATCAAGTGTGGTTAGTAGCATTGAGGAAGTGGAAGACTTCCTCAATGCTGTTGACCACATTTAATCTTTCTGACCTTCAAAATGTTAAGACACAACTGTTTTTTGATAAGTATTCATTTAAGAAAATGTACTTGCCACTCTCCGAGGGTGTCTCATGGGAGTGGGATATGCAAAACAATATATACCTTTTTTTCTAAGAGTGTGACATAAGTGATCTAATAACTAAGCAGCTCTCAGTATACCATGCCATGAAGTGATATTACAATTATTTTCCAATGGGAGTTGCTCATGTCCGGGATGACAGGTGCAAAGTCCTCTTAACACTAATCACTTTTTGTTTGAATAACCATCCCTCATTCCAAGTAACTCAACAATACACTGTGGTCATGTGGATTAAAGGAAGGTTTCCTTTTATATAAACAGCAAACAGTTATTACCTATAACTGCAATTTCATGTGTTTGTCAAATGGTATTTTTCTTGTTTAGTCTCAGTCTTTTAGTAAATGACTGTATAATCTTTCTAAATTGCCTGCAAATGAAATACCAGTGAAGTGAGTGGCAAACAATAATCCAAAAACTAGGCTACTGTGCCAATCAGGGTGTAGTGTGAAATCCACACACCTCTCATCATGACATGAAAGACTTCCAGTTGTCCCTCACCCAACCATATTCAGGACAAACACAATATAGACCAAGGACATCATGTCTATCAACATTATGCAAAAAGGTATCTATTTCTTGCCCAAACACAGCCCATCATCAGTATTACCCACCTCTGGCAAAATGGTACGTGCTGGTTTCAATTAGACACAGTTTTTTCCCCCAGTGAACTAAAGTGAAAAAAAGAAAAAATCAATGAAAAAAACAAGTGACATCTTGTTGCAAGGAAGAAACACTTCAGAAAGTATTCATACCTCTTGAGTTATTCCAAATGTTGTTGTGTTACAGCCTGAATTCAAAATGGTTTAATATATTTTTTTCCCACCCAACTACACAAACAATCCCACAAAGACAAAATAAAAAAATGTTTTTAGAAATGTTTGCACATTCATTGAAATTAAAATACAGAAATATCTCATTTACATAAGTATTCAAACCCCTAAATCAATAATTTGTAGAAGCACCTTTGGTGGCGATTACAACTTTGATTATTTGTGGGTACACTATAAGAACTTTGCACACTTGGATTGTACAATATTTCCCCTTGATTATTTTTAGAATTCTTCAAGGTCTGTCAAAATTATTGTTGATCATTGCTAGACAGCCATTTTCAAGTCTTGCCATAGAGTTTTAAGCTAATTTAACTCAAAATTGTAACTATGCCACTAAGGAACATTCAATGTCGTCTTGGTAAGCAACTCCAGTGCAGATGTGGCCTTGTGTTTTAGGTTATTGTCCTGCTGAAAGGTCAATTTGTCTCCCAGTGTCAGTTGAAAAGCAGACTGATGCAGGTTTTCCTCTAGGATTTAGCCTGTGTTTATAGCTGTATTCCGTTTATTTTTATCCTAATAAACTCCCTAGTCCTCTTCAATGACAAGCATACCCATAACATGATGCAGCCATTCCCATGCCTGAAAATATGAAGGGTTGTACTCAGCAATGAGTTGGATTTGCCTCAAACATAACACTGTACTTAGGACAATAAGTTATTTATTTGTCACATTTTTTGCAGTATTACTTAAGTGCCGTGTTGCAAATAGGATGCATGTTTTTGGAATATTTTTTATTCTGTACAGTCTTCGTTCTTTTCACTCTGTCATTTAGGTTAGTATTGTGGAGTAACTACAATGTTGTTGATCATCCTCAGTTGTCTCATATCACAACCATTAAACTCTGTAACTGTTTTAAAATCACCATTGGCGTCATGGTGAAATCCTTGAGCAGATTCCTTGCTCTCCGGCAACTGAATTAGGAAGGACACCTGTATCCTTGTAGTGACTTGGTGTATTGATACAACATCCAAAGCCTAATTAATAACTTCACCATGCTCAAAGGGATATTCAGCGTCTGCTTTTAAAATGTTTACCCATCTACCAATCAGTGCCCTTCTACGCGAGGCATTGAAAACCTCCCTGGTCTTTGTGGTTGAATCTGTGCTTGAAATTCACTACTCGATTGAGGGACTTTACAGATAATTTTATGTGTTGGGTACAGTGATGGGGTAGTCATTCAAAATCATGTTAACCACTATTATTGAACATGGAATGAGTTCATGCAACTTAATATGTGATTTGTTATGCACATTTTTACTCCTGAACTTATTTAGGCTTGCCATAACAATGGGAATTAATACTTATTGACTCAATACATTTTAGCTTTAAAATGTGTATTAATAAAAAATTCAAGATTCTACTAAAAAAGTACTGTGTGTAGATCAGTGACACAAAATCTCAATTTAGTTAATTTTAAATTCTGGCTTTAACACAACAAACTGTGGAAAAAGTAAAAGGGGGTGAATACTTTCTGAAAGCACTGTAGCTAGAGTCCCAGGTCAGAAAGATCAAGTGTGGTTAGTAGCATTGAGGAAGTGGAAGACTTCCTCAATGCTGTTGACCACATTTAATCTTTCTGACGTATAAAATGTTAAGACACAACCGTTTTTTGATAAGCATTCATTTAAGGAAATGTACTTGCCACTCTCCGAGGGTGTCTCAGGGGAGTGGGATATGCAAAACAATATATACCTTTTTTTCTAAGAGTGTGACATAAGTGATCTAATAACTAAGCAGCTCTCAGTATACCATGCCATGAAGTGATATTACAATTATTTTCCAATGGGAGTTGCTCATGTCCGGGATGACAGGTGCAAAGTCCTTTTAACAGTAATAACTTATTGTTTGAATAACCATCCCTCATTCCAAGTAACTCAACAATACACTGTGGTCATGTGGATTAAAGGAAGGTTTCCTTTTATATAAACAGCAAACAGTTATTACCTATAACTGCATTTTCGTGTGTTTGTCAAATTGTATTTTTCTTGTTTAGTCTCAGTCTTTTAGTAAATGACTGTATAATCTTTCTAAATTGCCTGGAAATGAAATACCAGTGAAGTGAGTGGCAAACAATAATCCAAAAACTGGACTACTGTGCCAATCAGGGTGTAGTGTGAAATCCACACACCTCTCATCATGACATGAAAGACTCTTCCAGTTGTCCCTCACCCAACCATTTTCAGGACAAACACATTATAGACCAAGGACATCATGTATTATCTTTCTAAATTGCGTTTACATACGTTCCTCCATTCATTGCCCAGTATGATTCCTGGCTTGTTAAAACATAATGTACTCTCTGTTGTTATGACAAGAACACGCTAGCTGTTCATTACGAATATGTTTAATTACTTACACTATAAGGTGCCGAGCTGGGAGGAGGTCGTCGAGTAAGCTTGGCGTCGGGTAAGTTTGGCTTTGTACATAGCTTGGGCTTTGTCGAGTAAGGCTTAAACTATGTATTTAGATTGTAGTTAGGTATTGTAGGTAGGTATCGTGGGTTGTTGTAGGTAGTTGTTGTATGTAATTATTGTAGGTTAGTATTGTATTCGGCGGTGCCGGGTGTAGCACGAAGCTAGCTAGCTAGCTAACTCACCACCTGGACTAGCTGGCGAGTAGCTATTAGCAACGGTATAGTTGTTTCACGCCTGAGAGTGCCTGTAATTACGCCAGCTGGCTGCCTACAATGATTACATACAATAACTGCCTACCATTCAGCTGTTTTCTAACCTAATTGTCTGAACCGTTAACGTTAGGTAGCAAGTGGCTACTGTGCTTGAAAATTAGCAAGCTTGTTGCAACCTGGATAGCTACTTGTAAACAATAGCTGGAACGACCGAGCGAACAGACGCGAACTGGCTGAGTCAATTCAGTGGCTAGCTTTGCACTTGGCTAGCTAACAGTAGCTGCTAGGGGTAAGTCATAACCTACACTTGTGTTTTGTTTTTTACATAATGATAGCCCGAGTCGCTCAAGGAATTCGGGACATGGGTGACTAGTTAACGTTAGTTTGGCTCTCTCTGTGTGTTCGTGCCGTGAACGGAGGGGTTCTTCTTTGTCTGAAAGCAATGGCTAGCTAGTTTGCTAACTATTCTAGCTAACTAACTGGCTGAATAAGTTGACGACGGACTCGCTCAAGCTGTCGGGACTAACCCACAACGTTAGACACGGACACGAACGATCTGCTTGTGTGTTGATACACTGGTGGTTGTTGTGGCTGAGTATTGGCGCTAAACCCTGCTGCTGGAGACCGGCATGCTAGCTGGCTGTGGCGTCTTATGACGAGGTGCCCGGACGTTTTTCACGGAATAATACTGCACCTAGTTAGCTAGCTGAATAAACTAGGTTAGTCTATTCCTAGAAAACATTGAACCGCTGTAGTTTACAACAATTATAGTTTCTGAGGTGGAAGTTGGGAGAGTTATATTTGGGAGTTGTGGTGAGGGAGGCCCCGCTCTCTCCTTTCCCAGATGTTTAGTTCATTTTATTCCGATCTCCTCTGCATTATTGTAGCCATCTGCTGCAGCCTGTCAACTATGCCTCTGCCTATCCCTGTTCTCTCCTCTCCGCACAGGCTACACAAACGCCTCACACCGCGTGGCTGCTGCCTCTCTAACCTGGTGGTCCCTGCACGCACGACCCATGTGGAGTTCCAGATCTCAGGCAGCCTCTGGAACTGCCGTTCTGCTGCCAACAAGGCAGACTTCATCCCAGCCTATGCTACCCTCCAGTCCCTCGACTTCTTGGCGCTGACGGAAACATGGATTACCACTGAAAACACTGCTACTCCTGCTGCTCTCTCCTCGTCTGACCATGTGTTCTCGAATACCCCGAGAGCATCTGGTCAGCGGGGTGGTGGCACAGGAATCCTCATCTCTCCCAAGTGGACATTCTCAATTTTTCCCCTGACCCATCTGTCTATCTCCTCATTTGAATGCCATGCTGTCACAGTCACTAGCCCATTTAAGCTTAATATCCTTGTCATCTATCGCCCTCCAGGTTCCCTTGGAGAGTTCATCAATGAGCTTGACGCCTTGATAAGTTCCTTTCCTGAGGATGGCTCACCCCTCACAGTTCTGGGGGATTTCAACCTCCCTACGTCTACATTTGACTCATTTCTCTCTGCCTCCTTCTTTCCACTCCTCTCCTCTTTTGACCTCACCCTCTCACCGTCCCCCCCTACTCACAAGGCAGGCAATACGCTTGACCTCATCTTTACTAGATGCTGTTCTTCTACTAATCTCACTGCAACTCCCCTCCAAGTCTCCGACCACTACTTTGTATCCTTTTCTCTCTCCCTCTCCTCCAACACTACTCACTCTGCCCCTACACAGATGGTAATGCGCCGTCGCAACCTTCGCTCTCTCTCTCCCGCTACTCTCTCCTCTTCCATCCTATCATCTCTTCCCTCTGCTCAATCCTTCTCCCTCCAATCTCCTGATTCTGCCTCCTCAACCCTCCTCTCCTCCCTTTCTGCATCCTTTGACTCTCTATGTCCCCTATCCTCCCGGCCGGCTCGGTCCTCCCCTCCAGCTCCGTGGCTTGATGACTCATTGCGAGCTCACAGAACAGAGCTCCGGGCAGCTGAGCGGAAATGGAAGAAAACTAGACTCCCTGCAGACCTGGCATCTTTTCACTCCCTCCTCTCTACATTTTCTTCATCTGTTTCTGCTGCTAAGGCCACTTTCTACCACTCTAAATTCCAAGCATCCGCCTCTAACCCTAAGAAGCTCTTTGCCACATTCTCCTCCCTGCTGAATCCCCCCCTCCTCCCTCTCTGTGGATGACTTCGTCAACCATTTTGAAAAGAAGGTTGACGACATCCGATCCTCGTTTGTTAAGTCAAATGACACTGCTGGTCCTGCTCACACTGCCCTACCCTATGCTTTGACTTCTTTCTCCCCTCTCTCTCCAGATAAAATCTTGCGACTTGTGACGGCAGGCCGCCCAACAACCTGCCCGCTTGACCCTATCCCCTCCTCTCTTCTCCAGACCATCTCCGGTGACCTTCTCCCTTACCTCACCTCGCTGATCAACTCATCCTTGACCGCTGGCTATGTCCCTTCCGTCTTCAAGAGAGCGAGAGTTGCACCCCTTCTCAAAAAACCAACACTCGATCCCTCCGATGTCAACAACTACAGACCAGTATCCCTTCTTTCTTTTCTCTCCAAAACTATTGAGCGTGCCGTCTTTAGCCAACTCTCTTGCTATCTCTCTCAGAATGACCTTCTTGATCCAAACCAGTCAGGTTTCAAGACTGGTCATTCAACTGAGACTGCTCTTCTCTGTGTCACAGAGGCTCTCCGCACTGCTAAAGCTAACTCTCTCTCCCCTGCTCTTGTCCTTCTAGACCTGTCTGCTGCCTTTGATACTGTGAACCATCAGATCCTCCTCTCCACCCTCTCCGAGCTGGGCATCTCCGGCGCGGCTCACTCTTGGATTGCGTCCTACCTGACCGGTCGCTCCTACCAAGTCGCGTGGCGAGAAGCTGTCTCCGCACCATGTGCTCTCACCACTGGTGTCCCCCAGGGCTCAGTTCTAGGCCCTCTCCTATTCTCGCTATACACCAAGTCACTTGGCTCTGTCATATCCTCACATGGCCTCTCCTATCATTGCTACGCTGACGACACACAACTAATCTTCTCCTTTCCCCCTTCTGATAACCAGGTGGCGAATCGCATCTCTGCATGTCTGGCAGACATATCAGTATGGATGACGGATCACCACCTCAAGCTTAACCTCGGCAAGACGGAGCTGCTCTTCCTCCCGGGGAAGGACTGCCCGTTCCATGATCTCGCCATCACGGTTGACAACTCCGTTGTGTCCTCCTCCCAGAGTGCGAAGAGCCTTGGCGTGACCCTGGACAACACCCTGTCGTTCTCCGCTAACATCAAGGCGGTGACCCGATCCTGTAGGTTCATGCTCTACAACATTCGGAGAGTACGACCCTGCCTTACACAGGAAGCGGCACAGGTCCTAATCCAGGCACTTGTCATCTCCCGTCTAGATTACTGCAACTCGCTGTTGGCTGGGCTCCCTGCCTGTGCCATTAAACCCCTACAACTCATCCAGAATGCCGCAGCCCGTCTGGTGTTCAACCTTCCCAAGTTCTCTCACGTCACCCCGCTCCTCCGCACACTCCACTGGCTTCCAGTTGAAGCTCGCATCTGCTACAAGACCATGGTGCTTGCCTACGGAGCTGTGAGGGGAAAGGCACCTCCGTACCTTCAGGCTCTGATCAGTCCCTACACCCAAACGAGGGCACTGCGTTCATCCACCTCTGGCCTGCTGGCTCCCCTACCTCTGCGGAAGCATAGTTCCCGCTCAGCCCAGTCAAAACTGTTCGCTGCTCTGGCACCCCAATGGTGGAACAAGCTCCCTCATGACGCCAGGACAGCGGAGTCACTCACCACATTCCGGAGACATTTGAAACCCCACCTCTTTAAGGAATACCTGGGATAGGATAAAGTAATCCTTCTACCCCCTCCCCCCTTTACTCCAACCCCCCCCCAAAAAAAATAAAAATAAAAAAATAAACATTGTAAAGTGGTGAATGCACCTATTTGTAAGTCGCTCTGGATAAGAGCGTCTGCTAAATGACGTAAATGTAAATGTAAATGTAAGGTAATTTACGCTGTTATTCAATTCAAAATGTATTGCCTATATATTTCAACTGCAAATGGCAAGCGCTGATGACTGAAAACATTGAAGCAGGAAAATGCTTGCCACAATGATTTTAGTCACACATTCTAATTTAGCTAGCTAGCTAACTAGCTAACAATCTTATCTCATCATGAATGAAGCAAATGGCCTGAATGATAGATCTGCACCAGCTAACTAAATAAGCACACTAACATAATAGGTCCAGATAGTAACAGTGTTATTTTTCTATGAAGGATTGATGGCTAGATAGAGCCTAACTACGCTGAACAAAAACATAAACGCAACATGTAAAGTGTTGGTCCCTAGCTTTATGAGCTGAAAAGCATGTTTCTCTCAGATTTGTTGCACAAATTTTGTTTACATCCCTGTTAGAGAGCATTTCTCCTTTGCCAAGATAATCATTCCACCTGACAGTTGTGGCATATCAAGATGCTGATTAAACAGCATGATCATTATGCAGGTGCATCTTGTGCTTGGGAAAATAAAAGGTCAATCTAAAATGTGCAGTTTTGTCACACAACCCAATGCCACAGATTGTCATAAGTTTGAGGGAGCGTGCAATTGTCATGCTAACTGCAGGAATGTCCACCAGACCTTTTGACAGAGAATGTAATGTTAGTTTTGCTACCATAAGCCAACTCCAACGTTGTTTTAGAGAAGTTGGCAGTATGTCCAACCGGCCTCACAACTGCTGACCATATGTATGGCATCGTGTGGGTGAGTGGTTTGTTGTTGCCAACGTTGTGAACAGAGTGCCCCATGGTGGCTGTCGGGTTATGGTATTGGCAGGTATAAGCTACAGACAACGAGTACAATTGCATTTTATCGATGGCAATTTGCATACAGAGAGATACCGTGACGAGATCCTGAGGCCCATTTTCGTGCCATTCATCCGGCGCCATCACCTCATGTTTCAGCATGATAATGCACAGCCCCATGTCACAATTCCTGGAAGCTGAACATTTCCTTGTTCTTCCATGGCCTGCATACTCACCAGACTTATCACCCATTGAGCATGTTTGGGATGCTCTGGATTGAGGTGTACGACAGTGTGTTCCAGTTCCCAAGGGAAGGCAGGCTTCCCCCAAAAATGTACCAAAAAAACAACAACACATTTTTATCTTTTGTCTCTGTGTTTCATAATTTTCCTTCAATTCGCAAAAGACTGAATGTATGTCACAGGAGAAAGCATCCGAGCGAGCGGAACAGCGCCCCTCTGTCTCTCTATCTGATGCTGTCTGGTCCAAATGAGTATGACATTGTTGCCTCTCGTAGCACTGAAGGCAAGGGAAGCCAGCGAATATTTGTAATTTTTCCATTGTTGTGCCCCTGGCCGGAGAATATGGTTGTTCGATATGTAGCTAGATGTAGAAGGCTAATGTTAACTAGCTAACGTTGCCAATGAATGGAAGTTAGGCTAGAGAGCAAGCATTTTAGCCAGGTAGCCTAGGACAACAAAATATAAAGGTGTGTACTGTGGCTTCCCCAGTGATTTTACCCACGCACTGCTACTGCATATGGCAGCAAACAGAAGCATGTCAACATATCAACTTTCCCCACAGTAAAGTTTATGAAATGCTGTGCCATTATGCAGAATTTAAATTGTACAGCCTTTTAACTTGCAGGGATGGGCACTCTCAAATGTCTTAATTATAGGCTACCGCGACTTTCTCTGTTTCCTATTTGCATCATGTAAAATTATAGCCACTGTCAGTATCTACCATTGACAGGCCTAATAACAACACATATTCAACTGCCTATTTACTGTTAGTTCCATTTAGTTGGTATAGCCTACATTATCATTCCATTTAATTACATTGTTTTGTTTACCTTCATTTGCTTCCCTTGTAAATGCTGTCAGGGCCATGTGGTTGTTGTTGTGGTTAGAGACAGTTGATCATATTCAGAAAAAGACATGTACAGTAGGCTAATTAAATCGTTATGGAGCGGAGCGCAGATCAAGCCATAACAGTTTGAATTCGACGCATGGCGCAATATTTGGCTGTGTCATCACAGAGTTCCTTGGTTATTGCTGGAAATAGAGGATATAGGCTATTATTGTACACTATTCTCCCTATTATAATTATATGTACACTAATCTTCCAACATTACCATGGGCTGAAAAACTCAATGTGGCAACTTTCAGAATGAATCAAACCACTGTATTTTTGATTCATCAATATATTTGAACCAGATTTTTAAAAATATGATTCATACATACTTTCCTAACCCTAAAATTCGCCTAAATAATCTACAAGATCAAACTATTTTTAAATCTAACAGTTTGTGTTGAAACTGAGATTAATATGAATATATGTAGATGTCTTTTGATGTATTCTAGTCTGTCAACAAAATTATAATTAAAGGTACACCGTATTTAAAGGGATGGCTTAAGATAAATGTACTGGAAACCCTGTATAATGAAAACTCCACAAGAAAATCTGTTGACCAGCAAGTGGGAGGGTTTTCAACACTTGATTTACATTTATTTAGAGTGCTCAAGGGAACCATGCCTGAAAAGCCCGTTATGCACCAACTACTGAGAAGTGAAGAGGAATTGTGTGTACAAGAAAGGTGCAAATTCCTAAGTCGGAAATAGGCCCTATGCACATAAAGTAATGAGAGAAACAATGTTAATTTCACCCACTTACTCACATTAAAGTTGTTGAACAGAAATATTCAGATGTTATGGGTCCTTTAAAGGGTTCTCCTATGGGAACAGCCGAAGAACCCTTTTCGTTTCTAGATAACACCTTTTTTTCTAAGAGTGTATATCATACTCTATATTCTTCTCTTTCTTCTCTTCAGTGTTAACTGGACTGATTGGTCATATCAGACAGTGTGTGTCACGGTCAGAGCTGCAGCACAAAGACAGTGGGTAAGCTGTCTCCCATGGTGTGGATAAAGATACACAGAGGTCCTGTCACTGCTCTGGTCAGGTCTGTTACGGAATGACTCTGAGAGCAGTGCTGCTCCAGGGTGTATTTCACTCTCATTACCACGCCTCAATCCAAATGTCAGATAGCTTGCCTTCAATGCTAATGCATTTGCAAGGTTAAAAGACTTAGAAATGTCCCTTGTATTTGTTGTAAAGGGCTGCTTGGCTTTCCCTGTTTCTGCTCTCTTGCAGGAACGCACACACACACAAACGCACACACAGACCCTGTGGGAAGGGCAGTGTGGTGTCCTTGCATGGGCAGTGTTTACAGGATGTTATCTGTCTCAGTGCCTGCCCCTCATCCCTCCGAATGGGTTCCCGTTGGAATGCAGAGAGGGGATGGAGGAGTTCCAAAGGGGGAGTGACGAGAGAGAGGAGAGAGAGAGAGACTACATATACATCCCAACACTAGGAGGCTGGAGCTCAGAGGCACAGCTGGACTGTTGGATAACTGGACTGCACCCCAACTGTATATTTTATTGGACTATTAGAGGTGAGTTTCTTCCTCTTTTCTTTATCTCTCTTCTTTATTTCTCTGGGCAGTTTGAATTACCATAAAGGGTGTCAAGTTTTGTTTACCCAGATTTTCTATTCTTTGACCCTTGGATTACGATTATCAGAGTCAACTATTTTTGTTTTACATGTGAACACTTCACATATCCTAAACCAGGTGAATTTCTCAGTAAGTATTTGTCTTAATTTTTGTGAAGTGAATTCTACAAAAGAAAGCATACTATTTCATTGCAAATAAACCTGGTAAACACCTCACAGCCCTCACAAAACGAAGATAAGGATACAAACGATCCTACAGCCTTCTTAGACTCAACAACACTGAATCAACTATCAGCAGACAAAAAGTAATCACAAAAAAAGTAATCACAAAAAATACAAATACATTGTCTGATTGAATTTGCTTTAGAAGGGGGCACAAAACAGGGATGTTTTCTCTCCCCACTCCTGTTGGCACTGGCAATTTAACCGCTTGCAGCAAGAATTAGACAGGACCAAAACATAACAGGTGTCAGTATTGGTAAACATGAATCTAAACTAAACTTATTTGCTGATGATCTCCTAATATACCTGACTAATACTGAAAACTCAATGCCCCCCATTGTTAAGAATATTTTTTAGAATACTAGAAAATCTCAGCATATAAAATTTATGTGGAAATAATGGCAATTGGGAAAAAAAGAATAACTCATGATCAATAAATGTAATAATGCTTAATAAGTGACAACAAATAACAAATACATAAAGATAACTTTATCCCATTACTCAATAACACAAAAGCAGATCTAATCAAATGGAGCAATAGTCCCATAAATCGTACAGGTAGAATAAACCTGTTTAGAATGGCATAGCTCCCAAAGTTTTTATATTTATTTTTCGGTATTACCAATTATTCCACCGAACACATTCTTTAAAAAAGTATCCTCGGTCATATCAGATTTTATATGGTCAAATAAAACTAATAGAATACAAAATAAAATGTTACATCTGCCTAAGTCCAAGGATGGTTTTAACCTTCCACACTTGGAATTGTATCAACTCGCCACCCAAAGCTTTTACTTGTGACATGTTGTTAAAATGCGCTAAAGAGAAACAGTGGGTACATATTGAATATTTTCATGTGTCTTTTTATAAAGGATAAAGCTAAGAACATTAACAACTTAATTGTTAAGAACACTATAACAATATGTAAGAAAATATCCCTCCCTAAAACAAAGCCCTATGGAACAATCCTTGAATAGCTTTCCAGAATTCACTGATATATTGGGCAACATGGAAAACTAAAGGCATAGAAACCGTAAATGTCTTGGTAATGTCTTTTTTGATTTGTCTTTTTTCTTTATGTTGAATGTTGGGCATTAAGTCCCCGCCAACGTCATGTCTAGTCCTGTGAAATGTTAAGTTGTCTCATCTTTTGTTTGTCTAAAAATAGTGGGTGAATCAAATGCGTTCTTATTAAAAACGTGTGGGCTAAAGATAGAAACAAAATAGCACAATTTAAAATGCCAGTATTACACACACTAGAATTATCTGGATACGGTGAGAAAATATTCACATCCCTTCACTTTTTTCAAATTTTTTGGTGTTACAGACTAAATGTAAAATTGATTAAATTGAGATTTTGTGACACTGGCCTACACACAATACCCCATAATGTCAAACTGGAATTATGTAGTGTTTAACATAATTTTTGAATGACAAACATACAATTATCTGAACGGGTCCCTCAGTTGAGCAGTGAATTTCAACCACAGATTCAACCACAACGACCAGGTAAGTTTTCCAATGCCTCGCAAAGAAGGGCACCTATTGGTAGATGAAAAAAAAAAAAAAAAGAAGACATTTATTTTATTTTATTAAGATCCCCATTAGACGGCGCCAATGGCGACAGCTAGTCTTAGTGGGGTCCGACACATAACGAAAAATACATTACAGATAAAATACTTTACAATTTGCATACATACAAAAAAACATGAACATGTAGTGTGTATGCATCTATCAGTTACACATACATGTCAGTACATACACAAAAGAAGTAGGTCACATGGGGGAGAGGCGGTGTGCCGTGAGGTTTTGTTTTATTTTTTAAAAACAGGTTTGCTGTTCACTTGCACTATATGAGACGGAATGCAGTACCATACAATAATGGCTCTGTATAACACTGTACGTTTCCATTAAACTGTGAAAAGACCCCTGGTTGCATGTCTGGTGGGGTAAGTGTGTGTGTCAGTGCTGCGTGTAAGTTGATTATGCAAACAATTTGGAATTTATAACACATTAATGTTTCGTATAAAAACAAGAAGCCAAGAAAGACTGGCATGCATAGCATTAATATTAGCCTTCTGATTACAATGAAGAGAAAGACGTGCCACTCTGTTCTGGGCCAGCTGCAGCTTAACTAGGTCCTTCATTGCGGCACTTGACAATATGACTAGACAATAATCAAGGTAAGCTAAAACTAGAGCCTGCTGGTCTTGCTTTCTGTAGTGTGGTGTCAAACAACTACAACATTGAATATCCCTTTGATCATGGTGAAGTTATTAATGACACTATGGATGGTGTATCAATACACCCAGTCACTACAAAGATACAGGCGTCCTTCCTAATTCAGTTGCCAGAGAGGTATGGAAACTGCTCAGGGATTTCACCATGAGGCCAATGGTGACTTTAAAACAGTTACATAGTTTAATGGTTGTCATAGGAGAAAACTGAGGATGGATCAACAACATTGTAGTTACTCCATAACACTAACCTATTTGACAGAATGAAAAGAAGGAAGCTTGTACAGAATATAAATATTCAAAAACATGCATCTTGTAATACTGCAAAATAATTGACAAAGCAATTAACTTTTTATCCTGAATACAAAGTGTTATGTTGGGGGAAATCCAACACAATACATCACTAAGGACCACTCATATTTTCAAGCATGGTGGTGGCTCTATCATTTTATAGGTATGCTTGTCATCGGCAAGGGAGTTTTTAGAATAAAAAGAAACAGAATACAGATAAGCACACAGGCAAAATCCTAGAGGAAAACCCAGTTCAGTCTGCTTTCCATCAGACACTGGGATAGAAATTCACCTTTTAGCAGGTCAATAACCTAAAATATAAGGCCAAATATACACTAGAGTTGCTTATCAAGACGACATTTAATATTTCTGAGTGGCCTACTTACAGTTTAAACTTAAATCGGCTTGAAAATGGCTGTCAAGCAATGATCAACAACCAACTTGACAGAGCTTGAAGAATTTAAAGAATATTGTACAATCCACGTGTGCAAAGTTCTTAGAGACGTACCCAGAAAGACTGAGCTGTCATTAACTTTGTCATGATGGGGTATTGTGTGAAGATGGGTAACAAAAAAAATAATATTGAATCTATTTTGAATTCAGGGGTATGAATACTTTCTGAAGGCACTTTAGGACTGAGAAAGTATGACGTTATTAATGTTTATTGAAATTATTTGTCTTTATTCATCTTTTTTCTTTATGTTGAAGGTTGGGTACTAAGTCCCAGCCAACGTCACGTCTAGTCCTGTGAAATGTTAAGTTATCCACTGTCTTTTTTTATGTGTCTAAAAACATCTTATACAAAAGACTTCTACAAATTCCAATGATTGAATGTATTCTTAAAGCTACAACATGTAACTTCTTTGGGCGACCAAATTCACATAGAAATGTGAGTTATAGATCTTTCCCATTGAAAGCAAGTCTAAGAAGTGGTAGATCTGTTATATGTGTGCTATTTCTATGCTTCCCCTTCTGAAGTTTCCTTTTTGCATCTTTTACTTTTGGTTTTGTACACCAGCTTCAAACAGCTGAATATACAATAATTTGGGTTATGGAAAATATATTTCAAAGCGGTTTAGATGGTACAATCATTTTCTACACCAGGGGTGTCAAACTCATTCCATGGAGGGCCTAGTTTCTGCAGGTGTTTGGTTTTTATGTTTCTTCCTCTTTCTCTTTCAGACATTAACATATTTGAAGACTCTTTGAAGAGCTAGCTGGACGTTAATCTGTGACAGAGCCCTCACAATGACCAGTATGGCAGAATGGCTCGTGCAAAACAAGGACAAGATCGAGAAGGCGGTGGAGATTATGGGACAGGCCTCTACGGTCCTGGCAGCCACTGTGGGCCAGCTCCATCCCGTCCTGGAGGCCGTGTTCGTAGCCTCCGCTGAGATCCTCAGCAACCCGGAAGGGCAGGACGCCCGCTACCTGACTGAGCAGTTCAGCATGGTCAACCAGAAACTGGAAGGCATCCAGGCTGAGATCGACCAAATCGCCCTGGAGCTGCAGAAGACCTCCTTGAATAAGCAGAACTTTGACCGTGAGGCACAAATGCTCAGCCAGTTTGAAAAGTACCAGGACTTTGTCAACGCCAAGCCCAGGTTCAAAGAGAAGAAGATGGAGAAGTTCCTCAGCCATTATGAGAACACGGACGCAGACTTGAACCTGGACGCCCTCTACAATGCTGTTACTGGATACAATACCTCAGGTGACCAAATGCTGAAGATAGTGCTTGACACAGAACAAAGGAGTAGAAAGGCGGTAGAAGATTTCTGTGCCAGGCTTAAGAAGCTCTTTGTGGTGGGCATCATTGCTGTCAATGGTTACGCCAGCCTCAAGGAAGGGGTTGTGGGGGATGAGATGGTGAAGAAGTGGCAGGAGCGTTTCGAAGATGTTGAGAACCGCATGAAAGCAGCGGTGGACGATTGCACTGAAAACTTCGCTGATCAAGCCAAACTGGACATAGAAAACCAGCTTCGGGAGAAACCTGAAAGTGTTGACCTTGACTTCACCAAATCCATATTGGACACCCTTGTTAAGAAATATTACTGGGTGAGCTGGTGTATCATGGTCTTCAATGACAAGGAGCGCTGTTTCTTTTTCAACTGGCTAGCTGGAAAGAACTACCATGGCAGTGAAGGAAGAGCTAATTACTTTGATGTGATGACCAAGAACAACACCAAAGTGGTGATTTCTTTCAGTGTTGAGCCTAAGCCTATCAACAAGGGTCAGATCCAGCAAGCGATTGAGGGGCAGAAACTGAAAAGGAACATGATAGATGTGGCTCAGGTCCTCAGCGAAAGACTCCCCAACTGCCAGGTGCATGCTGTCAGCTACTATAAGAAAGTGGTGATGACCAAAAACTTCCAAGAGGATTGTTACTACTATGGACAACACCAAAATGCGTACCTATTCATTCATCCTAATTAGCTTTTTGTTTCACAGTGCAATGGAAAACTATGAATAAAATACATTGATGTTTATATATGAGTTTAGAGGTGTTTTTAAACATAGGTCATGCTTTAGCTTGTGATTGTGGGAAATGTAATCTGTTATATTTAGTTGCTTATCGGCATGGTAGATTATTGTGTAGTTTGTGATAGTTTAAACTATCAGGATTTTTATGTGTATAAAAAATAGAGACATTTTATGTCAGGCTGTGGTTATCTACTCAACAACAGTGACAAAGTATAAGAACTTGGTACTTCCTTCTACCTAAGAGAAAAGTAAGATACCTTATTTTACCTACATTTTTGTATTTCATGATTACCATAATTACATTAGCATACCAGCCAGCATAAATGAGCTATTTCTGGGTTTTATTTTTAATACATTTGCTAAATGTATAAATACGTGTTTTCACTTTGTCATTATGGGGTATTGTGTGTAGATTGCACAGTGCCTTCGAAAAGTCTTCAGATCCCTTGACTTTTTCAAAATGTTACCTTACAGCCTTATTCTAAAATTGATTTAAAAAATACAAATTCTCAGCAATCTACACACAATACCCCATAATGAAAAAGTGAAAACAGGTTTTTAGAAATGTTGACAAATATTTACAGAATTATTCAGATCCTTTACCATGAGACTCGAAATTGAGCTCAGGTGCGTCCTGTTTCTATTGATTAGCCTTGAGACGTTTCTACAACTTGGTTGGAGTCAACCTGTGGTAAATACAATTGATTGGACATGATTTGAAAAGGCACACACCTGTCTATATAAGGTCCCACAGTTGGCAGTGCATGTCAGAGCAAAAACCAAGCCATGAGGTCTAAGGAATTGTTCGTAGAGCTCTGAGACAGGATTTTATAGAGGCACAGATCTGGGGAAGTGTACCAAAAATGTTTTGCAACATTGAAGGTCCCCAAGAACACAGTGGCCTACATCATTCCTAAATAGAAGACGTTTGGAACCACCAAGACTCTTCCTAGATCTGGCAGCCCATTAAAACTGAGCAATCTGGGGAGGAGGGCCTTGGTCAGGGAGGTGACCAAGTACCCGATGGTCACTCTGACAGAGCTCTAGAGTTCCTCTGTGGGGATGGGAGAACCTTCTAGAAGAACAACCACCTGTGCAGCACTCCACCAATCAGGCCTTTATTGTAGAGTGGCCAGACGGAAGCAACTCCTCAGTAAAAGGCACATGACAGCCCGCTTGGAGTTGACCAAAAGTCACCTGAAGACTCTCAGACCATGAGAAACAAGATTCTCTGGTCTGATGAAATCAAGATTGAACTCTTTGGCCTGAATGCCAAGCGTCACGTCTGGAGGAAACCTGGCACCATCCCTGCGGTGAAGCAGGGTAGCAGCATCATGCTGTGGAGGTGTTTTTCAGCAGTAGTGACTGGGAGACTAGTCAGGATTGAGACAAAGATGAACGGAGCAAAGTACAGACAGATCCTTGATGAAAACCTGCTCCGGACCTCAGACTGGGGCGAAGGTTCACCTTCCAACAGGACAATGACCCTAAGCACACAGCCAAGATAACGCAGGAGTGGATTCGGGACAAGTCTCTGAATGTCCTTGAGTGGCACAGCCAGAGCCCGGACATGAACCCGATCAAACATCTCTGGAGAGACCTGAAAATAGTTGTGCAGCAACGCTCCCCATCCAACCTGACAGAGCTTGAGAGGGTTTGCAGAGAAGAATGGGTGAAACTCCCCAAATAAAGATGTGCCAAGCTTGTAGTGTCATACCCAAGAAGACTTGAAGCTGTAATTTCTGCCAAAGGTGCTTCAACAAAGTACTGAGTAAATGGTCTTAATATTTATGTAGATATTATATTTCTGTTTTTTATTTGTAAAAATTAGCAAACCTTTCTTTAAACCTGTTTTTGCTTTGTCATTATGGGGTACTGTGTGTGGATTGATGAGTGGAAAAAACAATTTTATAGGCTGTAATCTAACAAAATGTGGAAAAGGGGTCTGAATACTTTCCTAAGGTACTGTAAGCCTACTGCAGACAACTATTTATCCTCATCAATGTACTGAGTACGTAATCAAGCTTCTTTTGAAATTGCAGTTTATAGATCCACCACACTGTCCAGATCTATAGCAATGACTGTTTCACATGCTTTTTACAGCTATAGTTTCTCATGTTTATTGTCTTCATTCATCATAAACCACAATATAAAGGACATTGTGATGGTCATCATTCCGCGGTTGTAAATTAGGACTTTTATGTTCTATTTCTATGCAGCTGAGGAAATGTGCCTAATTGTCATGATAACATAATTTTAGATGGTACTGTATGTAAAACTTTTACGCAGAGGTACACTACCGGTCAAAAGTTTTAGAACACCTACTCATTCAAGTTCTTTTTTTTTTTTTTTTTACTATTTTCTACATTGTAGAATAATAGTGAAGACATCAAAACTACGAAACAACACATATGGAATCATGTAGTAACCAAAAAAGTGTTAAACAAATCAAAATATATTTTATATTTGAGATTCTTCAAATAGCCACCCTTTGCCTTGATGACAGCTTTGCACACTCTTGGCATTCTCTCAACCAGCTTCATGAGGTGGTCACCTGGAATGCATTTCAATTAACAGGTGTGCCTTCTTAAAAGTTTATTTGTGGAATTTATTTCCTTCTTAATGAATTTGAGCCAATCAGTTGTGTTGTGACAAGGTAGGGGGGGTATACAGAAGATAGCCCTATTTGGTAAAAGACCAAGTCCATATTATGGCAAGAATCGCTCAAATAAGTAAAAAGAAACGACAGTCCATCATTACTTTAAGACATGAAGGTCAGTCAATCTGGAAAATTTCAAGAACTTTGAAAGTTGCTTCAAGTGCAGTCGCAAAAACCATCAAGCTCTATGATGAAACTGGCTCTCATGAGGACCACCACAGGAATGGAAGACCCAGAGTTACCTCTGCTGCAGAGGATAAGTTCATTAGGGTTACCTAACTCAGAAATTGCAGCTCAAATAAATTATTCACAGAGTTCAAGTAACAGACACATCTCAACATCAACTGTTCAGAGGAAACTGTGTGAATCAGGCCTTCATGGTTGAATTGTTGCAAAGAAACCACTACTAAAGCACACCAATAATAAGAGACTTGCTTGGGCAAAGAAACACGAGCAATGGACATTAGACCATTGGAAATGTGTCCTTTGGTCTAGAGTCCAAATCTGAGACTTTGGGTTCCAACCGCCGTGTCTTTGTGAGATGCGCTGTGGGTGAACGGATGATCTCCGCATGTGTATTTCCCACCGTAAAGCATGGAGGAGGAGGTGTTATGCTGTGGGGGTTCTTTGCTGGTGACAAGGTCTGTGATTTATTTAGAATTCAAGGCACACTTAACCAGCATGGCTACCACAGCATTCTGCAGCGATACGCCATCCCATCTGGTTTGGGCTTAGAAGGGACTATCATTTGTTTTTCAACAGGACTATGACCCAACACACCTCCAGGCTGTGTAAGGGCTATTTTACAAAGAAGGAGAGTGATGGAGTGCTGCATCAGATTACCTGGCCTCCACAGTCCCCCGACCTCAACCAAATTGAGATTGTTGGAAACGCATTCCAGGTGAAGCTGGTTGAGAGAATGCCAAGCGTGTGCAAAGCTGTCATCAAGGCAAAGGGTGGCTATTTGAAGAATCTCAAATATAAAATATATTTTGATTTGTTTAACACTTTTTTGGTTACTACATGTGTTATTTCACAGTTTTGATGTCATCACTATTATTCTACAATGTAGAAAATAGTAAAAATAAAGAAAAGCCCTTGAATGAGTAGATGTTCTAAAACTTTGGACCGGTAGTGTACATGCAGTCATAAACATTGATACTGATAATATGTGACAATTTATTACTTACATTCCTCCCTAAAAAATCAGCAGGTCATGCAATATAAAAAACTTGACAACTGTGGGAAGCATTGGAGTGAACATGGGCCAGCATCCCTATGGAAAATATGCCATAATTTGTTCAACAACTTGTTTAACCACCACCCAGCTTGGTAGCAAACTGATATGTCTACTGTTTGAACCAGTAAAGGCCGCTTTACCACTCTTGGGTAGCAGAATAAATTTGGATTCCCTCCAGGCCTGAGAACAAATACTTTTCTCTAGGCTCAGATTATAGATAAGACGTGGCAATAGAGTCAACTACCATCCTCAGTAGCTTTCCATCTAAGTTGTCGATGCCAGGAGGTTTGTCATTATTGATCGATAACAATATTTTGTTCATCTCTCCCACACTAACTTTACAAAATTCTAACTTGCAATGCTTTTCTTTCATTATTAGTTTATAATGATTGCTCACTTTTTTTTTTTTTTTTTTTTTTTTACATTTCCTGCCTAAGTTCGCCCACTTTGCCAATTAAGTAATCATTAAAATAATTGGCAACATCAAATAGTTTTGTGATGAATAAGCCATCTGATTTGATGAAAGATGGAGTTGAATTTGTCTTTCTGCCCATCATTTCATTTAAAGTACTCAAAAGTGTATTTTCCATCATTCTTTCCATCATTGATCTTGGCTTCATAATACAGTTTCTTATTTTTGTTGAGTTTAGTCACTTAATTTCTCAATATGCAGTAAGTCAACCAGTCAGATGTGCAGCCAGACTTATTAGCCACTCCTTTTGCCACATCTCTTTCAACCATACAGTTTTTCAATTCCTCATCAATCCATGGAGCCTTAACAGTTCCAACAGTCCGTTTCTTAACAGTGGCATGTTTATCAATAATTGGTAGAAGCAATTTAATAAATTAATCAAGTGCAGCGTCTGGATGCTCTTTATTAATCACACCAGACCAACAAATATTTTGTACATCATCCACATAAGATTCACAGAAAAATATTTTGCATGATCTCTTACACGCTGTCCAATGGGTACGGATACAGCTTTAGAACAAAGTTATATAGTATTAGTAGAAATGTGATCAATACAAACTCCAAGTGGGCTGTCAATTGCCTTTTACTGAGGAGTGGCTTCTGTCTGGCCACTCTACTATAAAGGCATGATTGGTGAGTGCTGCAGAGATGGTTGTCCTTCTGGAAGGTTCTCCCATCTCCACAGAGGAACTCTGGAGCGCTGTCAGGGTGACCATCGGGTCACCTTCCTGACCAAGGCCCTTCTCTCCCTATTGCTCAGTTTGGACGGAGGGGCAGCTCTAGGAAGAGTCTTGGTGGTTCCAAACGTCTTCCATTTAAGAATGATGCAGGCCAATGTGTTCTTGGGGACCTTCAATGCTGCAGAAATGTTTTGGTACCCTTCCCCAGATCTCTACCTCGACCCAATTCTGTCTCGGAGCTCTATTGACAATTCCTTCGACTTCATGGCTTGGTTTTTGCTCTGACATACACTGTCAACTGTGGGACCTTATATAGACAGGTGTGTGCCTTTTCAAATCATGTCCAATCAATTGAGTTTACCACAGGTGGACTCTAATCAAGTTGTAGAAACATCTCAAGGATGATCAATGGAAACAGGATGCACATAAACTCAATTTTGAGTCTTATAGCAAAGGGTCTAAATACTTATGTAAATATGGTATTTCTGTTTTTTATTTTTAATACATTTGAAAAAGGTGTAGATTAATTAGGAACAATTTTATTTAATACATTTTAGAAAAAGGCTGTAACGTAACAAAATGTGGAAAAAGTCAAGGGATCTGATACTTTCCGAATGCGCTTTAACTGCTATATTTCCCTATGTAATATACTGTGTTTTACTGTCAATCATATGTTTAGCACCTTTAAGTATTCGTTTTTCAAGAGAATTGATGACAAGAGTACCTTCCAACCCATAGGGTATCTCACTGCACCTCATATGACATGTTTTGAAATATGCAGACAGACGGATTAAAAGTACATTTCCATTGTAATAATTCTGACAGCCAACTTTCTAGCTCTGCCCATAACGTTTGGATTTATAGCATTCCCAGGAGGCATGAATTATTGAGTCATTGTTAGTTTTACACTTAAGACAAGACTATTGTTGTGCTGTAGAATCTGTGAATTTTGTCTTGTATAATACATGATATACATTAGTTTATACTGAAGTGTATATTTGTTACTTGTAATTCATATTAGTTATGTTCCAACAATCGCTCCATCTTGTGCCAATATTAGTTATTTTTAAGTCTTGGTTCCATGAGTTTATATAAGAGCTTATCAGTTGGATAGGCTCTCTGCAAGGTTTTGTATTTGTATTTTCTGACTCAAATAGGATTCCCTCAATATTGCTCTGATGTTTATTGTTGGGCAAAATAGTAATCTGTTTCGTTGGGGTTGAGTCAACACAAAAAGTAATGTATTTTGACACTGTTAGTACTTTTTCATTTAAGCTGGAGCGTGACTCAAAGAACAGTTTCCAGTTGGTGCACTCAAAACAGCCTTGCAGCGCATCAATACTCGAGGCAGTCCATGTTTTAACTGTTCTCGCTCTTCTTCACAACGGCTCTGCGCTGCTCTGCAAAGCGCAGGAAGTATGAATGCCCTGACTTCTGCAGAGACTGTATCACTGTAAATGCTGCAGGGCCAATGCCGACGTCGGATTGACCATGCAGCACCTTTTAGGGGTTAGGATTAAGGTTAGGGTTACATTTAGGAGTTAAATTTTAGGGTTAGGGGAAGGGTTAGCTAAAAGGGTTACGGTTAGGGTTAGGGGAAGGGTTAGCTAACAGGCTAAGTAGTTGCAAAGTAGCAAAAAAGTAGTAAGTAGTTGAAAAGTAGCTAATTAACTAAATTCCAAAGTTGTCCATGATGAGATTCAAACTCGCAACCTGTGGGTTGCTAGATGTTCGCGTTATACGCCCACCCATACACCCCGACCTACATCAATTTTTGCCTTAAGTAATTATCTGTCTTATGTAACCATAACATATGTAACCAAACGTAACATATTATACTAATTTAAGTTTCCCAGATTTACTTTTACTATGTTATGTCTAGTCTATAAAACCAGGCTGCAATATCCTATCACCTGTCAGACAGCGTGAAAATAGCTCCCCAAAAAGCATTCATTGGAGTGAAATGTTATTTTGTAAGCCCAGTCATTGCACATCAAATAGCAATTATAACAGTCTTTGTTTAGTCACGGTAATTAGGCTTCACCAAGCTCTGATGCTGCTGATGGTCATTAGTAGCCTACCAAACTTGCTAACTGCCTGGTACTCAGCACTCTATTGTCCATCTAATCACTCTGACATCAATGCAAATGTTATAAACAATCTAATCAAACACTTCATGAGAGTCATGTTGCGCAACATTTCTATAGGCTATGCGATTGTGTGAGAAAACTGAGTGATGGCCTCTATTAAAAAGGATCCCATCAGTTTTCTATAGGCTAGGCCTACATATTTATTTCTCAACTTTCCTAATATTAAGCACATTGTTTCTCTTTACAACAGGAGTATAGCCTACCTGGCTGGCATGAAAATGAACCACGGGAAAAGTGTCCTTCATTCGCTATTTAAGTGCATAGATTACATGAATTTTTTCCCCCGTTTCTAGACAGGTGAATGATAATGGTCCATTCTAAATCAAAACAAATTTCACACACATATTATTTAGTATACGTAAAGACAAGATTAAATCAAGAATATCTGATGGGTGACAATATTAGCCTATCACTTGTGAATGATGCCCAGTTTAAGGCAAGAAACAATACATACCTTTTTTTGCGACTTTTTCTAATCATAGTCGCACACCTCATGTAGCCTAGCCCATAGGCCTATGTGTTTTGAGAAGATTTGTATCACAACTAAAGTGGCCAAATAACTTCTTAAAATTAAACACATTAATCCGCTTTACAACAGGTGTAGAGCCTCAAAAAGAAAGGAGGACCAAGGCACTCTTCATATAATTAATTAAAATGCCTTTATTAGTATGGCATGTTCAATGGAAACAACGTTTTAAAACTCTGTTGCGTTTCGGCTGCATGGCCTTCATCAGGGAGTACACAAATATGATAATACAATGTCCTATTTTTAACAGTTTTTCCAATCAACCATGATTTGAAGAGGGAGCGGTTACAGAATTCATTGGACAACACCTAGTAAGCAATACTATACACATTAAAAAGTGAAATACTGTAGATATGTTACACTGTAGATATGGACACAGTATGCTTACATTATTAGTTATCTTGTTATTAGTTGTTGTTAGTTGTTATTAGTCCCATCCTTCAACTCCATTCAACACCATCCATCTATCTCTTAACACCATCCATATAGGATTTCTATTTGCCATATATTTTTCAACTGTACTGTGATGTTTTACAAAAGTTCTGAACCTTTCTATTCTCATTGTTTCTACAGATTGTAAATTGAAAATAAACATTTTTGCTAAAAGTATTATTATATTATTGAGTACCTGTTTCTTTGTTTATTAACCGCTCAACACAGAATAGCCGCATGTGTGCACTCCCTCAAATCGTTTGGAGAAAAATATCCTTTCTATTTTTTTCAGCTTTGTTTAATTGTATTCTTCATACTATAATATAATATAAAATAATGCCACAGAATTCTAAGCAATTCTTGTCAGCTAAATGAACTAGCGTAGCCCACAGCCATATGGCATAGCCAGAACAGGACCTAACATCAGGACATTTTACATTTAAATTTAAGTCATTTAGCAGACGCTCTTATCCAGAGCGACTTACAGTTAGTGAGTGCATACATTTTCCATACATCTCAGAGTATGCTATTCTGTTCTTCTAAAATAGACTACATTTTCTTCATATCATGTTTCTTTAGACATGTCTAAAATAAATAATGGATTTATTGTGAAGGTGTAGGCTACATTACATGGATGTATTAGACTTTTTAAAATGTAGATGTTCCAAAGGTCTGCATCAGTGGCTTGTAGGCTATGTGTGGAAGCCAGGAAATGTTAAATGTGTTTATGTTAATTAACGGCAATTACCATGAGACCGGCAGTTATTTCCTTGACAATCGTGATAGCCACAGCCCTAGTTACAGCCTAAATTAAACATGTATTACATTTTTTTCTCACCCATCTACAGTATACACAATACCCCATAATGACTACGTGAAAACATGTTTGGAGAAATTATTGCTAATTTATTATAAATGAAATACAGAAATATCTTATTTACATAAGTATTCACACCCCTAAGTCAATGCATGTTAGAATCACCTTTAGCAGCTATTACAACTGTGAGTTTTTCTGGATAAATCTCTAAGAGCTTTGCACAACTGGATTGTACAATATTTGCACTTTTAAAAGCTCTTCAAGCTCTGTCTAGTTGGTTGTTAACCATTGCTAGACAGCCATTTACAAGTCTTGCCATAGATTTTCAATCTGATTTAAATCAAAACTGTAACTAGGCCACTCAGGAACATTCAATGCCGTCTTGTTAAGAAAATCCAGTGAATATCTGGCCTTGTGTTTTAGGTTATTGAAAGGTGAATTTGTCTCCCAGTGGTACTCAGTGATGTGTTGTGTTGGACTTGTCCCAAACGTATAGAAGAAAACTGAGGATAGATCAAGAACATTTAATTACTCCACAATACTAACCTAAATTACAGAGTGAAAAGAAGGACTCCTGTGCAGAGTAAAAATACTCCTAAACATGCATCTGGTTTGCAATAAGGCACTAAAGTAAAATTGCAAAAAATGTGGCAAAGAAATTAACTTCATGTCCTGAATACAAAGTGTTATGTGTCAGACTTGATGCACCTGTACCGCTTGCCATGCGGAAACAGAGAAAACAGTCCATAGCTTGGGTGGCTGGAGACCTTAATGATTTTGCGGGCCTTCCTTTCACACCGCCTGATACAGAGGACCTGTATGGCAGGGAGCTCGGCGCCACTGATGTACTGGGCTATCTGCACCACCCTCTGTAGCGCCATGAGATCGAGGGTGGTGCTGTTGCCATACCAAGCAGTGATGCAGCCAGTCAAGATGCTCTCAATGTTGCAGCTGTAAAAAGTTTTAGGATTTGAGGGCTCATGCCTAACTTTTTCAACCACCTGAGGGGGAAAAGGCGCTGTCGCACCTTTGTCACGACTGTGTGCGTGTGTGTAGACCATTGTAAAGTATTCTTTAGTCCACGATCAGCTCCTTGGTCTTATTGACATTGAGGGAGTGGTTGTTGTTCCGGCACCACACTTTCAGGTCACTGACCACCTCCCTGTAGGCTGTCTCATCGTCACCGGTGATCAGGCCTACCACCGTCGTGTCAGCAAACTTGATGATGGTGTTGGAGCCGTGTGTAGCCACGCAGTCGTGGGTGAACAGGGAGTAAAGGACAGGACTATGCACACACCCCTGTGGGGCCCCCGTGTTGAGGGTCAGCGTAACGGAGGTGATGTTACCTACCCTAACTACCTGGGGCTGGCCTGTCAGGAAGTGCAGGATCCAGTTGCAGAGGGAAGTGTTCAGTCCCAGGGTCTTAAGCTTGGTAACGAGCTTGGAGGGGACAATGGTGTTGAACGCTGAGCTATAGTTAATGAACAGCATTTTCACATAGGTAATCCTCTTATCTATGTGGGTGAGGGAAGTCTGAAGAGCAATAGAAATTGCGTTGTCTATGGCTCTGTTGGGGCGGCATGCAAATTGGAGTGGGTCTAGGCTGTCTGGGGTGATGCAGTTGATGTATGCCATAACCAGCCTTTCAATCACTTCATGATTACAAATGTGAGTGCTACAGGGCGGCAGTCGTTGTGGCATGAAGCCTTAGAGTTCTTGTGAACAGGATTGATGGTAGTCATCTTAAAACATGTGGAGATTACAGACTGGAGCAAGGAGAGGTTGAAAATGAAGGGGAATATGCCTGCCAGCTGATCTGCGCATGCTCTGAGAACACACCCTGGAATACCGTCCGGTCCCGCAGACTTGCGAGTGTTTAAAAATATATATATATTTTATTAATTTTGTAGTCATTTAGCAGATGCTCTTATCCAGAGCGACTTACAGTTAGTGAGTGCATACATGTTTCATACATGATTAAAGACCTAACTCAAGTCGGCCTCGGAGGGCGAGATCCCCCAGTACTATGTTTTGTGGGGGGGGGGCCCTCACACACGGTATGGTGTTGTTATTGTCGAAGCATGCAGAAAATGCGCTAAATTCGTCTGGACTGTAATAGACTGTAGTCCCTGCCACATGCGACGGGCATCGGAGCCTGTATAATATGATTCCAATTTATTCCTATATTGTCCTTTTGCTCGTTTGATGACTCTGCAGAGGTCGTAACGGGACTTCTTGTACTTGTTCCTCTACTGAAACGTAGCCTCAAGGTTATCTACGATGGCCCTGTATGTGGTAGCCCTGTCCCGCAGTTTAGCGCCAACCCTGATGTTAATCCATGGCTTTTGATTGGGTAAGCAGCAAACCTTCATTGTGGGGACAACGTCACTGATGCATTTCCTTATGAAGCTGGTGACGGAGGTGGTTAGCTCGTCAATGTTATCGGTAGAGTATCAAAACATATTTCAATCAGCGCTGGCAAAGCAGTCCTGTAGCATAATCTCTGATATGTGGTTGAATCTGTGTTTGAAATTCACTGCTTGACTGAGGGACCTTACAGATATTTGGATAGATTCAGAGAACCTCAGCCAAGAGCATGCCGTCAAAAGCGTGCTTACCGTTGCTAACAAACCCTCAGTCCGCATGCGTCAGCTGAGAGCGGTTGGGCATGGAGCGCGCGAGCAGAGCATCTTACAAGCGTAATTTCTCTCACCTCATCTGAGAAGAATGGATGACAATAGCACTACAGCTAGGTAAGATATCAGTCATTGTCACGGATTCTGCCGAGGCTGCTCCTCCTCCTTGCTCGGGCAGGCTTCGGCGTTCGTCGTCCCCGGAGTACTAGCTGCTGCCGATCGATGTTTCGGTGTTTGTCTTGTTCTGTCTTGAGTGGTTACACCTGTATGCTATTATGTTTGATTGTAGTCTCTATATTTACCCATGTCTCTCGTTTGGTAATTGTGTGTTATTGTTTTGTGTCTCGTTAGGTCGGCATTGCTGTTGTCGTATGCGTGTATTTGTTTTCCTCCCTGTTAGGAGGTTTTGTTTTGTATGTTCTTTACTGACTAGTAAAGTACGTCTGCCAGTAGCTCTGTGTCCTGCGCTTGACTTCGCTCACCGCATACACGTCATCCTTGACAGTCATTCACATATAAAATAGCTTAAATATACGTTTTTATGTATGGAAAATGTTCTATTTTGACTAGTGTTACTTTCAGTCATAATTAGAATCTTGCTGGTCTCAGAGTTTCAGGCCAAGTCCCATTGACTTCAAATCAAATCAAATCAAATTTGATTTGTCACATGCGCCGAATACAACAGGTGTAGCCCTTAACATGAAATGCTTACTTACAAGCCCTTAACCAACAATGCAGTTTTAAGAAAAATAAGAATTACAGTAAGAAAAATATTTACTAAATAAACTAAAGTAAAAAATAAAAGAGCAACAATAAAATAACAATAACGAGGCTATATACAGGGTGTACTGGTACTGGGTCAATGTGCGGGGGTACAGGTTAGTCAAGGTAATTGAGGTAATATGTACATGTAGGTAGGGGTAATGTGGCTGTGCATAGAAAATAAATAGCGAGTAGCAGCAGCGTAAAAAAAGCAAATAGTCCAAATAGCCATTTGACTCCGGTACCGCTTGCCATGCGGTAGCTAAAAGAACAGTCTATGACAAGGGTGGCTGGAGTCTTTGGCAATTTTGAGGTCCTTCCTCTGACACCGCCTGGTATAGAGGTCCTGGATGGCAGGAAGCTTGGCCCAAGTGATGTACTGGGCAGTATGCACTACCCTCTGTAGAGCCTTGCGGTCGGAGGCCGAGCAGTTGCCATAACAGGCGGTGATGCAACCAGTCAGGATGCTCTCAATGGTGCAGCTGTAAAACGTTTGGAGGATTTGAGGACCCATGCCAAATCTTTTCAGTCTCCTGAGGGGGAATAGGCGTTGTCGTGCCCTCTTCACGACTGTGTTGGTGTGTTTGGACCATGATAGTTTGTTGGTGATGTGGACACCAAGGAACTTGAAGCTCTCAACCTGCTACACTACAGCCCTTTTCCTGTAGTCCACGATCATCTCCTTTGTCTTGATCATGTTGAGGGAGAGGTTGTTGTCCTGGCACCACACTGCCAGGTCTCTGACCTCCTCCCTATAGGCTGTCTCATCGTTGTCAGTGATCAGGCCTACCACCGTTGTGTCATCGGCAAACATAATGATGGTGTTAGAGTCGTGCTTGGACACACAGTCATGGGTGAACAGGGAGTACAGGAGGGGACTAAGCACGCACCCCTGAAGGGCCCCCTGTCACGCCCTGGCTCTGGGGACTCTAATATGTTGAGCCAGGGTGTGTATAGTCTATGTGTGTTCTAGGTTTCACTTTCTGGTTTTGTATATCTATGTTGGCCAGGGTGGCTCCCAATCAGAGACGGCTGTAGCTCGTTGTCTCTGATTGGGAGTCATACTTAGGTAGCCGTTAGGCATTCATTTGGTGTGGTTTCTTGTTCGTATTTGGTTTGTGTATGACCATTGACTGTCACGTCATCGTTTTGTTGTTTTGATCGTGTGATCATTATAATAAATAATATGTTCACATTCAACGCTGCGCCTTGGTCCTCATCTCTCACCGACGATCGTGACACCCCCGTGTTGAGGATCAGCGTGGTAGATGTGTTGTTGCCTACCTTTACCACCTGGGGACGGCCCGTCAGGAAGTCCAGGATCCAGTTGCAGAGGGAGGTGTTTAGTGCCAGGGTCCTTAGCTTAGTGATGAGCTTTGAGGGCACTATGGTGTTGAACGCTGAGCTGTAGTCAATGAACAGCATTCTCACGTAGGTGTTCCTTTTGTCCAGGTGGGAAAGGGCAGTGTTGAGTGCAATAGAGATTGCGTTATCTGAGGATCTGTTGGGGTGGTATGCAAATTGGAGTGGGTCTAGGGTTTCTGCGATGATGGTGTTGATCTGAGCCATGACCAGCCTTTCAAATCACTTCATGGCTACAGATGTGAGTGCTATGGGTCGGTAGTCATTTAGGCAGGTTACCTTGGTGTTCTTGGGCACAGGGACTATGGTGGTCTGCTTGAAACATGTAGGTAGTACAGACTCGGCCAGGGACAGGTTGAAAATGTCAGTGAAGACGCTTGCCAGTTGGTCAATGCATGCTCGGAGTACACGTCCTGGTAAACCGTCTGGCCCTGCGGCCTTGTGAATGTTGACCTGTTTAAAGGTCTTACTGACATCGGCCATGGTGAGCGTGATTACACAGTCATCCGGAACAGCTGGTGCTCTCATGCATTCTTCAGTGTTGCTTGCCTCGAGGGCGCGCATAAAAGTTGTTTAACTCGTCTGGTAGGCTTGTGTCACTGGGCAGCTCGCAGCTGGGCTTCCCTTTGTAGTCCGTAATAGTTTGCAAGCCCTGAAACATCCGACGAGCGTCGGAGGCGGTGTAGTAGGATTCAATCTTAGTCCTGTACTTAAAATGTGCCTGTTTGATGGCTTTTGTTTACAAAGCCCTATACTCCTCAATGCCATCGGATGAGTCCTGGAACATATTCCAGTCTCTGCTAGCAAAACAGTCCTGTAGCTTAGCATCTGCATCATCTGACCACTTCCGTATTGAGCGTGTCACTGGTACTTCCTGCTTTAGTTTTTGCTTGTAAGCAGGAATCAGGAGGATATAATTATGGTCAGATTTGCTAAATGGAGGGCGGGAGAGAGCTTTGTTCACGTCTCTGTGTGTGGAGTAAAGGTGGTCTAGAGATTTTTTTTATCTGGTTGCACATGTAACATGCTGGTAGAAATGAGGTAAAACGGATTTAAGTTTCCCTGCATTAAAATCCCCGGCTACTAGGAGCGCCGCCTCTGGATGAGCATTTGCTTGTTTGCTTATGGCTTTATACAGCTCGTTGAGTGAGGTCTTAGTTCTTGAGTGCGGTCTTAGGTCTTAGCCAGCATCGGTTTGTGGTGGTAAAAAGACAGCTACGACAAATATAGATGAAAACTCTCTTGGTAACTAGGAACACCTACGTGAGAATGCTGTGCATTGACTACAGCTTATCATGAGATACTCTACCTCAGGCGAGCAAAACCTTGAGACTTCCTTAATATTTGATTTTGCGCATCAGCTGTTATTGAGAAATAGACACAGACCTTGTCTACCAGAGGCAGCTGTTCTGTCTTGCCGATGCACGTAAAAACCAGCCAACTGTATATTATCCATGTTATCGTTCAGCCACGACTCGGTGAAACATAAGATATTACAGTTTTTAATGTCCCATTGGTAGGATAGTCTTGAACGGAGCTCATCCAGTTTATTCTCCAATGATTGCACGTTGGCCAATAGGACGGATGGTAGAGGCGGGTTAGCCACTCGCTAACGAATTCTAACAAGGCACCCGGACCTGCGTCCCTTGTATCGGCGTCTTTTCTTCATGCGAATGACGGTGATTTGGGCCTGGTCTGGTATCTGGAGTAAATCTGACTCGCTAAAGAATTTTTTTTGTCCAGTTCGAGGTGAGTAATCACTGTTCTGATATCCAGAAGCTCTTTTCGGTCATAAGAGACGGTGGCAGAAACATTATGTACAAAATAAGTTACAAAACGCAAAAAAAAACACTAAATAGCACAATTGGTTTGGAGCCTGTAAAACGGCAGCCATCTCCTCCGGCGCCATTTCTCTCAAATTGACTTGTGCCAATGTGAGAGAAAACACTGATGAGTATCCACAATTCAATGTTAGCTGTAGATAAGACAAAGATTGTTATTGATCTTTTTAATGAATGTAAGGAATTCATGATAAAAAATAAATTAACACACTTGGTATTCTCAGAAACATTTTTAGTGACCTATGTACAGTAGTTGTCAATGAATATCACTGTTGACTACATTTATTTTTCAATTCATAGAGTTGGTTACCTCCGAACTAACCCCTCCTCCCATGGCAACCAAGTTAGGTAAGTTGGAAGCTTGTGTAGTAGGGCTTTGTAAACAAAAAGGTAGTACATCGACGGGTGAGGTTATGTCTCTCTCTGGCGGGAGAAAAGCTTGGCTCATATGGTGTCGAGTAAAGATTAAACCATGTATTTAGATTGTAGGTAGGTAGGTATTGTAGTTAGGTATTGTAGGTAGTTTATCTAGGTAGTGTAGGTAGTTTATCTGTGGTCCTCTGCAGCTCAGCTGGTAGAGCACGGCGCTTGTAACGCCAAGGTAGTGGGTTCGATCCCCGGGACCACCCATACACAAAAATGTATGCACGCATGACTGTAAGTCGCTTTGGCTAAAAGCGTCTGCTAAATGGCATATATTATTTAGTTATTGTTGGTAAGTATTGTATTCACTGAGCCCGGTGAAGCACAAGGCTAGCTAACTCACTACCTGGACCAATAAAGCTAGCTAGCTAGCGGGTAGCTACTGGTAACTATTAGCAACTGTGGATAGTTGTTTCCAATGTTATTCCACGCTTAAGAGTACCTGTAATTATGCCAGCTAGCTACCTACCATTCAGCTGTTTTTCTAACCTCATTATCTGAAGCGTTAACGTTAGGTAGTTAGTAGCTACAGTACTCAAAATGTAGCTACCTGGATAGCTAACTAAACAATAGCTGGAACGACCTACCATTAATATTTGGAGACGCTTTCTCTCCGTTGGGACAGATGCGAACATGCTGAATCGATTCAGTGGCTAGCTTTGCACTTAACTGGCTAACAGTAGCTACTAAGGGTAAGCTATAACCTACATTTATTTTTGTTTTGTTTTTACATACTGGTAACCAGAGTCGTTCAAGGGAATTCGGGACATGGGTGACTAGCTAACGTTAGCTTGGCTCTCTGTGTGTTCGTGCCATGGGAGGAGGGGTTAGTTCGTTGGCAGAGAGCAATGGCTAGCTAGTATGCTAACTATTCTAGCTAACTAACTGGCTGAATAAGTTGACGACGTACTCACTCAAACTGTCAAAACTACCCCAAAATGTTACACAACGTTAGACACGGACACAAATGATCTGCTTGGCGTGTTAACACACTGGTGGTTTGTTGGAACCGAGTATTGGTGCTAAACCGTGTTATTGGAGGCTGGCATGCTAGTTGGCTTTGGCGTCATATGATTCGGTGTACCAAATTAGCTAGCTGAATAAACTAAGTTAGTCTATTCGTAGAAACATTGAACTGCTGTAGTTTACAACAATTATAATTTCTAAAATGGAAGTTGGGAGAGTTATATTTGAGTGTTTCAGTGAAAAGTAAGTGAGGGAGGACCCGCTCTCTCGCTTTCCCAGATGCTTAGTTAATTTCATTCCGATCTCCTTTGCATTATTGTAGCCTTTTCTGTAGCCTGTCAACTATGTGTCTGTCTATCCCTGTTCTCTCCTCTACGCACAGGCCATACAAACGCTTCACACGGCGTAGTTGCTGCCACTCTAATCTGGTGGTCCCTGCGCGCACGACCCACGTGGAGTTCCAGGTCTCCGGTAGCCTCTGGAACTGCCGTTCTGCGGCCAACAAGGCAGAGTTCATCTCAGCCTATGCCACCCTCCAGTCCCTCGACTTCTTGGCGCTGACGGAAACATGGATTACCACAGAAAACAATGTAACTCCTACTACTCTTTCCTCGTCTGATCATGTGTTCTCGCATACCCCGAGAGCATCTGGTCAGTGCGGCGGTGGCACAGGAATCCTCATCTCTCCCAAGTGGACATTCTCTCTTTTCCCCCTGACCCATCTGTCTATCTCCTCATTTGAATTCCATGCTGTCACAGTCACTAGCCCATTCAAGAATAACATCCTTGTCATTTATCGCCCTCCAGGTTCCCTCGGAGAGTTCATCAATGAGCTTGACGCCTTGATAAGTTCCTTTCCTGAGGATGGCTCACCCCTCACAGTTCTGGGTGACTTTAACCTCCCTACGTCTGCCTTTGACTCATTTCTCTCTGCCTCCTTCTTTCCACTCCTTTCCTCTTTTGACCTCAACCTCACACCGTCCCCCCCTACTCATAAGGCAGGCAATACGCTTGACCTCATCTTTACTAGATGCTGTTCTTCTACTAATCTCACTGCAACTCCCCTCCAAGTCTCCGACCACTACTTCGTATCCTTTTCTCTCTCGCTCTCCTCCAACACTACTCACTCTGCCCCTACTCAGATGGTAATGTGCCGTCGCAACCTTCGTTCTCTCTCTCCCGCTACTCTCTCCTCTTCCATCCTATAATCTCTTCCCTCTGCTAAATCCTTCTCCCTCCAATCTCCTCATTCTGCCTCCTCAACCCTCCTCTCCTCCCTCTCTGAATCTTTTGACTCTCTATGTCCCCTATCCTCCCGGCCGGCTCGGTCCTCCCCTCCTGCTCTGTGGCTTGACGATTCATTGCGAGCTCACAGAACAGGGCTCCGGGCAGCCGAGTGGAAATTGAAGAAAACTAGACTCCCTGCGGACCTATCATCTTTCCACTCCCTCCTCTCTACATTCTCTTTCTCAGTTTCTGCTGCTAAAGCCACATTCTAGCACTCTACATTTCAAGCCTCTGCATCTAACCCTAGGAAGCTCTTTGCCACCTTCTCCTCCCTGCTGAATCCTCCTCCTCCTCCCCCTCCCTCCTCCCCCTCCCTCCTCCCTCTCTGTGGATGATTTCTTCAACCATTTTGAAAAGAAGGTTGACGACATCCGATCCTTGTTTGTTAAGTCAAATGACACTGCTGGTCCTGCTCACACTGCCCTACCCTATGATTTGACTTCTTTCTCCCCTCTCTCTCCAGATGAAATCTTGCGACTTGTGACGGCCGGCCGCCCAACAACCTGCCTGCTTGACCCTATCCCCTCCTCTCTTCTCCAGACCATTTCCGGAGACCTTCTCCCTTACCTCACCTCGCTCATCAACTCATACTAGTCCGCTGGCTATGTCCCTTCCATCTTCAAGAAAGCGAGAGTTGCACCCCTCCTCAAAAAACCTACACTCGATCCCTCCGATGTCAACAACTACAGACCAGTATCCCTTCTTTCTTTTCTCTCCAGAACTCTTGAGCATGCCGTCTATAGCCAACTCTCCTGCTATCTCTCACAGAATGACCTTCTTGATCCAAACCAGTCAGGTTTCAAGACTGGTCATTCAACTGAGACTGCTCTTCTCTGTGTCACGGAGGCTCTCAGCACTGCTAAAGCTAACTCTCTCTCCTCTGCTCTCATCCTTCTAGATCTATCTGCTGCCTTTGATACTGTGAACCATCAGATCCTCCTCTCCACTCTCTCCGAGTTGGGCATCTCCGGCGCGGCTCACTCTTGGATTGCGTCCTACCTGACAGGTCGTTCCTACCAGGTGGCGTGGCGAGAATCTGTCTCCGCACCACGTTCTCTCACCACTGGTGTCCCCCAGGGCTCAGTCCTAGGCCCTCTCCTATTCTCTCTATACAGCAAGTCACTTCGCTCTGTCATATCCTCACATGGTCTCTCCTATCATTGCTACACAGACGACACACAATTAATCTTCTCCTTTCCCCCTTCTGATAACCAGGTGGCGAATCGCATCTCTGCATGTCTGGCAGACATATCAGTGTGGATGTCGGATCACCACCTCAAGCTGAACCTCGGCAAGACGGAGCTGCTCTTCCTCCCGGGGAAGGACTGCCCGTTCCATGATCTCGCCATCACGGTTGACAACTCCATTGTGTCCTCCTCCCAGAGTGCAAAGAACCTTGGCGTGACCCTGGACAACACCCTGTCGTTCTCTGCTAACATCAAAGCGGTGACCCAATCCTGTAGGTTCACGACCCTACCTTACACATGAAGCGGCACAGGTCCTAACCCAGGCACTTGTCATCTCCCGTCTGGATTACTGCAACTCGCTGTTGGCTGGGCTCCCTGCCTGTGCCATTAAACCCCTACAACTCATCCAGAACGCTGCTGCCCGTCTGGTGTTCAACCTTCCCAAGTTCTCTCACGTCACCCCGCTCCTCCGCACACTCCACTGGCTTCCAGTTGAAGCTTGCATCTGCTACAAGACCATGGTGCTTGCCTATGGAGCTGTGAGGAGAACGGCACCTCCTTACCTTCAGACTCTGATCAGTCCCTACACCCAAACGAGGACATTGCGTTCTTCCGCCTCTGGCCTGCTGGTCCCCCTACCTCTGCGGAAGCACAGTTCCCGCTCAGCCCAGTCAAAACTGTTCGCTGCTCTGGCACCCCAATGGTGGAACAAGCTCCCTCACGACGCCAGGACAGCGGAGTCACTGAACACCTTCCGGAGACACTTGAAACCCTACCTCTTTAAGGAATACCTGGGATAGTATAAAAGTAATCCTTCTACCCCCCCCAAAAAAATATATATAAAATAATAAAATAATAATAATAATAAAAAATAAAAATAAAAACATTGTAAAGTGGTTGTCCCACTGGCTATCATGAGGTGAATGCACCAATGTGTAAGTTTAGCGTCTGCTAAATGACGTAAATGTAAATGTAATGAAAAGTTGCTGGAGGGAGCGGGAGCAAGAAATTAGTATTGCACAGACTGCAGTGTGTGTGTGTTTGTGTGCATTGGGGTTTTGTTCGCATTCGCAATTGTGTCGATATTCTAAGCCAAACTGCCTTTCATTGTTTTTGTTTTGTATGAATAACTAGGCTACTGCGTTCAGCATTCAGTTTGCATTATTACTGTGTGCATGGCTGCATTCACATACTGTAGGCTGTTTGTAATAGGTTAATTACCCTATCTATTTGGTAGCCTATATTCATTGCCAAATAGGCCTCTCTTTAGTGTGTAGGGCGCTGTCAATTGTGCTGATACAGCGCAGCGGAGATGGGCTACAGATTTCACCCTAACCTGTCACTTCAAAAGCAATCAATGGGGCTATTCTGCTTCCATTGGTCCAGTGGCCATTGTTAAGGTTTACCATTTACCAAATGCCAGGACATTTTAGCCAAAAACCTGGTTGCCTCAACAGGAGTCTGACGTTCAGCCACAAGTGGATCTTCCAGCAAGACAATAACCCCAAGCGTAAAATCCCTACCAATGTGCTCTTTAATCTTATAAAACATTTTAGAAAAAGGCTGGCAAGGTGAGCTATTGAAAAGATGGGTGGCAATTATTTTGATACCTATCTTTGTGAAAATAAATGTATTACTTATTAAACAACATCTCTTTCACTGTATTAGTGTAAAATAATATAGTTTTCCCATTTTTTGAGCAGACAATAGAGCTCAGTATTTGTATTCTTTATTTTATACAGTCATTTTTGCTAATCTTGCTAATCTTTTACAAGGATGCCAATCATTATGTATCTGACTGTATCACATACGCTTTGATTAACGCGTTCACTATTTTACCTACATTTTGGGCATAATAATAAATAAGGGTGTTTTACAGTAAACATTATCTATACTGTGGCCACTATTAACAGAACAGGCCAATTACAGTTGAAGTCGGAAGTTTACATACACCTTAGCCAAATACATTTAAACTCACTTTTTCACAATTCCTGACATTTAATCCTAGTACAAATTCCCTGTCTTAGGTCAGTTAGGATCACCACTTTATTTTAAGAATGTGAAATGTCAGAATAATAGTAGTAGAGAGAAAGATTTTTTCAGCTTTTATTTCTTTCATCACATTCCCAGTGGGTCAGAAGTTTACATACACTCAATTAGTATTTGGTAGCATTGCCTTTAAATTGTTTAACTTGGGTCAAACGTTTCGGGTAGCCTTCCACAAGCTTCCCACAATAAGTTGGGTGAATTTTGGCCCATTCCTCCTGACAGAGCTGGTGTAACTGAGTCAGGTTTGTAGGCCTCCTTGCTCGCACACGCTTTTTCAGTTCTGCCCATACATTTCTATAGGATTGAGGTCAGGGCTTTGTGATGGCCACTCCAATACCTTGACTTTGTTGTCCTTAAGCCATTTTGCCACAACTTTGGAAGTATGCTTGGGGTCATTGTCCATTTGGAAGACCCATTTGCGACCAAGCTTTAACTTCCTGACTGATGTCTTGAGATGTTGCTTCAATATATCCACATAATTGTCCTTCAACATGATGCCATCTATTTTGTGAAGCGCACCAGTCCCTCCTGCAGCAAAGCACCCCCACAGCATGATGCTGCCACCCCCGTGCTTCACGGTTGGGATGGTGATCTTCGGCTTGCAAGCCTTCCCCTTTTTCCTCCAAACATAACGATGGTCATTATGGCCAAACAGTTCTATTTTTGTTTCATTAGACCAGAGGACATTTCTCCAAAAAGTACGATCTTTGTCCCCATGTGCAGTTGCAAACCGTAGTCTGGCTTTTTTATGTCGGTTTTGGAGCAGTGGCTTCTTCCTTGCTGAGCGGCTTTTCAGATTATGTCGATATAGGACTCGTTTTACTGTGGATAAAGATACTTTTGCACCTGTTTCCTCCAGCATCTTCACAAGGTCCTTTGCTGTTGTTCTGGGATTGATTTGCACTTTTCGCACCAAAGTACGTTCATCTCTAAGAGACAGAACACGTCTCCTTCCTGAGCAGTATGACGGCTGCGTGGTCCCATGGTGTTTATACTTGCGTACTATTGTTTGTACAGATGAACGTGGTACCTTCAGGCGTTTGGAAATTGCTCCCAAGGATGAACCAGACATTTCTGAGGTCTTGGCTGATTTCTTTTGATTTTCCAATGATGTCAAACAAAGAAGCACTGAGTTTGAAGGTAGGCCTTGAAATACATCCACAGGTCCACCTCCAATTGACTCAAATGATGTCAATTAGCCTATCAGAAGCTTCTAAAGCCATGACGTAATTTTCTGGAATTTTCCAAGCTGTTTAAAGGAACAGTCAACTTAGTGTATGTAAACTTCTGACCAACTAGAATTGTGATACAGTGAATTATAAGTGAAATAATCTGCCTGTAAACAATTGTTGGAAAGATTACTTGTGTCATGCACAAAGTAGATGTCCTAACCGACTTGCCAAACCTATAGTTTGTTAACAAGACATTTGTGGAGTGGTTAAAAAAACGAGTTTTAATGACTCCAACCTAAGTGTATGTAAACTTCCGACTTCAACTGTAGGCCTAATAAAATACTTCAAATGGTAGGCTAACTGCATCTCTCTCTCTCGTGCTCTCTCTCGCGCTCTCTCTCTCTCTCTCTCTCTCTCTCTCTCTCTCTCTCTCTCTCTCTCTCTCTCTCTCTCTCTCTCTCTCCTCTCTCTCTCTCTCTCTCTCTCTCTCTCTCTCTCTCTCTCTCTCTCTCTCTCTCTCTCTCTCTCTCTCTCTCTCTCTCTCTCTCTCTGTGTGTGTGGTGACTTAAAGAAGAGTAAGGTTAAGGCCTCAACATCTTGCTGAATTTACAGTGCATTTTGAAAGCATTCAGACCCCTTTGACTTTTTCCACATTTTGTTGTTACAGCCTTATTCTAAAATGTATTTAAATAAATAAATAAATCCCTCATCAATCTACACACAATACCCCATAATGACAAAGCAAAAACAGGTTTGTATTTATTTCATAAAAACTGAAATATCACATTTACTTAAGTATTCAGACCCTTTACTCAGTACTTTGTTGAAGCACCTTTGACAGAAATTACAGCCTTGAGCCTTCTTGGGTATAATGCTACACGCTTGGCACACCTGTATTTGGGGAGTTTCTCCCATTCTTCTCTGCAGATCCTCTCAAGCTCTGTCAGGTTGGATGGGGAGCGTCGCTGCACAGCTATTTTCAGGTCTCTCCAGAGATGTTAGATCGGGTTCAAGTCCGGGCTCTGGCTGGGCCACTTAAGGACAGTCAGAGACATGTCCCGTTGCCACTCCTGCATTGTCTTGGCTGTGTGCTTAGGGTCGTTGTCCAGTTGGAAGGTGAACCTTCACCCCAGTCTGAAGTCCTGAGTGCTCTGGAGCAGGTTTTCATCAAAGATCTCTCTGTACTTTGCTCCTCTCATCTTTCCCGTGATCCTGACTAGTCTCTCTGTCCTTGCCGCTGAAAAACATCCCCACAGCATGATGCTGCACCACCATGCTTCACCGTAGGGATGGTGCCAGGTTTCCTCCAGATGTGACACTTGGCATTCAGGCCAAAGAGTTCAATGTTGGTTTCATCAGACCAGAGAATCTTGTTTCTCATGATCTGAGAGTTCTTTAGGTGACTTTTGGCAAACTCCAAGCGGGCTGTCATGTGCCTTTTACTGAGTAGTGGCTTCCGTCTGGCCACGCTACCATAAAGTCCTGATTTGTGGAGTGCTGCAGATAAGGTTGTCCTTCTGGAAGGTTCTCCCATCTCCACTGAGGAACTCTGGAGCTCTGTCAGAGTGACCATCAGGTTCTTGGTCACCTCCCTGACTCAGTTTGGCCGGGCGGCCAGTTCTAGGAAAAGTCTTAGTGGTTCCAAACTTCTTCCATTTAAGAATGACAGAGGCCACTGTGTTCTTGTAATGTTTTGGTACCCTTCCCCAGATCTGTGCCTCAACAAAATGCTGTCTTGGAGCTCTACGGACAATTCCTTCAGCCTCTTGGCTTGGTTTTTCCTCTGACATTTTAGTCATTTAGCAGACGCTCTTATCCAGAGCGACTTACTTGAGCAATTAGGGTTAAGTGCCTTGCTCAAGGGCACATCAACAGATTTTTCACCTAGTCAGCTCGGGGATTAGAACCAGCGACCTTTCGGGACAGCTTTATGTAGGCCATAACAGTTTGTGGGCACCGTTTGTCGCCGTTATAGTGCAATTAATGTATTGTTTAGTGTTGTGTTGTGTAGTGGCTTTGCTGGCATGCATTTTAAAAAATATATGCGTTTGCCCAAACAAGATGTACATGCTAAAATTGCCACTGACTGCAATGTGTACAGTATTATTTAGGCTGTTGCTACACCTCGTCTGTGCACCCCTTTACTGACAATCAGTTGCACGACAGCTGTGGTACTGTATTTAGAGGCTGTCTTAAAACAGCAACCATGAACACCCTTATCTCAGTAGCTCTTTGTGTGTGCAATTGCATCATCTGGCATCATAACTTTCAACATTATTTTTGCACTTTGTCATTGTCACTGCTCATTCCAGTAGAGCATTAATGAAAGATTTCGATGGAAGTTGGCATCACTCAGAATATATTGGATTGCAGCTATGTTCTACACTGCAGCCATGGGATTGTGAACCAATCGAAAGTGGATTGAAGCGTAAGTAGCCTTTTCCCCGTAACCCAATCAGCATCGCGAATGCATGAGTCACCATCCAAAGCCTAATTAATATCTTAACCATGTTTCAAAGGCATATTCAGCGTCAGTTATTTTTGTACACATCTACCAATCGGTGCCATTCTTTGTGAGGCATTGAAAAACCTCCCTGGTTTTGTGGCCTCTAACCCTAGGAAGCTCTTTGCCACATTTTCCTCCCTCCTGAATCCTCCCCCCCCCCCGCCCCCCCCTCCTCTCTCTCTGTGGATGACTTCGTCAACCACTTTGAAAAGAAGGTTGACGACATTCGATCCTCGTTTGTTAAGTCTAATGACACTGCTGGTCCTACTCACACTGCCCTACCCTATGCTTTGACTTCTTTCTCCCCTCTCTCTCCAGATAAAATCCTGCGACTTGTGACTGCAGGCCGCCCAACAACCTGCCCGCTTGACCCCATCCCCTCCTCTCTTCTCCAGACCATCTCCGGTGACCTTCTCCCCTACCTCACCTCGCTGATCAACTCATCCTTGACCGCTGGCCATGTCCCTTCCGTCTTCAAGAGAGCGAGAGTTGCTCCCCTTCTCAAGAAACCAACACTCGATCCCACTGATGTCAACAACTACAGACCAGTATCCCTTCTTTCTTTTCTTTCCAAAACTATTGAGCGTGCCGTCTTTAGCCAACTCTCTTGCTATCTCTCTCAGAATGACCTTCTTGATCCAAACCAGTCAGGTTTCAGGACTGGTCATTCAACTGAGACTGCTCTTCTCTGTGTCACGGAGGCTCTCCGCACTGCTAAAGCTAACTCTCTCTCCTCTGCTCTTGTCCTTCTAGACCTGTCTGCTGCCTTTGATACTGTGAATCATCAGATCCTCCTCTCCACCCTCTCCGAGCTGGGCATCTCCGGCGCGGCTCACTCCTGGATTGCGTCCTACCTGACCGGTCGCTCCTACCAAGTGGCGTGGCGAGAAGCTGTCTCCGCACCACGTGCTCTCACCACTGGTGTCCCCCAGGGCTCAGTTCTAGGCCCTCTCCTTTTCTCCCTATACACCAAGTCACTTGGCTCTGTCATATCCTCACATGGCCTCTCCTATCATTGCTACGCTGACGATACACAACTAATCTTCTCCTTTCCCCCTTCTGATAACCAGGTGGCGAATCGCATCTCTGCATGTCTGGCAGACATATCAGTATGGATGACGGATCACCACCTCAAGCTGAACCCTGGCAAGACGGAGCTCCTCTTCCTCCCGGGGAAGGACTGCCCGTTCCATGATCTCGCCATCACGGTTGACAACTCCGCTGTGTCCTCCTCCCAGAGTGCGAAGAGCCTAGGCGTGACCCTGGACAACACCCTGTCGTTCTCCGCCAACATCAAGGCGGTGACCCGCTCCTGCAGGTTCATGCTCTACAACATTCGGAGAGTACGACCCTGCCTTACACAGGAAGCGGCACAGGTCCTAATCCAGGCACTTGTCATCTCCCGTCTGGACTACTGCAACTCGCTGTTGGCTGGCCTCCCTGCCTGTGCCATTAAACCCCTACAACTCATCCAGAATGCCGCAGCCCGTCTGGTGTTCAACCTTCCCAAGTTCTCTCACGTCACCCCCCTCCTCCGCACACTCCACTGGCTTCCAGTTGAAGCTCGCATCCGCTACAAGACCATGGTGCTTGCCTATGGAGCAGTGAGGGGAACGGCACCTCTGTACCTTCGGGCTCTGATCAGTCCCTACACCCAAACGAGGGCATTGCGTTCATCCACCTCTGGCCTGCTGGCTCCCCTTCCTCTGCGGAAGCATAGTTCCCGCTCAGCCCAGTCAAAACTGTTCGCTGCTCTGGCACCCCAATGGTGGAACAAGCTCCCTCACGACGCCAGGACAGCGGAGTCACTCACCACCTTCCGGAGGCATTTGAAACCCCACCTCTTTAAGGAATACCTGGGATAGGATAAAGTAATCCTTCTACCCACTCCCCTCCCCCCCCCCCCCCCCCAAATTTTTTTTGTAAAGTGGTTATCCCACTGGCTATAGGGTGAACGCACCAATTGGTGAGTCGCTCTGGATAAGAGCGTCTGCTAAATGACGTAAATGTGCCCTTGAGCAAGGCACTTAACCCTAATTGCTCCTGTAAGTCGCTCTGGATAAGAGCGTCTGCTAAATGACTAAAATGTAAATGTAAAAATGTGGTTGAATCTGTGCTTGGAATTCACTACTCGATTGAGGGACCTTACAGATAATTGTATGTGTGGTATACAGGAATGGAGTAGTCATTTAAAATTCATGTTTATTGAACACGGAATGAGTCGATGCAACATATTATGCGATTTGTTAAGTACATTTTTACTTATTTAGCCTTGCTATAACAAAGGGGTTGAAAAATTACTGACTGAAGACATTTCAGCTTTACATTTTCTATTAATTTCTATAATTTCTATGAACTAAATTCCACTTTGACATTATGAGGTATTGTTTGTAGATCAGTGACACAAAATCTAAATTTAACACATTATAAATTCAGGCCGTAACACAACAAAATGTGTAAAAAGTGAAGTGGTGTGAATACTTTCTGTGGGAATGGACTAAGATCCCTCCCAATGTGCTCTCCAATTTTGGAATAGTAATTTTTGCACTTTGTCATTGTCATTCCTCATTCTAGTAGAACATTAATGAAAGATTTCCATGGAAGTTGGCATCACTCAGAATAAATTGGGTTGCAGCTATGTTCTGCTCTGCAGCTGTGGGATTGTGAGCCAATCAACAGTGGAATTAAGAGTTGCATCTACCCCATAATCAGCATACATGAGTCACTCCCACAACATTCCCTTACATGGCACAGAGGACTGAACGGGTCAGTTGTTGCTATTACATTTGTTGGATGAAATTAAAATAAAGCTTTTTGGCCACGCACACTAGTTGCGGGTTTGGCGTTAAAATAAGGAAGCATAAGCAGAAAGGGAACCCCATACCTACTGTAAAATATGGAGGTGGCCCTTTGATGTTATGGGGCTATTTTGCTTCTGCTGGTTCTGGGGCCCTTTTTAAGGTCAACGGCATCATGAACTTTAAACACTACCAGGACATTTCAGCCAAAAACCTGGTTGCCTTTGCCCGGAGGCTGACACTTGGCCGCAAGTGGATCTTTCAGCAAGACAATAACCCTAAGTACACATCAAAATCCACAAATAAATTGTTAATTGACCACAACATCAACATTTTTCAATGGCCATCAGTCTCCTGACTTGAACCCCATTGGAAAATGTGGTTTGAATTGAACAGGGTAGTCCATAAGTGCAGATGAAGCATACCAAGGATCTAGAAAGATTCTGTATGGAGGAATGGTCCAAGATCCCTCCCAATCATGTTAGAAAAAGGCTCAGTGCTGTTATCCTCACAAGGTGAGGTATTGAAATGTATTGAAATCAGGGGTGCCAGTTATTTTGACCCCTATCTTTTTGAGAAAATCTCATTTTAGGTAACCCAATCAGCATCGTGTATGCATGAGTCACTTCCACACTCTGCCCTTACATGGCACAGAGGACTGAACAGGGTCTTCAGATGGATATAAAGCTGCCAGTTCAGAGACAACATAACCACAACTATAAATACTTTCACTACTACTACTACTACTACTACTACTACTACTACAGAACCACAAGGTAATATTCTATTATTTATCATTATTTTAGATGAACTCAATGGACATTGAATCTGTCTTTTTGGTCACAATTTTAGACCGAATAATGCTAGCTGTAGATTGGACTGGTACCAAAAGAAGAAATCCCTTCCAGTGATTGCATAAGAAACTGTAATTTCATCAATACTCTGGGAAGAGTGTTTAAGTATTTATTTAATTAACATTTCCATTTAATGTAATTTCCACTCCAGTTTCAGGACTTGACAGCAACCATGAACAAGGAGACAGCTGTCACAATCCTAAACGGCATGGAGAAAGTCTCCACCTTCGCTGCCACCATAAACCCACTCTTCAACATAGTCACCGCAGTGGTGAAGGTGACAAAGGGCCTGGTCGCCAAAGACCTCACTCAAGACAAGGACGTCAAAACATTCGGCCACATCCAGGCCAAGCTGGAAAGCATCTCCAAGACAAACCAGCAGATTCTGAAGCAGATTCACCTGGACGAGGTCATTGAGAATTACAGCAAATATGAAGATCAAATCAAGCACCAGTACACTGCCCTCAACACCATGGTGGAGCAGATTGAAAAAGACCCTGAAGGAAGAGAGGGCTACATGGCAGAGTTCCAGAGGGTCTATGAGAGAGACAAGAGTACCCTTGCTCTGAACACGTACTACAGCGGGGTCATAGAAGAGGAGAAAACTTTTGAACAAAGGGGTTTGCTGGAGGTGTACCTAGAGCACTACAAGCAAAACCGAGGCGACATGGAGAAAAAGTGTTCCCAACTGGCTAATGTCTTTCGCATGGGCCTGATGACACTAATGGCATATACGGTGGTCACAGAGGATGATGAGGATGAAGTCAGGATGAAATGGGCCCCCAAGGTGGAGAAGATTCAGGCCAAGATGAATGAGGCGCTGGCCCAGTGTGAAGGGAACTGATCCACATTCACTCCCAGGGTTGGGTGGGCATGAGGGCTTTAAGGTTAAAGGTTATTTGGTGACTACTAGTACTCTTCCTTCAATTAAAAAATAATAGTCATTTCCTTTTGGGTGGTGGGCAATTCCTTTGTCAATGAATGGAATGGATTAAGTATAGATTTTATAATATTTTGCAATGAGCAGTGTTGCACTTCAGCCCTCATGTTTTCTATTTTCCACTGTCAAGTTCATTTTCAGAAATGAGTCTGAATGCATACATTATGAACCTTGTATACAGTATCTTTGGTTTTTGTTCCTTGAATTAAATGTGTTTTCTAAGTAAATGCTTTTTTGCACTTAATAAGAAAAATACGTTATCACATATGGTGTGTTGTTATTCATTATTTAAGCTCTTAGATGGAATGTAAATGGAACCAATTATGTTAAAAGGTAGTCCACTCCAGAGCCATATACAGTATACTGTACTGTTTTGTGGTATCAAAAAATTGCTTCACAGGTTTTGGAAACATTCAGAAATGAACAGCACATTGTGGAAGCGTCAATTATCACTTAGAAATGGCTATGGAGGACAAAGTGGCGCTCTTGGAATGTTCAGACAGAAACCGCATTGGCCCAACTCTCTATATATACAAACAAAACTATAAACGCCACATGCAACAATTTCAAAGATTTTACTGTCACAGTTCATTTAAGGAAATCAGTCAATTTAAATAAGTAAATTAGGCCCTAATCTATGGATTTCGCATGACTGGGAATACAGATATGTATCTGTTGGTCACAGATACCTTTAAAAAAAGTAGGGGCGTGGATCAGAAAACCGGTCAGTATCTGATGTGTCAACCATTTGCCTCATGCAGCGCGACACGTCTCCTTCACATATCAGGCTGTTGATTCTGGCCTCTAGAATGTTATCCCACTCCTCTTCAATGGCTGCTGGATATTGGCGGGAACAGGAGCATGCTGTCGTACATGTCGATCCAGAGCATCCCAAACGTGCTCAATGGGTGACATGTCTGGTGAGTATTCAGACCATGGAAGAACTTGGATATTTTGAGCTTCCAGGAATTGTGTACAGATCGTTGTGACATGGGGCCGTGCATTATCATGCTGAAACTTGAGGTGACGGCGGCGGATGAATGGCACGACAATGGGCCTCAGGATCTAGTCACTGTACCTCTGTACATTAAAATTGCTATCAATAAAATGAAATTGTAATTGTTGTCCGTAGCTTATGCTTGCCCATACCATAACCCCACTGCCACCATGGTGCACTCTTTTCACAACGTTGACATCAACAAACCGCTCGCCTATACAACGCCATACACGCTATCTGCCATCTGCCTGGTACAGTTGAAACCGGGATTAATCCATGAAGAGGACACTTCTCCAGCATGCCAGTGGCCATCGAAGGTAGCATTTTCCCACTGAAGTCTTTTACGATGCCGAACTGCAGTCAGGTCAAGACCCTGGTGAGGACGACGAGCACGCAGATGAGCTTCCCTGAGACGGTTTCTGACAGTGTGTGCAGAAATGCTTTGGTTGTGCAAACCCACAGTTTCATCAGTTGTCCTGGTGGCTGGTCTCAGATGATCCCGCAGGTGAAGAAGCCTGATGTGAAGGTCCTGGGCTGGCGTGGTTACACGTGGTCTGCAGTTGTGAGGCCGGTTGGACGTACTGCCTCATTTTCTAAAACGATATTGGCTTATGGTAGAGAAATTAACATTACATTCTCTGGCAATAGCTCTAGTGGACATTCCTGCAGTCAGCATGCCAATTGCACACTCCCTCAAAACTTGAGACATCTGAGGCATTGTGTTGTGTGACAAAACTGCACATTTTAGACTGGCCTTTTATTGTTTCCAGCACAAGGTGGACCTGTGTAATGATCATGCTGTTTAATCAGCTTCTTGATTTGCCACACCTGTCAGGTGGATGGATTATCTTGGCAAAGGGGAAATGCTCACTAACAGGGATGTAAAGAAATGTGTGCACAAAATTTGAGAGAAATAAGCTTTTTGTCCGTAAGGAACATTTCTGGGATCTTTTATTTCAGCTCATGAAACATGGGACCAACACTTTACATGTTGCATTTATATTTTTGTTCAGTGTATTTACAGAGTTACAGAAACACTGTGAAATTGTTAAAAAGCTAACACTTTCAAAAGTGTAACATTAACTATGTGCGGTATGGGACAATATAGTGAGTGTTACATTTAACACTATTAGAGCTTAACACTTCCACTTGTGATTTTGCTTTGTACAATGAACTTTCTTTTTTTAACAACTTGTCAACACATTGCTCTACTCTCTCTTTCTCTCAGGCTTCTGTCTCTGTATCAGAAGCTACCATCCTCCCCAACCCTATCAAGCACTGCCAGGTTTTGACCCCTGTGTCATGACTTCCTGCTTGCCATCATGTCGGAGATGGAGATTGTGGAAGACCGGGCCAAGCTGAAACAGGGCCTGGTGAAGGTGCTGCAGTGTGTGACCACCATCTTCTCAGCGGTGGCTGTGGTCAACCCCATTTTTGGCGTGGCCGGCTCTCTAATCCGAGTGGTGCTGCACCACGTGGACGATGAGGACATCCAGACGCTGAAGCGCGAGTTTGGCTAGGTCAACCGTGCCCTGGACCAGCTGGCCCAGCAGAACCGCAGCTCCCTGCTGCAGATCAAGAAGGAGATGCTGGATGACCAGTACTGCCATGTGGCGGAGAACCTGCGCAACCAGTCCCTCAAGTTCATAGAGATGGTGGCGGTGCGGCCCGAGTACTGCGAGCGCAAGAAGGACGACTTCAAGGAGAGCTACTCTAATGACCTGGGCGACCAGAACCTGCACACGCTCTACGAGGTCATGGTGGGCAAGCCCAAGCTGTTCAGCCGGCCCATCCTGGAGGGTTGAGTGGACCGAGAAGATGGAGCATGTGCAGGAGAGGATGCAGGAGGCCCTGCGGAAGTGCAAGTGAAGAAGAGGAGTAGAAGAAGAAGGTGTAGAGCAGGGCTCCCCAACTGGCGGCCCGCGGGCCGAATTTGGCCCGTGGGTGGTTTTATTTGCCCCCCCCCCCCCCCCAAGTTTTCTGAGCAAAAAATAATAATAATGTTAATAAAAAATTAAATAAATTATATAAATCATTGTGGGACATAAAAGACTGTAAAAACACCAGGAAATGAGCTCCAAGTGATTTTAATGTAAGAAATCTGTTCCCAAGTATTCCCACGCATAATAGAGAGATGTGATCGTATACGAATGTAAGCATTTGTATACGAATTTTTTAAATTATTATGTTTTATTCAAACATTATATCTGTTTGGGCTTCATGCAGTCAATTTACAGTCCGTAAATTATTTGTAATTATAAACTGGGTGGTTTGAGCCCTGAATGCTGATTGGCTAACCAGTTTATAATAGTAATAAGGCACCTCAGGGGTTTGTGGTATATGGCCAATATACCACAGCTAAGGGCTGTATCCAGGCACTCCGCGTTACATCATTGAATCTAGTTGATGATACCTGGTCATTTCCGAATACATAATGTATGCACATTCCACACCCATCATTTTTGAAGAGCTGATCGCCCAAAGTGCACAATAGTCTCTTCCAAGGTCTTTAGCCAAAGAACTGTACCTGAGAATCAGTGAAACAACAATTACACTCACAGTCACATGTATCTTTCTATCTCTCATAAGAAACTGCCAAACTCCTCTTCATGTAAGCATTGATGGTTGAGATAGGTGAGAGGGTATCCAAAAATATTCCACCATATAGTGTGCGCTCCCCTCTCTCTCTCTCTCTTTCTCTCTCTCTGAGAGCCTGTTTCTAAAATGATTTATGAGATTGGAGAGCGCATTGGGAGGGATCTTAGACCATTTTTCCAAACAGAATCTTTCCAGATCCTTGGTATCCTTCGTCTGTGCTTATCGACTACCCTGTTCAATTCAAACCACATGTTTTCAATGGAGTTCAAGTTAATTAACCATTTCTTTGCGGATTTTGATGTGTACTGTTATTGTCTTGCTGAAAGATCAGCTTGCGGCCAAGTGTCAGCCTCCTGGCAGAGGCAACCAGGTTTTTGGCTAACATGTAATTGTAGTGTTTAAAGTTCATGATGCCGTTGACCTTAAAAAGGGCCCCAGAACCAGCGGAAGCAAAATAGCCCCATAACATCAAAGAGCCACCTCCATATTTTACAGTAGGTATGGGGTTCCTTTCTGCTTATGCTTCCTTATTTCAACACCAAACCCACAACTTGTGTGTGTGGCCAAAGAGATTTATTTTAATTTCATCCAACATATGTAATAGCCTGGAGTTTGTTAAACGGCATAGGCACTTTGATTGGAACCTCTTATTCTCTCTCACTCTCTCTCTCTCTCAACCCCTCCCGGAGGACCTGACCCCTAGGACCATGCCTCAGGACTACCTGATCTGACGACTTCTGGCTGTCCACCTGGTCATGCTGCTGATCCAGTTTCTGCTGTTCTGCCCGGCGCTATGGAACCCTGACCTTTTCACAGGACATGCTAAGTTGTCGTGTTGCTGACCCAGATTCTGCTGTTCTGCCTGTGGCTAAGGAACCCTGACCTGTTCACTGGTCGCGCTACCTTCTCCCGGAGCTGCTCTTTCGACCCTTCTCTCTCTCTCTCTCTCTCTCTCTCTCTCTCTCTCTCTCTCTCTCTCTCTCTCTCTCTCTCTCTCTCTCTCTCTCTCTCTCTCTTGCTCTCTCTCTCTCTACTCTCTCTCCCTACCTCTCCCTCGCTCTCTTTACACCAAACTGCAGATATTAAATGTGTGGCCGTGAATCCTCCTCTCTTTTTGGACCTCTCCTCAACATCGCACTGGAAGGAACATTTTAGAAAACTTGAAAGAAGCAGCTGTTGGGGCTGATCGGGCGTGAAGGACAAGTACAGCCACTATTAGGTAAAGAAAGCTATGCTGTTGTAGGAAGGAGAGGAATGGGTTTCTCAAACAACAAGACAGCGGTAAAGACTGCAAGGTGTGCCCAATGTTACTCATCAGACTTAGCTAATGCGTGCGTAAATACAGTACCCATACAGTGTGTCACCATCAGACATGCGCATTAGTGAAAACACTCATTTATTCTATTATTTTTTTATACATTTGTATTTTTTTCATACATTGGTATTTACTACATGGTGGTTGGCTAAAATAGAATATATGCTCCTCTGATAGTTGTCCTCTATACGTGGGACTTTCTCCACATTCCCTCTATGACCTAGGATCCCCCATCCTTTCTTCCATCACTTTTCTCCTTACTCCAGGACAGCTGTGTATACAACTTTTCTATGTTCATTCAACCAGTTAATTGACTATCAATGTGGAGTCATTATTCTATAATTCATTAAGGATCTATTGACGCACCTGTTTGTCAATCTTTTGAACATAATACAAAATCCTCATCAAAATCTGTTAGTTTAAGCTAGAGATATGTTTTTTTGCATGGGCTGCGTCTCAATCCTCTGCATCCGCCTATGTGGCCCTTACGAATCTGCAGTGGAACGTGGCAGAGCTACAGCACTGTTAGTCAAACCGTGAGACATCCCGAAAATCGTTCTTCTCACAAAAACATCTGTAGCGTCCGAACGGTTTGGCCTACTATGACAACTCTATGGAAAGATGGTGTTCTCCGTTCTCTGTATCTCTACAACCCCCATAAATGTAACAGAACTCATCTGAAGGTAACCCATACAAATGAATGGAAGTAAGTAGGTAGTTTTGTGGCAACAAAAATAAGGGGTTAAATATGTGAAAAAAGTTATAGAAATGTTTCAAAACAAATTCAAACTAAACTGAAATATCATAATTGGATAAGTCTCCATCCCACTTGGTTAATACTTGGAGGAAGCATCTTTGGCAGTCATTACAGCTGTGAATCATTTGGAATAACATTCCATCAACTTTGCACAACTCTTACGGCAACATATATCCATTGTTTTTGTCAAAATTGCTCAAGCTCTGAGACTGAGACTAGACCAATCAGGAACACCTATTGGAAAGCCATTTTGGTGTGTCTTTGGCATTAAAATGTGTGTAATTGTCTTGCTGAAAAATAAAATTATATCCCAGGGTTAGGTTTTCAGAAGACTGAGGTGGGTTTTCCTCTAACTTTTTACCTGGGCTTTGCTCCTTTCATATTTTCCGAATGGACCGCTAGACTCTATGCACTTGAGGAGATCTGAGAGGATTTGATTCGTATAAGCATTATGGTGAAACTTAAATTTAGCCTATCAGAGGGCAAGGTGGAGCTATTACCATATTGATTGCACATGTCTAATATTATCAGATCTCCACAAGTGCATAGAGTGTAGGGTCTAGGGATCCTTTAGGGATTGGGCCCATGTGTTGCATGAAGCCAATTGGGTAGTGTCTGTAGTACATGGCTCTCCATCCCTGTTCCTGGAGAGCTACCTTCCTCACTCCAACCCTAATCTAGCACACCTGATTCTAATAATTAGCTGCTTGATAAGATGAACCAGGTTAGTTACAACTGGGGTTGGAGCGAAAACCTACAGGAGGGTAGCTCTCCAGGAACAGGGTTGGAGACCACTGCTGTAGTATAATTTCATACCTCTAGGTGTCAGAATAACCTTGGAATCATGATAAGTAAACATTTGGTAACACTGCTACTGTAGGCACCCACACAAGATGCCATATAAGTGAATTTAATACTGTGAAGATGCTGTGCCTACACTTTCTGAATAAAAGGTGCTATCTAGAATCTTAAAGGGTTATTTGGCTAGTAGGAGAACCGTTTGAAGACGGTTTGAAGAACCCTTTTTGTTTCCAGTTAGAACCCTATGGGGACAGCTGAAGAACCCTTTCGGAACCATTTTTTATAAGAGTGTATATTTCCACCAGAGGGCCTGGTGTTTACCTCACTGTATTAGAAAATCAATCTATAGGCCTATGGACCGTTTTGATAAGCCTCATGGTGGGCCTAAATGAAAAAAACATTAATTTGGTAAAAGATGTTACTATGAGAGCAGGCCTACTCAAAAGTCTGCTTTTGTTTTTAGGCCACTGCACTGTTAAAGAGGACACATTGAGACAGCGCACACAGCTATAGGCTATGCCTCTGTGTTATGTCCCCATGCCAGCCAGAAAAACTGTTTTCCCCCCACACCCCCCTCCCCTGAGTCGGTGGACCAAAACTGAAATGTATTAAGACGAGTAGACCTACTGTCTGAGACATAAGATATTGTCTTACCTGCATAGCTTCATGACGTGTTGGAAGCACTTGTTTCATGTGCAGTTGGCCTATATGTGCAGCTCCCACACCTTTATGCATCAGTCAGAAGTCATCTTTTGAGACTGGCCGCTGCATGCTTCAAAGACATCGGAAAATAGGATATGTGTTTTATTAAATGGCAACTAAATGCCATTCAATTCTATTGTGTTGTGTAATCGGTTTCATAACATTTCAGTGAATAGAAAGGTCGAATTGTGCATTAACCAAATCTATAATCAGATTGTAATGATTTATAACTAATTTGCGTAATGGTTGCTGATCATGCTGGGATGGGGAGTAGCTCATGAGGCAAGTCTATGGCGCGCAAGTCTATGGCGCGCACTCAGAGAGAGAGAGAGAGAGAGAGAGAGAGAGAGAGAGAGAGAGAGAGAGAAATTCAAACTGATGCAATTAAATGTTTTAGACACTAGGGAATTGTTTTTAAAAAAACTGTAAAAATGGACCAATATGATCAATGTAATTTAACTGTCATACAGGCCTGTACAATAGTATAGGCAGACTACGGCACAATATTATTTGATTATGAGGTCGAGAGCTTAGAGATTTTTTACATGTAACAGTCATACACATTCCCAAATTGTATACAAGACTTCATCAATTTGATTTCAATAAGTAAACTCCTGAATACAATGCTGGCTTGAAAAAAAGATTAGGCTATAAAATATTGTATGTGCTATAGGTAGCAGATAAAAGTATTTCCCTGTAGGGGAGATGCGCTCGGTAAAAGGTATGGACGTCTCACCCATCAATCAATGTCTTAACCGCTAAAACACGTTACACTATCACACATTTATACAAACGTGCTGTACTTACTGAGTAAAAAAATATATATCCCGCATCCATTTTCAAGATTCCACCGCATCGTGTGCGCTCCTCTCTCTCTCTCTCTTTCTCTCTCTCTCTCTCTCTCTCGCTCTCTCTCTCTCTCACTCACTCACTCTCAATTCAATTCAAAGGGCTTTATTGGCATGGGAAACATATGTTTACTTTGCCAAAGCAAGTGAAATATTTAATAAACAAAAGTGAAATAAACAATATAAAATTAACAGTAAACATTACACTCACAAAAGTTCCAAAGGAATAGAGACATTTCACATCATATTATAGCTATATACAGTGTTGTAACGATGTGCAAATAGTTAAAGTACAAAAGGAAAATAAATAAACATAAATATGGGTTATATCTCTTTCACATGCTCTCTCTCATGCTCTCTCTCTCACGCTCTCTCTCTCTCGTGCTCTTTCTCCACATGCCAAACTGCAGATATTAAATGCTTGGCGGTGATTCCTCCTCTGTTTTTGGACCTCTCCTCAACATCACAGTGAAGAGAGAGCCGTGGGAAAATTTGAGAAAACTTGAAAAGAAAAATCTTAACTGCAGCTTTCAGGGCTGATCGGGCATAAAGGACAAGTCAAGCCACTACCAGGTAAATTAAACACTATGCTGTTGTATGAGAGGAATGTGTTTCTCAATCAACAAGATGGGTAAAGACCGCAAGGTGCCCAATGTTACTCATCGGACTTAGCTAAATGCGTGCGTAAATGTACCCATACAGTGCGTCTCCATCATACATGGGCATGTGTGAAAACACTGAATTATATGATTTGACCTACCCAACTGCAATAGTTATTCATTGCAGTTGGAGTAATACAAATGTAGAAGTAAAATAAAGTCAGTATCAACATTTGCTATAAATTGTTATTATTATTATTTTCAAACATTGGAAATTACAACACAGACGGTGGACAGAAATATAATCTAAGATATTCCAATAAAACACATCTAATTGATGTTTATTTATTAAGGCTTGGTTAATTGGACATAACGTATTTGAAAATGACGCAGTATCTGTATGACCGTCCATCCTCTACGGATTGTGATCTGACCAAGGCCGCAATGATTTGGCCTATTAGAGGTTTGGATGAAAGGAGATTTTTTGTATATATTGCTTGGGCTTGGTCGGTTATGAAACCAAATTAGGCATAAACAGTCCCAGTGAAGGGCTGCTCACACCTCTGTCTATTTCAGTCATTTTATGACATGATAAATGTATCATCCCCTTTCGGCTTTAGAATATAATTTGTTTTACATGCAAATGTTGCATCTCATTCGATATTATACAGATTTTTACATTTAAGTCATTTAGCAGACGCTCTTATCCAGAGCGACTTACAGTTAGTGAATACATATTTTTTTTATACTGGCCCCCCGTGGGAATCGAACCCACAACCCTGGCATTGCAAACACCATGCTCTATCAACTGAGCTACATCCCTGCCGGCCATTCCCTCCCCTACCCTGGACGACGCTGGGCCAATTGTGCGCCGCCCATGAGTCTCCCGGTCGCGGCCGGCTGCGACAGAGCCTGGATTCGAACCAGGATCTCTAGTGGCACAGTTAGCACTGCGATGCAGTGCCTTAGACCACTGCGCCACTACCTTTGACCTTGACAGTATCAGACATAAAAATGTAACTCTTGTATACAAGCATCTCTACAACTTGTCTGTACATAGTGGCATAGTGGCATTCCTGGCCAGTGAGTACACTTGCTGCCTGCCTACAGCACTATATTGATTTCATTGTGATATTTTATGTATTTATTTTTACTGACTGTCAATCATTAAAGGGCAGTGGTGGGAAAAGTACCCAATTGTCATACTTGAGTAAAAGTAAACATATCTTAATAAGAAAATGACTCAAGTAAAAGTGAAACCACCAGGTTGGTATCGTTCACCTGCAACACCTCGAACCAGTTCTGACCGGCCATGTGTTGGAAGTGGTCCCCGGCACTTTCAACACAAATTATTACTTGAGTAAAAGTCTAAAAGTATTTGGTTTAAAATATACTTAGTATCAAAAGTAAATGTAATTGCTAAAATATACCTAAGTATCAAAAGCAAAAGTTAAAGTATAAATCATTTCATATTCCTTATATTATGCAAACCAGATGGCACGATTTTCTTGTTTTTGTAATTTACGGATAGCCAGGGGCACACTCCAACACTCAGACATCATTCACAAATGAAGCATTTGTGTTTAGTGAGTCCGCCAGATCAGAGGTAGTAAGGATGACCAGGGATGTTCTCTTGATAAGTGTGTGAATTGGACCATGTTCCTGTCCTGTTTAGCATTCAAAAGTTATTTTGGGTGTCAGGGAAAATGTATGGAGAAAATATGAAATTATTTTAATCAGGACTGTAGTGAAGTAAAACAAGCTTATATTTTGAGTCCTGATGGGGTACGACAGTTGAACTTAGCTCATGAGGCATTTATAAGTTATATTCTTTAAGAATCAATGGGTACATACTGTGCATTCGGACAGAATTCAGACCTTTGTCCACATTTTGCTACGTTACAGCCTTATTCTAAAATTGATTATATTGTTTTTTTCCCTCATCAATCTTCACACAATACCCCATAATGACAAAGAAAAAAGGTTTGTAGAACTTATTTGCAAATGTATTAAAAACAAAAACTGAAATATAACATTTACATAAGTATTCAGACCATTTACTCAGTACTTTGTTGGAGCACCTTTGGCAGTGATTACAGCCTCGAGTCTTCTTAGGTTTGACACTACAAGCTTGGCACACCTGTATTTGGGGAGTTTCTCCCATTCTTCTCTGCAGATCCTCTCAAGTTCTGTCAGGTTGGATGGGGAGCGTCGCTGCACAGCTATTTTCAGGCCTCTCCAGAGATGTTAGATCGGGTTCAAGTCCGGGCTCTTGCTGGGCCACTCAAGGACATTCAGAGACTTGTCCTGAAGCCACTCCTGCGTTGTCTTGGCTGTGTGCTTAGGGTTGTTGTCCTGTTGGAAGGTGAACCTTCGCCCCAGCCTGAGGTCCTGAGTGCCTGGAGCAAGTTTTCATCAAGAATCTTTCTGTACTTTGCTCCGTTCATCTTTGCCTCGATCCTGACTAGTCTCCCAATCCCTCCAGCTGAAAAACATCCCCACAGCATGATGCTGCACCACCATGCTTCACCGTAGGGATGGTGCCAGGTTTCCTCCAGACGTGACGCTTGACATTCAGGCCAAAGAGTTAAATCTTGGATTCATCAGACCAGAGAATCTTGTTTCTCATGGTCTGAGAGTCCTTTAGGTGCCTTTGGCAAACTTCAAGCGGGCTGTCATGTGCCTTTTACTGAGGAGTGGCTTCTGTCTGGCTACTCTACCATAAAGGCCTGATTGGTGGAGTGCTGCAGATAAGTTTGTCCTTCTGGAAGGTTCTCCCATCTCCACAGAGGAACTCCGGAGCTCTGTCAGAGTGTCCATCGGGTTCTTGGTCACCTCCCTGACCAAGGCCCTTCTCCCCCGATTGCTCAGTTTGGCCGGGCGGCCAGCTCTAGGAAGAGTCTTAGTGGTTCCAAACTTCTTCTATTTAAGAATGATGGAGACCACTGTGTTCTTTGGGACCTTCAATGCTGCAGAAATGTTTTGGTACCCTTCCCCAGATCTGTGCCTCGACACAATCCTGTCTCAGCGCTCTACGTTCAATTCCTTCGACCTCATGGCTTGGTTTTTGCTCTGACATGCACTGTCAACTGTGGGACCTTATATAGACAGGTGTGTGCCTTTTCAAATCATGTCCAATCAATTGAATTTACCACAGGTGGACTCCAATCAAGTTGTAGAAACATCTCAATGATGATCAATGGAAAAAGGATGCACCTGAGCGCAATGTTGAGTCTCATAGCAAAGGGTCTGAATACTTAATATTTTTTTACATTTGCAAACATTTCTCAAAACCTCTTTTCGCTTTGTCATTATGGGGTATTGTGTGTAGATTGATGGGGGGGAAACATTTATTTAATCAATTTTACAATAAGGCTGTAACGTAACAAAATGTGGAAAAATTGAACAGGTCTAAATACTATCCGAATGCACTGTATCATTAATTTAGTCCAGAAAATGTATGTAGCAACTGCTTACTGCCCCTTTAAGAGTGTGTTTTGGTCTTTAACAAGGTTATCAATCGTATTTCTAAATGTCCAATAGCGATATCGGAATTGATCATTTTATCTGTGTTACTCTGCAGGGAAAACTCACAGACTTTGCCCCCATAAGGGGTTGAATGTCAACTGTTATTATAGGGCATTCAACCACTTTATTTGAGAGCAATGTGCAGCTTTTCCCTCCTGATTTTGAGCATGCTTTCTGAAGACCGGCACACCTATGCCAAGCATTGACACATAGTTCAACTTTCGTATTGATTCTCTCTCCAGAGCATGGAGAAGGTGGAGGCCCAGAAGAAAGAGGCTATCAAGGCTGTGATGGAGAGTTTTGAGCGAGGGGCTGAGGTGTTGGCCAGCGCAGTCGGGGAGCTCTTCCCTCTCTGCGAGGAAGCCGCCCCTGTCCTACGACTAGCCCTGGACAACGTAAAGAGCAAAGAGGTCTTCTATGTCAAAGAGCAGTTCCTGGCCGTGAGGAACAAGCTGGACGTACTGTCGACCGAGCTGGAGGACATTGACTGTGAGATTAAGAAGCGTGGAGGAGAACATCAGGAACCAGTTCCAGAAGTACATGGACATTCGGGAGGCCAAGCCACAGTTTCAGGAGGTCAAGAAGAGGATGTTTCTGGAGCACTTCTCCAAGACCGGAGGGGAGAAGAACCTGTATGTGCTGTATGATGCTCTGATGGGCACCAACAGCTTTGGGGAGTCCATCTTGGAGGTGGTGCAGAGGTAAAGTGTTCTTAACCATGCTAAATGGGCCTTTTATGCACCTGTGGAGCATGATGTTCATTTAGTATTTTAATTCGAGAGCACTTGTGGCATGAATATGAACTGTTAACTTCTGATTATTGTAAATAGGATGATTACTTTTATTGTTATTTACAACAGCTGAGTGGTGGTTGGTTCTCCATCTGTCTCAGGTATGAGGCGAGAAACAGGCACGTACTGGAGGACTTCTGCGTAGCAGCCTTCCCTGAACAGGCCTGCCTTGACGTCCAGCATCTTTTCCAGGAAAAAGAGGAACGCAATCTTCAGGACACGGCTCAGGAAGTACAGGAATTCCTCACCAGGAAGTACGACTGGGTGAGCTGGTCGGTCCGAGTGGTTAACCACTCTGGCAGCAGCTATCGGAACTGGCATGCCGGGCACCACTTCCAACTCATGCCGGTCAGAACTAGTTTGAGGTGCTGCAGGTGAACGATACCAACCTGGTGGTTTCCTACAGCACCAGTCCCCAACCGGTGCCACGCGACTGCATCCGGCAACTGATGGAGGGGCCGGGGAAGAAGGGCCCAGGCCGTGGTGGAGGTCCTGGAGAAGCAGCTGGCGGGGTTCGTGGTGCATGCTGTCAGTCACCACAAGAAGAAGAAGGCCACTTGGAGCTTCCCTGAGGACTGCCACTACTGGGAGAGGCACAAGAACGTGGCGCTGTGCGTACAATCAGATTGATGCTGATAGAGGTACAACAAGTCAGAAAAAATAGGGATCATTTATGTAATCAAAATGAGGGGTTATTCTAAATTCTGAATTGACCACCTCAAAGAGGATGTGTGGGGAATTATGGTAAATGGTGATGAGGTTTTGTGAATACGCCATGCAGTTTGTCCTAGCCATTACATAATACTATGCACTGTGAATAGCAAAAAGCCTTGGTGGCGATTAGATTCACTGTATAGAAATCTGAATGTTTTGCAAATTTGAGGCAGTGTTACAATAGCGCAGTGTTTGCAGAGTATTTAATGAACTGTATATGCATTTTATTATAAGTGACTATAAAAAAAAAAAATTGTTCTTTATTTTATTTTACCATTATTTAACCAGGTAAGCCAGTTGAGAACAAGTTCTCATTTACAACTGCGACCTGGCCAAGATAAAGCAAAGCAGTGCGTTAAAAACAACAACACAGAGTTACATATGGGGTAAACATAACATAAAGTCAAAAATACAACAGAAAATAAATACAGTGGGGAGAACAAGTATTTGATACACTGCCGATTTTGCAGGTTTTCCTACTTACAAAGCATGTAGTCTGTAATTTTTTCATTGGTAATGACATTTCCCTGTAATTTTATCATAGGTACACTTCAACTGTGAGAGACGGAATCTAAAACAAAAATCCAGAAAATCACATTGTATGATTTTTAAGTAATTAATTTGCATTTTATTGCATGACATAAGTATTTGATACATCAGAAAAGCATAACTTAATATTTGGTACAGAAACCTTTGTTTGCAATTACAGAGATCATACGTTTCCTGTAGGTCTTGACCAGGTTTGCACACACTGCAGCAGGGATTTTTGCCCACTCCTCCATACAGACCTTCTCCAGATCCTTCAGGTGTCGGGGCTGTCGCTTGGCAATACGGACTTTCAGCTCCCTCCAAAGATTTTCTATTGGGTTCAGGTCTGGAGACTGGCTAGGCCACTCCAGGACCTTGAGATGCTTCTTACGGAGCCACTCCTTAGTTGCCCTGGCTGTGTGTTTCGGGTCATTGTCATGCTGGAAGACCCAGCCACGACCCATCTTCAATGCTCTTACTGAGGGATGGGGCCAAGATCTCTCGATACATGGCCCCATCCATCCTCCCCTCAATGCGGTGCAGTCGTCCTGTGCCCTTTGCAGAAAAGCATCCCCAAAGAATGATGTTTCCACCTCCATGCTTCACGGTTGGGATGGTGTTCTTGGGGTTGTACTCATCCTTCTTCTTCCTCCAAACACGGCGAGTGGAGTTTAGACCAAAAAGCTCAATTTTTATCTCATCAGACCACATGACCTTCTCTCATTCCTCCTCTGGATCATCCAGGCAAACTTCAGACGGGCCTGGACATGCGCTGGCTTGAGCAGGGGGACCTTGCGTGCGCTGCAGGATTTTAATCCATGACGGCGTAGTGTGTTACTAATGGTTTTCTTTGAGACTGTGGTCCCAGCTCTCTTCAGGTCATTGACCAGGTCATGCCGTGTAGTTCTGGGCTGATCCCTCACCTTCCTCATGATCATTGATGCCCCACGAGGTGAGATCTTGCATGGAGCCCCAGACCGAGGGTGATTCACCGTCATCTTGAACTTCTTCCATTTTCTAATAATTGCGCCAACAGTTGTTGCCTTCTCACCAAGCTGCTTGCCTATTGTCCTGTAGCCCATCCCAGCCTTGTGCAGGTCTACAAGTTTATCCCTGATGTCCTTACACAGCTCTCTGGTCTTGGCCATTGTGGAGAGGTTGGAGTCTGTTTGATTGAGTGTGTGGACAGGTGTCTTTTATACAGGTAACGAGTTCAAACAGGTGCAGTTAATACAGGTAATGAGTGGAGAACAGGAGGGCTTCTTAAAGAAAAACTAACAGGTCTGTGAGAGCCGGAATTCTTACTGGTTTGTAGGTGATCAAATACTTATGTCATGCAATAAAATGCAAATTAATTACTTAAAAATCATACAATGTGATTTTCTGGATTTTTGTTTTAGATTCCGTCTCTCACAGTTGAAGTGTACCTATGATAAAAATTACTGACCTCTACATGCTTTGTAAGTAGGAAAACCTGCAAAATCGGCAGTGTATCAAATACTTGTTCTCCCCACTGTATACAGTGTGTGCTAATGTAGTAAGTTATGGAGGTAAGGCAATAAATAGGCCATAGTGCAAAATAGTTACAATTTCGTATTAACACTGGAATGATAGATGTGCAAAAGATGATGTGCAAATAGAGATACTGGGGTGCAAATTAGCAAAATAAATAACAATATAGGGATGAGGTAGTTGGGTGGGCTATTTTCAGAAAGGCTGTGTACAGGTGCAGTGATTGGTAAGCTGCTCTGACAACTGGCGCTTAAATTTAGTGAGGGAGATAAGAGTCTCCAGCTTCAGAGATTTTTGCAGTTCGTTCCAGTCATTGGCAGCAGAGAACTGGAAGGAATGGCGGCCAAAGGAGGTTTTGGCTTTGGGGATGACCAGTGAGATATACCTGATGGAGCGCAGACTATGGGTGGGTGTTGCTATGGTGACCAGTGAGCTAAGATAAGACGGGGATTTGCCTAGCAGTGATTTATAGATGACCTGGAGCCAGTGGGTTGGCGACGAATATGTAGTGAGGGCCAGCCAACAAGAGCGTACAGGTCACAATGGTGGGTAGTGTATGGGGCTTTGGTGACAAAACGGATGGCACTGTGATAGACTACATCCAATTTGTTGAGTAGAGTGTTGGAGGCTATTTTGTAAATGACATCGCCGAGTCAAGGATCGGTAGGATAGTCAGTTTTACGAGGGCATGTTTGGCAGCATGAGTGAAGGAGGCTTTGTTGCGAAATAGGAAGCCAATTCTAGATCTAACTTTTGATTTGAGATGCTTAATGTGAGTCTGGAAGGAGAGTTTACAGTCTAACCAGACACCAAGGTATTTGTAGTTGTCCACATACTCTAGGTCAGACCCGCCGAGAGTAGTGATTCTAGTCGGGTGGGCGGGTGCAAGCAGCGTTCGGTTGAAGAGCATGCATTTAGTTTTACTAGTGTTTAAGAGCAGTTGGAGGCTACGGAAGGAGTGTTGTATGGCGTTGAAGCTCGTTTGGAGGTTTGTTAACACAGTGTCCAATGAAGGGCCAGATGTATACAAAATGGTGTCGTCCGCATAGAGGTGGATCCGAGCGTCACCAGCAGCAAGAGCGACATCATTGATATACACAGAGAATAGAGTCGGCTCGAGAATTGAACCCTGTGGCACCCCCATAGAGACGGCCAGAGGTCCAGACAACAGGCCCTCCGATTTGACACATTGAACTCTGTCTGAGAAGTAGTTGGTGAACCAGGCGAGGCAGTCATTAGAGAAACCAAGGCTGTTTAGTCTGCCAATAAGAATGCGGTGGTTGACAGAGTCGAAAGCCTTGGCCAGGTCGATGAAGACAGCTGCGCAGTACTGCCTTTTATCGATCGCGTTTATAATATCGTTTAGGACCTTGAGCGTGGCTGAGGTGCACCCATGACCAGCTCGGAAACCGGATTGCATAGCGGAGAAGGTAAGGTGGGATTCGAAATGGTCAGTGATCTGTTTGTTAACTTGGCTTTCAAATACTTTCGAAAGGCAGGGCAGGATGGATATAGGTCTATAATAGTTTGGATCTAGAGTGTCACCCCCTTTGAAGAGGGGGATGACCGCAGCAGCTTTCCAATCTCTGGGGATCTCAGACGTTACGAAAGAGAGGTTGAACAGGCTAGTAATAGGGGTTGCGACAATTTCAGCGGCTAATTTTAGAAAGAAAGGGTCCAGATTGTCTAGCCCAGCTGATTTGTAGGGGTCCAGATTTTTCAGCTCTTTCAGAACATCAGCTGTCTGAATTTGTGTGAAGGAGAAGCGGAGGGGGCATGGGCAAGTTGCAGTGGAGGGTGCAGAGCTGGTGGCCGGGGTAGTGGTAGCCAGGTGGAAAGCATAGCCAGGCATAGCAAAATGCTTGTTGAAATTCTCATTTATTGTAGATTTATCGGTGGTGACAGTGTTTCCTAGCCTCAGTGCAGTGGGCAGTTGGGAGGAGGTGCTCTTATTTTCCATGGACTTTACAGTGTCCCAAAACTTTTTGGAGTTAGTGCTACAGGATGCACATTTCTGTTTGAAAAAGCTAGCCTTTGCTTTCCTAACTGATTGTGTATATTGGTTCCTGACTTCCTTAAAAGGTTGCATATCACGGGGGCTGTTCGATGCTAATGCAGTACGCCACAGGATGTTTTTGTGCTGGTCAAGGGCAGTCAAGTCTGAGGAGAACCAGGTGCTACATCTGTTCTTAGTTCTGAATTTTTTGAATGGGGCATGCTTATTTAAGATTGAGAGGAAAGCACTTTTAAAGAACAACCAGGCATCCTCTACTGACGGAATGAGGTCAATATCCATCCAGATTATATGGTAATATTTTATGTATCATTAAGGCAAATGTTGGGAAATGTCAAAAGTTAAATATAGTAAACATGATTGACATTCTATAATCCAGATGTATGTTTAAATAAGGAATATAGCCAATACAGTGTGTAACCATGCCTTAATGTATGTATGTGTATTATTTTTGAGAAAGGGTCTGCCACCAATATAATGAGATAAGTGGAAGAGGCCTCATATGGAAAAGCGCCCATGGCCTTTTGGAATAAACCACATGTGACATCTGAACGTTGAAAGATAAGGGTAGAGTGGCACTAAAATAAGTTAATCATTTGCACTAAGGGGAGTAATTGTATGCTATGTAAACATGATTATGCATTTGTGTGTATAAAAGGGAGCTCTAAGCCAAAGAAAGACAGTTGTTCCATGGAGCAAGCTCGGCTTTGTTATGCAAATAATAACGTCTAATTTTTGGATTTACAAGCTCCAGTCTCTTGAGAGATATTTTTGAGTTGACTACTTTTGAGTCAAATATTTCTACGACAGATACCCGGGCCAGGTCAATTAGAAAGGCCTGCTCGCTAAAGTGTTTTAGGGAGCGTTTGACAGTGATGAGGGGTGGTCGTTTGATCGCGGACCCATTACGGACGCAGGCAATAAGGCAGTGATCGCTGAGATCCTGGTTGAAGACAGCGGAGGTGTATTTAGAGGGTACATTTGTCAGGATGATATCTATGAGGGTGCCCATGTTTACAGATTTAGGGTTGTACCTGGTAGGTTCGTTGATAATTTGTGTGAGATTGAGGGCATCTAGTTTAGATTGTAGGTTGGCCGGGGTGTTAAGCATATCCCAGTTTAGGTCACCAAGCAGTACGAACTCTGAGGATAGATGGGGGGCAATCAGTTCACATATGGTGTCCAGGGCACAGCTCGGTGCTGAGGGGGGTCAAGCAGCAACAGTGAGAGACTTATTTCTGGAAAGGTGGATTTTTAGAAGTAGAAGCTCAAACTGTTTGGGCACAGACCTGGATAGTACGATAGAGCTCTGCAGGCTATCTCTACAGTAGATTGCAACCCCACCCCCTTTGGCAGTTCTATCGAGACGGAAAATGTTGTAGTTGGGGATGGAAATTTCTGAATTTTTGGTGGCCTTCCTAAGCCAGGATTCAGACACTGCTAGAACATCAGGGTTGGCGGAGTGTGCTAACGCAGTGAATAACTCAAACTTAGGGAGGAGGCTTCGGATGTTAACGTGCAAGAAACCAAGGCTTTTACGATTACAGAAGTCAACAAATGATAACGCCTGGGGAGTAGGAGTGATACTGGGGGCTTCAGGGCCTGGGTTAACCTCAACATCATCAGAGGAACAGAGGAGGAGTAGAATAAGGATATGGCTAAAGGCTTTAAGTACTGGTCTTCTAGTGCGTTAGGTACAGAGAAAAAAAGGGGCATGTTTCCGGGCGTTGTAGAACAGATTCAGGGCATTATGTACAGAAAAGGATATGGAAGGATATGAGTACAGTGGAGGTAAACCTAAGCGCTGGGTGATGATGAAAGAGATAGCATCACTGGAGGCACCGATTGAGTCGGTCTCCGCATGTATGGGGGGTGGGACAAAGGAGCTATCTAAGGCAGGTTTAGCTGGGCTGGGGGATCTACAGTGAAATAGTACAATAAGAAATAACCGAAACAGCAATAAGCAAGGCATATTGACATGGGAGAGAGGCATAAAGCAATCACAGGTGTAATTCGAGAGAGCTAAGACAACAGCTGTTAATGGCGACAAAGTTTGGGCTGAGGCAAAACATAAACAGGATGCGGTACCGTAAAAAGGAACAGTCCAGCAGGCATCAGCTGTATAGCTGAGTTATCATAAGGTCCGGTGAACAGCAATAGGATAGATCGGAGGTAGTTCGGGGGCTGCTATAGCACTAGCGAGCAAGAGGCCACGGCTAGCGTGTGCTAGCGGGCCGGGGCTAGCAGATGGATCTTCGTGGTCGACGTCGTAACGGGAAGCCTGTTGTAACCACATCAGACGATTTCGTCGGCAGACCAGTCGTGTTGGATCGGCAGGCCTCCGTGTCAACACTAGGAGGTCCCGTCCGGTTGACAGAGAGGTAGATAGCCGGGAGATGGGCCTGGCTCAAGGCTAACTCAGGGCTGATTAGCCAACCACAACGTCAATTTGGTTGCAGGTAGCTAGTAGCGATGAATCCGGTGTTAAAGGTCCAGTGATTCAGTGATTCCGGCAGAAAAAACGATATGTTCAGGGTCGATAATGCGCTGTGCAGACAGTGCAGACTGGCCGAATAATAGTCCAGGCTAGAGCTGGCTCGCTGGTAGGTAGTGCAGGCCACGGCCACGGACAATGGTGAAGACCGCTAATGGTGGCTAATAGCAAGTAGCTAGTCAGCTGGCTAGCGATGATCCGGTGTTAAGGTCCAGTGATTCAGTGGTTCCGGCAGAAAATCCGATATGCTCTGGCTCGATAGCGCGATGTGCAGACTGTGCAGACTGGCCGACAATTGTCCAGGCTAGAGCTGGCTGGTAGGTAGTGCAAGCCACGGCCACAGACAATGGTGAAGACCACTAACGGTGGCTAATAGCAAGTAGCTAGTTAGCTGGCTAGCTGGCTAGTTTCAGCCAGAGGTTCTGGATAAAAATGTATGAAGAAACAACAGAATCCGTTCCACATTGGGTGAGGCGGGTTGCAGGAAAGTATATTTAGTTAAAGGATGGAAAGTGAGATTGAGAAATATATAAAAAAAAGACAAAAAAACTAAAAACAGGCTATTTACATGAGGACATTACAGAAAACACGACCGCACTGCTATGCCATCTTGGACTATCCCCTACCATAGCTTATGACGACATTTTACTCAATACTCTCTCGTAGTTAAATAACTTAACTCAATGCATCTTACCCTACTGCCAAATACTCACAGTTTTTGTGAGGAATAACCTTGCTGGCCATAATTCCAAAGAGAAGATTTTGCTGAGATTGCAACTGCTGAGCTGTGCTCTCATTTTGTCTCTCTACGACACAGGCTGGCCTACATTACAATGAAAGAGAGCATGGCAGCTGATTTGCCGACCGTGAAAACAACTTGGTACTCAGTGTTCTCTACTGTACCTTGTCTTCACAACACACTCAAACCCTTGCTTCTGAACCCATATCAAGCATGCTGCAGTAGCAGAAATGTAATGGTATTACCTCCCGAGATGTGCCTATTCTTGAACAGATTATTTATGCCAGTTGTTACAGCATGGATGTGAAGTGATGCTTAATTGACTAATCTTTCTAATTCGTACTAATTCAGTCATAATAAAAACAGCACCCAAATTCTACATTTGTCATTATGCTTTGTGACAATAAATGGCAACACATCAGCTGTTATTGGATGTATACTGTATATGAGTGTGTCTTGCCTGTCTTGTGTAAACACATTGACGTCTATTGCCATTAAAGCAAGCTAGTTCACCTGCAATCACCGGGGGCCCTACTAATTGAATTGATATTTGCACATAAGCCAGCGTTTCTTGACCACAGCTTTGATAGTCTATGAATAACCTTTGGCTGCGCTAATAACCTTTGGCTGCGAAGATGAGCTCCAAAGCACTTGGATCAGCATGATGGAATCACTCATTAGCCGTGTTGGAGGTGGAGAGCGGTGGAGACGGCCATCATTTCTGGGCCGGTGGAGTAGCTATATGGTTCTGGCAGGGCTTTAGCCTCAGTGCTACGCTATCGTAAATCAAGCCTGTCAGAATTCATCGAGCACAGTCTGTAATATACAGTGCAGTAGGAAATATACATTTTTTAATTGTCCCCTTGTCTCCCATGCACCCTCTCTTAATGTGTCTATGGGACATGTGAGGAAAACATGTGTTATGAGATTTCTTATTGTTCACCAGGGTGGCTTAATAGGGTAACATTGCTCATCTCTGAAGGTTTCATAGTCAAGGGTATGAGTTCCACAAGAAGGGTCTCATTAATCATACATTTACCACCATTGATAAACAGCTGGTGTGTTGAAAAGTGATAGAATGCTGCAGACCAATGGGTGTGTCAAATAGTCACGATGAAAGAGCAAACACACCAGAAACCTGTCCTGCAGACTACTGGTGAAATGCATCATCACAACAGGAAAAACAATGCCTCAAAGTTGAATTCCATTGCCAACTTTTCACCAGGAGGACGGGAAATTGGGGTAAACAGGGCATCCCTGGACGTAATTTTGCTCTTCATGCAGCCTAGCATAGTAGGCTATAGTATATAAGTATGGAAATAATTGCAACGTCTCAATTTATAGGCTATTTGGGTTCATGTGTTATTTAAATTTTTAATACAGGAGTGGAGCCATGTTGTCACTGTCCATGGTCTGTGTATCACTGTAGGTTGGTGGTTAGTTCAGCTCTTATTGCAGAAACCATACAGCATAAGCCCATGGAACCTCTATATTCATTAGTGGTTCTGTGGGCTTTCCTTGGTAACATCTATTGATCCATGAAACTCTACTGCTGCATAAAGAGCTTTCCCTGTGATAGCATGTCAATTCCAACTGCCAGTATGGAATGACCAAAGCTTCTGTTTGTTAGCCTGATCTATTGAGGGAATCTGCTTTGTGGTGAAGGAGCCAAGGTTACCTTGTGCATCTGGTTAAAAATATTATCTGGGTTTCTCCATCATGAATGAGAAAGGTTGTGTGGTGACATGGAGCCGGTGCTACTTTGAAGACAGAGGGCGCTATCAACAAAAAGATCAACAGGCTTCTCAATGGTCTTCTCCAACACTCCTTCAGAATTACAGATTTTGCGTGGTGATTCTCCACAATCTACAGCTGTCTCAAAGTAGTTATGGATTCAAATTTGAGGCTATTTACCTCATATTGTTCGTGACCATGTTTGATTTTTTTATACCAGATTATTTGAAATATGTGGTAAAATGTTAAACCTTTCAAAACCTGAAAATAATCCTATTCTGAAAGGATTTTCGTAAAATGCTTGATTTTTACATTCACTTTCATAAAGTATTCGAAGATTCACATAATTCAACAGGACCACATGTAGCTGATGTAAGCAGTGGCACTGCTGAATGTCAGAGTATTGATCCCTGTCTTCCAACTCCAAATCGCCCCTAGATACGGATATAGAAATGAAGCGACGGCTGACATTTCCATTGGAATCTAAGCCTATATACTTCCACTCTGTGACAATCACCATTGAGTAGATAGGACACGAAATCCATCATGTTGTTTGCACAGAATAGCTGAGCCCCCTAATGTTAGAAGACATTAACGAACAATCAGCAACAGGTTTGTTGGATATAATATTTTAACCTGCATTCTAAAAAAAAAACATTATCTAGTAGATCCAAAGGCCTGTTTAGAGACATGTTCTTCTCCGACCAGCCACATCTACCCGTCTCCAGGAAGAGATAGCAGCCCATATCAATATTTCATAAACAAATGAGTGATTTGATGGAGGACAGCATCAGAGTGGCCCTGGAGGGTCTGGATCAATGGTAGGATGGCTCTGCCCGGCAGTTTCTGCCAATCCCAGCCCAGGATAATGTTATTACCCATCAGTCCGAGTGGACCATCGACCAGCCCGCTGCTCTTTAAATTGGCTAATCCGATAAAAAGCATTAAAACATTTGTTCAGTGACACACAGCAGCAGGTTCAGCCCAGCACTCAGGATCGACTGTAAAAGGTCTCTCTCCTGGCTGGAGGATCTGTATTTAGAGGTTGGGGCTGTAGTCTTGTGAGTATTCAGCTACGCACTTCTCTAGGAGTAGTGGTACTCTATATGGGACTCTATGAAATAGTGTATGGAATGTCTGTAGAACACATCTTTATGGTGAAATACCATGGGGAAAGTGTTTCCAGTGAATAAAAAACATGCGTTTTTGCCATCTGCACTTTCTCAAACAGTTCCCTCATGTTCCGCAACACTTCTGGTCTCCCCTCATGCCCTCAGTGCTCTCCCCTCAAGGCCCCATGAAGTTTGTGTTAGCAGTATAGGCTAGACTTCCCCCATCCAAATTCCTCTCCTCATAGCGGTTCATACATCATGTCAGCAGCCAAGAATCTCAGCAGATCTGTCTGTGTCATGGCTGTCTCTCTATGCCCTCTCTCTCTCTCTCTCTCTCTAGGAGATAAGAGCCAGAACTTCTTGTTTGCTCTCCTCCCCCACACTTACCCTCCTCCCCAAACTACACACGGAGTAGTTCCTCTTTTGTACTGAGAGGCATTCCCCCTGGGGAGTATAGGGAGTGGGTGCGAAAGCATGAGAAAGAGGAAATGAAGGAAGGGAAATCAGGAAACTACACACCAGCGATCTATGATCGTCAACGCACAGGAAGTAACAGTTTGGAATCTACATAGAATCCCCATCTAAACAATCCACGTCATAACAGGCTGTGTGGATTCCTAATTAGACAGTAGACTTTCAGGGAAATTGTCACATGTGCAGTAGAGAACCAGCTTCAACCTCAGTCTGGGTGGTTCCCTGTACCAAGACTATAAATAGTTCCCCAGGCTTGCTTTTATTTGTCTGTCCACAAAACCATTAGCGAATTAAAGTTGTAATCTGTATATTGATCTGTGCTCTGTAAAAAATGTGCTCCCTCTGTTCTTTCTCTGTTCTCTCTTTTTTTCTCACTCACCCCCCACACACTCACCTCTCTCACTCTCTTACATACAAATATACTGTATCTACAACCAGTCACATCAGAACTTCAGCATTCATAAAATACAATACATATTCTTCAAAATGTTTCAATTTTTTACCTTGTCCTTTGAGAATGATACCGTTGCAAGTTCCACGTGTTCAACTTGTATGGTGTAAATTTGTCTGTCTGTAAGACAAATTAACATTCTGGAACACAACACTGATACAAGTATATCTGTATCTAACTATTTAACAGACTTTGGTGGACACTCATGGTTACTTTATGTGGTCTCTCTATTAAGCGCTGTGGCACTCCTCTCTTCGTATGAATGGTATTAGTTGTTTGGCTGGTATAGTTGTAAAGAGGTATAATAGCTTTATCTTGGCCAGGTCGCAGTTGTAAATGAGAACTTGTTCTCAACTGGCTTACCTGGTTAAATAAAGGTGAAATAAAAAAAATAAAAAATAAAAATAGTGTGGGCCTGTGTGTGGTAGACTGGGGTCCACAGCAGGGGGCCATAGCCAATGACACTGGAACAATGAGGCATGTGAAGGAATCACGTGACTGTCTAGCTGACCACCTACCCCACTCAAATATTGATGAGGCCAGATTCTAAAGAGAGCTACACTGCCTCACTGGGTTGTGTGCAACTCAATCAAGCAAATATACCTCAGAATATGATTTGAGACACAATAGACAGTATAATCTGGTTACAATGAAACAGATTATTGGAATGCAGCTGTTGTCCACATTTTCTAACATTGCTCCTACCTGCGTGTATCAGATACATTTTAATATATGAGCCACTCTGCTGAAACTTACAGTAAAAGTCAATCCTGAAATTAGAGGCCAAAAACATATGCTTAAACAAGATTCACTACAGTCAGAGTAATTTAATTTTAATTTTGCATGAAATCTGAAGGTGGTTCGCTTGGTTTGTAAGGGCAAGGATGACCTCTGAGGTGGATTTGTCTACAATCAATAAGCTGCTCTATCCCAGCCTCTGAACCTTTATCAGTTGCCTCTGATCTAGCCTGAGTTTGTGTCAATTTGTTGGAATGACTGATGGCCTGGGCCTGTCTCTGTGGTGGAGAGACAGACTAGCGTCTCTCACCACCAGAGCAACCGTGTGCAAACAGATCAGTGGCTTCCCACTGGGCAAAGACGTCAATTCAACGTCTATTCAACATTGGTTCAATGTAATTCTGCTGAAATGGTGTGTTAACAACGTTGATTCAACCAGTGTGTGCCCAGTGGGTTATGATTAACCTACCGTAATTAACAACACATGACAAAGAGGGCAAGGGAGAGTGAGAAATTGTATTTGTTAGTGAAGTCAATCATTATTAAATAGTTAATTGCCATAGCAGCATTGTTTACCATGTGTCCACAACATATTGAAACTGAAAAATTTAAAAAGTAGAAGCAATGTATTCTGTAACACACATAACTTTCATTTATTGTAGCCTATGATTATTTTAATAATGTTGCGTCACTGTGAGTACAGTTTGTTCAACACCATTGCTCAGGCGTAGTGCAGTGAAGTATCGGCACAAAAGAGTGGTCCACGTTTTTTTGTCACTTTCATTTAACTTCCTGTGGGACCTCCCTCATTCACCAGGGGAAGCCTGGTGCTGAATCTTCTGAATCCAAGTCGTCTGTCATCATGTTACATGTTCTGTGACCTGGAAACATCTGCAGGACAGAGGACAGTGAGAAGCTATCCTTGCAGCTGAACACAGAGCAGTACACTTCAACTTCAACCTATACTTTTTTGTTACATTGAGATATCACAGTTTATGCTCATATTAGCACTCACATACAATGCCTTCACAAAGTATTCATACCCCTTGACTTATTCCACAATGTGTTGTGTTACAGCCTGAATTCAAAATCGATTAAATATTTTAAGAAATCTCACCCATCTACACAAAATACCCTATAATGACAAAGTGATACGTATTGAAATGAAATAAATAAATATTACATTTACATAAGTATTTACACCCCTGACTCAATACTTTGTAGAAGCAGCTTTGGCAACGATTGCTGCTGTGAGTCTTTCTGGTTAAGTCTCTAAGAGCTATCCACACCAGGATTGTACAACATTTGCCCATTATTCTTTAAAAGATTCTTAAAGCGCTGTCAAATTGGTTGCTGATCATTGCTAGACAACCAGATTCAGGTCTTGCCATAGATTTTCAAGTAGATTTAAGTCAAAACTATAACTTGGATACTCGGGAACATTCACACTCTTCTTGGTAAGCAATTCCAGTGTAGAATTGGCCTTGTGTTTTAAGTTATTATCCTGCTGAAAGGTGAATTCATCTCCCAGTGTCTGATGGAAAGCGGACTGAACCAGGTTTTCCTCTAGGATTTTGCCTGTGCTTAGCATCATTCCGTTTCATTTTTTATCCTCCCCAGTCCTTAACGATTACAAGCATACCCATAACATGATGCAGCCACCAGTATGATTGAAAATATGGAGAGTGGTACTCAGTGATGTGTTGTATTGGATTTGTATTCAGGACAAAAAGTTAATTGCTTTGGCACATTTTTGCTGTATTACTTTAGTGCCTTGTTGCCAAAAGGAATATATTTTATTCTGTACAGGCTTTCTTCTTTTCACTCTGTCAGTTAGGTTAGTATTGTGGAGTAACTTCAATGTTGTTGACCCATCCTCAGTTTTCTCCTAACACAGCCATTAAACTCTGTAACTGTTTTAAAGTCACCATTAGCGTCATGGTGAAATCCCTGAGCGGTTTCCTTACTCTCCGGCAACTGAGTTAGGAAGGACGCCTGTATCTTTGTAGTGACTGGGTGTATTGATACACTATCCAGAGTGTAATTAATAACTTCACCATACTCAAACGGATATTCAATGCTGCTTTTTTTACCATCTACCAATAGGTGCCCTTCTTTGCAAGGCATTGGAAACCCTCCCTGGTCTTTATGGTTGAATCTGTGTTTGAAATTCACTGCTTGACTGAGGGACCTTACAGATAATTGTATCTGTGGGGTACAGAGATGAGGTAGTTTTCAAAAATCATGTTAAACACAATAGCACACAGAGTGAGTCCATGCAAAATATTAAGTGACTTGTTAAGCACATTTTTACTCCTGAACTTATCCAGGCTTGCCATAACAGAGGGGTTGAATATTTATTGGCTCAAGACATTTCAGCTTTTCATTGTTTATTAATTTGAAAAAAATTCTAAAAACATAATTTCACTTTGACATTATGGGGTATTGTGTGTAGGCCAGTGACAAAAAAATCTAAATGTAATCAATTTTAAATTCAGGCTGTAACACAACAAAATGTGGACAACGTCAAGAGGTGTGAATACTTTCTGAAGGCACTGTATGTTGATGACACAGGCATATGTTGATGCACCTACAGTATCTGGCTGTGACCCAACCTTGGAGCCTCCGGCTGTATCTCACGTCTCATAGCACCCACTATGCCTGAAAAGCACTTTCATTTCTGTTGCTCAACCCTTTTTCTAGTGGACTGTCATTCCAACCCACATTTGTTTTCCCATGGGAGTTGCTCAAATCCGGGATGACGGGTGCTAAATCCTCTCTTAAAAGTAACAACTTTTTGTTTGCATAACAATCCCTCATTCCAAGTAACTCTACAATACACTGCAGTCATGTGGAATAAAGGATGGTTTCTTTTTATGTAAACAGCAAACAGTTATAAGTTACCTATAACTTTATTTTCATGTGTTTGTCAAAGGCCAGTTTTTTGTTACTATAGGCTGCTTAGTCATAGTAAATTACTGTATAATCTTTCTAAATTGTCTGCAAATGAAATAACAGGGAAGTCAGTGGCAACAATAATCCACAAACCAGACTATTGTGTCAATCAGGGTGTAGTGTGAAATCCACACACCTCTCATCATGGCATGAAAGGCTCTTCCAGTTTGCCCTCACCCAACCATATTCAGGACAAACATATTATAGACCAAGGACATCTTGTATTATGCAAAAAGGTGTCTATTTATTCCCCAAACACAGCCCTGCATAAATTTGACCCCCCCTCTGGCAAAGTGTTGCATTATGTCTTGGATGAGACACTGGGGGGCTTTCCAGTGAACTAAAGTGACATCTTGTGGCAAAGAGGAAACACTATAGCTAGAGGCCAAGGTCAGAAAGATCAAGTGTGGTCAATAGCCTTGAGGTAATCTTCTATTTCAACAGCCATTCAACATGATAAGACACAACCGTTTCTGATAACCTTTCATTTGAAAAAATATACTGTACATGCTAATCAAGTCCATACACCTCTTAATATTAGGAAGGTGTTCTTAATGTTTGGTATACTCAGTGTATGTAGCCTATTGTCTATTTTTTGTTGAACCCTGGGTTGAATTGAAACAATAGCTGTTGATGACTTCGCAAATGCTATATATGCCTAAATATTGATGATATATGTCTTAGAAAGTATGGTTACATTTAATTTGCTCTGTTAAACCTACCCTTCGGAATGACTTTGATAGCAACTGGGAATGTATTTAGTTATTAAGAGATCTCTCAATAATCATTCTCACGATAGCACATTGGTAGTAGTCAGCGACAAATATAAGCAGGGCTTAGTTATAGTCTTGGATGGGAGACCAAATGAATAGCTGTACGTAGATCAATTCTCCAGTAGGAGGTGCTGCCCAGCCTATTGTTTTTTTTTCTGATAATGGATATACAGTAACGTTGAAGATCTGACATTGTTTCAAAGGTACAAATTCAACATATTTGTCTATGTTGGAAATTGGTTACCATGATGACATAATGGTCCTCTGTAGCTCAGCTGGTAGAGCACGGCGCTTGTAACGCCAGGGTGGTGGGTTCGATCCCCGGGACCACCCATACACAAAAATGTATGCACGCATGACTGTAAGTCGCTTTGGATAAAAGCGTCTGCTAAATGGCTTATTATTATAATCATGTGGTTGAAATTTCCATGTCACAATACCTTGACAAATTACGTTGAGTCAACCAGTTTGTGCACACTGGGGTGTAGGATCTTAATTTGAACAGTTCCGTCTCAGGAATAAAATAATCCTGCAGCATTTCAAGAGGTACACCATCTGAATGCACCTATTTGTAAGTCGCTCTGGATAAGAGCGTCTGCTAAATGACGTAAATATCACAGTTTATGCTCATATTAGCACTCACATATGTTGATGAAACACGCATATGATGTTGATGCACCTACAGTATCTGGCTGTGACCCAACCTTGGAGCCTCCAGCTGTATCTCACGTCTCATAGCACCCACTATGCCTGAGAAGCAATTTTGTTTCTGTTGCTCAACCCTTTTTCTAGTAAACTGTCATTCCAACCCACATTTGTTTTCCCATGGGAGTTGCTTAAATCCGGAAATGACGGGTGCTTGATCCTCTCTTAACAGTAACAAATTATAGACCAAAGACATTATGTCTATCCCCATTATGCAACATATGTCTACTTATTCCCCAAACACAGCCCTGCATCAATTTACCCCCCCCCCCCTGGCAAAGTGTTGCATTATGTCTTGGATGAGACACTGGGGGGCTTTCCAGTGAACTAAAGTGACATCTTGTGGCAAGGAGGAAACACTATAGCTAGAGGCCAAGGTCAGAAATTGTGGTCAATAGCATTGAGGTAATCTTCTATTTCAACAGCCATTCAACATGATAAGACACAACCGTTTTTGATAACCTTTCATTTGAGGAAATATACTGTACATCCTAATAAAGTCTGGAATTATTAGGGATAGCAGCTAAAGCATTTGGACATGTGCCTCTGTGCCTCACCGTCAATCATGAGATTCTGTTCAGCTTTTAGTTATATCGACTAAACCGGCGTACAAGGATCATCAAAGATAAGACAAAGTTTGAAGTGTGCCATAATGTCTGCAGATTCACTATGCACATAAAGTAATGAGAGAAACAATGCTTATTCCACCCGTTTATTAGCATTAAAGTTGTTGAACAGGAATGTTAAGTTGATATGGCTATTAGCTGAGTAAAACCAGACAAAACATCAGCTAAAAATACACTGATCTGTCTGGCACACCTTGTTCACCTGGATGTCATTATCTTAATGACTTTACCATTGTTCTACCTTGTGTGCTTAAATCCCCTAGAAAGGCCATGTTTTTTAAAATGAGGCCTTATTTTCCATTCATAACATTTTAAGTGAGATGGAATCTTTCTGAAGTTTCCAATCTGTAGTTTTCAGTTCTATTTTCTTCAAAAATGAACCACAAAATCTGCTGGTAAATGGGTAATGGATGAATGATTAAGGATTTTCACACACTGGATAGTGAACTGTAATTTTTTGACAGGATAGGGGACATCTCAAATTACGTAATATTTGGGAAGTAGGATTCAGGAAGTACGCTTTGCTTCATCACACTGACGCCTTCTGGTCAGGGTTTTTCCCAGCATCAGTCAATACCACCCATCACACCACATACCGTTGAGTCCCTGCGAAACATATCCTCCCCTTTCCGATGGTAATGAGTTAGCATAGTGTGACATCTGACAGCGGGACGATACAGGGAGACCCAAAAAACACTGGGGGGTACCAGGCGGGCTCGTCAACTCCTCCTCAATATGACTGACCGTCCTGACTTCACTACGGATACCACCTTCCTCCTCTTCCTCTATCTCCTCTTCCTCTATCTCCTCCTCTTTCTTCTCTTCAGTGTTAACTGGACTGATTGGTCATATCAGGCAGTGTGTGTCACGGTCAGAGCTGAAGCACAAAGACAGTGGGTAAGCTGTCTCCCATGGTGTGGATAAAGATACACAGAGGTCCTTTCACTGCTCTGCTCAGCACTGTGACGGAGTGACTCTGAGAGCACTGCAGCTCCAGGGTGTATTTCAACTCCATTACTACGCCTCAATCCAAATGTCCAATAGCTTGCCTTCAATGATAATACATTTACAAGGTTAAAAGAGTTCAAAACGTCACACATTTTAGCTCTGATGTCCCTTACGTGTGCTATTTTGATAATACACAAAAACTGCCTCTGTTTAGGGAACTGCAATTGCTTATCTGTAAAAAAAATCTTGCTTATTTTACAGAACTCAGTGGCCTCATTTAAAAAGAGGCAAGAAGCATAGAGGCCATAGCAAGAGGCCATAGCAACCTCAGTGGAGACACAACAAGCAGGTTTTTGTTTGTGGCAAAGGGCTACTTGGCTTTCCCTATTTCTGCTCTCTTGCACACTTGCACGATTGGACACACACACACACACACAATCCTTCAGACCCTGTGTGAATGGTAGTGTAGTGTCCTTGCATAGGCAGTGTTTACAGGATGTTATCTGTCTCAGTGCCTGCCCCTCATCCCTCGGAGTGGGTTCCCGTTGGAATGCAGAGAGGGGATGGAGGAGTTCCAAAGGGGGAGTGACGAGAGAGAGACAAGGAGAGAGAGAGGAGAGAGAGAGAGACTACATATACATCCCAACACTAGGAGGCTGGTGTTCAGAGGCACAGCTGGACTGTTGGATAACTGGACTGCACCCCCCTGTATATTTTATTGGACTATTAGAGGTGAGTTTCTTCCTCTTTTCTTTATCTCTCTTCTTTATCTCTCTGGGCAGTTTTGTTTACCCAGATGTTCTATTCTTTGACAAACTGATCTGGTTTGAGAAGTATAGGGTACCTCTGAGACCTACTGTATATGAAAAAATGAGGAACTGGTTTTGAAATATCCACTTTATTTGTGCACTGACAAGACAAACAGGTGAAATTCAAGTGCAATTTGAGATGTTGGGATAACATTGTTAACGGATGTGGTCTTGTTGGTGTCTCATGACTCAAGGATGTGGTCTCCATAAGAGCTCTATAGGCTGGTTTCTTGCCAAAGTGGAATGGAAAATAATGGGTAGCAATAAGATTTTATTCAGCACTCCTATGTTCAAAGGATTTGAGAGAAGTTGAGTGATATTGAAAAGCAGTCAAAATATATCCTGTTGGTTACAAATATAGTTTGGGGCTCGCCTTTTTCTTCCTCTTAATTGTACCCTTGGATTACCATTCTCACAGTCAACTATTTTTGTTTTACAAGTGAAGACTTGACATATCCTAAACCAGGACAATTTCTCAGTAAGTATTTTCCTTCACTATTCTTTTTTATTAGAATGCCTTCAGTTCAATGTTGTGATGAGTCACAAGTGAATTCTACAAAATACTTCAAAATTCCAATTATTTAATGTACTCTTAACACAATTGTTTTGACATTGTGTAACTTAAAAATGGGATAGCAATAACTGATGATGTTAGCTTATTTAATAGGACTAACCTAATTAGTACAGTGGTAGTCCTTGGGAAAGCATGTACAATGACACCATTCATCTTGCCATGCAGCCATTACTGGTAAGCCCATGGTCTATAGGTGTAGATATTAATCTCTAATTTGTGTTTTTCATTCAAATTAAAATGACTGATGCTACATTGTACATGGAGTTGCTGTGAATTCAATGACCCAATTGCATTTCAATTAACTGACATTTTAATGTGTGGGAGAAGAGTGTGTTTTTAATTACAGAACAAGTGCAATGGTGTTTTTTTTTCCTTAGATCTGGGTGTGCCTTTTTTCTGTAGTGGATATTGTCTCAGGGGAATGAGAAATGTGTGAGCTCATCTCTCTTGTGTATTTTACATTGAAAATCATATGTTCACAAAGTAAATCCCCTTTTTCCCAGGTTGTGGACATCTGTCTTTGCTTTGGGTCTTGGCTATTGTTAGGCTTGTCAATTCAACTCCAAAAAGCCAGCACTGCAGTGTTGCGCAACTCTACCCGTCATAAAGCGAGAGTACACACACTGCTTTTGATGTTTGCTCTGAATCAACATAAACATTCAGTATATTTATTCTAATGCATGGTTTGAAGTGAGTCAGTGCCACTGAAGCTGTGATCGAGTCCTGTCATAAACCTGTCATAAACATGAGACTCTGGGTGTGGCATGAAACTAGACTCTTGCATGTCCCAACAAGTTCTCCATTTGTTTCATTGCTGAGAGTAGTTTGTTCTATTTGACTCCAAATGTCTGATGTAATCTGTGTTAGATACTGTTCGTGTTTCTGTGTTAGATACGATCAGTGGTGGAAAAAGTACCCAATTGTCATACTTGAGTAAAAGTAAAGATACCTTAATAGAAAATGACTCAAGTAAAAGTGAAAGTCACCCAGTAAAATACTACTTGAGTAAAAGTCAAAAAATGTTTGGTTTTAAATATACTTAAGTATCAATGATTTCAAATTCCTTATATTAAGCAAGCCAAATGGCACCATTTTCTTGTTTTTTTTAAATGTACAGATAGCCAGGTGCACACTACAACACTCAGACATCATTTACAAATGAAGCATGTGTGTTTAGTGAGTCCACCAGATCAGAGGCAGTAGGGATGACCAGGGATGTTCTCTTGATAAGGGCGTGAATTTGACAATTTTCCTGTCCTGTTAAGCATTCCAAATTTAACTAATACTTTTGGGTGTCGGGGGAAAATGTCTGGAGTAAAAAGTTCTTTATTTTCTTCAGGAATCTAGTAAAGTAAAAGTAGTCAAAAATATAAATAGTAAAGTAAAGTACAGATAAGTTTGCCGATGACGGGGCCTGATCACCGACAACGACCAGACAGCCTATAGGGAGGTCAGAGACCTGGCCGTGTTGGCAGGACAACACCTCTCCCTCAACGTGATCAAGACAAAGGAGATGATTGTGGACTACAGGAAAAAGAAGAGGACCGAGCACGTCCCCATTCTTATCGACGGGGCTGTAGTGGAGCAGGTTGAGAGCTTCAAGTTCCTTGGTGTCCACATCACTAACAAACTAACATGATCCAAGCACACCAAAACAGTCATGAAGAGGGCACGACAAAACCTATTCCCCCTAACGAGTCTGAAAAGATTTGGCATGGGTCCTCAGATCCTCAAAAAGTTCTACAGCTGCACCATCGAGAGCATCCTGAATGGTTGCATCGCTGCCTGGTATGGCAACTGCTCGGCCTCCGACCGCAAGGCACTACAGAGGGTAATGCATACGGCCCCAGTACATCACTGGGGCCAAGCTTCCTGCCATCCAGGACCTCTATGCCAGGGGGTGTCAGAGGAAGGCCCTAAAAATTGTCAAAGACTCCAGCCACCCTAGTCATAGACTGTTCTCTCTGTTACCGCACGGCAAGCAGTACCGGAGCGCCAAGTCTAGGTCCATGAGGCTTCTAAACAGCTTCTACCCCCAAGCCATAAGACTCCTGAACATCTAATCAAATGGCTACGCAGACTATCTGCATTGCCCCCCCCCCCCCCCCTCCCCTATGCATAGTCACTTTAATAACTCTACCTACATGTACATATTACCTCAATTACCTCGACTAACCGGTGCCCCCCGGTGTATATAGCCTCGCTACTGTTATTTTATATTGTATTTCTTTGTGTGATTTCTTTTGGTATTCTTTCTTAAAACTGCATTGTTGGTTAAAGGCTTGTAAGTAAGCATTTCACTGTAAGGTCTACACCTGTTGTATTTGGCGCATGTGACAAATACAATTTGATTTGATTTGATACCCCCCAAAAACGACTTAAGTAGTACTTTCAAGTATTTTTACTTAAGTACTTTACACCACTGGATACGATGATGATGACGTAGCCTCCCGAGTGGCACAGTGGTCTAAGGCACTGCATCGCAGTGCTAGCTGTGCCACTAGAGATCCTGGTTTGAATCCAGGCTCTGTTGTGACCGGGAGACCCATGGGGCAGCGCACAATTGGCCCAGGGTAGGGGAGGGAATGGCTGGCAGGAATGTAGCTCAGTTGGTAGAGCATGGCGTTTGCAACGCCAGGGTTGTGAGTTCGATTCCCATGGGGGCCAAAATATATATATATATATAATGTATGCACTCACTAACTGTAAGTCGCTCTGGATAAGAGCGTCTGGTAAATGTAATGATCAAGTCATCTCCAACAGAAACTTCTTCAAACAAATAGCTAGCTAATCCTTAGAAATAAAAAAAATACACAAAGTCTGACGTTGCTGTCTTAACATTATTTCACCTTTACAAGAGTTTTATATATTTTTTCCTCTTTCTCTTTCAGACATCAACATAGTCGAAGATTCTTTGAAGACCAAGTTGGACATTGTTAGTTTGTGATAGAGCCCTCAAAATGACCAGTGTGGCAGAATGGCTCGTGCAGAACAGGGGCAAGATCGAGAAGGGGGTGGAGATCATGGGACAGGCCTCCGCAGTCCTGGCAGCCACTGTGGGCCAGCTCCATCCCGTCCTGGAGGCCGTGTTCGTAGCCTCCGCTGAGATCCTCAGCAACCCGGAAGGGCAGGACGCCCGCTACCTGACTGAGCAGTTCAGCATGGTCAACCAGAAACTGGAAGGCATCCAGGCTGAGATCGACCAAATCGCCCTGGAGCTGCAGAAGACCTCCTTGAATAAGCAGAACTTTGACCGTGAGGCACAAATGCTCAGCCAGTACGAAAAGTTCCAGGACTTTGTCAACGCCAAGCCCAAGTTCAAAGAGAAGAAGATGGAGAAGTTCCTCAGCCATTATGAGAACACGGACACAGACTTGAACCTGGACGCCCTCTATAATGCTGTTACTGGGGACAATACCTCAGGTGACCCCATGCTGGAGACAGTGGTTTCCACAGAACAAAGGAGTAGAAGGGCGGTAGAAGATTTCTGTGCCAGGCTTAAGAAGCTCTTTGTGGTGGGCATCATTGCTGTCATGGGTTACGCCAGCCTCAAGGAAGGGGTTGTGGGGGATGAGATGGTGAAGAAGTGGCAGGAGCGTATGGAAGATGTTGAGAACCGCATGAAAGCAGCGGTGGACGATTGCACTGAAAACTTTGCTGATCAAGCCAAACTGGACATGGAACACCAGCTTCAGGAGAAACCTGGAAGTGTTGACCTTGACTTCACCAAATCCCTATTAGACACCCTTATTAAGAAATATGACTGGGTGAGCTGGTCTATCAGGGTCTTCAATGACAAGGAGCGCATTTTCTTTTTCAACTGGCTAGCTGGAAAGAAGTACCATGGAAGTAGAGGAGGAGCTAATTACTTTGATGTGTTGACCAAGAACAACATCAAAGTGGTGATCTCTTTCAGTGTTCAGCCTAAGCCTATCAACAAGGGTCAGATCCAGCAAGAGATTGAGGGGCAGAAACTGAAAGGGAACATGATAGATGTGGCTCAGGCCCTCAGCAGAAGTCTCCCCAACTGCTTGGTGCATGCTGTCAGCCACTATAAGGAAGTGGTGGAGACCAACAACTTCCAAGAGGAGTGTTACTACTACGGAAAACACAAAAAAGCGTACCTATGCGTTCATCCTGAGTAGCCTTTTGTTACACACTGCAATGGAAAATAGAGTAGTTATAATGGGGAAAACTACAAATATAATTCATTAATGTTTATATCTGAGTTTAGATGTGTTTTTATTGATATCTCAAACCTAGCTGATGCTTTAGCTATTGATTGTGGGAAATGTAATCTCTTGTTACCGACTGCAAAATGTTTATTTGTTTATCGGCCTTGTAGATTTTTGTGTAGTTTGTGATAATTAAAACCAGGGGTGTCAAACACACGGCCCACGAGGGCCAGATTTTTGTGGGGGAAAAACGATGTATAGTGGATTGTCTTTTGCAAAATTTCACGGCAAAGAAATATATCCAATTTACAGTACGGCCCCTCAACCTCGTTGAAGACCGAATGCGGCCCCCTGGGCAAAATTAGTTTGACACCCCTGGTTTAAACTATTATAATTTTTATATGTGTATAAATGGACATATATGAGACATTTTCTGTCAGGCTGTGGGTATCTACTCAACAACAGTGACAATGTATGATAACTTAGTACTTCCTCCTACCAAATAGAAAAGTAAGATACCTTATTTTACCTGCATTCCAGTATTCCATACTGTAAATTAGCACATCAGCCAGCGTAATAATATGTGTTATGTAAGCTTACTGCAAAAAACTATTTATCCTCATCAATGTACTGAGGACTTACTCAAGCTCCTTTTGAAAATGCAGTTGATAGATGCACCACACTGTCCAAATCTATAGTCTGTTACAAGAGCCTTACAACATTACATCTCTGTCTATATTTACAATTTTATAAACTTCATACAGCTATAATTTCTCATGTTTATGGTCTTCTTTATTCATAATAAACCACAATATAAAGGACATTGTTATCACTGGTCATCATTATGCAATAGTAAATTAGGACTTGTATATTATAGTTCTATCTGCAGCTGAGGAAATGTGTATAATTGTCATGATAACATAATTTTAGAGGGTACTGTATGTTAAAACGTTTAAGCAGTGGGACATGTAGTTATGGGCCTCTGTAGCTCAGCTGGTAGAGCACGGCGCTTGTAACGCCAAGGTAGTGGGTTCGATCCCCGGGACCACCCATACACAAAAAAAAAAATGTATGCACGCATGACTGTAAGTCGCTTTGGATAAAAGCGTCTGCTAAATGGCATAATATTATTATTATAAACATTGATACTGATCATGTGTGACAGTTAATTTACATGACTCCCTAAACAATCACCAGCTCACGCAATCTAAATACAATTATTCATCAGCAAATGTTATAATAGTCTTGGTAAAATACTTTTGTCAGCTATTTGTCAAAGGAGTGTAATTTAGTCGTTTCCATGTTGACCGGGAAAATATGCTATCATTTGTTCAAGAACTTGTCTAACCACCACCCAAGTTTAGCTCTCTTTCGATGGGTGTGTCACTTTAACTGTAATATGAGAACCATGTGACCAATAGGAAGAGAAAAACAGATCGGAAGAATAATTTGCTTTTCTTCCTCAAACTAAAGCGAATGAAAAGGTGAGTTTTTAGACAAACATAATTGCATATGACCATTTACATGTTTCTTCAATGGGCTTATACAGTTCTTGGGATTTTTTCCAGTTCTTGGGATATTATCGCAGCTGTTTTCATTAGTTGCGCAGTTCTTTAACGAGTCGTCTGGTAAACTTGGTCATTACTTTTTGAGATCCCACGACATCATTGAATACATTACTTTATAATGTCGTGCGCATTTAAATAGTTGCCAATGTTTTACTGTAAGTTGCGCAGAACACACAATGTAACTAAGTGCACAATGTAAACTTCTGTCAATACAGTAGATGGGCGTTGGTAGACTACAATAGGTGACATAATGTGCAGGCCTTTTCCAGGAAGTGTTTCTCGTGGCCATAATTATATATTGTCATGATCCAAGTATCACTGCAGTGGCAAAAGTGCTGAATTTAATAAATTGACATATTGTTACAAGGTCTTATCATATTAATCCACGAGGTATGCTGACTATAGGGCGTTAAACAAGATACTGAAATAAAGCAATTAGAACCCTTGTTGGACGAGCTAATCGATACATTTCCCATTAAGAGGCCACATGAACCGCTTTTAACAACAACAACTGTAATATGATTGCACTTCTCGGCTTGCAAAGAGCTATGTCCATTTGTTAAATGCAGTCAGTTATGGCCGGTCAGTGTTTATGTGGGCAAGCTTCACAGGATGATTTGGCCACCACTCTCAACTAGTCCTCAATCGACATAGATACTGTAGCTTACTGATTGTTTGGGCCACTCAAATGTTGCCATTTATTCTTGCAGCTTGACATGCTTTTTATTGAATTTAGGACTCAAATCATGAAAAGAAGACACTATCAAATGTCTATCTTGATGGCCCGATATTGATATACAAATGGATCAGTTATGATGTTGACATTATTACTTCAGTAGGCCTAACTGCACTTCAGTGGACATCAGTTAATGTACATTTTAAGGTTGGCTGGTCTGCTTGTTATTTGGTGAATTGTTGGGCCTGAGATATGCGTCCTTTGTGGAACTACAGATATAGCACTTTTGAGTCTGTACCCACTGGGCACAGACGTAAATTCAACGTCTATTCCACGTTGGTTCAACATAATTTCATTGAAATGACGTGGAAACAACTTTGATTCAACCTGTGTGTGGCTAGTGTCTAAGCCTAATTCTTGCACATCTGAAAATGTACAATCACCATCACTTTACCCTGGATAATTTGTCTGCTTTAGTGCTGTAGAGGTACTTCACATACACTCAGACCATGAGACAACCCCAAGGAGTTAGGGTTTTAGTGGAGAGCTGAAATGTCTAATTTTTTTGCATGGCAGTGGATATGGCTAAATCAAATGAGATGGATGTTCTTCTATCCTAATGCATGCCATTTCACTTCCATCATTGAATTGGCTTCTAATGCAGATGTTGTATCAATGAGAGCTGTGTATTTTTTCAAAGCTATTTGCACCATTTTTTGTATGATAGCTGCTGATATAATAGTATCAGTTAATCTGCTTATATTTAGTATGCTGTATTATAAATTCTAATCAATTACATTGACAGGGCTGGCAACTTTTGAAGAAAGCTTGGAATGAGATTTTCTATGCGAATTTCATTGCCCCCTGGCACAACCCCTATACCTGGTGTCTGGGGGTCCTCCCCCATGAAAATTGTACTGTTTTAAAGCTCATTTCCTGCAATTCTACGTATTTTGAAATGGCTTAGGCCTATGAGTGGAACATTGTAAAAAATGAAAACCACAGGTCAGGTGTATTCAGGATGCTTTGAACAATAAATGAACACTCAAAATTCAACGACTTTGTAACTTTTAGATTTTTGGGGTAGTTTGACACTTTATTTAGACCGTAATGAAATTAGATGGGGAGACAGACACATGGGAGAAACCGTGGGAAGGTTGGAAGCAGGGATTGATCCCTGTTCTCAGGTGGAAAGTTGTATGTGACACGTGCTGGGGAGTGTTACCACTACACAAAGGCTCAGCACAATAAATACTTATATTAATGGTTGATGGCAGTGGGTAGCCAAATCATAGATTGCAGTCTACTTGTCCATAGACTGCTTTCAAGTTAAGGACACAAACAATTTGTATTTTGTCATATGGGTGAACTATCTCTTTAAAATAGGGCTGGAAGAAAATCCTCCTTGCACTCCAGGAGGGTTGGCCACTCCTGATCTATGTTTCCCAAGTGCTGGGTGTTTGAAAATTTGTGTGACTTATTCAAAACTGTACATGAATGGCTGCAAAAATACATAGTCTCATATAATTCATTTTCAAAGGCACAAATAGACATATCAGATTTGAAATATGTGATTACACTGGCAAAATTGGAAGAAGTGGAATAATAAAATAAGGGTGGGGAATAACAGTGTTCTTGCTGACAAGCACACTAATTACCCTATATTTAACCCATTGTTAAGAATGGGAATTGTTCCATTGATCAGACTAAATAAAGTAAATAGATAAAATCTTGTGAAGACAAGATTACATAAATCTGCCCCTACACCCTCCCTAACCAAATAATTTGTATATTTATTGTCCCCCCTCTAGAATCAAACTTACACTTTTGAGTTCACAATCTGTTTGACAAAAAATATATATAGTTATAAATCAGGTCACCCTACCAAACCTCCCTGCTAAAACAAGGGGACTAATGCAAGTGTGGATTAAATCGACTTTAGTATGTGCTGTCAAAAGGCTGCATTCTGCAATAGAGCTCACTAGCTTGTAGTCCTAAAACCCAGAAGCTTGTAGTCCTAAAACCCTGAAATTAGTTACGTCTGGTTCATTCAGCCATCCCTATGGGAAGAAATGAATGGGGAAAGAATAGAGTTTTGGAATAAACGCCCAAAATAAGGTCTGAGGTTAACACAGGCTTATGAGATCTTATACGTTTTGTTCTATGAGATAATAGCAGTCAGTTAACATGACCTTTACCTGATGAACATTATCTCATAGAACAAAACGTAAAAGATCTCCTAAGCCTTTGTTTACCACAGACCTTATTTTCTGCATTTATCCAAAAATCGTACAAAAATGCCATTCATCTTTCCCATAGGCTTTGTCCAACTAACCATGGTGGAGTTAGTGCCTACAAAAAGACACCATTACTATTTCTCTCTATAGGAACGGGAATAACAGCAACCTCATTTTGTTGACAACATTGTACATAAAACAGCGCTACTGTGCTGCTCTTTTTACAGTTCAACCGCTCTAATCTTGAGGGGCGTTTCATTAAAACGAGCATCCAATCCCCTTGATCCCTTACATAACTAGACCAATCATATGCTTCAATGTGTTGCGGTTCACAGTGCTGTGGCAAGACAATGGGCGGATTTGATTATGCTGAGCTACGGCGCACCGTGCAAAGGCCCGTCACGTCATCGGGCGAAAGCGGGGAGGGAGGAGCGCCATTCTCAAATCGAACAGTAATCTGTGCCGCTCTGTCATTTTGTCGACAAGGCAGCATGGTGTGGGGGGGGGCTCCCGAGTGGCGCAGCGGTCAAAGGCACTGCATCGCAGTGCTTGAGGAGTCACTACAGACCCGGGTTCGATCCCAAGCTGTCACAGCCGGCCATGACCAGGAGACCCATGAGGCGGCGGACACATGTGGCCAGCGTTGTCCGGGTTAGGGGAGGGTTTGACTGGCCGGGAGCGACTCCTTGTGGCAGGCTGGGCGCCTGCAAGCTGACTTCGGTCGCCAGCTGGATGGTGTTTCCTCCGACACATTGGTGCGGCTGGCTTCCGGGTTAGGCGAGCAGTGTGTCAATGAGCAGTGCGGCTTGGCAGGGTCGTGTTTCGGAGGGGGCATGGCTCTCAACCTTCGCCTCTCCCAAGTCCGTAGGGGACTTGCAGCGATGGGACAAGACTGTAACTACGAATTGGGGTAAAAAGTACAAAAATAAAAAGGCAGCATGGTGCATCGTCCAGAAACATACATCTCTTTTCCATAAAATCACTGTTCGAAAATTCTAACTTTATTTCATTGGGAAGGCAGATAAAGCGTTTTTTTATCAAAAGCAATCACTTTTACATGGGAAAAAACACAGAATCCTACTAATTACTACACGTCCTTAATTATGTCACTTTTGTTTTGAGCGGACTTAACCGTGGGCTTTAAAACGGGGCACCTGGCTCACGCCCGGGAGGCAGCCGGTTCCAAATCAAATGCAATCAACTTTCAACCAACATGCCTGCTTGGGCGAGATTAATCAAACCCCCTCAATGATAGAGGTTCCGCTTGTGATGTTAAATTGCAGGCGCAGATCAAGGGGCCAGGGTTCAGGTCTAGAAGCATGTTTCTACTGCTCCTACAGTTTTGCTTCGGTACTGCTGTTTAGCTGACGCCCGGCCCAGAAAGACAATTTCCATACAACTGCCACATAGAGAAGTCAGATTTGAAAATTCCTAATAAGACACTTCAGTGTCCATTGAATTATTCAAATAATTGTTGCGGAGGCCGATTGTTGTTTGAATTTTTCATTTTTTGCAGAAGATATTTACACTTTATATTGTTAGAAATTGCGTAATTCAAATCTGGTAATGGAATAAGAATCAAGAGATCTTCAATCCAAGCTAAATTTATTATATGCAAAATGTATGTATGATAAGTATGAAGGTTCGTATATACGGATCCACGGAAATACCACGCAGGGCACTCAGAGAACTAATCCATTGTTATGAGTTCTCCTTAAAATACTCTGACAGAGATAGTTTCCGCTCCCTGCTGGCCAATCAGAGTAGAGACTGAGCGTGGTTTAGACTTACTCAGCCAATCCGTTGGCGCACCGGCTGGTCCCAGACTCTTGGCGCATCCCTGTTGCCAGGCATAAGTTTTTATCATAACAACCTGTAGATTCATCACTTTTTGCAGTACCCATGTCCTTGGACGGTTCACAGATCACAAAGAAGCAGTGTAGTCTCTGTGAGAAATACAAGTCTTATCTATAAGAAATACAAGTTTTATCTCATCCTAGCCCCTAACGTTCCTCACATGAATCACAGCCTGTTATGTGAAACAATTCATATCAGTACAGTATAAACCTTTTATGCTTTAATCATTAATGCATTCTTTGTAAGTTAGTCATCCCATCCAGTTATGAGAAAATAGAACCCCACAATATTCATCCAGTGTCTGCCATGGGTTTGTATGACGTCGTCACTGCTCCCTGTGCGCATTTGATGTTGGTCCGTATAAACCGGGTGCAACCCGGATGTAAACGGTCCGTGAATCGATTTATGCGAACTTGAGTAGATTACCTTAAACAACGGTCAGACATCTTGGACGCATTCTCCAGTTCTTATTATACCTCAGTGGCGCAGATGCTCCGATTTCAAAACGATTTGGAGCACAGTTGAAATGTTAACGCACTAACTAATTACTAGAAATATAAAATCAGTACTTTTCAATGCGTTAGATATGAGGTGGGGCGTGAGAAGAGGGTCAAATACGTGTGTCTCACGGCCAATGCGTGAGAGTTGGCAGCTCTGAATCATTGATGATGATTGAATCCAAAGTTAAAATATTTTATGATGGCTGTATTCAGATTGTTCTAGAGTTCTTGGGTTTTCCTAGACAATTCTCTCTCAGTAGTCGCTGTTCTCATATGGCCATAAAGACTGTGCCTCCCTTGACAGCTGTAGATGTAGGTGATAGATCAGGTTGAGAAATGAGGGTGACATCTTCCCTGATCTTTTGCAGTGTAAACCCCCTTGGGACAGAGCTCAGCAGCAGAGAAGGGCAGACTGAGACGCTGACAGAATAGTTTCCATTGTCTTGTTGCTATGGTTACTGGCGTTTCTGTGGAAAATGCACTCCTGCTCAGCAAGCTTAATCTCCTACAGACAGTTTATCACTCCCACACCCTCCATGGCATTGACTGGACTGGCTGAGTGAGCAGCCGTGGTGGGGATGGTGGTGGTAGTTGAAGGCCCACAGGAGAATGGATTAGGTTTTTATTAATTAGCTGTGAGCTCATAACATTGTACGTTGACCTGGAAGTAATTTCATGCCAGTTGTCAAATTGGTGCTTTTAAATTATTTCAATGAGCTTGATGATTAGTAAACACAATTTGCCATGATTTATTGCAGCAGAGGTGTATACGTTACACTTTATAATAAATAAATAAAATACGGTATAATAAATGTTCTGCAACTTCCTCTGTAACATATAATGATAGTATTAAATGTAAAATGGCCTACAGGCAGAAATGTGTCTTAATTCCTGTTTGTATTATGTTAATCCAATGGTAGATACTGTATGTGGTTTCCTCAAATGGACACTGTTACAATGCACTTAGCACCACCCCTTCAGTCATAGTCTACTCTAGTACATCATAGTGTTTGAAGTTATTAGTTGGCTTCCTGCTTGCTGTGCATACTTCATACTGTATTTCAGATCTTCATTGGTTGGTTGTTTTTTCCTAATTTGGCACTTTGTTGATGTGATATACAACACACTTGAATTGAGTGTATAATGCAGTCAATAAATTGTAAATACTTAAAACATTTCTATAACATAAAACCATTAAAACACTGCCTTGAAATACACATTTGAAACTCCATAGAGTATCTACCCCTACGTGTCTTCCCTGACTGGTGAATTGTCTTTGCATTGTTGCCTCATTGCTCACTGGGTGTGTCCAGCTGTAATCCCAGCAGGCTTTGCTTGGTTACTGAAATGTACACTCATCCCTCTCACTTTCTTTATCAGTTCTCACTGTGAGGCCAGCAGGGATTCACTCTTGTTGAGAGTCTGAGCAAGGAAGCAGGCCACAGTCCAATAATACCGGAACAGCTCTACGTAAGTTCAGAAACTATTATACTATAGGGAGGGAGGTAATCAACTATATGGGCCTAACTTTTAAGACTTTGGTATTGCTGTTGAACTTTTCCTCCATTTTAACTAAGGGATTGAACTTGGGGATGATTGGTTGTCTATACATTTTTTTTACGGATCTTCAATAATACTTTAGTTAAGTGTCAGTAGAAAGGTTTCCGTTTTTATCAAGTGTCAGTTTAGTCAAGAGTCATTCTATAGACCAGGGTTTCCCAAACTCGGTCCTGGGGCCCCCCCTGGGTGCACGCTTTGGTTTTTGCCTTAGCACTACACCGCTGATTCAAAATAACCAATTCATCATCAAGCTTTGATTTTTTGAATCAGCTGTGTAGTGCTGCCCCAGGACTAACTTTGGTAAACCCTGCTATTATTAAGTGTCCGTTTTGTCAAGAGTCATTCTATAGACCATAGACTTTATCATGTCTAATGTAAATAAAACAGTTCCGACATCCTCTTGACCATGTCCTTGTGCTCTTTTTTCAGATGTTATACTGGTATTTGTTGTGCACTGAATAATAACAATACCAGCAAAGATGGCCGGCCAGCTACAGAAGATCATAGCAGAGAAGAAGAACGTGGTAGAGACTGTAATGGAAGTGTTTGAACAGGGAGCTGAGGTGGTGGCCAGTATCGCAGGTGACCTCTTCCCTGTTTTCGCCATTGCTGCTCCCATCGTGAAATTGGCCCTGGACAATGTGGAGAGCAAGGAAGCTGCGTTCATGAAGGAGCAGTTCCAGAAAGTTCGCGAACGACTGGAGGTGGTTTCAGAGGAGATGCAGCGGATTAACGAGGAGATCAAGAAGAGCGGAGCAGACGCTGCCTACTTTTCTGTGGAGGAGAACATCTCCAACCAGTTCCGCAAGTACATGGACATCCTCAATGCCAAACCCAAGTTTCGTGAGGTCAAGAAGAAGCTTTTCATGGAGCATTTTGTCAAAACAGGTGGCGACAAAAACCTACATACCCTCTACAGTGCCGTGACGGGAGACAACTTCTCTGGAGAGTCAGTGTTGGAGATCACTCTTAACTATGAGGAGAAAAGTCGACGCGCAATGGAGGACTTCTGTGCCAGGTTGAAGAAACTCTTTTGCATTGGTCTCATCGCTCTGATGGGCTACACCGCTCTAAAGGACTGCGATGATGAAGATAAGCTTCTTCAAGACTGGGGCGAAAAGATGAAGGAGGTACAGGTGAAAATGAATGCTGTCATTGAGGACTGCATCACCAGCTTCCCCAAGCAGGCTGAACTGGATTCCCGGAGGTTGGTTAGGGACCACTCTGACCTGAGCAACCAGCAGCTGGCTGATGCCATTTTGGAGAAGCTGAAAATAAAGTATGACTGGGTGTGCTGGTCTGTCCGTATATTCAGCTCCCCTTCGGGCCTGTTCTCCAGCAAAAAAGACATCCAGTGCCCCACAGGGAAAAATCGCTTTCAGGTGCCAGCAACAGATGAGAAGCTGAATGTCGTGGTGTCCTACAGTGCCTCGCCCGAGCCTCTGAACAAGGCCCACATCCAGCAGCTGATCCAGGGTCAGAAGAAACTCACCGTAGTGGGTACAGCTGAGCTCCTGTTTGAGCAGTTGCCAGGTCCATGTGCAGTCCACACGGTCAAGACTTGCAAAGACCTGGCCTATGCCTGGAGCTTTGCCGAAGAGCTACACTACTGGGAGGAGCACAAGAACTTCTATGTTTGCGTTCACTACAATTGATGTTTTCTCACTTAAAAAGGAATTAATAATTAGCCATAGCTCCCAAGGTTATATTCAGTTCAATTTGGTCTCTGCACTAAGACAGACATTGCTAAGTACTTTCTCTCTTTCTCAGTTGAGTTCTGATCCCCAGATATACTAATGAGGAGGAACATAGGCTAATACTTATTATAAAGCATGATACTTACCAAAGACTGTTTTACCTGTTTTTTAACCTCCTGTGATATGACAACTCAACTGAGATTGTGTTTTGTCATTCCTGTCTCTGTTATTTTGGCACACACTGCTTCACTGAACCTGCTCTCATTCCATGTGATTTGATCAACCAACCCACTACACAGGCATGCTAAGACATATTATTGCTGTGAAGGTGGAGGAAGATGTGCTTGTTTACTCATGAATGCCTAGCATAGATATGCTCGTCACATCTTACCTATTGTGTTGCGCAACAGAAATGGTGGTATCACAGATCATCTCGACTCAGTCTATAAAAGTCCATAGTTCCACAACTCCCACAACCCTATGAAGTGCTTACATTTAGTATCATAATGTTTAACCCATTACACTTTCCGTGCATTCACTCTATTTTGCACATTTATTTTCTGAGGAATTGTACTACTTTACAAAACATGAACTGAAGTGTGTGCTTCACATTGGTGGGGTATGACAAAACATGTATTTTTACTGCTCTAATTACGTTGGTAACCAGTTTATAATAGATAAGCAGTGGTTGAAAGTACTTGAGTACAAAATACTTTAAAGTACTACTTAAGTAGTTTTTTTTGGTATCTGTACTTGACAACTTTTACTTTTACTTCACTACATTCCTAAAGAAAATAATGTACTTTTTACTCCATACATTTATCCTGACACCCAAAAGTACTCGTTACATTTTGAATGCTTAACAGGACCAGTAAATGGTCCAGTTCACACACTTATCAAGAGATCATCCCTGGTCATCCCTACTGTCTGATCTGGCGGACTCACTAAACACAAATGCTTCATTTGTAAAATGTACATACAATGATGTTGGAGTGTGCTCCAGGTTATCCATAAAAAAAATAGAAATATAAAGAAAATTGTGCCGTTTGGTTTGCTTAATATAAGCAATTTGAAATTATTTTAACTTTTGATACTTAAGTATATTTTTGCAATTACATTTACTTTTGATACTTAAGTATATTTAAAACCAAATACTTTTAGACTTTTACTCAAGTAGTATTTTACTGGGTGACTTTCACTTTTCAGTCATTTTCTATTAAGGTATCTTTACTTTTACTCAAGTATGAAAATTGGGTACTTTTTCCGCCACTGGCAATAAGGCACCTCGGGGGTTGATGGTACAGTGGGGAGAACAAGTATTTGATACACTGCTGATTTTGCAGGTTTTCCTACTTACAAAGCATGTAGAGGTCTGTCATTTTTATCATAGGTACACTTCAACTGTGAGAGACGGAATCTAAAACAAAAATCCAGAAAATCACATTGTATGATATTTAAGTAATTCATTTGCATTTTATTGCATGACATAAGTATTCGATACATCAGAAAAGCAGAACTTAATATTTGGTACAGAAACCTTTGTTTGCAATTACAGAGATCATATGTTTCCTGTAGGTCTTGACCAGGTTTGCACACACTGCAGCAGGGATTTTGGCCCACTCCTCCATACAGACCTTCTCCAGATCCTTCAGGTTTCGGGGCTGTCGCTGGGCAATATGGACTTTCAGCTCCCTCCAAAGATTTTCTATTGGGTTCAGGTCTGGAGACTGGCTAGGCCACTCCAGGACCTTGAGATGCTTCTTACGGAGCCACTCCTTAGTTGCCCTGGCTGTGTGTTTCGGGTCGTTGTCATGCTGGAAGACCCAGCCACAACCCATCTTCAATGCTCTTACTGAGGGAAGGAGGTTGTTGGCCAAGATCTCGCAATACATGGCCCCATCCATCCGCCCCTCAATACGGTGCAGTCGTCCTGTCCCCTTTTCAGAAAAGCATCCCCAAAGAATGATGTTTCCACCTCCATGCTTCACGGTTGGGATGGTGTTCTTAGGGTTGTACTCATCCTTCTTCTTCCTCCAAACACGGCGAGTGGAGTTTAGACCAAAAATTGTCTCATCAGACCACATGACCTTCTCCCATTCCTCCTCTGGATCATCCAGATGGTCATTGGCAAACTTCAGACGGGCCTGGACATGCGCTGGCTTGAGCAGGGGGACCTTGCGTGCGCTGCAGGATTTTAATCCATGACGGCGTAGTGTGTTACTAATGGTTTTCTTTGAGTCTGTGGTCCCAGCTTTCTTCAGGTCATGGACCAGGTCCTGCCGTGTAGTTCTGGGCTGATCCCTCACCATCCTCATGATCATTGATGCCCCACGAGGTGAGATCTTGCATGGAGCCCCAGACCGAGGGTGATTGACCGTCATCTTGAACTTCTTCCATTTTCTAATAATTGCGCCAACAGTTGTTGCCTTCTCACCAAGCTGCTTGCCTATTGTCCTGTAGCCCATCCCAGCCTTGTGCAGGTCTACAATTTTATCCCTGATGTCCTTACACAGCTCTCTGGTCTTGGCCATTGTGGAGAGGTTGGAGTCTGTTTGATTGAGTGTGTGGACAGGTGTCTTTTATACAGGTAACGAGTTCAAACAGGTGCAGTTAATACAGGTAATGAGTGGAGAACAGGAGGGCTTCTTAAAGAAAAACGAACAGGTCTGTGAGAGCCGGAATTCTTACTGGTTGGTAGGTGATCAAATACTTATGTCATGCAATAAAATGCAAATTAATTACTTAAAAATCATACAATGTGATTTTCTGGATTTTTGTTTTAGATTCCGTCTCTCACAGTTGAAGTGTACCTATGATAAAAATTACAGACCTCTACATGCTTTGTAAGTAGGAAAACCTGCAAAATCGGCAGTGTATCAAATACTTGTTCTCCCCACTGTATATGGCCAATATACCATGGCTAAGAGCTGTATCCAGGCACTCCGTGTTGTGTCGTGCATTGGAACAGCCCTTAGCCGTGGTATATTGGCCATGTACCACACCCCCTTGGGCCTTATTGCTTAATTTTAAACTATGTTTATATTACTTTGTCAACATATGAGTACATGAGCCTTAAACAACACAAATGATAATATAATTGATCTACAAGGCACTATCAACACTTCATACAGAGTAGCAAGTTTGTGTGGTTTTCTTTAGATAATGAGGGCAATAAAATGTTCAAGATGTTTTCTCTGATCTAAATGGAATTATTATTTTATTCAAGTATCTATCAATGTGCCTTACTTTTATCACACAAATTACTGTATCAAATAAAAACAAAGATGGATATTACTATGTTAAAATAAATTATCTTGATTTATTTGGTTTGCTGATTACCTTTGGTAAACACAGTATAGTATGTTTGAGGAAACTGGAGGATTGCCTAAATCTGCATCTAAGGTGAGAAGTTACAGATCGGAAAAATAAATTGTACTCAATGTGTTATATACAGTGGGGAAAAAAAGTATTTAGTCAGCCACCAATTGTGCACGTTCCCCCACTTAAAAAGATGAGAGAGGCCTGTAATTTTCATCATAGGTACACGTCAACTATGACAGACAAATTGAGAAAAAAAAATCCAGAAAATCACATTGTAGGATTTTTTATGAATTTATTTGCAAATTATGGTGGAAAATAAGTATTTGGTCACCTACAAACAAGCAAGATTTCTGGCTCTCACAGACCTGTAACTTCTTCTTTAAGAGGCTCCTCTGTCCTCCACTCGTTACCTGTATTAATGGCACCTGTTTGAACTTGTTATCAGTATAAAAGACACCTGTCCACAACCTCAAACAGTCACACTCCAAACTCCACGATGGCCAAGACCAAAGAGCTGTCAAAGGACACCAGAAACAAAATTGTAGACCTGCACCAGGCTGGGAAGACTGAATCTGCAATAGGTAAGCAGCTTGGTTTGAAGAAATCAACTGTGGGAGCAATTATTAGGAAATGGAAGACATACAAGACCACTGATAATCTCCCTCGAGCTGGGGCTCCACGCAAGATCTCACCCCGTGGGGTCAAAATGATCACAAGAACGGTGAGCAAAATTCCCAGAACCACACGGGGGGACCTAGTGAATGACCTGCAGAGAGCTGGGACCAAAGTAACAAAGCCTACCATCAGTAGCACACTACGCCGCCAGGGACTCAAATCCTGCAGTGCCAGACGTGTCCCCCTGCTTAGGCCAGTACATGTCCAGGCCCGTCTGAAGTTTGCTAGAGTGCATTTGGATGATCCAGAAGAGGATTGGGAGAATGTCATATGGTCAGATGAAACCAAAATAGAACTTTTTGGTAAAAACTCAACTCATCGTGTTTGGAGGACAAAGAATGCTGAGTTGCATCCAAAGAACACCATACCTACTGTGAAGCATGGGAGTGGAAACATCATGCTTTGGGGCTGTTTTTCTGCAACGGGACCAGGACGACTGATCCGTGTAAAGGAAAGAATGAATGGGGGCATGTATCGTGAGATTTTGAGTGAAAACCTCCTTCCATCAGCAAGGGCATTGAAGATGAAATGTGGCTGGGTCTTTCAGCATGACAATGATCCCAAACACACCGCCCGGGCAACGAAGGAGTGGCTTCGTAAGAAGCATTTCAAGGTCCTGGAGTGGCCTAGCCAGTCTCCAGATCTCAACCCCATAGAAAATCTTTGGAGGGAGTTGAAAGTCCGTGTTGCCCAGCGACAGCCCCAAAACATCACTGCTCTAGAGGAGATCTGCATGGAGGAATGGGCCAAACTACCAGCAACAGTGTGTGAAAACCTTGTGAAGACTTACAGAAAACGTTTGACCTGTGTCATTGCCAACAAAGGGTATATAACAAAGTATTGAGAAACTTTTGTTATTGACCAAATACTTATTTTCCACCATAATTTGCAAATCAATTCATTAAAAATCCTACAATGTGATTTTCTGGATTTTTTTTTTTCATTTTGTCTGTCATAGTTGACGTGTACCTATGATGAAAATTACAGGCCTCTCTCATCTTTTTAAGTGGGAGAACTTGCACAATTGGTGGCTGACTAAATACTTTTTTTCCCCACTGTATATTCAATGACATCATAGCAAAACAATCGGAGTCACAGGGTAGGACTATCTGAGGGACATAATCTGTGGCTATGGCATTATAGTTGGAAAACACCCAACATGCTCTGTAATTTTGTGGCCATGTGGCTTTACTATCTTAGGCACAGAACTTTCACATCCCCGCTTTGAGCAGGGTAAAAAATACTCTCACTATGAATAAACTGTCTGATAGGCATTTTTCTGTTTTGTTGATACAAATGATGTGTTCTACATGAAAACGAGACTATATATTCAGGAATAAGTTTTGGAGTTTGTTTCTATTTGGCCGACTTGGTATGCAAACTCACATTAGACTTTGTACGCTCAAATCTACACTGAGTGTAGAAAACATTAGGAACACCACCTCTTTCCATGACATAGACTGAGCAGGTGTCTCCAGGTGAAAGCTATGATCCCTTATTGATGTCATCTGTTAAATCCACTTCCGTCAGTGTAGACCAGGGGTGTCAAACGTACGGCCCGCGGGCCGGATCAGGCCCGCAAACGGGTTTAATCCGGCCCGCAATATAATAAACTGCTGTTCCAATTGCGTCCACTGGATGGCGCAATAGCAATTGTGTTAAGCAAGCAAACTGTTTATACCGGGGCAGAGCAAGTAGGTCAAGCACGTGCAGCCAATGAGCTACTTTGTTTTGCCCGCGATATTTATTACGGCTTCTACTTTTAACATTATGTGCTTTGGCACCTTCATTGCCCCAATATGTCTCTGTCAAAAAAGAGAAAAGTGGACACAGAGTGCAGAGTGTTCCAAGAAAAATGGTCATCCTATTTAATCACGGAATTGAATGGGAAAGCTGTATGTTTGGTGTGTTCAGAGCATGTTGCAGTGCTGAAAGAATATAACCTTCGTCGCCACTATGTGAGTCTTCATGCCGACAAATATGACAACTTTCAAGGACAGCGGAGATGAGAGAAGGTGAATGAACTGTTGGCGGGTCTGAAGAAACAGCAGTCTGTGTTTACTCACAGCCGAGACATCAGTGACGCTGCAGTGAAAGCTAGCTACCTCATTGCTAATGAAATCGCAGTGGCTTCAAAACCATTTAGTGAGGGTGAATTTGTAAAAACATGCATGATGAAGGCAGCGGAGATTGTGTGCCCTGAAAAGCGGCAGGCTTTTGCAAATATCAGCCTGACAAGAAACACAGTTGCAGACAGAATTTCCGATCTTTCAGTGGATTTGGACAGCCAGTTGAAGCAAAAAGTAAAGTCATTTATTGCGTTTTCGGTTGCAATTGATGAAAGCACGGACATTACAGATGTTGCACAACTGGCCATTTTTTCATCCGCGGAGTTGATGACACATTGACCGTCACCGAGGAGTTCGTGGAGTTGGTGCCGATGACAGATACAACGACAGCAGCTGATATTTTTACCGCACTCGTCGGCGCGCTGGACAGGGTCGGAGTGGACTGGTCCCGCGCTGTCAGCCTGGCTACAGATGGTGCGCCCTCAATGATTGGGAAAAAAGCAGGCGTTGTGACAAAGTTCAGAGAGAAAGTGCAATCTGCAAATGGAGGACGTGATTTTTTGACTTTTCACTGTATTTTGCACCAGGAGGCTTTGTGTTGCAAGTCATTAAAGATGGATAACGTCATGAAGGTGGTCACCAAACTGTTAATTTCATCCGATCCAGAAGCCTGAATCACCGTCAGTTTGACAGCCTTCTCAGAGAGAAAGACCACATCTATGGCCTGCCATACCACACTGAGGTAAGATGGTTAAGCCGAGGTGCTGTGCTGAGGCGTTTCTTTGATTTACGAGAAGAAATTGAACAGTTCATGGAAGAAAAGGGCAAACCAGTGTTAGAATTTCATTCCGCAGAATGGATGCCGGACCTTGCATTTATGGTGGATGTTACAGAGCACCTGAATAACTTGAACAAACAGCTGCAAGGGCGCAACAAAGTTGTCACGCAGTATTATGACAGCATACGTTCTTTCAAGTTGAAGCTGTCATTGTGGGAGACGCAACTTGCCGGTGGTGATGCAGCTCACTTCCCCTGTCTGAAAAATGTGTGCGCGACCCAACATGTGGCAGACATGAAGCGGTTCAAAGATAAAATAACGGGACTGTTACGGGAGTTTGAGCAACGCTTTCAGATTTATGTTTATATGTTTTTATGTTGATGTGCTATTGTTTTTAATTGTTTTTATTTTATTTATATATTTAACCTATTCTTGACTCTGTGGTTCTTGCACTTGTTTGGGGAACAGGATTTCATTATTTTTATCTACATTTCTGCCTGAGAAATGACACCCTGATATAGTTCTGTGATCTGTGAAACAGTTCTGTTAATCACTGAGGCATTGTGTGTTTGTGTGTTCTTTGTCCTCAGAACTTTCAAATAACTTGAGGTGTTTTATGATTAATAGTGATGTTGTGCTTTTGGACACTGTCCTCAGGCTCCAGCTTTATGTTTATATGTTTTTATGTTGATGTGCTATTGTTTTTAATTGTTTTTATTTTATTTGTATATTTAACCTATTCTTGACTCTGTGGTTCTTGCACTTGTTTGGGGAACAGGATTTCATTATTTTTATCTACATTTCTGCCTGAGAAATGACACCCTGATATAGTTCTGTGATCTGTGAAACAGTTCTGTTAATCACTGAGGCATTGTGTGTTTGTGTGTTCTTTTTCTTTAGAATTTTCAAATAAACTTGACGTGTTTTATGATTAATAGTGATGTTGTGCTTGTACTATTTTGGACACACTGTCCTCAGGCTCCAGCTTTATGTTGTATGTTGATCGTATTAAAACAAAGAAAACAATCTGAAGTTGTTGTTTTTAAGTTATATATACCATGATTTTTCCGGTCCGGCCCACTTGGGAATAGATTTTCCTCCATATGGCCCCTGAGCTAAAATGAGTTTGACACCCCTGGTGTAGACGAAGGGGAGGAGACAGGTTAAAGAAGGATTTTTAAGCTTGGAGACAAATGAGACATACAGTGCCTTGCAAAAGTATTCATCTCCCTTGGCGTTTTTCCTATTTTGTTGCATTACAACCTGTAATTTAAATTGATTTTTATTTGGATTTAATGTAATGGACATACACAAAATAGTCAAAATTGGTGAAGTGAAATGAAACAAATAACTTGTTTCAAAAAATTCTAACAAATAAATAACGGAAAAGTGGTGCGTGCATATGTATTCACCCCCTTTGCTATGAAGCCCCTAAATAAGATCTGGTGTAACCAATTACCTTCAGAAGTCACATAATTAGTTAAATAAAGTCCACCTGTGTGCAATCTAAGTGTCACATGATCTCAGTATATACAGTGGGGAGAACAAGTATTTGATACACTGCCGATTTTGCAGGTTTTCCTACTTACAAAGCATGTAGAGTTCTGTAATTTTTATCATAGGTACACTTCAACTGTGAGAGACAGAATCTAAATCTAAAACAAAAATCCAGAAAATGACATTGTATGGTTAAGTAATTAATTTGCATTTTATTGCATGACATAAGTATTTGATACATCAGAAAAGCAGAACTTAATATTTGGTACAGAAACCTTTGTTTGCAATTACAGAGATCATACGTTTCCTGTAGGTCTTGACCAGGTTTGCACACACTGCAGCAGGGATTTTGGCCTACTCCTCCATACAGACCTTCTCCAGATCCTTCAGGTTTCGGGGCTGTCGCTGGGCAATACGGACTTTCAGCTCCCTCCAAAGATTTTCTATTGGGTTCAGGTCTGGAGACTGGCTAGGCCACTCCAGGACCTTGAGATGCTTCTTACGGAGCCACTCCTTAGTTGCCCTGGCTGTGTGTTTCGGGTCATTGTCATGCTGGAAGACCCAGCCACGACCCATCTTCAATGCTCTTACTGAGGGAAGTAGGTTGTTGGCCAAGATCTCGCGATACATGGCCCCATCCATCCTCCCCTCAATACGGTGCAGTCGTCCTGTCCCCTTTGCAGAAAAGCATCCCCAAAGAATGATGTTTCCACCTCCATGCTTCACGGTTGGGATCTTGTTCTTGGGGTTGTACTCATTCTTCTTCTTCCTCCAAACACGGCGAGTGGAGTTTAGACCAAAAAGCTCTATTTTTGTCTCATCAGACCACATGACCTTCTCCCATTCCTCCTCTGGATCATCCAGATGGTAATTGGCAAACTTCAGACGGGCCTGGACATGCGCTGGCTTGAGCAGGGGGACCTTGCTTGCGCTGCAGGGTTTTTAATCCATGACGGCGTAGTGTGTTACTAATGGTTTTCTTTGAGTCTGTGGTCCCAGCTCTCTTCAGGTCATTGACCAGGTCCTGCCGTTTAGTTCTGGGCTGATCCCTCACCTTTCTCATGATCATTGATGCCCCACGAGGTGAGATTTTGCATGGCGCACCAGACCGAGGGTGATTGACCGTCATCTTGAACTTCTTCCATTTTCTAATAATTGCGCCAACAGTTGTTGCCTTCTCACCAAGCTGCTTGCCTATTGTCCTGTAGCCAATCCCAGCCTTGTGCAGGTCTACAATTTTATCCCTGATGTCCTTACACAGCTCTCTGGTCTTGGCCATTGTGGAGAGGTTGGAGTCTGTTTGATTGAGTGTGTGGACAGGTGTCTTTTACACAAGTAACGAGTTCAAACAGGTGCAGTTAATACAGGTGATCAAATACTTATGTCATGCAATAAAATGCAAATGAATTACTTAAAAATCATACAATGTGATTTTCTCGATTTTTGTTTTAGATTCCGTCTCTCACAGTTGAAGTGTACCTATGATAAAAATTACAGACCTCTACATGCTTTGTAAGTAGGAAAACCTGCAAAATCGGCAGTGTATCAAATACTTGTTCTCCCCACTGTATATGGCCAATATACCATGGCTAAGAGCATGACAACGACCCGAAACACACAGCCAGGGCAACTAAGGAGTGGCTCCGTAAGAAGCATCTCAAGGTCCTGGAGTGGCCTAGCCAGTCTCCAGACCTGAACCCAATAGAAAATCTTTGGAGGGAGCTGAAAGTCCGTATTGCCCAGCGACAGCCCCGAAACCTGAAGGATCTGGAGAAGGTCTGTATGGAGGAGTAGGCCAAAATCCCTGCTGCAGTGTGTGCAAACCTGGTCAAGACCTACAGGAAACGTATGATCTCTGTAATTGCAAACAAAGGTTTCTGTACCAAATATTAAGTTCTGCTTTTCTGATGTATCGAATACTTATGTCATGCAATAAAATGCAAATGAATTACTTAAATATCATACAATGTGATTTTCTGGATTTTAGATTCCGTCTCTCACAGTTGAAGTGTAGCTATGATAAAAATTACAGACCTCTACATGCTTTGTAAGTAGGAAAACCTGCAAAATCGGCAGTGTATCAAATACTTGTTCTCCCCACTGTATACACCTGTTCTGAAAGGCCCCAGAGTCTACAACACCACTAAGCAAATGGCACCACCAAGCAAGTGGCACCATGAAGACCAAGGAGCTCTCCACACAGGTCAGTGACAAAGTTATGGAGAAGTACAGATCAGGGTTGGGATATAAAATATATCAGAAATTTTGAACATCCCATGGAGGACCATTAAATCCATTTTTTAAAAATTGAAAGAATATGGCACCACAACAAACCTGCCAAGAGAGGGCCGCCCACCAAAACTCATGGACCAGGCAAGGAGGGCATTAATCAGAGAGGCAACAAAGACACCAAAGATAACCCTGAAGGAGCTGCAAAGCTCAACAGCGGAGATTGGAGTATCTGTCCATAGGACCACTTTAAGCCATACACTCCACAGAGCTGGGCTTTACGGAAGAGTGGCCAGAAAAACGCCATTGCTTAAAGAAAAAAATAAGCAAACACGTTTGGTGTTCGCCAAAAGGCATGTGGGAGACTCCTCAAACATATGGAAGGTACTCTGGTCAGATGAGACTAAAATTGAGCTTTTTGGCCATCAAGGAAAACGCTATGTCTGGTGCAAACCCAACACCTTTCATCACCCCCGAGAACACCTTTCATCACCCCCGAGAACACCATCCATGGTGGTGGCAGTATCATGCTGTGGGGATGTTTTCCATCGGCAGGGACTGGGAAACTGGTCAGAATTGAAGGAATAATGGATGGTGCTAAATATAGGGAAATTCTTGAGGGAAACCTGTTTCAGTCTTCCAGAGATTTGAGACTGGGACGGAGGTTCACCTTCCAGCAGGACAATGACCCTAAGCATACTGCTAAAGCAACAATTTAGTGGTTTAAGGGGAATCCAATTCAGAATCTGTGGTATGACTTAAAGATTGCTGTACACCAGCGGAACCCATTCAACTTGAAGGAGCTGGAGCAGTTTTGCCTTGAAGAATGGGCAAAAATCCCAGTGGCTAGATGTGCCAAGGTTAAACAGTGAGGGAAAAAAGTATTTGATCCCCTGCTGATTTTGTACGTTTACCCACTGACAAAGAAATGATCAGTCTATAATTTTAATGTTAGGTTTATTTGAACAGTGAGAGACAGAATAACAAAAAAAAAATCCAGAAAAACGCATATCAAAAATTTTATAAATTGATTTGCATTTTAATGAGGGAAGTAAGTATTTGACCCCTCTGCAAAACATGACTTAGTACTTGGTGACAAAACCCTTGTTGGCAATCACAGAGGTCAGACATTTCTTGTAGTTGGCCACCAGGTTTGCACACATCTCAGGAGGGATTTTGTCCCACTCCTCTTTGCAGATCTTCTCCAAGTCATTAAGGTTTCGAGGCTGACATTTGGCAACTCGAACCTTCAGCTCCCTCCACAGATTTTCTAAGGGATTAAGGTCTGGAGACTGGCTAGGCCACTCCAGGACCTTAATGTGCTTTTTCTTGTGCCACTCCTTTGTTGCCTTGGCCGTGTGTTTTGGGTCATTGTCATGCTGGAATACCCATCCACAACCCATTTTCAATGCCCTGGCTGAGGGAAGGAGGTTCTCACCCAAGATTTGACGGTACATGGCCCCGTCCATCGTCCCTTTGATGCGGTGAAGTTGTCCTGTCCCCTTAGCAGAAAAACACCCCCAAAGCATAATGTTTCCACCTCCATGTTTGACAGTGGGGATGGTGTTCTTGGGGTCATAGGCAGCATTCCTCCTCCTCCAAACACGGCGAGTTGAGTTGATGCCAAAGAGCTCGATTTTGGTCTCATCTGACCACAACACTTTCACCCAGTTCTCCTCTGAATCATTCAGATGTTCATTGGCAAACTTCAGACGGGCATGTATATGTGCTTTCTTGAGCAGGGGGACCTTGCGGGCGCTGCAGGATTTCAGTCCTTGTGGCGTAGTGTGTTACCAATTGTTTTCTTGGTGACTATGGTCCCAGCTGCCTTGAGATCATTGACAAGATCCTCCCGTGTTGTTCTGGGCTGATTCCTCACCGTTCTCATGATCATTGCAACTGAGATCTTGCATGGAGCCCCAGGCCGAGGGAGATTGACAGTTCTTTTGTGTTTCTTCCATTTGAGAATAATCGCACCGACTGTTGTCACCTTCTCACCAAGCTGCTTGGCGATGGTCTTGTAGCCCATTCCAGCCTTGTGTACGTCTACAATCTTGTCAATCCTGACATCCTTGGAGAGCTCTTTGGTCTTGGCCATCGTGGAGAGTTTGGAATCTGATTGATTGATTGCTTCTGTGGACAGGTGTTTTTTATACAGGTAACAAGCTGAGATTAGGAGCACTCCCTTTAAGAGTGTGCTCCTAATCTCAGCTCGTTACCTGTATAAAAGACACCTGGGAGCCAGAAATCTTTCTGATTGAGAGGGGGTCAAATGCTTATTTCCCTCATTAAAATGCAAATCAATTTATAACATTTTTTACATTAGTTTTTCTGGATTTTGTTGTTGTTATTCTGTCTCTCACTGTTCAAATGAACCTACCATTAAAATGATAGACTGATCATGTCTTTGTCAGTGGGCAAACGTACACAAATCAGCAGGGGATCAAATACTTTTTTCCCTCACTGTAGAGACATACCCCAAGAGACTTGCAGCTGTAATTGCTGCAAAAGGTGGTTCTACAAAGTATTGACTTTGGGGGGGTGAATAGTTATGCACGCTCAAGTTGTTTGTTTCACAAGAAAAAATATTTTGCATCTTCAAAGTGGTAGGCATGTTGTGTAGATCAAATGATACACACATCCAAAAAATCCATTTTAATTCCAGGTTGTAAGGCAACAAAATAGGATTGTTTATATGTGCCATTCAGAGGATGAATGGCAAGACAAAATATTTAAGTGCCTTTGAACGGATTATGGTAGTAGGTACCAGGCGCACCGGTTTGAGTGTGTCAAGAACTGCAACGCTGCTGGGTTTTTCACGCCTAACAGTTTCCCGTGTGTATCAAGAATGGTCCATCACCCAAAGGACATCCAGCCAACTTGACACAACAGTGGGAAGCATTGGCGTCAACATTGGCCAGCATCCCTGTGGAATGCTTTTGACACCTTGTAGTCCATGCCCCAACGAATTGAGGCTGTTCTGAGGGAAAAGGGGGGTGCAACACAATATTAGGAAGGTGTTCCTAAGGTTTTGTACAGTCAGTGTACAGTAAATTGCACTAGCCTTCCAAACCCATGGTTGTGGTAGACTGGAGGCCACACCACTTCAGGTCTCAGGGGATGTGAAGTTATTGCATAATGGCTACTAATAGCACACCAGCTTGCTAGTTCACATCTTCCTAACATAACTAAGAAACGAATGTATCATAAACTGTTATTATGTTATATAAACTACTATATCTATAGTGTAATAACTAACTCACATCAAATATGTTTTAGTTCCTACGTATAATATTTCCAAAACCTGTGAAGCAAGATTATTATAGTCAATGAAAACTGAAACTAAAATAAAAACAACAACTAGATAAACTATTTAGTAAGCTGAAATAAAATCATTAAGAAAAACATTTGAAAAACTAAAACTATACTAAAACTATTATATTTGACTGCAAAATGAACAAAAATAAAATACAAGCCATCATAAATTATGTTTAATTGTAGTTTTTTTCAAGTTTGTTTTTTCTGATGGGTTTTCAGGCTTCTGAATCTGCCGGATAAATGGTGCCAGTAGATTTCGATGTTTCAAATAGGCCAAGCTTGTGCATCACTATCACTAGCTATCAGTCGCTAACAGGGAAGAAATCCGAGGGCGATCGCTGACTGTGAGCGTGAACTACAGGCATGAACAATGGCGGCAGCAAAAGGTAAAGCCCTGTATGGGATTGTTTTGAGTACATTGCTGGAAAAGACAAAAGCAAATGTATTGTAGAGTTAGCAGCGTGTGTGGAACAGAGATAAATGGGAAAACCCAACCAACCTCAAAGTTAATCTGAACAGCGCCCACAAAGAATCATACAAACAATTTCAGGATAAAGACAAGGTGAGATAGACACCAGCTATTAGTAGCTGCACGTCAACGGCATCACTAAGACAACCAACTTTTGCGGTTTGTATGAAAAGAGCAGAAACATGGCAACCTAATTGAAATTAGTTTTAAAAAAGCAGCACTGGTTAATTTATTCATCCAGTCTGGCAAGTCCACTAGACTGTGCGATGAGCCAGCCTTCAGAAAATTCAACCCAACACTTGATCCCAAATGCAAAACTCCTGGCATTGCTAGACTAAACAGGTTGATTGCTTTGCAAATGGATACAGCAACACAGAACGTTAAGGAGATTCTGATAGAGGCATGCAAAATAGACAGATGGAGCAAGAAAGGACTGACTGCTTAGTTTATGGGCATATCAGCCAGCTTCTATCAGCCCTCTTCCAACAAGGCACAGCATGCGTTGCTCAACCTCCATCGGATTTAGCATCCACACACCGGAGAGGTAATTGACCGCACATTGGACGCATGGGACATACCAGAAGAGAAGATCCTACTCGTAGTAACTTACAACGTGGCGAACATAGCTAAGGCTATCAAGCTATTACAGAACAGGCAAGAGAATATCCATGACCAACATCAACCAGAGCTGGCAATAGCTTTGAATGGCGTGGCAGAAATATCTGAATCTGAGTGGGACACCGAAGATTATCATTTTAAATCCACGTGATATTAAGATTGATTTATAATTTAAACATAATCAAACCTATGACTTGACCCATCACCTTATGTATTACTGAACCCAAGTGGCAAGAAGTGACATCCCCCAAAAACACAAACTATAGGCCTACAACACATAAATGGCTCCTAGCCTCCCACGCATAAGGCTACTTTCTGTCCCTAACACTAAAATTGAAAATAAATCATATAAAAACGAAATATAAATTATTTTATAAAACTTAAACAAAAAAAAAACTAATAAATCCAAGTCTGAAAACTAACTGAAACTAAACTGAATTTCTAATAAATAAATACAATTTAAACTCATAGAATAAAAACTAATAGAAAATCACAAAACTATAATAACCTTGCTGTGAAGTTTATTTTCAGTAAAAAAAATCCATGACTAAGCATGTAGTCTCTAGAATTCAACAATGCTGCACAGCACCATTGACGTTTTTTGGCAAGATATTGGCCAAATCAGAGACAGACTTGCAAACAGGCTAATAATGAACTCCACATATCAAGACGTTTGATCATGATATTCTTTGATAGGAATAATCCAAATGTGGCTATGTGTAATCAGAAACTGACAGTTTGGGTAAATGCCAGAAGGGCTGGTCCATCTTAATCCCAGTGGACCTGTCTAAATGGGGGGAATTGTGCAGAATGATCATTATTTGCCTAATAATGGGGGCCTCAAGGGAAAAAATGGGCTTGTGTGTCAGGAGTGCCTGGGATTATTTCTGGTCCCAGTCCGTCCCTGTGTGTAATCCAACAGGACATAAACCAGAGCAATTTAATATCATGATGGAGATTGTGGAGCACCTCAGGGTTCTGTTGAAGGCCCATCTCTTTTCCCCTCTGAATCCTGGTTAATTTCTCTTTACCTGTAATTTGGACTCTTCTCTATTGATCAGACTTCACGTTTTGTCCTAACAGTCTTGAGACCGTTTTGTGTCTACCTCTAGACTCATTGTTAATTTCTCCTTCTCATAAACAATCTGCTGTTAATGCTGTTAATTGACTATAGCTCAGCATTCAACACCATAGTACCCTCCAAGCTCATCATTAAGCTCGGGGCCCTGGGTCTGAACCCTGCCCTGTGTAACTGGGTCCTGGACTTCCTGACGGGCCGCCCCCCAGGTGGTGAAGGTAGGAAACAACACCTCCACTTCGCAGATCCTCAACACAGGGTCCCCACAAGGGTGCATGCTCTGTTCCCTCCTGTACTCCCTGTTCACCCATGACTGCGTGGCCACGCGCACCTCCAACTCAATCATGAAGTTTGCAGACAACACAACAGTAGTAGGCCTGATTACCAACAATGACGAGACAGCCTACAGGGAAAAGGTGAGTGTCACGATCGAGGTAAGGAGTAGACCAAGGCGCAGCGTGTGAAACAAACATGACTTTAATTAGTTAAAGTTAAATAAACAAAACAAGAAACGACTCGTGACGTCCAACGATAACACTGACCGAACACGGAACAAAAACCCACAAACCCAAAGTGAAACACAGACAGTTAAATATGGCTCCCAATCAGAGACAACCAGCCGACAGCTGACACTCGTTGCCTCTGATTGGGAGTCACACAGGCAAACATAGAAATAACCAACCTAGAACACCCAAACAAAGAAACAGAACACATAGAATGAACACACCCTGGCTCAACATATAGAGTCCCAGAGCCAGGGTGTGACAGTACCCCCCCCTAAAGGCGCGGACTGCGACCGCGCCTAAATACGAGCAAAACAGGGGAGGGCTGGGTGGGCATACCTCCTCGGCGGCGGTTCTGGCTCCGGCCTTGCCCACCACCCTCCAACAAACCCCCCATAGCGCCCCTGGTCCGGTCTGGCCCCGCTGGCTGGAGCTGGACTGGACGTAGCAGGGGCGGTAGGCTTCAGCTCCTTAGTGGAGCAGTTGAGCGGTACCTGAATTGGCACCGATGACCCAGGCACGGGTTGTGCCGGACTGACGACTCGCACCCCTGGCTTGGTGCGAGTAGCAGGAACGTTCTGGACCAGGCTGACGACTCGCACCCCTGGCTTGGTGCGAGTGGCAGGAACAGGCTGGACCAGGCTGGCGACTCGCACCCCTGGCTTGGTGCGAGTGGCAGGAACAGGCCGGGCCGGGCTGGCGACGCGCACCGTAGGTTTGGTGCGAGTGGCAGGAACAGGCCGAGCCGGGCTAGCGACTCGCACCCCTGGCTTGGTGCGAGTGGCAGGAACAGGCCGGGCCGGGCTGGCGACGCACCCCGTAGGCTTGGTGCGTGGAGCAGGAACAGGCCGGGCTGGGCTGGCGACGCACCCCGTAGGCTTGGTGCGTGGAGCAGGGACAGGCCGGGCTGGGCTGGCGACGCACATCGTAGGCTTTGTGCGTGGAGCAGGAACAGGCCGGGCTGGGCTGGCGACGCACCCCGTAGGCTTGGTGCGTGGAGCAGGGACAGGCCGAACCGGGCTGTGGAGACGGATAGGAGCCCTGGAGTGAAGAGCGGCCACAACCCGTCCTGGCTGAATGCCTACCCTCACACACTCTGTGTGAGGCATCCGCACAGGACGTACAGGGCGGTGTATCCGTAACCTGGTGGCTTCCAGAATCCGCCCCTCTTTTGCCTCCGTCAGCCCCGTCGTCCATGCCGTGTGCCCCCCCCTAAAAAAAATTTGGGATTGCCTCTCGTCAGTCTCACTCCATGGCCGGCGATCCTCCCATGTCCAGTCTGCCTGCTCCTGGACACGCTGCTTGGTCCTTGTATGGTGGGTTTTTCTGTCACGATCGAGGTAAGGAGTAGACCAAGGCGCAGCGTGTGAAACAAACATGACTTTAATTAGTTAAAGTTAAATAAACAAAACAAGAAACGACTCGTGACGTCCAACGATAACACTGACCGAACACGGAACAAAAACCCACAAACCCAAAGTGAAACACAGACAGTTAAATATGGCTCCCAATCAGAGACAACCAGCCGACAGCTGACACTCGTTGCCTCTGATTGGGAGTCACACAGGCAAACATAGAAATAACCAACCTAGAACACCCAAACAAAGAAACAGAACACATAGAATGAACACACCCTGGCTCAACATATAGAGTCCCAGAGCCAGGGTGTGACAGTGAGGGCCCTGGGAGAGTGGTGCTAAGAAAATAACCTCTCACTCAACGCCAAGTTCCTCAGGGTACACATCACTGACTGTCTGAAATGGTCCACCCACACAGTGTGGTGAAGAAGGCGCAACAGCGTCTCTTCAACCTCAGGAGGCTGAAGAAATTTGGCCTGTTACCTAAAACCATCACAAACTTTTACAGATGCACAATTGAGAGCATCCTGTCGGGCTGAATCACCGTCTGATACGGCAACTGCACCGCCCGCAACCGCAGGGCTCTCCAGAGGGTGGTGCGGTCTGCCCAATGCATCACCGGGGGCAAACTACCTGCCCTCCAGGACACCTACAGCACCCGATGTCACAGGAAGGCCAAAAAGATCATCAAGGACATCAACCGCCCGAACCACGGCCTGTTCACCCCGCTATCATCCAGAAGGCGAGGTCAGTACAGGTGCATCAAAGCTGGGACCGAGAGATTGAAAAATAGCTTCTATCTCAAGGCCATCAGACTGTTAAATAGCGATCACTAGCCGGCTTCCACACGGTTACGCAACCCTGCACCTTAGAGGCAGCTGCCCTATATACATAGACTTGGAATCACTGGCCACTTCAATAATGGAACACTATAGTCACTTTAATATTGTTTACATACTGCTTTACTCAGCTCATATGTATATAATGTATTCTATTCTACTGTATTTTAATCAATGCCACTCCTGCATTGCTCGAGCTAATATTTATATATTTCTTAATTCCATTCTTTTACTTTTAGATTTGTGTGTATTGTTGTGAAATTGTTAGTTACTACTGCACTGTTGGAGCTAGGAACACAAGTATTTCGCTACAACCGCAATAACATCTGCTAAATATATGGATGTGACCAATAAAAATGTGATTTGATTTGATTTGAAATCAAGAACAGTGTTGATTAGACTGACTTAATGTGTGCCTTTTGATTTCAGTGTCCATATTGTGACATCATTCTCATCGCTTCTTCAACAACTTTTTGAACAATCTGAATGGAATTGTGACACAATATTCTGTGGACATCTGCATTTCTTTTGGAATTAATTAATTAAAGTAACAATGGGATGGGCTACTCCATTCCTCAGGGGCCAGAGTGGTGTCACACTTTTCCCCCATTCCTAGCAAACACAGCTGATTAAACTAATTGCATTCTAAACTGAAGATCATGATTAGTTAATTATTGGAGTCAGGTGTGTTAGCTGGGTTAACAGTGTGACACCAATCAGGCCCCGAGGTCTGGAGTTGCCCATCCCTGACCTAACACAAAGTGTCCTCCGCATTCATGGGATGGCTCCACTCTCAGGCTAGACTTTGTCTATACTCAGGAGGGGGCTGACCATGCAAGACTGGTGAATCGGCTGAGAGATGCTTTCAATCAGACCAAAATTACTCTTCCGTAAATATGATTTGTCCACACAGTCCGTAATTGAGCCGGCCCATCAGGTGACCTCAGGAACGCAGAAAAACATCACGAGGCAACGAAAAGATGCGTCCGCCATGCAGGGATACATTGTGCTGGCACTTATCACCTTAACGTCTCCCTGTCTCTTGTTTAATCTCGTCTCTGTGGAAATAACTTTATTTTGTCCTGGAGAAAAGAAACCCATGAATGGTTATCAGATGGTGGGCTCCAGAAATTCACTGGCAGCATCACAAGGCCCTCACAGAGGCACTGCATAGAGAAACCAGGAAGTTAAGGATTTCTGAGATGTATCACAATGTTATGAGACTAAGTACAGCCAAGTTTAAACCCTTTGCAGAGAATATATTGAGTTTTCACTATGAGGAACCTGACAGTCTATTTATGGAAGGAGGAATCCAGATAATCCATGTGAGAAGCTTCAAAGGGAACTGATTACATTTAAATTTACCTAAGTTACAGTCTATCCTTTGCACATTACAACATGCTTCCAGAATATAGTTGGTCATTTACCTCCATTCATTTTATTTTCTTCTTTTTTTTCTCTCTTTTAATTATTTTTTTGCTTGCTTTTTCCATGTTCTGCCAATGCTTCTTCAAGGTAGGAAGATTGTTGGGGGGAAAATTATGTGCAGCATGTTTTTCACACAGTCTTCAACTTACATATTTGGCATACATCATGTATGTTTATACAGTAATTATTATTCAACATGTCCTCGCCTGGGATTTGAACTCACAACCTCTTGGTTCACGGCATTACGATCTTCCTGCTACGCCACCATGTCGGGCGGCAGGTAGCTTAGTTGTTAAGAGCGTTGTGCCAGTAACCGAAAGGTCGCTGGTTCTAATCCCAGAGCCCACTAGGTGAAAAATCTGTCGATGTGCCCTTGAGCAAGGCACTTAACCCTAATTGCTCCTGTAAGTCGCTCTGGATAAGAGCGTCTGCTAAATGACCAATTATTATTATGTCTGTGTCAAAAACTGATTTCACATGTATTCCTACACTTTGGACTTCAAAGTAAATCCCAGCTTTGTTAAAAATACACTCAAGAAAAACTATTATATTTATCATAATGATTCAGGAGTAACATTAAAACAGAATAATAGGGCCCACCACACTTACAACAACAAAAAAACACGTGGTTTTCGGACATGTGAACAAATCACCTGAAAATGTTCACAAGTCAGACACGTGGTTTTCAGACACGTGTGACAATTCACATGAATTTTTAACATGTGAACAAATCACGTGAAAAACATCAGGTCCTTTCCCGACATTTCACATTGTGATATTATAAATTTCACGTGTGCTTTTGTAACTGGCAGGATTAGAACCCCGGTCTCCCACGGGAGAAGCAAACATCATTAGACAAAGAGGGCCTACACAAATTTTGAATTCGCAGGCGGGGCTACCTCATTATGTTACCATGAGCAACCATGACCAACTCATGTCCACTATACTTTAACATGTGCATTTTCACATTTTAATGTCAACTATCTCTGACTCGGATCAGGCCCCTTTGTTTATTAACACTGTTGCAGATAAGCATACTCCATATAAAAAACTAAGAGTAACAGATAGATCAAACCCTTGGTTCACGCATGAATTTTCTGAAAAATTACAGGAAATACATTTTGCTTGGGCTAAGGCTAGATTGACTGATACTACGTCTGACTGGCAGTCCTTCAGACATTTGAGAAATAGATGAAAAGCAAAGTCAACATACTTCTTGAACTGTGTATCTGAGAATGGTGAGAATCCAGCGAACTTAGTGAAAAAGTAGTGAAATCTCTGAAACAACATAACTACCGTCCGATTTCCAAGTTGTCTTTCCTTTCTATTCTAAATGTGCACCAATCTAGTTTTAGACCTGGATATAGCATTGTTTCAGCTGCTACGCTTGTTCTAGATTATGTGTTAAATTGCTTAGATCATAAAAACCATTGTGCTGCCTTATTCATAGACCTTTCCAAGGCCTTTGACACTGTTGATCATTACATTCTCATTCCAAGGCTGACTGAAATAGGCCTGGATCAAGCTTCCTCCAAGTGGTTTGAGAATTATCTGTCAGATAGGACACAATGCGTGATTTCTGGTGGTGTCAAGTGTAGTTTCCTGGATATTACAGGAATATACTATAATATTAAGGTGTACTGCAGGGGTCGGTATTGGGACCTGTTCTCTTTACTATTTATATAAATAATATTGGTCTATCTGTTAAAACTTGTTATATTTATCTGTATGCAGATGACACTGTTATTTATGTATGCCATTGCCCCAACTGTTGACCAGGCTATGTTAGAGCTGCAATCTGACTTTTGCCTTACAGAAAACCCTGGTTGGTTTAAAAGTTGTACTTAATGCGGGCAAGACTAAATATACGTTGTTCTCTAATTCTTGCAAAACTGTTTAAGATGGACTACATATTTATTCATTGGATGGTTCTCCCATTGATCGGGTTCCTGCCTATAAATATCTGGACATTTGGATTGACAAAGATAGAATGTTTAAAAACATATGGATGAGCAGGTTAAAAAGCAAACATTTAAAGTGGGCTTCTTTTTATTTTTTTTTACAGATCTTGCCTCTCCCTAAATAGCAGCAAGCAGATTGTGTAGTCAATTTTCCGGCCAGTTCCTGACTATGGTGACACCATTTACCAGATTGCAGCAGCCACTACTCTTAAACCTTTGGATGCCGTCTACCATAGCACCCTTCGCTTTATCACAGGTGACCATTTTAAAACTCACCACTGCATCCTGTAGCAACAGGTTAGCTGGTACTCATTAAAGTCCCATAGATCACTTCACTATTCTCTTTTTCTTTACAAAGCTCTACTACACAAGCATCCGACTTACCTAACTTTGCTGTTAAAATATAAAAACATGAGATACCAAACATGTTCACAAGGTTGGTTATCTCTTGTGGTTACTCGGATCTCCACTGAACTAGTGGCTACTTTGAAGAATCTCAAATATAAAATACATTTTGATTTGTTTAACACTTTTTTGGTTAATACATGATTCCTTATGTGTTATTTCATAGTTTTGATGTCTTCACTCTTATTCTACAATGTAGAAAATAGAAAAAATTAAGAAAAACTAGGTGTGTCCAAACTTTTGACTGGCACTGTATAAAAAATCAAATAAAATATTATATTTTATTATTTTCCCCTAACCCTACCACTCCTCGCCTAATTGGAGCAAACTAATGGACAACAACAATTAAGCTTCTACTTCCAGCTTATACATGCTATACACATTTTATGGACACAGTATATTTTACAATAGTTATCTTTTGTTTGTTTTTAGTCCCATCCTTCAGCTCCACTCAACCACTCCCATCTCTCTGAACACCATTCAGTTTCTATTTGCCATATATTTTTCAACTGTGCTGTGATGTTTCACAAAAGTTCTGAACCTATTCTTTTCTCATAGATTCTACATACTGTATTGTAAATTACAGATACATTTTTTTGCTAAGAGTATTATTATATTATTGATTGATTGACTATGAAATTTGCAGAGTTAGTTCCAGGTAAATGTAGCAATTCTTCAGCCATTCCTGAACCTGCGACCAAAAACAAGCTACATATGGACAGTAGCAAAACAAATGATCTTAAGATTCTGTCTCTTCGTAGCAAAATCTGCAGAGCTGGGATGGTTGTATCCCCCATATATATACAGTGGGGAGAACAAGTATTTGATACACTGCCGATTTTGCAGATATTCCTACTTGCAAAGCATGTAGAGGTCTGTAATTTTTATTATAGGTACACTTCAACTGTGAGAGACGGAATCTAAAAATCCAGAAAATCACATTGTATGATTTTTAAGTAATTCATTTGCATTTTATTGCATGACATAAGTATTTGATACATCAGAAAAGCAGAACTTAATAGTTGGTACAGAAACCTTTGTTTGCAATTACAGAGATCATACGTTTCCTGTAGGTCTTGATCAGGTTTGCACACACTGCAGCAGGGATTTTGGCCCACTCCTCCATACAGACCTTCTCCAGATCCTTCAGGTTTCGGGGCTGTCGCTGGGCAATATGGACTTTCAGCTCCCTCCAAAGATTTTCTATTGGGTTCAGGTCTGGAGACTGGCTAGGCCACTCCAGGACCTTGAGATGCTTCTTACTCCTTAGTTGCCCTGGCTGTGTGTTTCAGGTCGTTGTCATGCTGGAAGACCCAGCCACGACCCATCTTCAATGCTCTTACTGAGGGAAGGAGGTTGTTGGCCAAGATCTCGCGATACATGGCCCCATCCATCCTCCCCTCAATATGGTGCAGTCGTCCTGTCCCCTTTGCAGAAAAGCATCCCCAAAGAATGATGTTTCCACCTCAATGCTTCATGGTTGGGATGGTGTTCTTGGGGTTGTACTCATCCTTCTTCTTCCTCCAAACACAGCGAGTGGAGTTTAGACCAAAAAGCTCTATTTTTGTCTCATCAGACCACATGACCTTCTCCCATTCCTCCTCTGTATCATCCAGATGGTCATTGGCAAACTTCAGACGGGCCTGGACATGCGCTGGCTTGAGCAGGGGGACCTTGCGTGCGCTGCAGGATTTTAATCCATGACGGCGTAGTGTGTTACTAATGGTTTTCTTTGAGACTGTGGTCCCAGCTCTCTTCAGGTCAATGACCAGGTCCTGCCGTGTAGTTCTGGGCTGATCCCTCACCTTCTTCATGATCATTGATGCCCCACGAGGTGAGATCTTGCATGGAGCCCCAGACCGAGGGTGATTGACCGTCATCTTGAATTTCTTCCATTTTCTAATAATTGCGCCAACAGTTGTTGCCTTCTCACCAAGCTGCTTGCCTATTGTCCTGTAGCCCATCCCAGCCTTGTGCAGGTCTACAATTTTATCCCTGATGTCCTTACACAGCTCTCTGGTCTTGGCCATTGTGGAGAGGTTGGAGTCTGTTTGATTGAGTGTGTGGACAGGTGTCTTTTATACAGGTAACGAGTTCAAACAGGTGCAGTTAATACAGGTAATGAGTGGAGAACAGGAGGGCTTCTTAAAGAAAAACTAACAGGTCTGTGAGAGCCGGAATTCTTACTGGTTGGTAGGTGATCAAATACTTATGTCATGCAATAAAATGCAAACTAATTACTTAAAAATCATACAATGTGATTTTCTGGATTTTTGTTTTAGATTCTGTCTCTCACAGTTGAAGTGTACCTATGATAAAAATTACTGACCTCTACATGCTTTGTAAGTAGGAAAACCTGCAAAATCGGCAGTGTATCAAATACTTGTTCTCCCCACTGTATATATATATATATATATCATTCTATTGGTTGCAATAATTTTGTATAATAATTTAAATTGAGTTTTGAATCCAGCGTCATTGTGTGTATCAGTTCATAAAGCATGTATCATTGAATCGCTACATCGAAAATCTCTTCCCAACTATTTTGCAATCTATGTGGCACAGCTGTCAATTTGTTGGTCCTTAAATGAAACTAATATACTTTTTTATTTATCACAATTTTCTTTAACCAATTTTTGTCTTTTAATGCAGTGCCGACAGACAAGTTCCTTACTTTCTCCCCCTTCCACTTGCCTCTTCCATTTTTGCGGTAATGCTGCAATTATTTGGCTGTAATTTTGAGTAGAGCAGCCATTTCGATATATTTTTGTTAGCTGCATGTGTGACATAACTGCACCAGTCCTATTTATGATGTCATTTACAAAGATTATACCGTTTTCTTTCTTTTTTTACATCTAAAAATATTGGTTTTATTTGATTTCAACCATAATATTTGTTGTAATGTTTGTTCTGTATTTTCTGGTGTATTAAACTGAAATTACAAACAACTTTCTATGGCTTGTTTTAAAAATAGCGATATTTTTTAGATAATTTCATTTTCAAATAACCGAAAATGAGAGGTTGTAATCTGAATAAAGGGGAAAAGGCCATTCTTGAACATAGGGTGAGACCTTCTTACTAATCTTCTAGAGAACCAGTTCGGATTTAAGTATAACTTTTGTATGACTGAAGCCTTTAGTGAGAGGTATAAGGCTTTCATATTTAATCATTTCTGCCCTCCGAATTCATATTCATTATTTAAATAGGCCGGTTTAATTCTGTCTGACTTGCCGTTCCAAATCAAATGGAATATTTTTTGCTCTTGTACTTTTTTTAAACTAGTCGCTAGGCAATATGCAAGGCAATAAGCAAATAGGTAAACTGGGATATGACTAAAGAGTTAATCAGGGTGATTTTTCCACAAATAGACAGGGTTTTTCCTTTCCACGGTAGCAAGATCTTAGCTATTTTTGCTAACTTTCTATAAAAATATATTGTATTGCGATAATTTCTTTCCTTTGGGATATGAATACCGAGTATGTCCACTTCACCGTCATACCATTTTATTGGTAAACTACACGGTAATGAAAAAGTTGTATTTTTATGTGATCTAATACGTAATATAGTACTCTAAATATAATACATGTGAAAATACAATTTCGCAATTAACACAACCCCTCTGAATCAGAGCGGTGCGGGTGGCTGCCTTAATTGACATCCACATCGGTGCCCTGGGAGCAATTGTTGTTATGGGTTAACTGCCTTGCTCAAGTGTAGAACGACAGATTTTTCCACCTTGCCGGCTCAGAGATTTAATTTTTTTGGGGGGTCATATTGAAAACTGCACTAAGTGATAATGTCGAATGTAATTATATTGATTAAAGATGTTTTCACAAATGTAGCTGAACAGCGTACCACTTACCTTAAACCCCCCATTCCATTCTATTCCATTTCATTACTTCCCTTACAAACAAAACATGTGATGTTCATATGTTCACATGTATTAAACATGTTAACACCACCTTTTCACATGAGGAGAAAATGGTATCCCTATCCTCAGATTGACTCCTTCTTGCATACCAATCTCCCAACTCAACAATCTTATCTGGAACAGCCATCTGACTACCTCAAAGACATTTCCCACAATGGAATATTATAGTGTGAATCAAAGTAAGCATTGGTAACAAAAGATACCCTGAGGCTTCTTTCAGTGGCTTTCATACTTACAGCCTTTCACATTCAGTGCAAACACTACGCATTGCATGTTGTCAGTCTATTGTATCCTAGTGTTAGGTTCTGAACAAACTGAGTAAAAAGTCAAAGGACAACTAGAAAAAGCTCAAACCAAGTTTATTCAACCACTGCGTCATACAGCTGCAAAGACAAGGCATGATTACACAAGCACATATATTTATAACCTTCTAATAGGCAGGAATTTAATTGGTTCCTCTCACTGGTGTAGTGGTGGAATGGGCGTGGAATGTATGTGTGAGATAGTACTGCAGCAGGAGAGGCATTGTGGTGGGCCTCTCTGGCCCCCCTCCCAGAGGTTTCTTCTCACCTCATCTGTTGATTTGACTTCGAGACGCATTCCTCACTCCTCCCTAGTTCCGCAGCCGGCATGCCTTCTCAGACACTAACAATTGCCTTTCACCTCTCTTCTCAGAAACATGGAACAGAATATGAAGCTTCTACACTCAGTAACTTTCCATATTCCTAGTCTCATCTACCCTTCATGGACCCCAACATATACATTCCTTATACATGTAAAGTAATTAATGTGTTCTAGTATGGTAACATGAATCAGTACACTTCAAGCTAGAGTCTAACACTGGCTATAAGGGCGGCTTAATAACCTTCAGCTCATGAAAGCACAGACGTCTGAAGGAGACCATGACTGCACTAAAACTCAATATAGGGTCCTTCCTTGGAAGCTTTGACTCAATGCCAAGGCATTTTTCTTAGAAATACATGTAACCGCCCATAGCTTCACTTTGACTAAATGTGAGAGGTTGAACACAGAGGCAGACACATTTCACCTTTGGGGACTGGTACATCATGATTTTAATCGCTCCAGATAATTGTGTCTGAAGAATAAAGAAGACAAACCGTTCCTTGAAAAAGCTCTGGAGACACACAGACATACCTGTGGTCACACCTAAAGCCACACTCAAACTGTCTTATTATATTATAATGGATTGTCTTTGGATTTACTACATGCAACACTGGAGCCAATGCAAGCACCTGTTACAGACACACTAGATACCTTTTAAGGTGTGTGGAGAAATCTGCTCCAGATTGTGCAATTCATGACAGGTGTATCTGAGACATTCAGGGTTGTTGGTTACATTTTGGGAGAAAAATGGCCTGAAATTGTAGTTTTGTTGTCAGCAGTTTGCTTGGATAACATATCTTAACAGCCTTGAGTTTTATGATAAATGTCACTGTTTATAAAACTGAGCGGACACGCAATTGTTTTCCAATATTGGTTGTCAGCCACATCTGAGTAATTTCAGACTACATTACTGCTGGCAACAGAACACAAGTGTCCTACCAGAGTTTGATTGGCAGCTGACTCAGGCACCAGGAAGATTAGTAGGCTATGTATTGGCCTAGTGGGAGGCTTTGAAGCCACCGGTCGGCCATATTGGCACTCTCCAGAAGGAGCAGCCCTCCATAGGAATTAATGCAATTCTACAGTATTTCAACTAAATGTTTCAAGGACAAAATTACATGTATTTAATTATTTTGGGAGTTGTAGTGGGAACAGTAACATTAGAACTTTCAAAAAATTACACTTTAAGGAAAATGTTTTAATATATTTTTTCATTTTAAATGTGTATGTTTAGCTCACATAATATAATTTAAAAGTATGCATTAAGGTGTCTGTGATAGAATAAAAGTGCAAAAAACAAATGTAGACTTTAATAAATGCATTTCTATAGCTTCCAAAATATTTTTTACAATGGTGGGGGTCCTGTTGGTTCCAGACTTGGTGCATCAGTACCGCTTGCCATGCAGTAGCAGAGAGAACAGTCTGACTTGGGTGGCCTTCCTCTGACACCGCCTGCTATAGAGGTCCTGGATGGCAGGGAGCTCGACCCCTGTGATGTATTGACCGTATGCACTAATCTCTGTAGCGTCTTGCGGTCTGATGCCAAGCAGTTGCCATACCAAGAGGTGATGTAGCCAGTCAAGATGCTCTCAATGATGTAGCTGTATAACTTTTTGAGGATCTGAGGGCCTATGCCAAATCTTGTCAGCCTCCTTAGGGGGAAGAGGCATTGTCGTGCCTTCTTCACGACTGTGTTGGTGTGTGTGGATCATGTTAATTCCTTAGTGATGTGGACACTGAGGAGCTTGAAGCTCTCGACCCACTCCACTACAGCCCCGTCGATGTGGATGAGGGCGTGCTCGGACCTCCATTTCATGAGGGAGAGGTTGTTGTCCTGGCACCACATTGCCAGGTCTCTGACCTCCTCCCTATAGGCTGTCTCATCGTCGTCGATGATCAGGCCTACCACTGTTGTGTTGTCAGCAAACTTAATGATGGTGTTGGAGTCATGCGTGGCCACGCAGTCGTGGGTGAACAGGGAGTACAGGAGGGGACTAAGCACTCACCACTAAGGGGCCCCCGTGTTGAGGGTCAGCATGGTGGATGTGTTGTTGCCTACCCTCACCACCTAGGGGTGGCTCGTCAGGAAGTCCAGGATCCAGCTGCCGAGGGAGGTGTTCAGTCCCAGGGACCTGAGTTTAGTGATGAGCAGTAAACTCTGATAAAAACTGAATGATTCGGAACACTTTCCAAAGTCCCAACTTTGGCAGACAAGTTTCAAATTATTGCTGAAGATTCTAGCCACAAGCATAAATTAGCGCATGCTGTAGCTACCTGGGAAGGGCTCATCAGGATGACTGACTGAACCAAATCATAGGGAAATTCTCAGCAACAAAAGAGTGATCAAATTAAGATCCTACATCTGTATGAACTAGTTAGATATACCATCATGTGAATTTTTCCCACATATGCGTAGCACTTGAATGCGGGAGGCGTCTAACAAATCTGGTGTTGGATTTTTGGATTATCCTTCTGTCAAAGTCGCGTCAATTCAAATCTGGTATTAGGAACAAAAGAGGTCAACACGACTTCTAAGATATACTAGTTATTTTAATTAATGCAAAAACCTTCAATGGTAAATATGATGTTTCGTATATACGGGCTCTCTGAGATGCCTCGCAGGACACTCCAGAGAACTAACACATTGTTTCAGAAACAATACCCAAATACTCTGACAGAGAAAGTTTCCCACTTCTCTGCTGGCCAATTAGAGTAAAGACTTGAGCGTGGTTTAAACTTTCTCAGCCAATCCGTTGGTTCAGGGGTTGGTCTCATCTCCTCGGCGCCATTTGTTGCACACTTCAGCCAGGCACAAGATTATCATAACAACCTATCATAGTGAGAAGAGCCAGCTCCCTTAGACATCATTCCTACGTCCAAGGAAGGCTCACAGATCACAAAGAACCAGTATAGTCTAGCATTTGAAGGCAAATCCTTATCTCATTTTACCCCCTAAAACAGCTCTTCACATCAATCACAGCCTTGCCAGGTGTCACAGCCTACATTAGCCCAGTCAAGAATGCATTCTTTCTAAGTTAGTCATCCCATCAATTTAGGAGAATAATAAATCCCCAATACTTCCTTACATTTTTAACTGGCCTTTACTAGACTAGTCTTTTACACAAACAGCTATGAACACAATATTGATATTATATTAATTTCCTCTCCTTTCATTTCCTCTTCTATTCACTACAGACAATATTTATCATAGATCATGCTACACCCTGTGTTCTGAGATTGTAAGCAATGTGCAGAATGGCAATAACATTTATAGAACCCAAGGTGTCATTTCATTCCCGGCCTCCATCTGTTGTCATAACTTCAATCTTTGTTGCCTTGTTGGATTTCACTGTTATTCTGTAATGGTCATGGTTACTTTTGTAATGAGTACCTTTTCAAAATTATTTGAATTCCTTAGTCACACAACTGCAAAGCCTAGTTTCACTGATCTATTCACTTTGTATGTCAGGTAACTGACAAAATAAAGGAAACACTTGAGTAAATAAGGGATACAAAGTATATTGAAAGCAGGTGCTCCCATGCAAGTGTGGTTCCTGAGTTAATTAAGCAATTAACATTCCATCATGCTTAGGGTTATGTACAACAATTCTAAAAGGAGCATAGGGGGTTTAAAAGGTTTGTGTGTGTGTGTCTCAGTCACCAGATCTCAACCCAATTGAACACATGGGATATTCTGAAGCGGTGCCTGAGACAGCATTTTCCACCACCATCAACAAAACACCAAACTATCAAATTTATCGTGGAATAATGGTGTCGCATCCCTCCAATAGAGTTCCAGACACTTGTAGAATCTATGCCAAGGCGCATTGAAGCTGTTGAATATTGAATAGCGCCCCCTGTGTATTTATGCTAGACACTTACAGTTTATTGTAGTGGCTGCAGCTCAATCCACTCTTTCCGCCGATATAAAGTTTGCGCCTATTCCAAATAATGGGGCTTGTGGAAGTGGTCTTTTTATACACATGAGAGAATCCAGAGAAGACATTCGTCACAAAATCGTGTGTAAAACCCGAACCATTTGAGCTACAACTAATAAGTCACCACCATCGAAAGATGATACTCTCACGACAGTGTCGGTTGTTTGGATCTATGACATCCACAAGCTTTACGCCAGTCGTCTGAACTCTCTGTCGCAGACGTCCTCATTTCGAAGACGTCTTCTCACAAAACAGACTGTCCAGACTGTTGGAGCTACAAAGTAATATGTCACCAAAGGGGAGAATCCAACTCAGTCCCTCATTAATTATATACTATATGTACAAATTAGCACAATGTTTTTATGTACTAATTGCAAAAACTCTTGGCGCATCGAACTCCATCAATGTCACGCCCCTTCTGAAGCCCTTAACTTGATGCTCTCGGAGTTTGTGCTATTAGTACAAATAAACATATCTGCTTATTTGGACGTATCTAGTTAGCTATTTTAAAGTGAAAGCGAGGTAAATTATCGGAGAAGAAATGACTAGTCATTTCTGTATTTCAACCAGCATAATTCTAGACTATTATTTAATTGTAATTAGTTATGTGTAGTGCTTTATGATATTGTATACTGGAAGTGATCTGTATTCGCTCTGGCCAACATTGTTGTTGTAACGTAACGTTAGCTTGTATATTGAGATGTTATTCACAGTACACTCAGAAAAAAAAGAGTGCTTTGTGGCACCATTTGTGCCTGTAGGGGAACCCTCTAAAAACAGGTTCCAGATCGAGCCATTTAAGATCAGATACAACTCTTTCTTTCTGAGAGTGTAGATTATTAATTGTACCACAGCTCACTGTCTTTATTGACGATCAGGTAAAACACAGAATGACCGTTGTAGCCTAAGTTTGTGCGCTGGGACAGCATCAGTGGACTAGACTGGGAAGGCTTACTGTCCAATTCTACAGGGGCAACAGGGATGTGACCCGGCAATAGTGCAACCAATAACACTATATTACTTTGGCAAGACTGCCCTACAAAGGTAAAACGCAGTAACTATGAATTTGGTTAAACATCTTTGATCTATTGTAATGGTTTCCTGACACAGGAACAAGCCAGTTGATCAGAATATATCATGGATTATCAGAAATTGCTTTCTGTCTAGACAGAAAAATAATTTGAAGTCAGATTTAGCAGTAAAAAAATGTTTTGTAGTTCCTGCGTTTTGCATTTGTAGGGCAGAATTGGGAGCCTAATAATAATATCTTACTATCAGTACTGTATATAGCAACTATACAATTAAATATAGGCCTACAACATTTTACAATCATGGAGGAACCCAGTCTAAGTAGACTACCCCTCAAGTAAGGTCATATAAACAAATAAGAAAACTATTGCATTAGGTAAAACAGACCTCCTAAATCTTTCTGTTGAGCACTTTGGCATTACAAGACAGTTGTTAAAAGTACTCCTAGGGTCATTGGAAGTACTATACAGATATCCAGTTTCTGTCTGGTTCTCTGCTGTGTCATGTGTGTCATGACCTCCAGAGAGTCTGGAGTCCGGCCAATAACTAACTCCAATAACTGAATCGGCGTTCTTACAGTTTATTGATAATGTTCCTGATGTGGAGAATTTAATATCCAAAATAACCCTCTACTACCTTATTATGATTCACATAATATGACATGATGGTATGATATGATATTAAACAATTAGCCTTTTGTGTTCATATTGACAGATTATAAAGATGCACATTGTTCTAAATTTCAGAAATGCCGGGTTCAACAAAAAAAATGTGTCCAAGCTGTGCCCAAAACCTTGGCGTGAGGGCTAGAAAATGTTAGTTCTGTGGGGCCCCACAAAGAAAGAAAAGAACGGAGGCTGGAAAAAATAAGGGAAAAAATCAAACAAGGGGGTCCAGGACTGACGCTGAATTCAAAGACTGTGGATAATGCATACGTCCATGTGAGTGAAAATATTGTAGTCACAAGCATATCTGTTGATATTTTGTTTGTTGAGGCAGACTGGAAAAACATTTTTGTAAGACAATAACTTTTGAACCCTTAGAATGTTCAACCACGAGCAAGGAGACTTGTGTGAATTTCCTTTGACATGATTTCTGTACAATGACCATAACATACTTTGGGGTTTCAGCTTCTTAGTCTAAAGCAGGGTATGTCCTCATCCTGCGTCTGGGGGGGGAGAGGGTTTAAAGCTCAGGTCCTTACCACCTCTAGGGACCTGTCAGAGGAGGAGACGGTGGCTCACACTGTCCTTAGATTTGTGTTTGAGAAGTTACTCTACTGTAAGTACACTTGATTGATATGCTCGTTTCATGACACAGTCCAATGTAGCTCAGTTGGTAGAGCATGGCGCTTGCAACGCCAGGGTTGTGGGTTCGTTTCGCACGGGGGGCCAGTATGAAAAATGTATGCACTCACTAACTGTAAGTCGCTCTGGATAAGAGTGTCTGCTAAATGACTAAAATGTCAAATAGACTGACCAGGTGAATCCAGGTGAAAGCTATGATCCCTTCTTGATGTCACTTGTTAAATCCACTTCAATCAGTGTAGATGAAGGGGAGGAGACAGGTAAAAAAAATAATTTTAAAGTGTTGAGACAATTGAGACATGTATTGTGTATGTGTCCCATTCAGAGGGTGAATGGGCAAGAGAAAATATTTAAGTGCCTTTGAACAAGGTATGTTAGTAGGTGCCAGGAGCACTGCAATGCTGTTTTTCACCCTCATTTTTCACCCTCATAAGTTTTCCATGTGTATCAAGAATGGTCCACCACCAAAAGGACATCCATCCAACTTGACACAACTGTGGGATGCATTGGTGTCAACATGGGCCAGCATCCCTGTGGAACGCTTTCGACACCTTGTAGAGTCCATGGCCCGATGAATTGAGGCTGTTCGTGCAACTGAATATTAGGAAGGTGTTCTTAATATTTAGTACACTCAGTGTACATGCAACATAATGTCATATTGCAATGAGAACATAGCATTTTACAAGCAACATCATATGACTCTATAAAGGAATACCCCAATAAAGTGCCAAAAGGGATGGATGCAGATTAACACAAATATTATTTGCTTAGTTTATAACCAATGATGCTACACTAGCCCAATAAGCAGCGCATGAGTGAAGCCTTTTTATGAAAAAAAAAAAGCAAGTTTTTAAGTACCATCACGCTCAAACTCAAAATGTTGGTGTGTTAAACCAATATACAACGAAGTCCAAAAAATGAAAGGTGGTTTGCACACAAACTATACAAAACTTCCCAACACAAACATTTCGGTGTCCACCTTCTTCAGCGTATTTCTGGTTTCAGGCATCAGTTATCTAGAGTGAGACACAGGCGTGAATGATAGTAATCAACAGGACCAAGTTTTTCAAAACTTTTCTAATCAGATTTCGGCAATCGGATTGGATTAAATGTTAGAACTGGGTATTTCAAAACTGAAAATGAGATTCTGATCCATGACACAGGTGTGTATGATAGTAAACAACAGTTAATTAACAGTTGGTTAGCATTCTCACGTTTTTGGAGTGGATCATGTACTCACCTATGACAAAGACACTTAAAATATATAGTGAGCTAATATTAGCTGAAGTTGTATCTATTTTTTTGTGTGAACCACCCTTAAATGTGTTATATTGCCATTCAAATGAATAAACAATTGAATCTCAAATGACATCTTTGTTGTAATACCGTAACCACCAGAAGAGTGCCAGAATCTCCATCTACAGTTATGGACCTGTGTTTGTCATTTTAACCTTTTTTATTTTTCCCAGAATCACACAGTGGCATCACTAGTAATTCGAATTCCTATAATGTATGTTGATTTTCTATGATATAGGCATATAGCCAGTCGCATTTAAAACACATTATTTTACTGTACCTGGTCGTACGTACACAGACTTGTGGTTATTGAAAATGTGTAGCCTAACAAGTTTCTACATGGCCCCAGACACATTTACAACCAAATTATTTGAACCATTGCAAATACTGTTCTATATGTTATTTGTAATTTTGTAAATTTTTTGTACATTTGTAATTGTATGGTAATAACATTTATGACATTTGTTTCCACCACAAAAGTGTATTACTTAATAGTATGCATTGTTTTCAGTATCGGCTTGTGAGCCAGCCAACCAGGAGGAGGCAGCTGAGGAAGGGCCCATGGTGATGGAGGAGGCAGAGAAGGTGACCACGGTCACCATGGAGGAGGCAGTTGAGGATGGGCCTGTGGTGATGGAGGAGGCAGAGAAGGTGACCATGATCACCATGGAGGAGGCAGTTGAGGAGGGGCCCGTGGTGATGGAGGAGGTGGAGCAGGTGACCGTGGTCACCATGGAGGAGGCAGTTGAGAAGGGGCCAGTGGTGATGGAGGAGGTGGAGCAGGTGACCGTGGTCACCATGGAGGAGGCAGTTGAGAAGGGGCCAGTGGTGACAGATGCAGAGCAGGTGACCGTGGTCACCATGGAGGAGGGAACTGATCCTAATCAGGGCAGGTAAGCGAGAAAGCTGAATCTTAAGCAGAAATAACAATGGGGACTCCGTCAACCACGTGCGACTGCAGTAAGCAGTAATTCACATAGACAGCGTAGTGTATGCCAGCGTAATTGTCAGGAAAAGCTATTATGAAGAGTTGTATTCTCTTTTGAAATCGAAGTTACCTCATTCCTCGAGTTTTCCAGACGTAGCCCATGATCTAAATAAACAGGAGTAGCTGGTGTATTTATTTTCAGATAGGTAGCCAGCCAGATAAACCATAGCCTACAGCTCAAAATATATTTCTAAACCATACAAATTTACTTAGCAAAATAGGGAAGATCATAACAGTTCCTTGAATTCACTTTCTACAAACAACCCACTTGTCACGCCACTCCCGCTCCGGCGCCGGTCTACTAACCCCATCGTTACGCACACCTGGACCTCATCATCACCTTGATTACTCTCCCTTTATTTAGCCTCAGTAGCCTCAGTCATCAGGCAGAGCTGGTTTTGTTCACGTTCAGTATGCTCCTCCTGTTTTGTTTATCTGCCTTTTCTTATCATTAAACTAACCTTCTGCACCTGCTTCCTGACTCTCAGCGTATACATTACACCACTCAATCTCTAAACCAGATTTGATTAATTTGAACCACTTTGTTTGAACTGTACAATCAAATCTACCATGATAAGGTAAAGAAAATAACATCGACAATGTGATATCATTGCGAAACACAATCCAGTTTATAAATGTAGAATAATGTTGCATTCATACATTGCTTCATAATCACTAGTCTATACATAATGTTGGCTTGCAGTTCAACTTATTTACACTAAATATACACTTTTTTACTGAACTTCACAAGCATGTTGACATTTGTCATCCGTCTTGTCCTGGAGGCAAAACTGAGCGATTTCCCCTTAGATAGGCCAGCTGGCTATATTGTAAAAATGAATGACAACAGAAATTCGCTTTTTGGTCTTAATTTAGGGTTAGGCATTAGGGTTAGCAGTGTGGTTAGGGTTAAGGTTAGGGTTAGGGTTAGGTTTTAAATTAGATTCTATGACTTTGTGGCTGTGCCAGCTAGTGACCACTCTGCAGAGCTGCTTCCAGAACAAGATTCATGATGAAAAACATTTACCCTCACTTCACAATTCCAGACTCGATAACAATGTACAAAAACAGTCTATTTTCTGAGAATTTATCAGCTCATTTTACCAGCATTGCGCCGTGAGAAAAACAGCTTTCTAATTTGGCTTTCTATATACTTGTGATGCCGTTGACGCTCACAGCCTGTCTGTTTTCTCTCATTGACTCCCATGCATTCTATTTCCAGCGTAAGCATGCTTGTTCACACACGTATAAAAAAGGCTCCCCGTGTGATTTGGGCTTTACCCATAGTGAATTAGTCATTCCCAGTTCACTCCCTAACTCTTCCCCTTGGCCCTAACCCTTCGATGTTTGTATATGTGTAAGGTGTAAGCAATATGGTGTAAGCTCTACCACTTTCCTGATTATACCTATCCAGACCCTTAAGAAAAATCTAAGGGTTAGATCAGGGCCAAGGAGGAGGGGTAGGGAGTGAATTTGGACCAGCAAACAATGTGTATGTGCCACCTAAGAGTTTCAATACCAATCATGTCTGTGGGTGTTCATTCAGGTTGAAGTTCACAGTGGAAGAGATGCAGGGGTCCATTGTGACCATGGAGGAGGACACTGGCACTGCAGAGTGCCAGAAAAGACAGAAACAGAATAAGTGCAAAGGTACATGGACTGTTATCTTTAATTTGTCACTGACTATTTTCTTTGTCTCCACTGTCTACAATGCGAGTCTGGGCTGTCATCTCTATAGTACAACACATTATCTTAGTTGTTTATTATCAAATACAGTGCCTTGCAAAAGTATTCATCCCCCTTGGCGTTTTTTCTATTTTGTTGCATTACAATCTGTAATTTAAATGGATTTTTATATGGATTTCATGTAATGGACATACACAAAATAGTCCAAATTGGTGAAGTGAAATGAAAAAAATATTTTTTTCCAAAAAATTCTAACAAATAAATAACGGAAAAATAGTGCGTTCATATGTATTCAACCCCTTTTGCTATGAAGCCCCTAAATAAGATCTGGTGCAACCAATTACCTTCAGAAGTCACATAATTAGTTAAATAAAGTCACATGATCTGTCACATGATCTCAGTATATATACACCTGTTCTGAAAGGCCCCAGAGTCTGCAACACCACTAAGCAAGGGGCACCACCAAGCAAGCGGATCAGGGTTTGGTTATAAAAAAATATCTGAAACTTTGAACATCCCACGGACCACCATTAAATCCATTATTTAAAAAATGAAATAATATGGCACCACAACAAACCTGCCAAGAGAGGGCCGCCCACCAAAACTCATGGACCAGGCAAGGAGGGCATTAATCAGAGAGGCAACAAAGACACCAAAGATAACCCTGAAGGAGCTGCAAAGCTCAACAGCGGAGATTGGAGTATCTGTCCATAGGACCACTTTAAGCCGTACACTCCACAGAGCTGGGCTTTACGGAAGAATGGCCAGAAAAAAGCCATTGCTTAAAGAAAAAAATAAGCAAACACGTTTGGTGTTAGCCAAAAGGCATGTGGGAGACTCCTCAAACATATGGAAGAAGGTACTCTGGTCAGATGAGACTAAAATCAAGCTTTTTGGCCATCAAGGAAAACGCTATGTCTGGCGCAAACCCAACACCTCTCATCACCCAGAGAACACCATCCCCACAGTGAAGCATGGTGGGGGTAGCATCATGCTGTGGGGATGTTTTTCATCGGCAGGGACTGGGAAACTGGTCAGAATTGAAGGAATGATGGATGGTGCTAAATACAGGGAAATTCTTGAGGGAAACCTGTTTCAGTCTTCCAGAGATTTGAGACTGGGACGGCGGTTCACCTTCCAGCAGGACAATGACCCTAAGCATACTGCTAAAGCAACACTCGAGTGGTTTAAGGGGAAACATTTAAATGTCTTGGAATGACCTAGTCAAAGCCCAGACCTCAATCCAATTGAGAATCTGTGGTATGACTTAAAGATTGCTGTACACCAGCGAAACCCATCCAACTTCAAGGAGCTGGAGCAGTTTTGCCTTAATCCATAAATCCCAGTCCCTAGATGTGCCAAGCTTATAGAGACATACCCCAAGAGACTTGCAGCTGTAATTGCTGCAAAAGGTGGCTCTACAAAGTATTGACTTTGGGGGGATGAATAGTTATGCACGCTTTCCGTTTTTTTGTCTTACTTCTTCAAAGTGGTAGGTATGCTGTGTAAATCAAATGATACAAACCCCCCAATTTCAATTCCAGGTGTAAGGCAACAACATAGGAAAAATGCCAAGGTGGGTGAATACTTTAGCAAGCCACTGTAAGCAAAGAGAAATGACAGTCCATCATTACTATAAGACATGAAGGTCAGTCAATATGGAAAATGTCAAGAACTTTGAAAGTTTCTTCAAGTGAAGTCGTAAAAACCATCAAGCTCTATGATGAAACTGGCTCTCATGAGGACCGCCACAGGAAAGGAAGACCCAGAGTTACCTCTGCTGCAGCGGATAAGTTCATTAGAGTTAACTGTACCTCAGATCGCAGCCCAAATAAATGCTTCACAGAGTTAAAATAACAGACACATCTCAACATCAACTGTTCAGAGGAGACTGCGTGAATCAGGCCTTCATGGTCAAATTGCTGCAAAGAAACCACTACTAAAGGACACCAATAAGAAGAAGAGACTTGCTTGGGCCAAGAAACACGATCAATGGACATTAGACTGGTTGAAATCTGTCCTTTGGTCTGATGAGTCCAAATTTGAGATCTTAGGTTCAAACCGCAGTGTCTTTGTGAGACGCGGAGTAGGTGAACGGATGATCTCCGCATGTGTGGTTCCCACCGTGAAGCATGGAGAAGGTGGTGTGATGGTGTGGGGGTGCTTTGCTGGTGACACTGTGATTTATTTAGAATTTAAGGCACACTTAACCAACATGGCTACCACAGCATTCTGCAGCGATACGCCATCCCATCTGGTTCCATGACCAGACATGGCTTGTTAAAATAGGTTTTCTGGGGTGTATAGAGCTTCATGGCAGAAAACAAGTGTATGTAAATGTTTATAAAAACTGTTTTATGTTGATATTGGAGCCTTGAGAATCTTGAAAATATACTATTTCAACATTCTACACCCTTTATATGGCCATTCAACCCTTATACCCATTATTCGCATAATGGCCATAACCGCACCTCTATTGTAATGGTTTTCGGCAGAACATATATCTGATAAGCAAGACAATTATGCACTGAATTCTCACTGCCTATCCAAATAGAGCAACTGTGCCAGAAAATGCACCCCTCTGTTAACCCAAGCAGATAAACGCACCTGTCGCAAAACATGTCGCATGTCAACATGAGGCAGTGGTAACCTACAGAATGAATGCACGTAAGGTAATAAACATAATAGCATGGTAGGCTATATATACACAGCATATAAGCTATGATGATATATACAGAGGACATGTATTTTAATCTATAGCTACACCTAGCCTATTAAAGGCCCATAATAAACTCTATGAATATGTGCTTCTTATCGCATATAGCCCAATATTGCGTAGCCTATTTGAAGGTCAGTCGGCAATATAATAAGCTATAGCCTAATAAGTTGTTCCCTGTTACAAATGGTAACAGGAGCCCTGTGTGGCCTAAGTAGTGCAACACTATCAGCCCTTTCAAAACGCCCTAATTCTTCATGACACCCCTCACGCAGGTCCACTGATGGCGGAATTTGCCTACATATTATTTGCTTTTCAAAATGCAATATTCCCATCCCTTTTGATTGTTTTCTCATTACTCACAACAACAAAAAATCACTAGGCCTACTCAAGTTGTTCAGACCAATCCACTGCTCATAACCTATATCAGCATTATGCCAGGTGCCTATCTTAGTAGGCTATAGTTTGTGAACTGTATACGTCTATATTTTTTTATATCATGAATATATTGACAATGTACACTGCTCAAAAAAATAAAGGGAACACTTAAACAACACAATGTAACTCCAAGTCAATCACACTTCTGTGAAATCAAACTGTCCACTTAGGAAGCAACACTGATTGACAATACATTTCCCAAGCTGTTGTGCAAATGGAATAGACAACAGGTGGAAATTATAGGCAATTAGGAAGACACCCCCAATAAAGGACTGGTTTTGCAAGTGGTGACCACAGACCACTTCTCAGTTCCTATGCTTCCTGGCTGATGTTTTGGTCACTTTTGAATGCTGGCGGTGCTTTCACTCTAGTGGTAGCATGAGACGGAGTCTACAACCCACACAAGTGGCTCAGGTAGTGCAGCTCATCCAGGATGGCACATCAATGCGAGCTGTGGCAAGAAGGTTTGCTGTGTCTGTCAGCGTAGTGTCCAGAGCATGGAGGCGCTACCAGGAGACAGGCCAGTACATCAGGAGACGTGGAGGAGGCCGTAGGAGGGCAACAACCCAGCAGCAGGACTGCTACCTCCGCCTTTGTGCAAGGAGGAGCAGGAGGAGCACTGCCAGAGCCCTGCAAAATGACCTCCAGTAGGCCACAAATGTGCATGTGTCTGCTCAAATGGTCAGAAACAGACTCCATGAGGGTGGTATGAGGGCCCAACGTCCACAGGGGGGGGTTGTGCTTACAGCCCAACACTGTGCAGGACGTTTGGCATTTGCCAGAGAACACCAAGATTGGCAAATTCACCACTGGCGCCCTGTGCTCTTCACAGATGAAAGCAGGTTCACACTGAGCACGTGACAGACGTGACAGAGTCTGGAGACGCCGTGGAGAACGTTCTGCTGCCTGCAACATCCTCCAGCATGACCGGTTTGGCAGTGGGTCAGTCATGGTGTGGGGTGGCATTTCTTTGGGGGGCCGCACAGCCCTCCATGTGCTCGCCAGAGGTAGCCTGACTGCCATTAGGTACCGAGATGAGATCCTCAGACCCCTTGTGAGACCATATGCTGGTGCGGTTGGCCCTGGGTTCCTCCTAATGCAAGACCTCATGTGGCTGGAGTGTGTCAGCAGTTCCTGCAAGAGGAAGGCATTGATGCTATGGACTGGCCCGCCCATTCCCCAGACCTGAATCCAATTGAGCACATCTGGGACATCATGTCTCGCTCCATCCACCAACGCCACGTTGCACCACAGACTGTCCAGGAGTTGGCGGATGCTTTAGTCCAGGTCTGGGAGGAGATCCCTCAGGAGACCATCCGCCACCTCATCAGGAGCATGCCCAGGTGTTGTAGGGAGGTCATACAGGCACGTGGAGGCCACACACACTACTGAGCCTCATTTTGACTTGTTTTAAGGACATTACATCAAAGTTGGATCAGCCTGTAGTGTGGTTTTCCACTTTAATTTTGAGGGTGACTCCAAATCCAGACCTCCATGGGTTGATACATTTGATTTCCATTGATAATTTGTGTGATTTTGTTGTCAGCACATTCAACTATGTAAAGAAAAAAGTATATAAGATTATTTCATTCAAATCTAGGAGGTGTTATTTTAGTGTTCCCTTAGTTTTACCAAAATACACTACTCAAAAAAATTATCAAATCATATGCTGCTGTAAATAGGCATACGGTGTTGTCATCAGCCAGTAAGCTTCAATAGTACACAGAAAGAGCCCCTATGTCCTTCCATTTGAAATTATGGTGTAGGGTTCAATGCACTGCTGAAATATATGGGTTGGGCAACAGTACAGTCCACGCTATCAGATTCTCATTGGTACACCGTTAACGGATTTAAGGTCAAACAAATAAACTAGTGATAGGCTGTTAGATTTGGCAAGTGACATTTTAGAAAGGTGATGTTGTACTTACAATGTTGCAAGGGGCAGCAATGACTTACATCAAAATAGTACAAATGAATTATGTAATTGTTTGAAACACACACACACCTGCTAGTGCTTAATGCATTTGTTTATTAACACCTTTGATTTATTTTTGCAGTCCCATTGAGACCAAGGACTCTTTCGCAACTCACAATTACACAAAAAAAATAAACTATTCCAGCAGCATATACAATTCATGAAGAACCACATTCCTCAGTAAAGAGGTCCTCAACCAACATTCTGAGTTGCTGATGATATCACCATAGTCTAGGACCGGAAGAAACGGCGGTGAGGAGAGGAACCATGGCAACAAATGCGCTGAAATGAGACATTCCTTCTCCACTAGAGCGTCAGGCAAATTACATTTCCCTGGATGGGTTCAGAAGGTGAGGGGTCAACGTCGGGAGACCAGGCTGCTCACGAGGGAGGGGGTGGCAGCCTTCTCCCTCTTCTGCGGAAGAGAGCAAGACCGAGAGAAAGAGGCAGGGGTGGTGTATGATTTCAGAAAGCATAGCAGTCGTCATCTGAGCTCTCAGTAATAGGACTTCTATCGTCATCGGAGTTCTCATCTACATCAGTCAAAAAAATAGCCCCGTCTCCCAGAATCAGCTTGTGGTAGGTGTTCCTGGTGTTGTTTTGGTCTTGTGTCGGTACACTCAATCTTCTCTTCAGGAGGCAGAGAAGGCCATTCCTCCCTCCGACAACTGTTGCTTTGTCTAAAGGTCATATGCAAAGCAGTAAATGTACAATTCCACTACACAAAATAGTGTGGAGGGTATTTGTAAAGCAAGAAAAAGTTAAGTCCAAAAATAGTATAAACCACATCTGACCTTGCAGCTGTAGGGACAGTGCCTCCATAGTTCCTGCTGTGCTTTCTCCCCTAGTGCTTCATCTCCTGCACCAGGATCCTCTCTTCCTCCTGCAGTCTGTTCACCAACATCAGTCTGTCCAAGATTGCCTTTTTGATGGCGGTTGCCTGTGAGATGGAAACTCAGAGGTATATAACAGAACAGCAATGATTGTAGCCTATGCTTAAGGTACAAATTCAATCACAATAGATACTGTACCTTCTGCAATCGTATACTTACTGGGGCCAAGTCTCTCCCATGGCTGCACAAAGTTGACAGAATTAAGCAGCTCATCCACTGTGGGAGCCTAAACTCTGCCTGCTGCTCGTGAAGTTGAACAATGGCAGTTGTCAAGGCTGGCTTGTCCTCAGCAATTTCTCAGAATCTGATGCCTCCTCTTGTTGCCGTCTGAATAAAATAGAGTGATTAGACGGACGGTAGATTCAAATATATTAAATGACAAAGTTACTATAGAGGCCCAAACAAAGAGCGTACAAAGCAATCAACTCATTTCTAAAGCATTTGTCATGCAGTTCTAACATTATACGAGTTGTGGCTCACAAGGTACTCTGCTGTTAATGGTCACGTAATTTCTGTTTAATTAAATATGTTAAATTAGATCAATTAATAACATATGTCATGCCTACATTTGATCAAACATGGTCTGATGTGTATGACTAATGCAGTTTTTCACAAATCAGTTTTACTGCTAGATTAATAATGTGTTTGAGGTCATTTTGTTGTTGGGCCTCACCTGTCAAACAGTATAGGTAGCGTTTCCTCTGTTTCACACTGAGGTAAAGCCCCACAATCTTCTTCTGGAGATGCCCTGTCTGACTATCCTGAAGTGTGGCTGTCAAACATAGGGCAAGTTAAACATGACTCCACTGACATCAATGCAATTATGAAGTTGAGACATCCACTTTTCTACCTGTTGGATTCTGGCTTGAAATATACTTATTCCGGTCATCATATTAGAACGTATTGATTACTTTACATGTATAAGGAATGTATATGTTGGGGTCAATGAAGGGTGAATAGGAACTTTGTGTATGGAGTGACAAGGAGAAGTGCAGAAAGTTAATATTATTTTCAAACATGTTGTTGCTGAACATTCATATTTCAGGCCAGTTGCTGAGGAACTAGGACAATGAAGGATGTGGAACTCATCGAGATAAGTCAACAGTTGGAGAAAATACACTGCTGGGAGGGGGGGGGGGGCATAGGGGCCCACCCCGAAGACAGTCTGACTACAGTCCAATCCCATACACACACTTCCACGCCCATGAGGGTCCTAGACTTAAGCAGGCCATGACAATACCAGAGAGAGGAACATACGGTGTTTCTGCCTAACAGAGAAGGATTGTTTACCTTAGACATGTAAGGCGGTGACGCCACTTAGTCGGAAGGTATAAATATATGCTTGTGGGTTGAATAGACTTGAGCTTTTTCTGGTTGTCCATTTCAGTTTTTGCGCCATTTGTTCAGAACCTAACATACCTTCTGGCCACTGCTGCACCTCAGCAACCCACTCCTGAAGCACAGAGTCGTTGATGTCCAGCTCTGTCCGCTTTTCTTCAAGGAAGCTGGTCTTCAGTCTTTTGACGTTCTGAAAAAAATACAATTAAATGAAAGAATAACATAGGTGAAGGTTCTAATTTTAAGTGAATCACACTAAAAGATTTGACTTTAATGTGCACAGTCCTCTTGACGTTTTCCTAGATCAAGATGACTAGTAAAAATAATGAAAAGCTGTGCCAGGATTGCAGACAGAAGATCAGACATGTAGAAACAGATAAACAAGAATGAGAAAGCAGATACAGGTTCAAAATAAAAATAGTTTTATGAAAACAAATGTGAAACTTCTGGGGGGGGAGAACCTTGTTTTAGGGTCAGATGCCCCAAGGTAAAGCTCTATTTAGGGCGATACTCACCCCTGCCATTAGCTGCAATATGGTCACCTGTTCCGGTAGAGGTCCATGTCCTCCGCCGTGACTTTTGATGAAAATAATATACAATGAACATGAGGCAGCCAGGACTGGCATATGTTATCTATTTAGAAAAAAAGGCTGCGTAAACACACACAAAACGAAATAGGTACATAACACTTACCTTGTCTTGAGGCATTCTTAGACCTTTTTTGTCCAGGTCTTTGGTGAATTGTTGCCTCGGCTGTCCCTCTCTATCCATTGGACAGCGGCAAGGCTAGTGGCAGGAGCAGGTGACTGTCACTTTGCAGCTTGCTCCTTCTGATCCTAAAGTATTTATTAAAATCAAACAGAATGGGAATCTGTCTGATTAAAATTACAACATTGTGGTATGTACCCACAATTCAACTGCCCTAAAAAAATTATACTGTGGAAATATCACTTACAGTGCAGTCAGAAAGTATTCAGACCCCTTGACTTTTTCCACATTTTGTTACGTTACAGCCTTACTCTAAAATTGAGCAAATTCTCCCCCTCTCCCCCACAATATCCCATAATGACAAAGCAAAAACAGCTTTAGACATTTTAGCAAATGTATAAAAATAAAACTGAAATATTACATTTACATAAGAATTCAGACCCTTTACTCAGTACTTTGTTGAAGCACCTTTCACAGCCTAGAGTCTTCTTGGGTGTGACGCTACAAGCTTGGCACACCTGTATTTGGGGAATTTCTCCCATTCTTCTCTGCAGATCCTCTCAAGCTCTATCAGGTTGGATGGGGAGCGTCGCTGCACAGCTATCGTCAGGTCTCACCAGAGATGTTCTATCGGGTTCAAGTTCGGGCTCTGGCTGGGCCACTCAGACACTTGTCCCAAAGCCACTCCTGCGTTGTCTTGGCTGTGTGATTAGGGTAGTTGTCCTGTTGGAAGGTGAACCTTCGCCCCAGTCTGAGGTGCTCTGGAGCAGGTTTTCATCAAGGATCTCTGTACTTTGCGCCATTCATCTTTCCCTCGATCCCGACTAGTTTCCCAGTCGCTGAAAAACATCCCCACAGCATGATGCTGCCTCCACCATGCTTCACCGTAGGGATGGTGCCAGGTTTCCTCCAGACGTGATGCTTGGCATTCAGGCCAAAGAGTTCAATCTTGGTTTCATCAGACCAGAGAATCTTGTTTCTCATGGTCTGAGAGTCCTTTAGGTGCCTTTTGGCAAACGCCAAGCGGGCCGTCATGTGCCTTTTACTAAGGATTAGCTTCCGTCTGGCCATTCTACCATAAAGGCCTGATTGGTGGAGTGCTGCAGAGATGGTTGTCCTTCTGGAAGGTTCTCCCATCTCCACAGAGGAACTCTGTCAGAGTGACCATCGGGTTCTTGGTCACCTCCCTGACCAAGGCCCTTCTCCCCCGATTGCGCAGTTTGGCCGGCCGGCCAGCTCTAGGAAGAGGCTTGGTGGTTCCAAACTTATTCCATTTAAGAATGATGGAGGCCACTGTGTTTTTCGGGACCTTCAATGCTGCAGACAATTTTTGGTACCCTTCCCCAGATCTGTGCCTTGACACAATTCCTTCAACCTCATGGCTTGGTTTTTGCTCTGACATGCACTGTCAACTGTGGGACCTTATATAGACAGTGTGTGCCTTTCCAAATCATGTCCAATCAATTAAATTTACCACAGGTGGAGTCCAATCAAGTTGTACAAACATCTCAAGGATGATCAATGGAAACAGGATACACCTGAGCTCAATTTCGAGTCTCATAGCAAAGGTTCTGAATACTTATGTAAATAAGGTATCTGGTAGTTTTTTTTTAAATGTGCAAACAATTCTATAAACCTGTTTTCGCTTTGTCATTATGTGGTACTGTGTGTAGATTGATGAAGCAAATATTACATTTAATCCGATTTAGAATGAGGCTGTAATTAAACAACATTTGGAAAAAGGGATGGGGTCGGAACACTTTCCGAATGTACTGTAGCTATAGATAGTAGGCTACACTGCATAATGAAACAATCCATTGTAAGCTAGTGTTTTGAGGGTGGACTGACTGTATTATTTGGCATTAATAGACTGGTTTTACACACAACAACTTTATATCCAAGCTGGGAGAGAGCATGAGGAAGGCTCATGTCATGCAAGTAGGCTATACAGGACATTTGTATGTTTTTTAAATAAATTGGTATTCTGTTGTATCGAAAATACATTTTACAATCTGCAATGTTTGAATTTCCAAGTTGAATTACTGAACAAGTAGTTACATTATTGCCACGAGCCAGAAGTCTAAATCATGGCAGCCTTGCGACACCGTGTATAGCTTCGTGAAATGTTAAGCTTAACATGAGAACATGACGACCAAATAGGCCTACCAATAAACATTTATCCATTAGCTAAAGCAAAGCTGTAGGCTACATGCCCTGGAACCACAGAAAGCCTATCATCGATTCGATAGGCAGCCGCATAGATATGTCCCAATTTCAAAACCATGGACAGTGGTTGGTAGTCTAAACTTTATGAGTGGCTCTCTGGCTGACGCATTCTAGGTTTCTTTATTTTAGGCAGTGTGGGGCCCACTCCAACCTTGCGGGGGTCCAGAGAAACTGTGTTACGGCAGTGTATAGGACAGACACTTCAAAACCTTATTTCTTATGATTTATTTTTGGACTGTCTGTTTTGCCATACACAAATGTGTTAATCAATGTGTTTCTATGGGTTATAGCAGTAAAGGCCAAATTCAATGTTTCATCAAATATATATATATATATTTTATATCCCTACAGGGGTCCTAAAATTCCAAATCAAATGGCTAAATTATCAATTTTATGACCATCTTAAAACAATTCCATATGTTAGCTTAGTAGCTATTGCAACCTAGGGGCTTAGACCTTAAGACACTTGATGTTGGTGTTTCCCTTTATTTTGGCAGTTACCTCCAAGAAAACCTATGATTAACCAATGGTGTAGGTTTGTATGGGAATGACTGCCACCTGATGGCAAAGTTAAGTAAAACGATTTTGAAACGGGTGAGCTAAGACAGTTTGTTTATTTTTGGGGGGGGAACAGAATAAAAGATAAGGTAAGGAAATATTGAAATACTCAACAACAAAAAAAATATACAACAGTCAATTCAGTAATTAACTTGATATATTCCACTTTATAACTGTCCAGTTTTGAAAAAATTACAAATACAAAAAACATGACTAAAACTGCATGAAGACATACAATCAGTGTCAGTTATCATTTAAACAAAGCAAGTCACAGTAGGCTTTACAGTAAATTAAGTAAGTGAACTACATGTACTACATACTGTGTGTATATAACAAAACAGAAGCAGCAGCACTCTTTAATCGTCCGTGACAAATTTCCCCTCTGAGACAATAAAGTATATCAGATCAGTGCTGTCTTTAAGCTGCAGGGTTAGTGGTGACCTCCTCCAGCAGAGGCTTGTACTGCTCCAGGTCCTGGATGTTCTGCAACATATCAGTGCAAGGTTACACATTACTTGGCAGGACACAACAAACATTACCTTGGTTGTGTGTATCTACAAATCCGTATTCTACTTCCATTTGTATGGCCGTTGTATTCGCTCTGTTCAAGGGATCTCTGTTCATACCTGTTTTCCCTCCTTTCCATTCTTGCACAAAGCCTTGAGACCCAAGACAGCAGAGCTGAAGGTAACACAAAGCTGAAGGACTGCAAGGACGATGAGCACGATGTCCAAGGCATTCATCAACATCTAAATGGTAGAACGGAAACACATGGAGGAGGATTTGAACATATTGACAGTTGACTGGATTGTTTAGCAAGATAGCCGTGTTGGTGAACACTGGAAAATACAGAAAGACTGGCATCCCAGCTATTAGAGTGTGCTTTAAACATGGTACCCACTAGCGCCGTTTAAGGACACATGTTCATTAATACATTTAGCAGTTTGATCCATCTAACCATCTAATCAAAAAACGTCATTCAAAAGCACTCACCTGTGCAATCTGCTTGGCATCTTTGCAATTTTCCAAGAGTCTATCCCTCTGCTGATCATTGGGTGGTTTTGTCACCCGGCCGCCATAGTAGTCATCTCGCCAGTTGTAGTTGTCCTCATTGCAAGTCCACCAGAAATGGTCGTTTGCTAGGTCTACAGCATACAGCACAATTCCAGTAATGGCCAGAGCAGCACCTGACAGATTCATTAACACATTGATGCCCACCTAAAACACAATCAGGGAATACAAAACCAGTTTGACTCAATTGAGTAAACCACTGAGTACCAGTTGTCTCAGATATTCAGTTGATGATTATAATTAAACTGGATCAGATTGAATGATTGTTCAATGAAGGAAGGGAATGAGGCTAAGGAATGACAGGAAACAGTTAAGGTATGTGCATCAGTGAACAACTCACCAAGCAGGGACTGGGGAACTTCTCAGCCAAGATACACATGATGCCAACTGCTATAAACTGAGGAGAGTGCACACAAATATCAAAATCAAATACACACAACCTACACAATCGACACATTATTTGTCCTGATAATTAACAAACATTTCGCAAGAAAATACACAGACATTTGACTTTAACCCTTCATTTTATAAAAAAAGACTACTTAAGTGTGGGTAGGCAGGCCGAAATAAAAAAATAAATAAAGTTACTTATATGTTTCCTTTGTTTACTGTGGTTATAACTCCAAGTGAAATCATGTGCCTTCATACTAAACATGATAACATGGTAAAAGATAACAAAATAAAGTAAGCTTACCACACCACCAAGCCAAAAAGGAGTCCCATTCCATCGCAGTAGGCTAGAATAATCAATAAGGATCACTCCCAAGCCAATGTTGAGTACTCCCACCATGATCTGTATAATCTGTGAAAGAAGAAAATAATAAATTTCGATAAATCTCTCTCACTTCCGATGACAATTGTGTGACCCAGTGATGATAGACAATACTGATGATAGACATGTATGTTGTGGTGTGTGTGCGCACATCTGGTCTGTGTGTTATTTTAGTTCACCCACCCCCAGAGCTGACTGGGAACTTGCTTGGAGCCTCCTCAATCCCTGGGACACAGAGCATGCTGGGCTGTAGCACAGGGTCCCAAGTATTTGACACAGCAGGGGCCAACTGCTTCCTTCTTTAGAGTTCACGGTGAACACAGTCACCCCTTCGCCTTTGGTCACAGTCACTGACATGCTGGTCACTCTTGGTTACACAGCTCTAAGATAAAACGGAAGGTAGAACAAAAATCTTAACGTTAAAATAACTGTGTTGCCTTATAAGTCATGATGTTAAAAGGTGCACATTCATCCCAATAACATCTGATCATGTCTGTGTTGTATCTGTAGGATACAACTTTTTTAAAGGACCAACTATGCATTTCGTTAGAGGATTTATTGCATTGCACAGCACACTCTGAATCTGCCCTAAATAAGGGCACTCTTACTGTCACTGCTACGGTGTTTATTGGGTTATAGTGACAAACAGGTTCCATCTCTCATTGTGGTAATATCTTGCCTCATTGAAAGCTGATAGGAGATGGTGTGGTGATGAGTGGGTGTAGAGCTACATCTGAGCAGGAAGTGCACAACATAAAAACCCCTCTTCTGGGAAATGACTTGAAACAGCAATTGTATGACCATGTTGCTCAATTAACTTATGCATTCAATTAATTCAGTACAGCAGCACCTTAGGGTAAAGAATTTAGGCTACCGATTGTTTACTTAGATATATATGGGGGAAACTCACATCATCCACTTACAATGTGTAGCACTCACCTGGGTGATGCCATCAATGGCAGCCATTTTGCATTAGAAAGCTCGCCACCCATTTTGTACCAAGTAGGCTACATGTATTTACAAATAGTGTTTCATTATTTTTAGTTGGCAGCAGAAAGTAACCATACCATATAATGTCCTAGTAAAGCAGCTTAAACAGTACTGTGAAATAAAGTACTATCCAGGAGTTACACATCCCTCTGTCAGTGGTGGAGTTTGTTTTGCGTGGCTCGGTGCCCCGGGTGAGTGGAGATTTCACTTAAGGACCAATGGAATAGTCTAAAATAAGCAAAGTCTGCCCACCAGGGGCACCCAGCCATGCAAAACGAACTCAACCATTGGGTGTTCCCGAAACACTCAAATTCTTCCCCCTGACTCACGAGAGAATGTAAACAAACCATGACAAATGTTTGCATAGATTTTATAACTGTTGAACTTCAATTTGCAGTATGAATTGTTCCGTATAATCTATTTATTTACTATTTTGTAATTACATTTGATTACATCATTTCTTTTTGAGAGCATGAAACAACTACACACCCATTTAAATTCACTCAAAACGTATTCTTCAACAACAAACACATATTTTAGAGAAAGTGAACTCACCCGTTCCTGGCAATTGAGATGGACACCTCTACAGGTCCTGTGTAATCACAGTGGCAGACCAGTCTGCTTGTTGCGCAGTTTGGTTTCCTTACAAGGAAGTAGCTGGTAGGGAGGGCTCAGCCAGTTTCAGCTAGATCCCAGCAGTACCTCCTTCTCAGTTTAAAGAGGACCTGAGAGGTTAACCCTTCCCTCACTGAATAATAAACATATAATGGATTCCTGTCATTTCCTGACAAACTGAAGAACAAAGACGTTACAGTGCCAAGTCTTCATTATTGTTGTTTAAGAGTGCATGCCAATATCACGTTACAATCACTAAAGTCTTTACTTTAGTCTTTACTCTTCTATCTCGCTCCTTTTCAATATAAGCACAATCAAGTATAGTATATGCCATGTGTTGTTGCTTGACTTAATCTAATGCTGTCAACTAACATTTATTTCAGAAAGCAATATAATTATGACTTCCATGGGTGAACACTTCACCAATCATTGAGCTTAATGACTGTTTGAATGAGGTCGATACTAGGAAAGTCCATGGCAATCACCCCGAAACATGCCCTGGTGTGGTCACTGGAGAACTGTCTCAGATACTGATCGAGCCTGGGGTTAATCTTTTCAGCCACCTTCTTGGGAGTTGGAAACATGCCCAACAGTGTGCCAATGCCAGTGCCACTGGAGTAGCTCAGAACTATATCATCAACACCACAATCGCCTGAAGCTTGTGTCAAGTGTTTCACAATTTTGTTCTCCTTGTCTGCAATATGAGTAACTTCATAGTCACCCTTGCTGTCTGTATCCAAGAGAGGAATGCCCAGCTTAAAGCTGGATTTCTGTATAAATATCACCTTTCCTCTTGCCTCAGCCATAGTTGGCATGTCAGACTTCACCCATACATCTTTATCATCACTAATCATTTTTCCAACCAGCTCCTCAACATTCTCTTTATCAAACAAATCAGGCTTTGCTCTAATGAGAACCGCCTCACTTCTGAATTCGGACAGAAATGCTCTGATCGTGTCAAGGACCTCATTGAACGACTTGTGTTGGTAGACAACCCAGTGCATGATATAGAGTTTGTTTTCAAAGGCAAATATCCTGAGGTCCAGATAGCGTATGCCGGCCCTCAGCTGATCCCCCAAATCCCAGGCCTGACACTCTGCCGCTGGGCCTCAATAGAGAGCCATGGTGTCATGGGTACCAGGGATGGTGATGTCAGAGATTAACTTTTTGTCATCAATGTCCTCCATCCAGCCAATCTTGTAGGATTCTGGGAGTAGGAGTCCTTTATAGTCATTGAAGAAGAGGTCCTTTCCTTGGCAAAAACCTCTAAAAGTAAATCATACAACAAAGGATTGACTGAAATGTTGAAGAGAGGCTTTACTCAGGTACCATGCTGTTTCAACAGATATCATACACAGATGGGAGAAAATAATCAGTCAATGGAGCATGGGATTGGGGGGGGCATGAGCGTCTGTAAAATATTGAAAAGCCAAATAAAGAAACCTTGATTTAAAATACTAATATATATATATATATATACTATGCTTACTTTTTCTTAAATATCTGTGTATCCCTGTGAATTACAAGTCATTGCACCAAAGCCATATGTATGATATACCACAAAAACATGAACTGACTCACAACATTTTGCTCACTTTTCATAAACTTTTTTTTAAACTAAAGGAAGAAATGGTAGGTTCAATTTAGAGTGGACAATGTAAACGCCTAAAATATATATTCTGGAATTAATGGGAATTTATTTGAAATACCTGTAGCCATACTTACACAAAAAGCAGTAACATGTAGAGGTGGAAAAACAGACCTTTCTCAGTTGTCCTCATGGTCACGTTAAAGGAGAAAAACATGCAACAACCTGCAAATTGGAACATGAATAACATAATAATGCAAATCCAAAAATCCTACTCCTGATTTTCCATATAGCCTACCTTTTCTAAATGGCTTTCCAATACCAAGACTGAAATAAAATGTTTCATATGGCTAAAGATTGGGATACTCACATACAGCTCTGGCCCAAGGAGTTTCACACAAGTTCTGGTGGTATGACCTCTGCAGATTGGCCACTGAATTATAGCATACTGATAAAGGATAGGCGTGGTCTCCTAGTGTTTACCTACCGTTTTCATTGTCTTTGAGAAAGGTTAAGCACACTTCTCAGCCTTGATCTGCAGTCACCAATGTGAGACTAGCCTCATTAAGGATGTCATTAGCTAGGTTTCCACCCAATTGTATTCAGATTTTCATGCGAATATTCTAAAATCTGCATAAAGAAAAATATGCCCATTTTCCCACCAGTGGTGTTTCCACCAAACATACTTGTTGCGGATAAAAGTCAGTGCCTGAGGATGTAGTTCATACAAAATGTACCTTTTCGCTTAAAGCTGCAATATGTCACATGTTACTGTCATTCTCATTGAAAACAAGTCTAAGACATTTTATATTTTAGTCATTTAGCAGACGCTCTTATCCAGAGTGAGTGCATACATTTTCATACTTTTTCATACTAAGAAGCGGTAGAACTGTTTTATGTGCGCTATGGCTCCCGGTTTTAAGATTTGTGTGTGCATCTTTTAGGCTACAATGTTTTTGGTTATGGAAAATATATTTCACAGCAGTTTAGATCACGTGTCAAACTAATTCCATGGAGCACGGAGTGTCTGCTGGCTTTCGCTCCACCCTTGTACTTGATTGATTACAGTTTCTCAATTGTTTACACACAAATACTGGTACTTGAGACACAATGACCACAACATGTAACTCATGCACCAACCCCCTGAACCAATTCTGCTAAACTACAAGCACAATTCCTGCTTTACACTCAAATTGCAGTTCTACAACACACTTTTTTCAAAACACTACACACAAATCTTTGCATTTGGCACAATTTTCATGCAGAAAAGCTCTTGTTTTCACAATGAACACACTGCCATTCAAATATGCACACTGACTCATCACATGGGCAAACACCCGTCACACAGTTTTACAATTAGCAATCAGAGCTTTAGCATAAAAGGGCAACAGGTGAGCTCTTCTGTTTTGGAGCAATGGATGCCAACATTGGAAACAGAGGCAGAGCCAGAGGAGTGAGAGTGAGAGTGAGAGTGAGAGTGAGAGTGAGAGTGAGAGTGAGAGTGAGAGTGAGAGTGAGAGTGAGAGTACGAGGACGAGGACGAGGAAGGCCAAGGACCGTAATCTCTGATGAGATCCGAGCCACTTTGGTTGATCATGTGGTCAACCATGGTCTAACAATGAGGGAGGCTGGGCAAAGAGTACAGCCAAATTTGAGCAGGTACACTATAGCATCCATCATCCGGACATTCCGAAATGAGAATAGGTAAGAAATCTACTCTCACTAGAAAATTGCAGTACTTCATATCAATACAGTACTCAATGAGTACAGTAGTACAGTATTGCCTGTGGACTGTTCTGTAGGACTGTAAAAATCAAGTATGTTTCAAGTATTTGGGAAATGTATTTCTACTTTGTATTTACAGCATTTTACTATTTGTTTGGCAGAACTGAAAGATTACCAACACAAGGTGGTCGGGAACGTGTTTGTCTCCTGAACAGGAAACTGAAATCATGAACATGGTCCTAGAAAAGAACGCCATAACATTACGGCAAATACAAAGAAAAATAATAGAAAACAATGAGATATTTCAAAATATTGATAGGGTAAGCTTATCAACACTGGACCGTGTCTTGCGCAGAAATAATCTCAGGATGATGCAGGTCTACAGGGTGCCATTTGAACGCAATTCAGAAAGAGTCAAATAATTGCGATATAACTATGTGCAAGTGAGTCCTATACAATCCCACAATTGATGCATACTCTCAACACTGTATAAATTATACATATTTCAGTATTGTAATCATAATGATTGTGCTTCACAATAGTGACCACTCCATGTCTATTTCTGATATTGTCATGTGTGTTTCAGAGAGTCCTTGAGCTAGAGGTGGCTGCAGTGGAACACCAGTTCATCTTCATTGATAATGTTGGATTCAACCTCACAAAAAGACAAAAGAGGGGAAGGAATATCATCGGCCAGCGTGCCATTGTTCAAGTCCCTGGCCAGCGCGGAGGGAACATCACAATGTGTGCAGCGATTACCCACCACGGCGTCATACATCACCATGCTACCCTTGGCCCCTACAACACCGCCCATCTGATCACATTCCTGGACACCCTACACAACACACTCATTCCACCAGATCAGGTAGAGTATGACCGAAATCCACAAATGCATATACCTCTTCTCCAAGCTATGGAAGACGCATGTGGAGATATAGCAGCTGATGCTTTTCATGGCTGGAATCGCCATGCTAGGCGATATTTCCCCCGCTGCTTGGCCAGGGAAAACATTGCTTGTGATGTGGATGAGGTGCTGTGGCCAGCCCGCTACAGAAGAGAGGATGCAGCATAGTTTTTTTTTTTTTTTTTACTGTAACTGTATACATGAATTCTTCTGTTTTGTATGTAGACCAATGTATGTGCAACTTTGTGTTGGTTGGGAATGGGATGTACACTGTGTACATTGTTTTTGTGGGAAAAATGAAATATATTTGTTACCGTGTATTTGTGTGTTCTGAGTATAAAAACAATATTCTCAAATATTTTACAACACACTTATGTATGTACTGTCTGTAGTAATGGCAACACTGAACCAAAAAAAGGCCTAAGTCATTTTGATGAATGGAGAAGAAGTGTTTTCCATTCATCATAGTGTTTTACATTGAGCACATCAGTGTTCAACTGGTTCTTATAAATGTCTATTCATATGATGGTTTGTGTGTGTCATTTGAAAACAAAAAATACCATTTTGATAAGAAATAACATTGTTTTGAATGTAAAATTTCATTTTGCTGGAGAATTGAGGGGTTTTGCCCATTGTGTGTGTGTTTTTTTATTTGTGTGTAGAGTTCTGAGAATGAGGCATGCTTTCAGAAAATGTGTGTAAACAATCGAGAAAAACTGTAAGGTCAGTAATTAGTATAAAACTCCTCTCACCTGGTTGTCTAGGTCTTAATTGAAAGGAAAAAAACAAATACCCGCAGACACTCTGCCCTCCATGGAATGAGTTTGACACCCTTGGTTTAGATGGTACAATGATTCTCTACACCAGGGAATCCCAAAATGTTCATCCAGCATTGGGGAACACTCGGGGCCTCCCTGCGCGCGCGCGCCACATCCAAATGTACGTTCGTATGATAATTATTATATCAAATCAATATTTGCTCATAAAGGCGTTTCCACCGCCATTTCTCACATAACTAATTTTACCTACACAAAAAGATCCCACCATGTCCAATGAACAAATGATCTGTTGGAATTTATAAAATTGTATCCTACCGAAACTTCCTGTTTCCATCACAGCTGTCATTAATTATTTTTATAAGATATGACTTTAGGTAAAATGCATTAGGGTCGTGAATGCTTTGATTTAGTTATTAGGCCTAATAGGCTATTATTCACCTTCAAAACCTAATTCTCATGTCATCAAAGAATGAAATGAATGCATGTGGGATTTTATACTCATTACCGCACATAAAACTCCAATAATTTAAAGGGCTGATCTGTAGTTGAAACAATAACTAAGTAGACACCCCGCCTCTGTTATGGTATGGTAAAAGGCTGAGGGATGGGCCTGGGAAAATGTAACCTCTCTCACATTCATTAATATAACGATAAAAGGACTGACCATCCATGACGTTAACATTTTATTTTTAACCAAGTTTTGAGGACGCAGTTTTTCTTTACATTTACATTGTTTACAAACATCGGAGTAAAACAAGCTTATATTTTGGGTTTTGATAGGGTGTGACAGTTGAACTAAGCTCATGAGGCATAAGTTATATCCTTCAAGAATCAATGTATATATAGTCTACTGTATCATAGTCCATGCCGCTCTGTCATTGCTTGTCCATATATATATATATATTCTTAAATTCCATTCCTTACTTAGATTTGTGTGTATTGGGTTTATGTTGTGAAATTATTAGACATTACTTGTTAGATATTACTGCACTGTCGGAGCTTGAAGCACAAGCATTTCGCTACACCTGCAATAACATCTGCTAAACACGTGTATGTGACAAATAAAATTGTATTTTATTTTATTTATATCATTAATTCATAAATCCAAAAATTGATGTAGCAAATGCAGATTGCCCCTTTAAATATAATATTTAATATATAAAAGTATTTGCCCACTTTTTTTCTCAGCATTGCAATTTTACGTTTGACAGTACAGGACCAATGATTTACATCTAGGTTTACACAGTTGAAGTCGGAAGTTTACATACACCTTAGCCAAATACATTTAAACTCAGTTTTTCACAATTCCTGACATTTAATCCTAGTAAAAATTCCCTGTTTTAGGTCAGTTAGGATCACCACTTTATTTTAAGAATGTGAAATGTCAGAATAATAGTAGAGAGAATGATTTATTTCAGCTTTTATTTCTTTCATCACATTCCCAGTGGGTCAGAATTTTACATACACTCAATTAGTATTTGGTAGCATTGCCTTTAAATTGTTTAACTTGGGTCAAACGTTTCGGGTAGCCTTTCACAAGCTTCCCACAATAAGTTGCGTGAATTTTGGCCCATTCCTCCTGACAGAGCTGATGTAACTGAGTCAGGTTTGTAGGCCTCCTTGCTCGCACACGCTTTTTCAGTTCTGCCCACAAATGTTCTATAGGATTGAGGTCAGGGCTTTGTGATGGCCAGTCCAATACCTTGACTTTGTTGTCCTTAAGCCATTTTGTCACAACTTTGGAAGTATGCTTGGGGTCATTGTCCATTTGGAAGACCCATTTGCGACCAAGCTTTAACTTCCTGACTGATGTCTTGAGATGTTGCTTCAATATATCCACATAATTTTCCTTCCTCATGATGCCATCTATTTTGTGAAGTGCACCAGTCCCTCCTGCAGCAAATCACCCCCACAGCATGATGCTGCCACCCCGTGCTTTACGGTTGGGATGGTGTTCTTCGGCTTGCAAGCAGCCCCCTTTTTCCTCCAAACATAACGATGGTCATTATGGCCAAAACAGTTCTATTTTTGTTTCATCAGACCAGAGGACATTTCTCCAAAAAGTAAGATATTTGTCCCCATGTGCAGTTGCAAACCGTAGTCTGGCTTTTTTTATGGCGTTTTTGGAGCAGTGGCTTCTTCCTTGCTGAGCGGCCTTATATAGGACTCGTTTTACTGTGGATATAGATAATTTTGTACCTGTTTCCTGCAGCATCTTCACAAGGTCCTTTGCTGTTGTTCTGGGATTGATTTGCACTTTTCGCACAAAAGTACGTTCATCTCTAGGAGACAGAATGTGTCTCCTTCCTGAGCGGTATGATGGCTGTGTGGTCACATGGTGTTTATACTTGCGTACTATTGTTTGTACAGATGAACGTGGTATCTTCAGGCGTTTGGAAATTGCTCCCAAGGATGAACCAGACTTGTGGAGGTCTACAATATTTTTTCTGAGGTCTTGGCTGATTTATTTTGATTTTCCCATGATGTCAAGCAAAGAGGCACTGAGTTTGAAGGTAGGCCTTGAAATACATCCACAGGTACACCTCCAATTGATTCAAATTATGTCAATTCGCCTATCAGAAGCTTCTACAGCCATTACATCATTTTCTGGAATTTCCAAAGCTGTTTAAAGGCACAGTCAACTTAGTGTATGTAAATGTATTTGTAAATGTACACTTCTGACCAACTGGAATTGTGATACAGTGAATTATAAATGAAATAATCTGTAAACAATTGTTGAAAAAATTACTTGTGTCATGCACAAAGTAGATGTCCTAACTGACTTGCCAAAACTATAATTTGTTAACAAGAAATTTGTGAAGTGGTTGAACAACAAGTTTTAATAACTCCAACCTAAGTGTATGTAAACATCCGACTTCAACTGTAAACAGTACCAGTCAAAAGTTTGGACACACCTACTCATTCAAGGGTTTGTCTTTATTTTTACTATTTTTTACATTGTAGAATAATAGTGAAGACATCAAAACTATGAAATAACACATATGGAATCATGTAATAACCAAAAAAGTGTTAAACAAATCAAAATATATTTTATATTTGAGATTCTTCAAAGTAGCCACGCTTTGCCTTGATGACAGCTTTGCATTCTCTCAACCAGATTCATGAGGTAGTCACCTGGAATGCATTTCAATTAACAGGTGTGCCTTGTTAAAAGTTAATTTATGGAATTTATTTCCTTCTTAATGCGTTTGAGCCAATCAGTTGTGTTGTGACAAGGTAGGTGGGGGGGTATACAGAAGATAGCCCTACTTGGTAATAGACCAAGTACATATTATGGCAAGAACAGCTCAAATAATCAAAGAGAAATGACAGTCCATCATTACTTTAAGACATGAAGGTCAGTCAATCTGGAAAATGTGAAGAACTTTGAAAGTTTCTTCAAGTGCAGTCGAAAAACCATCAAGCGCTATGATGAAACTGGCTCTCATGAGGACCGCCACAGGAAAGGAAGACCCAGAGTTACGTCTGCTGCAGAGGATAAGTTCATTAGAGTTACCAGCCTCAGAAATTGCAGCCCAAATATGTCACGGTTTTCTAAGCCAGAACCCAGAAGCAGACCAGGACAAGGTGAGTTGAACGAAGGTGAGTATTTATTAACAGATTCAAAAAACGATGCAGAATAATCCAGGGGACAGAGCGGGCGGCGGAGATGAGTTGGTGGAGGTGAAGTGGCAGATCCAATGATGGCTCGGCAGCCGCCGACAACCAGGCAGGGGTTGGGTGAAGGTTCCGGGAGAATGACTGTAGATAGAAACAAACGGAGGTAAGTAGCGGCAGGTAGCTTAGTGGGTAAGAGCGTTGTGCCAGTAACCGAAAGGTCGCTGGTTCTAATCCCCGAGCCGACTAGGTGAAAAATCTGTCGATGTGCCCTTAAGCAAGGCACTTAACCCTAATTGCTCCTGTAAGTCGCTCTGGATAAGAGCGTCTGCTAAATGACTAAAATGTAATGTAAATGTAAGTACACGGCAAGCCAACAAGGTGCAAAACAACAAAACTAATGCTAGTAACTCAAAGGCTGATACGCTGACAAACATACTGTTCATGGCTAACGATCCGGCAGGGAATGGATGTCAGGTCAGAGCTTATGAAGGGTGATGATCAGGACCAGGTGTGCAGATCGCTGATGAGATGCAGGTGCGGGTAAATCGGGAGATCTCCCGCCTAGCAACGTCGCCTGGCAACCAGGCAGGGAGCGTTCAAGAACCTTCAGGAAACAGGAGATTCAGAGCAGAAAAACGGCAACACAGGCAGGAACCGACTCAGGACGCAGGGTTCATGACAGTACCCCCCCTCCGACGAACGCCACCGGGCGGACTACCCGGAGCGCCAGGATGGAGGCGGTAGAAGTAACGAAGGAGGTCAGCATCAAGGATCTGACGCCGAGGAATCCAACTCCTCTCTTCAGGACCATACCCCTCCCAGTCCACCACAAACGGACCAATGAACTTCGGTGACAGTTTCTTAGACTCAGTCCGCAGAGGAAGATCCCGTGTAGCCAACCAGACCCTATCTCCGATGGTATAGGTGGGGGCGGGAATCCGGCGACGATTCGCCTGGAGCTGATACCGGTCAGAAACTCTAAGGAGGGCCTTTCTGGCCCGATGCCAGGTCCGGTGGCAACGACGAATGTGGGCCTGAACAGAGGGCACTGAGAGATCCTTCTCCTGAGAAGGAAACAAGGGAGGTTGGTAGCCATACAGGAACTGGAAGGGAGACATCCCAGTGGCAGATGTAGGGAGAGTATTGTGGGCATACTCAACCCAAGGCAACTGAGAGACCCAGGAGGTGGGGTTGGAGGAGACAAAGCAGCGTAGCGTGGATTCCATCTTCTGGTTGGCTCTCTCCGCCTGACCATTAGATTGGGGGTGAAAACCAGATGTGAGACTGACTGTAGCTCCAATGGCCAAACAGAAGCACTTCCAGACAGCAGAGGTAAACTGAGGACCACGGTCGGAAACTATGTCACTGGGCAACCCGTGGACCCTGAAAACCTCCCTAACCAGGATCTCGGACGTCTCAGAGGCAGAGGGAAGCTTGGAAATGGGCACAAAGTGGGCGAACTTGCTGAATCTGTCCATGATAGTCAGAATGACCGTGTTCCCCTCAGAAGAGGGCAACCCAGTGACAAAGTCCAGGGCCAGATGCGACCATGGTCGCCGGGGAATAGGGAGGGGGTGAAGAAGTCCAGAGCTGGGCCGATTGGCACTCTTATTCTGCGCACACACTGGACAGGCAGCAACAAACCTCAGAGTATCTTCTCCCATGGCAGGCCACCAAAATCGTCTGCGAAGTAACGCCATCGTCCGAGCCACGCCAGGGTGACAAGCCATCTTGCTGCCGTGGGACCATTGGAGGACAGCAGAACGAACCGACTCAGGCACAAACAACCGACCGGGTGGACCGTTACCGGGACCGGGCTGCGTCCGAAGAGCCGCCATAACCTCCTCCTCAATCCTACACATAACTGCTCCCACGACACAGTTCCGGGGAAGAATCGTCTCGGTCTTGGCCCCACTCTCCTCCGTCTTGGAGAACATCCAGGACAAGGCGTCCGCCTTGCCGTTCTTAGACCCAGGTCGGAACGTCAAGGAAAAATTAAAGCGTCCGAAAAACAAAGCCCACCTGGCCTGACGGGAGTTGAGACGTCTAGCCGATTGCACGTAAGCAAGATTCTTGTGGTCAGTCCAGACAATAAACGGTTGCTCCGCCCCCTCCAACCAGTGGCGCCACTCCTCCAAGGCAAGCTTCACCGCGAGAAGCTCCCGGTTACCCACATCGTAGTTCCTCTCCGCAGACGAAAGACGACGAGAGTAGTAGGCGCAGGGATGGAGTTTACCGTCAGTGGAGCATCGCTGGGACAGGATGGCGCCAACCCCCACATCAGACGCATCCACTTCAACGACGAACTGACGGCCCGTGTCAGGTTGAGAGAGAATCGGTGCGTTGGTGAATCGCCTCTTCAAATCCAGGAAAGCTCGGTCCGCCTCAGGATTCCAACTGAAGGTCCTGGTACTGGAAGTCAGGGCAGTTAAAGGAGCGGCCACACAGCTGTAATCCCGGATGAATCTGCGATAGAAATTCGCAAACCCCCGAAACCTCTGGAGCTGCAATCTCGTACCGGGCTGGGCCCAATCCAGAACCGCCCTAACCTTCTCCTGGTCCATCCTAATCTCTCCCCTGGAGATGATGTACCCGAGGAAGGATGTAGTGTGGGCGTGAAATTCACACTTCTCGGCCTTCACGAACAGGCGATTCTCCAACAATCGCTGTAGAACCTGCTTGACATGCTGGACGTGGCTGGAAAGCTCCTTAGAGAAGATCAGGATGTCATCCAGGTAAACGAACACGAAAAGACCGATCATATCTCTCAGGACGTCATTCACCATACTCTGGAACACTGCTGGAGCATTGGTCAGTCCGAACGGCATCACCTGATACTCGAAATGGCCCATCGGTGTATAGAACGGATGATCTCCGCCTGTGTAGTTTCCACCATGAAGCATGGAGGAGGAGGTGTGATGGTGTGGGGGTGCTTTGCTAGTGACTCTGTCTGTGATTTAATTAGAATTCAAGGCACACTTAACCAGCATGGCTACCACAGCATTCTGCAGCGATACGCCATCCCATCTGGTTTGGGCTTAGTGGGACGATCATTTGTTTTTCAACAGGACAATGACCCAACACACCTCCAGGCTGTGTAAGGGCTATTTGACCAAGAATGAGAGTGATGGGGTGCTGCATCAGATGACCTGGCCTCCACAATCCCCCGACCTCAACCCAATTGAGATGGTTTGGGATGAGTTGTACTGCAGAGTGAAGGAAAAGCAGCCAACAAGTGCTCAGCATATGTGGGAACTCCTTCAAGACTGTTGGAAAAGCATTCCAGGTGAAGCTGGTTGAGAGAATGCCAAGAGTGTGCAAAGCTGTCATCAAGGCAAAGGGTGGCTCCTTTGAAGAATATCAAATATAAAATGTATATTTTGATTTGTTTAACACTTTTGGTTACTACATGATTCCATATGTGTTATTTCATAGTTTTGATGTCTTCACTATTATTCTACAATGTAGAAAATAGTTAAAATAAAGAAAAACCTTTGAATGAGTAGGTGTGTCCAAACTTTTGACTGGTACTGTACATCATTGAGTAGCACACATACATTTTGGTCAAATGCAATGACACCCCCACACCAGTAGACGTCAACGTTCCATAAACCTCAGGTAATACTGCTTTCATCTCTGCTTGAGAATCTTGTTTGCTCGTTTTGTGACGCAGCAAAGATTGTTTATTATATTGACAAGATAGTAAAGTGACCGTTATAACAATGGAAATACATGTCCTCAAAAATGGAAGGCGGGCGGGAGGAGGGGAGAGCAGGTGGAACCATTCTAGCCAATGAAAGGGCCGATACGAGTATGAACAACAGGTCATAGAGATAGATAGAGGACTCATCTTTGTGTATGTGACATTATAGCGTCTGTGACAGCATTGGCAGCGCCTTTGAGGCTATCTCCATTTTAAAGTAGTAAATGCTCTTCTTCTTAATTGGCTGATTGCTCCCAACTCATAGGAATCCCCACCCAGTTGACCGCTTTAATGGTGGAAACCCTCAATGTCAATGTCCATGTTTGAACGTGTTATATGATGAGTCCTTTATCTCTATGACCACAGGCACAACTCCGATATAAAGTAGTTTCTTTCCATAATTGCCAAAATGCCACGTCCGTACACCATTACGAAATTTGTATTTGATCAAATAATCCTCACATAGCAAATAAAAAATACACATTTTTGTTGACCAAATTCGGCACTCATTGACCAATATTATTTTCGTGGACAAATTTTGGGCTGAGTAAAACCTCTCGCTTTTCCTCTTCCTCTCTGGATGTAGTGAATTTAAAGAGGAGTAAAGATGGCGGAGAACAGCGGCACAGATCCCACTGTGGATTCCAACGTTGTTGAAAATGCTGCCTCAGACGGGACCATGATCGTGGTCACGGTAAAAACTCCGAAAGATAAAGAGGAGATAGCGATCTCGGAGGATTCTTCTGTTGCACAGGTATTCGCATTTATATCTACAGTCAGTTATGCAAGTCATGCTGTGGCTAACAAGCATAAATCGAAGTTAGCTAGCTAACTAGTAGCTAGCTAGTTTACGACGTTAAGTGAGAGAATTATCCCAATTTCCCGACTAGTAATCTTTCTTTTCAGCTTGTCCATTTCCTTGAAAATAGGTTCCTAATAGTAGTTTGACTTGTGTTTTGTACATAATCGGTACTGTGTAAAGACATATTATAGGAAGCATGAGTTAGCTAACTACGTAACTAGCTAACGTTAGCTTGTGAGCCAGCAAGCTAGCCAGTTACGTTTGTCGCTGTCAGGCTCATCTAGCTAACTAACGTTAGCCGCGATCAGGCTAGCTGATAACCGGCTAGCCAACGGAGTACCCGGCCATTGCGAAAGCTAATCGGGAAACTGATCGTAATCTTACGGCTAGCGACATGGTTAATGCTGTATTTGGTGACTTCCTAAACCATTAACATTTGGCCTCATGGTCCTTATAAAGTTTAAAGCTACAGCTAGCAGATTCACATAGTTAGCTAGCTAACGTTAGCTGTCGAGAGAACTTTTTTTTCCAAGACTGAATCATTTGGATGTGTACCTATCCTCTTTATTCCCATGTGTCTTCACCGGCCACTTCATTCTGTCTCGTGTATACAGTTTAAAGAGGCGATATCCAAAAGGTTTAATGCCAAGCAGGACCAGCTGGTGTTGATTTTTGCTGGCAAAATCTTAAAGGATGGGGACACACTGAACCAACACAGCATCAAGGACGGACTCACTGTTCACCTTGTCATCAAGACTTCTCCCAAGTAAGAAGATGTTGGTTCTCTACCATTTCTTGCCCACTATTCTTGTTACAAGATTTTGTGTGTGATAATAGGAACATTTAGGTTGATGATGACCTCACTTTTTATCCAGGGCCACAGGTGGTGGCACATCCCAGGCCTCGGCATCCAGCTCAGGGAACCCCCAGGCCAACAGCAGCATCAACCCCAGCCCAGCGCCCAATGCCAGCACAACACCAGGCACTGGGCCTACCCCAGCCTCCACACAGCCACCCAACTTACTGAGTTAGTGACCCAGTCCCCACTAAACAGTCTCACAGAAAGATGGCCATATTGCCATACAACTACTCAACATCCACACAACTAGGCGCTAACGTATATCCTGCCATTAATCCACCGCCCCCTTGTGTCTGCATAGGTGGGTTTGGTGACCTATCTAGCCTGTCAGGCATGGGCATGGGCTCGGCCAACTTCATGGAGATGCAGCAGCAGATGCAGAGACAGCTGATGTCCAACCCGGAGATGCTGTCTCAGATCATGGACAACCCTCTGGTGCAGAACATGATGTCCAACCCAGACCTGATGAGGCAGATGATCGTGACCAACCCTCAGATGCAGCAGCTGATGGAGCGCAATCCTGAGATCTCCCACATGCTCAACAACCCTGAGCTCATGAGACAGGTCAGGTCTGGAGCTCAGATGGGTCCTTTGCTAGAGGTGTCATAGGCTTGGTTCTGAGGAATCATTGTGTGTCTTTATTTAATCCGTCTAAATAAAATAACCTACGCTTGAAGAGCACATTACTTAGATCAAATGCTCATTGTCAAACCATTTTTCTTGTTTATGTAGTTAGCTTGCAATGTAGTTTAAATGTGAAAAGGGGCCTATGTAACAGGGCAAATGTACATAGGCTCAAACCCTTAAACTAGACCGCACCACTCCCAAAACGTTGGGAGGAATGGATGTGAGGAGGCTCATGCACAGATGCATAACGTTAACTCCCTTCCTCTCTTCAGACCATGGAGTTGGCAAGGAACCCAGCCATGATGCAAGAGATGATGCGTAACCAGGACCGGGCGCTTAGCAACCTGGAGAGCATCCCTGGGGGCTACAACGCCCTCCGGAGGATGTACACAGACATCCAGGAGCCTATGTTCAGTGCCGCTAGAGAGCAGGTAGCTATTATTCCTGCGAATACCATGTGTAGAAATACAATCATCTTGAATCAAGTCAGGTTGTGACTTAGTCCACTTTTTTTCCATCCATAGTTTGGAAACAATCCCTTCTCTGCTTTGGGGGGAAACTTGGACTCTGGCGTGCAGCCCTCCAGAACAGAGAACAGGGAGCCCTTACCAAACCCCTGGGGACCCCCTGGAACGACCCCCTCAGATAGCAGCGGGACTGGCGCCTCCACGACAACAACCTCCTCCGCTGGCGGGACTGCACCCAGTGCCTCCAACCCCCTGGGCATCAACGCCTCTGGGCTGGGCAACGGTAATAAAACTACCCCAGAAGCACTTTCACCTTTTAGTCAATCTGCAAAACTATATTTCCCCCTACACCTGTATTAACAAACCAACCTTAAGTATAACCCTTGTTTTCCTGCTTAGCTGATCCTTGGTCTGTTTCTCTCACTCCACACCCTATAATCTGTCCAGGTGGGTTCGGTAGCCCTGGCATGCAGAGTCTGATGCAGCAGATCTCCGAGAACCCCCAGTTGATGCAGAACATGCTGTCTGCACCCTACATGCGCAGTATGATGCAGTCGCTGGCGCAGAACCCCGACCTTGCCTCACAGGTCTGCACAACTTCAGCCCTCTCTGCTTATTGAAAGAAACAGAAGTCCTGAATCCTACTGATAAGTTGAATATTCTAGGCTATTTTGTGTGAAGAGTAGAATCATTGCTTAATGCTTTACTCATTCCCTCAGGCAATGCTGAACAACCCCCTCTTTGCCGGAAACCCCCAGTTACAGGAGCAGTTGAGACATCAGATGCCGGTCTTTCTCCAACAGGTCCGATTTCTGTCTCCAGTTATACATTTTAGTTCCACATACTGATAACACTGTCATCTTTCTTTTTTTTCTTGTTATGGAAGGCACTGAGTTTCTGTTGTGACTAAATGGAACACAATTTGGATTAACCAACTAGATGGTTGTCTTACAGATGCAGAATCCTGAGTCACTGTCCGTGATGACTAACCCCCGGGCCATGCAGGCTCTCATGCAGATCCAGCAGGGCCTGCAGACCCTACAAACGGAAGCCCCCGGACTCATGCCCAGGTACTGTACTATCTGTTATCCAGTAGATGCTTACTGGCCAGACTCGTGCTTTATACCTTTGATTTTATTGATTATTATCATGCCACTTAAACTATGATTCTTCTCCTAGTTTGGCTCCTGGTGGGATCCCAGTGATTCCTCCAACCACAGGAGGCAGTGTGGCCCCAGAAAACCTTCCTCCCCCAACACAGGGCTCAAATCCCACCGCTGCCACCAACCCATCCCAGCAACAGCAGCAGCTCATGCAGCAGATGTTACAGATGTTTGCTAGAGGAGGAGGCGGCTCATCGGTGAGTCATTTGAGCTGCAAACACCATTTCTGACTTTCTACTTGGTTACTATACTTTGCTGTTGTCCAGTGGGTTAGCATTAGCTTTGTGTTTCTACTGACTTCATTGACCTAAAGCCAATGAATACTGGAAGTGAGACTTGTCTCCTAACAGTCACTCAAATAGGACCCCAGCAACATTTTCCATGCAGGCTCATCTAAAAAATTACTTTGGCTATGCTCCCCTTTGCAGACCCAAACCGTAACCCCGGAGGTGCGGTTTCAGCAGCAGCTGGACCAGCTCAGCGCCATGGGCTTCATCAACCGCGAGGCCAACCTGCAGGCCCTCATCGCCACGGGGGGAGACATCAACGCTGCCATTGAGAGACTGCTGGGCTCCCAGCCCTCCTAACTCCCTTAGCCCCCTGAGATTACTGGGAGAGAGGTTAGGTGGGGGGGGGGGGTGAGGGCTGGAGTGGGAGATTACAAATGAACACAGTCCTTCATCACACAGTCTGACAAGCCCCTCAGATAGACTCAATTGAATTCCAATTACTATTCATCTCTTTGGCTGATCTGTGAATCATAGGAAAGATAAGAAGGTGGGAAGGAGAGGGATGTGGGTGTGCAGATTCAAGTTTCTATTGGAAAGATCTCATATCAACCCTGTGGAATGATGACATCGCTGCAAAATGACGCCACCACTAACACCACTACTTCCTCTGTTGACTACGGGAGATTCTTTCTGAAATGACTGTGCCCATTTGCTGGACATGCATGAGGTTGCCGAATTGACTCATCTTAATGGATTGTGTTTAGCCGGTAACAAGTTGACATTTGGAGGAATATGAGTGTTGAAATCATAGGTCAGAGGAATCCCTCATTCTTTCATTGTCACGAGAACCTGCTTGTTTTTACTTAATTTCACTCTATCATGCCTGATTGACTAGTATTTATTACAAGAGCTGTAGAAGTTACGTTCTCTTTTCTTTATCACTCATCTTCAACTTACCTTCTGCTTGAAGAATTTTTTGACATTTGACGTGTTCCTTCAAAACAGATAGGCTGTTGTATTCTCAGTTTGAGCACTATAGCGCCCCTGGTTCAGCTGTTTGCTTACACTTTCAGCTTTTTTGGAAGGGATGTTTTTCAGAATGGAAGGTCAAGCAAGGTAGCTGGTGAGCTCTGCAGTCAAAGCTACATTGAGTCAATGAATGCTATTGAGTGTAAATTATTCTACAGTTTAGGCTCTGATTTATGGGTTAAGTGATAAGACCTCAATGTTTTTAATCTGAGCAATGATAAAAAAAAAGCAGACACCTTTTACATTAACCATTTTGTGTTTTTTCATACAAGCAGTGGTGTAGTGCCTGATAAAAATGTATGTGTTGGGTTCAGCAATATATTCAAATCATTTGTGAAATCAATAGTAACAAAAAGTGTACTAAGGGCATAGATTGTTTTTGTTAAACCCATACGTATTAGTTGCAGTACCTACAGTTAAAGAACATCTGTTCAGCTCTGCCTTTTTCTTGGAGTCCCTTCACTCTGTTATCTATTCTAATAATACCTTTCAAGAAACGTGATCAAGTGTGTGTGGTGGTGATTCATTTAGTTCAGAAGCATGGTCTACACCAGTAGTCTTCACTCCTGATCCTGGAGGGATCCACCCTATGTCCTATGCTGAATTCAGATTCTCTATCCTTCTCAAAATGCACACGTGTTCACCACCAACCCTCTAGGACCAGGCGTGATGAACACTAGTCTACATTGTGAATGTTATGAAGTTATATGAACTTGATATGGATGATTTGTTCAACTTGTACGGGAATTGTTGTGTGTAGTCTGAGAGGTGGGAAAGTTATAGTGGCGACCATGCATACTTGGTAGAGCATTAAAGGACCAAGCTTGAAAATATAAATTGTGAACTGTAATAAACATTGAAGTATCTTAATGGCAATTAAGCATTAAGCTGTTTTAAAATCCACCAGAGTGGAGCTTGAATTCCTTCATTTTCCTCCATGATGACAAAATGTATAATAAGCATGGATTTCTTAGATCTTCAATTTATGATCATTTCAGATAACTTTGAAGATCCTGGTTTAAATGTATGGCTAAAGGAAAGCTGTGTAAGTTATAAATAAATGACTGGGGCTAGTTCAGTCTCATCAATTATGCTTGGGCTGTGAAGTTGAAAGCAATGCAATTGTTAGACTCATCCGGGCCTACCGCAATGAGTTTACTTGGGGTAGTTATTAAGAACTTTTAACTGGTTGGAATCCCATGTCTGAAAATATGATGGGGATATATGCCATTTTGTGCCCTAGATATACCATCTTGTGTCTTTGTTCAATAACTGCAATTAGCCCCAGTCAGGATACTGCAGCTAACTCTGTTCTTCTAACACAGATTCTCCCCCAGTCCCTTTACTCGGACAAGTGTTTAACATCTCAGGAGCAACATGAAAGGGATATCAATACTATAATTGGTGTACTTTGAATATATATATATTATTCCAGTGACTGGTTTCAATGGTCTGGAACCCACTGCCAGTGCCATTCCCATAATGCATTATGATTTGTATTAGGACGTTGAAGGAGTCAGCTGACTTCACATGTATGTGAGATTATGGAATGTACGATTACGGAGAGGCTAACTTACTTCCTGGAGAGCAGGGGGCTAGTATCGCCACATCAGAGTCTGTTCAAGAAGGGTAACAATGAACCCAGTGCTCTGCTTAGAAGCAGAGGTCAGGAAAGCTCAGGTGAACAAGGAGACTGTTGTAGCTGTCTTTTTTGATGTGGAGAAGGCGAATGATATGATGTGGAAGGAGGGGTTGTTAATCAAGCTTGATATTATGGCGGTAGGAGGAAGAACATACAACTGGATAAAGGATTTCCTGTTTGGAAGGTCTATCCAGGTGAGGGTGGGGAAGACTATCAGGCAGCTACCTGGTGGATAACGGTTCACCGCAGGGGAGCGTGATTAGTCCTCTGTTCTCAATCATGATCAATTATGTTTACTCTCAGTTACGGCCGGATATTGGGAGGTTGTTATTTGCAGATGATGGGGCTTTACGGAAGAGGGGAAGAGATGTGCCATACATAGTCAGGAAGGTACAGGAAGCAATTGATGAGGTAGAGCGGTGGGCATTAATGTGGGGATTCAGGTTCTCTGTAGAGAAAACGCAGTGTTCTTTACCAGGAGGAAGGTGGGAGATGAGGTATGCTTGAGGTTATATGGAAGAAACTTGGAGAGGGTGGGGTCCTTCAGGTTCCTTGGGGTATACTTTGACACTAGACTGACCTGAGCAGAACACATTAAAACAGTGGTGGGAAAGTGTAAGAAGGTGCTAAATGTGATGCACTGTCTAATGGGGAAGGAGTTGGGGGCTGGGCGTTCCTGACTGAGGACCATGCATGTTGCATTGATCCGATCTGTAATAGACTATGGCAGTATAGTGTATGGTTCAGCAGCCCGGACCTCATTGGAAAGGCTAGATGTCATACAGGGACAAGGACTCAGAATATGTAGTGGGGGTGTTTCGGACCTCCCCAGTGGCTGCACTACAGGTGGAGATGGGGGGTATGCCATTGCAGATTAGGAGACAGCAGCTGGCAATGAATTATTGGGTCAACCTACAGGGACATGGGGTGTCTCATCCTGCGAAAGGGATTTTACAGCCATGCTGGGAACATGAGTGAGGACAGAACACAAGCTTGGGGTGGGTGGGTAATACCCAGGCGAAGGAGATGGGACTGTATGGAAGGGAGTTTAGTCCAACGGTAGTTATTCCTGTAAATCCACCATGCTACTCCCGCCTCCAGTAGTTGATCTAAAAGTGTTGGAGAGACTACAGAAAGATAGGGAGGGTGTTGATCCATCTGATTTGTTAAATAGATGTCTGGATACTGTGTATCAGGATTTTGTGGCCATTTACACAGATGGTTCAAAAGATTCAAGGACAGGACGTACTGGGTCAGCGTTTGTAGTGCAGGAATGTGGGGTGGCAGTCACAAAACGTATTACAGATCATCTGGCTGTATATATGGCGGATCTGATGGCCATACTGTTGGCCTTGCAGTGGGTGGAGGAAGTCAAGACAGACAGAGTAGTTATTTTCTCTGATTCATGTGCAGTGTTGATTAGTCTGCAGTCCTTTAGCTCACATAGCAGACAAGACCTGCTTTATGAAGTACTACAAACCCATGGCAGGATTAGACAGATGGGTATACAGATAAGATTTACTTGGGTCCCAGCCCATGTGGGGGTGGAGGGGAACAAGGCAGTTGATGTACTGGCTAAACAAGCACTTAGTAGTGGGAATGTTGTAGTTTTAATGAGCAAGGCAGAGGTAAAAAGCCTGATATGGACAGTGATGGTGCAGAGAGGGCAGGAGCAGTGGAATATTTGTCACATGCGCCGAATACAACAGGTGTAGACCTTACCGTGAAATGCTTACTTACAAGCCCTTAACAGGCATTTATTTCAAGTACAGAGGAAAGTCGCGGAGGGGAGGACGTCAGGAAGGGACAGAAGAGAGGAAGTTATTTTTTACAAGATTAAGGGTGGGACACAGCCGGTTGAACAAGACTTTAAATGTGATAGGAAAGCATCCAACAGGAAAGTGTGATTATTGCCAGGAAACAAAAGACCGTAGAGCATGTATTGCTACCGTGTGGGCAGTATCAGAGGGAAAGAGAGTATCTAGTATGAGGGAGAAAGGGATACAGGAAATTAGTTTAAAGAGTATATTGAGTAGAACTTCATTAGATATAGTCTCAAATATTTTATATTTTTTAATAGCAACTGGGCTGGCAGGTTGGATTTAGTTTCTCCCTGTCGCTGGCCCACACTCCAGTACATTAGGTGGCGGTAATGCACCATAACGTTGGATGCCAACCGCCGATAAAACCCACCGAAGAAGAAGAAGAGGAAGCGTCAGCTGACTGGATTGCGGTTGTGTTGTTGTTGAAGAAGTCACTGAACTGGATGATAAGATACACTTCTTGATAATTTCGCCTAAATTAATCGAGTTGCTGCAAAGTATTGCTCACTCCAACCATGTTGCGGCCAAAAGCGTTGACGCAAGTTCTCAGCCAGGCAAATACAAGCGGGGTACAAAGCACACTGTAAGTATCGAGTGGCAGAGGCACGTGAATATAGCGTTCTTTTCTGCTAGCTAGCTAATGAGTTGTTCTTAAGAAGACTTGTAACAACAGCTACCTACATGTAGGTAAGTCTTAGCTAACACTCTGCCTGGCTAACGTATTTACATGTTCTCCCCGCAGATTGTTAAACAATGAAGGGTCTCTTTTGGCTTACTCTGGCTATGGGGACACTGACGCTCGAGTGACCGCTGCAATCGCAAGCAACATCTGGGCGGCCTATGACAAGAATGGGCATCAAGCTTTCAACGAAGACAAACTCAAATTTATTCTGATGGATTGCATGGTTAGAGAGCTTGGACTATATTGTCTAGTTACTATGCATGAACCAAATGTTTGTTATATCATTCTGCCTTACATTGGTTATCCATTGAGTATCACAGTCACCAGAGGCTCCAGAGAAAATCTGTTGTATGCCCTATAACGTCAGTTAAATAGTGGTAGAAAATGATGACCTAGGCTTGTTGGCACCTTGGCAAGTAGTATTACCATCAAAGGTCAATTGAAATATAATGTGCATGCATTTTTATCAATTCCTTTTTTATCTTCTCTTTGCAGGAAGGCAGGGTGGCCATCACACGGGTAGCTAACCTACTCCTGTGCATGTATGCCAAAGAGACTGTGGGCTTTGGAATGCTTAAAGCCAAGGTGAGGAGGAATACTTTGAGTGCGGATGACATTGGTGTATGAATTGTGTTGTGAGGTGCTGTATTTGAAACTACAAAACACTATTGACTAATTCCGGAAGAGACCAAGCATGTCTTTCCTTTAAAGAGCCATGAGCACAGACTGTCTGCATACCACACTAAGCATATTTCTCCTGTCTGTGTGGTATTTTTTAGGCTGAAGCGCTGGTACTGTACCTGGAGGAACCTTTAACCCAAGTTGCTGCGTCATAGGGGGGTGTCTGGCTGGAGTGTTGTCTTCAATTTTGGCGCCCCTGAAAATACATGAACTCTTGTTGCATAAGTGAAGGCTTCACCTGGTCTTCATGAACCACCACAGTCTGTGTATGAATGGACTGAGTATTTATGTTCTGATTACTATATTTATACTCAATATGCTCTAACTTAATGCTTGAGTTTTTAGTCATTTGGCCTTTTGTGGCATGCAGTTCAAATGTCAACCAAAAGTCAAGCTCACACATTGTGTGGGGCTGGCAATGTAAATCTTCAATGAATTTTGCTGCCTGTAAGAGGACTTCTTTCCCAACTGCTGAAAATGCTGACACATTAACTTTAAGGCATTCATTGTTTACCCTAGTCAGAATCGTACATTTGTCTGTTGCTGCCACGCAATAAAATGTATCATATCCTTTTGTAACAGGTTTATGGCTAGCCTGTTTTTTCCCCATTGAAAAATCAAGAAAGATAGGTTTTATTTTTGTCTTCACAAATATATGAAATTGTTTTATGTATTTGATTCATAAATTATAATTTTTGGTGCAGAGTATTTTTTTGCAGAACTGACATATTACAGGTTTGCTGAACTGACCTAAGATTTCATCACCACCTCAATTGTTTGACAGTATTGTTCTTACTGATATATATTTGTGTTTGACCATTCAAACCTCCCTTTTACTGTTGCTATGTGTTCCTGGTTTGAGATTAACAGAACCGGGGGTTTATTAATTAGTCACATACCGTAGCAAAACGTTTTGCAATGGAAACAGTTTTACAACTAAAATGTTTTTCTATTTGACAGGTAGGTCCCTCCCTGTTTTTTTCGGTTTGCTTCTGTTTGGTTCCTAGTGAATACACCTCAGGCGAAGCAATGATTGTCTCTTGCCATGAAAAAGGGATAGGGAAACAGTAATTTCCTGAAGACAATCATTTGGTTTGTCCAGCAGGTGGTGTGTAGCTGTTTCTTTTTCATACAGTTGCTCATGTGGTTGTCCTACCTGTTCAACCTGCCATGGACTAACACCAAGCCACTCCCCCAACTGCCATCATTCCTCAGCAGAACTACCTGATGACACAGCGGAGCCAGTTCCTTGTAAACAATCTAAGTTTCTATTAAACATAGAGGGGGACAGGCGACTTGCAAAGTGTTTAAAACAACCTACTTGTGCGGCTCCTTTTCCTCTTTTAAATCTGAAGATTAGGGTGAGTGGCTTCTGGGCCAGTGTCATCTTTCCTTTTTCCCCTCACACTTTGAGAGCTGGACTTGAAGACAAGGCTTCACATTGTGGCACCACTGAAGGGGTAGATCATGGGTTCAGATGAGGCCTACAACTTTGTCTTTAAGGGTGAGTCCTTGTTCTTTCACCTTTAACTGATTTATGGCTTACATTTACATCATTTAGCAGATGCTCTTATCCAGTAGCAAGTGCATACATTTTCAGACTTTTTTTCTTACTGCTCCCCCATGGGAATCGCAACCCACAACCCTGGCGTTGCAAGCGCCATGCTCTACCAACTGAGCCACAATAATGATGTAATGTATATGTCAACAGAGTTTAAATTGTAAGAATGACTCTGAAACCTACTTTTTCTATTGTTAGAGCTAGCGCAGTGTTGTTCAGTACAGACAACCATTGGGTTCTGTCATTTAGTCTGTGTATGCCGAGGCTAGAAGCTAAGTGCCAGTACAGTATCAACCGCACACAGTATACTGTTAGTAACACATCTACCACACAGATAGGATGCAGGTCACTCTCACCTGTGTTGAAATTACAGACAGTCTAGTGTGGACACACCCTGTTTCAGAAGCAAGTTGCCTTGCATAGTGTATACAGTCATAGGAAATATATTATTGTAGTACAGGGCCCGTATCCACAAAGCATCTCAGAGTAGGAGTGCTGATCTAGGATCAGTGTAGCCTTTTAGGTCATAATGAATAAGACTGTATGGAGAGATTCTAGGTCAGCACTCCCACTCTGAGATGCTTTGTGGATACGGGCCCAGGTCTAGGAGATTTATCCAGTACTTTTTAAGAATGCCTCTAACCTTGAGGTTCATTAATAAGCTCCTGTTGGTATTTTAGTCAAGACGGTGCTACTTCAAGAATGTTGCTATTTCTATGAACTTGAATTCTATTTCTCTATGTAACTGAATACATTCTCGACCTCCAATTGTTATTGTGGTGAGTTTCACAAGCTTATCAATATTATTCCAGGCAAACACACATTCCTGAATATTTGATCCTATTACTCTTTCCATTATATCTATAGTCACACGAGAGAAGCATGTGTTCTGTTACACTGCATGACCTACTAACTAAGTCCTATACGCTACAGGCGTGGTAGAGGAGGTGATGTTGTGCATGATGAGGTGAAGTGATTTGTCGATAGGGAAACAAGAAATCCCAGTTGGTTGGGCCAGTAGGTGATGAAGTCAAATTTTTTCTGTGCTTTCTCTGATCCACATGTAAGGACTAGGCCTAATTCTACTATAACTTTCTTTTTGAAACCATCCAGACATCATGAAGTAAAATCTAAATTATTCCCTGCTTTGATTGTCTAAAAGTAAATGCAGATTTTATATGTAAATAAGGTGATGGAACTGCTCAGTCATAAATCAATTGAAATAAAACTGAATTATTATTAAATGAGGGGAGTTTTTTCCACAACTTACTTAATCCCCTTTTTCCTCAGAACAAAGTCAAAACAGGGCAGTAGAGTGCTTCAAGGCCTCTTGTCCTATAAACCATGGAAACCAGGGGTATTGTTTGCATAAGAGGTTACTGAGTATGGGAGGAGGGGAAATGGCCACATTTTCATCTCGTCTAATAAAAAGCAGAACAATGATCTGCCAATGGAGTGAACAATTACCCAAAACAAACCAAAGTAGAACATCTCGTAAACATTCTTTCCTGCTGCCTGTTTTACACTTCGGGTTAAATCTAAACTGGATTCGGAGACCAGAAACTGGATAGTTGCTTTAGAATGTAAATCTGGGAACATGAACAGGCTGTCAAGGGCTGATGTAATGTGGTGTGGGAGTCAGGCGCAGGACACCGAAGCTTAGTCCAACAGTCTTTACTAGTGAAACACTAGGCAAAATACAATAACGGCCTCAACACAAAACAGAGGCGAGCGATTACGCAAACTGTGCGTAAACAACGAAAACAACAAACATAGAGAAACACGCAGCACTAACGGACAGGCGTAACAATAACACACAAACTAACCAACACAAAGCAGGCAACTTATAGGACACATAATCAGACACAAACGGACACAGGTGCAATAGACAGACAAAACCAATCGAACATCGAAACATCTAACGGTGGTAGCTAGTACTCCGGGGACGGCGAACGCCGAAGCCTGCCCGAGCAAGGAGGAGGAGCAGCCTCGGCAGAATCCGTGACACAGGCATGGCCCCAACATTTTTGCTTTTGACAAATAGCTTATTGCCTGTTAAAAGCTCTGCTGTAGCATAAATCAGCATGCATGGAAGAGAATCAATATGTGCATATCATATCTCCACTTATGGTTTGGAGTGCAATAAATAGAACATGTATTAAGTGACCGTACTAAATAAACCTGTCGTTCTCTTTTTTTGACCTTCTGCACACTGCTCTTTATCACATTCTTAGTTTCCTGGGTACTTCTTAGAACTTCCTTGCTGGTGTGCCATGGAACTTGGATGCCTGTCTTGGTTCCGCTCACATTCTCATGGTTGAGAGTAAAGAATGAATTTGTGTTTGGCTCAGCTCAGTCAGCTGTGTTGAAATCATGGTGTCATTGCGTCTTGTGGTCATATTTTCCTATATGTTTGTCAAGTAGGCCAAGGCTGGCTTTCTGAGTCAGCTGCCCACACTCTAGAAGCAAACACATGAGTCACTGAAACATACAGGGGGGCTTCATTGTTCCTTGTACCTCTTCTGTTTGGACTCAGTAGACTGATTGCTCACAGCAAGATAGATAGAGGGAAGTATCAGTGTAAACTGTACCACATTATTTTTGTAGTTGCTTCCTCTTTTGAAGGCCTGTTTCATTACAGGAAATTCCCCAAGAGCAATGCAATACATGCCATCCTCTCTGGTTCTCCTTTGGTTCTCTTCAACAACTGACCCCTCATTACTGTACATATCTCTTAACCTACAGAGCAAAATAATTACATATTAGCTCCCATTTCCTAGATGATAATTAACACGAACAAGCATGATAATTCATTTTAAAGACACCTGACCCATGATTTTGATGCTACTTCTCAGATGGTTTGTTCTACATTCCTCACTTAACATAATTAGCCCAGTAACCATTTGCACGGGTGTGGTGCTGTTTCTGTCATAGAACACCATTGTGGAGAGATTCCTAATAATATAATGGGAACAATGAGCAACAGACTAAGATTGAGGGTTTAGGGTAAGGTTAGTGAAATTGAGTGGGCTGTTTGAGGACACACCTAGGCCTCACCTAAGAGTTACGCTATGTTCAGGGAACAGCCTTATTGTAGTTATGAGTTGGTGTTAATCAACGGGGTGACATGAGTGAGATTATAACAGTGAAGAAAGAAATGCATTGAATAATCATTGTTTTTGTGTGTAAAATCCATTACTTACTCTCATTATTGTAATTGTAAATGTGTTGTGCCCTGAAATGGCACCTTGAGGTTCTACACCAGATACTATTGTGCAACTGCACTAAGGCAAAATAAAGTGGTCTATGTCTAGGATGAAACACACCTAGTCCCCTTCCTAAATGATAGACATACCATTCATTCACATAATAGGGACTCACTGTGGATGTAAAGCACATATTCAAGCATCTTTCTGGTTTACTTGAACTCACGCCCTGCTCTCCCCTTTCCATCTTCTCCAGTGGTTCTGATAGGTGAGTCCGGTGTTGGCAAGAGCAACCTGCTCTCCCGCTTCACCAAGAACGAGTTCAACCACGACAGCCGCACCACCATCGGGGTGGAGTTCAGCACACGTACAATTCAGCTGAAAGGTCTCATCATCAAGGCTCAAATCTGGGACACGGCTGGGCTGGAGCGGTACAGGGCCATCACCTCCGCGTTAGTAATCTGGGTTAAACTGTGGACCAACGTACACACACACACAAAAGGACAATTTCTCACTATTGTGTGGGTATCTTGGGTGGTATTATAGGCCCAAACACTCCACGTGAACAGGGACTGGTTTCACGTTTTGCCCAGATAGCCTGGAGGAACAAACAGCAGGTTCACTGTTTCAGTCATTTACTACTTGTGCATTTTGGTCTAAATATCCATTTGGCTGGACATATTCAATAAACATCCAGACCCAAACATGTTTCTTCTCTGGCTTAAGAAAATCCTGACTTGTTCTTTTATAAAGACTCTGGAAGGGTTAATTGCATGGAAAACGTTTCAAAACAATAAAAACATGTCCATTCAATTTAATGACATGGAAAATCTGAGGATATGTTATACCCCTGCAGGATTAGTTCTTCTCTGTCCAGAGTTGAGTAATTACTTCACTGAAAAATTCCCTCATGCAAGTTTCCTTCCCTAGAAATGTCTTTCTGCAATCAAAAACCAAGTCTATATTATAACGTTTTTTGTCGGTTCAATGTATCATACTATGGAGGCCTACATGGCATTTCAAGAGAAAAATGGGATATGGATACTCAGAGGCAACACCCATCACATACTGTATCAATATGAATAAAAACATCAGGTTACGGGTAAGGTGTTGACTTATCTCACCACCTCTTTCGCTTTCATATTTTCTCACTAGTTATTATAGAGGAGCTGTCGGAGCGCTACTGGTCTATGACATCACCAAGCATCTGACCTATGAGAGTGTGGAGCGCTGGCTGAAGGAGCTCTATGACCATGCAGACCCTCACATCGTAGTCATGCTGGTGGGCAACAAAACTGATCTGGGGTCAGAGCGATCAGTGCCAACTGAGGAGGCCAAGGACTTTGCAGGTACAGCTGCCAAGACTCTGGCACCATGAATATATCCTAGGATAATAACAATGACTCCATTGTAATAAACATAATAAATTGCACAAAGCATATAACTTCCAAATGTTGTTCCCTTATATAATGAATTGTGGTTTTGCATTGCAAATATGCTAATATTCACAACAGCCAATCGGCCAATAGCCTTTATTGGTCCAAACCTGTGGCTTGAGCAGTGCTTGACTTGGGAGCTGAGTACCGGCACCTCAAATGTTCTACTGCTTGAGCTGCTGTCCGTCTTATAGAATATTAGCTCAAAAGTATTGTTGAGCTCCTGCACCTAAATATAAACAGTACTGGCACCCAAAATGAGTACCGGAACCTATTTCAGTCCAAGTCAAGCACTGTGCTTGAGGCAGTATTTCACCCCAGATTTGACAAACTTAAATTATGAGAAAATACTCAGTAACACTACCTCTCTCACTACACAGAAAAGAATGGCCTATTGTTCTTAGAGACATCAGCCTTGGAGTCCACAAACGTTGAGACGGCATTCTACAATGTCCTTGGAGGTAATGGACTTTTATATATTACAGTACTATTATTGATTTGTTTGTTTTTATCTCTTTAGCTAACCTTGTTATGCTGGTGTAATAGTAGTGCAATCAATGCTCAGTAATTCATCAGTAAAACTGAGTGGAAAGTTGGCATTGCAGAACAAAATGCTGGTGCCACGTTTATTGTTTTGTGTAAGCAGTTGTGTCACTGGCAGTTTGTGGTGAATGGTTTTTTGTCACTGTTTGTTGCACCAGAATTCATGCTGTATCCCTGTGCCTCTTCCATCAGAGATCCACAGGAAGGTGAGCAGTAAAGAGGTGACCCGGGGGTCCATTAGTGCCGTGTCTCTGGCCAGCCCCATCCCCAGAGCTGCAGGCGACCCTGAAGAGAAGAAGCCCTGCTGTAGGAACCTCTGATGGGACAAACCACCCAGTGAGGGAGGGGGGAGAGGGACAAAAAGGGTGACTATGGAGCTGCCTGCCCCACCCACCCCCATTATGACCCCATGTGGTATAGAGCACTCCATCTTCCTCTAGTTAGTGTGCCCAAATGGTGTATGCCTGATTGAAAAGAATGATGCTGACAAAGACCACTCTGATGTGACACAGTTACATGGTGGCAGACAGAATGAGTTTTCCATTCCTAAAGATTATGTAATGTTTATGTACATGGCTGGAGGTCCATGGTCCATTTTTTCCCAAAGAATCCAGAAATGGTTTGAATATAAACAAAATATATATAAAAAAAGATTTTGTGTAAACTTCTAAGATTCAACTTTGCTTGGAAGGAGAAATGTTTTTAGAAAGAAAGGTAGTCAACTGATGTACAGAATATTTGTATTTTTTTGTGATTGTGAGGTTGGACAACAGGTGCCAAAACCATGTTTAGCATTTTACACAAAGTTTGATTAATTAAATTGTCTGTCACTGTTGTTTGTGCTCTGTTTACTTAATTTACAGTTACATGTACTTTTTATCTTATCCTTACATTGTTCCAAAATGGTTTATTCTTATTGAGAGATGATTTTACAATACAGGAATATTTTTTGCACTCAGATGCCAGGTTCATTATTGCTTGCCTTTTAATTATCACTTTTGACATTTGATTTCCTTTACAATAATAACCAATCCATCATACACACATTTCATACCTGTAGATTATAATAAATAAATGCATATGCCAATAAGTATAATACACAAACAGCAACTGATAGAAGAGAATATAATGGAATAGGCTACATTTTCCATCTGTGAGGATCGCTTTTGAATCTAATGAAGTTATCCCATTAATGATCAGACATTGACCATATTGATCTCATAAGTAGCCCTTGGCTAAACCTATAATAATAATAATAATTCATTTAATTTGTAAAGCACTTTTTTCAGACCCAAGGCGCATATATATATATATTTTTTTTTAAATAGACCGATAGGCCTACATCCAGATTGAAAAAAATGAATATATTTAGATAGCCTACAGTTCACGTGCGGCAGTGCTGTGATGTCATTATGATACTGTGCCAAGGATCCATTAAACCTGAGGCTCATGGTGCTTTCACGACAACTGGGAACTCGGAAGAAACGTGGTCAAATCCTGACGTCAGTGATCTTCAGGTCGGAAAGTTGGAGCTGTAGAAAGAGGTTTGAGTTCCCGACTTGGAATTCCGAGTGTTGTATGAACGTTCAAAACGATTTTTTCCCAGTCGGAACTCGTTTTTTTCCGAGTTCCCAGTTGTTTTGAACGCGGCATCAGCATACCTGGAAAGGCTTGAGATTGAAGACGTCACCCAAAAGTCGATGAGTAGGATCGATGGAGGCAAATCATGAATGACAAAAAAGTAGACCAATCACAGGAAAGTCAGTGACAGGTATCTGTCGTCGACTGGCCAGTTGAAACTGGGTAAAGGGCGGGGCTAGAGACTCAACGTTACGTCGCTCGGAAATGGCAAGTGGTAGGGAAGAGGAGTCGAAAGTTTGTGGAAGATAGTTTGTTGTCTTTTAACATTTCACAGTATAATAGGAGACATATAGTCGAATAATATATTAGGACATAACGTCAGGATATTAGAGGTGTTGACCTTTTTGACTCGGTTGTTCGTTCTGAGGAAGCGGTCGGTCGCGAGATAAATGGTCAAGAAGTTTTCTCGAATTGAAAAGAAAAACCACCACGGGAGGGTTTGAACGTTTCACTTTTCCGTAGGTAGAAACGTTGAAGAAATGACGAATAGAGAAGACGAATATGACTATCTTTTCAAAGGTGAGTGTGTTTACGATACTAGGACATTGCCATTTTGTTCAGCACCACACCGCTTTCAATGTAATACATTTCATTTGTCGCTGCTTCCGCCCTGTCAAAAGTAATCGGACTGTGTTGCTACAACTATGTAACGAGCGCTGCCAAAATCAATTCTCAATGACACGATGAAATGCGTAGCAGTACCAGTTACAGTAAAAACTTCACTCTGAATTGCTACAACCATTTTGTTACAATTTAGTATAAATATGGCTACAGCTGTGTAGTAGGCTAAGTTAGTTGATTGCAACAGCACTGCACACTGACCGTTAATAAGCACCAAGTATCCAGTAAATGACATCTGTTGTTTAGTCGTCTTGTGGTGGGCCAATGACGCAATCATCAGGAGAGGAAGTATTGGTCAACAGGGGTCATATAGCCCACTGACTGTGGCACTATGACACTTCAAAATACTACATTTACTCAAGCTGATTGCCCTAAGGTGACCACATGGTTTAGCCTTTAAGCACCATTCTGTTTGTAGGGATTCCATTGACCTGGTATATTGGTGAGTCACACTGGGTTTAGAGAAAGCTGTCATCTCCACGATCTGTTTATATCTGAATGAAGTGGAGTAAAGATGACCTTGGCCTAATGATTCCTAATTCATCTAACAGATAGCACAGAGTGAAAGCTTATTGGCCCCTACTCAACATGACCTTATGTTCTATGTTGTCTAGTTGTACCTTTCCCAGACTTTTCTGTGCACATGCACTGTAGCCTATTGTTAGACCTACATATGAGAATGTGTAGGCCTACATTTTTAGGAATACATCAACAATTGGTATGTTACAATAATAGCAAATTCTTTTTTCTCTACAAATGTTTCCCCTTTGTTCCCCTGTACTTACACTAACTACTTCCCATGTGGGTTGTCTTGTCCTGGACAAAGGGACATGAAGTGCACAGGGTCCTTTGTTCAAATGTAGAACCCCAAACAGGCATGGGTTGTCAAACTGGAAAGACTTGCATGAATCAAGTGAGTGTTTGTTTGTCTGTGTGTGTCCCTATACAGAAGGGCCCTGACAGTAGGGAAGATGAGCATAACTTCACTATCAGTTAAAATGCCTTGAGTGCTGTCCAAATAGCACGATTATCTGAATTCAGTGGAACACTGCTAGAACACACTGCCCCATAGAGCATAAAGTGAGGACTGTCAGTAGGCCACATAACCAGTAGGTTCCTCCCCCTCCAGTTTCCTGCTTTTAATTGCGGTCTTTACTGCACCCCTCACTGTTTAGGCATGAGTCAGTCAGGTGAGCGGGTTGAATCACTGCTCCCGACTAAGAGCCTGTAAGTGTTGCACAGCAAGTTGACCAGCTTTCTTGTTGAAATGACTCCTACTGAGTGTTCTCTTTACAAATAAACATATGCTCTCTTGTTGATTTGACTTCCAGATAAGATAGGCCTACTTAAAATAACTTCCTTATACTGTATTGGGAAATAGAATTTAGATTTTGAAGGAAGCTAGACTACACTGTTTAGGCCTAGGCTATGTAGTGATGGCGACCAAGAATAGAACAATGGTTGTAGCTTTAGAACTCTGGAATGCAGCCTACACAATACCGTAGACTAAATTGGTGATATTATGTTTCTGGTGACAAGTACACTGAAAGTTACATAATGCTTTTGTTCGTTCCTCAGCCACCGTATTATCACTGTTACCAGAAAGGCTAGTCAATGGGAATTGTAGTTCAGAGTCCTTCTTGCAACTGACAAGGATTTTCTTGGAACTATAAAGTCCCAGTTCTCATGTTGCTAACTGATGTGGAGAGTTGCCGATGGATTGCCTGTGGAACAAGTGAACTTTTGTTAGGTTCTCCTAGCTTGAGTCAGTCAGCACAATCGTCAATTGGTAGACAGGTTTCTACCTGTCTGTTGCACCACTGTAGCATTTTCATGTGATGAGCTTCCATGCTTAGCTTGTATGATTAACACAGCCTACATTCTGTGGGAGTGGGAGATGTGTCAATAAGACCTCGTCAACACACAACCAGTTCCTATTTCCTAATAACAGGGTGGTGAGCTTTGAGTTAGGATTTTCCTCCTGACTCACCTGGATTTCAGTCATTGTAAAATCCTCTTTCCCAACACACCCCCACCTTGTGTTTGGAAATGAACGGGTGTCAAAACGGGAACAGATGCCAAATGTTTCATTGCTCCATAAGGGCAGGGTTCAGTGGATAGGCTGAACTACACAAGGCCTCATCTTCTTTGTCAATTAAATCAAACTTTGGTTATTCATGACAATACTTAGCCTAGGCGCTACACTACCTCACGAAGTTTGAAACGTCACGTCATGGGTCTTTGTCAAAAGCAAAAACAAGCCAGATGGCCTGTATTTTGCACAAATATTGTTTATTGAACTACAGTCAAGTACAGTCAGGCCTTCTCAGTAGACTGTTAATCACTAACAGAGCAGTAGACGCATGGCGCAATGCTCTTAGACCCCAATCAGGAGCTGTCGTATCTTCTACCATGATTTTCTTTGTCAGACCTGTTTTTTACCCCCACTGAGTGTTCCTGTTCCTACATTGTAGAAAACAAGTTGTTTGTCGACCCCTGTACAGTGGGTAACGTACTGTATTGTTATTCTGGTGGTGTCTGTCTGACTCATGCCCTCGCTCCTCTCTCTGTGCTCCAGTGGTGCTGATTGGGGACTCTGGAGTGGGGAAGAGTAACCTGCTGTCCCGCTTCACCCGCAACGAGTTCAGCCTGGAGAGCAAGAGCACCATTGGGGTGGAGTTTGCCACGCGCAGCATCCATGTGGAGAGCAAGACCGTCAAGGCCCAGATCTGGGACACGGCAGGACAGGAGCGCTACAGAGCCATCACCTCCGCGTGAGTATTAACACAGCTCGAACACGTAGTGATTTGTTTGTTTTGGGTCTGTCTGCCAGGCACCTGTGACATATTGGCAGCGTTTACACAGGCAGCCCAATTCTGATTATCTTTTTTAGCTAATTGGTCTTTTGACAATCAGATCAGCTCTGAAAAAGATCTGATGGGATTGGTCAAAAAACCCAATTAGTGGGGGGAAAAGATCAGAATTGGGTTTCCTGTGTAAACGCAGCCATTGAGGATGTTTGTACATGCAGAACATTCCAGCCTATTTCTGCTAATTTTCCAATTTTCTCATCTTGTTGACAACTTTGAGCACTTTGCTTATGATGTATGCAATAGCATTTCATCTAGGGAATGACTAACTAAATGTACCAATCCATTGACTCAGCCAATGCTCTGGTGTTCTGTCCACTACTGCTCCCAGTAACACTTAGTTCCCTCCTCCTGTCCTCTGTGTAGGTACTACCGTGGGGCAGTGGGGGCTCTGCTGGTGTACGACATCGCCAAGCACCTGACGTATGAAAACGCTGAACGCTGGTTGAAGGAGCTGCAGGACCACGCTGACAGCAACATTGTCATCATGCTGGTGGGCAACAAGAGTGACCTGCGCCACCTCAGGGCCGTGCCCACGGACGAGGCCAAGGCCTTGGCAGGTACCCTCACATCAACTAGTTTTATAGCCATCTAGTTGATCTGTTTGTTTATTCTACTACAGCAGCATTACCTTGCCAAGAGGACAGTACAGGAGAGTTGTTTCTCCCTCGATAAGTTTTGCTTTTTATTCGCAATAGCAGTGGACATAAAGTGATACAGCAAGCTGAACAACAACACAATACCAATGTTTTGATAAGCATTACCATAATCTTGCTTTCAAAATTGGAACAAGAACATTTCAAAAATAATCTGGGGCTGGGGAAAGTGATGCACCTGAGCCTCCCAATGGACAAGGGAATGCCCTCCACTGTCAGTCACTGTCTGCTTTCCCCTTAGGGGCTGCTCTTTGATGTAGAGACAACAGAGCTCCCATCAGGCTGCCTCTGTCAGTGATTAACAGCCCATGGTTCTGAATGCACATTCCCAGCAATTGGAAAAAAAGCCAGTCGAGTTGACTCCATTATGATTTTAGCTTCTCTCCACACTCCAATGTGACATTTCCAACTTATCACACTTCTCCTTTGTTGTAGCTCTGCATAATAGTTTTCAAGTGTTTACTTAAGACCTTGAGTCTTAGTTCATGCATGGAATACACTTTGACTTGTAAATTGCTCTTGATAAGAGTGGCTGATGTATATGAACAAATGGAATTGTCCTTGTGATGGCCAAGCCAGACTGGAAGGCGTCATTGTGTAGAGCAAAACAACATACCATGTAAAACCACAGGCTCTCATTCAATTTCTGCTATTGATTTGTCACCAGGGTTGGCTTATGCAGCACTACTACAAAGGGTCATCGACATCATGCCATTTCTATTTGCTCTATCAGTTAGCCTACACTGTGGTGACTGTTGCAAAAAGCCTCATTGCTGATGTATAGTGACTGGATAGCTGTTTTATGAAGTGCCTACTAGTATGGACAATGAATATGACCTGTGAGTGTGTGTGTGTCCCCCCCCGTTTTCTACAGAGAAGCATGGACTGTCTTTCCTGGAGACCTCGGCGTTAGACTCCTCTAATGTGGAGCTGGCTTTCCAGACCACTCTCACAGGTTAGTGTACAATATACCATGCAATACTGCCTACCATACACATTGGGACTGCTTGTGATTTTAATAAGGGGCAATTCCATCGTTACGGAATTACACTGTGACGATTTTTCACTTTAAAATGTATGCCAAACAAAAACCATTGATTTAAAAGTTTAACAAACCATACAACTCTATGCACAGTAACTACTTTGAACAATTTATACAGTATAAAATAACATTTATTGGAAACGGTAAATTACGGTAAAATCTCCCTCAGTTTTATTCTGTTACCAAACTTTGTATCTGCGCAGTTCTTCCTGCAAATGTGTTTTTGTAAAAGTTTCTGTGGAAATTGTTAAAATTAGTCTTTATGCATAGTGTTCTATGGTTTGTTCATCATTGAAATCAATGTTTTTTTTTTTGGTATACATTTTAAAGTGGAATTGCCCCAAACTGCAACTTGTGTTCACCCTGTAGTGCACACAGAATCATGCCATCTTGTGAAAGAGCTGGCCTACTCTAACACTTAAAAGGCTTAAAAAGAGTTGCTAGTCCAAGTAAAGGTCTCTCCTATATTAACGGCCATACCAAACGTTTCTGTAGTTTTTATATATATATTATTTGTACTCTGAGAGCTTTGTAGTCCATTTGTTCAGCACTGACTTATCTTCCACCAATAGATGGCAGCAAAATCCAGGTTATTACGAGGCATCTACTGTAAGATTACTCTGCAGGTCAAAAGCATCTGTAATTGGCACACTCAGACACTCCCACTTTGTGTGAGCCTCAATCAGATCTGATGTTTGCCAGGAAACCACTAAAGCATTTATTTTTGGTACTTTGGAATGCAAATATGAGCTTTCCAGGTGTCTCATCGTTTAGTCCCTCATACCCAGAACTCACATTAAGTACCTCTACAAGAGCAACTTACTGAGAAGCATTGACTTATTAGCCACACCTTAGAAATGCCTTGTTAAGGCATGGCTGCTATAAAATAGAAAAATGAGCAACGGCCGACTCAGAAACCCAAGAGTGTCTGAGGAACAAGCCTCTCACTGAGTGAGGCCTTCAAATCAATTGCTATAGGGCTGTCAGCATGCTCCCTGCTATTTGTGTTCTGCTTTCCCCCCTCCACATTAGCAAGAGATTCTGCCTGCATTTGTACAATTAGTCATTCTACTCTTCAACCAATTTTTTATTCATAGAAACTTCAAACCAACTAGGCCCATTGAGCTAACGATAGTTCTAATTAGCTCATTTAAGAGAGGAGAACAGAGCGCATAGCAGTGTGCTCAAACACAGCCATGTAGGAATTGAACTCCCTGACCCAGGAAGCATGCTGACTAGCTAGTGGTTGACATACCAGGTCAAGGGTTAGTTGAGGTCGTCTTGTCTGCTCGTTTTCACTGTAGGTTTTCAATGTCTTGCTAATTTTGAGGTAGGGAACTGCCTTGGGGATTCACCAGCCAGTCAGTGGCATGTATGAGTCAGTCTGAAGTTAGTTTGGCGTGCCAGACTCGAGTAATCCTAGGGAAGGTGCAGAAGTTCAGTCCCCAGGAGCCACAGTGTGCTGCTGTGTGGTTTCTATGACAACTTGTCTCCATTTTATGTTTGTTTTGGTATTTATTTACACAATCCTGGAAAGTGAAATGCTGTTTGGTCCCCATTGCATGACCGTCTTGTTCTCAGTTTTGTATCTGCTGTAGTCCTTGACGAAACACTCTCCCGTTCTCCTCACCTAACAACCCAACAGCAACTGTTATCTGTGTCCTCACCTGTCTGTCTGTCCGTCTGCTGCAGCCATCTACAACATCGTGTCCCAGAGGCAGATGTCGGGCCGCAGCGACGCCGACTTCTTGCCCAACTCCAATGTGGTGCCAATCACGGTGCAGCCCACGCAGAACGCTGCCAAGTCGAGTGCCTGCTGCCAGAACAACTGAGGCCTCGCCACCGCCAGGGAGAGTCAGGGACAGACAGGTAGACGGGGAGGGAGGACTGGGAGACAAGGAGGAGAAACCGAGAGACAAGGATACAGGCAGACAGAAACGGGGGGAGTGATACAAAGGGAGGCAAAAGGACAGAAAGACAGGCAGACAAAGGGGGGCAGCCAGATGTTTCCATAGCCTCTGTTTGCATTGTTTCCTCTGAGAAGTCTGTCCCGATCTAATTCAATAAGCTTTATGGTTACGCCTTGGCTTGATCGGTTTTAAATATGAAAAAGGACTTGAATTGAATTAATTTATATGAATTGAGAAATTGAGCATGTTAGGGTATGGTCCGCCATATCTTTCCACAGTTTTTGTCTCACTCATTGTGAACTGATCCCCCATTGTCAGCTCAATTTAATAAGCCTGTGAACACACCCAATTCCCCAGAACAGAAAAGGGGCAATAACCCCCCCCATTGTCAGTCAGCTCCTCCCAAACGTATTTGAGTTTGTCCCAATGATATTTATTTAACACTATATTGAGGTCTTGTTTGACCAAAGGGTTTGTGCTAACATGCAACACTGGGTGGTTTTGATCTGAAGCTGCTTACTAATAATGAAGTGTGTCCTCTCTCTTTCTGTTCTTGATTTCACTGGTAATCAAATCCTTTTTTGATGGAGTCATTAAATGTAACTACCCTTGGCTAATGGGGAAACGCGGAGATAAGCCATCTCATCCCAAATGTACCTGGTCGAATATGTCAGGCCAATCTAAACTGCACAAAATGGGGGTCCGTGGAGGTAACTTTTCATGTCCATTTTATCAGTGCACTTCGACTTCCCTTTAAGTTATTACACAGAATAAAGTTTGCTCTTCAGATTTTTTTTGTGATCAACATTTTCACCCCTCCTCCCTCAAACCCATTACAAAGTACTTTGTGCACAGCAATATTTCTCACATAGGCCTATGTCTTTTTTGCAAACAAACCAGTCCTGCTCTTTTGGGTGTTTTTCTGTTTAACTGAATTGCTGTCGCTTTCCCCATGGCTGTGTAGATATGGGAGGGTGATGAGGGGATATTGGTTGGAGGGGTGGTGGTCATAAACCATGGTCTCTGAGTGGAGCCCTCCCTGCTGCCTGCTGTCCTGGATGGATGGACAGCTCATGTTGCAGGAGATGGGTAGTAAGGGCACTCAGCCTTGCCCGCTGCTGGGTGTCTGATGTACACAAGATGGCTTGTTTTACTGTAAATGAACTCCTTCACTGCCCACCCCCCCTTATCCACTGTATGTAACTGGAACAGTATAATGCCTTCTGGGATATCTCTTAAGAGTGTCCCAGGTCTCTTTTTATGGTTATATTTTCTGTTTTTTCTGGGTGTGTGTAGTTCTGTCAGTAGGTTGGTAAGAGTAAGCACTAGGGAGGATACTAGCCCTTATAGATCTGCTAGTTTGGCAAAAGAGGGGAGGTGTGGGGAAAGTTTCAGTGTGCCTTTACCACAGCCGAAGGTCAACAGTGTAAACAGTCATTATCCTGCTGAGTTTTTTCCCCAACAACACTGCTTTTTTCCTTGTGGCATTCCCAATAGTACATTGGGTGGTAAAGGTTAGAGGTTTTAATGTTAATTCTCGTGTATAGTTGGATTGCATATGTATAAATAAATTTCATTTCTTAAGTCTTGCTCCTTTATTTTATGCCTTAATCATATGCCTTATTTGTACCTACTTTTTCATTGAAAAATCACATACTGTGGAATTACTGTATGGTACTTTGGCTACACTTAACTTATGGTACTAGTTTGCTATTTCACAACTGCAACTTTTTTTTTAATACTCATAAGACAAAGCAAAATCCATCGGAGATGATTTCATTTTTGTTTTATTAGAAACATTTACAATACATCTTTGAAAAAATAACAGAAACCAAAACTAATATGGTGCAGATACAATAATAAAATGTCAAAGAAATTATTCACAAAAACATGTGCTAAGAAATAAACCTGCAATATCACATGCCTCTTGTGGGCATGACACACTGTAACAGTTCAAAGAAGACTTTTTATTTTATCAAAGTGACGGCCAGCCACATGGCAAACCCTCTCTCACTGATCACAGAGAAACCAGAAACTAAAGCCAGGAGATGCTGACCCAAAACTAATGCACTAAGACCACTATAAGACCGGTATGAAACACTTCTACGGTGCCGGGAGAATCTGAAGAAACACTACCAAAGACAAACTGTCAGACTGCAATGGGCCCTTCAGAAGAGGACGACGTTAAGGCCAGAAGGTCATTTCAGTTCCCATGCTTCTGTCAGTGGTGGCGGAAAATATACCGTCCTGACATGTTGAATTGTACGACAAAGGTTCACTTTTAACTACCTAGTTGAGATTAAATGAATACATTTTAGGTTCATCCATATGTGAAGGAATGACAACCAAGCTTTCTTCCCCTTTTATAGAACTGGGATGAGAAAATGAAAAGGGTAAAATATTGACAGTGTCACATGGGGACTGAAATGGCCTCTCTTTGCTTCACATGAACCACTTGTCCTTTTTTCTGTTTCTGAAGAGGCGCCAACTATGAAAATCTACAAGGAACAAACAGCCCCAGACCCCTTGTGTTAAAACAAAACACATAGGATCTGTGGTGTTTATCCAGTCTAGGTGACCATACAAGATACATGCAAACTAGTACGGATATGAATGTGTTGGTGTGTGTGTGGCTGGTTACCATAGATCTACTACACAGTGTGCCTATGTGCTAAACTATTGATCACTCAGCTCAGTTCTCACCCTGTCATGTTTTCACGAAGAAACTTGAGCCCAATTTTAAGGTAATCATTCATTAAGGCTTTGATTATGTCCTCTCTTGCCTTACCAATCACAAAGGGTCCCAAGTTGTAGACATATGAATGTGTGTGGATCTGTATACGTTACATGTGCCCCTGTGGGACACCTGAATCACTCGTTCTCAGCATTGTAATCACAACTGAAGCTGTGTTCGCATAAAAAGTTAGAGATTAATAAAAGCAAGTTAAGACTCCAGAGGAAATGTGTAATGGGGCCAGTCAGTATGGGGTTAGTCAAAGGGGAAAAGGTAAGCAACCAGCATAGAGAAAGAGTGCTGATGCAAGAAATTAATGTGTAATTGAGACACAAAATTGATGCTCAGTGACTAAAATACCTCAAAATCCTAAAAATATTATATTATTTTCTGTCATAATTCCACTGTGAATGCACTGGTGTTCTTTGAAATAGTGCATATCGGAAGTTAAAATATAAGCTATGGGGAACCCACATCAACTCTTATTTCATTTACAATGAAATACAGTGTGGAGGTGAGTCCATAACTTTCATAAATAAAACTTATTTTATTTTTTAAACCGTTAGTAGAAACCAACTTTCCTGTGTTTAGAAATATATTAACTTCTTGTATTTTTAATTAAAAAACAAATTTCTTGAGGTTACTCATAAATATGTTTTCTTCATTTTAAGATTTTCATAAATAACATCCAGAAACTGACTTATTCCTCATCTTTCTATGAAATAATAACCCATGTTAGCAAAATAGATTTAAGAAACTGTAATAAGATTACTTTTTTTAAGTTGCTTTCTATAAATGTATGTGGAAGAACTCAAATATAGTCTGCGGTGAAACCTTCTCACAAATTCTTTCCAGCTCACTTTAAAATTGATCAACCATAAGGTAAAAGGAGTGCACTGGTAATTTATTTTACATTCAAATGCATTACTTGCTCATCTTGTGATTATGATAGGTTGAAATAATTGCTTAAGTGCATCAATTTAAAGGATTTCCTATCACTCCTTGAAAGGGGCGCTACTATTATTATACATAATGCATAACGAGTTGTACATTTGTTAAAGAGACGAAAACTGTTCAGTTTCTACGGTTACTATTATAGTATGCTTAATTTATTGTAAAGAACACTAACAATTGAAGAAAATAGTTAATGAAATAGACATCCCCCTAAGAGTTATCTCACCGCCATCTTTGTTTCTCCACTAAATGAAGTGGAGTACTTCCTATACTGGGTGAGTGGGTGCATATATCAAGCTATACCTCATCTTATAAGACAGTCATTATTTTAATTTCTATATCAATTACACCTCAAGGTAAATATATGGAATTAAATATATGTCCATCTTAATTTCTTTTAAAGCTTTTTATACACCTTGTGGTTATGTTGATGAAATATGTTAATGCCATGGGATCTTCATTTTACTGTTACTCTTATGTACTGTACTAAACTTCAGCTATCATACTTCAACATGGAGAATAAAGTTAACTATAAACAATATTAAATTAAAACCACAGTATTCTTTTTGAACTCTAACAAAGGTACTGCAGGGTATTTGTATAATCTTAACAACTTTCTTATGCATTATTCAACTATTGTTCAGTCTGGGGTCTTTGAGACAAATCTAGCCCTTCAGCTGCAATTCAACATGAATTTTAACAGAATTGTAAACAAATACAAATCTTTCTTTTTCTCATTTAGTATGTGTTCCTGCCCCATTCTGAAGAAACATCAACTTTCCAAGACAAGTCTTTTCACATTAAGAGCTGTGATGATTAAACATAACTTATTGACATCATTATTCATAAATCTAAGTTGGCAATAATACCAATATAAATAAAACTTAAGAGGGTGATGCATTAGGATTGGTGTCTTTGGGCAGTGATTGGGTATTTGATCACTGAAGCTCCTGTAGCATAAAAAAAAAGACCAAACTGAAACAGGATGTCTTTTTGAGACAAGCTCCATTTCACAGATATTGACTGAAGCTTGTATGACTTTTGACAAAACTATCACTAGTGGGTTATTAAAAATGAAAGCTGATTATTATTGTACTGACCTCAGCCACCTTCATCAATAAATCCAAACTATCATAAGGGGGAAATGTGTTAACATTCGTAGAATTATTAGCTTATGATTAGCAATATAATTACTATAGATGTCCTCGAACCTCTCCCAAGGTTTTGTTCTTTGGCTACCTTTGACCTTTTATCTTAAATCAGCTAAAAGCTGGATAATGACAACTACTTATAACAGACAGCATAAAGAAATAATTAAATTGTGCCATCAAATCAGCTACAAAACATGTTTTGGAACCAATCTAAAAACTGAAATATATTCTCATGATATGCTTATGGTAACTATAAATGTTTCTCCCTAAACATAAATAAATACAGAGTAATACATGTTAAATAAATGCTACATTCTCAAGTGATGAAAATGTTTGGCTCAATGCATTGGGCATCAGAATACGTTCTTATGGAAGAGGTCTTCGACAGATCCTATGGAAGTAATCCAACCTTCTGTCTTACTATTGTGTCTACTTTAGTGTGTGATTTAAGTTGTCACTTAGACACCAATCTATCACCATAGGAGTTATGAATTCCTGCTTTTGACAGACAGGAAATGCCTCAATTGTTAATGTTATGTTCTTGAAATGCATTGTATGTTTACACTGAAAAGCTTACTTTTACAATGCAATTGGTTTCTTCCAAATAATAGGTATTGTGTTCTCAAAATTCCACAGATACTAAGAGGAGGGAATCTTGAGGTTGCACTGGTGTTGGCACACCCTGTATTTGAGGTATGCTTGCAGTCATTAATATTCAATGTGAAAAATACGGGATTAAGCAGTCAAAAATTACTAAAAGCAAGACGTAGGAAAGCAACAAAAACATGCTCTTGTGCCTGAAACTGTTGCTAATTAATTACATTTCTCATCCTACATTGGCATAAATCCATATGCATTTTTAGAAGATATTAGACAAAAATGGAATAATATTAAAATGAATCAAGGTTGCGTTCTGGATGGCGCTGAATTCTATGAACTTACTAAACTGGCTCTTTTGTTTACTGTTGCAGTATTGACATTATTGCTTTTCATCCTAATGTACATAAAACCTGATTCATCCAAAGGGATCTAGGAATATTTTAGAACACGTCTTTACATATTTGAGAGAATGTATCGGTATATGTCAGTGGAATCATCAATACAGCACTGTATTCATCATTACAGTATGTGGTATTATGGTATTCTTATCTATATATTTGACTTGATATGGTATTCTTATCTATATATTTGACGATGAAATGCTTCAATTTATTAGATCCATACATATAAGTAGCCTATCAATATACGTCTTTATGTTTAAGGATGAGGGGACATTATATAGAGATATATACACTACCAGTCAAAAGTTTGGACACATCTACTCATTCAAGGGTTTTTCTTTATTTGTACTATTTTGTACATTGTAGAATAATAGTGAAGACATCAAATCTATGAAATAACACATATGGAATCATGTAGTAACCAAAGAAGTGTTAAACAAATCAAAATATATTTTATATTTGAGATTCTTCAAATAGACACCCTTTGCCTTGATGACAGCTTTGCGCACTCTTGGCATTCTCTCAACCAGCTTCATGAGGTAGTCACCTGGAATGCATTTGAATTAAAAGGTGTGCCTTCTTAAAAGTTAATTTGTGGAATTTCTTTCCTTCTTAATACGTTTGAGCCAATCAGTTGTGTTGTGACAAGGTAGGGGGGGGGTATACAGAAGATAGCCCTACTTGGTAATAGACCAAGTACATATTATGGCAAGAACAGCTCAAATAATCAAAGAGAAATGACAGTCCATCATTACTTTAAGACATGAAGGTCAGTCAATACGGAAAATTTCAAGAACTTTGAACGTTTCTTCAAGTGCAGTCGCAAAAACCATCAAGCACTATGATGAAACTGGCTCTCATGAGGACCGCCACAGGAATGGAAGACCCAGAGTTACCTCTGCTGCAGAGGATAAGTTCATTAGAGTTACCAGCCTCAGAAATTGCAGCCCAAATAAATGCTTCACAGAGTTCAAGTCACAGACACATCTCAACATCAACTGTTCAGAGGGGACTGTGTGAATCAGGCCTTCATGGTCGAATTGCTGCAAAGAAACCACTACTAAAGGACACCAATAATAAGAAGAGACCTGCTTGGGCCAAGAAACACGAGCAATGGACATTAGACCGGTGGAAATGTATCCTTTGGTCTGGAGTCCAAATTTGAGATTTTTGGTTCCAATCGTCGTGTCTTTGTGAGACGGTGTGGGTGAACGGATGATCTCTGCATGTGTAGTTCCCACCGTAAAGCATGGAGGAGGAGGAGTTATGGTGTGGGGGTGCTTTGCTGGTGACTCTGTCTGTGATTTATTTAGAATTCAAGGCACACTTAAACAGCATGGCTACCACAGCATTCTGCAGCGATACGCCATCCCATCTGGTTTGGGCTTAGTGGGACTATCATTTGTTTTTCAACAGGACAATGGCCCAACACACCTCCAGGCTGTGTAAGGGTTATTTTACCAAGAAGGAGAGTGATGGAGTGCTGCATCAGATGACCTGGCCTCCACAATCCCCCGACCTCAACCCAATTGAGATGGTTTGGGATGAGTTGGACCGGAGTGTGAAGGAAAAGCAGCCAATAAGTGCTAAGCATATGTGGGAACTCCTTCAAGACTGTTGGAAAAGCATTCCAGGTGAAGTTGGTTGAGAGAATGCCAAGAGTGTGCAAAGCTGTCATCAAGGCAAAGGGTGGCTATTTGAAGAATCTCAAATATAAAATATATTTGGATTTGTTTAACAGTTTTTTGGTTACTACATGATTCCATATGTGTTATTTCATAGTTTTGATGTCTTCACTATTATTCTACAATGTAAAAAATAGTAAAAAATAAAGAAAAACCCTTGAATGAGTAGGTGTGTCCAAACTTCTGACTGGTACTGTATATAAATAAAAGTGATCTTCAAAGTCCATAAACAAACAAATTCAAAAGGATATTTTCACCTTGTAAAAATAATCAAAATCCCACTTATATAGCAGGCATTTGACTGGATGTAAATTACTGATATATATATACACAGATGCGCAGAATCCTTTCTCATAAAGCACAATGCAAATTTCTCCCACAGCCTCTAAAACAGTGAGACTCTCTAAAAAGCCCTCTACATTAAACCAGTGCAAACTCAACCAAGTCATCAGTACTGACTGAATGGATGAGAGGTCTCCCATAATACCACTACTACAAGGAATAACAATAATTATATTATAAAAACATGATAGGGAAACCTTATGTGCATGTCTTTCAAAATCTATGAAGAAATATTCACCATCAGTGGTCGGTTTGGTATTAATTATATGTGTTTTCTCATAATAAGGTGCTTTACTCTATATTTTAATATGAAGTGTTTAAGAGCCTAATTTCCCAATTCCCTTTAATCCCACCCACCCCGGTTGATTCACATTATTTTCTGACAAATAGTTACTTTAAAGTTTTTTTGGGGGGGCAATACTATTGAAGGCCTACTGTATGTCACTAAACGTTTATGCCAAAGTGAAAGCAATATGTATCTTTTAATACAGAATATTAAGGCTTAAAACACAATAAAAAATAATAGAAAATACTATATTCAGTTAACAGCGTTATATTGCCTTGAAATTGTCATTGAAAGTTCAGACCAAACCACTGTGCAATTCTCCCCATTCATAAATAGTCAATTAATTTCTATATATGTAATAGAATTTAGATACTCTGAAAGTACAGTTCTATTTCTTCACAGTCCACGCACAACAGGAGTGGTCTGCTGACAATACAATGGGGGAAAGGGTGGCTCTGTTGCTGCCTAGAGTAGGGACAAGCGTCTATTGTAACTATTCATCATATTTTCATGGACAGAAGTTGAGCAAAAGAGTTCTCCTGAAAAAACGCAATAGAGCGATCTGATGCAGTGTTAGTGGGAGACCAGCTGAATCACCAGCATGTCCTTGTTCACCTGCCACCACCAGCAAACATGAGGCAGCAGCCCTCTAACTACCCCTTCACTGAAGACACACAAATGACCCCTCTCACAAAGACTAGATCTGCAGGTTCTCTTTTCTTTGGGAGCAGCCTTCTCTCTCTCCACCCCAAAAAGCCCCCCTCTTATCCTCCAACGGCTCTAATCCCCCTCCCGCCCTCTGAAATCCCCAGGCTGGGGCTAAGGCAGAGGCAAAGGCAAAGGGTGAGTAATTTGATTCAGCATGAGTGGTGGCTAAATGGGGCGTTTCCTCCGCTTTCCTGTCAATTACAATCGTCTGATTTCATTCTGAAGGCCCAGTGCTAGCCTGCCATTGGCTAAACGTGTGTGTCTGTGGTGAGTGGGCAGCTGCAGGATGTCCCATACAGAAGGGAGATATGGGGGGGGGGGGGGGGGGGGCTCTCTATGGAAACTTCGATCTGCACTCGCTCTCTGTCACAAAGGCCTTCATCCAAATTGGGGTGGGGGGTAATGAACTCCAAGCGATCAGACTCCTCGTACTCTTAAATTATATATGGCTGCATGTTTTCATACCCTTATCTTATTGAGAACACATGGAGACATCTAGTTCAGTGGGGCATTTCAAGAATTGGATCTGTGTCATAATTTTACACTAGGTAATTACTGTATCTACTGACACTGTAGATATATTTTCTTTCTCCAAAGTCCCCTCACTCTCATTTCAGAGCTGCCAGCCTGTTCAGTTGGTCTCTTTCTTTCATATGCTGCTTTTTTTTCTGAGTGTTGGGACAAAGGAGGCCCCTCTCCCCAGTAGGGATAGCTCAGAGCAGCAGAGAAGGAAAGAGGGAGGGAGGGATGGAAGGAGGGGTCCCATTTGCCCAGCTGCACCCAGACTGGACCTTCTGTGCCTGTGACAGAGAGGTGGGGCGGTCAGCGGCCCACGCCGGGACTCTGTCTCACCCCCCATACAGCACCAGGGTCCCCACACGGTCCGCACCTGGACCGGCCCATTTGCCTAATTATCAATGAGTCTCTCCGGGCCGTGTCCGAGCACTCCGGGCCCACGCCACCGCTGGGCCCAGACAATACACCCCACTCAGGGAGGCAATGCATTGTGGGTCGGCTGCAGTTATTACTACCTTCAACAGCCAACGATCGAACAGTAAGCAGGGGGGGCACTCCCAAAGAAAATAGAAAAAGAGGGGGCTAAAAAAGACCTCCAAGTTGAGGTCACATCCACAGTGCGCTATTAAACACCTGCTCCTGCACAGCTCTGATAATTATAGGCCTCTGAGCTAAAATACAAAGCTGCTGGACGGGGTTGGTGAGGGAGCTCTGTGGATGGTAGTACTGTATTCTAGGAGCTTTTCGCCCATTTAGGTACACTATTACCAATTCAGAGAACAGCTCAATGTTTTCCTCAGCTTCTGTCCACTCTAATGGCTGACGCTCTAACTGCGCAAACCTCAGAGAGATGCCTGTCAAAAGTGGCTCTCGTTTTTGTCCTACATCGTTCAGATAACAGCTAAATTACCACATAAGCCAATGAAGTGGGGATAGGTTGGCTTTGAAACTAGTCCGTCGGGGAGACGGATCTCCCAAATTAGCCAACTGGACGAATTCCAAGGCTTTTGGCCTCACAAATTAAATCAGTGCTTAACACCGGTGAAAGCAACATGCTTTTCAAGTGCCACGAGGAACAGGCATCGCTGAAACTTTTCACCAAACTGCAGTGATATTCAAGGTGTAACAGATATTGAAGTGAACATTTTAGCAATACAATGTGTAGCATTCATTCACCTCTTTGTGAAAAAGGAAATCTGTAAAACATATCTGCATAAAGAAAGGCGTATCCTGTCCTATATTGTTACCATTCTAACAGGTGTTTAGGAAGGACTACCAGGTATAACAACAAGCTTGTAAGGGATACAAATGTCAGAAAGGGGACAATGATGGAATAGTCCATCCTTTGATTGGAACAAATTTAGACTTTCAATGACAATATCAGAGTTTGTTCCATTATTTCGAGCCACATTGGGGGATTTACCTTTTCATCAGCTACGTAATTTTTCTGGATGATTTACAATCATTCATCTGACTATCCAAAACTAAGACGATTGTAAGGTGCAATGAAAGATTCAATCTTTTTCCTTCTGTTCGATTTTGACTCCCCATATCATTCAGGTACAGATAAGATACCAGGGAGTTAAACTGAACCTTAATGATCACCTCCTTCCTTCCTTCCTCCATATAAAACCACTTCATGGTAAAATAAATCTGAATCGTTAAATGTTCACGTTCCTATCTACTCCGCCCATACTGTGATTCATGAATGAAAAACAGCAGCAGTAAAAAAAAAATGAAAAAATGCTAGGTACTATACTTTTCTTATAAACAAAACTTTTATAAAATATATATGTATATATATAAAAGAAAAAATTCAAAATATTTCTTATACTTTTTAGTAAAGCAAGCAGTGCCTTCTAAAATATCTGCTTGTGTGTTTGAAAATTTTCTGAGAAAAGAAAAGTACGTATAATAATAATAATAATCATAATAATAATAATAGTAATAGTAAATAATTGTCGAACAAACACTGTGATAAAACGAATGATAAAAACTGACGTGGTGTTTTTTAGGAGAATATTCGGATAGCCTGAGAGACCAGGGTGTGGCACACCGGGCACTCTGGATGGTTGAGCTCACAGATGCGGATGGCACACTCCATGCAGAAGAGGTTGTGGCCGCAGGGCACCAGGGCGGCCGTCACTTTGCTCTCGAAGCAGGTCATGCAGTCCCGGAGGGTGGCCGGTGGCGAGTCCTGCACAGGGAGGCGTCCAGGGAACCCCACGCCCGAGGTTGGCTCGCTGTGGGCACGGCGGGCCTGGGCATGAGGCGAGCCAGATAGAATAGTGATGCTGGTGCCTGAGGAGTTGCCGGTGTTCCCTCCACAGGGCTCAGGAAGGCCTGGAGAGAGTCTAGTCAGGGGCAGGGGCAGACCTCCAAAGCTCTTGGAGCGCTGCTGGGCGTAGAAGGCCACCTGTTTTGGGTAGTCTGGGTCTCCCCAACTCTGGGTGCCCTCTGAGCCAAAGTAGGAGCAGGGCTTCTCTCCAGGGCTGTTGAAGTTGCCCTTGCTGTAGATTAGCCCTCCTCCTTCCCCTCCTCCAACCATGGCGTCTGAGAAGTTCTGGCGGAAGCTGCTGGTCAACGGCTTGCGCTGGCCCCCCTGCAGCCCCCACACCTGCTGCAGGCGGCTCTCCAGACCCCCGGAGCCTACTGGGCTGCCACCATCCGGCCCCAGGCAGTCATTCTCGTTGTTGTGGTCGTGCAGACCTCCCGTTCGGAATGCGATGTGCGCCTCGATCTCCTCACGGGCCCTCTCGGCATTGCTGGGTGATCCAGTGATCTCGAAGACGGGGTCACGGTCTCGGCTAGGGGTGACGATGTAGGTGCAGGTCTGCTGTTGGATGCGTTTGATGGTGGAACCCTTGGGACCCACCACCAGCCCCACCACGCGGTAGGGCACCCTTACCTGGATGGTGGTCTGGCCCGGCAGGGGCGCAGGCGGGGAACCGCTGAAGGACACGCCCAGCTTGTTGCGGGACGCTCGGAGCATGGAGAAGTGCTCGGCGGCAGAGATGATCTCGCGGCGGGCAAGGGCCACATCCTCCTTTCGGCCCGTGATGAGAAACACAGGCTCCTCGCCCCTCACGGGGGTCTTGATGTAGGTGTTGGTCTTGGCCCGCAAGGCTTTGATCTTGCAACCTGCAGAAACAAAAGACAACGTTTAAAAAAGCCAAGGACACATTTAATTCAATTTTCTGATACACTCATCAAATATAAGGAATTTGGAATAGCTAGGATTGTTACTACTACAAAGCAATTTTGTATGTTTCTTCTTCTTCTATGGAAACAAAGACAGAATTGATAGTTGACCTTTGACATACCTTTTTAAAAGATGGCAAATGTAGGTCTAAAATGCTCACAACTACAGAGTGTTTAGAACGTCCATCTATGGTCACTAGTCTTTATCCCCTTTACAACATTTTAAAGTGTTACACTTTTTTTCATTTCTGCCAAGATTAAGTCACATGTTTTCACATGACATCAAGTCTCAATCTGCTGTACAATCTGAAGAGACTGTAGATCTCTAAGTATTTTTAGAACACCCCTTTATTTTATTTCCTATGTACAAACATTGCTAAACAGATTAGTTATTGTACCTGTTTCCAAAGGACATCAGAACTATTCTGTGATATGGCTACAGTTATGGCTGCATTCAACAGTGTTGCCACGAACAACCAGCCTCTCTCCTTGAACTGACAAGTCTGGTACCTCCGGCCCACACATACATCATTTTTGGGTCATTTATTGCAGTGCATTTGCTCTGTTTTTGATCAGTGTGTAAAAGCTGACTATATTAAGTGCTTTTAGCGAGAGCCCAGATGTGAGAGAGTACAGGCTAATGCTATTTCATGTCAAATTACCTTAAACTCTAATACTGAGACGTTGTAATATGACAAACAGGGGAATTAAAAAGGAGTAATTGTTGAGAAGGCTTGTAAGTCGCTCTGGATAAGAGCGTCTGCTAAATGACTAAAATGTAAATGTTAAGAGCACTTGAGGTCAAGAGGGATATGGTAAACACAGCCGTACACTATATATTACACCCAACAGGAAACCACATGCAACACCCCACTACGGTAGCCTGTGGTGACATATAGGCAGGTGTGCAGCTACCGTTCTCATTCTGAAATGCATGTTTATGTTACTCCCCTAAGAATCCCTGAGTGTCTCCCCTTAGCAGGGTCTTTAAGAGGCTTATGTATGTCTGTGGTCTGGTAACAATAAGTAGCAATTTATTCAATGGTCAGGTCTCAGCTCATCTTTCGAAGTAGCACTACAAATCACAGCACACCATTACATCCGTAGCCTAAATACGCTTTACTTTACTTACTTTATTCAATGTCGTTTTACAGGGACAGTGCACATTAATCAACATTACTGTAAAAGTGCCAGTTTTAGCCAGCCTGCTTATTTTCAACTGCAGTCCCTGTGCAGGGACTTTAGCAGTGTGGATCAAATGTCTGCACACCTCTAACCGAGGGAGATGTGCTTTCCTAATGCTACTAAATAGCCCCACCTACTAGGGCACAAACTTCAGAAGCCTAGATGGCACTGACTGAGTGACTCAGTGAGGCTCTGAGGGCTGAAGAGTTCAAACTATAATTATTTTTTATTTATTGAGGATGATGGCGGTGATGATATTATTTGGGGTTTAAGCATGAGGGTGTTAGAAGGAACACTCAAGCTTTATAATATGTATGATAGTTATTGCATATATAATATGTATGATAGTTATAACTTATGTAATAACCACAATGTTATTATATTAAACCATGCGTTAACTTAGGATAGATGTAAGGTTTAGTGATCCTTTGTAGCAGGAAGGTGAATGGATATTTAAGTTGAAACCAATATGCTACATAAAAACGTCAAACTATGAACAGAGGAGGAGACAAAGAAAACTACTCCATTGGAACCTTTACAATTTCCTTCAAGCAAATAACAAAGATAATTATATATCATTCCACAACTTTATGCCAGTACTGTGTCCATTGTTAGTGGTGCCTGCACGGCAAACCCACCCTTGACCTAGAGTCGTAATAATGTAGCCCTAGACGATACAAAAGCATCCTCCGGAATCAATTCAAATTACTTTGACAAAGGAGAAAACAATAATATTCTCCTCTCCAGGACGGGACATTAACTTGCCAGATTCACCAGGCAGTAGTCGACCCTGGGAAGGAGGGCGATGAATGTGAACTAACTAACGAGGCCCTGAATCAAAAGGAGCTCATCGCAAATCCCCCAAATCAGCACTTCTCAGTCAACACAAAGCCCTCTGCTGCACTTGTGCTCACTGGATCCACCCTACGGCTGTCATCAGTTACCCCATTAAAATGCGACGCTTACACTTCAGAGTAACGAACAGGAGACGCACAGGAAGATGAGGGCACTTAACGGCACTACAAAAACCAGATCACCACATCTGTGGAAAAAATGGAGTTGAAGCAAACAGTCTCTGCTGCCTTGGAACCACTTGACATTGTGGGGACCTGTTTATTTGTGTAACCCCAAAAACATGAATTAGGATTCACTGGCTGAATTGGTGTGTGTCCCCCCTCTCCTCTCTCTCTTAGTGACTTGGGAAACCATGTGGTATTGGGGGTGTTCATTGGAGTGAGGTTCAGGTGGAGCCCTTGGTTTGGGTGTCTGGGTGTGTCTCCCTTTCAATGGCCAGTGCCTCTGACCCACCAACCATCCACCCACCCATTCATCCCTGCTTGTCTAACCAACCCCTCTGTATCTTTTGGACTCATCACAACAGAGCCAGTCAACAATAGGTGCAGTCAAACAAAAACAACCATGTAGCACAAAGCAATAAATAAAAATCAACAACCTTGAGAGTTGCTGGTTCTGAGAGTTGGTCAGGTTACAAGCAATCTGGAGAATCAGTATATTACAGTCTGATAAATAGCAATTTTGTGTTGATCACAATAACAATATGGGCAATAGGTTTTAGAAAGGCCACATATTTTATGTTATTCTTTGTTCTTATCTTACATCAGACATAGAAGAACTACACAACATTCAACTTGACACGTTGGTCCAACTTCTCGCTGAGTCACGCTTCGATTCCTTGGATCATCCCGAGTGTCTACTGGTAACACTGCCTAATAAGGTACCCCTCCCCTCACCCCCCTCTCACTTTCACACCTTTGTTTGACAGCTGCTGTCATTCAGGTTCATGTCGACGTCTTCGACAATTATTCAATACACAGATATATCCATCTTAAATCTGGGAATTCACTTTTTAACTCGCTCAAGAAAAGGGAATATAGAGAAACACTCTTGCCATTGTCTAATTGTGTCACTGGGGCAGTCAGCAACAAAAACAATGAACATAATTAGAATTTACGAAACTGAAAACAACTGCTTGAAAACGGCAATCATTACTCAAATACAAGTTCTATTCACAATAAAGACAATAAATAATTTGTAAACATTTCTGGGCGACGAGATTCCTCAGTTACCAGTAGCACGTTGCGTTTTTTTTTTTACATTCTCGCGCGTTCAGACGACAAAGGAAGCAAGTGCTATCCCTGCCTGAAGTGTGCGTCTGTGAGCTGACATTGATGGCTGGATGTAGAATAATGCGCCCATGAGGTAACGGTTACAGTCCTGCTTTGTGTCTCCCCACGTTTGAAATTCACTAGACAGACAATAGAACCGAGCCTAGTTGCAACAACGTTGCAGTTTCTGCCACAGTATGTTAACTTGAAACAGATTTGTTACCATGGCCAAAGAGTGGTAAGGAAACCTGTGTAGAATACAACAAAAAACAACACCACTCCCTTTTCTATATCAATAACACCAGCTAACAGTTATAGAGCATTATAAAAACACCCTACAAACTACAGGTAGACACATTTAGCTCAGAACAGCAACATAACTTTAAATAGGAACATTTGGTTGGAATCTTTACCTTGTCTCCCCACTATTTCGGCCACATGTTCCGAGCTGGGCACGGGGACGCATTCTGTTATGTTGCAGCCTCGTCCTTTAGTCTCACTTGAAGAACCCTCGTACAGGACACATAACTTGCTCTTCCCTTGCAAAAGCCCTGTGTCCCCACCACCTCCGCCAATATTATTGGTATGGTTGTGATGGTTATTGTTATTGTTACTCCGATCCTGTACTCCCGTTCCAGGAGCCCCGCCGCCGTCCTCGCCTTCACCAAGCCCCAGTAGAGACAGCTGGCCCAGCGCGACCCTCAGGGCACGGGAGTCGTCTTCTTCCTCGTCGGGTGGCACTAGGAGACCTTCGCTTCCGAACCCGGAGCCGGCTAGATCCCCGCCGTAACCCCCATTTTTCTCCATGATCCCTGCTAGAACCAGCAGGCTAGGCATGGCTAACAAAAGAGTGTGAGACAAAGACAGGGGAAAGAGACTGGAGAAACAGCACCCGTGCCGCCTCCCCGCCCCCTCCTCTTTCCAATTCTCCCTTTGCGCTAGTCCCTCCCATAGACCGGCCCCTCTCTCTGTCTGCTATAGGCCTACTTGCAATACAGTATTCTCCCAGCTCTAGGCAAACGGGACACAAGGCCGTCTGCACCGAGAGGGGCTAGGCGATCTATCGCTCCACCCCGTCTGGTTCACAGTCCCCTCCTTGCTGAGACAAAACGAGCCGCCCTCCCGTTATACCATTCCGTCTCAGGTTCCCAAGCCTGTGGCATCTCAGAAACCAACCCCCGCGTTTTTCTTCACGTATGAAAAAACAAAAATATTCCCTCCACCTTTCCTTTGTCCATAGCAGCCATGCGTTAGATCCAAGCCACGCTACTCATTCCGCATCCCTGCAATGCAAGACCGCAACGGTCTTTGTACTGTAGGCTATTTACACAAGGATGCATGGACTATAGCCTAATAATTCCCTCTCAATAAAATTTCAAAAGTGGATGCATTTAGGATTGTTTCCCGTTTGAAGTGACTATTTGGGCACCAGAGTGTGCTGTTTTGGTACATTGCCAATGTTGTATTATCTATGGTGGGACGCAGAGCAGTAGCCTACTGAGGGATATATGGACTTTGGATGGAGTTTATTTGTGAAATATGAACAACTTCGTTCACTGTCTTGCGGAGGATTTAGGTTATTCTGTCTATCGAGAATGATGGAGTTAAGTGACATATTTCGGGGGTCCGCCCACCCCACTCTTCGTGGGTTGCAGCAGGTCACCGCGTTGTTGTCTCGGTCGCCGTTGCGCATGGGGGCTGTAACGTGGGAGGAGGGGGTGAGGAGGAGAGGATAAAGGGAGTTGTCAGACAGGCGTTGCAGACCCTGTGCAGCAAGGGAAAAAATGTCCTTACATATTTCCCGTAAGCAGAGCTCTTGCTTGCAGCATTGCTTGCCAGGCGCGAACAAAGAACCGCGTTTGCCTCGCGAAATCTACATACCGAAATGTCCTAGAGAGAAGCCACGACTGGCGGCATGGTTGTATAATAACACAAAGACACATGTGCTTAGTATTAATAATAATAATAATAATAATAATAATAATAGTACAATTGAATAATACAATGTATCTCCAGTGTTTTAAGTTAAAAGGTCTCCAATGTCTCATTTCACAAGTGAACAATAAAAACTCTCAATAGTGAATTGGAGCGGAACAGTAGTATCTCTACTGTAGCCTATAGTGCCTGGCGCGGGCGCAGTGTGGGTGCGCATGGCAGGGCTGTGGCAAACTGTGGGGGGCATTACTGTGCTTGCTCTCTTACCAACGATGAAACGGTTCATTTGATCGGTAATTGACCGTTTCCATTACTTCTGACTGTGCACCTCGCATGAGCAATTATGTTTTCTTGCTGTTTCTGGTGTCCCTCGAACTAACTGTGGAAATCTTGACGTTGGTCACCAAAGCCACCCTCAAATGGGTGATATGTTCAGCACTGATAAAACTATAGTTAGCCTAACCGATTATGAATATCATCAGATGATTTGATGCTCTCTTTGTATTCTCAAAGGGGATATGGTTTGGCTGGACTGGTTTAACCAGATTATCTGAGGGCTTGAACCCCACTAACTGAGTTCAATTAATCACTTGTCACTATATACTGTATGTGGCCTTGTCATGCATTACACTACTGATAACAACAACAACTGTCCTTCATTTGGGATGTGACAGACTGGGTGATCAGACAGTCTCTCACTCATTTGATGGGCACAAATCCCTATACAATAACTATGCCTACTAATGTGGTAATACAGCGGTAATACATGTTCATAATGAATGTTTAGCCTAATACATCGACAAAAACACTATCTTATAACCACGATGATGTTTACACCATAATTGTTTTTACAACCATTACAATCTGAGGATGTATGAAACTGAGAAACAATTACTGAATAAATAATTATTTAATTAATTATTTATTTAGCTATATGTCATTTATTTAACAGGGACAGTTCACATGAATCAGTGAACATTTCAGTGTTCACATCAATGTACTGTAAATGTTTCATCCATAATCCCTGTAATTAATTAGTAAATAGTTAAATGAAGCCCTTGCAAAGACATTTGATTGAAATCTCCAAACTTTCTCTTCTGGTCACATGAGTCACTGACTGAGTCACTACAGATGAGTAGGCTATGTCATGTGTTGAAAGATATTGTCACAACAAAGGTCAGTTCAGGTGCACCTGTGCATAATCATAGTCTAGAGAGTCAAGACTCTGACACCTGCCATGGGTGCTTATCAGAAAGGGGGGCTCTCCCAAGGCTGGCCCATGGGGAGAGGGGAACTAATATGTACAAAGGAATACAGGATTAAAAACCGTGTATTAGTCCGCCTAACCCCAAGGCCTCTATGACAACAACAGCACCAACAGCCTGATTGCTGGGGATGAATAAAGGACTGGAGGAGGGGGGGTCTGTATCCCCCTAACCCAGCGGAGAGGCTTGAGGACTGGGGAGAGTGTGAGGATGGGGAAAGAGGCTCTGGGGCAGATGCTGGAGAAGGGACAGCTTCTTAGTGACACAAAGAGCCAGTGTTGTCCAAGAGGTCATCTGCCTCCATTAATGGGGTCTGCAGGGAGCCCAAGGCCCAATCAATAAAGAGGACAGATCAGGGATAATGTTTCCCCCCCACCCCAGTCTGTCTGGGTGTCTTGGGCTCTGGGTTATGGGCCTGTTTGTGATGATACTGTATTCCTTACATTATTTTTCTCTCTAAACCTAAACTTATGGACCCGGATCTGACCCCACCCCAGTACAAGTTTCACTCAGTATGCCGCTAAAAGTTCAGACACAACAGGCCTGGTTTACATCCAGACATTATTACCTAGTAGTTTGAGTGTACAAACTCATCAGCTGCGTGTGTATGCAGGATGCTTGATAAAACCCAGAGTGCTGAGGTCATGTTACATGCCCACATAAAAAACTCTCAATGATCTTGACCATCTGGCTGTTTGATTAGGCCTGTCTCCCTCCTGCACCCTCTGAAAGGGAAGCTGAATCTGTGGGGAGGTGCTTTGGTTTACTGTGCCACAGACACAGACACCAATCTCTTTGTCCAACAACCCATGCAAACACCGTATCCACCTATGGACAGTGTCTGTCTTTCAAAGTGGACTTAATGGAGTGTAAAGACATCTTTAAGAAACCCCCAAGGGGCATCCCTTTGACTTTCATGGCCAGATGTCCTTTCATGACATGTTGGGTGCCCCGCTGTCGCCTGAATGAGGCTATGAGCACAATGGAGATGTTGGCCTGGTGCCACATGCTGATGTCATACACTGAACCAGCACTTGTGGATGACTTAGCGCATGTCATATCTTGCACTAATATCTCATTCTAAGCCGACGATAGCCTAAAATGCCCTGCACTGCAACAGCTGTGCACAGACAAGATGGCAATAGAATCCTCGGTAAGAGGATCAGTTTAATATTACAGATTATTTCACATAAACCATAATCAGTTAGCTTGACTAAGACAAACATGACACTTATCAACATGTTATTCACTTAAACCTGGTCTTTGCTGGTTTTATTGGTCTCTTTGGTTTTATTCAATTGATTGTGTGTGTTCGCTGAACATGGTCGAATTTGTCAATGAAACAGCAGCATTTTCTCAATGAACGGCAATCCATAAATACAGCCCCATAAAACTCTTCTGTGAGGGAGGCTGTTAATGTGTTTCTCTCACTACAAGGCAAGCCCTATTTACTGTATGTGAGTGAATGTGTTTGTAACAGGAGAGTGGTAGGATTGGTGTGACAAACATATCCACATCAAGGTTTATTCAACACCCTCTTTTGCTATTAAAGGCATGATTCCCCCAACAACTCCCAGGACAGGCATACACTCAGTCACTTTCTCTCTTGCATGCACTGGCGCGCACACACACACACACACACACACACACACACACACACACACACACACACACACACACACACACACACAGGGTTGTGGAGATTGGGAAAGCTGGTCTCAGCTGGGAATATGAGTCAGGTGGCTATGACTTCATCGCTTTTCTCAGGTATTAGGTCATCCAGCTCCGCTCCCCCCCCCCCCCCCCCCCCTTCTCTCTCTCTCTCTCTGAGCAAACTGATCACATCGATGCTCAGCAGCTAGTGACACACCTAGTGATGAGTACGGTTCACCTCACCTCATGTTTCCCCCTCTCTGATGATATCACCCTTAAGGGACTGAAGTCAAGCTTCAGACTTAAAGTAACTGTCCAGTGTTTCCAGATTTCTATCAAATATGGCCTATAATTAATTACAATATGTGTAAAATAGTTTTCCTTTCCAAAAATGGTAATGAAGTATGTTAAAAAGCAGCTTTTCTGTGTTTTTTGTATAGTTTTTTTTTCACTGACTCTCTTGCACTGGCTCTATGCACACTCACTAGACTCTACCCACACACTCACACATACTACACTGACGCTCCAACACGCACATACACACACACACACACACACACACAGACATGCATATTGACGCCACACTCACACACTAACATAGACACTCTTTTATACTCTTTCACACTCTTCACATGCGCTGCTGCTACTCTGTTTATTATCTATCCTGATTGCCTAGTCACATTTATCCCTACCTACATGTACATATTACCTCAATTACCTCAACTACCTCATACCCCTGCACATTGACTCGGTACCGGTACTCCTTTTATATAGCCTCGTTATTGTTATTTTATTGTGTTACTATTTTCCTTTTTTTATTTAGCTAATTTTTTTATTTTATTATTATTTATTTATTACTTTTAAACTCTGCATTGTTGGGAAAGGGCTCGTAAGTAAGCATTTCACGGTAAAGTCTACACCTGTTGTATTCGGCGCATGTAACAAATACAATTTGATTAGATTTGGAATGGTTCGGGAGTACCCCAAAAACAGAATGGTGTGGGCGTATACTGGTCATTAAAAATATTCATGCGAGTAGACCGCTGATTGGCCAACTCATCCTCCGATGACATCATCCTCTGAGGAACTAGCAATACTTTTTTGAAACGGTCTGTTTGAGAAGTGTTTTTCTCCACTTTATGCTTTCATTATTTGGGGTATGAGTTAAACTGAGATTTTCACTGGACAGTTACTTGAATCTCTTGTACTTTTTCTGGTCTTTTTGTGTGTTTATTGTAGGTGAACAAAGTCATAATGCCTAACAAAGCAGGGTGCATACATAGAACGTTGGGTTACGGATGTAACCTTGGTTCTCTGAGTAGATAACGGGTCGCCAAATGACCTATGGGAACTCCTTCCCCTTCACGCGATGTGATTTAGATGCTTAATATCAAAGATGTATACAGTCACGCCACACCGTTACTGTACCCACGTGACCTGTCACTATAAAAGGCGGTGTGGTGTGACATACTGTCTATTACTTCACTTGAACTCCACGGAAGTGGAGGAACGACATGAAAGCTTGGCGACCCATTACTCTACTCAGAGAACCAAGGTTACATCCATAATCCAACGTTCTCTTTCATTTTTTCGTAACAGGTCGCCAAACGACCTATGGGAAAGGCTGTAGCAAAGAGGTCTTTCGGACAACAGAGTGGGATAACTCACCATTTAACTTATTCCAGATGAGTCCCTGGGATGTCCTTATATCCACCACAGGATGCAACAGAATATAATGAGCCAACAGGGTAACACAAAATGTCAACTGTGGTATACAACCGTATACACAAGCAAGCTGAAAGCTAGAACTTACAACATGAGGCTTCAATTGGGTGCAACAGCACCAAGAGTGGAAGGCCTCTGTATAGAACATCTATCTCACTGTTGGTTGATAAGTAAGTATGTACAAGGTTCACGGTATGCTCACTTATCTGGGTTGAGAGAGCGTGTCGTGTCCAGAACCACAGACCCCACTAATGGTGTGGACATAACATTGAGTCTGTAGTTTCTCATGAAAGTCATGGTTGTTGCCCAACTTGCAGCAGCACAGAGCGAGTCAAGGGAGGCCCCTCTGAACAGGGCCCATGAAGTGTCCATACCCCTGGTGGAGTGTGCTACCACGCCATCTGGAGTTGGTCTACCTGCTGCAGCATATGATTGGTAATCCAATGTGCCAGTCTCTGCTTCGAGACAGTGTACCCTTTGGTGTTATCCCCATAACACACAAAAAGCTGTTCTGTTTGACGAACAGTTCTTGTTGCAGCAAGATAGGCACTCAATGCCCTAACTGGGCAAAGAGTATGCGACTCACGACTCTCCTGCGAGAAGTGGGGAGGCGGGTGAAATGCCGCTATGATTAAGGGCTGGTTAGCATGTGATGATGAAAGCACCTTAGGTAAGAATACTGTATTTGGCTGAAGCACTGCCTTAGATCCATCTTCTGCTAAAGTGAGGCATGAAGGATGGGAAGAAAGCGCATGTAATTCTCCAACCAGCTTGGCTGAAACAATAGCCAATAGAAAGACAGTCTTGACTGAGAGCTCACATAGCTCAAGTGAAGACAGGGGCTCAAATGGTTGGCTCATAAGTGATCGTAGGACAACATCTAACTCCCATGAGGGTACTGAAGGAGCCTTGGGGGGCCGTAGCCTGTGGGCACCTTTCATGAATTGCGACACTAGAGGGTGTGCCCATGGTGATGCAATCGCAATCTGGTCATGACCCATAGAGATGGCTGCCATATACACTTTCAATGTAGATGGGGACTTCCCTGCAGCCATAAGCTCCTGGAGGAAAGTCAAAATGACAGAAATTGGGCAGGAAGATGGCGATTCTGTATGGTCGACACACCACCTCCTGAACACGTTCCACTTTTAGGAATACAGGGTTCGCATAGAGGATGCTCTGGCTGGCTGAATTGTATAAATTACCAAGGAGGGCAACACTGCAGCTACAAGGCGGTCACGTTCAGGGGCCACACCCACAACTACAGTATGCTGGGTTTGGGGTGCCAATGCTTACCGTTCGCTTGTGACAGGAGGTCCACTCAAAGAGGGGGTTCCCATGGTTGGGAGGTTGTCAGCTGTACAAGGTCTGAAAACCAGTGATGCTGTGGCCAATGTGGAGCAACAAGTAGAACTGACGCGCTCTTGAGACTGATTTTCCTCAAGACCTGAGGGAGCAAAGGAATTGGTGGAAATGCATACAGCAGCCCCCTTGGCAATCTGTGTGGCCGAGGTGGCCTGCTTGACCCTTTATTGAGAACCAAATAGGACAATAGGTTGAGTCTTGCGATGCAAGTAGATCGGCGATGGCCCTTCCGAATCACACCCAGATCATCTCCACTACTGTGGGATGTATCTTCCAGTCTGAAGGAAGAGGGCCTCCTCTGGAGAGAAGGTCTGCTGCCTGATTCTCCACCCCCGGCAGGTGTATTGCTCCGAGAGATGTAAGATGTCTGTTTGCCCAAAGCAGTAGCGCCTTTGCTATCTGGTGCAGTGCCATTGACCTCAGTCCACCCTGGTGGTTGATGTGTGCAACCACGGTTGTGTTGTCTGTCCGTATCAGTACATGTTGTCCTCTCAGTACTGGGAGGAAGGGCCGGAGTGCAAGGTGAACCGCCTTGAGCTCCAGTACGTTGATGTGAGCCATTGTCCATGGTGCTGACCATACACCATGGACCACTGACTGGTTCAAGACTGCTCCCCATCCCTGTAGGGAGGCATCTGTGGTCAAAGTCACCCAGTGTCACGTCTACCCCCGCTCCCCCGCTCCGGTGCTCGACGTCGCCGGTCTACTAACCACCGGTCCTGGCAACCCATCATTACGCACACCTGGCAACCATCATTACGCACACCTGCTCCCCATCATTATGCACACCTGGACTTCATCACTACCCTGATTACTTCCCCTTTATCTAGCACTCCGTTGTATCACCCATCAGGCAGTATTGTTTCTGTTTTTATATTCGTTCCGATTAAACTCACCGACTGCACCTGCTTCCTGACTCTCTTCATCTTCGTCACAGAATACTGCCTCACAAAGTGGAACCAGCAGCCAACCGAGACATCTCCTAGATGGTCGACAAACAGGAAGACCTACTTCGCCAACACCACGACCAGCTGGCGCAACTGGGGACGGCAATGGATGACGTCCTCCGCGTTCTTCAACGTCTAGATCTTCCTCAAGGGGCATCACCCCCAAGGAGCGGAGGATCCTCTACCATGAGTCGACCCAGCGAGCCAGCACCTCAGCCCATTCAGCAGTCTGCTCAGGTCAGCGATGCCCGTTTGTCCCTCCAGGACAAATAAGACGGGACTCCATCCAAATGCCGTGGCTTCCTCCTCCAGTGCTCCCTCTATTTCTCTCATCAGATGGGAGCCCCCACCACCGAGAGATCCAAGGTTGCCACGGTTATTTCCCTGCTGACCGGGCGGGCTTTGGAGTGGGCTACGGCTGTCTGGGAGAGAGGAGAGGAGGTGCTGGGTTCCTTTGAGAGGTTCATGGTTCTGTTCAGAGGAGTCTTTGATCATCCACCGGAGTGCAGAGAGGGGGGTGAGCACCTACTCCAACTACGGCAGGATGACCAGACCGCTGCGGAGTACGCCCTCACCTTCCGTACAGTGGCAGCATCCAACGGATGGAATGAGCCGACCCTGCACCTTATTCAGAAGAGGATTGCGCGAAGAGGTCCAGACAGAGTTGGCATGCCGAGACGACACCCTCTCCTTGTACGCACACATCGGAATGGCCATCAGTCTGGATAACCTTCTTCGGGAGTGTCGGTACCCCCATCGCCTCTCTCCCTCCTTTGTTGACTGTTCTGATTCAGAGCCTGAACCCATGGAGGTAGGGGCCACACGCCTTCCCGTGGCTGAGCGATGCCGTCGGAGACAGCTGGGGCTCTGTCCCTATTGTGGTCAGGAGGGGCACCAGCTTCAAAGGTGTCTGCTACGTCCCAACCCAAGATCCACTAGAGCAGAGGGACGGCCCCATGATCATCCATCTCCTGGGGTAGGCGTGAGTATTCCATCTTCATCACTTTCCGCCAAACCCTTTTTAGTACCGATTTCACTAGCTGGCTGTCCCTCATGTGTTGTTTCTACAGCTCTAGTGGACTCCGGTACCACAGATAATTTTATTGACCAGGTCCTTGCCTCCTCCCTGAACATAACCTCATACCCGCTCTCCTCTCCGTTTCCGGTTCAAGCGCTGGATAATCGACCACTGGGATCTGGGACAATCACACACATCACAGCACCACTCAACATCACCGTGGGACCCCTGCACCAAGAAAGCCTTCCCTTCCTCATCATCAAGGCACCTATACACAAAGTCATCCTCAGCCTACCGTGGCTCCAACGCCACGACCCCACCATCTCCTGGTCAAGTATGGAGATTACTGCCTGGGCACCCGGATGTCGGAAGACCTGCTTTCCCTTACCCTGTGGTTCCACGTTGGTTGAGAGTCCTGTGGTTGCCCTCCAGGCCGACATCTCAGAGGTTTACCAGGATCTCAGTGAGGTTTTCTCCAAGACCTGCGCCATCTGTCTCCCTCCTCATCGTCCCTGGGACTGTGCCATCGACCTGATAACAGACTCTGCGCCTCCGCGCAGTCGCGTCTACCCCCTGTCAGTGGCTGAAACCAAGGCTATGGAGGAGTATATCCAGGAGGCTCTCCAACAGGGTTTAATCCGTCCATCCACCTCCCCTGCGTCGGCAGGTTTCTTCTTCGTGGCCAAGAAGGAGGGGGGTCTACGTCCCTGCATAGACTACAGAGGTCTCAATTCCATCACCACCAAGTACCGTTACCCCCTCCCGTTGGTGCCGGCCGCCATCGAACAGCTCCGCGGGGCTCGTATTTTTACTAAACTAGACCTAGGGAGTGCCTACAATTTCATCCACATCCGGGAGGGGGATGAATAGAAAACGGCCTTCAGCACAATGTCTGGGCACTACGAGTACTTGGTGATGCCTTATGGTTTAGCCAATGCTATGTCGGTGTTCCAGGCATTTGTGAACGAGGTGTTCTGGGACATGCTTGGGCATCAGGTGGTCGTGTATATCGACGACATCCTGATCTACTCGCCACCTTGGAGGATCACATCACCCACGTCCAGGTAGTCCTGGGATGCCTCCTGGAGAACCATCTGTATGACAAAGCGGAGAAGTGCCAGTTCCATCAGGCCGCTGTCTCCTTCTTGGGATACCGGATCAGCCCGCAGGGAGTGGTTATGGAGGAAAGGAAGGTCGAAGCAGTCAGGTCATGGCCAGTCCCAACCACCATAAAAGGACTACAATGATTCATAAAAAACTTCAGCTCCATTGCCTCTCCTCTCACCTCTCTCCTCAAGGGGGGCCCTCAAGGGGGGCCTTCCGCCTACTGAAGGGGCGTTTCACCTCTGCCCTATTACTGAAATACCCAGATCCTACGTTGCCCTTCATGATGGAGGTGGACACCTCAGAAGTGGACATGGGGGCTGTCCTATCACAATGCCAAGTTAACCCACAAAAATTGTATCCATGTGCATACTACAAAAAAAACTGTCTCCTGCAGAGAGGAACTACGATATTGGCGACCGGGAGCTCCTGGCAGTGAAGTTGGCACTAGAGGAGTGGAGACACTGGCTGGAGGGCGCCAAGGACCCATTTCTCATCCTCACCGACCATTGAAACCTGGAGTACATACGGACAGCGAGGTGGGCCCTTTTCTTCACTAGATTCAACTTCACCCTGTCATACCGCCCAGGTTCAAAGAACATCAAAGCCGATGCCCTTTCCCGTCTCCACGATTCGGGAGAGGTTCCTGTCCTGAGTGCGCCCATCATACCGCCCTCCCGAATCGTTACCCCCGTGCTTTGGGACATAGACGCGGACATCCGCCAGGCTCTGAAGAGGGAACACGCACCTACCTCCTGTCCTCCGGAGTGCACCTACGTTCCCACAGATGTAAGGGATCAGCTGTTGACCTGTGCACACTCATCCCTTGCCGCTGGAAACCCAAGTATCACCCGCACCACTCAATCCATCTCCGTTAAGTGCTGGTGGCCCACCTTGGCACAGGACGCTGTCCGCTACGTCAACTCCTGCTCCGTATGTGCCCAAACCAAATCTCCCATCTGTCCATAGATTTTGTTACTGATCTTCCCCCGTCTGATGGTTTCACCACTGTTATGGTTGTTGTGGACAGATTCTCCAAATCCTGCCGTTTTGTCCCTGTCTCTGGTCTCCCTACCGCTCTCCAGGTCGCTGAGGCACTGTTCCAGCAGGTCTTCTGTCCTTCCAGAGGACATCGTCTCCGACCGTGGTCCCCAATTCATGTTGCGGGTATGGAGAGCCTTCATGGAGAATCTGGGGGTCACGGTCAGCCTCACATCCGGGTACCGGCCTCAGTCCAACGGGCAGGTAGAGAGGACTAACCAGGAGCTGGGGAGGTTCCTTAGGAGTCACTGTCAGGACCGGCAGGGGGAGTGGGCCCGGTTCCTTCCCTGGGCGGAGTATGCCCACAACTCACTTCGTCACTCCTCCACCGGGCTGTCTCCCTTCCAGTGCGTCCTGGGGTACCAGCCTGCCCTGGCTCCATGGACCCCGAGCCAGACCAACACTCCTGCGTTGGACTAGTGGTTCCGACGCGCAGAGGAGGTTTGGAACGCTGCCCACGTGAGGCTCCAACACATCGTCCGCCGCCAGAAGGAGCAGGTTGACCGCCACCGCAGTGAGGCTCCCGTGTTCCATCCTGGTGGTCGTGTCTGGCTCTCCACCAGGAACCTCCCGCTCCACCTGCCCTGCCGGAGGCCATTCAAAGTCCTCCGGAGGGTCAATGAGGTAACATACCGATTACTGCTCCCCACTAACTACCGGATCTCACCCTCTTTTCATGTTTCCCTCCTCAACCCGGTGGTTCCTGGTCCCCTGGCGGATGCCGTCTCCCACGACTCCCCCCCCCGCATTCCATGGACATCGAGGGAAGCCCTGCCTTCGGACGGCAAAGGTGGAAATCTTGGATGATGTTGGCATCTAGAATGTTGTCCACCAGAACCCAACACCGCTCCTCTAGACAGTACCCCTCCCAGTCCACTAGGTACTGGAGCCGACCCCCATGAAGTCGGCCCTGGTGTCGGCGCTACTCCTGTTTTTGTATTCTCTCTATGTTTGTTCCGATTAAATTCATTCAATTATTTAGAATTCAAGGCACACTTAATCAGCATGGCTACCACAGCATTCTGCAGCAATACGCCATCGCATCTGGTTTGCATTTAGTGGGACTATCATTTGTTTTTCAACAGGACAATGACCCAACACACCTGCAGGCTGTGTAAGGGCTATTTGACCAAGAAGGAGAGTGATGGAGTGCTGCATCAGATGACCTGGCCTCCACAATCACCCGACCTCAACCCAATTGAGATGGTTTGGGATGAGTTGGATCGCAGAGTGAAGGAAAAGCAGCCAACAAGTGCTCAGCATATGTGGGAACTCCTTCAAGACTGCTGGAAAAGCATTCCAGGTGAAGCTGGTTGAGAGAATGCCAAGAGTGTGCAAAGCTGTCATCAAGGCAAAGGGTGACCATTTGAAGAATCTCAAATATAAAATATATTTAGATTTGTTTAACACTTTTTTGGTTACTACATGATTCTATATGTGTTATTTCATAGTTTTGATGTCTTCACTATTATTCTACAATGTAGAAAATAGTAAAAAATTATGAAAAACCCCTTGAGGTGTTTCCAAACTTTTGACTGGTACTGTAAATGTGAGAGTGAAGAAAAGAATGTCACGCCACACTGCCTTTTTATAGTGACAGGTCATGTGGGTACAGTAAGGGTGTGGCGTGACTGTAAACATCTTTGATATTAAGCATCTCAATCACATTGTGTGAAGGGGAAGGAGTTCCCATAGGTTGTTTGGTGACCCGTTACAAAAACGAAAGAGAGAGAACCACAGATAAATATAGGTAATAAAGTAGTCAATGTAGCCTACAGTATCAATATTAATGCAGATTCTGTATTCATATAGTTTTTCTTTCAATTTTATGAGCATTGTCATTATATTAAATAATCCAGACCCTTGTTTCAAACAACATTAAGGATAGATTTCAGTTATTGCATTTTATGGAAATCTGATGACAACAAATGCTGTTATATGCAAATTGATCAGTGCAATGGGAAAAAGTGAAAATGTAATCTCACCTCCTCTGGGTGGCCTTACCTTGACCCATGGTAGATCTGGGCCCGGTTTCCAAAGAGCATCTCAAGGCTAAATTCATCTTAGAACCATAGGATCTTATGGTTCTAATGATGAACTTAGCCTTAAGATGCTCTTTGGAAACCGGGCCCACATCTACCATGGGATTTTGGTCCCAGATCAGAAACCGGGCCCAGATCACATAGCCTACTATTTTGGCTGATCATTTAATAAAAGTGTCAACTTAAACTAAGAAACAAATAGACCTCGCCTACAGATAATTGGCCTCATATTTAGCCCCATTTTCTATTGAAAACAAACTTTTCTACTGTGAAATTATCGACAATTCAGTCAGGGTGCTCGCCTCTTGAATTTGAATATTTCATATTTAATGAAAATAGTTACAAAGTATTTCTACGCAACCTACTACCTGCCACTTTATGTTGTATCTTCGGGGAACGTTTCTCACACACACCAACATTAATTACAGCTATCGTCGCCAGGTGGCCAGCGCCAGAGATACCCAGACTTGTAAATTGGGCTAAGGAACAGAAGTTTGGTTTTGGAGAAACGCCATCAGTGCGTGCTCTGCAAGTAATACAGTGGATGAAGGCGCAGCAAGAGCGTGGAGAACAGATAGACGTGGTTATGGACAGCGAGGAAGAAGTAGAAGAGCCGAGTGCAGTGGGAAGATGTGTGTTGAGAAAGAATGGCGCCAAGTACAAACCGTATTCTGCTGTCTCTAATGGCTCAGAAATTTAACCTGACTACAGTGGGGATGAATTACCTGTGGTGGCAGGTGTAGTGAAGACCTCAGAGTCCGAGCCTCGCCCCGATGGCCATGCAAAGGATGATTCAGGCCCAGTGGGAGCGAAGTCTTTGGAGAAAGTGGATCCCTGCCTTTTGGCTGATCCATATGTAGTCTTAGGTTGGGTAGAAAATAAGTTGGGTACTGTTAAATAGGTGAAGGTAGCTCGAAGTGGACTTGTGATGATTTTCTGTGTTTCTTCCGTCCAGAGGAAGCAGGCGCATCACATCACGCGAATAGGGACATTACCTGTGACTTGCTTTGCTCTCCGGAGCAGGGCACCTTTGAAAGGAGTGATTACTGGGGTGGCATTAAGTGTTGAGATGGAGCAACTGAAATGGAAAATTCCCTGTTTCTGTGACGGTGAAACTGAGAAGACATTGTCTGTCCTTTTGAGTTTTGAAGCAGACCTGATAAAGTAATGTTAAGATATGCAGTTATCCAGTGAGAGCTTTTGTGCCGAACACACTGTGTTAGAGATGCCAAGCTTATGATCATGTTGCAGCAGTGTGTAGGAGGGCATGGGACAAAGGAATGTATAGTATCGGTGTAAAAAACTGTGTGTGTCAATTGTCGGGGTGCCCATGTTGCTGGGGATCAGAAGTGCCCGGTGCGAGAGAGACAGGTTGAGGTTGCCAGGGTTAGAGTAGAACAGAAGGTGTTGTATGCTGAGACAGTGGAAAGAGTAGAGGATGATTGGTTAAGGGTGAGTAGTAGGCCTAGGTCAATACAGAGTGATATGAATTTGTGCTTCAGTAAGGTTGGCTTCTTAGCATTCATTGCCGTGGTTATCAACTGTATCGCAGAAATGGAACGTACATCACAGAAAATAGATTTTGTGGTGGCAGCTGCAGAGAAGTACTTGGGTGTACGAGTTTTAAAGCAGAAGAGTTACATGGTTTGTTGAACGTAAGAGTCCTGCCCTCCCAGGCCATTGGCCTGGTGTAGGATCAGTTAGATGATAATTCTTCACATTTTACTGGTGAAACTGCATCTGTGAAACTGCATCTGCATGTCAATCATCTGATTGATCTCAATCAGTTTAATGGGAATAGCCTATGCATTTTGAACTTCTTGAATTACTGTTTTCGTGAGCGAATTAAAGCAGATGGTGTCATCAAACTATTAGCCTTTCTTGTATTTTGTTTCAATGAAAGCATATAACCTGCCTAGTGGCTCTGTTGAGTTTTGGCTTATGAGATTTGTTGTTGTTGTACTATTCAGCTTCAGCTAACCATCCTAAAATCTAGTTAGAAATGAGGAGGTGTTTTTGGTGTAACAGTAACGTTATAGGCCTGCTATGCTTTTATATTCGGTTCTGTTATGTGATCTTGCAAGACATTGATTCAGCTTTGATCTAACTTTACTAAACGAGCACCATTGTGAGAAGTGATAATCTTCTATTTGTAATAATATAATAAGTGATGAGTAGGACTATTACATTTACATTTTAGTCATTTAGCAGACGCTCTTATCCAGAGAGACTTACAGTTAGTGAGTGCATACATTTTCATATAAGGCATAGGCAACAGATCTTGATGAGTGTTATTTTAAACGATTGGAGCGCCCTTGGTAGATCTAAAAGGACAGCACTAAATAAACTTTGATTTGATTAGCTTGAACACATGGTTACAATATACCCTATTACAGAATAAAAGAAAACAGAGGTGAACTATTCATTTATAGAATTTATTTGCATAGATTTAATCGTCAAATAAATTGACCAAGTAGTGAACATAAATTATACTACTAGAATTGCAGGAAATCCATTTTAAAACAGCCATAAAATCAAGCTTTTAGTGTGGTGTAGCCTATTTATGCATCTCAATAAACTATAACCTAAATGTATTATTACCTCCAATTGGAAATGCCCGATTCACATTTCCAATTTCCAAGCCATGAGGTTGAAGGAATTGTCTGTAGAGCTCTGAGACAGGTTTGTGTCGAGGCATAGATCTGGGGAAGAGTACCATTGAAGGTCCCCAAGAACACAGTGATCTCCATCATTCTTAAATGGAAGAAGTTTGGAACCACCAAGACTCTTCCTAGAGCTGACCACCCGGCCAAACTGAGCAATCGGGGGAGAAGGGCCTTGGTCAGGGAGGTGACCAAGAACCCGCTGGTCACTCTGACAGAGCTCCAGAGTTCCTCTGTGGAGATGGGAGAACCTTCCAGAAGGACAACCATCTCTGCAGTACTCAACCAATCAGGCCTTTTGGTAGAGTGGCCAGACGGAAGCCACTCCTCAGTAAAAGGCACATGACAGCCCGCTTGGTGTTTGCCAAAAGGCACCTAAAGGACTCTCAGACCATGAGAAACAAGATTCTCTGGTCTGATGAAACCAAGATTGAACACTTTGGCCTGAATGCCAAGCGTCACGTCTGGAGGAAACCTGGCACCATCCCTACGGTGAAGCATGGTGGTGGCAGCATCATGCTGTGGGGATGTTTTTCAGCGGCAGGGACTGGGAGACTAGTTAGGATCGAGGGAAAGATGAACGGAGCAAAGTACTGCGAGATGCTTGATGAAAACCTGCTCCAGAGCGCTCAGGACCTCAGACTGGGGCAAAGGTTCACCTTCCAACAGGACAACAACCCTAAGCACACAGCCAAGACAACGCAGGAGTGGCTACGGGCCAAGTTTCTGAATGTCCTTGAGTGGCCCAGCCAGAGCCCGGACATGAACCCGATCTAACACCTCTGGAGAGACCTGAAAATAGCTGTGCAGCGACGCTCCCCATCCAACCTGACAGAGGTTGAGAGGATCTGCAGAGAAGAATGGGAGAAACTGCCCAAATACAGGTGTGCCAAGCTTGTAGCGTCATACCCAAGAAGACTCAAGGCTGTAATCGCTGCCAGAGGTGCTTCAACAAAGTACTGAGTAAAGTGTCTGAATACTTATGTAAATGTCATATTTCAGTTTTTAGTTTAAATTACATTTGCAAAAATTTATAGAAACTTGTTTTTGCTTTGTCATTATGGGGTATTGTGTTGATTGACGAGGAATAAGGTTGTAACGTAACAATATGTGGAAAAAGTCAAAGTACTGAGTAAAGGGTCTGAATATTTCAGTTTAATTTTTTTATTTACATTTTTTACATTTAAGTCATTTAGCAGACGCTCTTATCCAGAGCGACTTACAGTTAGTGAATACATATTTTTTTTTATACTGGCCCCCCGTGGGAATCGAACCCACAACCCTGGCGTTGCAAACGCCATGCTCTATCAACTAAGCTACATCCCTGCCGGCCATTCCCTCCCCTACCCTGGACGATGCTGGGCCAATTGTGTGCCGCCCATGAATCTCCCGGTCGCGGCCGGCTACGACAGAGCCTGGATTCGAACCAGGATCTCTAGTGGCACAGTTTGCACTGCCTTAGACCACTGCGCCACTCAGGAGACTATTTATGAAAATGTTTCTAAAAATCTGTTTTTGCTTTGTCATTATGGGGTATTGTGTGTAGATTGATGAGGGGAAAAAACTATGTAATCAATTTTAGACTAAGGCTGTAACATAACAAAATGTGAAAAAAGTCAAGGGGTCTGAAAACTTTCCGAATGCACTGTTTTGAGTATCACAGTATGAGTCATAATACCCATAAAACCTAGCGGTCAAACAAGGAAATGGTTCCAATCGTTTTTCCACCATTCATTTTTCCCACAGGGGATTTTAGAAACACTTAAAATAAGGGCAGTGTTTCGTGTAGGCTTACCCTGGCATGACGTTTTAATAACCGTCTAAATATTTGTAGTCTACTTTGATGCTAATTAGCATTTTTAAATCTGAGAGTAAATAGAGTTGAAAATATTGGTAAACGTCACCTTGTCCGAGAGAGATTTACATGGTTATCAAAACTTCATGCCAGTGTAAGCCTACACGAAACACAGCCCTTATTTTAAGTGTTTCAAAAATTCCCTATGGGAAAAATGAATGTTTGACCACAAGATTTTATGGGTATTATGACACCTCCACTGTGGGGCTCTATTTGGTTTGTCATTCTATCATCTTTCTTGGAATCTTTGTGGTAAGTAAATATAGTTGATTCAGAATTGATTATAAATAATTTTCAGTGTATTCTCAAAATGAAAAAGCTTCCTCAGCACTACACACCTGTATATAGGTGTAGGGTTAGTTGGTGCCATTTTTTCCCTTTTCCCCCTTCCTTTTTTATTTTTGTATCACAAAATGAATATAACGTGATTGACCACACACTACCGCACAGTAGGTGGCGGTAAGCACAAACAAAATGAGCGAACGCCATGATATCAAGGAAGAAGACGGTGGCGGGCGCAGCAATGTAATTTGCAGATGGCTGTGGCACTGTATGCCAGAAAGTGTACAATTAGGCTACATCAGTATTTCAAACAAATTTTAGGCTACTTAAATTTCACTTACGGGTGACAAATGCGTAGGTTTTTGAAGTGGCTTTCTTTCACCTGTCAACAAACCAAAAAGTCCACAACTGGTTGTGGTAAGTTTTATCAAAGAAGCCAATATGGCCATATGTCTGTTGAGATGAGTTTGTTTCTCCGCAAATATCTAGGCTACCACTTCTCTTCAGGTGAAGTGGTTTGCTGTTTGCAATCAGCATTTTTCCGTACCAATTTTTACTTCTATAATATGTTTCCTAAAATGTAATTCCTTCATTTCACGTCAGTCAGAGTTCTCATCAACAGTTGGCCGGTGGGTGGCGCCTATGCCTTTGTTTCTGCCTGTGGTTACTGAAGGATGAATAATTGTCTGGACTGGATGGATAACAGAAGTCATGGATAACAGAAGGCATGGATAACAGAAGGCAGGAGGGGATGCGCCCACGTGTGTCTCAAACGTCAAAGACTACCTACCAAAATGTCCATTCCAAAAGAATGGAATGATGAGCGATGAATTACATTTTTTGGAATGATGAGAGCATAATTACATTATCTGTGTTTTATTGAACATCTTGCTATTTTTCCTGAGTATAGATAAATTAATGTAAAAAATTCCCAAACCATATTTTGGGCCTGCTCATCATCATAGCCTCAGTAGTCACTCACTAGAAATTCAGCCAGCCTTATAAACAAGTGGTTAGGATTAGGAAGGGGCACATTGGAGCTCTTTTCCCTTTTAAGCCCTATACCCTCTTTATCTGTTCCTATGGGACACTTCATAATCACGTCATGTACCTAATTATGCTAAATGGGACCATGGGCCTTGATCCTTCGTCCCTTGTGGTCCTGTTTCTTTTGGACCCACCCAAAGGGAGGATACGTGCACAAAACAAAGTTAGCACATCCAATGTAATCCCACTGTCTCTGCTCTGCTGATACATTTAGTAAATCAGGAGCAGAAGAGTAGAGCATCTGAAGTGAAGCCTGCCATTGTTCCCCAGAGGGTAAAGATTTACAGTGAATACTAGCCGGACAATGCATCAAAGGCCATTCATACAACATACAGTATAAACCATCTTAGCATATACTGAATCTTCAATACAAAGTAGGCTAATGTAAAATTATTTTTGTTGAACTTCGTAGAGATTGATCCTGGGCACAAAAACACATTAGATAAAAAGGTTTGCGAGATGGATATGTCTGCAGCTTTGGTTGCTCAATAGTCAATTCCAGTGGTGGAAAAAGTACCTAATTGTCATACTTGAGTAAAAGTAAAGATACCTTAATAGAAAATGACTCAAGTAAAAGTCACCCAGTAAAAGTATAAATCATTTCAAATTCCTTATATTAAGCAAACCAGACAGCACCATTTTCTTGTTTTGTTTATTTACGGATAGCCAGGGGCTCACTCCAACATTTAGACATAATTTACAAACTAAGCATGTGTGTTTAATGAGTCCGCCAGATCAGAGGCAGTAGGGATGACCAGGGATGTTCTCTTGATAAGTGCGTGAATTGGACAATTTTCCTGTCCTGCTAAGCATTCAAAATGTAATGTGTACTTTTTGGTGTCAGGGAAAATGGATGGAGTAAAAAGTACAATATTTTCTTTAGGAATGTAGTGAAGTAAAAGTTGTCAAAAATATAAATAGAAAAGTAAAGTACATATACCCCAAAAAACGAGTTAAGTAGTACTTTAAAGTATTTTTACTTATGTACTTTACACCACTGGTCAATTCACAATTCACACTCAATAAACTGAAGCAGATAGATGGGCACGCTAGCTACACCAAAGCAAACAGCCTATAGCAACCTGTCTCAACTGCATGTCAAAAAGGATTTTCTGTAGCTATTTGTTCATTTTTCAAGCTAACACAAAATAAACCTAGGTGGAATTATATACACCATGTGGTGAGAAATGTAACAAGTGATACTACTGTTAAGGGTAACATGAAAGGGTACCATAATTATGATTCAGATTCAGGTGAATATTCCATACTGTGTGATTACTATTTGCAGTTTTACTGTGGCTTTAGAAGATGCGAACAGCAACCACATGTACAGTAGATTTCCCAGCATTCTGAACAGGTGGCTTATTAATGATTTGATGATGTTACAGCATGAACAATGGGCTGTTTTTTCCATAGTGCAGAGGCTGTTCATTTTGTTGAAAGGGTTGACAGGGTGACCAGTGTCTGACAGAGCGTTTTAAAAATGATACCAGGACAAAGCAAGAGCAGGTGTGAGTACAGTACAATATACCTTCTGACCATAGCAACAGTGATATGAAAGGAACTGTAAATGTACCATGCCCAGCCAAAGATAAGCTGTATCTGTATGATTATACTGTGATCTGAGAATTATTGCAGCATTTATTCAAGCCCTAAATGAGAGGCCATGAAGGAAATGAGATGAGGAAGTCATTTTAATTTATTTGGTTTTGAAACAGGAATGTTACCCTTCAAGTCCCCTCTTGCATTAATTTCTAAATTCTTACCCCTCATTCTTGTACGTAGTGCATCAGCACTCAATAGAGTATCTCATTGTAAAAAATAACATTTAGATTGCTCAACAGAGTGCCTTGTGTTTTTTACTGCCCTCTTGGGATGCTACAGGGGCATGGAAAGAAATAGTGAAAGAGAATGAAAAAGAAAGGTCTGACTGCAGAGTTAACATGCCGTTTGTTGCCTGTCATGTCTCGTAAGTTGCATCACAGGTTGTCATTCCTGCTCCTGCCTGTTGACTGGATGAGTGCCTCAGAGAGTTAGAGCATTCACTCCTGACCCTGGATTTCAGCGGACCCACTTTGTGTGTTGGTTTTACATCAATCAACTGCCTTTATCCAAACCCTGAAATTAAGTCTGATCTCTTATTGTTTAGGGCTGTGAGGATACCAGTATCATAATATTTTTTTCCATGGCAAAAATGAGAACACGAAGCAGACCAAAGTCTTTGGTCCTTTAAAACCTGATATATGTAAAATATTGTGTGCTATAGCTTGGAAAATAAATAGATGTGACTCTGGATGACATAATGTTTGTTTCCAAAATTAGGGCTGTTTTCCTAAAGAAGTGAAATCCGCTTCATGTTTTGTTTCCTTGCCACGATACTAATGAGTATCGCGATACTGGTATCGTCCCGGTCCTACTATTGTTAACCATAAAACCCATTGGGTTATGTGCTTTGTGCATGAACCAAAATTAAGTGAATTGAATCAAACCCAATGGCTTCTTAGGACTAGGTTTTTTGAGTCCTTTATGGTTCAGGCAAAGAGTTGGCTATTTGCTCCTTGTTAGTATAGTCCAATGTCCAGTATAAAAGTTTTGGGTAAATACTTCATTTGGAACAGGCTTGTTGTTTGTTAGGGGCAGTGGGGTAAAGTACTTGTCCATTGTTGGGGGCAGTGGTGTGTAAAAATACTTTAAAGTACTACCTTTTTGGGTATCTGTACATTACTTTACTATTTATATAGTACTCAAGTATGACAATTAGGTACTTTTTCCACCACTGGTTAGGGGGAATGCCGTAGGAGCAAGAAGACAGAGGGAGGGAGAGAAATGGGAGAGAGGGAGGGAGGGAGGGATAAAAAAAAGAGGGGGGCACCGCTGAACACAGTGAGCTGTTTGTGCTGGAATGTGTGACTCAGAGAGAGAAGGCCACAGAATTACAGGTCCTTTCCTCTGCTAGGGCCTCGCCAGGGTACTCCCATAGCCACTGGGCCTGTTCCATGCCATTCCCACACTCTCCATCCACAACGTGCACACACACCAGAAAAACCATCCTCTCCTGACATTGGACTTGATTGGACCTGTGCTTTCATTAACTCCACCCCGAGGCAATAAATACAAGATCCATCTTCGAGCAGAGATGGTAGAGACCTGGGAGCTTAGAAGATGACCTATGGGAATTACTCTATTGGTGTACTGTGCTGTACCCTTCATTGGAAATATAGGAGTAACACAGACTATTTTCTTTGGGATTTTTGGTCTTTTCATTTTAATAAATGGTGAAAACGCAATCTTTTTTTGCAAGCTGACCGTAAGGTGATGATTTGCAATTACAGACATGACTAATTTGTACTGCTCCGTACAGTTAAAGAATGGATAAGGGCAGATTTTCCATCCGACCATTTTTCTCTCTGTCTGCACTTGAAAGTGGAGCTTTTACTGACAGGCCAAATGTGCAAGCAGTTGGGATCACTGTGTCTGTGAGCCCACTGTGTGAATGAAAGAGAAAGGAAAAGAGAGTAAGAGAGAGACACCAGCGAGCTGAGTAGTTGCTGTGCTGTGTGTGGGCTCTGTCTGGATTAGTCCAGCCTGACTCCTCCCTGCCCCACCCTCTCCCTCTCTCCCTCCCTCCCTCCTTCCCTCTCTCTTTCTCTCTTCAGCGATACATGTGCAAGGAGAGACTGTGACGCAGCCATTCCAAAGTGTGAGCCAAAGGCACACAGACAGCACTGATCCTACTCCCTATACTCCACAGGGGCACACCAGACCCAGAGAAGAACACCTTATCTATAACACACACCGGCTGCTAAACTTCCAGAGGTCCGGCTGTGAAGACCACCAGGAGGCTTCCACTCACAACCTCCCACTCCCACTAAGGTAAGACAAAGGCGTTTTAGCTCTGGTTGCACTTTGACTGACAGTTGTGAATGTGAGCCCACACTAACAGAGATGAGAGAATCGGTTCCTGCTTGTACCTTGATCTTGACGGCTACAGTGTACAGTTGAAATGTAATTTCACTTTCATTGTTGACCGGTTGGGGGCGTGGGATAACAACTCGGCTGGGACCTTTTTAAAGTATATGTCATTCAGTGTAGGTTACTGAAATGCATGGTTATTGGGGAAAGTTACTCTTTCCAAAAGTACCTCATTATCTATGGAAAGGACTTGACATGTTGTACATTATATGGAGTGTTAAGGTGTTCACATTTATCAGTTACTTATTTATCGTATGTGCTGTATCATTGCACGAGTAATGAAATAATTTCATCTATCTGTTATTGAGTGATTCCTCACGAAACCCAGACAAAAAAAGACCATGATTTTGGGGATTTTCACAAAATGTAATCCATACAATAGTCCTTTGGAAGAAGGATTGTTGACGTACACTGAGTGTACAAAACATTAGGGACACCTGCTCTTTCCATGACTGACCAGGTGAAAGGGCGGCAGGTAGCTTAGTGGGTAAGAGCGTTGTGCCAGTAACCGAAAGGTCGCTGGTTCTAATCCCCGAGCCGACTAGGTGAAAAAATCTGTCGATGTGCCATTAAGCAAGGCACTTAACCCTAATTGCTCATGTAAGTCGCTCTGGATAAGAGCGTCTGCTAAATGACTAAAATGTAAAAAAATAAATCTCTTATTGATGTCACCTGTTAAATCCACTTCAATCAGTGTAGTTGAAGGGGAGGAGACGAGTTAAAGAAGGATTTTTAAGCCTCAAGACAATTGAGATATGGATTGTGTATGTGTGCCATTCAGAGGGTGAATGGGCAAGACAAAATATTTAAGTTCCTTTGAATGGGGTATGGTAGTAGGTGCCAGGCGCACCGGTTTGAGTGTGTCAAGAACTGCAATGCTGCTGGGCTTTTCACGCTTAAGTTTCCTGTGTGTATCAAGAACGGCCCACCACCCAAAGGACATCCAGCCAACTTGACACAACTGTGGGAAGCATTGGAGTCAACATGGGCCAGCATCCCTGTGGAACGCTTTCAACACCTTGTAGAGTCCATGCCCTGACGAATTGAGGCTGTTCTGAGGTCAAAAGGGGGTGCAACTCAATATTAGGAAGGTGTTCCTAATGTTTGGTACACTATGTGTATTAGAAATGTGTATCTAAAAGCATAATTGAGAAATAATTAATCAAAGTTGGCTTATTTATGACATTTTGGGCTTACCAAGTTATCCTTTAAGACTCCATTATGTTTCAGCTGTAGACGTTACAAAGTAAAAATTGGTGACATATGAAGCTTTTCAGCTTGCTCTGTAATATGAGTAGTATTTAGAGATGTATATATTTTTTAAATATGAATATATAATTTTTTATATTGCTTATTGTCAATATATTGTAGAACATAATATACTCTACGGCCATATCAAAGTTCCAGAGTGGAATCTAAGCTCGTTTTTTGGCCTTCAAAAGCCTTTCATCCAGTACCTTCTGACAGTCATTGCACTGCTGCCTCTGCCTGTCTAAACATTGAGACAGTGGTTCTTCATCTCCTAATCAGGGCAATCTGCTGTGTTTATTTATGTAGTGAGTCAAGGCTGTGGTATAATGACTGAGGTTTAAGGCAAGCCGAATGTAAGTCGAAGGAGACAACCATCGGACAGATCTCTCAGAATTAATGACTCTGGCATAATTAGCAGGCTGTTAGTACTTCTTCACTCTGTCTCAACAAGCAGTTGGCCGACAAGGGAGATGATGCAGCTATTCTTTGCTTGTATAATGTTTGTTCATTGTTTTGTATGCTTCTGTAGTTCTTGAATACATATTTTGTATATTATCGTAATTGCCTGTTCACTGTGCAGACGCCAGACGGTGGGAATTTCACTTGCTCAGGAGAGAGCTAAAGTTGCTTAACCACCCAAACAGCAATTTATTAAGGCTTCTGATAGTGGGAGAGATGCATAGCTGTTACACGCCTAAACCCCACCCCCCTCCTCCTTTACTATTTTCATGCAAACTCACATGGTTCCCTCAGGCTTCACTATACTTGTTCTAACATCTTCTGTATCTTATGTTAATTAATTCATCCTTCCCTCCACAGCCTGTCTCCCAGATAACCACCTGAACCACCTGCTGGATGTCCACTATGGAAACTCCGGGTCAGAAACGAACCAGCCGTGGCGGAGGCACCACTCCGCTCTCCCCAACCCGTATCTCCCGCCTGCAGGAGAAGGACGACCTATGCAACCTCAACGACCGGCTGGCCGTCTACATCGACAAGGTGCGCTCGCTGGAGGTAGAGAACGCTGGGCTGCGGCTGCGCATCACCGAGTCTGAGACCGAGATCAGCCGTGAGGTGACGGGCATGAAGGCGGCCTATGAGACGGAGCTCGCCGACGCCCGCAAGACCCTCGACTCGGTGGCCAAGGAGCGCGCCCGACTGCAGCTGGAGCTAGGCAAAGTCAAGGAGGAGTACAAGGAGCTCAAAGTCAGGTAGGACACATTAGGTTGGCAGGGTTTCCCCTATAGGTTAGTTTTCCGTAGGCAGCATGCAAAGGCTGCAAACACCAAAATGTTCAATTGAATTGAGGCCAAATGTTCACGTTGGGGGGTAAGAGAGCTAGCGAAGATGGGGTGGCAGGAGTATTATTAGGGGAAACACTGGGATGGGGACGGAAAGGCAGGAGGTTTATGGGTAATCTTTTATCTGAATGTGGTGTCATAAAGTGAGTCTATTGTAAGTATCTGGCCGAGGGACACATTGGGTTCTGGCCAAGGGACTAATTCATTTAGTCTGAATTTGAAAGTGATTGTGCTTCAGCATGTAATCTCACTGACACACATCAATAACACACATTTACCTGCCTACAACCTCCTACATGATGATAGGGAGGGGCATATTCAAACCAGAGGACGAGACACCATCTCATTTCATTACACATAATTAGTGGTAACATTATTTCCCTGGACTGGCTCTGACTCATCAACCAGTGCAGGTCTGCTCTTACTCCAGTCCTTCACTACAGTCATTCTCAATGAAGTAGATTTCCACTACTACAGTATGTTCCACTCTCTCTTCCAAACCATAAGTACACCAGCCTTGAAGCCATTTTCAGTATGCTGGTACATTTGTCAGAGTGTTGATCAGACAAGCCTTTAGTAATAAATAATTGAATTGAACCCATTGCAACCTTTAATTCCAAGGCAGTTTGCCACTGAGGGTGTGATTGGTAGTGCTTCTAATCCACACCTGGGTGATGCAACATTCATTTTGCACCAGAATGTACACTACCTATTAGTTCAACTCCAACTTCTAAAATATTTTAGAAAGAGGTGTGGAGAGCGACATGCCTGACATCAGTTGAGTACATTCCTGGTGGTTTTCAGCAGGTTGGGTAGTAAATACTGTATTCCCCCACACGGGGCCACGCCCCTGACAAACAGCTCGCTCTGTTTAGCTTGATTTACGAGTGTAATGACACAATCTCACGCATGCAATTCGTTGTTACGCAACGCTTTTCAATCAAAGCCTTTCCAGGTTAAGATAAAACATGCTTTAATCCAAACTCTGGTGTTGTAAGCGCCATACTCCAACCAACTGAGCCATCTGAACTGGCTGGGCAGGTTAGTTAGACCTTGGGGAGAATGTTAAAGGTATCTGTCTACCAGAGTTCAGTGGGTAAATGTGTCCACAGACAGAAAATAGCACAGAACTCTCTCTCCCACTAGCAGGCAGCAGCCTGCAATGACTCCACAGGAATGTTTGGAGTGCGTCTGAGAAAATGAAAGACAATTGAAAGTATTAGTTGTATTTACTTATTATTTTACTCTCCTACTTTGTTTCTTTTAACGTACCATCATTTATGCATGGGGCTTCCCTCCAAAGGGAGTCGCAAACAGAGAATAGGAATATTTTTAAGCTATGCAAACACTGTCTTCAACAGCTTCTCATTGACATACCTCAGTGAGTTTCAACACCGTGCAATTGCAATGTTGAAGCAACGGCGTCTGTACAGAGAGGTGAGGGTGGAGTCTTACTAGTCCAACCATAGTGCCATTGTGTTTTCACTTGGTGAATGTTTCAATTGATGTTGGCAGTGTATCCGTCAAGATGAAATGTACAGTATATGGTGTGCCCGACGTTGCAGGTGAGGGTGTGGCTCTGGGGTAGGTTTGTGTTTCAGTGTCGACCTTGGTCAGGGTGTGGACTTGTGGATGTTGACTTGAGGGTGTTGAGTGATTTAGACTGTGTGAAGAAGTGGATGCATTTCAGAGTGTAGTGACTCTCTTTAAAAACCAAGTCAGTTTGGTGAGTGAATGGAATTTTACAGTTCACTTAAATTCTCTTTCCCATCGTGCCATAAGGTCCCTAGCTGAGTGAAAAATAGCAACAGCACCTATAACTATATTGCTTTCCAAAGGAAACCAATCATTTGTTACACATGTGGTGGAAATGTATCTCAGGCCCGTGTGGGCAGGCTCAGTCTCTTACTCTGCAGCTGGTGTGTTTTCCAGTGTTTGGTTGCCATGGCAGCCGGGGAGTCTTGATATGGGTGTGTGACAGGGTGGTGACTCAGAGGTTTTTCAAGGCTTTGGTTGTGGGAAGGGAAGGAGCTGCTGGCTGTGTCCTCTCCTTTAGGTCTGAACCTCTGGGGCAGAGCAGTGCATCATCTTTATTAATAGTTAATACGTATCATCTAGTTCCCTATCAACACCATGTTATTACCACTGGCTGGTGCCCTATGAGGGCTTGCAAGAATAATGCAAGTAAATGTAACTTTCTTATCAGAGACAGAGCAGTATACTGTCCCAGCAATGTGATTGACAAATAAACAGAAAGTGTGCATGTCCCTTTCAACAATATTGTTAGTCATTCAAATATTATAATGCCCCATTACTGTAGGCCCTACATGCTGTATAGCTTGTACATTATACAGAGCCAAGCCCTCTCTAGCCCTGTTTTGATGTGTGCTGCAACAGATGTAACTGTCACTTACTTTGACCTATGACTGTACACACCTGTTCATAGACATGCCATTGGGCCATGCCACACAGACGTCTTTGTGTCGCACATGCAACTCCCCTGAGGGCAGACCACCGCCGTTGGGCTACTGGGATGTAAACTGCTCGTCTATAACCCAGTCTAGCTTGTAAATGATTTGCCAGGGGGGATAAAAACAAACCTTATTTGGCTAAAGCATGTTCCACTGTTAGGATAGAGGAAGAATCGCTAGGCTAGAACACAAGCGGGGTAGCCTAAAATATCGACTGCTTAACTAAGACGCTGCTATGCTACAATATGATTTGCTAAGCTTCAACATGAGCCCCAAGGCTTGGCCCACACTCCCACATTCGTCAAGGTCTAGTCGAGTTATCCACTGTGAATGCTCCTCCTCTAGAACATAAGAGGGGCGGCGGACGCTAGTCTCGTGCCACAGTGCCTTCCATCTGTGCCAGTGGATGTGAAACAGGAGCATGTGTGGGGGAACCTGTTCCTGGTCGTCATTGGCAGGACAACCCCCTGTCTCCCCTCCCAGACAATGAATAGACGTCTGGATGAATAGACTGCTTTGTGTTGACAATATACTTTTGTCCAGTTTACAATGCGAATTATATTGTTAACCTGTTGCTTTTAAAACCTTTTTCTTCACACCTGGAAGTAAAGATGGTTCACTAATCTATTGCAGACTGTAAAACAAGTGATCATGATCAAAGGTGGTGGAGTAGGCTATATCATTGAGGGATTTCCAAAGTCAATAGCCGCGCCCATTTCCGGATTTCCAGAGTCTGTGTGTTTATTGAGCGCTTTTCCAAGGTTGCTGTGTGCCATACCTGTTGGCACAGAGTAACAGATCAGCGTAGCTAAGGGTGGGGCAGGACAGGAAAAGTATAACACAATGGATCATTTAAGATCTTCTAACACTTTGATGTTTTGTCTGTTTATTGTTTGTTTTGATGTTTTGTCTTTTTTAGATACTTCTAAATGTTCATTATAATTCATATGATTACAGTGTGAAGTATCCCAACATATTTCCTTTTTTACTTGTGTTTTCATTCCAATGACATGAATGATGGAACATCTGATAAGACGTCATTTGTCTTCTTTATGTACTGTAATGTATTTTGTGCTGAAGTGGCTGCCATGCCAACTTGTAGCACTTTGGGACTATCAGAGAACACAGCAGGAAGTACACTTATCATATAGCACAAACACATTTCCTTCATTAAGAAAGTTTGTTCTCACAGTTTCCTTTCCACACACACACACACACACACACACACACACACACACACACACACACAGTCTTGTACAGCTAACCTTGTGGGGACACAATTCAGTCCCATTCAAAATCCTATTTTCCCTAACCCGTACCCTAACCCTAGCTCCTAACCCTAAAACTAACCCTAGCTCCTAACCCTAACCCTAAACCTAATTCTAACACTAATTCTAACCTTAACCCTAAACCTCCTAGAAATAGCATTTGACCTTGTGGGGACCAACAAAATGTCCCCAGTTGGTCAAATGTTGGTTTGTTTACTATTCTTGTGTTCTGGTCCCAACAAGAATAGTTAAACACGTCCACACACACACAGCACATGTTTTACTATCTTTGTGGGGACCTAACATTTATTTCCATTCAAAATCCTATTTACCCTAAACCTAACCCCTAACCCAAATTGCAACCCTAAACCTAACCCCTAAGCTTCAAATAGCCTTTGTCATGGTGGGGGATTTCCGGTACCCACAAGGATAGTAATACAAGGAGGCTAATTGGTCTATTTTTAGGACCAAATATTTTCTAAACCCATAGTTTGGTTACCACTAGTAACCAAGGAGTATACTGCTACTTTTAGCTCAGGGAAACTCTAAACAATTTGCTGACGTGTAATGCACTCTACTTCCATTTAATCATGTGAATGTTTGGCGGGGCTGACACACAGCTGGACAATAGGAGGAACCCATTGAAGTCCATTTGTTATGCTAAAGTGTTTGAATGAAGTCCTTCTCCCCTAAAATGGACAATAGCAATGAATGATGATGTACCTAAGCTGTTCAAATACTCTGTGGTTCTGCACTCAAACATCCTCTCAATACAGGCTTTTGGCTCACAATCCCTCAGGATATGAATGTCTAAAGTCCACAATAGAAACAGGGAAAGTACACCAGAGAGAGAGAGAGAAATAGTTGGTGAACATCCTTAATTGTGCAGAACAGAACTTGAATTGAATAGAAGAAAAAACACTTTTTATTCAACAATGGTACAGTTCGTGAGGCACAAATAATCAATATTTGGTTTCTAAAACGCTCGCTCTTCATGGAACAAATAGAAACTCGACAGAGTGCAGCCGTTTTCCTCAGGGAAGAGATGTGTACCATGACAGTTTATTATACTCCAGCTTCTCCCAGGAGGTTTGGATCACCACTCTCTCTGTAAACTCCCTCGAGGGCAGCGTCATATTCTACCAGCATGTCCTCAGCCTGTATCATGTGACGCAGTGTGACCTTCTCAAGTTATACAGAACCAAGGGGGTCTGTCTGGACCGCAGGCTCCCTGGATTTGGGTGACACACTTTATTTTGGCCACAAATGAAACCTGTTGTTGTTTGACCTGCTATTAGAGACACAGGTATAGGCTTATTGAAAATGTGTAAGTATATTTAAATAATGTTATTGTAAAATGGTGTTTGTCTTCATGAACAACCAGTACTCTTTGTTTTCATGTCGCTGATTTATTATTGAGTGCATTTTACAGTGTTTACTGTGTCATTAGTAGTTATTTCAACTAGTTTATTGACTATAATATGCCATTTAGCAGACGCTTTATCCATGCGTGCATACATTTTTTTTTGTGTATGGGTGGTCCCGGGGATCGAACCCACTACCTTGGCGTTACAAGCGCCGTGCTCTACCAGCTGAGCTACAGAGGACTAGCAATGCATAGGTAGCTTGAGGGTTGACTGTACCAATGACTGTAGTTACACAACAATGTTAATAGTAGTTGTACAATTGATGGCTATTCTCATACATTGTTTTGTCTTTTAACTTAGTGTCTCCTAGGTCTAGTGGGAGTATACCTAGCCTGGTCCTGTGGCTACTCGCTCCACTAGCCCTAACAAAGTACATGGCAATGGAAAACAGATGCGCTAAGACTGTAAATGTGATGTCTGCTATATAGAGCTCTCTTTGTTGGAGTTTTGATAATTAAAGAGTAGTGTTTGGACTTTCGGTAGACCAGTACTGTGTTCCGAGAAGGCATTGATGGGCTGGAACGTGTGTGTGTGTGTGTGTGTGTGTGTATGTGTGTGTGTGTGTGTGTGTGTAGAGCAGTGTTTGGATCAGAGTTTCCATAACACTTTGATTCTATTCAGGACCCAGCCAAGCTGAATGAGTCATCCGCTCGCTAAAAGGGTAAATCACTTTACAGACACACACATTACATGTACACAAATGCAAATTAAAACACCCACACGTCTCAAAGTAAGTCACGCACACTCAACACACTGGGAAGTTCCCATTTGGTAGTGGATGAAGTGGGTGTGACCCCAAACTTCCTAATCTGGTCAGTAATGTAACTGCCAGTTGATGACCACAACTCTGAATGCTCATTAACTCCCAAGAACATTTGAGATTATCAATAAATCTGAAGCGTTTTCATTTCATTCAACAGAGCTTGATGTTTACATGGAGCATTTTGAGCATTCAGGAATACCTCCCAGATGTTTTGCATTTTGTGTCACTAACAATCACTCTTGTTTACTGGAGCCTATACAATCCAAGCTTTAAAATGATTATTGTGATGGTTAACCAGATGCAGGCCAATGTTGTCCAATGCACTGTTATAGACTACTCCTCAATGCAAGTGCTCATTATGGAAATGTTTACTGACATTTACATACCGTAGAGCAGAAGGGAACTCATCTTTACCTCTTAAAGCTGGAATATGTAACTTCTTGGGCAACCTGACCAAAATCACATAGAAATGTGTGTTATAGATCTGTCATTCTCATTGAAAGCAAGTCTAAGAAGCAGTAGATCTGTTCTATGTGTGCTACTTCTATGCTTCCTGTTCTTAAGTTTCATTTTTTCTCTTTTAGTTATGGAAAATACATTTCACAGCAGTTTAGATGGTACAATGATTCTCTACACTATACTTGCTTGTTTTGTCACAAACTGAAATTAGGCGAACTATTAGAATTTTAGCATCCAGGAAATGGCGGAGCGATTTCTGCTTAGTGCATCTAACAACAGTTTTGTGCTGTTACAGCCTTATTCCCATGGGCTAGAATAGGCTGTATTAGTTCCATAATGCTAACGTTAGCGCCACTCCCCATCTATTCACATGGCACCACAGCAGAGCTTTCATTGTAACTCAATGCAGCTGCATGGGGTAATAGGCCTCAGATCAGTTAAGCTCTGACTCTCTTCAGTGGTGTGTCCAGAACTTTTTGAATGGGGTGGCCAAGGTGGGACACAGACCCAGTTTAGGGGGACCATACCATTTTGAACCAGGATTTTTTTTCTCCAATTTAATTATGATGGTTCAATGCATTAAATCCTTCAGCTTAGGTTTGGTACATTTTCCCTGTTCAAATAAATCATAAATCAATTCCAAAAGTTTTGTTAGTGTTTGCATGGATTTTATATAAGGGTATTAGCATACAGCAGTAAATTGACTTGAAAGCGACATCCAGAGAGCAAATTATACCGTGACATTCGGGGGGTCTCTATTTTCTTTGCTCGACCTCCTATGTGTGCTTGCGCGTGCACAAATACATTTTTATCGGCATGTAATTTAACTGTAAAAATATATTCCCTTTTAATGTGTCATGAACACAACCAGTCTCATGATGTTCTCATCTGATTGGTAAACAAATTACTTCAAAAAGTAGATCAAGTAGGTTACCTGCACACGTTTGTCTACTCCAAAATAAGTCCAGCATCCGAACAGTGCACTGTGCACCCACCATTTGAATGGAAAGGGTTTTTACAAACGCCATAAGTGTTATGACATTCAGCCTACAAAGTCGCGTGTATTCATGTTTGCCAAGGGAAGCCAGGATTCCCCAAAAATTAACAATAAAAAAAGAAACAAACGTATAAAATGATTTCTCATTCGTGTCCAACTATCTTTCATAATTTTCATTCAATTCACCAGAGAAAGCATCCAAGAGAGGAAAACAGCGCCCCTCTGTCTTAGTATCTGTAGCCCATGTACCTGATGCAGTCTGGACATGTCATACTCTTTTTGGCCAGACAAGATCAGATACTTGGGCTACACATACTAAGACAGAGGGGCGCTGTTTCGCTCGCTCGGATGCTTTTTCCGGTGAGATGCTCGGTGCGCGTCTTATCAATACATTCAGAGACGACCTATCATCTCCGAATATATGGGGGGGCCATTGGGGTGGCCAACCATATTTCGGGGGGGTGGCGTGGCCACCCTGAGTTACCCCCTGGACACGCCACTGGCTCTGTTTGCTCTTTCAAAGCCAATCATACACTGTTTGTTGTTCATCTACATGGAGCGTATGTTCTACCAAGGTTGGCTACACCAATATTGAATGAAAAAGATAACTTTAGAAATGTATTTAAACTTTGATTTCAGTATGCAGTAGTTTGATTTCATGTTATCTCAATTTATTTAACTAGTGTTATCGTCTGAAATTTGACTGAAACTGATACAGGCTACTACATGTTTAAAAGACCTTTTAGAGGTGTAAGAATGTATATACATAGCTACATCATTTTCTGTGTGTAGGTAACACTCCTGACAGTTGAAGTATTATAGGACGAGTGTTACAAGTGGTAAAAGACAAGGACAAACTGGCTAACCTGTGTTATTTACATTTTACTCATTTAGCAGACGCTCTTATCCAGAGCGACTTACAGTTAGTGAGTGCATACATTTTCATACTGGCCCCCCGTGGGAAACGAACCCACAACCCTGGCGTTGCAAACCCCATGCTCTACCAACTGAGCTACACCTAATCAGGGCTAGATAATCAAATCAAACAACGATAGCTAGCACTTATGCCAACATGCAGACTGAATGAAAGGGCGCTGGGCTTCTGACTCATGTCATGGTGAATCACTAACTAATCATTATAAGCGGAACCAGGCCTGTGTCACTTACACACAAAGCCAGAGCTACATAAAAGGCCTTATCTGTGGGAGAGACGCTTTCTTTTCCTCATTGCTGGCCATGTGTTTGAATGGGGATATTATGGGAGGCACAAGCAGGGTCATGTTCAATTGACATGACAAGGGGAGAAAGCATTTCAAAATGGGGGGATTTTAGTTTTCTGTTTCAAAACGTTTTGTACCTACTGAGCATGACCCATGTATAGGATGTTTATGTGACATGAAATGGCCTCCTCTCCATATATCCCCCTCTCTCTCCTTGTCTATTTGAAACATACCAAGGAAGTTATCAGTCATGGGCACCATGATGTTGGTGGTGAAACACTAGAAACTCTATTCCCATCTGCCCATATGGATGTGGTGAGTGGGTGGCTTCTGGCTATGGCTGGGTTGTTTTCACCTTGTGATTTATCTCTCTTTCTCACACGCACGGAATGAAAACAATCCCTTCCATTGTATTTGATCCCAGAAGAGACATGATCATGTGCCAGCCTGTACTTTGTATTGTATTATGTTATTTTAATGTCAGAGTTGCGTAGCCCATTTGGAAGATCCCCATGTCCTCTTAACAGTGCTTCTAAATTATGTTCACATAAACAACCTTTAGTTGAAATAATACTATGACATACTTAAACATTTTGTTGAATCAATACAGAAGTAACAGTTGAACCAATCCATGGTCTGGACCCTGTTTGCACTACGACCCCATTATTCAACAGCCTTCCTTTTTCCCTCTGTATTCTCTGTTTCCTAAATGTACCACTTTGAAAATGGGATTGGAAAGGATTGCTATTAATAGGGATGGGAGCCCAAAGTTCGTCTTTAGGGACGGAGGACTGCCGGTAATTTCCAACGTCCAAGGAACCCCACCCACACGTGTTCACACATGTCAGCCAGGCGGGCGGGGCGTCGTTCCTTAGTAGCGCACCGTACCATACAGATCAATCAACCATTACAACTCCGTGCAGTGGAAGACTGTGTAGTAACACCGGAGAGGGAGGGGGTGATTACATTCTCATTCCTAACAGACCCCCTAATAGCACTGAGAGGCCAGAGGGCTTTTTGCACCGCCTGATTGACTGTGTGACTCCATTGAGATTTGGCCTTTCCCATTAGTGGGGTGATTTAGCATTGACCGCCTCACTACGGTATACTGTTAGCCTGCACTGATAGGGAAATGTCTGTTTACAAGATGGGGGAATGTAATTTACTGTGCGTAACAGAGTGAGAGTCAGAAAGTAGGTGTAGTAATAGAATGAGGGGACCAGAGGATGGGTGCACATACACACAGTATAGGAGCGTTCATAGTTGTCTATAATCATGCCGCTGTAGTAGTTATGTGTAAAAAGTAATTTGGACGTGAACTAATATATATCCCTAGTTAAAATGAACAGTGTCTAGTATTGTTCATATGCTTCCTATCCTTTAAAATATGATATAGAGTGCATGCAATGAATGATCTGTTTAACATCAACTTCATGGGAAACAGATACGATCTCTGGTTTCTGCCTGGTCTTCATAGTGAATCATTATTTAGCCGTTACTGCTGCCAGGACATTAGAAGCCTTTAAGACTATGTGGGTATTCCGCATGCTGCATCTGTCATATTGTAGTAATTATAGGCTAGATTTTCCACCAGGAGCCTAACAGGAAAGCTTTTCCAAATAGGCCTATAAGGGAGGAAAGCTTTTCGACAGAGTTTAGCTCTGAAATATGCTCAAAGTAAGCATCGGCAGTGAAAATTCTACATGTTTATCCATTCCATCCAAAATGTGGGGAAATGCCATACTTTAGGCCTGATGAGTAGGCCTCTGTTGTCATAGCAACGGCACAGCAAATCAGCCAGGATTGTGGGTTTTTCCTTTTTTTAAATATATTTTTTTATTTCTGGGGGGGGGCTCCATTCTCGTCATTGAGGTGGACAAAGATAGCAGTGAGTCACCCAAGAGTGGAGGCTGAACCAACACATTCCTCAGTTTATTATTCCTCCCCTTTCTCTCTCTCACACACACTCAACTAAACTGTCTTTCGGCAGTAGCTCTGCTGCTCTCTCTATGTATACTGGAAAACGTTTAGAGACAGAGCTCTTTGTCCTTTGCCCTTTAAGTCATGTGTGGGCTTTGATATAACACTGTTGTCACAACAGTAATCTCTCGTGGACAGATTCTCGTGGACAGATGAAACGGCAAGAATCTGTCAAGGCTCACATAAAATGATGTGATTACGAGCAGCAGTAGATCCTGGTTTTGGGTTTTCGTCGTTGATTACTTGGACGAATCAGGATTGAGCGAAGGCGGTGCTTAAACTGGTGCGGTGATTTTCAAGCCTGTGTGCGGATGATAAACGCTTTCCACTAGATTCCACAGCCACAAAGTCAAAATTGTCTGTACGTAAAAATTCATGAAAACTAAAATGTGTATCTTGGCCATGATAAACACGAGGGAAATTAGTGGAAGGGAGGGGTTTGGCCAAGAGTTTCCGTTTGCGAGGGAGGAGACTTCGCTTCCTTCCTTTGCAAAAAGGTAATCACAATTGTTAACGCCATTCCCCCCAGAAGTAAAACAGGAATTGACAAACTTTTTCGCAAGATAATTTTACTTCTGGGTAACCGGGATTATCACAACAGTAATGTGCACAGGAGAAACAGTTGGGCTACAGTGTGTTCAAAGCATCATCGACTTGCTCCTATTTGCAGCATATTTCTCTTATCTAAATCAGACCGTTAACTGTAGGCTTCCTTAACTCCTTTTCTTTACATGGTTTCTAGATGCCCGGATCAATGGCCTATGAATAATTGTGACAATTGAACACAACACACCCCACATGCTATAAATACAGTACACCGGTTTGGTTCTTTATCCCCTAAAATTCAGTTGTATAAACTGTCCACATCCAACACATGCTGTTTTGATAAACAGAATTCCATCCACACTGGTTTCTGAGGTGTGGTCCAAGTTTGGATTGATTCAAATGTAAACTTACTTCAAAGTGAATTTTGCTCTACAAATGTATTCAGTTTGCACACACACATTCTCTCCCTTTCACACATTCATGCTCAGGCATGAGATTCTCCAATGTCCTCCCATTGTTTACAGGTCATGCATTCCATTGAGTCGACATCCTGGAGCAAACAAATGCATTGCAGTCATAGATACACAGGCATTCACATTCAATATCATCCATATCCTCAACACTAGAGCTGATCAACAATGCCATTCATATTCATTATCACCTATATCCTCAGTACTACAGCTGATGAACAAAGTTACTGACACACATCACATCCAATATTGCCATACTCCGGTCATTCACATTCTATGTCATCACAGCCAGGCCTCCTGTATTACCATGTCCTATTACCATTCGATGTCACCTTCTACCAGCCATTCACATGCGATAATATCATATAAACTCAGCAAAAAAGGAAACGTCCCTTTTTCAGGACCCTGTCTTTCAAAGATAATTTGTAAAAATCCAAATAACTTCACAGATCTTCATTGTAAAGGGTTTAAACAGTTTCCCATGCTTGTTCAATGAACCATAAACAATTAATGAACATGCACCTGTGGAACGGTCGTTAAGACACTAACAGCTTACAGACGATAGGCAATTAAGGTCGCAGTTATTAAAACTTAGGACACTAAAGAAGCCTTTCTACTGACTCTGAAAAACACCAAAAGAAAGATGCCCAGGGTCCCTGCTCATCTGCGTGAACGTGCCTTAGGCATGCTGCAAGGAGGCATAAGGACTGCAGATGTGGCCAGGGCAATAAATTGCAATGTCCGTACTGTGAGACGCCTAAGACAGCGCTACAGGGAGACAGGACGGACAGCTGATCGTCCTCGCAGTGGCAGACCACGTGTAACAACACCTGCACAGGATCGGCACATCCGAACATCACACCTGCGGGACAGGTACAGGATGGCAACAACAACTGCCCAAGTTACACCAGGAATGCACAATCCCTCCATCAGTGCTCAGACTGTCCGCAATAGGCTTTGAGAGGCTGGACTGAGGGCTTGTAGGCCTGTTGTAAGGCAGATCCTCACCAGACATCACCGGCAACAATGTCGCCTATGGGCATAAACCCACCGTCACTGGAACAGACAGGACTGGCAAAAAGTGCTCTTCACTGACGAGTCGCGGTTTTGTCTCACCAGGGGTGATGGTCGGATTCGCGTTTATCGTCGAAGGAATGAGTGTTACACCGAGGCCTTTACTCTGGAACGGGATTGATTTGGAGGTGGAGGGTCCGTCATGGTCTGGGGCAGTGTGTCACAGCATCATCGGACTGAGCTTGTTGTCATTGCAGGCAATCTCAACGCTGTGCGTTACAGGGAAGACATCCTCCTCCCTCATGTGGTACCCTTCCTGCAGGTTCATCCTGACATGACCCTCCAGCATGACAATGCCACCAGCCATACTGCTCGTTCTGTGCATGATTTCCTGCAAGACAGGAATGTCAGTGTTCTGCCATGGCCAGCGAAGAGCCCAGATCTCAATCATATTGAGCACGTCTGGGACCTGTTGGATCGGAGGGTGAGGGCTAGGGCCATTCCCCCCTGAAATGTCCGGGAATTTGCAGTTGCCTTGATGGAAGAGTGGGGTAACATTTCACAGCAAGAACTGGCAAATCTGGTGCAGTCCATGAGGAGGAGCTGCACTGCAGTACTTAATGCAGCTGGGGACCACACCAGATACTGACTGTTACTTTTGATTTTGATCCCCCCTTTGTTCAGGGACACATCATTCCATTTCTGTTAGTCACATGTCTGTGGAACTTGTTCAGTTTATGTCTCAGTTGTTGAATCTTGTTGTGTTCATACAAATATTTAAACATGTTAAGTTTGCTGAAAATAACAGTTGACAGTGAGAGGATGTTTCTTTTTTTGCTGAGTTTACATGCTTATTATTTACATTCTATATCACCATAGATTCAGTACTAGAGCTGATCCACATAGCCCACTAGCCATAATAAATGGCCCACCACCCACACACAAGCTACCGTTCTAGAGGCATTAATGTCGCCCCAGCATGAAATGTTTAGATGTCTTATTTAAACACTAAAAATGTCTGGACACAAGCGCTTTACTGTTCCAACTCAGTGTGCAAGTTAGGCTATACACACATGCAGACACACAAACTCACTCACACCTCATAACACAGGACTAACAGCCCTACGTTGGGTTATTCTGGGTTCTCCCATGTCTATTATATTTTAATGACTATTTTAAAATATTCCACACAAACAACACCCTCCTAACCACTGGAACAGTGAGAACTTCATTAGGGCCACAGTTAGGCTATAAGCCAGAGGGAACTTGGCCCCACCAAAGGTGGTTAAACGTAACAAATATTGTTGAACGTAGGTTGTAAAAATGACAATAACAGTATAGTAACTGCGGTTTCATTTGCCCCCAGTCACTAAGCTGTCTGTCTTGATTAACTTGTTTTTGATTGAAAGATTGCTGTTTAGTGGGATATGTCTTATGCCTTCCCAAGTACCTGCGTGTATGAGGGCCTGTGTGAGTATCTATGACATAAGAGCTAGGCCTTTCTAAAATAGTGACTCTTATTGCAGTTCAGTGGAAATATTTCAGCACAGGAGCCAGCCGGAAAGAATTCCTTTCTTCTTAGCGCTCTCTTCCAGATAAAAAGCCTCTCACCTCTCCCTGTCTGGCCTGTCCGGCTACAGTACCAACACATTCCTCACATGACTCCTTGTTCATGTCCCACTGAGCTCTCCTGTGTGTCACTGTCAGTCAGGCTTATCAGTACAAGCTGTTAGACTGATCCTCTCCATCCACACAGGTGGAAAATAAGCTAAATATGACCCCAGTGTCGGTCATAAAGTCTAATGAGTAGAGCCCAATCAAATCTACACAGGGATAGAGTTTCCTTAAGCCACTCGAAATTAAGAATACTGGTTTAATTAATTCAGATCAAACTAGGCAGTGTACTGCTACATGTATAGCTAAGTTATTATTTATTAAATATGCAGACAATGTTTTTAATGGACCCTTTCTACATACTAATATGCCTCTGTACATTGTAATTGCTGGATCTTGTCCATCATCACTGTAATATATGTATGGGTGTTTGTGTTCCTGTGCATGAAGGATGTTATTTGTAAGTCGCTCTGGATAAGAGCGTCTGCTAAATGACGTAAATGTAAATGTTATTGGGTCTTTGTTTTCATGCAAATGGTTATGTCTGTGGATGGTGCTGGTGCTGGTAAATGGGGTTGGATGCCACCTGTTAGTCCATCAATCACTCTCTGGGCCTTTGTGAAATCTGAGATGGGACAAGGGCTAGTCAGTGTGTGGCAGAGCATAATTCTACTCCATTGTAGACGGTATGTGTGTTCTTGTGTTCTAGGCTATACGGGCGTTTCCATATAGTTCTGATTTTCTGTGTCTTTTATTGAATTCATGCATACATTTGGATGAAAGAGGTTGTTTTAGGCTGGCAGTGGCTGGGGGAGCATGAGGGCTGAGTGGTGGGTTAGTGGTCTGGAAGCCATATCCCAAGCAGATGGGCGTCATTAGTGACAATGAACATTGAACTACAGGGGCCAAATGTAATAACGGGGAATCTATTTCCTGCTTGGCTTTCACTGTGCGCCAGCCAAACTGGTATGAAGCTCAAGTAAGCACTTTCTCTTCGTCTTCTGTTGTTTTGGCTATATCGTGTTTCCACGGTCCGAGTCCAAGTTTCTGTTTTTTTGCGACTACTGCAAATTGATGCCTGCTTTAGAGGTCTGACAAAAAAAACACGCACATGCAAACAAATGTGAATGCTTTTGATTTAAGCCTTTTCCAGACTATTCTCTGCTTTACTCGTAGAGAACAGGCTACTCTGGTGAATAGTACTCGTTTAATAAAGTTAGATCAAAGCTGAATCAATGTCTGCAAGATCACATAATGATAGTATTCTACATAACAGAACCGATTATAATAGTATTACGTTACTGTAAGAACAAAACACCAACGCATTTTTCTCTCGTGGCCAAAACTCAAACGCGTGTGGCGCTAGGTAAAATACACAAGTAGGCTATGCTATAGTTTCTTAACACCATCTTTTCTCAAATTCGCTCTGTACATCATTCAAAACAACACACTAGGCTACTTCGAAACAACACTGTATAACTCAAGATCTAAATGCATATCCCCATGAAACTGATTGAGCTCAAATTGTTGGTATGCAGATGGTAAAACTTAAAGAATGATCATTCACGATTGACAGTGAGAAATGTGAAGGGAAGGAGACCACAAAAATGTGTGCATAAAGAAACGAAGGAGCATAACGTGATCTGCAGGTGCAGAAGCTTCAGGAACTATAGTCCATGGGAAAAAAGGTCAGGGAAAAGTTGGATCTGCAGCCACTCCATTTGATTTAACTGGGATTCCCTCAGGAGTGCCTATGTTGGCCTTTGTTTAGAACAAGGGTGAGCTTGATTCAATTATGTTCCGGTCAATTCATTTTATTGCAATGCAATATGATTTGAGTTCAGTTAGGGACAGCTCAAGGCATTCATGATTCTTTCACAGGTAGTGAGTATGTTATCCCAGAATCGGAACCAATGTGGATAATGTTTGTCAATAGGAAGTTGATGCACAGAGGTTACTAGACAGTTTGATGCTTTGTAAGAGCCTAAATGCATAACAGCTTTTATTGTAATCATACTGCATTAGACCCAAGTTGCTCAAACACCGACAGTGTTAGTGAAACAGGAAACTGATATATTTAACTACCTGTCTCAACAGAAATGGGAAGAAGGAGTCGGACCTGGAGGCTGCTCTGGCCCGGCTGAGGGATTTAGAGGCTCTGTTGAACTCTAAAGATGCCTCCCTGTCCACCGCCCTGGGGGAGAAACGCTCTCTAGATGCTGAGGTCAGGGACCTGAAGGCCCAGCTAGCCAAGGTAAGAGACTAGTGGTAAAGACCTAATGGATAACTGTGACAACTCTGAATTCTACACATACTGCATACTCGCTCCTCAGGGACAGGGTTCAAACTGCATATGATTGGATGAAAAAAAACTCTATTTTTTTCTTCCATTGTATATAAAGAAAAATGGTTACATTTAAAGAACTATCAATTGTGAATATGATTTTTGGGTAAGTGCTGTAACAAGTTCAGTGCATCATCATGGATCGTTCTCAATGAACTCCGAAATGAATATAGACCGAATAATATTTATTTGCCACCTTTTGGTCACGTAAGTGAACTACAGTTTCACCCAGTCATGAGTTGACATCCTACATGCAACTCCTCTATTCCTCCTTGACAAAGAGATTGATAACTAGACAGTTGATTTCCGATCAACAAATTAGTCATATCTAATCTAACATAACCCTAAAGATAATCATCCAACTTTAACCTCTCTGTCCCTTAGCTGGAGACTGGTCTGAGCGATGCTAAGAAGCAGCTTCAGGATGAGATGCTGAGGAGAGTGGACGCTGAGAACCGCCTGCAGACCCTCAAGGAAGAACTGCAGTTCCAGAAGAACATCTACGGAGAGGTGAGACTCACTCTCTCTCTCTCTCTCTCTTACCTCACACTCTTACCCTCTATCTTGCCTTTTCTCCTTTTCTTCCTTTACGCCTCTCTCTACCTCACTCTCTTTTTCTCTCTCTCTTCTCTTGTTATTTTTGTCTTTCTTTCTTTCTTTCTTTCTTTCTTTCTTTCTTTCTTTCTTTCTTTCTTTCTTTCTTTCTTTCTTTCTTTCTTTCTTTCTTTCTTTCTTTCTTTCTTTCTTTCTTTCTTTCTTTCTTTCTTTCTTTCTTTCTTTCTTTCTTTCTTTCTTTCTTTCTTTCTTTCTTTCTTTCTTTCTTTCTTTCTTTCTTTCTTTCTTTCTTTCTCTTCACTAGCCTTGTAAACCAGACTGATGGAACACCGAGATCAGTCTGGTTTATTAGGTTACCTCTTCTATAACTCAGGTATGCCTGTACCGTCTATCTCCCTGCAGGAGCTGAGGGAGTCCAAGCGCAGGCACGAGTCTCGCATGGTGGAGATTGACAGTGCAGGAACAAAGCAGGATTACGAGAGTAAGCTGGCCGAGGCCCTGATGGAGCTGAGAGCCCAGCACGAGGAGCAGGTCCGCATCTACAAGGACGAGATCGAGAAGACCTACAACTCCAAGGTAGGGAGCACAACCCACAGGTCCACACTGCCAGCTCGAACGTGGACTAGAAGTAGATCAGTTCAAATCAGTAGTGTTATTTCATTTTAATTTCACTAAGCTGTCCATCCAGTTGAATTCGGTAGGACTGTCCATGCATCATTCAACATCCTTTCACTGGCCCAGTGCCAACCTAGCACAGACACATGGTTTCGTTCTGACCTCTGGCCCTGTGTGTGTCTCAGCTGGAGAACGCCCGTCACTCTGCAGACAGGAACAGCACCCTGGTGGGGGCGGCCCACGAGGAGCTGCAGCAGACCCGCGTGCGGATGGAGGGCATGTCCTCCCAGCTCAGCCAGCTGCAGAAACAGGTACGGCTGCACCCTGTCCATCTGTCAATCACAGAAGTCTCTTACCGTATATCTCCGTACTGTGGAGGTCTGACAGCTGTAATCTTAGCTCTAGTGTTGGCTCTCTAATACAAAGTATTAGCACAGTTCATCTCATCTCTGTCAAATATGGCCATTTGGTTGGTCTAACCGGCGTATCAACCCTCTCTGTGTTAGCTGGCGGCAAGGGAGGCCAGGATGCGTGAGCTGGAGGAGTCTCTGGCCCGTGAGCGGGACATGATGCGCCGGCGCCTGGAGGACAAGGAGAAGGAGATGGGGGACATGCGCATGCGGATGCAGCAACAGCTGGATGAATACCAGGAGCTGCTGGACATCAAACTGGCCCTGGACATGGAGATCAGCGCCTACCGTAAACTGCTGGAGGGAGAGGAGGAGAGGTGAGGAGACATTACACATCATGCATATATACACACACACACACTAGATTCGTATCAACAATCTTTCTTCTCTGCCTCCTCCCAGACTGCGTCTGTCTCCCAGCCCTCCCCCAACCCGAGTCACCGTGTCCCGTACCACCGGCTCGGGCTCAGCACACACCCTTACCACCCGTACCTCCGGCTCAGGACACAGCCACAGCGCCCGCGTTTTCCAGTCCACCAGCGGCAGCCGCAACTCCTCAGGCACGGCCAGCGCCAAGAAGAGACGGCTCAATGACAACGACAGCGAGACCTCCAGCCTGGCGGGGGGCGCCGTGACCCGTACACGCATCATCCAGCAGGCCTCTGCTAGTGGCCGCGTCACCGTGGACGAGGTGGACCTGGAGGGGAAGTACGTCCGCCTCAGCAACAAGGCCAACGAGGTATGGAGTTAATCGGTCAGCTTGACATACAATGGGTGCTTTCTGCTACGATGCGTCGCATGCTTTCTGTTATATGGTAAAAACACCATGTTGGGTGATGTTGTAAAATGACTTTTCTACTTAGTGATTTTAGTTGACATTGGCTGAAACCGACTTAATGCTTATCTGTTCTCCTTCAGGACCAGCTCCTGGGCCACTGGCAGGTGAAGAGACAGGTGGGCACCAGCACCCCCATCGTCTACAAGTTCCCCCCCAAGTTCACCCTTAAGGCAGGACAGACCGTCACAGTGAGTAAAACCTTCATCATGTCTGCACTGTCATCAACTATGTTTGTGTTCAGTTTTTCGTACACGATGTTGAGAGAAGTGTGTATTCTAACAGTGAGCAGCACGTTTGTCACAATGTAGGCCTGTGTGTAAAGTATCTGTAGCATGTGATCAGGCCATAACAGACAGTCCTGTACCTCTTCCCTCTGTAGATTTGGGCTTCAGGAGCAGGTGGCACCCACAATCCCCCCTCAGACCTGGTGTGGAAGACCCAGAACTCATGGGGCAGCGGAGACCTGTTCCAAACCACCCTGGTCAGCGCCAATGGAGAGGTGAGACACACACGACACACGCACATGTTTGTAGTTGTCCCTTCCCATTGTCCCGTTGACTGTTCAGTCTTGCTCTTGGCAACATCATCCCACTTCCTACATTTTTGAATGCATGTGAGATTTGATCAATTACCTTACTCACGTCATAGCCAATTGACAAACTGACTGTTCTGCGCCTCTTTCCCACAGGAAATGGCACAGAGGAAAGTTACACGCACCCTGTTCCAGGAAGATGATGACGATGACGTGAGTCTCACTGTTTATGAAAGACGCAGGCTCAGGACGATAAATAAATAAATGACTCAAACTATACTTGCACTGTGAGGAAGGCTATTGAGCCAAAACATTGTTCATGTTTCAGATGAAAATAGGTTAAATTATGTAGAGTACTGATTTAGTCACCCAACAAGGCCAGGGGAGTGCAATGATACATCTAAAATACTTCTCTAAAGGGTGACAATAAAAATTGAAATACTTTGATTTACCCAGTGCTAAAAAGTGTAGGAACCACTGCCTCACAGTGGCTACAATTGGTATTTAACAGTAATGTTGGAACCTTCTGTTCTCTGTCTCCCTCTGCAGGGCAACCACAGCGCATGCGGTGTGGACAGTGAGTACAACCTGCGGAGCCGCACGGTGGTCTGTGGCTCGTGTGGCCAGCCGTCTGATAAGAGCTGTGTCACCTCAGGGGTGTCCAGCGGCTCCTGCTCCATCAGCAGTGGAGGAGGGGGTCTACCTGAGGGCCTGATGTCTCCCCTCTTTATAATGGGCAGCAACTCACCCAGACAGGTACTGTAGGACTCCATTATCTGTTTGATCATGTAGATCGTTTTAATGAAGACAAATGCATTTTAACCCACATTTTAAGACACCTAACACACTATTTCTGTTTCAAAGAACAAACACCCCCTCATTCTCTCTCTCACTCACATGCGCACAGCAACACTGTTATCCCAGTTTTCCTGTTTCTCAGGCTGTTATGACAACATCGCCTTCCTGTCCCCCTCACTTCCTCTAACCCCCCCCATATCACTTCCTGTCTTTCTCAGGGAGGTCCCAGACCGGAGAACTGCTCCATCATGTAAAACCAGGCAGGCACCACCTTACCTGGACAAGAACCTCCCACACCACACATGGATGGGAGACTCCTTTTTTTATTTGTTTATTACTTTTTACTTCCTTTGTTTCGTATATGATTGGTCCTATTTTGTATGACATAATCTGCAGGTTAGATTGGCTTTGGTGTTTGGAAAAGGGTTAGGAGCTGCGTATTCACTTCAGATATATGAGCTTGTATATTCGAGTTATATTGCATGTGGGCTGGGCAGATGCTTGCACTGTTTAGGGCCATATCTAGGGAGAGAGGCACAGAAAGCACCTTTAACCATTACAGTGGACTTTTGTGTCTCATGTCTAAGCTGTCAACACTAAATACGCACAGCAGCAAACCCTGTGGGGGCTGGAACCAGGGATCTCTGCCCTGGTATTCCCCATACACTACCATAGAATGTCCTGAATGTCACTTAATAGAGATGGAGTTGACCCCCTCAGACCCCTAGAGGATTATGGGTTTTTTGTATTAGACTGAGCGATGGGATGATGGGATTGGTCATTCTAAAGCCATAGTTACAGAGGAGCTCAAACTTGAAACTGCCATCAAGTGGTTTATATTTCTGAACACAAGGCGGTAGTTTTTTATGGAATGACATCTATAGTATTACTCATGAAACAATCAGACAACTATGGTGATATGGATAAAGGTTCCAAATTGTGACTTGTTTTCACAGGCTTGAAAGAGGTTCGTAGTTGTTAAAGAAAGGAAAGCAAACGAGATGAGCGCACAGATATGGGTACTGTATTGTAGTACTGTATTGTAAAGTTGAGGAAGGTCTTCATATGACCTCTAGAAAGAGTTTCCTCTTAGAGGCTGATAATCCTTGTCTGACCTCACCTTTGTCTTGTTTGAAAAAACAAAACAATTATGCCACACCTTTTTGTTTAGGTAGTTGTACTGTAGGGCAACTCATCAAGGCAGAAAAATATGATTTCTAGGGACTATTTTGTTGCATTTTGAATCTGAGATAATTGCCAAATGGATTATAGTAATGTTACTGTAACGTTCTATTATGATTCTGCATGTTAATGGATGAGGGAATGAGGCAGACTCTAAAGACAGAAATTGTCTGAGTTGGAAGTATGTTGATTTAAATGAAAGGACAATGCTTACCTTCTCATGACAGCAGTGCAACAGAATGTGTACATTCTGTACCTTTGTTTGTATCAGGTGTAGTGTCAGAAATAATGGGTTCAGATAGTTAGTAAGTAAGCCTTGCTAGAGCCTGAACGACCCATAGGGGTAGTTAGACTATATGGTATTATCTGGCCAAAAGTTTACTTTATTCATGAACTACAGTATGTTGCACTGGCAAATATGTTGGTGCCAATATTGCCTCATAGCATATTTTCAGTGTAATCAATTATTGTCTTCAATTACTGTTTATATTTACATGGTGCATAAGAACTCTCACTTTGACAATGTCAGAAAGAGTATTTACTAGAGAAGGAAACCTAAATGAAACTTAAACCATCCATTCCTCATGATATGATGCCAATTTCACATTGACTTATTTTGTCCTCTGTAATCATGTATTGTAGTCTTGAGACTATTGTCCAGAGGCCTCTCTCCCACTAAAGGATTATAATGGCTATGTTTTTCTGAGCTTAGTGGCTTTGCTTTTGGGCATGTTTTATACATTTTTGGGGGGGGTTGGGAGGAGGGGTATGAGAGCTTCTTATTTCTTTATAACTTTGTCAAGAACGAGCTACAATCATCTACAAAGCTTTATCCACTGCATATTAAGAGGCATGTACAGTAGTCTGGCAGCCTTTTATAGGATGTATAAGCAGTAAAGATTTTCTGAGAATACTTGATAGTTTTTGCAACATTGTTTTGTTTTTTGTACTTCATACACATTTCTATCACTACCAAATAGGAGAAAAGGTGATTATTCTCACTGTCCCATAAATACCTGAGAAAAGCTCAATATTCATTTTTTACTTGACCGATTCAGTTTAACTTTTGTCACTTTTTTCAGTATATTTCTTTTCTCAAGTGCCTTATTGATACCTGCTAGTGATAATTGAAAAGTATGTATTCTTCTTGCATTATGAAGTGTCAATTCCAAAGATATGTGGTATTTTGTCTTTAAAGACAATGGAATTTATAGATTTACAGAGTATGTAGGCTATATTTGCATATTTGTACGGAAATTGTCCTTGTACATAATGCTCAATTGAATTTGTAAGAAATGATTATGCCTAATATAGAAAAGCCATGCAATCCAAGTAGAATGTAGTAGTGATTTACTATTTTTTGCCTTTAAAATTATTTTCCCAACACATGCTCTCTTGTGGTTGACTTCTTAATCAAATTTAATCTGTGGTTTGATGTGTGATATTAGATTTCAAGTAGCTACTTGAATACAAAATACTAATGAACAAGTGCATAAAAAGTTCAGCCATTTTATGTACATTATATACAACATATTGCATGATTACATTGAAAAACAGTGAAAAACATTGAGGAGCTAACAAAAAAAGATATATATAAAATAATTCAGGAGCTAGCTGTACAAATGTGCTCTGGATTTCCCCTAATTGGAAGCTGACATTCTATGGACTATAGTGGAGAGGAAAAGGGGTTTGAGAGGACATCATACTAAACTACTGACATCATTGAGATATAAAAATGCCCATTAATTGCCGTCCCAGTTTATGCAATTCTGGTCAAAAGGCTTGTATGACAAATCACATGCTCCAAAAGCCAAGTCCCTTCAACTGCAGTATGAAAATAACTTTTGAAGAAATCCCAAGTTTGGTCAAACTCCAATGTATGCATGTATGTCCTCGAACTGCGATACTGGCATCTTCAAAGTTTGTCCCCACAGGCCTTGGCCCTCGAGTCTGGATCCCAAGCCTGTAACGGTGGAGAAAATGTCACCTTGATCCACCAGGGGGCAGTGTTACTATGTAAACACATTGACAGAAGAATCGGCATAATCTGCTGTCTTTGTCAGGTTGCCTTGACTGTCACTGGTGCAACTGGCTGTTTTGTAGCCTTGAATAACCCCAAGACAACTTCCTACCAATGTTTTTGAATGGCAGTAAAGTTTTTCTTCTGATTGTGATGTTCAGAGTTGGGCTGGTGTCATTGGGGCAGTCTCCTGCGTGTGGGAGAGGGTGGGCGGCGGACCGGTGGCAGGTCGTAGTGTCCTGGGATGTGGCTGTTCACAGGTAGGTCATAGTGATTCTGGGGCTCCTGCTCTGGGACCTGCCCAAGGGAACTGCGCTCTGAAAAATGTGAAATAAACATATTGTAAGCAATTGTCATACATTTACTGGAGTTTATATTTCTGATTGTCTTATGTTTACTCAAATACTGTGAATGCTAAATTAAGGATAGTATCATCCATAGGACATCTCCCCTGTGTCTTAATAATCCCTCACATGACCTCTCATTTCCATGAAAACAGTTCTGCCCATTCAACCATGTGTTACGGAAACCCATCCATCTTATTTGTCAATCCATCCCACAAACAATTTTCTATTTGCACAGGGTTCTTCTAAGTCCAACATTTTATTCATTTTCTCTGAGTATGCTATGTGAAACCTAAACGTTTTACATAGTGAGAGAATGTTCCATTGTTTTTCTGTTTTACATACAAGAATAGCCAGATATTCCGGATATACTACTGATATAAATTGGAAGGATCTTGAAGGGTGCTGAACTGTACAGTAAACCACCTCTGCGTAGTGTGGCTGTGCTGAATGGTGGAGGGTTGATCTCGGTGTAGGACCTCTCACGGGGCATGGCCGTCCTCATCTCCATGTAGCTGCTCTCAGGAGGGCCGAAGGGCAGGCCGGGCAGGTCTTTAATGGTGGCGTAAGGGTTCTCACTGTTCAGAGAACTGCTGCTAGCTGCCACTACAGTGTCCTTCAGCTCTGTCACTAACAAGGGGTAGAGTGTAAAAGTTAACAGAGGATCTGACTAGCTCTGGGTCAGCCAGGTCACATGTACAGTGCCTTGTAAAAGTATTCATCCCCCTTGGCATTTTTCCTATTTTGTTGCATTACAACCTGTAATTTAAAATTGATTTTTATTTGGATTTCATTTAATGGACATACACAAAATAGGCCAAATTGGTGAAGTGAAAAGAAAAACATAACTTGTTTCTAAAAAATAAATAACGGAAAAGTGGTGCGTGCAAAAAAGAAGCAAACACGTTTGGTGTTCACCAAAAGGCATGTGGGAGACTCCCCAAACATATGGAAGAAGGTACTCTGGTCAGATGAGACTACAATTGAGCTTTTTGGCCATCAAGAAAAACGTTATGTCTGGCGCAAACCCAACACCCCGAGAACACCATCCCCACAGTGAAGAATTGTGGTGGCAGCATCATGCTGTGGGGATGTTTTTCATTGGCAGGGACTGGGAAACTGGTCAGAATTGAAGGATGACGCTAAATACAGGGAAATTCTTGAAGGAAACCTGTTTGTCTTCCAGAGATTTGAGACTGGGACGGAGGTTCACCTTCCAGCAGGACAATGACCCTTAGCATACTGCTAAAGCAACACTCAAGTGGTTTAAGGGGAAACATTTAAATGTCTTAGAATGGCCTAGTCAAAGCCCAGACCTCAATCCAATTGAGAATCTGTGGTATGACTTAAAGATTGCTATACAACAGCGGAACCCATCCAACTTGAAGGACCTGGAGCAGTTTTGCCTTGAAGAATGGGCAAAAATCCCAGTGGCTAGACGTGCCAAGCTTATAGAGACATACTCCAAGAGACATGCAGCTTTAATTGCTGCAAAAGGTGGCTCTACAAAGTATTGACTTTGGGGGGATGAATAGTTATGCACTCTCAAGTTTTCCATTTTTTTGGTCTTATTTCTTGTTTTGTTTCACAAGAAAAAATATTTAGCATCTTCAAAGTGGTAGGCATGTTGTGTAAATCAAATGAAAAAAAATCAATTTTAATTCCAGGTTGTAAGGCAACAAAATAGGAAAAATGCCAAGGGGGGTGAATACTTTCGCAAGCCACTGTAGCTTGTAATCTGGTGATGGGTCGACAGTTCAGACATTATTTATGTCTGAACTGAAAGGAAGGCTGGTGTGAAAATGGATTGATGGAAATGTTGCCTAGAATAGTTCTAGAGAAAAGCAAGCATATTTCATGTTAACTTGGAATTGCTGGAAATGAAGGAGAAAAGGGATATAGGAAGCATGGAAAACTACCTTTGTTGTAATATTTCCCAAGGCTGGCACTGTAGCTATAACTGCGGTCAATGCTGAAAGCTCCTGTAAACATTAAACACATATTTGGCATAATCTATTTTATTTATAGCAAACTCATAAAAGACAAATAGCCTGTCTTGGTGTTAAATCAATACCAGGTGATGAAACGGCTGAGGATGAAAGTTGGCGAAGAACGGGCAGAGTTTGAAACAGGCAGTAAAAAAGACGGACCTGGTTCTTTGCGAGCCTCATGGTGTTTCCAGTCTGCAGGCAAAGTAGCATTGCTCTCCACCCCAAACAGGCCTCGCCCTCTCTCCCTCTCCATGTTCTTCACGTTACAGAAGAGCTGGTTATTGGTGTTCTGTTTAAAAGACACCAATATTAACCAATCAGAAATCATATAGCTCCTCTCAAACAACAAGTGTATCCAGTATAAAGTATATAACAGAGTTGACTCGAGGCGGAGATGACGGTTATGACACTTGCCTTGATGGCGCGGTCCTGGTTGTTGGGGACGTGTGGTAGAGGGGGTCTGCCCCCAGTCAGTGTGTGGTAGCTGGGGTTGGAGTAGTAGTGGTGGTAGCTGTGAGGAACATCTGAGGAGCAAGCAGGGACATAAAATACATTACTGTGTATGAATCCTAACCTAAAACTACAGTATGGATACATTATGTGGTCAAACTATTCGTAAACATTCGTTTTTTTATCATCTGTTAAATCAATGCTGTATCAATACAGTACCTGGTATTGCGTATTCGGAGTTGACCGTGCGTGAGGTGGAGAAGGAGACTGTTGGTGTGTTGGCTTGCTTGTCTTTCTGCCGCCGGCGGTACAGCAGTAGCAGGGCCAGCAGCAGCACCACCAGGATGACCAGCACCACGATGCCCGCGATGGCCCCCCACGAGTCCCTCTCCCCCGGGGACACGGGCACCATCATACTCACAAAGCGCTCTGCGGTGCACAGAGAACATGGGTCATCACCGTCACAGACCATCCAGTCATCACCATAACAATGCTTAATGCTGGATGGCCTTAGATAGACAATAACCAAAGTGTCATTACCGTCTTATTTAACTGGATTGTAGTAGATTCAATAGACAACTCAATAAACAACTATTATAGTCTGGTAGCTATGGCCAACAGTATGTCATTACTAGCTTGTAAACAGATGTATGGTTAGTAACTGTTCATTGGGTAAAGGGGAGACCATACCATACCTTTTCTGCAGTCGATCCCTGGTCCTGACTCACACACACACTCCCCTGTCTGTGGGTCGCAGTAGAAGTTGGGTGGGCAGGAGCAGACTTGGGCACAGTTAAGGCCAAACATCCCAGGATGGCATTCTAGAGACACAGGCGGCGATTAAAAGTATGACTCATAATGCATTTTAAGTCTTTATACAATTGTTCATTGATTTCAATCAGCAAAGGTCAAGTTGGGCATATGTTGTGATACAGTATATTTTACTTCAAAATCCATTGAGCCAGACTTACGTAAAGTACAGTCAGGGCCTGTCCATCCTGGGGGGCAGTGGCAGGACCCGTCCTGATGGTGGCACGATGAGTTGTGGGCACATCTACACACTCCAGTACACTGCTTACCATAGAGACCCACTGGACAGGCTAGGAATTACACCAAAACACATGTCAAGGTTAAATATAATACACACATAAAAAATTCAACATGTAAAGCACTAAAGTATGCCAAGATGCTGCGGGTCTTCTATATGTTTGCTAGTTTGACTATAGGTGAGATATGGGTTAGTGCTGACCTTGTTCACAAAGGGCTCCAGTGTACCCTGGGGTACACACACACTGGCCTGTGATATGGTGGCAGGAGGAGGAGTGGGCACAGGACGGGCACGTTATACTGCACTGGTCACCATACACACCCGCACTGCACACTGAGAGAAAGAGAGAGATTATGATGATGCATAACAATTTAGCAACTTAACATTCAACTTAGCATTTTCTACTTATTCATAAAGGCAACAATATCATTTTCTGTACTCACTATGTTGACAGGTGGGTCCCCAGTAACCGGGGAGACAGACGCAGGCACCGCTGTGTGGCAGACAGGTGGCGCTGTTCTGACAGAAGCAGCTCTGGTTACAGCGACGTCCCCATGAACCCTCTGGGCATGTCTGGGCACAGCGGGCACCTAGGAGAGAGAGGCACAAACAAGACAGACAGACAGAGAGCGAGACACACACAGAGAGAGACAGACAGAGAGAGCGAGAGAGAGGACACACAGACAGAGAGAGAGAGAGAGAGAGAGAGAGAGAGAGAGAGAGATTAAAACCTGTAGATCACATTGGACTGACTAATTTCCAGGTCCACATCCAAGCTGGTACAAACTCAACGGGGGCGTCGGTGCTTACCAGTCCACCCTGGCAGACACTGGCACTGCCCGCTGACACCCTGGCAGCCGTCTGCGTGTAGGCAGTCACACCTCTTCAGGCAGCCTGGCCCGAACGTGCCCATCTGTACAGCAAACACATGCCAACAGCGAAAGCATCGTCAAGGGAATTCCTGAACCATTTGGCCAGCACAGTCAAGAGTCAAGCAAACTGTACTTTGGCAAGATACACTGTAAATGCATCATAGCTGGCAGATTAATCTCATTGAGGAAAAGGAGGACTGAAGATAAGGGGTAGTCCAGAATATAGGCTTATGGATGCACAGAATGAGCTACAGTAAAGAGATAAAGACAGTGATTATAGTGTGAGTAACATTACTAATCTATGCATAGAAAAAAATCACATTAGGCCTATGTTATGTTCGATTATGTTACCTTTTAACAAACGTTATAGCTACAGTATTACACTGGCACTTACGGGGCATGGTTGGTCGCACAGGGGCCCCTGCCAGCCTGGAGTACAACTGCAGGATCCGTCTGCTGGGTTACACAATGCCCCATTGGCGCACTGGCACGTGGCGTTACAGCCAGGGCCCCAGGTGCCCTTAGAGCAGGGTATGGAGCAGTACCGTCCTCGCCAGCCTGGAGAGAAACAGATACGGACATATTGTAGAGGAATCATACATGTCTGTGTCTGTCAGCCTGTATGTTTGTCTAACGGTCTTTTTGTAAAGAGGAGCAGCCATTTTGGAACAAAATACAAGTCTGCTTCTGAGACCTACGGCTTGATTCAATCTGTATCGCTGAAGTTCAGTGTTACAGCGTCATTGAAATTTAAAGGGAATGTTCCCACGTTAGCGGTGACTGCATTCACGGTAAACGGTGCATATTTAGGGCTCGATTCCATCTGTGTCGCTGAAGCGTTACAAATTGCACGATCTAAATTTAAACGTAATTTCCTATTGAGCCGACATATGCACCGTTTACCGTGAATGCAGTCACCGCTAGATGGAATCGAGCCCTAACTGACTTGTTCATACAATAAGGTAGCCACAGACATACACACTGTTGAGTATGTCTGTGTGTTTGTTTGTCCCATCTGAGTAGAGATATTATGACTAATATCTGTCAGTCAGACTGTCTCTATCAGTTACTCACCCTCTTTGCAGAAGCAGGTCCCATCAATTGGAGAGCAGTCCACTGAGTTGGAGCAGGAGCACTCCAGAGAACAGTTCTTCCCATAGGTACCACTCTTACAGGGACTCTCACAGTGAACACCCTACGCAACAGACATAAGCAGGTTATAACAGCTCACAACAGAAGAAAAGCAGAATATATGAAGTATGAGTATACATTTCTGCATGCATGTACAGTGGGGAAAAAAAGTATTTAGTCAGCCACCAATTGTGCATGTTCTCCCACTTAAAAAGATGATAGAGGCCTGTAATTTTCATTATAGGTACACGTCAACTATGACAGACAAAATGAGGAAAAAAAATCCAGAAAATCACATTGTAGGATTTTTAATGAATTTATTTGCAAATTATGGTGGAAAATAAGTATTTGGTCAATAACAAAAGTTTCTCAATACTTTGTTATATACCCTTTGTTGGCACAGGTCAAACGTTTTCTGTAAGTCTTCACAAGGTTTTCACACACTGTTGCTGGTATTTTGGCCCATTCCTCCATGCAGATCTCCTCTAGAGCAGTGATGTTTTGGGGCTGTCGCTGGGCAACACAGACTTTCAACTCCCTCCAAAGATTTTCTATGGGGTTGAGATCTGGAGACTGGCTAGGCCACTCCAGGACCTTGAAATGCTTCTTACGAAGCCACTCCTTCGTTGCCCGGGCGGTGTGTTTGGGATCATTGTCATGCTGAAAGACCCAGCCACGTTTCATCTTCAATGCCCTTGCTGATGGAAGGAGGTTTTCACTCAAAATCTCACGATACATGGCCCCATTCATTCTTTCCTTTACACGGATCAGTCGTCCTGGTCCCTTTGCAGAAAAACAGCCCCAAAGCATGATGTTTCCACCCCCATGCTTCACAGTAGGTATGGTGTTCTTTGGATGCAACTCAGCATTCTTTGTCCTCCAAACACGACGAGTTGAGTTTTTACCAAAAAGTTATATTTTGGTTTCATCTGACCATATGACATTCTCCCAATCCTCTTCTGGATCATCCAAATAGCAAACTTCAGACGGGCCTGGACATGTACTGGCTTAAGCAGGGGGACACGTCTGGCACTGCAGGATTTGAGTCCCTGGCGGCGTAGTGTGTTACTGATGGTAGGCTTTGTTACTTTGGTCCCATTCTGGGATTTTTGCTCACCGTTCTTGTGATCATTTTGACCCCACGGGGTGAGATCTTGTGTGGAGCCCCAGATCGAGGGAGATTATCAGTGGTCTTGTATGTCTTCCATTTCCTAATAATTGCTCCCACAGTTGATTTCTTCAAACCAAGCTGCTTATCTATTGCAGATTCAGTCTTTCCAGCCTGGTGCAGGTCTACAATTTTGTTTCTGGTGTCCTTTGACAGCTCTTTGGTCTTGGCCATAGTGGAGTTTGGAGTGTGACTGTTTGAGGTTGTGGACAGGTGTCTTTTATACTGATAACAAGTTCAAACAGGTGCCATTAATACAGGTAACAAGTGGAGGACAGAGGAGCCTCTTAAAGAAGAAGTTACAGGTCTGTGAGAGCCAGAAATCTTGCTTGTTTGTAGGTGACCAAATACTTATTTTCACCATTATTTGCAAATAAATTCATTAAAAATCCTACAATGTGATTTTCTGGAGAAAAAAAATCTCAATTTGTCTGTCATAGTTGACGTGTACCTATGATGAAAATTACAGGCCTCTCTCATCTTTTTAAGTGGGAGAACTTGCACAATTGGTGGCTGACTAAATACTTGTTTTCCCCACTGTATATTATCTTAAGTAAATAACCCAAATAAATTATACTTTAGTTATTGTCAGTGCCATCCTGTGCCCCATTTAGTTCTGCCCGTCCTAATCACTCACCGTGTACCCAGGGGTACAGTGGCAGCGCCCGCTCACACTGTCACACACCCCTCCGTTGACACACAGGCAGGGCTCCAGGCAACCATGGCCGTAGTAACCACGGGAGCAGGTCTCGTTGCAGTAAAGCCCCGCCCAGCCTGGCTGGCACGTGCACTCGCCTTTCAGTGGGTGACAGCTGGCCAATGTACAGAGGAAAATATGGTCACATGGGTGAGCACAATTAATACGGAATTAAACTAATCTAAGAATTATAAACAACATTTACATTTTAGTCATTTAGCAGACGCTCTTATCCAGAGCGACTTACAGTTAGTGAATACATTTTTTTTTTTTTTATACTGGCCCCCCGTGGGAATCGAACCCACAACCCTGGCGTTGCAAACGCCATTCTCTATCAACTGAGCTACATCCCTGCCGGCCATTCCCTCCCCTACCCTGGACGACGCTGGGCCAATTGTGCGCCGCCCATGAGTCTCCCGGTCGCGGCCGGCTGCGACAGAGCCTGGATTCGAACCAGGATCTCTAGTGGCACAATTAGCACTGCGATGCAGTGCCTTAGACCACTGCGCCACTCAGGAGTCAACAACAAAATCATTTAAAAACTATTATGGGTTTGTGTGTGTGTATGTGTGTGAGTTGTTATGTGTGGCAGTGTGTGTGTGTACCCTTTGTTGATCCATACCTGAGTGTGTGTGTATCGTGGCAGAGGCAGGTGCGTTCACAGTGAAGGCCATAGGTGCCGTGCGTACACATCCTCTCTCTGCACTGGGGTCCTTTGAAGCCAGACTCACACAGACAGCCTCCATCTATGTTATAGCAGCGAGCCCCGTTGGCACAGTCACACAAACCCTTACAGTCCCGCCCGTAACTACCCACCTGACACTCCTCACTGCACCTGTGGAGATACAACACATACACACAAATCAGGACATGCTCCGAAACCAAAGTGGAATAACATATCTCTGGCTTGAACTGTATCAGAAACTATTCTATATGTATCTTATTTAATATTATGAAGGAAAGATACATGAACTGTATGATATAAACAACTTAGACCCAACCATGGGTGCAGGTTGAGTATATTGCAGATATATGTCTCTACTGCAGTGAGTTAGATAAACACACACACCTGTTTCCAGTGAAGCCTTCAGCACACTGGCACTGGCCTGTCTCAGGGTCGCAGTGGCCCCTGTTGTGACAAACACACTCCTGGGCACAGTTAGGACCATACCTGCCCTCTGCACAGCGCTCTGTACACACCTCACCCTGAGAGAGAGGGAGAGATAGAGAGAGAGGAGAGAAAGAGAAATAGAGAGAGTGAACATAGTACGATGACATTAAAACAGGGATCAGATTGATAACCTCAAAAGACAAAGATTTCCATGTTGACCCACTGATGCTGTGTTTGAGTCAGTGTAGGGATCAGGAAACGTACCGTCCACCCAGGGGGGCACGCACAGATCCCCTTCCCCTGGCAGATGCCCCCGTTCTGGCATGGGCATCGCAGCGGGCATCGACTCCTTGGGCATGCCTTCTCACAGCTGAGGAACATGGAGGAAATAACTCTGAGTGGCAGGTCAACTCAGGTTGTGTAGAGATTTTAATTTAGGGTACAAGTTAAGGTGTTCCTATCTTTTTCAATTTAGTGGAATCTCTTTGCGACACAGTGCATAAACATACAGAGAAAGTTGTTTAAGGACAAATAAAATGACTGCACTTGCAACAAATACTCAACTGTACACGGTAGAATTGATCAGTAGTGGTACATTGCCATACACTTCTACTATTTCTTATAGTCAAAGTGCCACCCACCAAAAAAAGGCTTCAGAAAAGGCATTCTGTGACCCAGGAAACAAAACTTCAACAAAGTTTCAACATCATTACGTAGATAATTGTATGAGTATGAACACTGTGTGGTTCAAAACTTGTAAAAGTTGCATATTGCTTAAATATTATAAATCAAAAGGTAAAATTTCAAAATCATCGCGCATTTTGGGTAATTTCCTCTAGCAACATAATGAGGTTGCCATGTTAACCTTGTTACACAAGTTCCGTTGTCCATGCTTGCAGAAGCAACTTATGTACCGGACCGGAAAAATCACGGAATAATATGAGGTAGGAAGCTGTTGAAAGGTGCTAAATTGATTTTTTTCTCAGATGCCAGAACAGTGCATTATGTAGCTGTCGGGACCTTGAATGTTTTGAGAGCTGTGTTAGCTAGAAAACGCTGTGCTGTCTTTAGTATGGCTAGCAGGCAAACGCAATGATGGCCCTTGTAAGCTAAATACAGCTGCCAAAATGCCTTATACAGGTTCATCTGGATCAGTGAAGGACCGGCAATATGTGTTGCTTGGGCTTATGCACGGACAAACACCGAACGCACAAAAAGTTATGTGTTTTGTGCGCCAGCGTGCAACAAAAGTAACCAAGGCGAAACATACCAATGTCGGAACGTTGCTAGGGATATTACCCAAGATGCGCTATGATTTCTTTGATAAAAAATAATAAATTAAAGTGCAACTTTTACAAGTTTTGAACCACACAGTGTTCATATTCATAAGTTTATCTACTTAGTTGTTGACATTTTGCAGTTTTGCTTCCTGGGTCACGGAACAACACATTTTTGGTGGGTGGTCCTTGGACTGTTAGAGTGCTGTGCGGTTTTCTGACATTGGCAGCTGCCTCATATAAAGAGTTTCCACTAATAGCTAGTAGTTCTCTACTCATCCTCAAGGGCATCTAAAACACAGGCTGTAACTAATGACTCATGCTCTAACCTAGTGTTTCAAGAGGGGCTCTTTTCCTGCATTGGAAGGATGGAATAAGGCCATAGGATATGGTATAACAATTAGTCTACTGCCCCCGCATTTTGTCTTTCCAACCTTAACATACAATTTACTTTATATTTATACATATAGCTGTAGGCCTATTTGAGAGAGTGTTACTTCTACTACTCACAATGTCCCAGTGAAACTTTCTCGACACAGGCACTCTCCGGTCACTTTATCACAGGAACCCCCAGTTCCACACTGGCACTTCTGAAGACAGCCCTTGCCAAAGGTGCCTGGTGGGCAGGGGTCCTCACAGCGGCGCCCAATGTAGCCTGGAGGACACTGGCAGGTACCGGTCACAGGATTGCACAGGCCACCGTTCTCACACTTACACAGCTGACCACAACCTGGACCCCAGTGTTTGTCATCGCAGGCTGGAAGACACACACAGACACAGATGATAACAGACACATCAAAAAATAAACCCCATGCAACAAAATATATGTAATCATATACATGTATGGATAAACCAGTGGACTAGTGGACCAGTGTACATTGTTTTCCATCTGATATCTCTGAAGGAGGTTTTCCTTATATTAACCTAATGTAGTTGCATGGTGATACACTGTATACTGTATGTGATTTCATTGCAATGCACATGAACAAAAACAAATCCAATTATATTCTATTCCATTTGGACCACTGGGACTGTCATGTTTCAACCCAAAAACAACAGCACGGGAACCAGAGTAGAAGACAATGGTAAAGATCATTCCCCCAGGGACAATATATCTATCCATGTATAGTCATGAATTTCCAACAAACAGAGACATAGTCAATGTCCAACTCTAGCCCTACTAGCTCCAGAATCTCATGTTACCGACTTGTGATTTACGATTGACAGGGCGATTTGCATGGAGCCAACAAGATGGATGATTCAAATTGGGAATTTTACAGTGGCCTTTCGGGATGGCTCCGGTGGTTATCGCCAACCGGTGAATCGCACAAGGTTTAGATTTCAATCAGAGTTAAAGAGCGTCAGGGGGATCATTCCTGATTCCATGAAAACCAGGATCCCACATGGACACACACTGACTCCTCCAATGTCTCATCAATAACGTGGACTGACTGGGGCGCAAACCCCATTCAAGGGAAAAAAAGATATCCAATATGGGTGATGTAACTGAAGCTTTGCACACAAGTGATGATCTCACTAACTATCATTACATTTACATTTTAGCAGACGCTCTTATCCAGAGCGACTTACAGGAGCAATTAGGGTTAAGTGCCTTGCTCAAGGGCACATCGACAGGTTTTTCACCTAGTCGGCTCAGGGATTAGAACCAGCGACCTTTCGGGTACTGGCACAACGCTCTTAACCACTAAGCTACCTGCCGCCCCACAATCATGATGACAACCATTCAATGATGGATTGATACTTCATTGTCTCATTGAGGTTTGTGGGGAATGACATACAGTGTGAATGATCACAAACAAATCGTACTGTTCTATATGGATTCTAGTGTGCTTGCTTCAGTCACAACTACTACTGCAGTAAAAACTACTACTACTTCCACTATGATAAAAAATACTTTTAGACAGCTGAAGCAAGCACACACATTTTCTACAGGAACTGTACCCTTTCTACGTAGTTTATAATGAGATCTTCCACCCACCTCTCTTTCCTTCAGTAACATACAGTATGTACTGTGTCACAGTTTCAAGCAGGACTTATTTGACAATTAAATGGAGGGTACAGTATGGCCAAATTAGGGTTTAGAGCTAAAACTACCACATAGCAGAGACATGTTTATTACTCTAACTCAGAACAGGACCCTTTTCTATTTTCTTTGTTTAAATTAATCAAACATTTACTCATTCCGTGTGGGCGAGAGACGCTGAGAGGTTGCAGTTCGAGTGTGTGTCACATTGAGTTATGGGAAGCTCAGCTAGAGCAGCAATAATGTTTACACAGGCGTTCTCCAGGACGGCAATGGAGATTTAGTAAAGGACCTGCAGTTTACTAGGCCTTCTACTATCTGCTATCATAGTCCAGGCCTGACAAGGCCAGCCATGAGTGTGGGTGAGTGAAACGTGATGGATTGGACACCTAGGCTTTGAATAGCTGTGCTAGGACCAGCTGGCTGTGCCCAAGCCTCTGCACTTACCCAACTTATAACAGAACCCAGACCTGTTCTCACAGAAATGGTCCATGTGTGTGTTTATATCTGATCAAGGTTCTAAAGTGACATTTTTTCGATTGATGCGCTCTTTAAAATGGCAAGTCTCCATTGTACTGTAAATGGAATGCATTAAGATATGGTGGGAAAATTCCTCTCTTTCCCCAAGTGTATTGTCCGAGTGGTGGTGGAGGTCTCGTCTGCATCCAACAACAGCATTATCTCCCACATATCTAACTGAACCACATCCTTCTTTCCCCCACACCCTTCTTTCCCCCACACCCTTCTAGAGTATATCACTCTGTTCTTAAGCATCAAAACTCAACCAGTCATCTTTTCTGTATCTAAACCTCCCAACCTCACCCAACATAAACTATTCCATCACAATCTCTCTTCCCCAACGACCTCTTATTAAACTACATTTATTTAATTATCTCTTTCTTCATCTCTCGTTGTCTCTGTCCACTTCTCTCTCTCTGTCTCTAGCGCTCTCCCTCTTCCTCTTGTCTTTCTTTCAGCTCTCAGTGCTAAACCTCATCCTCTCTCTCATTTCCCACAGCTAGCTCAACACACAGGCATCTGTGTCAGCTCTTATTCTGCCAGTGAGCTTTATTATAGGCCTCAGCAGTATGGTGCCAAGGCCAGCACTCGTTTACCCAGAGAGAGAAGGAGAGTGAGGAAAAATAGGGAGAGGGGTAACATTTTCCATTTCCCCTTCCCATCATCCCCTCTGAAGGCATCATACACCACCAGCTTAAGTTACGCCCTCTATTCAGCACTGTACTAGTGTCCTGATTGAGTTCAGAAGAACACTGGCATTGATTAACTGGGAGTTTCTGGGTTAATAAAATATTTCTGGGATAAATAAAATGTAAAACATTAATCATGTGCTAAGATAAAGCTATTTTAATTAATATGCAAACTATACCTTTTTTTACATTTGATTCCAAAAGTGTATACTTGCAGAATATGGAAAATATTGATTTACATCCCGGGCCCTGGGTCTAACCATGCAGTATATGCAGTATACACTGTTACATACTTGATGTAGTACAAAATGGCAAGTGGCAGGAAGGGGAGGCAGTGGGACATAGTGTCCTCCTGGTCTAATAAACAGTTTTCTGGGCTGTGGCTTACTTCAATGACGCATCACTGTTTATTTGGTAATGGTCCCTTGCTGTTTCCATTGGAAAGCCCTATGTGTGACTGAGTGTTGTGTGTGAGGATCAGTTTTTGAGTAATGGTCACCTGTCATATCCTGCAGTGTGTGTGTGTGTGTGTGTGTGTGTGTGTTGATGTAACGCACCACTGGAGCAGTCGTCGTCACGCCAGCCTCCCTCACACTGGCAGCGCTCTGGAGCAACACATCTCCCATGGACACACTCCTTAGTACAGCGGGCTAGTGATGAAAAACACACACAAACACACTCTTTAGTAGACTAGAAGGTCGGTGGAGAGTATAAAGAACAGTATATATGTAAGTCATGCATGTCAACTTTCCAGAATGTAACCAACTCAGCAACCAAGCACAAAATAGGATGAATTCTAGAAATCAATGGCAAAATATGTCTATATTTAATTAATTGAAATGCTACTGATGAATCTTCTAAGTTAGCTTTGATATGGTAATAAAGAAAAGCTATGGCGTTAAACTTACGGACACATTTGTCTCTGCTCTCGTAGTAGCCAGGGCAACACTGGTACCTCAGGCGGTAGTCCATCTTCACCGCCTGTCTGTATGCTGTCTTATAGGTGATCCTGGCCAACACAAAGTCAAATAGAGAATACTTCCTGTTACCCCCTGACCTTATGGACAGAACCAGGAAGTAAACAGGAAGTGAGTCGGCAGACTGTGTTACCTGTGACGGGTGCATCTGTAGGAGGTGCGTGGCTCAGAGCAAGGTTCCTCTGTCACCTGGTCATAAGGGTGGGCGTACGACTCCTTCACTGAGGTTGTGAAGCTGCATGAAAGGACAAAATGTACTCAAGACATAATAATAGGCAAATGCAATACATTGACAGAACGGACCCATCATGGTCTAGAGTTGAGACAACCTGAAGTTCATATTTTGAGCCAAGTGCTACATATTCAATGATAAGTGCAACAACGAACAACAAGTTAGTTATAATGAAACCTGCTGCTACTTCTACTTCTTTCTCACACACTAAACAGTATAAACAAAAAATGTGCTCTCTTCTATTCTGGTACAATGAAATGACTTACCTCTCCCATAGGCTACACACGTTGGGATCGCTTGGGTTCAGAGACCAGGACAGGCCAATCAGAACACTCAGAACCAGCAGGACGGTACAGGTCTGCAGTGACTGCATGGTCCTGAGGAGAGAAAGAGAGGAAAAAGGTTATGGAGGATATTTATAATGCCTATCTATGGGAGAAATAGCAGTGATAATAGGCTACAGATCGAAAGCATGAGGACCGACATTTGAGGAGAGGGTTATTAAGGATCAGGTTATTAGCAGGATAGGGGATAATCAAATACCTATCTTTTTTATTTTCTAATTATACAGCAAATCAAATCATACTGGCTTTGTTAAACTGATACTTGTCCGCTTTTAGCCCGCCATCTGAATTACAAAGATATCAAACACTTCACAATGTAAAGAATATGAACATTTCTCTGAAACCTTCCCGTAGTTTCACTCCAAGGGGAATCTAATGATATTCTCAGCACCTATAAAGCATGGTAAGTATTACCCCTTGTAAAAGAGTTCATTAAACACAAAGCAGAGGTAAGGCAGCGGGCCAGCATTGAGCCGTTTACCCAAACCCTCCCTGTCGCGCACCCTATTCTCCCCATATGGCATCTTAGAACAGAGGAATCTGAGCAGTGGTGTAGAGTATTTAAGTAAAAATACTTTAAGGTACTACTTAAGTCGTTTTTTGGGGTATCTGTACTTTACTATTTATATTTTTGACTACTTTTACTTTTACTTCACTACATTCCTAAAGAAAATGATGTACTTTTTACTCCATACATTTTCCCTGACACCCAAAAGTACTTACATTTTGAATGCTTAGCAGGACAGGAAAATTGTCCAATTCACACACTAATCCAGATCCCTGGTCATCCCTACTGCCTCTGATCTGGCGGACTCACTAAACACAAATGCTTCGTTTGTAAATTATGTCTGAGTGTTGGAGTGTGCCCCTGGCTATCCGAAAAAAATACAAAAAACATTGTGCCGTCTGGTTTTCTTAATATAAGGAATTTGAAATTATTTAGTATATTTTAGCAATTACATTTACATTTGATACTTAAGCATATTTAAAACCAAATACTTTTTGACTTTTACTCAAGTAGTATTTTACTGGGTGACTTTCACTTTTACTAGAGTCATTTTCTTTGAAGGTATCTTTACTTTTACTCAAGTATGACAATTGGGTACTTTTTCCACCACTGAATCTGAGAGAGTGAGAAAGAGCGAGTGAGCGAGCGAGCGAGAGAGAGAGAGACAGAAATGGATTGGGGAGAGGAATGCGACTTCAGCTACCATCCTAGCTATTATCAATCAGAGCTGGAGAGAAGACCACACTCTTCCGCCATGTCCCCTTCCACACTCACACCATCTGGATCCAATCAAAACGCAGACCCAGGGGAACGCCTAGTGATGGGGACCGGAGCAGGCTCTCAGGGAGCTGCAGGGAGGCCGGCACAGAGAAAGTGGTATTTTTCCCCCAAAACTCTCATGGACATTTTGGGAAGTTCAGGAACACTATAGCATGGGTCGACTGAAGGGCCATTCCCCTCATCGTGGGAAAGGGATGGTCTTTGGAGGATGGACTGATGTTGACATAGAATTGGTCAAGGCTATTTATTCCCTTCTGTTTTTGTAATAAGTCCCCCTGACAGAGTTAGTGTCCTATAGCTTCTCATGTCACCAACGAGCATGAAATAAAGAGCTTGGGGTATTCAACTATTTCTATGACTATTCCAAAGGAGATATTTAGCAGTTTTGTTCAGTCAAGCAAAGAGAGGAACAACAAGGCCTAGGCCTAGCCCTTCACAAGGTCTCTTCCTCCCCTCACAACGTAATGGTGTGGTTCTTCAACAATGCCATGCTAGGATCCCTTTTAGGGGCTTCAGCCAAAGCATTTTCATAATCAAAGTAACAAACAAACTGCAGCCACACCCCAGCAGTCACATTAAACCTACAGCTGTAGCTATGACTTGATTTGGCAAATGCTCCCTGTAACATAAATCATGTACATTCACTGATCTGCTGCTTTTGATATATCACCCCTCACAACCCTCCTGTCTTTTGTGTCAGGAGATAATATACATTCTAGCACACACTCTAACGCCTTAAAAAGCTGCACCATAAAAACAGAATCTTATAAGAACAGGCATATGGTTTTTATTAAGAGGAGCAATTGACTTTAGCAGCCACTTTATTGGACTGGGGTAAATATTTTTATTTACCTTTTTTCTTTTTAATTGAGCTTCATTAGACAAAGCCTTGAAACCGCATGGGAATTCTTAAGTGCTGAGAAAGAGAGTGTCGGTTTAATGAGTGCAGACGTGAAGAGAGACAGAGTTCTGACTGAAGTTAAGGTCAGCGGCAGTTCACATTACATGTTTGGGTTACCTTTAAATTGAACGGTAGGTCGGCAGACATAACTGGTAAGTAGGTAGCAGACCCCTGCTCTGAGAGGTAAAAGGGTTCAGGTCCTCCCCCCCAAAAAGTAGGCTTTTTTTTGCTACTCCACCCATACATGTGGGTTGATTATTGATTCCTGCCCAAGCCTTTCCTGCTGAGAGTACACTTATTAAATTCAGCTTATTAGCATTTTCCTCATCATCTTTTTTCCATCATCTTTTATAAAAATCTAGATTCTTCTTCTGTGTTGCTTCATGCAATCAACGTAAGATAAAAACATACACAGATGGCAAAATATATTTATTATGTTACACGTGATAAGTGTAGATGGGCACCAGATTTGGCTCTACATATCTATTAGCTGTGGTCCAGGGTGTAGTCTGGTCCAGGGTGTAGTCTGGTACAGGGTGTAGTCTGGACCAGAGCTACATCTCTATGTGCCTTGAATGGTACAGAGGTGGTTCTGGACCTCTAATGCTGCAGCCAGCACTAGAACACTTTGTTTCAATGAGCAAAGCAGACCATCTCAATTGGACTTTCATGTGGCCCAATAAAACAATAGAGGATAGGAATACACAGTATAACGCACACACACACACACACACACACACACACACACACACACACACACACACACACACACACACACACACACACACACACACACACACACACACACACACACTTTCTAATACTTTCATTGACAGCTCATTTGTTTTTCATGTTCTTAAAACGTTCCATGCACAAAATGAGTCCCATACGTTGAAACGAGTACAGAGAGACTATTTATAGTATCTGAGTATATTCTCTAATTCAATGGACTCGTCTTGGCTCACAATGTCAAGCGCCCCAGAACTAAACAAGTGGCCCACGCGTGTGCAGATCGTACCAACTGGAGAATGTCCTAATGTTTAAAAAGGCCCCACAATGCTTTTTCCAGAACTGCACAGTGACTTAAATGAAAACAAGGCCTAAATGAAAACAGATGTACTCGTGTCACATGAATCTTGCAAAACTGAGACACTCTTATGTATGTTATTAACATTCAATTTCAGTCATGAGTCTTGCAAAAGCCTCAGAAATGAGACTAAGGAAAAATATCTGATTTGGTTTCAACACATATGACAACCAACTGTGCAGATTGCATTCACAGTTCATTTAATGACAGCTCTGGAGGCTACTCACACAAACTTACTGAAACTCCATGCTCATCTTTTATTATTATTATTATTATTATAATTATGACTATTATTATTATTATATCATCTTTACCATCATTTGAACCATCATTTGAACCATGCAATATGCATGCAATAGCATTAATTCACATTTACTGAGCATCCTAAATCGTCTTCTCTTCCAAGACAATCCAGTCCTGAGTGGGGTGGGGTCTTAATGGTCGCTATTGGATAACAAGCTCCTTAAATAAGAGTAGAGAGTTTGTTTTATACTGTCAGTAAATGGTGAAATCCTAGACACTGCACATGGCACTGTTTAAAATGTTGCTTGCCTTTTTCCCTCCCCTCTACTCCTCTCTCTCTTTGGGGTTGAAACGTTAATTGAGGTAGAAAATATGAGTCACTCTTTGGAACAGAGCGTCGCAAAGGAAAATACAATTGAGAGAAAAACACATTGGCTGTGGATTGGTGACAGAGCGAGAGAGAGAAAGAGAAAATAGAAAAGGAGAAGAGAGGGAGAGAGAGAGAGAGAGAAAGAGAGAGAAAGAAATAGAGAGAAAGAAAGAGAGAGAAAGAAAGAGAGAGAGGGAGGAAAGGAGGGAGAAGGAGAGAGGGATGCCAAGCATAACTCGATTTTCATGTAGAGGGGTGCAATATCTAAGACAGACTAAGAAACGAGGCTACACAATATGAAGTCTCAAGTTCACAGTCATTTCTCAAAGTTCCTCCTGGGAATCTCCTGGCATTGTAAAATGCTAGAATAATGTTACATGCTCAATAATATGAATACCATTTCATAATGCTTTCTTCTAAATGTCCAAATGTTCCAAGTTATTGAAGCCAAAGAGAGAAAAATAACACAGGAAAACAGTTTATTCACTTCAGTATTGCATTCTCCACGTGTGCACTGCACAAAAAAGATGCGCTAAGCGTCAACACATTGTAATGAGGTCGATATCAATTCAACAGCCAACTCCTATATATGATTCTATGATACTTAGAATGTAATAAAAACCAATCAAAGGTCAATGTCACCAGCTGCACTGTTTTCATGATAGATTGTAGCTTCAGCTAAATCATATATGATTTTCCATGCATATCACTGGCGGCAGGTAGCTTAGTGGTTAAGAGTGTTGTGCCAGTAACCGAAAGGTCGCTGGTTCTAATCCCCAAGCTGACTAGGTGAAAAAATCTGTCGATGTGCCCTTGAGCAAGGCACTTAACCCTAATTGCTCCTGTAAGTCGCTCTGGATAAGAGCGTCTGCTAAATGACTAAAATGTAAATGTAACGTAACAACCAAAACTTGTCAACATGATATAATTGACTGAATGATTCTGATTGTCAATTCCCATGATTAGTGGTATCAAAAGCGCCTTTTTAGGAAAAATATAACAATTTCAAGCTCTAGACTTTGTGTCATCAATTTACATGTCAACAGTAAGAATAACAAATCCATAAATGTGCTCTCAAGCTGGCACTGACAGGCATTGCCAGTTGGAGTGAATAAGATGGAGAGCTTGATGTGTCACTCTAACCACAGCCTATAGTCCTGACTCTGCAGCATTATACCCCACCCCCTCTCCCCCCATTAAAACACAGTTACTGTAAACTGGATATAAAACCCATAATCCTTTGCATTTGGGATTTCTTCTTGGCGCGCATGAGAGATTCGGCTCCTTCGACCACAGCTAGGCTGGCACACACTCCCTAGTCGCTGTAATGCCACATGTTGGGTGGATGGGTGTGGGGGCGAAGGGAGTATGCACCATTAACAACCGATTGGAAGAATGGGGACTTGATGGAACAACTACACACCACCCCACACCCAATATTTCAAATTCATACTTTCAGAAACATTCAGGTTTTTTGCAAATCAGAAATATACACTACCAGTCAAAAGTTTGGACACACCTACTCATTCCAGGACTTGTCTTTATTTTTACAATGTTTTACATTGTAGAATAATAGTGAAGAAATCAAAACTATGAAATAACACATATGGAATCATGTAGTAACCAAAAAAGTGTTAAACAAATCTAAATCTATTTTATATTTGAGATTCTTCAAATAGCCACCCTTTGCCTTGATGACAGCTTTGTACACTCTTGGCAATCTCTCAACCAGCTTCATGAGGTAGTCACCTGGAATGCATTTCAATTAACAGTTGTGCCTTCTTAAAAGTTCATTTGTGGAATTTCTTTCCTTCTTAATGTGTTTGAGCCAATCAATTGTGTTGTGACAAGGTACGGGGGTACACAGAAGATAGCCCTATTCAGTAAAAGATCAAGTCCATATTATGGTAAGAACAGCTCAAATAAGCAAAGAGAAATTACAGTCCATCATTACTTTAATACATGAAGGTCAGTCAATATGGAAAACCATAAAGCGCTATGATGAAACTGCTCTCATGAGGACCGCCACAGGAATGGAAGACTCAGAGTTACCTCTGCTGCAAAGGATAAGTTCATTAGAGTTACCAGCCTCAGAAATTGCAGCCCAAATAAATGCTTCACAGAGTTCAAGTCACAGACACATCTCAACATCAACTGTTGAGAGGGGACTGTGTGAATCAGGCCTTCATGGTCAAATCGCTGCAAAGAAACCACTACTAAAGGACACCAATAATAAGAAGAGACCTGCGTGTGCCAAGAAACGCGAGCAATGGACATTAGACCGGTGGAAATGTGTCCTTTGGTCTGGAGTCCAAATTTGAGATTTTTGGTTCCAACCGCCGTGTCTTTGTGAGACGCAGTGTAGGTGAACGGATGATCTCAGCATTTGTAGTTCCCACCGTAAAGCATGGAGGAGGAGGTGTTATGGTGTGGGGGTGCTTTGCTGGTGACACTGTCTGTGATTTATTTAGAATTCAAGGGACACTTAACCAGCATGGCTACCACAGCATTTTGCAGCGATACGCCATCCCATCTGGTATGGGTTTAGTTGAACTATCATTTGTTTTTCAATAGGACAATGACCCAACACACCTCCAGGCTGTGTAAGGGCTATTTGACCAAGAAGGAGAGTGATGGAGTGCTGCATCAGATGACCTGACCTCCACAATCCCCCGACCTCAACCCAATTGAGATGGTTTGGGATGAGTCGGGCGGCAGAGTGAAGGAAAAGCAGCCAACAAGTGCTCAAGGCAAAGGGTGGCTATTTGAAGAATCTCAAATATAAAATATGTTTTGATTTGTTTAACACTTTTTTGGATACTACATTTACATTTACATTACATTTACATTTTAGTCATTTAGCAGACGCTCTTATCCAGAGCAACTTACAGTTAGTGAATACATTTTTTTTTTTTTTTTTTTTTTTTTTTATACTGGCCCCCCGTGGGAATCGAACCCGCAACCCTGGCGTTGCAAACGCCATGCTCTATCAACTGAGCTACATCCCTGCCGGCCATTCCCTCCCCTACCCTGGACGACGCTGGGCCAATTGTGCGCCGCCCATGAGTCTCCTGGTCGCGGCCGGCTGCGACAGAGCCTGGATTCGAACCAGGATCTCTAGTGACACAGTTAGCACTGCGATGCAGTGCCTTAGACCACTGCGCCACTCAGGAGTTAGATACATGTTACATGATTAGATACATGTTACATGATACATATGGAATCATGAGTTACATGATTCCATATGTGTTATATGTTTTGATGTCTTCACTATTATTCTACATTGTAGAAAATAGTAAAAATAAAGAAAAACCCTTGAATGAGTAGGTGTGTCCAAACTTTTGACTGGTACTGTATGTGGCGCATAACTGTTGATTTGGTCAATTTCTCGCATTTATCCATTACATTTTTTATTGTTTCTTAAACATGACACATTTTGGGGGTGTTTACAGTCAGGCTTTGTACATTAAGGGTGGTACCGAACCACGAGTCTCATCCCCCACACACTGGAACATTCTGAGTGGAAAGTCTTCTATTGGCAGCTCATATGCTGTTGATGGTTGTCGTGGGATTTGCGTGACAAAGGGATGATATGGAGGGAAAGAGGAGGGGTTTGTCTTTTGGGGAGTTACTACTCGGAAGGCTGTATTTTGCTGAGTGAGCTTGGAGCTGCAGGGTGTGCTGTCCTCTGTAGGATTAATGCGAATGAACTATGAGTTCTTGAACTTTGATCTTTGACCTGAGAGAAAAACAGACACCTTTAACATTTGGGTGTCTGCTTCTTTTGTCTTCCTTTTATAGACAAGTTAAAATTGTTATTGTATCTCAGCAAATCTGTTTGATGCTTTCCTTTTGCTGAATGTTCTCGAAAAAGCACAGATGTAAACATTTTGGATGCGATTCAACACAACACAGCCTCTACAATACAGTGACATATGCTTAATGGTGTCTGCCAATCTATGCTAGGGTTTGAGTCATAGAACATCTCTCTAATGCTTCCTTAAATCAGGGTAGTTGCTATGAAAAAACAAATAAAATGGTCCCTATGTCAACTGTATGTCATCCCTATGTCTAATGTCCTCAATCATAATGTTGTACTTCATGCTCTTTTCTTATTTTCTTCATGTTGTCTCTTTAACTCAACTTCTGTCTTGCTTTGGGACCAGAGTGTTGTGGGAACCTCTACTTAAGTGAAGTATTCTAGATGATGTGTATCGTCCTCGGCGGATCTTCTCATGACACTGCCAGACATAACAGTTAGCTTTTACACATACACAACAAGGCCAAGAGGTCACAAGCCTTTGAAATCTTTAGTGGACCATCAGAAAACAAAAACAACCCCAGCTGAACACTTTGATGACCAATGATTAACAACTGACAAAAGCACTTGTGTCTAAATCAGGGATGGGCAACTAGCGGACCGTTTTTTGTAGGCCCACATTTGCTGAATGTTCTTGAAAAAGCACAGAGGTCAACATTTTGGATACGATTCAACACAACAGCCTCTTCAATACAGTATGCTGTATGCTTAATGGTGTCTGCCAATCTAAGCTTGGGTTTGAGTCCTGAATGAAAATGTACGCACTCACTAACTGTAAGTAGCTCTGGATAAGAGCGTCTGCTAAATGACTAAAATGTAAAATGTGAATGTAAATCACTTCTCTAACGCTTCGTTAAATCAGGGTAGTTGCTATGGAAAAATAAAATAGAACCTATGTCTGTATGTCAACTCTATGTTATCCCTATGTCAGTCTTCTTCTGCCTCACACACAGGGCCGGACTACCGCATTTGGGGCCCTGGGGCACCGACCTCCTGGGGAAATAAGCTAACTTACTGCATTTCAACACATTTTGCCATGGTGCAGTGAGAAAATTTTGCAGTTTTATAATGCTATTCTACACATTTTGTCATGAGGTTGAGAGAACATTTTGCCATTTTAAAGCACATTTCCAGCAATTCTACACATTTTGCTCTCATATGCTATCTTGGGGAAATGAGGGACACGCACCCTGTTATTTTGTGTCAGGCAACGGGTCCAGGGCCTGTGTGTGAGCAAGGCTGGATTACCGAACGGGCATGCAGGGCACACATTTTGCTAACATATACTATCTGGGGGTCCCCCAAATACCAGATGGTATTGGGTCAGGAGGTCTACGTGATGGCCACACCTTTTCCTCTCCTCCTAGAGAGCAGCTCTAGCAGTCTGATAAACCAGAGTTGGGGTGTATGTGTTCAACTCTATCCCTGTGATGTTGGTCATGTGGTTCTAGTGTAGAAAGCTTATGTCATAGGCACTATCGATAGGGCGACACTGAACAGACTGAAATAGATAACGGAGGTAGGGTTGATAAGGGTACCATGGTAATGCTGTTGTTTTGGGCCTTATGAGGGCATCAACATGAGCTCTACACATGGCCGAAGAGTCAGCCATGGAATATGTGGCTTATATAATAATAATAATATGCCATTTAGCAGACGCTTTTATCCAAAGCGACTTACAGTCATGCGTGCATACATTTTGTGTATGGGTGGTCCCGGGGATCGAACCCACTACCTTGGCGTTACAAGCGCCGTGCTCTACCAGCTGAGCTACAGAGGACCACATGGTGTTGTTAAGCTAATACTTGAAGCTAGTTCATGCATGGTCATTCCGACCTAATATATCTATATGATAAGGTTGGTGTGAATGCCTGGCCAATTGAAACATGTTGTGCTGAAACTCTGGAAACACATTCTCTCTTGTTGTGTTGGGCGTTTGGCCAAGTTGAGGCCTCTCTCTCCAAGTTGAGTCCATCCCTGTGGCATTGCTCCACAGTGAGGGCTTGTGTGTTCTCGTGTGCAACCAGCTAGCCACACAGTGTAAACTGCCTCTAGGGCCAGCACACTCCAGACCATAACCACAGGCAGAGTGGCTGTGGTTTCATCGGTCAGGGAAAGTGTAGGGGTACTCACAAACACAAACACTCCGGAGTACCCTAGCCAGAACAAAAACACATGCATGTACATGTACAGTACACCCCAAAACACTCACCTCAGATTAAAAAGCACTGTTCAGGGTCTTAATAGTATTTTTTATGCAAGCTTAACTATATGAAATGGTGGAAAACCTAAAATGGAGGCCCTGGCTGAGGTTTTGGAGGGACATGACCACACAGAGCAGTAATTATATGTGCCGTAATGTACTGGGGATCATAATGTGTGCAGAGACACATTGGCTTCTTGTAAAAAAAATAAAATAAAGGCTTTCCACAAACCATAACCAGAAAACACAGGCTTGATTGTAAATGCACACAGCAAGAACACAGTCGAAAGACCACACCGTTGGCATTATCGTGAGACCATCGCTTAGAAGGCTCCAGTAACAGTTCAGGACTCTGGACATGTAATTACCATAGAATCAAGTGGTATTATTCTAGAGACCATATGTAATTACCATAGAATCAAGTGGTATTATTCTAGAGACCACATGCGTGTACAGTGAGCTTTCACAGTGAATGAACCTCCATGATGGAGACAAGCTGTTTAGTACAGTTTAGTTGGTATAAAAGAACAATCCACTAATGGTATAACCCCATTCATAACTAAATCCTCGGCTGTAGATTAATATTTACCATCATTATCCTCAAGAAATACTGTAACCTCTTTAAGGAATACCTGGGATAGGATAAAGTAATCCTTCTACCCCCCCCCCCCCCAAAAAAAATTTATATTGTAAAGTGGTTATCCCACTGGCTATAAGGTGAATGCACCAATTTGTAAGTCGCTCTGGATAAGAGCGTCGGCTAAATGACGTAAATGAAAATGAATAAAATGTAACATCCTGACATACAGGTCTTGAATAACGAAATGATAAATTACTACATCACTTGAGAATTTCACAATTACACAATTTGTGTTATGACTTCTAGACATCCCGATAATCATGACCATTGAAAAATTCACAGGAATGTTGATTGTTCTGGTGTTGCGGTATGAATCATCATCAGTAGCTTGTTTGTTCAGAACTACCCCTTCCTTTACTCTTCCTGCCATACCCTGTAGTGAAATCACCTCTCCTACTACAATATGGTGGTGACATTACAAAAGGAAGTTCCCTATAGTCTGAAGGTCTCTGTGAGTCACCCTGTGGTGCCCTGGACCCCACAATCCTATTGTTTTACTACCCCATGAATCACTTCACACATGATGCCATGATCATCATGCTTGTCCAAGTTATTGGATGAAAGTTAGAAAAAGGCCTTGGCGCCTGACAGTGAAGAGATATGACTCTGTAATAAAGGATAAGTTCATTAGAGTTACCAGCCTCAGAAATTGCAGCCCAAATAAATGCTTCACAGAGTTCAAGTAACAGACACATCTCAACATCAACTGTTCAGAGGAGACTGCGTGAATCAGGCCTTCATGGTCGAATTGCTGCAAAGAAACCACTCCTAAAGGACACCAATAACAAGAAGAGACTTGCTTGGGCCAAGAAACACGAGCAATGGACATTAGACCGGTGGAAATGTGTCCTTTGGTTCCAACCGCCGTGTCTTTGTGAGATGCAGAGTAGGTGAACGGATGATCTCCACATTTGTAGTTCCCACCGTAAAGCATGGAGGAGGAGGTGTTATGGTGTGGGGGTGCTTTGCTGGTGACACTGTCAGTGATCTATTTAGAATTCAAGGCACACTTAACCAGCATGGCTACCACAGCATTCTACAGTGATACGCCATCCCATCTGGTTTGCGCTTAGTGGGACTATCATTTGTTTTTCAACAGGACAATGACCCAACACACCTCCAGGCTGTGTAAGGGCTATTTGACCAAGAAGGAGAGTGATGGAGTGCTGCATCAGATGACCTGGCCTCCACAATCACCCGACCTCAACCCAGTTGAGATGGTTTGGGATGAGTTGGACTGCAGCGTGAAGGAAAAGCAGCCAACAAGTGCTCAGCATATGTGGGAACTCCTTCAAGGCTGTTGGAAAAGCATTCCAGGTGAAGCTGGTTGAGAGAATGCCAAGAGTGTGCAAAGCTGTCATCAAGGCAAAGGGTGGCTACTTTGAAGAATATAAAATATAAAATATATTTTGATATATTTGTTTAACACTTTTTTGGTTACTACATGATTCCATACAGCGAGGGAAAAAAGTTTTTGATCCCCTGCTGATTTTGTACGTTTGCCCACTGACAAAGAAATGATCAGTCTATAATTTTTAATGGTAGGTATATTTGAACAGTGAGAGACAGAATAACAACAAAAAAATCCAAAAACACGCATGTCAAAAATGTTATAAATTGATTTGCATTTTAATGAGGGAAATAAGTATTTGAACCCCTCTCAATCAGAAAGATTTCTGGCTCCCAGGTGTCTTTTATACAGGTAACGAGCTGAGATTAGGAGCACACTCTTAAAGGGAGTGCTCCTAATCTCAGTTTGTTACCTGTATAAAAGACCCCTGTCCACAGAAGCAATCAATCAATCAGATTCCAAACTCTCCACCATGGCCAAGTCCAAAGAGCTCTCCAAGGATGTCAGGGACAAGATTGTAGACCTACACAAGGCTGGATTGGGCTACAAGACCATCGCCAAGCAGCTTGGTGAGAAGGTGACAACAGTTGGTGTGATTATTCGCAAATGGAAGAAACACAAAAGAACTGTCAATCTCCCTCGGCCTGGGGCTCCATGCAAGATCTCACCTCGTGGAGTTGCAATGATCATGAGAACGGTGAGGAATCAGCCCAGAACTACACGGGAGGATCTTGTCAATGATTTCAAGGCAGCTGGGACCATAGTCACCAAGAAAACAATTGGTAACACACTACGCCGTGAAGGACTGAAATCCTGCAGCGCCTGCAAGGTCTCCCTGCTCAAGAAAGCACATATACATGCCCGTCTGAAGTTAGCCAATGAACATCTGAATGATTCAGAGGAGAACTGGGTGAAAGTATTGTGGTCAGATGAGACCAAAATCGAGCTCTTTGGCATCAACTCAACTCGCGGTGTTTGGAGGAGGAGGAATGCTGCCTATGACCCCAAGAACACCATCCCCACGTCAAACATGGAGGTGGAAACATTATGCTTTGGGGGTGTTTTCTGCTAAGGGGACAGGACAACTTCACCGCATCAAAGGGACAATGGACGGGGCCATGTACCGTCAAATCTTGGGTGAGAACCTCCTTCCCTCAGCCAGGGCATTGAAAATGGGTCGTTGATGGGTATTCCAGCATGACAATGACCCAAAACACACGGCCAAAGCAACAAAGGAGTGGCTCAAGAAGAAGCACATTAAGGTCCTGGAGTGGCCTAGCCAGTCTCCAGACCTTAATCCCATAGAAAAGCTGTGGAGGGAGCTGAAGGTTCGAGTTGCCAAACGTCAACCTCGAAACCTTAATGACTAAAGAAGATCCTAAAGAAGATCTGCAAAGAGGAGTGGGACAAAATCCCTCCTGAGATGTGTGCAAACCTGGTGGCCAACTACAAGAAACGTCTGATCTATGTGATTGCCAACAAGGGTTTTGCCACCAAGTATTAAGTCATGTTTTGCAGAGGGGTCAAATATTTATTTCCCTCATTAAAATGCAAATCAATTTATAAAATTTTTGACATGCGTTTTTCTGGGTTTTTTTTGTTATTATTCTGTCTCTCACTGTTCAAATAAACCTACCATTAAAAATTATAGACTCATCATTTCTTTGTCAGTGGGCAAACGTACAAAATCAGCAGGGGATCAAATACTTGTTTAGTTATTTCATAGTTTGATGTCTACACTATTAGTCTACAATGTAGAAAATAGTCAAAATAAAGAAAAACCCTTGAATGAGTAGGTGTGTCCAAACTTTTGACTTGTAGTGTACTTACATAAACGCGCTGGATGGACAGCCAGTGATGACAATAACATAGCTACTATGACCACCGCCAATTTGAGCTTGACACTGCAGATTGCAGTCTTTCATTATTCTTCGAAATATCCTCTACCACTCTGATGTGTCCCACATCATATCTACAGTGGGGAGAACAAGTATTTGATACACTGCCGATTTTGCAGGTTTTACTACTTACAAACATGTAGAGGTCTGTAATTTTTATCATAGGTACACTTCAACTGTGAGAGACGGAATCTAAAACAAAAATCCAGAAAATCACATTGTATGATTTTTAAGTAATTAATTTGCATTTTATTGCATGACATAAGTATTTGATACATCAGAAAAGCAGAACTTAATATTTGGTACAGAAACCTTTGTTTGCAATTACAGAGATCATACGTTTCCTGTAGGTCTTGACCAGGTTTGCACACACTGCAGCAGGGATTTTGGCCCACTCCTCCATATAGACCTTCTCCAGATCCTTCAGGTTTCGGGGCTGTCACTGGGCAATACGGACTTTCAGCTCCCTCCAAAGATTTTCTATTGGGTTCAGGTCTGTAGACTGGCTAGGCCACTCCAGGACCTTGAGATGCTTCTTACGGAGCCACTCCTTAGTTGCCCTGGCTGTGTGTTTCGGGTCGTTGTCATGCTGGAAGACCCAGCCACGACCCATCTTCAATGCTCTTACTGAGGGAAGGAGGTTGTTGGCCAAGATCTCGTGATACATGGCCCCATCCATCCTCCCCTCAATACGGTGCAGTCGTCCTGTCCCCTTTGCAGAAAAGCATCCCCAAAGAATGATGTTTCCACCTCCATGCTTCACGGTTGGGATGGTGTTCTTGGGGTTGTACTCATCCTTCTTCTTCCTCCAAACACAGCAAGTGGAGTTTAGACCAAAAAGCTATATTTTTGTCTCATCAGACCACATGACCTTCTCCCATTCCTCCTCTGGATCATCCAGATGGCCATTGGCAAACTTCAGATGGGCCTGGACATGCGCTGGCTTGAGCAGGGGGACCTTGCGTGCGCTGCAGGATTTTAATCCATGACGGCGTAGTGTGTTACTAATGGTTTTCTTTGAGACTGTGGTCCCAGCTCTCTTCAGGTCATTGACCAGGTCCTGCTGTGTAGTTCTGGGCTGATCCCTCACCTTCCTCATGATCATTGATGCCCCACGAGGTGAGATCTTGCATGGAGCCCCAGACCGAGGGTGATTGACTGTCATCTTGAACTTCTTCCATTTTCTAATAATTGCACCAACAGTTGTTGCCTTCTCACCAAGCTGCTTGCTTATTGTCCTGTAGCCCATCCCAGCCTTGTGCAGGTCTACAATTTTATCCCTGATGTCCTTACACAGCTCTCTGGTCTTGGCCATTGTGGAGAGGTTGGAGTCTGTTTGATTGAGTGTGTGGACAGGTGTCTTTTATACAGGTAACGAGTTCAAACAGGTGCAGTTAATACAGGTAATGAGTGGAGAACAGGAGGGCTTCTTAAAGACAAACTAACAGGTCTGTGAGAGCCGGAATTCTTACTGGTTGGTAGGTGATCAAATACTTATGTCATGCAATAAAATGCAAATTAATTACTTAAAAATCATACAATGTGATTTTCTGGATTTTTGTTTTAGATTCCGTCTCTCACAGTTGAAGTGTACCTATGATAAAAATTACAGACCTCTACATGTTTGTAAGTAGGAAAATCTGCAAAATCGGCAGTGTATCAAATACTTGTTCTCCCCACTGTATTTTTCCAACATTTCCACCACAACGTCAATCTAATTTCCTCAATCATAATTTTGTTCTCCATGCTCTTTACCTTCATGCTGTCACTTTCACTCAACTTCTCTGTCCTTTTTAGCGGCCCAAAGTATTGTGGGAACCTCTTGAGTGAAGTATTCTTTATGACACTGCCAGACATAACACTCAGCTTTTCATCCATGTTTGTTTTCTTCTGGGTTCTTCCAACATACACAACAAGGCCATGAGGTCACAAGCCTTTGAAATCATCCAAGTCTAGAAAAGCCATGCCTGTTTTATGACCACACTGTAGTCTGAAACTCCACGTGCACTGTGCACATCTCGATTTACTACACTGGCGGTGGCTAATTCAAAAACACTCTTTGCCTCTCGTACTTCCTCAATTTTGCGGTCTGTCAATCAATACCCAATTAATAATTGGCCGTAGAGCAGCACTAGTTCAGTATTCCAATAATGTCTTGTTCTGTATTTTCTCACTAAGGGAAACAGCCCAGCAGAATGTACTCTAACAAAAGGAAATGCTGAACTGATGTGGAGTGTAAAAAATTGCCTGGTCATCAAAAAACCTTCCATCACACATCCACATAAACACAGATGTGCACACACAGAGACCTACAGTGACTTCATGGAGGCCTCACATGCCCTCCCCCACAACGTGTGTGTGCACGCACACTTTCCATCCCCAGCCATTATCCCCTTTCCCTTGGCTGAATCCCATGCAGATTGTGTTCTACTGTAGTCCCAGATGTTAGCTGCAGTCCTCTCTCCAGCGGCAGGGTGGGGTAGCAAACCCCCTCTGCATTGGCTAACACTAAGGCTAACAGAACCATGGTCTCAACAGGACCCACAGCGGCCCTGATAGTTTACAGTAACACAGATTTGGATGTTACAGTATACCTTAGTTTAACTATTTCTCCAATACAAGTATGGTAATTCCTAATATATAGGTTTTGGTGCAATGCAGAACTTTAGAAAAACTAAAGACACCCCAAGGAATCAACAAAGATTTTCCACATTTAGTGTAACATGTACATTCATACACTGATCCTTCGGTATCCCATGGTTGCGTATCTGACTCAGTGTCCTCTTCAATAACACATGGTTCAAGCACCACACATTTCATACCATGGGCAATAGCTTTAAAGGCCCAATGAAGCCCTTTTTATATCAATATCAAATAATTTCTTGGTAACAATTAAGTACCTAACTGTAATAGATTTCCATTCAAATGAGCAAAAATGGCGTTTTAGCAAAAAACTATTTCTCAAGCAAAAAAGTTCCTAGGACTGTCTGGGAATGGTCTGTGGGAAGGAAACTGAAAACTAGCTGTTATTGGCAGAGAGGTTTGGAACTCTCTTTGTTATTCGTCTATTAACCAATTTAACCCATGTCACCATGGAAAGCCGAAACTCCCTCCCATGCAAACCTGCTGATTAGAAGGTCCTGTGTATATTGTATTTTCAACCAGCAACTATCAGGAAATAACACTGATCACACTTGTTCATACTTTTACAGTATTAGTTTCATCAGCTGTTGTACAATATGATACAAAATCCAGGAAAAACTGAATTTTGACTGCACTGGGCCTTTAATGTTTGTTTTTTACATTTTAGTCATTTTAGCAGACTCTCTTATCCAGAGCGACTTACAGTTAGTGAGTGCATACATTTTCATACTGGCCCCCCGTGGGAAACGAACCCACAACCCTGGCGTCGCAAGTGCCATGCTCTACCAACTGAGCTACAGGGGACTTTTACTTCACAGTTTGATAAAACTGAGAGCAATTTATGACAACAGACTACGACCATGCAGCATCTGCTTTCGATTAAGATAACACTTCTAATGTAACTGGCTGGCAAGTTTATTTGCAGTCAGTGAGATAGGCTTGAGTTGGAACCCATTTGGGTAGCTTTACATTTTAGTCATTTAGCAGACGCTCTTATCCAGAGCGACTTACAGTTAGTGATTGCATACATATATTTTTTATTTTTTTTATACTGGCCCCCTGTGGGAATCGAACACACAACCCTGGCGTTGCAAACACCATGCTCTACCAACAGGAGCTACATCCCTGCCGGCCATTCCCTCATCCAGGCTCTGTCGTAGCCGGCCGCGACCGGGAGACCCATGGGGCGGCGCACAATCGGCCCAGCGTCGTCCAGGGTAGGGGAGAGAATGGCCGGCAGGGATGTAGCTCAGTTGATAGGTAGCGGCAGGTAGCTTAGTGGTTAAGAGTGTTGTGCCAGTAACCGAAAGGTTGCTGGTTCTAATCCCCGAGCCGACTAGGTGAAAAATCTGTCGATGTGCCCTTGAGCAAGGCACTTAACCCTAATTGCTAATGTAAGTCGCTCTGGATAAGAGCGTCTGCTAAATGACGTAAATGTACGACACTGGGCCAATTGTGCACCGCCCCATGGGTCTCCCTGTCGCGGCTGGCTATGACAGAGCCTGGATTCGAACCAGGATGGCACAGCTAGCACTGCAATGCAGTGCCTTAGACCACTGCGCCACTCGGGAGACCTGTTGTTATATCTTTTCTCTGCTGCTGTTGTTCTTCTTTAAATTTACAGGATGAGTTCTGGGCATCATTTCCTGTTTGGGGAGTAATAATGGTCCCAACTGGGCTTTTATTTACCTCATGTAGCCCCTAAATGTAAAAAGGCTGCAGGGTATGGGGTTAGGTCATTATGCACAATGCATGAAGAGACACAGAGCTAAACACGTGTAGGCAGATGTGCGTCTGGAGACTCGTCCCTCTGTCTGCATATGTTTGAATGACTGAACATCAGAAAGGTACTGTGACATGCTAGCAAATAGAACTCAATGGGACAGTAACCAGGGGTAGAACTCAGAGGGAGATGCGTATCATAAGGAATTTGTCTCTTTCTTTCTCTATCTCTACTACCTCTCTGTTTTTCCAGGAAGTCCAGTCTGGGCCAGTAAATTCCTCTCAGTTAAACCCCATTGATTTACTGGCCTGCCTCTGGCCTTCGGTGCGCTGCCTTTGGAGGGCGAGGAGGAAATCTGCTCCTTATTAATGTGATCCTTTTATCGCAGCTTTTTCTTCACAGAACCAAAAGATCTCCCTCTCCAGATGGGCCTTTTTTTTTCACTTTAGAACTTGAGCCACGTGTGCTACCCTGAAGGTGAACTCTTAAAAATGTTCCTATGCTTTGTCGTTGCGACTATGCTTTTCTCAGCAGTGGTGCTGTAACCTATTTTGAGACCTATAGGTGGCGGAATGACTTTTTCCACTTTGGCTCCAAAACAGAAAACCGATAAATTCAGCAAAAAGCAAGAGGAAAATACAGCCATGTGGGGGTTATGCATGCCAAATGTAATCATTTGGTGAAATGTGTTGTGTCACACCTGCAGGTCTGCTCGACACAACAGGAAGCCCGGAGGCAACTGGAGACAAGGGCCAGATGCACCCCACCGCCACCACACAGGACGTCCTGGGCAAATAACACGGTGGGCAAGCGAGGAAGGAGAGGGGCCAGGAGCATCCCTTCCTCTTTGAGTATGATCTCCCCAATCAAGGAAATGGCAAACGAATGTAACATTTTATTTTTCTGTGTGCAAAGTGGGAACTAATCAGTAGAGATCTGAACTGATGTCAAAAAATAAGTGAAGTGGAAATTCAGCATGCTCTAATGGTAGCCTAACAACTAATAACTATAAATTGCTTTAGCTGTGAGTAGGTACTAAGTAATTTCCTTGTAGTTAACACACTGTAAAAGTAAGTGTTACTGCTGCTTCTACTCCAAAAGCATCCTTTAAACGGGGTCATCTTTATCATATAGGTCCTTCTACCATTTAAACAAGATGGCTCAATATTGACTCTACTAACTCATGAGCTCACCTCTTATAAAACACAGGGGACAAGCTGTCTCTTGACCCAAATAGTTTGTTTGTTCTGCTCCGTTTCTCTGCCATGGTGCAAAAAGAAAACTAAGTTAAAACATCCCAGTCTCCCAAACCCCCACAAGTCCACATTCTCCTAGCTCTTCCCCTCGCTCATCACGGTGGAGCACAGGGAGACAGAACTAGGACAAACAATAGGAAATGGATAGGAAACGTCTTGCCTATAAACTCAGGTCTGGATCCCAACATTCCCTTCCTCTGACAAGTAAACACAACTGAGGAGGGATTCTAGCGGGTAAAAGAAAAACTCTACCAACACCATCATACCCATACTGACATTGCTGTACCCAGATTTTCCAAGAGCAAATCCATTTGGATTCTAACATAGACTGGAATATTGTTTTGAATAATGGTGATGTTGACGAGGGATACTCTCATTCTGCTTTTCCTCATGCTCTTTGACTAACTCTCCCTTTTATTACCTGACCTGAATGATAGAAATGCTTGTGAGGCGGGGATCTCATAAAATGCATGATGGAGGGCCATGGAGTCACTGCTCCACACAGCTGGTGGATGACTGGATTGGCTCTCTGTCAGGAACTGGGAAAAACATCAAGTGGGGCTCTACCAATACATGTCAATGGAGTGCCAAGCATGACATAACAGTTATAATAATAATAATAATCTGCCAGTCATTTATTTTCACATGCAGAATTCACATTATATGGTAAATATGACATCTTATCCAACAGTTGAGAAAATAAATGGCCCTTGCTTCATTTACATAAATGACCTCACACCAGCTGCTGAACGCAATGAAGAGTGGAAAAAACTTAACCATTTCATCAAGACGGCCTCCTAAAGCAATTGGACGTTAAAGGGGCTACATTTCCTCCCTCTACAGCTCAGGTTTCTGTTTGTTATAGCCTTCCTCTATAGACACCGCATGAAACGAGAGGCACCAGAACAGGCCCCAAATCTTAATAACACGTCTCCACCACCCCTCCACAATACCACCCTCCCTACCCAACATCACCCACCCACCCACCCACCCACCCAACCAACCAACCAACCAACCAACCAACAACACAAGCAGCTCCAAAGACACTCACCACAGTACAACTACTCTGTGGTCACTCCATTAACCCCTTCTAGTCCCCTCCCCCTCGAACCTCTATCCAAACCAACTGTACTTTATGAAGGTTTATTTGAGCTAGTGCCTATAGTAACTGTCTATGTTCAACAGCAAAACTGGTCCAAAACCATGTCTTGCATGGCTGCAGTCGTATCTGCTCCAAATTATCTGCACGGCTGCGGAGCATATGGGGTTGAGAGACTGATACAAGCATGTGGTAGGAATATTACATCTCTGTCACCTTCTTTTGAACGTGCCATTGCTCTTTTACTGTTTTCCATTACGATGATTTATCTGCACAAAAGACTGAAAAGACAAGATTGACCAATCATCAATTCAAGTCAAGTATTAATTTTAATATTGACAATCACTTTGGCTGGGAAAAACTACACAAAATCCCTGGGAGGTTTATGAATCAATTGGGAGATTGCTGTGTAGATTTGACAACATTAAATTTGCCAGACTACGATGTCAGGCTCGATCCTAGGCCCCACGCTCTTCTCAATTTACATCAACAATACAGCTCAGGCAGTAGGAAGCGCTCTCATCCATTTATATGCAGATGATACAGTCTTATACTCAGCTGGCTTCTCCCCGGATTTTGTGTTAAATGCGCTACAACAAAGGTTTCTTAGTGTCCAGCAAGCTTTCTCTGCCCTTAACCTTGCTCTGAACACCTCCAAAACAAAGATCATGTGGTTTGGTAAGAAGAATGCCCCTCTCCTCTGTGATTATTACCTCTGAGGGTTTAGAGCTTGAGGTAGTCACCTCATATAAGTACTTGGGAGTATGGCTAGACAGTACACTGTCCTTCTCTCAGCACATATCAAAGCTGCAGGCTAAGGTTAAATCTAGACTTGGTTTCCTCTATCGTAATCGCTCCTCTTTCACCCCAGCTGCCAAACTAACCCTGATTCAGATGACCATCCTACCCCATGCTAGATTACGGAGACGTAATTTATAGATCGTCAGGTAAGGGTGCTCTCGAGCGGTTAGATGTTCTTTACCATTCGGCCATCAGATTTACCACCAATGCTCCTTATAGGACACATCACTGCACTTTTTACTCTTCTGTAAACTGGTCATCTCTGTATACCCATCGCAAGACCCACTTGTTGATGCTTATTTACAAAACCCTCTTAGGCTTCACTCCCCCTATCTGAGATACCTACTGTAGCCCTCATCCTCCACATACAACACCTGTTCTGCCAGTCACATTCTGTTAAAGGTCCCCAAAGCACACACATCCCTGGGTCGCTCCTCTTTTTGTTGTCTCTACCTTCTTGACCTTTGTGCTGTTGTCTGTGCCCAATAATGTTTGTACCATGTCTTGTGCTGCTACCATGTTGTGCTGCTGCCATGTTGTGTTGCTACCATGTTGTTTTTATGTTGGGTTGCTACGTTGCTGTGTTGTCGTGTGTTGCTGCCATGCTATGTTGTTGTCTTAGGTCTCTCTTTATGTAGTGTTGTGTTGTCTCTCTTGTCGTGATGTGTGTTTGGTCCTATATTTATATTTTTAATTATCCCAGCCCCCGTCCCCGCAGGAGGCCTTTTGCCTTTTGGTAGGCCATCATTGTAAATAAGAATTTGTTCTTAAATGACTTGCCTAGTTAAATAAAGGTTAAAAAAATAATTTAAAAAACTCATAAGAACCTCTCAGACCCTCTGTACAGTTTAACCATGGTCCTCTGTAGCTCAGCTGGTAGAGCACGGCGCTTGTAACGCCAAGGTAGTGGGTTCGATCCCCGGGACCACCCATACACAAAAATGTATGCACGCACGACTGTAAGTCGCTTTGGATAAAAGCGTCTGCTAAATGGCATATTATTACTATATGGGGGGATATGATATGGGGGGCTCCCGAGTGATGCAGCGGTCTAAGGCACTGCATCTCTGTGGGTGTCACGCCCTGACCTATAGAACTCTAGTTTGTTGAGTCAGGGTGTGGAAATCTATGTTAGATATTCTATGTTTACATTCTAGTTTTCTATTTCTATGTCTGGCCGGGTATGATTCCCAATCAGAGGCAGCTGTCGCTCATTGTCTCTGATTGGGGATCATACTTAGGTAGCCTATTGCCTACTGTGTATTGTGGGATCTTGTTCCTGTTAGGCTGGTATGTGTATAGCCCTTTGGACTTCACGTTACGTTGTTTCTTGTTTTGTTGAATGTGGGAGAGATGCAGTGCCTTAGTCCCATAGGGCGGCGCACAATTTGCCCAGCGTCGTCCGGGTTTGGCCGGTGTAGGCCGTCATTGTAAATAAGAATTTGTTCTTAACTGACTTGCCTAGTTAAATAAAGGTAAAATAAAAAAATATATATAAACAATGTTTTGAGTCCATAAAGTGACATGCTTGGATAAAAAACAAGCAAGGATGCACAACTATGATCTCAACTCATTAACAACACACAAATGGTGTGTGGCCTGGTATAAACCTTTCATGAGACCCAGTGTACTATCTGGCGTTACAATAAACCTTTATAAACAGAGGTTTTCTGCCATTTGGAAGATTAAATTAACGTGAAGCAAATATACTGTAACTACATTTACCTCATCTGTACTCGTTCTATTTCTACTTTGGCTCTGGTGTGCCTGGCCAGTGTCATCCCAAACCAAAACATATCCGATGGCTCACCAGACCTCCATACTTCACTTCTTCGATGGAGAAACAGATGGTCATAGAAGGCCAGTCAGAAGAGTGCAATGGATCATCTCCAGCTGTTTGATTTAAGAGACAAATCTGTAGTTAGACCACAGACAGAAAAGAGATCACCAAATCTACATACAGTACTCACTGATGGCAGTAACAGTCTGTAGACGAACAGACACATATCCAAGAGGTGTTCTGTTGATATGCAGAGCAGTATGTATGGACCTCAGACAGAAAGATCCACACGGAATCTCGATTTACCCACTGGCCACACACTGGCTGAATTAATTATTTCCACGTCATTTCAATGCCCTATCCCATCTGGACAAGAGGAATACCTATGTAAGAATGCTGTTCATTGACTATAGCTCAGCATTCAACACCATAGCACCCTCCAAGCTCATCATTAAGCTTGAAGCCCTGGGTCTCAACCCCTGTGCAATTGGGTCCTGGACTTCCAGACGGGCCGCCCCCAGGTGGTGAAGTTAGGAAACAACATCTCCACTTCACTGATCCTCAACACTGGGGCCCCACAAGGGTGCGTGCTCAGCCACCTCCTGTACTCCCTATTCACCCATGACTGCGTAGCCATGCACGCCTCCAACTCAATCATCAAGTTTGCAGACGACACAACAGTAGTAGGCTTGATTACCAACAACGATGAGACAGCCTACAGGGAGGAGGTGAGGGCTCTCGGAGTGTGGTGTCAGGAAAATAACCACTCACTCAACGTCAACAAAACAAAGGAGATGATCGTGGACTTCAGGAAACAGCAGAGGGAGTACCCCCCTATCCACATTGACGGGACAGCAGTGGAGAAGGTGGAAAGTTTTAAGTTCCTCAGCGTACATACAGTGGGGAAAAAAGTATTTAGTCAGCCACCAATTGTGCAAGTTCTCCCACTTAAAAAGATGAGAGAGGCCTGTAATTTTCATCATAGGTACACGTCAACTATGACAGACAAAATGAGAAAAACCATTTCAGTTTGTCAGTGATACAGTGGGGAAAAAAAGTATTTAGTCAGCCACCAATTGTGCAAGTTCTCCCACTTAAAAAGATGAGAGAGGCCTGTAATTTTCATCATAGGTACACGTCAACTATGACAGACAAATTGAGAAGAAAAAAATCCTGAAAATCACATTGTAGGATTTTTTATGAATTTATTTGCAAATTATGGTGGAAAATAAGTATTTGGTCACCTACAAACAAGCAAGATTTCTGGCTCTCACAGACCTGTAACTTCTTCTTTAAGAGGCTCCTCTGTCCTCCACTCGTTACCTGTATTAATGGCACCTGTTTGAACTTGTTATCAGTATAAAAGACACCTGTCCACAACCTCAAACAGTCACACTCCAAACACCACTATGGCCAAGACCAAAGAGCTGTCAAAGGACACCAGAAACAAAATTGTAGACCTGCACCAGGCTGGGAAGACTGAATCTGCAATAGGTAAGCAGCTTGGTTTGAAGAAATCAACTGTGGGAGCAATTATTAGGAAATGGAAGACATACAAGACCACTGATAATCTCCCTCGATCTGGGGCTCCACGCAAGATCTCACCCCGTGGGGTCAAAATGACCACAAGAACGGTGAGCAAAAATCCCAGAACCACACGGGGGGACCTAGTGAATGACCTGCAGAAAGCTGGGACCAAAGTAACAAAGCCTACCATCAGTAACACACTACGCCGCCAGGGACTCAAATCCTGCAGTGCCAGACGTGTCCCCCTGCTTAAGCCAGTACATGTCCAGGCCCGTCTGAAGTTTGCTAGAGTGCATTTGGATGATCCAGAAGAGGATTGGGAGAATGTCATATGGTCAGATGAAACCAAAATAGAACTTTTTGGTAAAAACTCAACTCGTCGTGTTTGGAGGACAAAGAATGCTGAGTTGCATCCAAAGAACACCATACCTACTGTGAAGCATGGGGGTGAAAACATCATGCTTTGGGGCTGTTTTTCTGCAAAGGGACCAGGACGACTGATCCGTGTAAAGGAAAGAATGAATGGGGCCATGTATCGTGAGATTTTGAGTGAAAACCTCCTTCCATCAGCAAGGGCATTGAAGATGAAACGTGGCTGGGTCTTTCAGCATGACAATGATCCCAAACACACCGCCCGGGCAACGAAGGAGTGGCTTCGTAAGAAGCATTTCAAGGTCCTGGAGTGGCCTAGCCAGTCTCCAGATCTCAACCCCATAGAAAATCTTTGGAGGGAGTTGAAAGTCCGTGTTGCCCAGCGACAGCCCCAAAACATCACTGCTCTAGAGGAGATCTGCATGGAGGAATGGGCCAAAATACCAGCAACAGTGTGTGAAAACCTTGTGAAGACTTACAGAAAACGTTTGACCTGTGTCATTGCCAACAAAGGGTATATAACAAAGTATTGAGAAACTTTTGTTATTGACCAAATACTTATTTCCCACCATAATTTGCAAATAAATTCATTAAAAATCCTACAATGTGATTTTCTTGATTTTTTTTTCTCATTTTGTCTGTCTTAGTTGACGTGTACCTATGATGAAAATTACAGGCCTCTCTCATATTTTTAAGTGGGAGAACTTGCACAATTGGTGGCTGACTAAATACTTTTTTCCCCACTGTATATACTGTATTCTATACTATCTATTGCATCTTAGCCTATTGTCACGGTTTCGGCCGAGGCTGCTCCTCCTCCTGGTTCGGGCAGGCTTCGGCGGTCGTCGTCCCCGGAGTACTAGCTGCCACCGATCTATGTTTCATGTTCGTTTGGTTTTGTCTTGATGTTGTACACCTGTGTCTTGTTAGTCCTCGTTAGTGTCCTATTTAGTTCTCGTTGTGTGTGTTTGTCTTTGTGTGTGGTTGCTCTTCTGTTTCGTGTTGGAGCTACGTACTTCCCTCCAGTGTTTTGGAGAGGTTTTTCGCACATGTTAGTGCGCCGTTTGATTGACGCCTGTGTGCGCCGTTATTTCGCCTTCGGGCTTATTGTGCTTATTTTCTACGTTAATATTGCACTAAAGTATTTTGGACTGAGCTTCTGCGTCCTGCGCTTGATTCATGCACCACACCCACCTTCAGCACCCCTTGACACCTATGCCGCTCTGACAATGACATTGCTCATCCATATATTTATATATTCTTATTCCATTCCTTTACTTACATTTTTGTGTGTATTAGATATTTGTTGTGGAACTGTTAGATATTATTTCCTAGATATTACTGCACTGTCAGAACTAGAAGCACAAGCATTTCTCTACACTCGCAATAACATCTGCTAACCATGTGTATGTGACCAATACATTTGATTTATTTTGAGGATTTTGGTGAGCTGTCTTGGAGAGCACAGTAGATGGGAGTTTAGGTGTTGTCAGGTCCAGGTGGCAGCGGCTTACTGTGTAAATCACATATTCTATCTTTCATTTCCAGGTGTTGAGTGTTTCTATGAGCAACAGCGCCAGGTTCTCCCAAGAGCCTCCTTTCACAAAAACATAGACATATACAGTACCGTACCTTTAGAGCAATAGGAAATAGCAATAGAATGAGTATATGTGTCATCCAAAGAGGAAATGTGCTCCACATAGATATGAAAACCACTGGGTGTGTCAGATCCACCAGAGGACTCACTATGATTGTCCCATTTGGTATGTTTTCAACTTGACAGACTACACATGGAAGAGTGTTGAAAGTTGACTCAGTCACTGCTAGAAGTGACAACCATCTCATCTCCACATTTCGGTGACATTAGTCATGAATTTTACCTTGCCACAACATAGGCTTCAAGGTCAATTAAGATCTTGGAATACCCCAGAGGGGCTTAATAAATTGAAACGCAACAGAGGCGGAGGCTGGCCGTTTGGCGTAAGGAAACAACAACAGACCTACTCCCAACGACCTACTCCCAATGACTTCCTCTGCTCTACATTCTCTAATGGAGAACATACTGCCTGAACATCAAATGTTTGTGTGTCACAGATAGTAACACAGCAGGTTTAGACAAGAGCTCTCCTAGTAGTGACTAGTCAATAAGCCAATATGGAGGCCGAAAATGAGTGTGTTCTAGCCTACATCACTGTTATTAGTTGAGTTCTACTGATTTGTCATTACAGTCATATACTGTACCTAGGTATTTAAGAGTAAGTCTTGAAAAAACAAACAACTAGGACTAGTTATGCTACAGTAACATCAATGCTATTATTACAGTAACTGTACACAATGTGATGAAAATAAACATCAGTAATAATATATATATATATATTTGTAACAATATGCAGGTTGAGGTTCACATCTGTTTGCCTGGATGATATCTGGCAGTCCTACTTGGTTTCAGATGGTGGGGGGGGGGGGCAAGTGGTACCATCATGGAAACAACTTCAACCCTAAACCAAACAACTGCAAGCCTGATCAAACAATACACATTAAGATGGCACTCTATGATAGTCAGATCATGTTTTGCATATCAATACTATAAATAGGCTAATCCTTCTAGCAAAATATTAATTGACCCAGTTTAGTTATGAAGATTGAGGATATGGAAATACTCACAAAAACATCATTTCAAATACAAATGTTCAGTATTCACGTGCTATTCACGTGCAGGCAAGTGGCACCATCATGGAAACAACTTAAACCCTAAACCAAACAACTGCAAGCCTGATCAAACAATACATATTAAGATGGCACTCTATGATAGTCAGATCATGTTTTGCATATCAAGACTATAAATAGGCTAATCCTTCTAGCAAAATATTAATTTACCCAGTTTAGTTATGAAGAATGAGGATATGGCTATGCCCCAGCAAACTTTCATGACAAGAAATACTCACAAAAACAGCATTTCAAATACAAATGTTCAGTATTCACGTGCTTTTTTCTATCTACTAATATCCATGGTAATAAACAGGCATGCCAGGATGTATTACGGTATGTGCTGTACTTCAGAGAAAAAAAGAGCAAGACAACAGTATGGGAGAGAATAAAAAAAAAAACATACAGATCTAAATATGGCCGTTACAGTTTGCATAATCTGTAATTAATCAGGCATAATCATAATCTTGGTTTTACAATAGACACTTTATCGTTTGTTTTCTCAACGCATATGTTTGCAGTACTCACCTGAGTGAAAAACATTTGTTGTTAATCCACTGTATTTGCGATAGTCGATTTCTGCGACGAAAAATCACGAAGTAGGCTACCTCAAGATATTATAACAAATTTCCAGCGGTGGAAAATGAATTCCACATGAAGTCAGTGAAGAAAGAGCAGTATTATAACTTCACAACTTCAGTGCATTGTTTTCTGTCGCTTCCATCAGGGGAGGGTCTGTTAGTCGCAGATTGTGGATTGAGAGGAGGAGAGCCAAGTAGTGAATTGAAAAACTGTGACAGGAAAAAAGAACGAGAACGAGAGAGAGAGAGAGAGAGAGAGAGAGAGAGAGAGAGAGAGAGAGACGCCAAGGCTAAGCAGCTACACTTATATTTTATACAATTATAGAATCGTAAATATTTGATGGCAATTAGACTTTTCACAATAAACTAAAACTAAAATGTCACATTGATGTATTATCTTGTTGGAGGCCTAAAGTATATGGTTGATACATTTTCAGTGGGATTGAACCAATAGGTGATGATGTCAAAGTGCACATAAGAGTTTTTTAAAAGCTCTTTGTCATACATGATCACTGTTCATTACAGTAGCATAGTTTAACATCTGAAGAAGTAGATGAGGAGATATGGTCAGGAATGTGTGGGTCAGATTGTAAAAAGTAAAGACCAATGGGCAATGACTACTTGATGGAAAACAGAAGAACTCATTGCATGGTAGATTAAAACTTTAGTGCAGGTAGACAGAACCTCATCTTGCTACCTACCACTGGCTCATATGGAGGACATGCCTAGTGTATCTGTGACATATTTTAGCCGCAACGTTTGATAAAGGCATCTTTAAATCATTTTTCACCACTGTACAGACAGAACCAATAATTCAACATAGTAGGCCTGGTGACGTATAGGCTTAGTCATATAAATGTACTCCTTTTGAAAAATGACAATATGCATACTGCACATCTTCAATATCTTCCTCTCCTTTCTTTCCCCTTGGGGTTTTCCCCTACCCAGTAGGTCACTGAGTTTCAGGACAGGGATGTTGAACCTAACCAGACAGTGGACAAATGTTTTATTGACATTGGGTATTTCTGGCTCACAATATATGCTGCGACTGCTGTGATAACTGTGTGTTTGGGTGGTTTATAGGTACTGTAAGGCAGCAAGAGAAGAGTTTCCTTGTAAACAGTAGGGTGGTGATGATAACTGGGGACTTCAGGACGTGTGTTTTTCCTGCCGCCGAATGTTCACACAGATAAACAGCACTTAATGGTACACACATCCTTGTCATGAGGAAACCAATTTCCCACAGAAAACATAAAATGGTTTCCTGTAGGCTAGAATGCCCAACCAGGGTCCTCTGAGGCAAAGCCTGACTGGACTCCTGTAGGATGGAACTAATCATGTCCACAGCCGGCTGTGCACTAATTGAGCCTGGGGAAGCAGTTAGAATGGAACTGTAGCCTATGTCTCTACGCAAACTCAAAAGCAAAGTTAAAATCAATTGAGCTCATGTCCTGTAGAAAATTATGTAATAAGACAAATGACATATTATGTAAAGATGTGCTTGACCCTGGCCCATCTGTTGATTTGCAGATTGCTCTCTCTCTCTCTCTCTCTCTCTCTCTCTCTCTCTCACTCTCTCTCTCTCTCTCTCTCTCTCTCTCTCGCATATGACCCCTGGTGGATAATGAAAGCCTTACTCATGTGGCAAGCTGCTGCTTTAAAATATAAAATATAATATGAATTATGAATCATTGACATTTTCAAAGCATGATAAGTAAAAAAAAATACAATGTCTTGATAGCTTCCCATAGACTCCATACTTATAAGAAACGTAGACAGGGTGGTGTGAGTGGTGAAACAGAAGAGTCGTTGTCTGTTCTTTTCAGTTTTGATGTTGAGTCTTTTATGCCAAATACAGTACCAGTCAAAAGTTTGAACATACCTACTCATTCTAGGGCTTTTCTTTATTTTTACTATTTTCTACATTGTAGAATAATAGTGAAGACATCAAAACTATGAAATAACATATATGGAATCATGTAGTAACCAAAAAAGTGTTAAACAAATCAAAGTATATTTTATATTTCAGATTCTTCAAAGTAGCCACCCTTTGCCTTGATGACAGATTTGCACACTCTTGGCATTCTCTCAACCAGCTTCATGAGGTAGTCCCCTGGAATGCATTTCAATTAACAGGTGTGCCTTCTTAAAAGTTAATTTGTGGAATTTCTTTCCTTCTTAATGTTTGAGGCAATCAGTTGTGTTGTGACAAGGTAGGGTTGTTATACAGAAGATAGCCCTATTTGGTAAAATACCAAGTCCATATTATGGCAAGAACAGCTCAAATAAGCAAAGAGAAACGACAGTCCATCAATACCTTAAGACATGAAGGTTAGTCAATCCAGAAAATTAACAACTTTGAACGTTTCTTCAAGTGCAGTCGCAAAAAAACATCAAGAGCTATGATGAAACTGGCTCTCATGAGGACCGCCACAGGAAAGGAAGACCCAGAGTTACCTCTGCTGCAGAGGATAAGTTCATTAGAGTTAACTGCACCTCAGATTGCAGCCCAAATAAATGCTTCACAGAGTTCAAGTAAGAGACACATCTCAACATCAACTGTTTTGAGGAGACCTTCATGGTTGAATTGCTGCAAAGAAACCACTACTAAAGGACACCAATAACAAGAAGAGACTTGCTTGGGCCAAGAAACACGAGCGATGGACATTAGACCGGTGGAAATCTGTCCTTTGGTCTGATGAGTCCAAATTTGAGATTTTTGGTTCTTTGTGAGACGCAGAGTAGGTGAACGGATGATCTCCGCATGTGTGGTTCCCACCGTGAAGCATGGAGGAGGAGGTGTGATTGTATGGGGGTGCTTTGCTGGTGACACTGTCTGTGATTTATTTAGAATTCAAGGCACACTTAACCAGCATGGCTACCGCAGCATTCTGCAGCGATACGCCATCCCATCTGGTTTGCACTTAGTGGGACTATCATTTGTTTTTCAACAGGACAATGACCCAAAACACACCTCCGGGCTGTGTAAGGGCTATTTGACCAAGGAGAGTGATGGATTGCTGCATCAGATGACCTGGCCTCCACAATCACCCGACCTCAACCCAATTGAGATGGTTTTTGATGAGTTGGACCGCAGAGTGAAGGAAAAGCAGCCAACAAGTGCTCAGCATATGTGGGAACTCCTTCAAGACTGTTGGAAAAGCATTCCTCATGAAGCTGTTTGAGAGAATGCCAAGAGTGTGCAAAGCTGTCATCAAGGCAAAGGGTGGCTACTTTGAAGAATATAAAATATAAAATATATTTTGATTTGTTTAACACTTTTTTGGTTACTACATGATTCCATGTGTGTTATTTCATTGTTTGATGTCTTCACTATTATTCTACAATGTAGAAAATAGTTTTAAAAAATCAAGAAAAACCCTTGAATGAGTAGGTGTGTCCAAACTTTTGACTGGTACTGTATATTACGTTGTTACAGGTGTCAAGCTTATGGGCATGTGGCAGCAGTGTGTAGGATGGAGGTTCCTAGGTGTGAGAAGTGTGCAGAAGGGCATGAGACAAAGGACTGTGTAGCATTGAGGAATGTAGGGGTATGTGTTAATTGTAGGGGTGCCCATGGGGCTGTGGATCAGAAATGTCCGGTGCGAAAGAGGCAGGTTGAGGTTTCCAGGGTTAGAGTAGTGCTGTATGCTGAGGCAGTGAAGAATGTAGAGGAAGATGGGTCAAGGGAGAGGGATCCTGAGTGGTGTGAGTGATATATCTGTACCAGTACAGAGGGATAGGCCAACAAGTGATACATGCTTCAGTAAGATTGGATTTTTAACATTTATAGCAATGGTTTTCAACTGTATTGCAGGGATGGAATGTAAGTCGTAGTCCCTTGTAGCTCAGTTGGTAGAGCATGGGGCTTGCAACGCCAGGGTTGTGGGTTCGTTTCCCACGGGGGGCTGGTATGAAAATGTATGCACTCACTAACTGTAAGTTGCTCTGGATAAGAGTGTCTGCTAAATGACTAAAATGTAAAAATTGAGGTTGTGGTGGCAGCTGCAGAGAGGTATTTGGGTGTATGAGACTTAATGTCAGGAGAGTTACAGGGCATGTTGAGTGGTGGTGACCTGTCCTTTCAGGCTGTTGGCCTGAGGTAGGACTAGATAGATTTAAATAGTGGAGTAGGGTGGTTAGATGGCAGGGTATTTGTTGATTTATTTTTATTTTCAAGCAAAGTGTAAGGGCATTATACTCCAGTCTAGTAGGTGGCAGTAAGGCAACATTTATTGGATGCAAACTGCCGTTAAACCTCATCGAAGAAGAAGAGGTTTAGTCACTTCCGGTGTCATGTCAGCTTGCTGGATTTACCTCATGGCTCCTGTAGAACTGTGAAAACGTTTGTATGTATCCCTTTTGAACGATGATGTGAGGCTAAATAACCAGACAAGAGGTAAAATAACTAGTTCCATTACCCCGGTTGTTGTTTATGATTTCATAGCCAGCCTTTATTAGCACAGTAATGACTTGCGTTCAAGTGTAAATGTTTTCTTAAAACTAGCTAGCTAGCTTGGTAGCTGACGTTAGCTAAACCCGAACTGAACTTTGACTGAGTAGTCTTTTTTTTTTGCAGACTTGCAAACTGAATTTGTATATTATAATTTAGAAAATAGTGTATTCTTTGTGTATTACTGTTCAAGTAGCTAATACATAAATGTTGACATCTGAGACTGAAGACCTGCCAAATGCATTGTAATATAGCTATCTAAGATGTTGTTCATTTCTTTAGAAATAAATGGCAGAAACTGTTCAGGAAAAGAGCCGTGGACTGAAGTTTGCAGAGCAACAGCTATTGCGTCATGGCTGGGAACAAGGTAACTTTAATGTTACATGTTCAGAAATGTATTTAGTAACAGTACAGGATAGTAAATTAATGATGGACAATATGCTAGCTAATGAACATCTTAAGATTACAGGCAGGAGTTTCTATATCAAGTGTACACATGTCAGCTTGAACTTGCTAGTACATTAGTAGGCAGGGCAAACCCGTTTTGGTGATTTCTGGTATATCATCGAAAGAAATCCATCACAGTACGTTTTTGGACTCATTCAGCAGTTTTTACCTGATTTTAAGTACAATATCATTAGAAATTAATGTTTTAAGTTCAATTTATATTCCTAAAACGTATGTTGAAAATGATGCTGTCACTGCTTTCTGTTGACAAGACATTTTGATAAATACCCCAATGTTAAAACAGTTTTAACATGTCCAAATCAATAACCAAAATGCAGAAACAGTTTGTGATATCTTGAAAACCTAAGCATAAAATGTACTATCATACATGTGCAGCAATTAGTAATCATATTACTTATATATTTTTTAATGGGCACCTTTTTAAACTGCACATGCATCAAAAACCCAGTTGTTTTAACATGGCAAAAAAATCACTGAAATCGATTAGGGGGGAAATCGGGTTGTACGCACTGTTGAAACTAAAAACCACATGAAAACTGGAGATATTTTTACATCACCTGGTTAGAGAACAACCTGCAGAAGACAGTGGGCTACATTGGGGTGATGCATTTTGATGTGGGGGTCGCCAAAACAGAAAAAGAAACGCATCACTTATTTGTCAATCACTCATATCGAAAACCACATGGACTCTGGGAATAATGTGTACATCACTGGTTAGAGGACAATTTGTAGAAGACAGCTAGCTACATTCCAAAGTGTTGAATAGGGGGCAAACGTTTGGGGTGTAGCGCTGTTTAAACTAACACTTTTCAAAGGCCACACAGAAACTTTGAATAACCTGTACATGGTTGGTTAGATGAGAACTTGTAGAAGGCTTATATCTATATTTTGGAAAGTCGTATGTTGATTTCGGGAGGCTGCCATCACGAAAAAGGGAACAAACCACTTTCTGTTAACTTAAACGAATCACAACGTTTGGGTTATCAAGACCCATAATATCAACAGTGACAACGGTTGGCTGTTATTTAAGTGATAGTTTGACTGTCAAATCCATTGGTGTGTGGCCAGCGACTTTTATAGAGAGACTGCCCAAAAATGTTTGTGCCATTTCATTAACGCCGCGTTCTGCGCATCCCAGCACGTGTGACAATCAATGGTACAAAACCAAAGATATTGATCTGCTTTAAGCAATCAATCTGATGTCATCGTGATTACTATATTCTTTTATACTAATCTGAGGTAAAAGGATGTGTAATTCCACTGAATGTTATGGGTTGAAAATGCAAGCTTGTGAGTAAGGTACAGTGCATTCGGAAAGTATTCAGACCCCTTGACTATTTCCACATTTTGTTTGTTACAGCCTTATTCTAAAATGTTCCTCATCAATCTACACACAATACCACATAATGACAAAGCGAAAACTAATAAATAAAAAACAGAAATACCTTATTTACGTAAGTACTCAGACCCTTTGCTATGAGACTCGAAATTGAGCTCAGGTGCATCCTGTTTCTATTGATCATCCTTGAGATGTTTCTACAACTTGATTGGAGTTCACCTGTGGTAAATTCAATTGATTGGACATGATTTGGAAAGGCACACACCTGTCTAAATAAGGTCCCACAGTTGACAGTGCATGTCAGAGCAAAAACCAAGCCATGAGGTCAAAGGAATTGTCCGTAGAGCTCAGAGACAGGATTGTGACGAGGCACAGATCTGGGGAAGGGTACAAAATATTTCTGCAGCATTGAAGGACCCCAAGAACACAGTGGCCGCCATCATTCTTAAATGGAAGAAGTTTGTAACCACCAATACTCTTCCTAGAGCTGGCCACCCAGCCAAACTGAGCAATCGGGGTAGAAGGGCCTTGGTCAGGGAGGTGACCAAGAACCCGATGGTCACTCTGACAGAGCTCCGGAGTTCCTCTGTGGAGATGGGAGAACCTTCCAGAAGGACAACCATCTCTGCAGCACTCCACCAATCAGGCCTTTATGGTAGAATGGCCAGACGGAAGCCACTCCTCAGTAAAAGGCACATGACAGCCTGTTTGGAGTTTGCCAAAAGGCACCTAATGGACTTCTCTGACCATGAGAAACAAGATTATTTGATTGAACTCTTTGGCCTGAATGTCAAATGTCACGTCTGGAGGAAACCTGGCACCATCCCTATGGTGAAGCATGGTGGTGGCAGCATCATGCTGTGGGGATGTTTTTCAGCGGCAGGGACTGGGAGACTAGTCAGGATCGAGGGAAAGATGAACGGAGCAAAGTACAGAGAGATCCTTGATGAAAACCTGCTCCAGAGCACTCAGGACCTCAGACTGGGGTGAAGGTTCACCTTCCAATAGGACAACAACCCTAAGCACAAAGCCAAGACAACGCAGGAGTGGCAACGGGACAAGTCTCTGAATGTCCTTGAGTGGCCCAGCCAGAGCCCGGACTTGAACCCGATCGAACATCTCTGGAGAGACCTGAAAATAGCTGTGCAGCGACGCTCCCCATCCAGCCTGACAGAGCTTGAGAGGATCTGCAGAGAAGAATGGGAGAAACTCCCCAAATACAGGTGTGCCAAGCTTATAGCGTCATACCCAAGAAGACTCAAGGCTGTAATCCCTGCCAAAGGTGCTTCAACAAAGTACTGAGTAAATGGTCTGAATACTTATGTAAATGTCATATTTCTGTTTTTTTTGTTTGTTATACATTTGCAAACATTTCAAAAAAACTGTTTTTGCTTTGTTATTATGGGGTATTGTGTGTAGATTGAGGGTGGAAAAAACAATATAATAAATTTTAGAATAAGGCTAACGTAACAAAGTGGAACAATTCAAGGAGTCTGAATACTTTCCGAATGCACTGTAGTAACAAACTGTCCACATTAGGGAAATTAGCACAATATTCAATTTTTAATATGGCAAAAATAATTAAACATGTCAATTTAAGATGATTGTATATGTTGCCCACTCACAAACCTTTGCAACAATGACATCTATTTCTCACTAATTTAACTATTTAGAGTAAAAATAAATAAAAAATGCTCTCAAACACAATTTAACCGGGTGCTCTAGACTAGAGCCTCAATAGTGTCTGTCCATAGTGTCTGAATGTTTGATGTCCCTACTAGTAGTAGTTGCCAGTTGTGTCTAATTCTGTGTTTTGAATGGTAACTAGATCTAATGTTCTTACTCTACCACTAATAGAAGACCCCTCACTGTTGACAGGTAAAGGTCTTGGTCGGCAGGAGAATGGTATATCGGAGGCTATCAAAGTCAAAGTGAAATGTGACAAGGGAGGGGTGGGACATCGTCAAGGGGAGCAGTTCACCTTCCATTGGTGGGACCACATCTTCAACAAAGCATCTTCTAGCCTGGAAGTGGAATCTGGCGAGGTAAGTCCTCAGAAGTGGTGTGTGAAATGAAACAGATTATTTTACAACTAGGCCACGCATACACACTTACATTGGGCCTAGGCTACATCTCCACCTTTCTGTTCTAGAATGGTGTGCAGGTGAAGAAGTTGGTGGAGGAGGAAGAGGAAGGAATGATCTCCAACAAGAAGCCAACGAAAGCCATGCTGGGAAGGGACAAACTTTATGGATGCTTTGTCAAGGTACAGGTGGACAAATACAACTGGAACACACTTCCATATCTGTGCCAATGAGCTCTCTTGATAATACAGTAAGATACTGCACTTAGGCTAATGATATGGACTGTACTGTAATGGTTGTTTTTCTCTTATTAATTTTGTGTATGGATCTCTCCCTCCTAGTCTGCCACCCTCCTGGCAGGACTGGAGCAGCCGGAGCAGAAGTCCTCCAGTACAGATGATAGCAGCAGCTCTGACGATGAGGACCAGAGACTGGACCTGTCCAGCACCACCAAGTAAGAACCTCACTGCCCAATAAAATCCACCACCATACAGGGATTAATATCAGTTTGTGAAGCTTATTTGTTTTCATATCATCAATGTGAAGATTAAACCTATACAGTGTTAACTACAGTGGTTTTATGTACTCAAAGGGTTAAATAATAAATGCTATTTCCCTCTCCCTTTGCATAGACTATCAGACGCTGACCTGGTGAAGGCTTGTGGAGGACGCACCGCTCACAAGTAAGTTGCTTGTCACCAATACGTTTGTAATAGATGCTGTGTTTTTATAAACCATAAACAAATAAACAAATCACATGAATGTGTGTTCTATCTTGGTGCATGCTGTTGATGAATGGTTTGAACCTGGTCTTGCATGTGTTAATAAGGAAGCTAAACATTGGTTTTCCCTATTTCTGTTCCCAACAGAGGAGCCAGGCACGGCCTTACCATGAGTGCCAAGCTAGCCAGACTGGAGCAGCAGGAGCAAGAGTTCATGGCAAAGTATGGCAAGAAAAACCAACTAGCGGCTGCAACACCAGATAGCGTCACCACTACCCAACCAGCTGCCCAGATCCCTGAGGATGAACGGACAGACAAGACCCAGGGGAAGAAGGCCAAAAAGAAGAAGAGGAAGAATCACTCCGAGGATACCCATGAGAATGTGGCTGAAGAGAATGCTGATGCTGCTGTGGTCTCCGGAAGTACCAACATGGAAGTAAAGGAGAAGAAGAAGAAGAAGAACAAAGATAGTGGAAGTTCAAAGGAGAACACTGGGGAGGTGGTGGTGGTTCCTGAAGAACTAATGCCTGTGGATAATACAGCAGACAACGCTCAGCCAACCAAGAGGAAACATTCAAAAAAGAGGAAGGTGTTGGAAGAGGGCGAGAGCTGTCATCTAAATGGAGAGGTGTGTGAAACTGCTGTCATTTCTATAGAGAGTGAAGCTGGAGGAGGCAGTGAAGAGGCTTCAGAGGGAGAAGGTGCCACTCAGCAACAGACTGACTCAGACACTACTACCAAAAAGAAGAAGAAGAAGAAGAAGTCCTCCAAGAACAAAGAGGAGCCTCCAGTGGCTGAGGAGATGGAACACACTAATGATAGAGAAACCAACCAATTAGAAACTGTGGAGGACTCCCCTCCAAAAAAGAAAAAGAAACAGGATGCAGCAATAGAGAAGAGCGAGGAATTGAGAACGGTGGAGGAGGAACCTAAAATAAAAGGTAAAAAGAAAAAATGCAAAGAGGACAAGCAGACCGTAGAGGACAGGTTGCACAATGTATCGGACTCCATACCTCTAAAAAAGAAGAATAAAGCTAAACAACAGAAAGCAGATTGATGAGGACTAGTGGTTGCCTTGTTGGAGAGGAAACAGGTCAGGGATTTGGGTCAGCGCTCTAATGCATCTCATAGACACATGAAACCATATAATGAAATGCAGTATATTTTTAATTAACGCTAAATGGCCATTATTACAACACCATGCAAAAGCAAAAAGGATGTTTTTTGTTTCTTGTCAACATATTTATTTGTATGGAAAGATTCAACTACAGATTGTATAATTATTTTTTTATTCCAGCGTCAACTGGTGTTTTTATACCGCTTCTTGTATGGTGGTCCTGTATTCTTAATATTCTCAACATGGATGTTTTAAACAATGTGACATCAACATCAGATATGAGGTTGCTACATATGAGCACAGTAATGTATTTTCTTTGCTCAATAAACGTTCCTTACTATCTGTGGTGAGGTACATTTGCATGATGCTTAAAGAAGGATTTCCTTAAGTGCCAATTAAAGCTGCTGATTTAGAATTATTGCATAGTTTATATCAGTGATTTTATTTTACACTGCTTTACAATACATCTTTGACTGTGTGAACGTGGCTCAATTTACCCTGACCATATTAATGCTCTACTCTCACAGATCCATCGGTTTCTCTGGCCACATGATGCAGCATTCCAATTAGCCAAAGGTGCATTGTTTGGGTTAGTTAAAGCACAATCACGACCCCACACAGGCTGACGCTTCCAAAACCTGTGAAAAGAAAACATAACCAAATAAAATAATGATTATGGGCTGGATTCAATTCGTATCGCGGAAGAGCCACGTTAAGATTTTAAAGGTAATAGTTTCCGACATGCAGCGTTGACCGTGAATGCAGTCTCGAAAGTGGGAACATTGATTTTCAATTGAGCTATAACGTGGCTCTTCCGCGATACGGATTGAATCCAGCCCTTAGTGAAGCGTTGTTCTAGGTAACATGCTTCTTTGTTGTATTTACATTGATTGGAATGTCCTTACCCATCAGTCAGATTCTGATGACGTCCATCAACCCAAAGCCATTGACCGTCTTCAGCTATGTCAGTCAGGCCGATCCAGTACCCATGATCTTCATCATAGTAGGCTTGAGTGTTGTTAAGAATGAATTCCTGAATGAGAAATTAATGAATCCACAAGTAGATACAAATAAATAAATAGGCTGCATTTAACAGTAATACACAGTTTTGGGAGGCAGCATTAGTGTCTAAACGTTATGGATAAATGCATCTTATTGGGTCCAAATGAAAGAGAATACGGTATGAAAGTACTTCCTGTTGTCAGTCCCCTACTTTTTTGAATGGGCTTCAAGCTTATATAATCAAATTCATGAAAAGGTGGTCATACACTGAGTGTACACAACATTAGGAACATATGCTCTTTCCATGACATAGACTGACCAGGTGAATCGAGGTGAAAGCTATGATCCCTTATGTCACTTGTTAAATCCACTTTAATCAGTGTAGATGAAGGGGAGGAGACAGATTAAAGAAGGATTTTAAGCCTTGAGACGTGTGCCATTCAGAGGGTGAATGTGCAAGACAAAATATTTAAGTGCCTTTGAACGGGGTATGGTAGTAGGTGCCAGGCACACCAGTTTGAGTGTGTCAAGAACTGCAACGTTGCAGTTTTTTAAAATACTCAACAGCTTCCCATGTGTATCAAGAACGGTCCACAACCCAAAGGACATCCAGCCAACTTGACACAACTGTGGGAAGCATTGTCAACATGGGACCAGCATCCCTGTGGAACGCTTCTGAACACCTTGTAGAGTCCATGCCCGACAAATTGAGGCTGTTCTGAGGGCAAAATGGGGTGCGACTTAATATTAGGAAGGTGTTCCTAACGTTTTGTACACTCAGTGTATAAGATATATATATACACAATTCTATTCGTATTCATGTATTAATTTGCTCATACCCGATTCCTTTTATCAAAATATTTGACGCTCAAGAAGTAAGACACATCGGCGAAAAGTCTTATTTGAAGCCCATTCTTAGCCTACAAAACAAGACAACAGGAAGTACCACTTTCATATGGTATAACAAAGAGCACAGTTGTAGCAGTGTTCATGAACTTAATGTTATGAGGGGGTTTCCTTGAACGTACAGTAGCTATATATCACATATTTTAATATGGTTCCTATTTCACTTTTTGGACATTTGTATTGCTTGAGTAACCCTTTAAAAGTTGTGTCCTACCTGTTCCTCTTGACTGTCTATGTCAACCAAATCGGCATTGTTGTTCTTGCAGTGCTGTCTGCTTCCTTGCCAGGTCCTCCAAAGGTGACCAAAGGGGACTTTAATGTGCAGAAACAGGTAACAACTGGATTGGAACAGCACCCAGCCAACTTGACAAGGTTTGCACTCTCTATCTGTGCAACATGAAACATGCAAAGGAATATAATAATAATATATACCATTTAGCAGATGCTTTTGTCCAAAGCGACTTACAGTAATGCGTGCATACATTTGTTGTACGAGTGGTCCTGGGAATGAAACCCACTATCCTGGCATTGCAAGTGCCATGCTCTATCAACTGAGCAACAGAGGACCACTACAACCAGCAACATACTGTTTTTGACATTTAAAGCAACATAAAGCATCACTGTGACATACATTCTGGACCATCAGCATATGAGACAATTCATATGAATGAGATAATATTAACTAGGATGTAAACTTTACCTTTGATGTTGGCATCTTTATATGGGCAGTAGTTATCAACTGGGAACTTCTTCAACTGAAATATGACCCCAAGAGTCCAATTGAGCCCATCTCTGTCTCTTGACAAGTTCATCCTCTCTGCCTTCAATTGCTGGTTTTCAGTAGACACATTGATGTAATCGCTCTGCAAAATGTGATTGGCTTCACTCAGCTTGCAGTAGAGATTCATTAGGTCCTGATTGGCTGCCAGTAGGGATATATGGTCATCTGTTAACTGCTCCAGTTCCTTCACCAGATTTGTGTTGTGCTCGGAGAGGGAGGTGCTGACTGTGTAGAGAGAAGGACATGCTTACTCAACCTGCACCTCTCCAAATTCCATATTATTTTGTCTTTATGATCCACATACTCACAGTAGACACAGAAAGGTATACTTGTTAACACCAACAGGACACAAAGAACTCCCAAACACACTGCCACTCCACGAAAGGGTTGAGAGTGGGGAGGAGGGCCATCCTTCACTAGGAATAGGCCCTCCTTCACTAGGAATAGCAAAGATAGGAGTGAATTATTATAGCCACATTTTAATATGCTTCATTAGTGAATCTGACAGTATGCCATTATTTGAAGGAGTCTAATACTTGAACAATAAATTGTGGATATTGATCTCTTATTCAACACACATGATGTGGCAGGACCAGGTTGACTGGGTGAACTCCCCCTTGCCTTTACTTCAACATATAGAGTTTCCACTTCCTTTTTCTCTTTTTTTGTGGGAGAGAGAGATAATTCATTAGTTTTTACTGTGGTAAGAATGTAACTTGTCACAGAGAGGTACTTGATCAAACCTTAATTTACAATACATTTGGCATCAACGTTCTCCAACACAGAATTGATAAAACATGAAAATAATCCGGAATAAATAGCTGCATAACTTGCTCGCTTGCTTTAAGCATCCTTCAATTTGAATAATTAAAATCATGGTGATTTAAATAAAACTGTTTTAGTGCTAGGTCTGGCAGTGAGAATTAGCTTAATTGATAGAAATGAACTAAAAGAGAGTAAGATAGACGAAGAGAGAAATAAATGCTAAGACTCACCTTTTGGTGAAGTAAAATTTGGATTTTTTAAAACCACTGTAGAATACTGCAACTCTTCTGGCATCCTTCAGATAAAAACATAGACAAACCATAACCAACGGTAGCATTCATTACTCCAGGACTTTTCAACAGGTGACTATCAGGAAAATAAAGGAAAAGGAGTTCTCTGTCTGCACTGATCGGTTGTATTTAAAGCAACAGGCTTACGTTTCAGCATTGGACGCATTCATAACAGCTTTTTCTTTATTTTCCAGTTTAATTAAATGTATGTATTTACCTGTTGAAGTGTCCAGGGGTGAAGAATGTTTTTTGGGATTTTCAAGTCCCTCAGTCAAGCACCTTATTACCTTTTTTGTTCAAGCTGAAGTGTGTTTGGTTACGCTTTCTTTCTACAAGTGTGACTAATGTTGTTATTATCCCCAGTAGGATCTGTATAAGTACTTCTGGGTTGACTCTGGTCTGCATTAATTACTCACAGATAATCTCCACCCAGCCGGCTCTCTCTCTGTAGCAATTGAGCCTGGGGACGAGGTTACTTCACAGACAAAAATGTCACTGTACAGATTCACACATTTGACTCAGGAAGTTATGTTTACCTGTCATGATCGTAACATCGTTGTGTGGTACTCAATATGGAAAACTGTACAGCTGTGGGAAACAGAAAGAACTATGTGCAGAAACAGAGATAGGATTGTCTTTCATTACTCTGTTGTGTTAATGTGAGCATACCTCTGAAGACTTGCCATACCCTCCTTACCAGTAGCGGTGCGTGGGTAAAATCACAGGGGAAGCCAATCCAGAAAAAAATTGCTGTAAATCAACCTTTGTGTTGTGATAATTGAGTTGTTTGCTCTATAAATCTTGTTAGTTCATATTCCTTCACACCGTAATATATAGGCAGAGACAATAAGAAGACACAGTGGCAGAATAAATTCAACCACACATTTGTTTCATTACAAAACTGGAGAGCAACATCTGTCCGGTGAAGTCCACAAAACATATTGCATGTAACAAACAGTTGCATGACCTACAGCATGGTCAAGCAAGGTAATGTTTCCGACATCTTTGGACAACTAAACAACTATTGATTTAGAACCACGGAGAGTTACCGCAAGTTGCAAAGAAAACCGTGTGTGTGTGTACAAGTAGAAAAAACATTTTGACTCACCCTACTTGTAGAGAAATGGCAATGCCATCCTCTTCTTTCATGTTGCCTAAATGGTCTATGACTCTGTCATACAGTACACGCTTTTACACTGAACGTAAATATTAAATGCAACACGCAACAATTTCAAAGATTTGACTGAGTTACAGTTCATATAAGGAAATCAGTCAATTGAAATAAATTAATTACGTCCTAATCTATGGATTTCACATGACTAATACAGATATGCATCTGTTGGTCACAGATACCGTTTAAAAAAAAGTAGGGGCGTGGATCAGTACACCAGTCAGTATCTGGTTTTTCCACCATTTGCCTCATGCAGTGCAACACATCTCCTTCGCATAGAGTTGACCAGGCTGTTGATTGTGGCCTGTGTAATGTTGTCCCACTCCTCTTCAATGGCTGTGCAAAGTTGCTGAATATTGGCTGGAACTGGAACATGCTGTCCTACACGTTGATCCAGAGAATCCCAAACATGCTCAGTGGGTGACATTGTCTGGTGAGTATGCAGGCCATGGAAGAAGTGGGACATTTTCAGCTTCCAGGGATTGTGTACAGATCCTTGCGACATGGGGCTGTGCATTATCATGCTGAAACATGAGGTGATGGTGTGGATGAATGGCACGACAATGGGCCTCAGGATCTCGTCACGGTATCTCTGTGCATTCAAATTGCCATCGATAAAATGCAATTGTGTTCATTGTCTTTAGCTTATACCTGCCCATACCATAACCACAGCGCCACCATGGGGCACTCTGTTCACAACGTTGACATCAGCAAACCACTTGCCCACACAAAGCCGTACATGCTGTCTGCCATCTGCCCAGTACAGTTGAAACTGAGATTCATCCATGAAGAGCACACTTCTCCAGCGTGCCAGTGGCCATCGAAGGTCAGCATTTGCCCTCTGAAGTTGATCACAATGCCAAACTGCAGTCAGATCAAGACCCTGGTAAGGACAACGAGCATACAGATGAGCTTCCCTGAGACGGTTTCTGACAGTTTGTGAAGAAATACTTCAGTTGTGCAAACCCACAGTTTCAACAGCTGTCTGGGTGGCTGGTCTCAGACAATCCCACAGATGAAGAAGCCGGATGTGGAGGTACTGGGTTGGCATGGTTACACGTGGTCTGTGGTTGTGAGGCCAGTTGGACGTACTGCCAAATTCTCAAAAATTAACATTAAATTCTCTGCATTCCTGCAGTCAGCATGTCAATTGCACACTCCCTCAAAATTTGAGACATCTGTGGCATTGTTCACATTTTAGAGTGGCCTTTTATCGTCTCCAGCACAAGGTGCACCTGTGTAATGATCATACTGTTTAATCATCTTCTTGATATTCCATACCTGTCAGGTGGATGAATTATCTTGGCAAAGGAGAAAGGCTCACTAACAGGGATGTGAACAAATTTGTGCACATTTGAGAGAAATTAGCCTTTTTGTACGTATGGAAATTACTGGGATCTTTTATTTCAGCTCATGAAACATGGGACCAACTATTTACATGTTGAGTTTATATTTTTGTTCAGTATAGTTTTTGTTTCCTAGGCTACCTGGCTAAAATGCTTGCTCTCTAGCCTAACTTCCTTTCATGGGCAACGATGCGCCAGGCCAGCTAGTTAACATTAGCATACTACATCTAGCTACATGTTGAACTTCCATCCTCTCAGGCCAGGGGCACAATGTATGAATTTATGGTTGGAGCAGAATCCCCATTATAATAATTGGTCAGTCTGGAGAAATAAGTAAAACCACAAGTCCAAATCCCTATCTCCTCCATGGCTAATTTAGGAAAGGGCCGATTGTGGCTAGCTAGCTAGCCACCGGAGGATAACAACACAATGAGATGCAACAATTCAAGTTTTTTTCTGTCAATAATGACATTTGGCTTGCAATGGGATTGGTCTGAACCCAAATCCAAACTGGCTTCCCTTGACACTGTTTTTTGGTACTACAGGACCATTCACAGCTTTCTTTTTTTAAAGGTAGTCCAAATTGTTGCTGGCTTCCCTTGCATTCAATGCTACAGGCAGCAACAATGTCATACTTTTTCTGACCAGACAGCATCAGATAGATACACTACACATACTGAGACAGAGGGGTGCTGTTTCGTCCGCTCAGATGCTTTCTCCGGTGAGATACATTCAGCCTCTTGCGAATTGAAGAACATTTATGAAACACAGAGAGACGAAAGATACAAAAGGATGTATGTTTTTTTTTCTTGGTCATTTTGTTTGGGAACCCTGGCTTCTCTTGGCATCCATGAATACACATAATTGCTCCTTATACAGAGACAGTCTTCTAAACAAAACAGTAATGTCAATGATATCGTGAATTTCTCCCAGTGACTGACAGACACTATTATGAAAAATAAGATGTTGTCCAAGAACAAAGAGGAGGCTCCAGAGGCTGAGGAGATGGAACACACTAACGATAGAGAAAACCAACCAATCAGAAACTGTAGAGGACTCCCCTCCAAAAAATAAAAAATAAATGGAATGCAGCAATAGAGGAGAGAGAGGAAGTGAGGACGGTGGAGGAGGAACCTAAAATAAAAGGTAAAATGAAAAAATGCAAAGAGGACAAACAGACAATAGGTGACAGGTTACACAATGAGTCCATACCTCAAAAAAATAAATCATATGTAACAAGATTGATGAGGACTTCAATGGTTGCCTAAGATTGTTGGAGAGGCAAAGAGGTCAACCATTTAGGAGCTTTTGGTCAGAGCTCCAATGTTCATTGCATCTCAAAGACAGATAAAACCATCATATGAAACACAGTATATTTTAATCTGGGCTCAATGGACAGTATTGCAACACCATTAACATAAAAAGGCTGTGTTGTTTCCTGCAAAAATTCAACAATAGACTTTATAGTGGAATGGATATTAGAAATATAAATGTTGCGTCAACTGGTGTTTATATACCTCTAAACACTGTGATATCAACATCAGATATGAGGTCACTAGATACAGTGAGGGAAAAAAGTATTTGATCCCCTGCTGATTTTGTACGTTTGCCCACTGACAAATACATGATCAGTCTATAATTTTAATGGTAAGTTTATTTGAACAGTGAGAGGCAGAATAACAACAAAAAAATCCAGAAAAATGCATGTCAAAAATTTTATAAAATGTATTTGCATTTTAATGAGGGAAATAAGTATTTGACCCCTCTGCAAAACATGACTTAGTACTTGGTGGCAAAACCCTTGTTGGCAATCACAGAGGTCAGACGTTTCTTGTAGTTGGCCACCAGGTTTGCACACATCTCAGGAGGGATTTTGTTCCACTCCTCTTTGCAGATCTTCTCCAAGTCATTAAGGTTTCGAGGCTGACATTTGGCAACTCAAACCTTCAGCTCCCTCCACAGCTTTTCTATGGGATTAAGGTCTGGAGACTGGCTAGGCCACTCCAGGACCTTAATGTGCTTCTTCTTGAGCCACTCCTTTGTTGCCTTGGCCGTGTGTTTTGGGTCATTGTCATGCTGGAATAACCATCCACGACCCATTTTCAATGCCCTGGCTGAGGGAAGGAGGTTCTAACCCAAGATTTGACGGTACATGGCCCCGTCCATCGTCCCTTTGATGCGGTGTAGTTGCCCTGTCCCCTTAGCAGAAAAACACCCCCAAAGCATAATGTTTCCACCTCCATGTTTGACGGTGGGGATGGTGTTCTTGGGGTCATAGGCAGCATTCCTCCTCCTTCGATTTTGGTCTCATCTGACCACAACAATTTCACCCAGTTCTCCTCTGAAGCATTCAGATGTTCATTGGCAAACTTCAGACGGCCCTGCTACAAGACCATGGTGCTTGCCTACGGAGCTGTGAGGGGAACGGCACCTCCGTACCTTCAGGCTCTGATCAGTCCCTACACCCAAACGAGGGCATTGTGTTCATCCACCTCTGGCCTGCTGGCTCCCCTACCTCTGCTGAAGCACAGTTCCCGCTCAGCCCAGTCAAAACTGTTCGCTGCTCTGGCACCCCAATGGTGGAACAAGCTCCCTCACGACGCCAGGACAGCGGAGTCACTCACCACCTTCCGGAGACATTTGAAACCCCACCTCTTTAAGGAACACCTGGGATAGGATAAAGTAATCCTTCTAACCCCCCCTTACCCCACCCCACCCCACCCCCCCCAAAAAAAAATTGGTGTTATCCCACTGGCTATAAGGTGAATGCACCAATTTGTAAGTCGCTCTGGATAAGAGCGTCTGCTAAATGACGTAAATGTAAATGTATATGTGCTTTCTTGAGCAGGCGGACCTTGCGGGCGCTGCAGGATTTCAGTCCTTCACGGTGTAGTGTGTTACCAATTGTTTTCTTGGTGACTATGGTCCCAGCTGCCTTGAGATCATTGACAATATCCTCCCGTGTAGTTCTGGGCTGATTCCTCACCGTTCTCATGATCATTGCAACTCCACGAGGTGAGATCTTGCATGGAGCCCCAGGCTGAGGCAGATTGACAGTTATTTTGTGTTTCTTCCATTTGCGAATAATCGCACCAACTGTTGTCACCTTCTCACCAAGCTGCTTGGCGATGGTCTTGTAGCCCATTCCAGCCTTGTGTAGGTCTACAACCTTGTCCCTGACATCCTTGAAGAGCTCTTTGGTCTTGGCCATGGTGGAGAGTTTGGAATCTGATTGATTGATTGATTGCTTCTGTGGACAGGAGTCTTTTATACAGGTTACAAACTGAGATTAGGAGCCCTTTAAGAGTGTGCTCCTAATCTCAGCTCGTTACCTGTATAAAAGACACCTGGGAGCCAGAAATCTTTCTGATTGAGAGGGGGTCAAATACTTATTTCCCTCATTAAAATGCAAATCAATTTATAACATTTTTGACATGCGTTTTTCTGGATTTTTTGGTTATTATTCTGTCTCTCACTGTTCAAATAAACCTACCATTAAAATTATAGACTGATCATTTCTTTGTCAGTGGGCAAACGTACAAAATCAGCAGGGGATCAAATACTTTTTTCCCTCACTGTATGAGCACAGTAATGTCCATGTTTTATTTTGGTTTCCTTACTTATCTGTGATGTCACACATTTGCATGATGCTTAAAGGGGCAATCTGCAGTTGCTACATACAATTTTAGGACATATAAATTAATGATATGTACCTGTGGATTCCTGAAGAATATAACTTATAAATGTCTCATGAGCTTAGTTCATCTGCCATTCTCCATCACAACCCAATATATAAGCTTGTTTTCCTCCAGTGTTTGTAATCAAAGAAAATGTAAACAAACACTCATAACATGGTTACAACCATAAAGTTTATATCATGGGTGGTCAGTCCTTGCACCCATAGCTCTTCTATGAATTTGACAGTGGCTACATTTCTCCAGCCCCATCCCTCAGCTTTTTACCAAAACAGGGGCGGGACACAAGCTTTGTTATTGTGTCAACTGCTGATTGCCGCTTTAAAGAAGAATTTCGTCAAGTGCCTAAAGCTGCTGATTTAGAAGTATTGCATAGTTTATAAAACTGACTGATTTTATAAAAAATTTAACTTCCATTTTATATATTACACTTGTACTTCATTCATTGTCAAAGTGAAGTTATTGATATTAAAGAAAATGTCCCTGATTTATATGAAAGCTCAAAACAAAACATACTTTTTAAAATACATTATAGCTACATCACAACAGATCCTTGATTGTTAACATGAAAAATTACAAAACAGACCCTTGTTGGGGTCAATTCGAATTCAAGTCAGCCAATGAACATTTTCCGATATTTACATACTGTTTTACCCACTTTATATGTATATACAGTACTGTACTTTAGTCAAGGTTCATCCTATATAACTACAGCTGCACACACCTTTTCTATACACACCACTATATATGTTTATTTATATTCCGGACTCTGACATTGATCGTCCTGATATTCCTTAATTCCTTTATTTAAATGTTTGGGATTTGTGTGATTTTTTTGTATTGTTAGGTATTGCAATAACATCTGCAAAATGTGTGTGCCCGACAAATAAAATGTGATTTCATGTAAATTAAAATCACTTCCTGAATTGAGTGAATTCGAATTGACCGCAACAAACAGATGCAGGGGTCGTTAAATTAGAAGAATACAACTCAATTTAATCCTGAAAGGAAGATGCAATAATATGAGTTTAGTATGTGAGCATACCTCTTAAGAGAGTGTCCCTGCAATTTAATCTGACCATTTTAATGCTCTACTCTCACAGATCCAACGGTTCTGCATGCTACACGATTCAGCATTCCAATTATCCAAAGGTGCATTCTTTGGGACAGTTAACGCGCAATCACCCCCAGTTTGTCTCTTCCAAAACCTGTGAAAAGAGAACACCACCATGAATGAAAAGAAATGACTGAATCAAAAAACGATTTAACAATGCTTCTTTGTTGTTTACACTGAATAAAATGTCCTTACCCATCAGTCTGATTCTGATTACTTCCATTAACCCAGAGCCATTGGCGGTCTTTAGCCATGTCAGTCAGGCCGATCCAGTACCCATGATCTTTATCATAGAAGTATTGAGTGTGGTTATGAATGAATTCCTTAATGAGAAGTGAGTGAAACCACAAATTAAGTGTTAGGATTTTTATTTTTTTTATTTTTTTTACAATAATTCACATTTTTGGGAGGCAGTGTGTAAATACAGGATCTAATGGATGTAATGAGGTCCAAATGAGAAAATAACAAAGAGCACAACAGGAAGTAGCATTGTAATGGGCTTTGTGCTTTTGTCTTTCAGTTATGACTGCTTTACCCTGAGCTCATAGATATCACACATTTTAATCTAGTTCCTATTTCACTTTTCATACATTTTCATTGTTTGAGTTACTTAAAGGTTGAGTGAATCTGTCCCTCTAATCTTTTGTTTGTACCATTGTCCCACCTGTTCCTCTTGGCTGCCAATGACAGCCAAATCAGCATTCTCTTGTTTGCAATATTGTTGGCTTTGTGTCCAGGTCTTCCATGGAGCGTCAGGGTGCAAAATCAGGTAACAACTTGATTTGAACAACATCCAGCCATCTTGACAAGAGTTACACTTTCTATCTGCAACAGAGAAGCACTACAGTATTAACGCTACAATATAAACAATATTAGTGTTTTTAATACTATATATTGATTTAAAGTGTAATATCTAATAAATAATGTATTTTAATGTACAAGAAAGGGGATTACCTCCTGTGTCATCTTTTTGTGAACAATATTTATTGACAGGAAAATCATCAAGCTGATATATGACCCGAAGATTCCAGTTCAGTCTATCCCTCTCTGTTGACATCTTTTCTTTCTCAGCCGCTAAACATTGGTTTGCAGTGTTTACATTGTTACAATCACTCTGCAAAATGTGATTGGCTGTACTCAGACAGAAAGACCTATTTACTCTATGATGTCATCCTGCGTCTTAGTCCATGCCGCTCTGTCATTGCTTGTCCATATATGTATATATTCTCAAATTCCATTCCTTACTTAGATTTGTGTGCATTGGGTATATGTTGTGAAATTGTTAGGTATTACTTGTTAGATATTACTGCACTGTCGGAGCTAGAAGCACAAGCATTTCGCTACACCCGCAATAACATCTGCTAAACACATGTGACAAATACAATTTGATTTGATTTGATTTTCACCACTCCAAAATCCATAATACTTTATTATCCACATACTCACAGTAGACACAGAGGCCTATAATGGCTGAAAGCAAGAGGACACAAAGAACCCCCAAACATACTGCCACTCCTCGAAAGGGTTGAGAGTGGAGAGCAGGCTTCTCATCCACTAGGAATAGCAAAGATAAGAGTCATGTTATTATAACCATAGTGTTAGCATAAGAATATACATTTAATGGTAAGCGTTATTCCATCATTTTATGAAATTTAATAATTGACAAATAAATTGTGGATAATTTGACTATGGTCTAGATTCAATCTGGACTGCGGAAGATCTGCGCTATAGCCAATTGTAATTTAAAGGCATACACGGAGACTGTATTCACAGTAAACGCTGCATATTTTGGGTCATTCGGAAATTACCTTAACATTTCTATCGAGCTAAACTTGTAAACCCGACCCTAGGCAACAGCAGTGACTAGGGCCCTCAAACTCAACTCTGGACCTCGAAGAATGGTGCCGGAGGAGATGGCTACCATTTTACGGCCCCCTAACCAATTTTGTGATTATGTTAATTTTTTCACATTATTTGTAATTTTTTCTGTACACCGTCTCTTCTGCTTCTGGATATCAAGACAGCGATTACTCACCTCGTATTGGACCAAGATTTTTTCTTCAACGAGTCGGACGCGAAGGATATTCTACAGACACCCAAAAAGGCCCAAATCCCCGTCATTCACATGAGAAAGAGACAGAGATATCGTGGACGTAGGTCGGGGTGCCTTGTAAGGATCCGACGGCGAGCGAGTAATCTGCCTCCTCTATCAGTCCTATTAGCCAATGTACAATCATTGGAGAACAAAATGGACGACCTACGATCAAGGATATCCTACCAACGGGACATTAAAAACTGTAATATCTTATGTTTCACCGAGTCATGGCTGAACGACGACATGGATAACATACAGCTGGCGGGATATACGCTACATCGGCAGGATAGAACGTAGTTGTCTATTTACCACCACAATTCGATGCTGGCACTAAGACTGCACTCAATGAGCTGTATAAGACCATAAGCAAACAGGAAAATGCTCATCCAGAGCCAGCGCTCCTAGTGGCCGGAGACTTTAATGCAGGGAAACTTAAATCCTTAAAAAAAAAACTCTAGACCACCTTCACTCCACACACAGAGATGCGTACAAGCTCTCCCTCACCCTCCATTTGGCAAATCTGACCATAATTATATCATCCTGATTCCTGCTTATAGGCAAAAACTAAAGCAGGAGGCACCAGTGACTCGGTTAATAAGGAAGTGGTCAGATGACGCAGATGCTAAGCTACAGGACTGTTTTGCTAGCACAGACTGGAATATATTCCTAGCTGGAGGGGTGCTTTCGTCTTATCTACCAACATAGACATGGCTCTAACTCCTCTAGCTCCACAGTGAGACAGGGTGCAGGCCAGGCAGCAGGCTTTTAGCCAGCCTGCCAGCTTAGTGGTGTCTGCCACTAGCACAGTCAGTGTAGTCAGCTCAGCTCAGCTATCCTCGATCTAGGTTGAGCAAAACTAAACATGGCGGTGTTTGCCTTAGCAATCTCACTGGAATAAAGACCTCCTCCATTCCTGTCATTATTGAAAGAGATTGTGATATCTCACATTTCGAAATAGGGCTACTTAATGTTAGATCCCTCACTTCCAAGGCAGTTATGGTCAATGAACTAATCACTGATCATAATCTTGATGTGATTGGCCTGACTGAAACATTGGCTTAAGCCTGATGAATTTACTGTGTTAAATGAGGCCTATCCTCCTGGTTACACTAGTGACCATATCCCCCGCGCATCCCGCAAAGGCGGAGGTGTTGCTAACATTTACGATAGCAAATGTCAATTTACCCCCGACAAAAATGACTGCATTTTCGTATTATGAGCTCCTAGTCATGAAATCTATGCAGCCTACTCAATCACTTTTTATAGCTACTGTTTACAAGCCTCCTGGGCCATATACAGAGTTCCTCACTGAGTTCCCTGAATTCCTATCGGACATTGTAGTCATGGCAGATAATATTCTAATTTTTGGTGACTTTAATATTCACATGGAAAAGTCCACAGGCCCAATCCAAAGGGCTTTCAGAGCCATCATCGACTCAGTGGGTTTTGTCCAACATGTCTCCGGACCTACTCATTGCCACAGTCATACCCTGGATCTAGTTTTGTCCCGTGGAATAAATATTGTGGATCTAAATGTTTTTCCTCATAACCCTGTACTATCGGACCACCATCTTATTACGTTTGCAATCGCAACAAACAATCTGCTCAGACCCCAACCAAGGACCATCAAAAGCTGTACTATAAATTCTCGGACAACCCAAAGATTCCTAGAGGCCCTTCCAGACTCCCTCCACTTACTCAAGGACATCGGGGTAGAATAATCAGTTAACGACCTAACTGAAGATCTAAATTTAACCTTGCATAATACCCTAGATGCAGTTGCACCCCTAAAAACAAAAAACATTTGTCAGAAGAAACTAGCTCCCTGGTATACAGAAAATACCTGAGCCCTGAAGCAAGCCTACAGAAAATTGGAACGGAAATGGCGCTCCACCAAACTGGAAGTCTTCCTACTAGCTTGGAAAGAAAGTATATTTCCAACCTAATTGAGGAGAATAAGAACAGACCAAAATGTATATTTGATACTGTCGCAAAGCTAACTAAAAAGCAGCATTCCCCAAGAGAGGATGCCTTTCACTTCAGCAGTGATGAATTCATGAACTTCTTCTTCAACGAAAAGATCATGATAATTAGAAAGCAAATTACAGACTCCTCTTTGAAACTGCGTATTTCTCCAAAGCTCAGCTGTCCTGAGTCTGCACAAAATTGCCAGTAACTAGGATCAATGGAGACACTCAAGTTTTTTAATCCTATATCTCTTGACACGTTCATGAAAATAGTCATGGCCTCTAAACCAGGGGTGTCAAACTCATTTTAGCTCAGGGGCCACATGGAGGAAAATCTATTCCCAAGTGGGCCGGACCGGAAAAATCATGGTATATATAACTTAAAAACAACAACTTCAGATTGTTTTCTTTGTTTTAATACGATCAACATACAACATAAAGCTGGAGTCTGAGGACAGTGTGTCCAAAATAGTACAAGCACAACATCACTATTAATCATAAAACACGTCAAGTTTATTTGAAAATTCTAAAGAAAAAGAACACACAAACACACAATGCCTCAGTGATTAACAGAACTGTTTCACAGATCACAGAACTATATCAGGGTGTCATTTCTCAGGCAGAAATGTAGATAAAAATAATGAAATCCTGTTCCCCAAACAAGTGCAAGAACCACAGAGTCAAGAATAGGTTAAATATACAAATAAAATAAAATCAATTAAAAACAATAGCACATCAACATAAAAACATATAAACATAAATCTGAAAGCGTTGCTCAAACTCCCGTAACAGTCCCGTTATTTTATCTTTGAACCGCTTCATGTCTGCCACATGTTGGGTCGCGCACACATTTTTCAGACAGGGGAAGTGAGCTGCATCACCACCGGCAAGTTGCGTCTCCCACAATGACAGCTTCAACTTGAAAGAACGTATGCTATCATAATACTGCGTGACAACTTTGTTGCGCCCTTGCAGCTGTTTGTTCAAGTTATTCAGGTGCTCTGTAACATCCACCATGAATGCAAGGTCCTGCATCCATTCTGCGGAATGAAATTCTAACACTGGTTTGCCCTTTTCTTCCATGAACTGTTCAATTTCTTCTCGTAAATCAAAGAAACGCCTCAGCACAGCACCTCGGCTTAACCATCTTACCTCAGTGTGGTATGGCAGGCCATAGATGTGGTCTTTCTGTCTGAGAAGGCTGTCAAACTGACGGTGATTCAGGCTTCTGGATCGGATGAAATTAACAGTTTGGATGACCACCTTCATGACGTTATACATCTTTAATGACTTGCAACACAAAGCCTCCTGGTGCAAAATACAGTGAAAAGTCAAAAAATCACGTCCTCCATTTGCAGATTGCACTTTCTCTCTGAACTTTGTCACAACGCCTGCTTTTTTCCCGATCATTGAGGGCGCACCATCTGTAGCCAGGCTGACAGCGCGGGACCAGTCTACTCCGACCCTATCCAGCGCGCCGACGAGTGCGGTAAAAATATCAGCTGCTGTCGTTGTATCTGTCATCGGCACCAACTCCACGAACTCCTCGGTGACGGTCAATGTGTCATCAACTCCGCGGATGAAAATGGCCAGTTGTGCAACATCTGTAATGTCCGTGCTTTCATCAATTGCAACCGAAAACGCAATAAATGACTTTACTTTTTGCTTCAACTGGCTGTCCAAATCCACTGAAAGATCGGAAATCCTGTCTGCAACTGTGTTTCTTGTCAGGCTGATATTTGCAAAAGCCTGCCGCTTTTCAGGGCACACAATCTCCGCTGCCTTCATCATGCATGTTTTTACAAATTCACCCTCACTAAATGGTTTTGTAGCCACTGCGATTTCATTAGCAATGAGGTAGCTAGCTTTCACTGCAGCGTCACTGATGTCTCGGCTGTGAGTAAACACAGACTGCTGTTTCTTCAGACCCGCCAACAGTTAATTCCCCTTCTCTCATCTCCGCTGTCCTTGAAAGTTGTCATATTTGTCGGCATGAAGACTCACATAGTGGCGACGAAGGTTATATTCTTTCAGCACTGCAACATGCTCTGAACACACCAAACATACAGCTTTCCCATTCAATTCCGTGAATAAATAGGATGACCATTTTTCTTGGAACACTCTGCACTCTGCGTCCACTTTTCTCTTTTTTGACAGAGACATATTGGGGCAATGAGGGTGCCAAAGCACATAATGTTAAAAGTAGAAGCCGTAATAAATATCGCGGGCAAAACAAAGTAGCTCATTGGCTGCACGTGCTTGACCTACTTGCTCTGCCCCAGTATAAACAGTTTGCTTGCTTAACACAATTGCTATTGCGCCATCCAGTGGACGCAAATGGAACAGCAGTTTATTTTATTGAAAGAATGCAGCACATTTTTATACTTTCCAAATGTTTTTTTGTTTGTTTTTTTATATATTTTTTTAATCATCTCGCGGGCCGGATTAAACCCGTTTGCGGGCCTGATCCGGCCCACGGGCCGGACGTTTGACACCCCTGCTCTAAACCTTCAAGCTGCATACTGGACCCTATTCCAACTAAACGACTGAAAGAGCTACTTCCTGTGCTTGGCCCTCCAATGTTGAACATAATAAATGGCTCCCTATCCACTGGATGTGTACCAAACTCACTAAAAGTGGCAGTAATAAAGCGTCTCTTGAAAAAGCCAAACCTTGACCCAGAAAATGTAAAAAACTATAGGCCTATATCGAATCTCCCATTCCTCTCAACATTTTTAGAAAAAGCTGTTGTGCAGCAACTCACTGCCTTCCTGAAGACAAAAAATGTATAAGAAACGCTTCAGTCTGGTTTTAGACCCCATCATAGCACTGAGACCGCACTCGTGAAGGTGGTAAATTACATTTTAATAGCGTCAGACCAAGGTTCTGCATCTGTCCTCGTGCTCCTAGACCTTAGTGCTGCTTTAGACACTATCGATCACCACATTATTTAGGAGAGATTGGAAACCTTAATTGGTCTACACAGACAAGTTCTGCCTGGTTTAGATCTTATCTGTCGGAAAGATATCATTTAGTCTCTGTGGATGGTTTGTCCTCTGACAAATCAATTGTACGTTTCGGTGTTCCTCAAGGTTACGTTTTAGGACCACTATTGTTTTCACTATATATTTTACCTCTTGGTGATGTCATTCGGAAACACAATGTTAACTTTCATTGCTATGCGGACGACACACAGCTCTACATTTCGATGAAACATGGTGAAGCCCCAAAATTGCCTACCTTGGAAGCATGTGTTTCATACATAAGGAAGTGGATGGCGGCACATTTTTTACTTTTAAACTCGGACAAAACAGAGATGCTAGTTCTAGGTCCCAAGAAACAAAGAGATCTTCTGTTGGATCTGAAAATTCATCTTGATGGTTGTACAGTTGTCTAAAAAAAACCTGCGTTACTCTGGACCCTGATCTCTCTTTTGACGAACATATCAAGAATATTTCAAGGACAGCTTTTTTCCATCTACGTAACATTGCAAAAATCTGAAACGTTTTGTCCAAAAATGATGCAAAAAAGCTCATCCATGCTTTTGTCACTTCTAGATTAGACTACTGCAATGCTCTACTCTCTGGCTACCCGGATAAAGCACTAAATAAACTTCAGTTAGTGCTAAACCCAGCTGCTAGAATCTTGACTAGAACCCAAAAATTTGATCATATTACTCCAGTGCTAGCCTCTCTACACTGGCTTCCTGTTAAGGCTAGGGCTGATTTCAAGGTTTTACTGCTAACCTACAAAGCATTACATGGGCTTGCTCCTATCTATCTCTCCAATTTGGTCCTGCCGTACATACCTACATTGTCCCTAGAATTTCTAAGCAAACAGCTGGAGGCAGGGCTTTCTCCTATAGAGCTAAATTTTTATGGAATGGTCTGCCTATCCATGTGAGAGACGCAGACTCGTTCTCGACCTTTAAGTCTTTACTGAAGACTAATCTCTTCAGTAGGTCCTATGATTGAGTGCAGTCTGGCCCAGGGGTGCGAATGTGAACAGAAAGGCACTGGAGCGACAAACCGCCCTTGCTGTCTCTGCCTGGCCAGTTCCTGTCTCTCCATTGGGATTCTCTGCCTCTGACCCTATTATGGGGGCTGAGTCACTGGCTTACTGGTGCTTTCCATGCCGTCCCTAGGAGGGGTGCATCACTTGAGTGGGTTGAGTCCCTGATGTGATCTTCCTGTCCGGTTTGTCACTCCCTCAGGCTCATGCAGTGGAGGAGATATTCGTGGGCTATACTCAGCCTTGTCTCAGGGTAGTAGGTTGGTGGTCTGTTGATATCCCTCTGGTGGTGTGGGGGCTGTGCTTTGGCAAAGTTGGTGGGGTTATATCCTGCCTGGTTGGCCCTGTCTGGGGGTATTGTCGGACCCCCCCTGTCTCAGCCTCCAGTATCTATGCTGCAATAGTCTATGTGCCGGGGGGGCTAGGGTCAGTCTGTTATATCTGGTGTTATTCTCCTGTCTTATCCGGTGTCCTGTGTGAATTTAAGTATGCTCCCTCTAATTCTCTCTCTCTCCCTATCTCCATCCCATCCCGGAGGACCTGAGCCCTAGGACCATGCCTCAGGACTACTTGGCCTGATAACTCCTTGCTGTCCCCAGTCCACCTGGTCGTGCTGCTGCTCCAGATTCCACTCTTCTGCCTGCGGCTATGGAACCCTGACCTGTTCACCGGACATGCTACCTTGTCCCAGACCTGCTGTTTTCAACTCTCTCTCTCTACCGCACCTGCTATTTCAACCTCTAATTGCCCGGCTATGAAAAGCCAAGTGACGTTTACTCCTGATGTACTGACCTGTTGCAACCTCTACAACCACTGTGATTATTATTTGACCCTGCTGGTCATCTATGAACATCTTGGAAATCTGGCCTTAATGGCCATGTACTGTTATAATCAACACCCGGCACAGCCAGAAGGGGACTGGCCACCCTCAGAGCCTGGTTCCTCTCTAGGTTTCTTCCTAAGTTTCTGCCTTTATAATAATAATAATAATATGCCACTTAGCAGACGCTTTTATCCAAAGCGACTTACAGTCATGCGTGCATACATTTTTGTGTATGGGTGGTCCCGGGAATCGAACCCACTACCCTGGCATTACAAGCGCCGTGCTCTACCAGCTGAGCTACAGAGGACCTTTCAAGGGAGTTTTTCCTAGCCACCGTGCTTCTACATCTGCATTGCTTGCTGTTTGGGGTTTTAGGCTGGGTTTCTGTATAGCACTTTGTGACATTTGCTGATGTAAAAAGGGCTTTATAAATAACATTTGATTGATTGATTGATTGATTGATTCTTCCGATGGCATTGAGGAGAACACCACATCAGTCACTGGCTTCATCAATAAGTGCATCGATGACGTCGTCCCCACAGTGACCGTATGTACATACCCCAACCAGAAGCAATGGATTACAGGCAACATCCACACTGAGCTAAAGGGTAGAGCTGCCACTTTCAAGGAGCAGGACTCTAACCCGGATTCTTATAAGAAATCCCGCTATGCCCTCTGACGGACCATCAAACAGGCAGAGTCAGTGCAGGACTAAGATTGAATCATACTACACCAGCTCCGACACTCGTCGGATGTGGCAGGGCTTGCAAACTATTACAGACTACAAAGGGAAGCACAGCCGCGAGCTGCCCAGTGACATGAGCCTACCAGACGAGCTAAATCACTTCTATGCTCGCTTCGAGGCAAGCAACACTGAAGCATGCATGAGAGCATCAGCTGTTCCGGATGACTATGTGATCACGCTCTCCGTAGCCGATGTGAGTAAAACTTTTAAGCAGGTCAACATTCACAAGGCCGCATCGCTATACGGATTACCAGGACGTGTACTCCGAGCATGCGCTGACCAACTGGCAAGTGTCTTCACTGACTGAGTCTGTAATACCAACATGTTTCAAGCAGACCACCATAGTCCCTGTGCCCAAGAACACTAAGATAACCTGCCTAAATGACTACCGACCCATAGCACTCACATCTGTAGCCATGAAGTGCTTTGAAAGGCTGGTCATGGCTCACATCAACACCATTATCCCAGAAACCCTAGACCCACTCCAATTTGCATACTGCCCCAACAGATCCACAGTTGATGCAATCTCTATTGCACTCCACACTGTCCTTTCCCACCTGGACAAGAGGAACACCTACGTGAGAATGCTATTCATTGACTACAGCTCAGCGTTCAACACCATAGTGCCCTCAAAGCTCATCACTAAGCTAAGGACCCTGGGACTAAACACCTCCCTCTGCAACTGGATCCTGGACTTCCTGATGGGCCGCCCCCCAGGTGGTAAGGGTAGGTAACAACACATCTGCCACGCTGATCCTCAACACGGGGGCCCCTCAGGGGTACGTGCTCAGTCCCCTCCTGTACTCCCTGTTCACCCATGACTGCATTGCCAGGCACGACTCCAACACCATCATTAAGTTTGCCTACGACACAACAGTGGTAGGCCTGATCACCGACAGCAATGAGACAGCCTATAGGGAGGAGGTCAGAGACCTGGCCGTGTGGTGCCAGGATAACAACCTCTCCCTCAACGTGATCAAGACAAAGGAGATGATTGTGGACTACAGGAAAAAAAGAGGACTGAGCACGCCCCCATTCTCATCGACGGGGCTGTAGTGGAACAGGTTGAGAGCTTCAAGTTCCTTGGTGTCCACATCACCAACAAACTATTATGGTCCAAACACACAAAGACAGTCGTGAAGAGGGCACGACAAAGCCTATTCCCCCTCAGGAGACTGAAAAGATTTGGCATGGGTCCTCAGATCCTCAAAAAGTTCTACAGCTGCACCATCGAGAGCATCCTGACTGGTTGTATCACTGCCTGTTATGGCAACAGCTCGGCCTCCGACCGCAAGGCACTAAAGAGGGTAATGCGTACGGCCCAGTACATCACTGGGGAAAAGCTTCCTGCCATCCAGGACCTCTATACCAGGCGGTGTCAGAGGAAGGCCCTAAAAATTGTCATAGACTCCAGCCACCCTAGTCATAGACTGTTCTCTCTGCTACCGCACGGCAAGCGGTACCGGAGCGCCAAGTCTAGGTCCAAAAGGTTTCTTAACAGCTTCCTCCCCCAAGCCATAATAATCCTGAACAGCTAATCATTGTAAGGTCTACACCTGCTGTATTTGGCGCATGTGGCAAAAAAAATTGATTTGATTTGATTGCATTTTTTCATTGTTCCCCTCTAATAAGAGACTGATTTAGACCTGGGACACCAGGTGTGTGCAGTTAGTTATCAGGTAGAACAGAAAACCAGCAGGCTCCGGATCTCATAGGGTAAGAGTTGAGTAACCCTGGACTAGGGTCTGGTTTCAATGACAGACTCTTTTGGCAACTTTGATGAGGGAAAAAAATATAATCCAGGCTGGATCCTCTTCAGACAGAAAACGTGCCCTACAAATCATGAGGCAGGCATGCCAGAATGTTGCGATTCAAAACCGAAGTTTGCAGGCAAAACCTTTGCATCAACTACCTTCACCAAAATGACTGCAAACTAGCCACTTGCAACAGGCACTCATTAAAAATAACCTATGTGATCTCCATCTCACTAGCTACTATTTGGTATTTTATTCAAGTTCTATTACGTTCTATTATGTACAGATGGTGTTAAGCCGGAACATTTGAAAATTGTGGGAGGCAACCCGGATGTCTAGCGAGACTAATCGCAGTTCGGATTGAATCTAGCTCTATCTCTCGAACACACCTGCTGTGGCAGGACTTTGTTGAGTGACTGCACTTCCCTTAGCCTTTACTTCATCATATACTGTTTCTTCCTCTTTTTTCTCTGTGGGGAAGAGAAAGGGTCACACATACATATCCAATAATATTAACCCATTTGTTCTGAAATTTTTCTCAGACATGCCACTATGCAAATCTTAATCCATAGTGCTTTAAAAAATATATATATATATATATATATACAGTGGAGAGAACAATAATTTGATACACTGCCGATTTTGCAGGTTTTCCTACTTACAAAGCATGTAGAGGTTTGTAATTTTTATCATAGGTACACTTCAAGTGTGAGAGACGGAATCTAAAACAAAAATCCAGAAAATCACATTGTATGATTTTTAAGTAATTAATTTGCTTTTTATTGCATGACATAAGTATTTGATACATCAGAAAAGCAGAACTTAATATTTGGTACAGAAACCTTTGTTTGCAATTACAGAGATCATACGTTTCCTGTAGGTCTTGACCAGGTTTGCACACACTGCAGAAGGGATTTTGGCCCACTCCTCCATACAGACCTTCTCCAGATCCTTCAAGTTTCGGGGCTGTCGCTGGGCAATACGGACTTTCAGCTCCCTCCAAAGATTTTATTTTGGGTTCAGGACTGGAGACTGGCCAAGCCACTCCTTAGTTGCCCTGGCTGTGTGTTTCGGGTCATTGTCATGCTGGAAGACCCAGCTACGACCCATCTTCAATGCTTTTACTGAGGGAAGGAGGTTGTTGGCCAAGATCTCGCGATACACAGGTAACGAGTTCATACAGGTGCAGTTAATACAGGTAATGAGTGGAGAACAGGAGGGCTTCTTAAAGAAAAAATAACAGGTCTGTGACAGCTGGAATTCTTACTGGTTGGTAGGTGATCAAATACTTCTGTCATGCAATAAAATGCAAATTAATTACTTTAAAATCATACAATGTGATTTTCTGGATTTTTGTTTTAGATTCCAGTCAAAAATTTGGACACACAAATTTCAGGGCTTTTCTTTATTTTTTACAATTTTTTACATTGTAGAATAATAGTGAAGAAATCAAAACTATGAAATAACACATATAGAATCATGTAGTAACCACAAAAGTGAGATTATAGATTCTTCAAATAGGCACCCTTTGCCTTGATGACAACTTTGCACACTCTTGGCATTCTCTCAACCAGCTTCATGAGATAGTCACCTGGAATGCATTTCAATTAACAAGTGTGCCTTCTTAAAAGTTAATTTGTGGAATTTCTATCCTTCTTAAAGTGTTTGAGCCAATCATTTATGTTGTGACAAGTTGGGGGGGTATATAGAAGATAGCCCTATTTAGTAAAAGACCAAGTCCATATTATGGCAAGAACAGCTCAAATAAGCAAAGAGAAATTACAGTCCATCATTACTTTAAGACATGAAGGTCAGTCAATACGGAACATTTCAAGAACTTTGAAAGTTTCTTCAAGTGCAGTCGCAAAAACCATCAAGCGCTATGATGAAACTGCTCTCATGAGGACCGCCACAGGAATGGAAGACCCAGAGGTACCTCTGCTGCAAAGGATAAGTTCATTAGAGTTACCAGCCTCAGAAATTGCAGCCTAAATAAATGCTTCACAGAGTTCAAGTCACAGACACATCTCAACATCAACTGTTCAGAGGGGACTGTGTGAATCAGGCTTTCATGGTCAAATTGCTGCAAATAAACCACTACTAAAGGACACCAATAAGAAGAAGATACCTTCTTGGGCCAAGAAACACGAGCAATGGACACTAGACTGGTGGAAATGTGTCCTTTGGTCTGGAGTCCAAATTTGAGATGTTTGGTTCCAACCGCTGTGTCTTTGTGAGACACGGTGTGGGTGAACGGATGATCTTCGCATGTGTAGTTCCCACCATAAAGCATGGAGGAGGTGTTATGGTGTGGGGGTGCTTTGCTGGTGACACTGTGATTTTTTTAGAATTCAAGGGACACTTAACCAGCATGGCTACCACAGCATTTTGGTGCGATACGCCATCCCATCTGGTTTGGGCTTAGTGGGACAATCATTTGTTTTTCAACAGGACAATGACCCAACACACCGCCAGGCTGTGTAAGGGCTATTTTACCAAGAAGGAGAGTGATGGAGTGCTGCATCAGATGACCTGGCCTCCACAATCCCCCGACCTCAACCCGATTGAGATGGTTTGGGATGAGTCGGGCGGAAGAGTGAAGGAAAAGCAGCCAACAAGTGCTCAGCATATGTGGGAACTCCTTCAAGACTGTTGGAAAAGCATTCCAGGTGAAGCTGGTTGAGAGAACGCCAAGAGTGTGCAAAGCTGTCATCAAGGCAAAGGGTGGCTATTTGATTTGTTTAATACTTTTTTTGAAGAATCTCAAATATAAAATATGTTTTGATTTGTTTAACACTTTTTTGGTTACTACATGATTCCATATGTGTTATTTCATAGTTTTGATGTCTTCAATATTCATTCTACAATGTAGAAAATAGTAAAAATTAAGAAAAACCCTTGAATGAGTAGGTGTGTCCAAACTTTTGACTGGTACTGTATATATATATATACACTGCTCAAAAAAATAAAGGGAACACTTAAACAACACAATGTAACTCCAAGTCAATCACACTTCTGTGAAATCAAACTGTCCACTTAGGAAGCAACACTGATTGACAATAAATGTCACATGCTGTTGTGCAAATGGAATAGACCACAGGTGGAAATTATAGGCAATTAGCAAGACACCCCCAATAAAGGACTGGTTCTGCAGGTGGTGACCACAGACCACTTCTCAGTTCCTATGCTTCCTGGCTGATGTTTTGGTCACTTTTGAATGCTGGCGGTGCTTTCACTCTAGTGGTAGCATGAGACGGAGTCTACAACCCACACAAGTGGCTCAGGTAGTGCAGCTCTTCCAGGATGGCACATCAATGCGAGCTGTGGCAAGAAGGTTTGCTGTGTCTATCAGCGTAGTGTCCAGAGCATGGAGGCGCTACCAGGAGACAGGCCAGTACATCAGGAGATGTGGAGGAGGCCGTAGGAGGGCAACAACCCAGCAGCAGGACCGCTACCTCCGCCTTTGTGCAAGGAGGAGCAGGAGGAGCACTGCCAGAGCCCTGCAAAATGACCTCCAGCAGGCCACAAATGTGCATGTGTCTGCTCAAACGGTCAGAAACAGACTCCATGAGGGTGGTATGAGGGCCCGACGTCCACAGGTGGGGGTTGTGCTTACAGCCCAACACCGTGCAGGACGTTTGGCATTTGCCAGAGAACACCAAGATTAGCAAATTCACCACTGGCGCCCTGTGCTCTTCACAGATGAAAGCAGGTTCACACTGAGCACATGTGACAGACGTGACAGAGTCTGGAGACGCCGTGGAGAACGTTCTGCTGCCTGCAACATCCTCCAGCATGACCGGTTTGGCGGTGGGTCAGTCATGGTGTGGGGTGGCATTTCTTTGGGGGGCCGCACAGCCCTCCATGTGCTCGCCAGAGGTAGCCTGACTGCCATTAGGTACCGAGATGAGATCCTCAGACCCCTTGTGAGAACATATGCTGGTGCGATTGGCCCTGGGTTCCTCCTAATGTAAGACAATGCTAGACCTCATGTGGCTGGAGTGTGTCAGCAGTTCCTGCAAGAGGAAGGCATTGATGCTATGGACTGGCCCCGCCCGTTCCCCAGACCTGAATCCAATTGAGCACATCTGGGACATCATGTCTTGATCCATCCACCAACGCCACGTTACACCACAGACTGTCCAGGAGTTGGCCATCCGCCACCTCATCAGGAGCATGCCCAGGCGTTGTAGGGAGGTCATACAGGCACGTGGAGGCCACACACACTACTGAGCCTAATTTTGACTTGTTTTAAGGACATTACATCAAAGTTGGATCAGCCTGTAGTGTGGTTTTCCACTTTAATTTTGAGTGTGACTCCAAATCCAGACCTCCATGGGTTGATACATTTGATTTCCATTGATAATTTTTGTGTGATTTTGTTGTCAGCACATTCAACAATCTAAGAAAAAAGTATTTAATAAGATTATTTCATTCATTCAGATCTAGGATGTGTTATTTTAGTGTTCCCTTTATTTTTTTGAGCAGTGTATATATATATAGACACATACAGTGCATTCGGAAAGTATTCAGACCTTTTTCACATTTTGTTATGTTACAACCTTATTCCTCATCAATCTACCCCATAATGACAAAGCAAAAACAAGTTTCTAGAAATGTTTGCAAATGTATTTTAAATAAAAACAGAAATATCACATTTACATAAGTACCCTTTACTCAGTACTTTGTTGAAGCACCTTTGGCAGTATCTCCCGAGTGGCGCAGTGGTCTAAGGCACTGCATCGCAGTGCTAGCTGTGCCACTAGAGATCCTGGTTCAAATCCAGGCTCTGTCGTAGCCGGCCGCGACCGGGAGACCCATGGGGCGGCGCACAATTGGCCCAGGGTAGGGGAGGGAATGGCCGGCAGGGATGTAGCTCAGTTGGTAGAGCATGGTGTTTGCAACGCCAGGGTTGTGGGTTCGATTCCCACGGGGGGCCAGTATGAAAAATAAAAATGTATGCACTCACTAACTGTAAATCGCTCTGGATAAGAGCGTCTGCTAAATGACTAAAATGTAATGTAAATGCAGCGATTACAGCCTCAAGTCTTCTTGGGTATGATGCTACAAGCTTGGCACACCTGTATTTGGGGAGTTTCTCCCATTCTTCTCTGCAGATCCTCTCAAGCTCTGTCAGGTTGGAAGGGGAGCGTCGCTGCACAGCTATTTTCAGTCCGGGCCCTGGCTGGGCCACTCAAGGACATTCAGAGACTTGTCCCGAAGTCACTCCTGCGTTGTCTTGGCTGTGTGCTTAGGGTTGTTGTCCTGTTGGAAGGTGAACCTTCGCCCCAGTCTGAGATCCTGAGCGGTCTGGAGCAGGTTATCATCAAGGATCTCTCTGTACTTTGCTCCGTTCACCTTTCCCTCGATCCTGACTAGTCTCCCAGTCCCTGCCACTGTAAAACAAATCCCCACAGCATGATGCTGCCACCACCATGCTTCACCATAGGCATGGTGCCAGGTTTTCTCCAGACGTGACGCTTGGCATTCAGGCCAAAGAGTTCAATCTTGGTTTCATCAGACCATTGAATCTTGTTTCTCATGGTCTGAATCCTTTAGGTGCCTTTTGGCAAACTCCAAACGGGCTGTCATGTGCCTTTTACTGAGGAGTGGCTTCCGTCTGGCCACTCTACCATAAAGGCCTGATTGGTGGAGTGCTGCAGAGATGGTTGTCCTTCTGGAAGGTTCTCCCATCTCCACAGAGGAACTCTGTAGCTCTGTCAGAGTGACCATCGAGTTCTTGGTCACCTCCCTGACCAAGGCCCTTCTCCCCCGATTGCTCAGTTTGGTCGGGCGGCCAGCTCTAGAAAGAGTCTTGGTGGTTCCAAACTTCTTCCATTTAAGAATGATGGAGGCCACTGTGTTCTTGGGGACCTTCAATGCTGCAGAAATGTTTTGGTACCCTTCCCCAGATCTGTGCCTCGACACAATCCTGTCTCGGAACTCTACGGACAATTCCTTCGACCTCATGGCTTGGTTTTTGCTCTGACATGCAACTGTGGAACCTTATATAGACAGGTGTGTGCCTTTCTAAGTCATGTCCAATCAATAAAATGTACCACAGGTGGACTCCAATCAAGTTGTAGAAACATCTCAAGGATGATCAATGGAAACAGGATGCACCTGAGCTCAATTTCGAGTCTTAAAGCAAAGGGTCTGAACACTTATGTTAACCTCTATGGGATCGGTGTCCTGTATATGGGACGGTTGAGCTAACGTGCGCTAATGTGATTAGCATGACTGTTGTAAGTAACAGCAAACTTTCCAGGACATAGACAAGTCTTATATGGGCAGAAAGCTTAAATTCTTGTTAGTCTAACTGCACTGTCCAATTTACATTAGCTATTACAGTGAAAAAAAAACATGCTATTGTTTGAAGAGAGTACACAACAACAAAAAATTTATCACAGCAACTGGTTTGATACATTCACCTCTGAAGGTAAATAATGTACTTACATTCAGTAATCTTGCTCTGATTAGTCATTCTAAGGATCCCAAAAATAAAATGTAGCATAGTTTTGTTTGATAAAATCAATTTTTATATTCAAATGTAGGAACTGGGTTCTACAGTTTGAACCCCTGCTGTCTCTGGCACCACACCCACCCCGCCTGGCCATCTAGATATGTGAAAGTTAGTGTATAAGCTAATGACCCATCATGTTGACATTCCTGGGAGTGTGTAAAATTACATTTTGTATTACCATATCATTTTTGTATGTTCTCTATAGTTATGTACTTGAAAATCTATCAATTGACCAATTCGGCACATTTGGGCAGACTTGATACAAAATAGTCCAGTATTGCAATGCCTCACTGGATCAATCTGAAACTTTGCACACACACTGCTTCCATCTAGTGGCCAAAATCTAAATTGCGCCTAAACTGCAATATTATATTTTGGCCTTTCTCATTTCAAAGATGGAACAAAAAAAACCCAGTTTTTCTGTTTGTATTATCTTTTACCAGATCTAATGTGTTATATTCTCCTACATTAATTTTACATTTCCACAAACTTCTAAGTGTTTCCTTTCAAATAGTATCAATAATATGAATATCCTTGCTTCAGGTCCTGAGCTACACGCAGTTAGATTTGGGTATGTCATTTTAGGAGAAAATTGAAATAAAGGGTCCGATACTTAAGAGGTTAGTAAGGTATTTCTGTTTTACATTTTTTATAAATGTGCAAAAATTTCAAAACAACTATTTTCGCTTTGTCATTATGGGGTATTGTGTGTAGATTTACGAGGTAAAAATTGTTTTAATCCATTTTACAATAAGGCTGTAACGTAACAATTTGTGGTAAAAGTCAAGGGGTCTGAATACTTTCTAAATGCACCGTATATATATATATAAAGATTTAAAAGTATGTAAAAAACGTATGTTTTATTCTCTGTCAATTGTGACCGATGTGAGCATGCAGTGAGTGCACTGCCTATAATAAAATTAACAAACATTTACACCTATTCCTCAGCCCCAATATCTATATACATCAGGCCACTTACCCACACACCTATACCCAATTAACCACACACCCATCCCTGTTACCCCCATGCTCTAACCCTAATACCCACATGCCAATACCCTAATATTGATTAAATCAAGTACTGATACACCCATATCCTAGCCTTAAATGCCCTATTTGTTACTCATAGACCATGGCATGCATTAATCATGTCACAGGAAACTATTTCACTGTTTCATCTGACTGAGAGGAGGAAGTTATGTTGACCTGTCATGATGGTACTGTCATGATGCTACTGAATGGCACTGCAGTACTCAGTATGAAAAGCTGTATGGAAAGCCGTAAGCCTACAACTGTGAATGGAAATGAGAAATAGTTTTGTACAGAAACAGAAATCGGAGTGTCTCTAATTCTTTGCTCACTTGTTTTAGTGTGAGGATACCTCTGAAGGCCTTCCATATCCTCCTCATACCCTCTAGTCACTGGTTGATTGAGAAGTGTATTGTGAAGTTGACCCACATTGTGGTTCACAAGTTAAAAGGAAATGCCCTGACTTGCTAAGGCATCAGAATATTTAGAAATGTGTTTCCTATTTGTCTGTCTGTAACAGTCATTTCCCATATGTCTGCAATAGAGCTTCAGTAAGGGATAGTGGGGTAAGTTGAGCCATTTTTTTTTTTTACATTCAGCATATAGTATTCTTTCTAACAAAGATACCCCTGGGTATGGGGTAAGTTGAGCGGCGGGACAGGGTATGTATGTTAAGCCGCCTACAAATGTATGTACTGAATGAAATATTACCACTACTTTTCTAAAACAATTTCAATTTTTTATTTCCCAAACACATTTCTACACAATCACAATCACTTTTAGCCTTTTAATCATTTTAAGTATATTTTAACACAGACTTAACACCTAACAATCTTTTGTAGCCCTTTCTTGCAGTCAAATGACCTAGTGGCCTTATGTGTGTAACGTTATTAATATTGTTCATAATTAAAAAACATTTTTTTTTTTTTTAAACAGACGAAAATCCAGTGTTTCTATGTCAAGCGGTTTTGTTATATTTCAGTCTTCTGTGATGTATATAGAGTGTAATATTGGGATGCAAACTCAAAATTGAATACATTCCAACTCTATATCTGACATGGTACAGGTGTCTTCTTTTTTTAAGGCCAAAACTATGTGTGTGAGATGTATACTTTTGTTTCAAAGTAGATTTGTTTAAGACTACTTAGAAACACTCTGTGTGACCCTGATTTATCCCCCTGCAGTAAAAGGTTAAACACTTTTAACACAGGCCAGGCCCTGTTGTTACCTTACAGTGCCTTCAGAAAGTATTCAGACCCCTTGACTTTTTCCACATTTTGTTACGTTACAGCCTTATTCTAAAATTGATTAAAATAAAATTTTCCTTATCAATCTACACACAATACCCCATAATGACAAGGCGAAAACAGGTTTTTAGAAATGTTTGCAAATGTTTTAAAAATAAAAAACAGAAATAACTTATTTACATCAGTATTCAGGCCCTTTGCTATGAGACTTGACATTGAGCTCAGGTGCATCCTGTTTTCATTGATCATCCTTGAGATGTTTCTACAACTTGATTGGAGTCCACCTGTGGTAGATTCAATTGATTGGACATGATTTGGAAAGGCACACACCTGTCTATATAAGGTCCCACAGTTGACAGTGCATGTCAGAGCAAAAACCAAGCCATGAGGTCGAAAGAATTGTCCGTAGAGCTCCGAGACAGGATTGTGTTGCGGCACAGATCTGGGGAAAGGTACCAAAACATTTCTGCAGCATTGAAGGTCCCCAAGAACTCAGTGGCCTCCATCATTCTTAAATGGAAGTTTGGAACCACCAAGACTCTCCCTAGAGCTGTCTGCCCGGCCAAACTGAGCAATCGGGGGAGAAGGACCTTGGTCAGGGAGGTGACCAAGAACTCGATGGTCAATCTGACAGAGCTCCAGAGTTCCTCTGTGGAGATGGGAGAACCTTCCGGAAGGACAACCATCTCTGCAGCACTCCACCAATCAGGCCTTTATGGTAGAGTGGCCAGACGGAAGCCACTCCCCAGTAAAAGGCACATGACAGCCGGCTTGGAGTTTGCCAAAAGAAACCTAAAGACTGTCAGACCATGAGAAACCAGATTTTCTGGTCTGATGAAACCAAGATTGAACTCTTTGGCCTGAATGCCAAGTGTCACGTCTGGAGGAAACCTGGCTCAATCCCTTGGGTGAAGCATGGTGGTGGCAGCATCATGCTGTGGGGATGTTTTTAAGCGGCAGGGACTGGGAGACTAGTCAGGATCGAGGGAAAGATGAATGGAGAAAAGTACAGAGAGAACCTTGATGAAAACCTGCTCCAAAGCCCTCAGGACGTCAGACTGGGGCGAAGGTTCAGCTTCCAATAGGACAACGACCCTAAGCACACAACCAAGACAACGTAGGAGTGGCTTCGGGACAAGTCTCTGAATGTCCTTGAGGGGCCCAGCCAGAGCCCGGACTTGAACCCGATCAAACATTTCTGGAGAGACCTGAAAATAGCTGTGCTGCGACGCTCCCCATCCAACCTGACAGAGCTTGAGAGGATCTGCAGAGAAGAATGAGCGAAACTCCCCAAATACAGGTGTGCCAAGCTTGTAGCGTCATACCCAAGAAAATGTGAGACCGTAATCGCTGCCAAAGGTGCTTCAACAAAGTACTGAGTAAAGGGTCTGAATACTTATGTAAATGTGATATTTCTTTTAAATGTGATGTTGAGACTGTTCTGTTATTTTTTTTTTCATGGGAATTCACTAAAAAGCTGTATTCTATGTGACATAAACCTGTATTTGATTTGCCATTCTGGGGTATTGTGTGTAGGTTGATGAGGAGAAAAACAAACAATTTAATCACTTTTAGAATAAGGCTGTAATGTAACAAAATGTGGAAAAACTCAAGGGGTCTGGATACTTTCCGAATGCACTGTAACTTTGTGCAGAAACAGAAATAGGATTGTCTTTTATTCCTCTCTTGTTTTAGTGTGAGCATACCTCTGAAGACTTGCCGTACCCTCTCTATACCCTCCAGTCACTGGTTGATTTATAAGTTGACCAAGCCACATTGACTGGTTACAAGTTAAAGGAAATGCCCAGACTTGCTAAGGTGTCAAAATGTAGTAATCGGTTTCCCATTTGTCTGTAATATTAATTAATGTCCCATATGAATGCAATAAATCTTCAGTACACTAATGAGCCAACCCTAGGAGGTAGAATGGAAGCGGTGTTGCTACAATATGAACGTGGGGTAGCTGCAATGTTGAAATATTGTCACCAGAGGATAGTAGTGAGGTTGAAATGGATCAGAGAAAATAGCTACACCACTTGTTTAATCAAGATGGCATCCAATCCTTTATTCTGTCCATCAATTACCCAATTAGATGAATTTGAATAGATGTGTTTATTTTGTACACAAAATAGTCTCACAATATGTGTGTATCAGATAAACTAAAACCATTGTGTTCATATTACATAAAATACTTGCAAATGTATATGCAGAGACAGTCTTCTAAACAGAACAATAATGTCAATCAAATCGTGAATTTCTCCCAGTGACAAAACGAACAAGAAGTAGTCCAAAGAACTTGTTATCAGTATAAAAGACACCTGTCCACAACCTCAAACAGTCACACTCCAAACTCCACTATGGCCAAGACCAAAGAGCTGTCAAAGGACACCAGAAATACAATTGTAGACCTGCACCAGGCTGGGAAGACTGAATCTGCAATAGGTAAGCAGCTTGGTTTGAAGAAAACAACTGTGGGAGCAATTATTAGGAAATGGAAGACATACAAGACCACTGATAATCTCCCTCGATCTGGGGCTCCACGCAAGATCTCACCCCGTGGGGCCAAAATGATCACAAGAACGGTGAGCAAAAATCCCAGAACCACACGGGGGGACTTAGTGAATGACCTGCAGAGAGCTGGGACCAAAGTAACAAAGCCTACCATCAGTAACACACTACGCCGCCAGGGACTCAATTCCTGCACTGCCAGACGTGTCCCCCTGCTTAAGCCTGTACATGTCCAGGCCCGTCTGAAGTTTGCTAGAGTGCATTTGGATGATCCAGAAGAGGATTGGGAGAATGTCATATGGTCAGATTTAAACAAAATATAACTTTTTGGTAAAAACTCAACTCGTCGTGTTTGGAGGACAAAGAATGCTGAGTTGCATCCAAAGAACACCATACCTACTGTGAAGCATGGGGGTGGAAACATCATGCTTTGGAGCTGTTTTTCTGCAAAGGGACCAGGACGACTGATCCGTGTAAAGGAAAGAATGAATGGGGCCATGTATCGTGAGATTTTGAGTGAAAACCTCCTTCCAACAGCAAGGGCATTGAAGATGAAACGTGGCTGGGTCTTTCAACATAACAATGATCCCAAACACACCGCCTGGGCAACGAAGGAGTGGCTTCGTAAGAAGCATTTCAAGGTCCTGGAGTGGCCTAGCCAGTCTCCAGATCTCAACCCCATAGAAAATCTTTGGAGGGAGTTGAAAGTCCGTGTTGCCCAGCGACAGCCCCAAAACATCACTGCTCTAGAGGAGATCTGCATGGAGGAATGGGCCAAAATACCAGCAACAGTGTGTGAAAACCTTGTGAAGACTTACAGAAAACGTTTGACCTGTGTCATTGCCAACAAAGGGTATATAACAAAGTATTGAGAAACTTTTGTTATTGACCAAATACTTATTTTCCACCATAATTTGCAAATAAATTCATAAAAAATCCTACAATGTGATTTTCTGGATATTTTTTCCTCAATTTGTCTGTCATAGTTGACGTGTACCTATGATGAAAATTACAGGCCTCTCTCATCTTTTTAAGTGGGAGAACTTGCACAATTGGTGGCTGACTAAATACTTTTTTCCCCCCACTGTATATGCTCTCTGTCACTGCCGGCTGCATGGCAAATGGTCCAACAAAACACAAAGGACAAAGATTTAAAGGCCAGTACGCACTCCCCCCCTTGAGGGGCCAACATTATTTTAAAAAACTCCTAAGCCTAAGTTCCATGACTATCATAAAAAAAGTGATAGATCTGAAAACCAGCCATGTTGCAGACACCGATGTCTTGCTCCAGGACAAGCTAAACACCTTCTTCGCCTGCGTCGAGGGAAACACAATGTCGCCAACGCGGGCCACCACTGCACCCGTGGACTGTGAGCTCTTGTTCTCCGTTGCCGACGTGAGTAAGACAATTAAGCGTGTTAACCCTCGCAAGGCTGCCGGCCCAGACGGCATCCCTAGCCGCGTCCTCAGAGCATGCGCAGACCAGCTGGCTGGATTGTTTACGGACATATTCAATCTTTCCCTATCCCAGTCTGTTGTTCCCACTTGCTTCAAGATGTCCAGCATTGTTCCTGTACCCTTGAAAGCGAAAGTAACTGAATTAAATGACTATCGCCCCATAGCACTCACTTCTGTCATCATGAAGTGCTTTGAGAGGCTAGTTAACGATCATATCGCCTCCACCTTAACCGACACCCTAGACCCACTGCAATTTGCATACCGCCCCAACAGATCCACGGATGACGCAATCGCCATCGCACTGCACACTGCCCTATCCCATCTGGACAAGAGGAATACCTATGTAAGAATGCTGTTCATTGAATACAGCTCAGTCTTCAACACCATAGTACCCTCCAAGCTCATCATTAAGCTCGGGGCCCTGGTTCTGTGCAATCGGGTCCTGGACTTCCTGACGGGCCACCCCCAGGTGGTGAAGGTAGGGAACAAAACCTCCATTACGCTGGTCCTCAACACAGGGGCCCCACAAGGGTGCATACTCAGCCCCCTCCTGACTCGCTGTTCACCCATGACTGCGTGGCCACTTACGTCTCCAACTCAACCATCAAGTTTGCAGATGACACAACAGTGGTTGGCCTGATTACTAACAACGATGAGACAGCCTCCAGGGAGGAGGTAAGGACCATGGCGGAGTTAAATAACCTCTCCCTCAACTTCAACAAAACAAAAGGAGCTGATCGTGGACTTCAGGAGACAGCAAATCAAATCAAATCAAATTTTATTGGTCACATGCGCCGAATACAACAGGTGCAGACATTACAGTGAAATGCTTACTTACAGCCCTTAACCAACAGTGCATTTATTTTAAACAAAAAAAGTAAGAATAAAACAACAACAAAAAAGTGTTGAGAAAAAAAGAGCAGAAGTAAAATAAAGTGACAGTAGGGAGGCTATATATACAATAAAATAAAGTGACAGTAGGGAGGCTATATATACAGGGGGGTACCGTTGCATAGTCAATGTGCGGGGGCACCGGCTAGTTGAGGTAGTTGAGGTAATATGTACATGTGGGTAGAGTTAAAGTGACTATGCATAAATACTTAACAGAGTAGCAGCAGCGTAAAAAGGATGGGGTGGGGGGGCAGTGCAAATATTCCGGGTAGCCATGATTAGCTGTTCAGGAGTCTTATGGCTTGGGGGTAGAAGCTGTTGAGAAGTCTTTTGGACCTAGACTTGGCACTCCGGTACCGCTTGCCGTGCGGTAGCAGAGAGAACAGTCTATGACTAGGGTGGCTGGAGTCTTTGACAATGCCACCATCCACATAGATAGAGCCGCAGTGGAGAAGGTGAAAAGCTTCAAGTTCCTCGGCATACACATCACTGACACTCTGAAATGTTCCACCCACACAGACAGTGTGGTGAAGAAGGCGCAACAGCGCCAATTCAACCTCAGCAGGCGGAAGAAATTCGGCTTAGCCCTTTAGACCCTCACAAACTTTAACAGATGCACCATTGAGAGCATCCTGTCAGGCTGTATCACCATCTGGTATGTCAACTACACCGTCTGCAACCGCTGTGCTCTTCAGAGGGTGGTACGGTCTACCCAACGCATCACCGGGGGCACATTGCCCTCCAGGACATATACAGCACCCGGTGTCACAGGAAGGCCAAGAAGATCAGCCACGGCATGTTCACCCCACTACCATCCAGAAGGCGAGGTCAGTACAGATGCATCAAAGCTGTGACCGAAAGACTGAAAAACAGCTTCTATCTCAAGGCTATCAGACTGTTAAACAGTCACCACTAGCCGGTCCCCAACCAGTACCCTGCCCTGAACTTTAGTCACTGTCACTAGATGGCTACCACCTGGTTACTCTACCATGCACCAGAGGCTGCTGCCCTATGTACATAGTCATTGAACACTGGTCACTTTAAATAATGTTTACATACAGTTTTACCCACTTCATATGTATATACTGTATTCTAGTCAACGCCTATCCTATTTAACTATTGCTGTACATATACTATTCTTCAGATATACTACACATTCTATCCATATACTGTCCATATTGTCTATACATCCCATCACACATACAGTACCAGTCAAAAGTTTGGACATACCTACTCATTCCAGGGTTGTTCTTTATTTTTACTATTTTCTACATTGTAGAATAATAGTGAAGACATCAAAACTATGAAAAAACACATATGGAATCATGCAGTAACCCAAAAAGTGTTAAACAAACCAAAATATATGTTATATTTGAGATTCTTCAAAGTAGCCACCCTTTGCCTTGATGACAGCTTTGCACACTCTTGGCATTCTCTCAACCAGCTTCATGAGGTAGTCACCTGGAATGCATTTCAATTAAAAGGTGTGCCTTGGTAAAAGTTAATTTGTGGAATTTCTTTCCTTAATGTGTTTGAGCCAATCAGTTGTGTTTTGACAAGGTAGGGGTGGTATACAGAAGATAGCCCGATTTGGTAAAAGACCAAGTCCATATCATAGCAAGAACAGCTCATATAAGCAACGAGAAACAACAGTTACTTTAAGACACGAAGGCCAGTCAATCCGGAAAATGTCACGAACTTTGAAAGTTTCTTCAAGTGCAGTCGCAAAAACCATGAAGTGGTATGATGAAACTGGCTCCCATGAGGACCGCCACAGGAAAGGAAGACCTAGAGTTACCTCTGCTGCAGAGCATCAAAAATCGGCAATTAACTGCACCTCAGATTGCAGCCCAAATAAATGCTTCACAGAGTTCAAGTAACAGACATCTCAACATCAAGTGTTCTGAAATTTAAATGTAAGTCATACATCATCAGATGACATTGGTAATAGGCTGGATTTGTTCCTACCAACCTAAGGATTCATTTGATACTCCCCATGTAGCTATAGCTCAGACCAAATCGAAGCTTACCCTGTTTGGTGAAAACGTTGTGTAAAATTAACATTTTGACTCTCGGGGATGGTGAACAATAACAGTAGGTCCCAGGCAGACAAATAAGATATCCTCATGATCTGTGGAGTACCGGATTTCGGTGTGTATCAACGTACTCCGTGTTGATTTCGTTTACGCTTCACAACGCTAACCGGAATATAGGTAGCAGCCATCTTGAAATGAGGTCATCGGCTCGGTCTTCCCTTATAAATTCATATGCCCATATATGGTAGCAAGTCACACCAAAGATTTGAAGAAACCGATCAATAGCCAAGATACCCAGCTTTCCGCAGACACCCAGTTTTTGCAGATGGGACTACCATTCTCATACCAGACTGAATTGAATAAAAAAATAAAATAAGGTCCCCAAATAATATTATGATGAATTGCATCACGTGCCTAAAGCTACTGATTTAGCAGAAATATTACATTGTTTATACAGCGGAGTGATTTCATAAAAAACTTGAAACTTCCAATCTATGTATTACACTTGTACTTCATATGCTATGACCTTTCAAAATGGAAGGAAGACAATCTTTGAAGACAAGTCCTTCTTTGCTTTGTAAACTGAATATTATATGATTTCTGATCTATGAAAGGCCAAAACAAATGTTATTCTAAAACACTACTATACATATGGTTGATATTTTATTGTGAACATAGCAACAACTGTACGGAACATAATACAATAAGACAATAGAAGAACAGTAATTCATTGTCAAAGTGAAAATATTAATATTAAAGAAATTGTGCCTGATTTATATGAAAGCTCAAAACTAAACGTTATTTTTTAAATACACTATAGCTACATTACAGCAGATCCTTGATTGTTAACATATCAAAAACATACAAAACAGACCCATGTTGGGGTCAGCCAATGAAGGTTATCCATTGTGAATTGTATATTTAAATCACTTCCTGAATTGAGTGAAATCGAATTGGCCCCAACAGACAGATGTCATGGGTCCTTAAATTAGAAGAATAAAACTCAATTTAATCTGACCATATTAATGCTCTACTCTCACAGATCCAACGGTTCTCCATGTCACACCATGCAGCATTCCAATTAGTCAATGGTGGATTATTTGGGACAGTTAACATGCAATCACCTCCAGTTTGTCTCTTCCAAAACCTGTGAAAAGAGAACACCACCATGAATGAAAGAATTGACTGAATCAAATAATAATTTAACAATGATTCATTGTTGTTTACACTGAATAAAATGTCCTTACCCATCAGTCTGATTCTGATTATTTCCGTTAACCCAGAGCCATTGGCCGACTTTAGCTTTGTAAGACAGGCCGATCCAGTACCCATGATGTTCATCATGGTAGTATTTAGTGTTGTTATGAATGAATTCCTTAATGAGAAGTGAGTGAAACCACAAATTAGGTGTTAGTAGAAAGCGTTTTCTTTACAGTAATTCAAATTTTCGGGAGGCAGTGTGTAAATCCTGGATCTAATGGATATAATCAGGTCCAAATTAGAAATTAACAAAGAGCAAAAGAGGAAGTAGCATTGTAATGGGCTTTGTTCTTTTGTCTTTCAGTTATGACTGCTTTACCCTGAGCTCATAGCTATCACACATTTTAATCTAGTTCCTATTTCACTTTTTATTCATTTTCATTGTTTGAGTTTCTTAAAGGTTGGGTGAATATGTCCCTTTAAAGTCTTGTTTGTACCAGTGTCCCACCTGTTCCTCTTGGCTGCCAATGACAGCCAAATCAGCATTCTCTTTTTTGCAATATTGTTGGCTTTGTGTCCAGGTCTTCCATGGAGCGTCAGGGTGCAAAATCAGGTAACAACTAGATTTGAACAACATCCAGCCATGTTGACAAGAGTTACACTCTCTCTCTACAACAATAAAACATTACAGTTTTAACGCTACAATATAAACAATATTAGTATTATTAATACTGTATATTAATTGAAAGTGTAATATCTAATAAGTAATGTATTTTAATCTTTAAGAAGGGTGATTACCTCCTGTGTCATCTTTTTGTGAACAATATTTCTTGACAGGAAAATCATCAAGCTGATATATGACCCGAAGATTCCAGTTCAGTCTATCCCTCTCTCTTAACACCTCTTTTTTCTCAGCCACTAAATGTTCCCTCACCAACTTTGTGTTGTGCTCTGAGAAGGCAGTCATGACTGTGGAGACAAAAAGACATGTTTGCTCTATGATGTCATCCTGCACCACTCCAAAATCCATAATACTTTATGATCCACATACTCACAGTAGACACAGAGGCCTATAATGGCTGAAAGCAAGAGGACACAAACAACCCCCAAACACAATGCCACTCCTCGAAAGGGTTGAGAGTGGAGAGCAGGCCTCTCATCCACTAGGAATAGCAAAGATAAGAGTCATGTTATTATAACCATACTGTTGGCATAAAAGTATACATGTAATGGTAAGTGTTATTCCATCATTTGATGAAATCTAAAAATTGAACAATAAATGGTGGATAATTTGACTATAGCGTAGAGTCAATCCAGACTGCAGAAGATTTGCACTATAGCGCGATTGAAATGTAAAGGCATTCGTGGAGACTGTATTCACGGTTAACGCTGCATATGTCGGGTCATTCAGAAATGTCCTTAATATTTATATTGCTCTATAGTCTCGTAAGCCCGACCCTAGGCAGCAGCGGTGACTAAGGTCTGGTTTCATTGACAGACTTTTTCGGCAACTTCAATAAGGGAAAAACAGACAACTCTTCCAACAAATCACGAGGCAGGCATGCCAGAACATCGAGATTCGAAACCAAAGTTTGCAGGCAAAACCTTTGCAATGGTTTTAGTGAAGGTAGTTGCCGCTTGCAAAATGCACTCATTAAAAATAACCTCTGTGATCTCCATCTTAATAGCTACTATTTTGTATTTTATTCAAGTGGATAAGGTAGTGACATAGGCAGTGACGTAGTTCCTCTATGCCAAACTGACGTTCTATTACTTACAGACAGTCTGTGTTAAGCCGGAACATTTGACCCGGATGTCTAGAGAGACTAATCACGCTATAATTTGGATCTTCCGCAATCCGGATGGAGTCTAGCCCTATCTCCCAAATGTACCTGCTGTGGCAGGACTTTGTTGAGTGACTGCACTTCCCTTAGCCTTTACTTCAGCATATACTGTTTCTTCCTCTTTTTTCTCTGTGGGGAAGAGAAAGGGGCACACATTCATATCCAATAATATGGTTTTGATATATTGTGTTATTAATTTTGATATACAGTTGTCACGATCGTCATAAGAAGCAGACCAAGGAGCATTTTTATATATATATATATATATATATATATATATATATATATATATATAATATAATTATTGTGAAATTAACTCTGTCCATAAGGTGTAGATAGTAAGTATAGACCGGAAGTAGAGGCCTGGGCATTGTTGTTCACTAATTTACTCCAAGTAGGGAAAGGATGGTGGGGTTGAAAAGTAATAAAGGGGAGTAAAAAAATCAACACATTTTTTTTCTTCTAAAAATTAAAAGTATTAAAAAAAATATATAAAAAAAAAAAGAAGCAGACCAATGCGCAGCGTGATATGCATACATCTTTTAATGAGTACTTTTCAACAATAACAAAACGATACGTGAAGTCCTAAGGTTAACAAAACAGAAACCTCTCCGGAAACAAGATCCCACAAATAACAAGTGCAAAACAGGCTGCCTAAGTATGGTTCCCAATCAGAGACAACAAGCCACAGCTGCCTCTGATTGGGAACCACCCCGGCCAACATAGAAACACATGAACTAGAACATGAACATAGAACACTAAACATAGAAACTAACACCCTGGCTCAACATATAAGAGTCCCCAGAGCCAGGGCGTGACAACAGTGAGGGAAAAAAGTATTTGATCCCCTGCTGATTTTGTACGTTTGACCACTGACAAAGAAATGATCAGTCTATAATATTAATGGTAGGTTTATTTGAACAGTGAGAGACAGAATAACAACAAAAACATCCAGAAAAACGCATGTCAAAAATTTAATAAATTGATTTGCATTTTAATGAGGGAAATAAGTATTTGACCCCCTCTCAATCAGAAAGATTTCTGGCTCCCATGTGTCTTTTATACAGGTAACGAGCTGAGATTAGGAGCACATTCTTAAAGGAAGTGCTCCTAATCTCAGTTTGTTACCTGTATAAAAGACACCTGTCCACAGAAGCAATCAATTCCAAACTCTCCACCATGGCCAAGACCAAAAAGCTCTCCAAGGATGTCAGGGACAAGATTGTAAACCTACACAAGGCTGGAATGGGCTACAAGACCATTGCCAAGCAGCTTGGTGAGAAGGTGACAACAGTTGGTGCAATTATTCTCAAATGGAAGAAACACAAAAGAACTGTCAATCTCCCTCGGCCTGGGGCGCCATGCAAGATCTCACCTTGTGGAGTTGCAATGATCATGAGAACGGCGAGGAATCAGCCCAGAACTACACGGGTGGATCTTGTCAATGATCTCAAGGCAGCTGGGACCATAGTCACCAAGAAAACAATTAGTAACACACTACGCCGTGAAGAACTGAAATCCTGCAGCTCTTTCCCTCAGCCAGGGCATTGAAAATGGGTCGTGGATGGGTATTCCAGCATGACAATGACCCAAAACACACGGCCAAGGCAACAAAGGAGTGGCTCAAGAAGAAGTACATTAAGGTCCTGGAGTGGCCTAGCCAGTCTCCAGACCTTAATCCCATAGAAAATCTGTGGAGGGAGCTGAAGGTTCGAGTTGCCAAACGTCAGCCTCGAAACCTTAATGACTTGGAGAAGATCTGCAATAGAGGAGTGGGACAAAATCCCTCCTGAGATGTGTGCAAACCTGGTGGCCAACTACAAGAAACGTCTGTTTTGCAGGGGGTCAAATACTTATTTCCCTCATTAGAATGCAAATCAATTTATAACATTTTTGACATGCGTTTTTCTGGATTTTTGTTGTTGTTATTCTGTCTCTCACTGTTCAAATAAACCTACCATTAAAATTATAGACTGATCATGTCTTTGTCAGTGGGCAAATGTACAAAATCAGCAGGGGATCAAATACTTTTTTGCCTCATTGTATTGTGTTACATGCCACAATGCAAATCTTATGCCATTAGTAACCCTAACATGTAATCCATATTGCTTTTTTGTTGTTGATTGAAAAGTATGTAAAAACATTTACACCTATTCCTCAGCCCCAATATCTATATACCTCAGCCCACTTACCCACACACATCAACCCAATTACCCACACACCCCAGCCCAGTTACCCCCCGGCACTAACCCTAATACCAACATGTCAATACCCTAATAGTGAAACAATAAAGTACCGATACACCCATATCCTAGCCTTAAATGTCCTATTTGTTAATCATAGACCCCAATTCCTTTACAAAAACTCCTCATCCCTGTTGCTTTCTTATCTCAGCCCTGTTACCCGCTTTGCCTAGGCTTGTATTCCCCAAGTCACCAACAGTAACCTATATCCAGCTCATCGCTGCACATCCCAACGTTCATCTTTGCATATCTTAGTCCTGTGACCTCTGACCTGTAATCACTTAATCAATTCTAATTATTTCATAGATAAACTCATTGTACAGTGCTATAACACTATTGCCCCATTCACTTTTCTTCCTACCACAAACTTTCTGCCAGAATTGATTTGAATGGGCAATAGGCGTCCATTCGGACCCATTATGAGCCTTGTGTATCATTACACCCCATTACTGATATAAACCAGGTAAAACCATGGGTATACTCATATAAAACAGGTCTAACCCAGTACCCAAGCCTCAACATTCATACAAACCAGGTCTACACATGTACTTCAGACCCAATATTGTTACAGACCAGCTGCACGTCTAATCTAATATAGATTTTATTTTGAAACAGGTCTACTTGTCAAGGGTGCTGAAGGTGGGTGTGGTGCAGGAATCAAGCGCAGGACGCAGAAACTAAGTCCAAAAGACTTTAGTGAAATATTCACGTAGTACACGAGCTCAACAAGCCCGGAGGCGAAATAAAGGCGCACACAGGCGTCAAACAAAAGGCGCACTAACATGTGCGAAAAACCCTCTTCTAAACAACGGCGGGAAACACGTAGCACAGAACACCAAACAGAAGCGTAATCACACACAACACCTGACACACACAACGAGAACTAAATAGGACACTAATGAACACTAACTGGAAACAGGTGTACAACATCAAGACAAAACCAAACGAACATGAAACATACAACGGTGGCAGCTAGTACTCCGGGGACGACGACCGCCGAAGCCTGCCCGAGCAAGGAGGAGGAGCAGCCTCGGCCGAAACCGTGACACTACTGCTATGTCAACCTCAATTTTCATAAAAATTTGTATTCTTCTGTATTTCTTCCCCAATATTCATACAAACCAGATCTACACCTGTATCTCAAATTGACATACCTAAAGTATGCACCTGTGCTTGAAGCCAATTAATCAACTAAGCTAGGTCTAAATATGTGCCGAAGCTTGAATACGCATAAACTGTTAACCAGGTCTACCCCTGCATCTTAGCTCCAGTACTCCTACAAACCAGGTCTACAGCTTTGACTGAGTACCAATATTAATATAAACAAAAATCTACACCTGCATCTCAGCCCAAATACCCATACGAACCAGGTTTAGACCTGTGGCCATGTCCCAATACTCTGATAAATACTCCGAAAGGTTTGTGTTAACCTAGGACTTCACGTTTCGTTTGTTGTTTTGTTCGTGTGGTGTACTTCAATAAAAGATGTACGTTTATCACGCTGCGCCTTGGTCCGCTTCATCTTATAACGATCGTGACACACAAAGACAAAAAAACATGAACATGATTCAGCATAAATAGTTACCATATCTGCCTGACTTGCTTTAAACATCATTCAATTATATTATTCACAAACAATTATGATTGTTATAGTCTTCAGTCTGGAAGGCACATTTTTGTAAACTGATAGAAATTAACTAAAAGAGTGACATTGATGAAGAGATGAGAAAGAAAGGCCAAGACTCACCTTTCGGCGAAGAAACGATGGGATTCTTGAAAACCACGGGAGAATAATGCAGCTCTTCTGCCATCCTTTCCTTCTCGTCAACAGTGTGTTTCTTAGAGATACAAGTACGGAGAAACCTTACCCAGTGTTGATCTCTATGAGGTGGTGGCTCTTGTTGTTTTTATCCCTTTTAGGACCTGTATTACTACTTCTGCTTTGACTCTGGTTTGCATTAAACATGTCACAGGAAACAATTTCACTGTTTCATCTGACTGAGAGGAGGAAGTTATGTTGACGTGTGATGATGGTACTGTCATGATGGTACTGAATGACAATGCAGTACTCAATATGAAAAGCTGTATGGAAAGCTGTAGGCCTACAACTGTGAATGGAAAACAGAAATAGTTTTGTACAGAAACAGAAATCGGAGTGTCTCTTACTCTCTGCTCACTTGTTTTAGTGTGAGGATACCTCTGAAGGTGTCATGAGCCTCTCACTCCACCGGGTTACCACCCTAATTTTCTTCCACTCTGCTCACCACTCTCTCTACTCAGCCTAACTAGCTCCACCTGTCCCTGCTCTGCTCTGCTCTAATTACTCTGCCAGCTGCGCTGCATTACCCACTACCTCTCCCAGTATTTAAGGCCCTGTCTTTCAGCTCTCCGGTGTCAGATCGTCTGCAAAGCTCACTCCCGGAACCTGTTTGCTCGCGCTTCTGGCTCACCCTGGTTTTGTGACCCCGGACCTGCCTGATTTTTGGATACTCTTCTGCCCCAGGAGATCCAGACCTGCTTTCTGCCTTAACGACTCCTGACTACTCTTCAATCCCGGTAACTCTGACCAGCCTTCTGCCTTGCTACTACGTATTTTGGATTTCCCTTGAACTGTACTGCTGCCTTGTTTCATTCCGCCCTGTTGTGTCTGTGTCTCCCCCCCCCAGGACTTCTGGACCACCCACCACCGGCTTCATAGGACGCATCGCTGCCACTGGGGGGGGCACAGACCCAGCACATTGGATGGGATCCCTGTTACCCCTGGAGCCTTCATTCACTCCCTACTTCCCTTTTCCCTTAAGTTTTAATAAACTTTCTGGTGTGACGCAATTGTGGTCCTCTGGTCGTCTGTCTGAAGCGTGACAGTACGATCTGACCATTATGGACTCAGCGCACACTTCCCTCGACATGGAAACCGATGAGCATGAGCAGCAGTTCCAGCAGCAGCAACAACAACTCGCCATGATCATTCAACTCCTCACCAACCTTACCCCAGCCAGTCTGCCCACCAGCCCTGCCCCCGAGTTACCTGCCCCGGTCATTGCAGCCGCTGCTCCGGAACCCAAGATTGGAAACCCCGAGCGGTTCAACGGCGATTCAACCCAGGTCCGGCCATTCCTGACTAGCTGCCGACTTCAGTTCTCCTTGCAGCCAAGGACCTTCGCCACGGAGGGGGCTAAAGTTGGGTATGCCATCACTCACCTGACGGGCCGAGCTCGACTCTGGGGAACAGCAGAGTTCGAACGTCAAACCCCCGCATGTGCAACCTTCGACCTGTTTGCTGAGGAGATGCTGAAGGTGTTTGACCTGGATTCACCAACCGCAGAGGCGTCTCGTGAACTGTTCAGTATTCGACAAGGCAGACGTACAGTCGCAGACCATTCCATCGACTTCCGAACCCTGGCTAGACGAAGTTCTTGGAACACACCATCGTTGGTGGACGCGTTCTTCCATAGTTTGGCTGACTATATCAAGGACGAGTTGGTCTCCCATGAACTGCCTTCCACTCTTGATGAAGCCATCGCACTGACTGTCAGGATCGACAGAAGGATACAGACCCGTCGTCGTGAGAGGGGGCGCCAAGGTCCACCTACTACCGGCATTCGGAGAGATCCGACTGGGCTCCTGTCATCTACTGCCACTCACCCAGGTCAGCTTGATCAGTCTGAGCCTATGGAGATTGGGCGAGCCTCTCTCACTCCTGCAGAGCGCCAGCGCCGCTTCACCTCAAACCTCTGCCTCTATTGTGGAGGTGATGGACATCGTGTGGTAACCTGCCCTTTAAAGGGGCGAAGCTCACCGGGCATAGGGGGAGTCCGGTTGAGTTCTATGACCATCCAGTCCTCCGACCGCAAACCCCTGCTGCAAGTTCACCTCCGCCTCTCTGACTCAACTCACACCCTGGCTGCTCTGGTGGATTCTGGCGCCGAAGCCAACATAATGGACATCAAGCTGGCACGCCAACTGGGACTGGAGAACCTCCGTTTGACACCTCCTATTCCTGCCCGGGCACTGGACGGACACTTACTCGGATCGGTCACTCATGTCACGGCCCCGGTCTCGATGGGTCTGTCCGGAAACCATCAAGAAACTATCCAGTTTCACCTGCTCCCCTCTCCAGGCCAACCCCTCATCCTGGGTTACCCATGGCTCCGCCGGCACAACCCTCAGCTCGACTGGGTGACCGGGGTGATCAGGGAGTGGGGAGAGGACTGCCACCGAACCTGCCTGCTTGCTGCCGCACTACCCCCTCGGCCAGAACCTACTAACTCCGCTCCTGACCTCTCCAATGTCCCAGAATGCTACCATGGTCTCAGAGAGTTGTTTAACAAAGCAAGAGCCACATCTCTGCCCCCTCACCGACCGTACGACTGTGCCATCGACCTCCTCCCTGGAACAGCCCCTCCAAAGGGTCGTCTTTATTCGTTGTCTGCTCCTGAAAGAAAGTCCATGGAGGACTACATCAATGGCTCTCTGTCCGCAGGATTAATCCGTTCATCTTCATCTCCTGCTGGTGCTGGCTTCTTCTTTGTGGGGAAGAAGGACGGATCTCTTCGCCCCTGCATCGACTACAGGGGACTCAACGACATCACAGTGAAAAACCGTTACCCTCTGCCTCTGCTCACCTCTGCTTTTGAGTTGCTCCAGGGAGCCACTGTTTTTACCAAGTTGGATCTCAGAAACGCTTACCACCTAGTGCGGATCCGGGAGGGAGATGAATGGAAAACCGCATTCAATACACCAACAGGCCACTACGAGTATCTGGTTATGCCTTTTGGCCTCACCAATGCTCCTGCTGTGTTCCAGGCTCTAGTGAATGATGTACTGCGGGACATGTTAAACAAGTTTGTCTTCGTTTACCTGGATGACATCTTAATCTACTCCAGAAACCTGTCTGAACACACCCGCCATGTCCAGCAAGTCCTTCATCGTCTTCTGGAGAATTCCCTCTACGCCAAGGCAGAGAAATGTGAGTTTCACGTCAAGACAGTGGCCTTCCTGGGGTACATAGTGGCAGAGGGAAGTATCCAAATGGATCCGGCCAAAGTATCAGCAGTCACTTCATGGCCAGTTCCGGAGAACAGAAAGAAGCTGCAACAGTTTCTGGGGTTTGCTAACTTCTATAGAAAGTTTATCCGGAACTACAGTACCGTTGCTGCCCCTCTCACTGCTCTAACCAGCACCAAGCAACCCTTCACCTGGACCCCAGCAGCCGACAAAGCCTTCAGTACCCTCAAGGTGAGGTTCACCTCCGCTCCCATCCTCCAGATGCCTGATGTGGACCGGCAATTCATTGTGGAGGTGGACGCCTCGGATGTGGGAGTTGGTGCTGTGATTTCTCAGTGGGCTGCGGAGGATAGGAAGCTCCATCCCTGTGCCTTTTTCTCACGTCTGTTGTCCCCCTCTGAGTGCAATTACGACATAGGGAACCGTGAGCTGCTGGCTGTGAAGCTTGCCTTGGAGGAGTGGCGTCACTGGCTGGAGGGGTCCACCATTCCATTTCTCGTTTGGACCGATCATAAGAACTTGGAGTACATCCGCACGGCCAAACGGTTGAACTCCAGGCAGTCCCGCTGGGCCCTGTTCTTCACCAGGTTTAATTTCACTCTGTCATACCGGCCTGGATCACGCAACACCAAGCCAGACGCCCTCTCCCGTCAATTCCAGAAGGATGACACCCCCTCCAAGGACCCTGTGTCGATTCTGCCAAGTCCCTGCATCGTTGCAGCTCTGACCTGGGCTGTTGAGGAACAGGTGCTGGAAGCTCTCCGTAACCAGCCAGGTCCCAGCACTTGCCCAGCTGACCGCCTTTTTGTCCCCGAAGACCTGAGGTCCCAGGTCGTTCAGTGGGGACATGACTCCCGCCTAGCTTGTCACCCTGGCTCCACCCGCACTTACAACCTGCTCGCCCAGAGGTTCTGGTGGCCCTCTCTGAGAAAGGATGTACGGGAATTCGTCCAAGCCTGCCCCATCTGCAACCAACACAAGTCGTCCTGCCAGCCCCCAGCCGGATTGCTGCAGCCCCTGCCTGTGCCCAGACGTCCCTGGTCTCACATCGCCCTTGACTTTGTCACGGGGCTGCCCCCTTCAAGTGGCATGACCGTCATTCTCACCATAGTTGACCGTTTCAGCAAGATGGCACACTTCATTCCCCTCCCCAAGCTCCCAACCGCCAAGGAGACCGCCCAGGTGGTCCTGGAACACGTCTTCCGGATCCACGGACTGCCAAAGGATGTAGTTTCTGACCGTGGTCCACAATTCTCCTCCGCTTTTTGGAAGGAGTTCTGTCACCTGCTGGGAGCCACAGTCAGTCTGACTTCCGGATTCCATCCCCAATCCAATGGGCAGTCAGAGCGGGCTAATCAGGAGCTCGAGAAGGCACTGCGATGCATGACTTCACGCAACCCCCACTCCTGGTCGCAGCAATTGACATGGGTGGAGTACGCACACAATTCTCTGACCTGCTCTGCCATCGGTATGTCCCCTTTCCAATGTGTTTATGGATACCAGCCTCCTCTATTTGCCAGCCAGGAAGAGGAGGTTACTTGCCCATCTGCACTTGCTTTTGCCCGTCGATGTCGCCGCACCTGGTCACAAGCCCGAGCCACACTCCTCAGATCCGTTGCCAGCTACACTACCGGGGCCAACCGTCGGAGAATTCCTGCTCCCACCTACCATGTTGGTCAAAGGGTGTGGTTGTCAGCGAAGAACCTGCCACTCAGGGTGGAGTCGCAGAAGCTGGCACCTCGGTTCATTGGCCCATTCCCTATCATAAGAGTGATTAGCCCAACTGCTGTCCGGCTCCAACTGCCTAATTCCCTGAGGGTGCACCCCACTTTCCATGTGTCTAAGATTAAGCCCATCCATGAGAGTCCGCTGGTCCCTGCTGCGCCTTGTCCTCCTCCTCCACGGCTCGTCGATGGTGGTCTGGTTTACACCGTCCGCCGCCTGCTTCGGTCCAGACGGAGGGGTAGGGGTCTCCAGTACCTCATTGACTGGGAGGGCTATGGACCTGAGGAAAGGACCTGGGTGCCAGCTAGTCGGATTGTGGATAGGACTCTCATCACCGCTTTCCACCAACGGCATCCTGATCAACCTGCAATCCGTAGGGGCCGCCCCAGAGGGGTCCCTAACCGTCCTGCCCGCTCGGCTTCCTGTCCTGTGCCTGATCCTGTCTCGGGACCTGTCCCATCTCCCGACCACGGCCCTCCGGCTTCCTCCGAGGATGAGGACGTTCACTCGGACCGTTCGGAGGAGTTCTAGCCCTCCTCCGGCTCCCCTCCTCCCGCCCGGCGTGGTGTTGCTCTTGGGACTTCTGGGGCCGTCCCTTGGGGGGGGGGTTCTGTCATGAGCCTCTCACTCCACCGGGTTACCACCCTAATTTTCTTCCACTCTGCTCACCACTCTCTCTACTCAGCCTAACTAGCTCCACCTGTCCCTGCTCTGCTCTGCTCTAATTACTCTGCCAGCTGCGCTGCATTACCCACTACCTCTCCCAGTATTTAAGGTCCTGTCTTTCAGCTCTCCGGTGTCAGATCGTCTGCAAAGCTCACTCCCGGAACCTGTTTGCTCGCGCTTCTGGCTCACCCTGGTTTTGTGACCCCGGACCTGCCTGATTTTTGGATACTCTTCTGCCCCAGGAGATCCAGACCTGCTTTCTGCCTTAACGACTCCTGACTACTCTTCAATCCCGGTAACTCTGACCAGCCTTCTGCCTTGCTACTACGTATTTTGGATTTCCCTTGAACTGTACTGCTGCCTTGTTTCATTCCGCCCTGTTGTGTCTGTGTCTCCCCCCCCCAGGACTTCTGGACCACCCACCACCGGCTTCATAGGACGCATCGCTGCCACTGGGGGGGGCACAGACCCAGCACATTGGACGGGATCCCTGTTACCCCTGGAGCCTTCATTCACTCCCTACTTCCCTTTTCCCTTAAGTTTTAATAAACTTTCTGGTGTGACGCAATTGTGGTCCTCTGGTCGTCTGTCTGAAGCGTGACAGAAGGCCTTCCATATCCTCCTGTCAGTGGTTGGTTGAGAAGTTTTTTGAGAAGTTGGCCAATCCACATTGTGGTTGACAAGTTAAAGGAAATTCCCTGATTTGCTAAGACATCAGAAAATGTTGTAATGTGTTTCCTATTTGTCTGTCTGTAACAGTAATTATCAAAATGCCTGCAATAGTGCTTCAGTAAGGGATAGTGGGGTAAGTTGAGCCTTTAGTTTTACATTCAGCATATAGCATTCTTTCTAACAAATATATCTACATATACAGTGCATTCGGAAAGTATTCAGACTCCTTGATCTTTTCCACATTTTGTTACATTACAGCCTTATTCTAAAATTGCTTAAATCGGTTTATCCCCCTCATCAATCTACACAAAATATCCCATAATGACAAAGCAAAAATAGGTTTTTAAAATGTTTTGCAAATGTATAAAAAAAAAAAAAAGGAAATATCACATTAACATAAGTATTCAGACTCTTTACTCAGGACTTTGTTGAAGCACATTTGGCAGAGATTACAGCCTTGAGTCTTCTTGGGTATGACACTACGGGTATGACACTACTATGTGCGGCACACCTGTATTTGGGGAGTTTCTCCCATTCTTCTCTGCATATCCTCTCAAGCTCTGTCAGGTTGGATGGGGAGCGTTGCTGTACAGTTATATTCAGGTCTCTCCAGAGATGTTAAACCAAGTTCAAGTCTGGGCTCTTGCTGGGCCATTCAAGGACATTCAGATACTTGTCCCGAAGCCACTCCTGCGTTGTCTTGGCTGTGTGCTTAGGGTCGTTGTCTATGTTGGAAGGTGAACCTTCGCCCCTGTCTGAGGTCCCGAGCGCTCTGGAGCAGGTTTTCATGAAGGATCTCTCTGTACTTTGCTCCATTCATCTTTCCTTCTATCCTTACTAGTCTCCCAGTCCCTGCCGCTGAAAAACATCCCCACAGCATGATGCTGCCACCACCATTTATTTTATTTGTATTTTATTTCACCTTTATTTAACCAGGTAAGCCAGTTGAGAACAAGTTCTCATTTACAACTGCGACCTGGCCAAGATAAAGCAAAGCAGTGCGATAAAAACAACAACACAGAGTTACATATGGGGCAAAACAAAGTCAAAAAATACAACAGAAAATATATATACAGTGTGTGCAAATGTAGCAAGTTATGGAGGTAAGGCAATAAATAGGCTATAGTGTAAAATAATTACAATTAGTATTAACACTGGAATGATAGATGTGCAAGAGATTATGTGCAAATAGAGATACTGGGGTGCAAATTAGCAAAATAAATAACAATATAGGGATGAGGTAGTTGGGTGGGCTAATTTCAGATGGGCTGTGTACAGGTGCAGTGATCTGTAAGGTGCTCTGACAACTGATGCTTAAAGTTAGTGAGGGAGATAAGATGGGATGTAGGGATGGTGCCAGGTTTCCTCCAGACGTGACGCTTGGCATTCAGGCCAAAGAGTTCAATCTTGGTTTCATCAGACCAGAGAATCTTGTTTCTCATGGTCTGAGAGTTTTTAAGTGCCTTTTGTCAAACTCTAAGCGGGCTATCATTTGCCTTTTACTGAGGAGTGGCTTCCGTCTGGCCACTCTACCATAAATGCCTGATTGGTGGAGTGATACAGAGATGGTTGTCCTTCTGGAAGGTTCTCCTATCTCCAAAGAGGAAATCTAGAGCTCTGTCAGTGTGACCATCGGGTTCTTGGTCACCTCCCTGGCCAAGGCCCTTCTTCCCCGGCCAGCTTTAGGAAGAGTCTTGGTGGTTCCAAACTTCTTCCATTTAAGAATGATGGAGGCCACTGTGTTCTTGGGGATCTTCAATGCTGCAGAAATGTTTTGGTACCCTAAAGGTACCATAAATGTGCCAACATTTCTAAAAACCTGTTTTCGCTAGTTTGCTGAGGATTTATTTTTATTTAATCAATTTTAGAAGGCTGTAATGTAACAACATTTTGATAAAGAGAAGGGGTTTGAATACTTTCCGAAGGCACTGTATGTCAGGATGTTGTGTGTCCCTGGAAATAATCAGAATTCATGTAGAAATTACAGTTTTGAAAAAATAGCTTGTCCACACAGCCAAGACAGCACAGTAGTGGCTTCGGGACAAGTCTCTAAATGTCCTTGAGTGGCCCAGCCAGAGCCCGGACTTGAACCCAATCGAACATCTCTGGAGAGACCTGAAAATAACTGTGCAGTGACGCTCCCCTTCCAACCTGACAGAGCTTGAGTGTATCTGCAGAGAAGAATGGACGAAACTCCCCAAATACAGGTGTGCCAAGCTTGTAGCTTCATACCCAGGAAGATTCATTATGGGGTATTGTGTGTAGATTGATGAGGAAAAAACCCAATTTAATCACTTTTAGAAAAAGACTCTGACGTAACAAAATGTGGAAATAGTCAAGGGGTCTGAATACTTTCTGAATGCACTGTAACTATGTGCAGAAACAGAAATAGGATTGTCTTTTATTCCTCTCTTGTTTTAGTGTGAGCATACCTCTGAAGACATGCCGTACCCTCTCTATACCCTCCAGTCACTGGTTGATTTATAAGTTGACCAAGCCACATTGACTGGTTACAAGTTAAAGGAAATGCCCAGACTTGTCAAAATGTAGTAATCGGTTTCCCTTTTGTTTGTAATATTAATAAATTTCCCATATGAATGCAATAAATCTTCAGTACACTAATGAGCCAACCCTAGGAGGTTGAATGGAAGCGGTGTTGCTACAATATGGACGTGGGGCAGCTGCAATGTTGAAATATTGTCACCAGAGGACAGTAGTGAGGTCGAAATGGATCAGAGAAAATAGCTACACCACTTGTTTAATCAAGATGGCATCCAATCCTTTATTCTGTCCATCAATTACCCAATTAGATGAATTTGATGAGATTAGTTATTTTGTACACAAAATAGTCTCACAATATGTGTGTATCAGATAAACTAAAACCATTGTGTACATATTACATAAAATACTTGCAAATGTATATGCAGAGACAGTCTTCTAAACAGAACAGTAATGTCAATCAAATTGTGAATTTCTTCCAGTGACTGATTCAGACACTACTATCAAAAAGAACAAGAAGTCCTCCAAGAACAAAGAGGAGTCTCCAGTGGCTGAGGAGATGGAACACACTAATGATACAGAAACCAACCAATCAGAGACTGTGGAGGACTCTGCAAAAAAGAAAATGAAACGGGATGCAGCAATAAAGGAGAGCGAAGAAGTGAGATCAGTGGAGGAGGAACAAAAAAAAAAGTAAAAAAAAAAAATGCAAAGAGGACAAACAGACAATAGGGGACAGGTTACACAATGAGTCCATACTCATGATATCAACATCAGATATGAGGTTGCTAGATACAGTGAGGGAAAAAAGTATTTGATCCACTGCTGATTTTGTACGTTTGCCCACTGACAAAGAAATGATCAGTCTATAATATTAATGGTAGATTTATTTGAACAGTGAGAGACAGAATAACAACAAACAAATCCTTAAAAACGCATGTCAAAAATGTTATAAATTGATTTACATTTTAATGAGGGAAATAAGTATTGGATTTCTTTATTGTTATTCTGTCTCTCACTGTTCAAATAAACCTACCATTAAAATTATAGACTGATCATGTCTTTGTCAGTGGGCAAACGTACAAAATCAGCAGGGGATCAAATACTTTTTTCCCTCACTGTATGAGCACAGTAATGTCTCTGTTTTATTTTGCTCAATGAGCTTTCCTTACTACTTTCTGTGATGTCACACATTTGCATGATGCTTAAGAAGCAATCTGCAGTTGCTACATTCATTTTTGGACTTATAAATTAATAATATGTACCCATTGATTTTTGAAGAATATGTCTTATAAATGCCTCATGAGCTTAGTTCAACTGTCGTACCCAGAACCCAAAATATATGCTTGTTTTTCTCCAATATTTGTAAACAAAGTAAATGTAACCAAACACTATTTAGCCTCATTACATGGTTAAAACTAGCATTTTGATATCATAGAGTCTGAATTTGAGAGTGGTTCCATTTCTCCAGCCCCATCCCTCAGCTTTTTACCAAAACAGGGACCAAAACAGGGATGGGGAATTGGCTTTATTATTGTTTCAACTGCTGATTGCCGCTTTAAAGGTGAATTTCATCAAGTGCCTAAAGCTACTGATTTAGCAGAAATATTACATTGTTTATACAACGGAGTGATTTCATAAAAAACTTGAAACTTCCATTCTATGTATTAAACTTGTACTTCATATGCTATGACCTTTCAAAATGGAAGGAAGACAATCTTTGAAGACAAGTCCTGCTTTGCTTTGTAAACTGAATATTATATGATTTCTGATCTATGAAAGACCAAAACAAATGTTATTATTAAACATGACTATACATACAGGTGATCTATGATTGTGAAAATTTCAACAACTGTACGGAACATAATACATTAAGACAATAGAAGAACATTAATTCATTGTCAAAGTGAAATTATTGATATTAAAGTAAATGTGCTTGATTTATATAAAAGCTCAAAACTAAACATACTTTTTTTAATTCACTGTAGCTACATTACAACAGATCATTGGTTGTTAACATATCAAGAACGTACAAAACAGACAATGATTGGGGTCAATTCAAATTGAAGTAAGCTCATTAAGGTTTTCCATTGTGAATTTTTTATTAAAATCACTTCCTGAATTGAGTGAATTCGAATTGACCCCAATAGACAGATGTCATGGGTCCTTAAATTAGAAGAATATAACTCAATTTAATTATCATAGGGAGATGCAATAATATATGGGTTCAGTATGTGAGAATACCTCTTAAGAGAGTGTCTCTGCAATTTAATCTGACCATATTAATGCTCTACTCACAGATCCAACGGTTCTCCATGTCACACCATGCAGGATTCCAATTAGCCAATGGTGCATTATTTGGGACAGTTAACACGCAATTACCTCCAGTTTGACTGTTCCAAAACCTGTGAAAAGAGAACAACACCATGAATGAAAAGAAACGACTGAATCAAATAATGATTTAACAATGCCTCTTTGTTGTGTTTATACTGAATGAAATGTCATTACCCATCAATCAGATTCTGATGACTTCCATCAATCCAAAGCCATTGGCCGTCTTTAGCCATGTCAGTCAGGCCGATCCAGTATCCACGATGTTTATCATAGTAGTGTTGAGTGTGGTTATGAATGAATTCCTGAATGAGAAGTGAGTGAAACAGTTCTCATAATTCACAGTTTCGGGAGGCAGTGTGTAAATACTGGATCTAATGGATGTAATCAGGTCCAAATGAGAATATAACAAAGAGCACAACAGGAAGTAGCATTGTAATGGGCTTTTGTCTTTCAGTTATGACTGCTTTACCCTGAGCTCATAGCTATCACACATTTTAATCTAGTTCCTATTTAACTTTTTTTTCATTTTCATTGTTTGAGTTACTTAAAGGTTGAGTGAATCGGTCCCTCAAAACTCTTGTTTGTACCAGTGTGCTACCTGATCCTCTTGGCTGCCAATGACTGCCAAATCAGCATTCTCTTGTTTGCAATATTGTTGGCTTTCTGTCCAGTTCTTCCATGGAGCGGCAGGGTGCAAAATCAGGTAACAACTAGATTGGAACAACATCCAGCCACCTTGACAAGAGTTACACGCTCTCTACAATATAAACAATATTAGTATTATCATACTGTATATTAATTTAAAGTGTGATATCTAATAAATAATGTATTTGAATGTACAAGAAGGAGGATTACCTCCTGTGTCTTTTTTTTGTGAACGATATTTCTTGACAGGAAAATATCCCTCTCTCTTGACACCTCTTCTTTCTCAGCCGCTAAAAGTTGGTTTGCAGTGTTTACATTGTTATAATCACTCTGCAATGTGATTGGCTGTACTCAGATTTGCAGCCAGTTCCCTCACCAACTTTGTGTTGTGCTCTGAGAAGGCAGTGCTGACTGTGGAGAAAGACGTGTTTCCTCTATGATGTCAACCTGCACCACTGCAAAATCCATACTACTTTATGATCCATATACTCACAGTAGACACAGAGGCATATAATGGCTTAAACCAAGAGGACACAAAGATCCTAACTTATATGCTCTCTGTCACTGCCGGCTGCATGGCAAATGGTCCAAAAAAACACAAAGGACAAAGATTTAAAGGCCAGTACGCACTTCCCCCTTTGAGGGGCCAAAATTATTTGAAAAAACTCCTAAGCCTAAGTTCCATCACTATCATAAAAAAAACGATAGATCTGAAAACCAGCCATGTTGCAGACACCGATGTCTTGCTCCAGGACAAGCTAAACACCTTCTTCGCCTGCGTCGAGGGAAACACAATGTCGCCGACGCGGGCCACCACCGCACCCGTGGACTGTGAGCTCTTGTTCTCCGTTGCCGACGTGAGTAAGACAATTAAGCGTGTTAACCCTCGCAAGGCTGCCGGCCCAGACGGCATCCCTAGCCGCGTCCTCAGAGCATGCGCAGACCAGCTGGCTGGATTGTTTACGGACATATTCAATCTCTCCCTATCCCAGTCTGTTGTTCCCACTTGCTTCAAGATGTCCAGCATTGTTCCTGTACCCAAGAAAGCGAAGGTAACTGAATTAAATGACTATCGCCCCATAGCACTCACTTCTGTCATCATGAAGTGCTTTGAGAGGCTAGTTAACGATCATATCGCCTCCACCTTACCCGACACCCGACACCCACTGCAATTTGCATACCGCCCCAACAGATCCACGGATGACGCAATCGCCATCGTACTGCACACTGCCCTATCCCATCTGGACAAGAGGAATACCTATGTAAGAATGCTGTTCATTGAATACAGCTCAGTCTTCAACACCATAGTACCCTCCAAGCTCATCATTAAGCTCGGGGCCCTGGTTCTGTGCAATCGGGTCCTGGACTTCCTGACGGGCCACCCCCAGGTGGTGAAGGTAGGGAACAAAACCTCCATTACGCTGGTCCTCAACACAGGGGCCCCACAAGGGTGCATACTCAGCCCCCTCCTGACTCGCTGTTCACCCATGACTGCGTGGCCACTTACGTCTCCAACTCAACCATCAAGTTTGCAGATGACACAACAGTGGTTGGCCTGATTACTAACAACGACGAGACAGCCTCCAGGGAGGAGGTAAGGACCCTGGCGGAGTAAAATAACCTCTCCCTCAACTTCAACAAAACAAAGGAGCTGATCGTGGACTTCAGGAGACAGCAGAGGGAGCATGCCACCATCCACATAGATAGGGCCGCAGTGGAGAAGGTGAAAAGCTTCAAGTTCCTCGGCGTACACATCACTGACACTCTGAAATGTTCCACCCACACAGACAGTGTGGTGAAGAAGGCGCAACAGCGCCACTTCAACCTCAGCAGGCGGAAGAAATTCGGCTTGGCCCTTTAGACCCTCACAAACTTTAACAGATGCACCATTGAGAGCATCCTGTCGGGCTGTATCACCATCTGGTATGTCAACTACACCGTCTGCAACCGCTGGGCTCTTCAGAGGGTGGTACGGTCTACCCAACGCATCACCGGGGGCACATTGCCCTCCAGGACATATACAGCACCCGGTGTCACAGGAAGGCCAAGAAGATCAGCCACGGCATGTTCACCCCACTACCATCCAGAAGGCGAGGTCAGTACAGATGCATCAAAGCTGTGACCGAAAGACTGAAAAACAGCTTCTATCTCAAGGCTATCAGACTGTTAAACAGTCACCACTAGCCGGTCCCCACCCAGTACCCTGCCCTGAACTTTAGTCACTGTCACTAGATGGCTACCACCTGGTTACTCTACCATGCACCAGAGGCTGCTGCCCTATGTACATAGTCATTGAACACTGGTCACTTTAAATAATGTTTACATACTGTTTTACCCACTTCATATGTATATACTATATTCTAGTCAACACCTATCCTATTTAACTATTGCTGTACATATACTATTCTTCAGATATACTACACATTCTATCCATATACTGTCCATATTGTCTATACATCCCATCACACATACAGTACCAGTCAAAAGTTTGGACACACCTACTCATTCCAGGGTTGTTCTTTATTTTTACTATTTTCTACATTGTAGGATAATAGTGAAGACATCAAAACTATGAAATAACACATATGGAATCATGCAGTAACCCAAAAACTGTTAAACAAATCTAAATATATGTTATATTTGAGATTCTTCAAAGTAGCCACCCTTTGCCTTGATGACAGCTTTGCATGCTCTTGGCATTCTCTCAACCAGCTTCATGAGGTAGTCACCTGGAATGCATTTCAATTAACAGGTGTGCCTTGTTAAAAGTTAATTTGTGGAATTTGTGGAATTTCTTTCCTTCTTAATGTGTTTGAGCCAATCAGTTGTGTTGTGACAAGGTAGGGGTGGTATATAGAAGATAGCCCTATTTGGTAAAAGACCAAGTCCATATTATGGCAAGAACAGCTCAAATAAGCAATGAGAAATGACAGTCCATCATTACTTTAAGACACGAAAGCCAGTCAATCCGGAAAATTTCAAGAACTTTTAAAGTTTCTTCAAGTGCAGTCGCAAAAACCATCAAGCGCTATGATGAAACTGGCTCTCATGAGGACCGCCACAGGAAAGGAAGACCCAGAGTTACCTCTGCTGCAGAGCATCAGAAATCGGCAATTAACTGCACCTCAGATTGCAGCCCAAATAAATGCTTCACAGAGTTCAAGTAACAGACATCTCAACATCAAGTGTTCAGAGGAGACTGCATGAATCAGGCCTTCATGGTTGAATTGCTGAAAATAAACCGCTACTAAAGGACACCAACAAGAAGAAGAGACATGCTTGGGCCAAGAAACACGAGCAATGGACATTAGACTGGTGGAAATCTGTCCTTTGGTCTGATGAGGCCAATTTTGTGATTTTTGGTTCCAACCGCCGTGTCTTTGTGAGACGCAGAGTAGGTGAACAGATCATCTCCGCATGTGTGGTTCCCACTGTGAAGCATGGAGGAGGAGGTGTGATGGTGTGGGGCTCCTTTGCTGGTGACACTGTTGGTGATTTATTTAGAATGGCACACTTAACCAGCATGGCTACCACAGCATTCTGCAGCGATACGCCATCCCATCTGGTTTGCGCTTAGTGGGACTATCATTTGTTTTTCAACAGGACAATGACCCAAAACTCCAGGCTGTGTAAGGGCTATTTGACCAAGAAGGAGAGTGATGGAGTGCTGCATCAGTTGACCTGGCCTCCACAATCCCCTGACCTCAACCCAAAGCAGCCAACAAGTGCTCAGCATATGTGGGAACTCCTTCAAGACTGTTGGAAAAGCATTCCAATTGACTACCTCATGAAGATGGTTGAGAGAATGCCAAGAATGTGCAAAGCTGTCATCAAGCAAAGGGTGGCTACTTTGAAGAATCTAAAATATAAAATATATTTTGATTTGTTTAAAACTTTTTTGGTTACTACATGATTCCATATGTGATATTTCATAGTTGTGATGGCTTCACTATTATTCTAAAATGTAGAAAATAGTCCAAATAAAGAAAAACCCTTGAATGAGTAGGTGTGTCCAAACATTTGACTGGTAGTGTATATATATATATTTATTTATACTCCGGACTCCGTCATTTCTGGTCTGAATATTTATATATTTCTTAATTCTATTATTTTACTTTTTAGATGTGTGTATTGTTGTGTATTGTTAGATATTACTGTACTCTTCGAGCTAGGAAAACAAGCATTTCGCTACACCTACAACAATATCTGCTAAATATGTGTATGCGACCAATACAATTTGATTTGATTTTGATTTGATTTCAGATCTCCAATTGCATTTTGACTCAGAAAGTGACCTTGGTTGGTGACAGCTGGTCTTGACAGTCTGTTATAAAAGGACAGAATATCTTAGATGTGGTTTGCAAGTTCCTTAAACATTTCCAACAGAGGAGGAACGTAGTTAGACAGATAACAACACTCATCTGAATTTGGGACCTTGTTGTGAAAGTCTGATATACTGTAATGATTAGATAACAATACACTCACATACTTGCCACAGGGAAATGTTGAGAGTGACTTGTAGAACACACAAAATCCCAAAGATCACAGAAACCATCCTGTAGAGTCTTCTCCCTGAACCCTCCGGTCCTGAGGAGATACACATTGATGTGAGAACACAAACACATGCATATACACATGCACACAAGCATACCCACACACACACACACACAAATACCCAGACACACACATGCTGCACACACACTAAAACACTCACACGCGTACACGCAATCACGCACGCACACGCACACACGTACAAGAGGGTGGGGGTGTAATATAATCAACTATAAGAGGACCGTTCCTCACAGCTGTTTTAGTGGGAATTACTGTCTCAGTATAACATGTTAAAAGCACATAATTACATTAAAGGGCTAATCTGCAGTTGCTACATACAATTTGACTTTTTAATGTATGATATATACCCATTGACTCGTCAAGCTTGAGCTCATGAGCTTAGTTCAACTGTCGTGTCATGTGTTTGTGTAAGTATTTGTCAGTGTGTGTGTGTGTGTTTTCTTAGTTCTTAACTGACCGATCGGTCTTAGTCTTCACTCACCTCGTTGCTCTATTCTCGTTTTCTTCAATAACGTTATTTAATTCAATAACCTGTTGGTTGACATGGTCATCCATCTTAACTAACTGTATGATTACCTTTCTAACTGACATGTAATGGTAAAATCTACTGTATGATTACCATTCTAACTGACTTGTAATGGTAATATCTACTGTATGATTCTAACTTCACTGGCAAGTAGTTGAGTAGTTGGTCTGATGTGTGTTTCCACGTGGCACCTCTGATCTCTGTCTGTGGTCCACTACAGTTGATAGAACGTTTTAAGAAGCCAGTCACCTTCAAGCGGGAAGTTGGTAGATCTGACAGAATAATCTAAATAAAGCGATACAACATAATAGCTGGATGACAACAAATAGTGACAAGTGCAGCCTTTCACTTTGCCAGGCCTGTTTGTGGCATCCTCAGCCTTCAAACGGAGATCATGTTATGGCTTGCACTCTATGCAGATGGCCATATAGGGGCCTTTTGTTCTATCTTTGCTGTGTGTGATATCAGTGTGAGGAGTTATTCAGAGTTGTGTGCAGGAAATCTATGTCTGCATCTTTCTCAGTGGTTTTAAAGGGTACATTTAAGATATCTTATTTCATTTCCTGTATGTCTGCAATAGATCTTCAGTACACTGTTGGGCCATCACTACGAGGTTGAATGGAAGTGGGGTTGCTGCAATATGGACGTGGGTTTGCGGCAATGTTTAAATACTTTTGGGAGATCAAAATGGATCCGACAAAACAAGCTACACCACTTGTTTATTCAAGATGGGTGTCCAATCCTTTATTCAGTATATCAATTATACAATAATTAATTTGTTAAGATCGGTTTATTTTGTACACAAAATAGTCTCACAATATGTGTGTATCAGATCAACTAAAAAACATTGTTTACATATTTCATAAAATAATTGCAGATGTAAGGCAGCAATAGAGGAGAGAGAAGAAGGGGGAACTGTGGAGGAGGAAAATAACATAATGTGAAACAAGATTGATGAGGACTTCAATGGTTGTCTAAGATTGTTGGAGCGGCAAAGAGGTCAGGCATTTAGGAGCTTGTGGTCAGAGCTCCAATGTTCAGTTCATCTCATAGACAGATTAAACAATCATATGAAACACAGTATATTTTAATCTGTGCTCAACGGCCATTATTGCAAAACCATGAACTAGAAAAAAAGCTGTTTTGTTTCCTGTCAACATGTATTTATTTGTATGCAAAAATTCAACAATAGATGTTATAGTGGAAGAGATATTAGAAATCATTTTTGAGCGTCAACTGGTGTTTTCAGATCACATCTTGTATGGAGGTCCTGTATTGTTAATGTTCTCAACATGGATGTTTTAAACAATGTGATATCAACATCAGATATGAGGTTGCTAGATATGAGCACAGTAATGTCCATGATTTTTTTTGCTTACTGCTCTCTCACATATTTGCATGATTCTTAAAGGGGCAATCTGCAGTTTCTACAAATTAATGATATGTACACATTGATTATTGAAGAATATAACTTATTTATGCCTCATGAGCTTAGTTCAAAATATATGCTTGTTTTCCTCCAATGGTCGTAAAAAAAAATACGTAAACAAACACTTTATAGCCTCATAACATGGTTAAAACTATAATGTTGATATCATGGATGGTCAGTCCTTGCATCCATAGCTCTTTCTATGAATTTGAGAGTGGTTACATTTATCCAGCCCCATCCCTCAGCTTTTTACCAAAACAGGGGCGGGGATTACACTTTGCTATTGTTTCAACTGCCAATTGCTGCTTTAAACCTAAATTGTTCTGGCTCCTCATCATCTTCAAGGACTGTATGCAACCTGTCCTCAGTTTCATCTCCCTCTGTTGTGCTGCCTCTCCCTTTTCTCTGTTGAGGCCTAGATCTCCTCCCTGTCCCCCAACCTCCAGATGAACTGGCAGAGAGGGGAGTGGTGCCAGGGCCTGCAGTGGAGGGGGTTAAAGAGGAGTGGGGCCTTTGTCGAGTGGTGGATGTAGAACCATTAGAAGGGGTGATTGACATAGCAGTGGGGGGTGAATACCTTGACCAGCGGGGGTGCTTGCTGGGGAGAGGTGGCTCCCAAACATCATTACATTTTAGTCATTTAGCAGACGCTCTTATCCAGAGCGACTTACAGTTAGTGAGTGCATACATTTATTTTTCATACTGGCCCCCCGTGGGAATCGAACCCACAACCCTGGCGTTACAAACGCTGTGCTCTACCAACTGAGCTACATGGGGCCTGTGTAGCTCTGCATCCTCCACTCTGTGGTGAATAAAATAAAGGGATATATTGTTGTAAGACACACAGAATTACAGTTGACTACATTTACAAAACGACATTACTGTAAAGTAAAAACACCAAGCCTAAACTTGATCTGTACAGTGACTCACATAGAAGGTGTGAAACACACACAAAATGCAAAAAGTAACACTTTGCATTCTTCGTCAGCCGAGTCGAAATCCTCGTTGTCCAAATTGCTCCCCTGATCCGACTCCAATATTTTCTTCAAAGCTTCTATGTCGGTATACTTATTCATAGCTGCCTTCTTTTTAGCTTCCTGTTCGATATTCTTATTTTTTCCATTTTTCTTTTTCTTGAGAAGCCATCTTCTATGCTAAAGCGATGAAATCTGTTTACAATGTAATATAGCGTGCTCGGTGCGTCTCGTCTCTGAGCCAGGTAACAATAGTTCGCATTACGCATAAAAGGTTCTAGGCCTTGCTTTGTCCCACCCAGGTCAACTGCATATCCCTGTAAAGCTTATCTCATTGGCTACAAGACTGTCAAGGTGCCATAGTAGCCAATCCCCTGTGTAATGGATGACTACAGTGCATAAGCAGGCAACATCATATTTTTGATGTGCAAAGACATAGTCACTCGGTGGACATTCGATGTTGCCATTAACATTTACATTTACATTTTAGTCATTTAGCAGACGCTCTTATCCAGAGCGACTTACAGGAGCAATTAGGGTTAAGTGCCTTGCTCAAGGGCACATCGACAGATTTTTCACCTAGTCGGCTTGGGGATTAGAACCAGCGACCTTTCGGTTACTGGCACAACGCTCTTAACCACTAAGCTACCTGCCGCCCCTAAGTCATACATCATCAGATAACATTGGTAATAGGCTGGATTTGTTCCTACCAACCTAAGGATTCATTTGACACTCCCCATGCAGCTATAGCTCAAACACAGACCAAATCTAAGCTTACCCTGTTTGGTGAAAAGGTTTTGTAAAATAAACATTTTGACTCTTGGGGTTGGTGATCAATAAAAGTAGGTCACAGGCAGACAAATAAGATATCCTCATGATCTGTGAAGTCCCGGCTTTCGGTGTGTATCAACGTACACCGTGTTGATTTCGTTTATGCCGGAATGTAGGTAGCAGGCATCTTGAAATGAGATCATCGGCATGGCCTGCCCTTATAAATTCATATGCCCACATATGGTAGTAAGTCACACCAAAGATTTGAAGGCAGAGATCAATAGCCAAGATACTCAGCTTTCCGCAGACACCCTGCTTTTGCACATAGGGGCTACCGTTCTCATACCAGACTGAATTGAATAAAACAAAAAAAAATCGTGTCCCCAAATAATATTATGATGAATTGCATCACGTGCCTAAAGCTGCTGATTTAGAAGTATTGCATAGGTTATAAAACTTTCATTCTATGTATTACACTTGTACGTCATGTGCTAAAAAAAATCAAAATCGAAGGAAGACAATCTTGGAAGACAAGTCCTTCTTTGCTTTGTAAACTGAATATTATATGATTTCGGATCTATGAAAGGCCAAAACAAATGTTATTCTAAAACACTACTATACATACGGTTGATATTTTATTGTGAACATAGCAACAACTGTACAGAACATAATACAATAAGACATTAGAAAAACATTAATTCATTGTCAAAGTGAAATTATTAATATTAAAGAAAATGTGCCTGATTTATATGAAAGCTCAAAACTAAACATATTTTTTTTAATACACTATAGCTACATTACAACAGATCCTTGATTGTTAACATATAAAAAACGTGCAAAACAGACCCATGTTGGGGTCAGCCAATGAAGGTTTTCCATTGTGAATTTGATATTTAAATCACTTCCTGAATTGAGTGAATTCGAATTGGCCCCAACAGACAGATGTCATGGGTCCTTAAATTAGAAGAATAAAACTCAATTTAATCTGACCATATTAATGCTCTACTCTCACAGATCCAACGGTTCTCCATGAAACACGATGCAGCCTTCCAATTAGCCAATGGTGCATTATTTGGGACAGTTACCACGCAATTACCTCCAGTTTGACTGTTCCAAAACCTGTGAAAAGAGAACACCACCGTGAATGAAAAGAAATGACTGAATCAAAGAACGATTTAACAATGCTTCTTTGTTGTTTACACTGATTAAAATGTCCTTACCCATCAGTCTGATTCTGATTACTTCCGTTAACCCAGAGCCATTGGCCGACTTTAGCTTTGTCAGTCAGGCCGATCCAGTACCCATGATGTTCATCATAGTAGTGTTGAGTGTGGTTACTAATGAATTCCTTAATGAGAAGTGAGTGAAACCACAAATTAGGTGTTAGTAGAAAGCGTTTTTTAAAATATTTTTTATAGCAATTCACAGTTTCGGGAGGCTGTGTGTAAATGCTGGATCTAATGGGTGTAATCAGGTCCAAATGAGAAAATTACAAAGAGCACAACAGGAAGTAGCATTCTAATGGGCTTTGTTCTTTTGTCTTTCAGTTATGACTGCTTTACCCTGAGCTAATAGCTGTCACACATTTTAATCTAGTTCCTATTTCACTTTTTTTTAAATTCATTTTCATTGTTTGAGTTTCTTAAAGGTTGGGTGAAACTGTCCCTTTAAACTCTTGTTTGTACCAGTGTCCCACCTGTTCCTCTTGGCTGCCAATGACAGCCAAATCAGCATTCTCTTGTTTGCAATATTGTTGGCTTTGTGTCCAGGTCTTCCATGGAGCGGCAGGGTGCAAAATCAGGTAACAACTAGATTTGAACAACATCCAGCCATGTTGACAAGAGTTACACTCTCTCTCTACAACAATAAAACATTACAGTTTTAACGCTACAATATAAACAATATTAGTATTATTAAGACTGTATATTAATTGAAAGTGTAATATCTAATAAGTAATGTATTTTAATGTTTAAGAAGGGTGATTACCTCCTGTGCCATCTTTTTGTGAACAATATTTCTTGACAGGAAAATCATCAAGCTGATATATGACCTGAAGATTCCAGTTCAGTCTATCCCTCTCTCTTGACACCTCTTCTTTCTCAGCCGCTAAACGTTGGTTTGCAGTGCTAACATTGCTATAATCACTCTGCAATATGTGATTGGCTGTACTCAGATTGCTGTTGAGATTCATTAGGTCCTGATTGGCCGCCAGTTCCCTCACCAACTTTGTTGTCATGACTGTGGAGACAGAAAGACATGTTTGCTCTATGATGTCATCCTGCACCCCTCCAAAATCCATAATACTTTATGATCCACATACTCACAGTAGACACAGAGGCCTATAATGGCTGAAAGCAAGAGGACACAAACAACCCCCAAACACAATGCCACTCCTCGAAAGGGTTGAGAGTGGAGAGCAGGCCTCTCATCCACTAGGAATAGCAAAGATAAGAGTCATGTTATTATAACCATACTGTTAGCATAAAAGTATACATGTAATGGTAAGCGTTATTCCATCATTTGATGAAATCTAAAAATTTAACAATAAATGGTGGATAATTTGACTACAGTGTAGAGTCAATCCAGACTGCGGAAGATTTGCACTATAGCGCGATTGAAATGTAAAGGCATTCGTGGAGACTGTATTCACGGTTAACGCTGCATATGTCGGGTCATTCAGAAATGACCTTAATATATCTATTGCTCTATAGTCTCGTAAGCCCGACCCTAGGCAGCAGCAGTGACTAAGGTCTGGTTTCATTGACAGACTTTTTCGGCAACTTCAATAAGGGAAAAACAGACAACTCTCCCAACAAATAACGAGGCTGGCATGCCAGAACGTCGAGATTCGAAACCAAAGTTTGCAGGCAAAACCTTTGCAATGGTTTTAGTGAAGGTAGTTGATGCAAACTAGCCACTTGCAAAATGCACTCATTAAAAATAACCTCTGTGATCTCCATCTTGCTAGCTACTATTTTGTATTTTATTCAAGTGGATAAGGTAGTGACATAGGCAGTGACGTAGTTATTCTATGCCAAACTGACGTTCTATTACTTACAGACAGTCTGTGTTAAGCCGGAACATTTGAAAATTGTAAGAGGCAACCCGGATGTCTACAAAGATTAATCACGCTATAATTTGGATCTTCCGCAGTCTGGATGGAGTCTAGCCTTATCTCCCAAATGCACCTGTTGTGGCAGGACTTTGTTGAGTGACTGCACTTCCCTTAGCCTTTACTTCAGCATATACTGTTTCGTCCTCTTTTTTCTCTGTGGGGAAGAGAAAGGGGCACACATTCATATCCAATAATATGATTTTGATATATTGTGTTATTGATTTTGATATATTGTGTTACATGCCACTAAGCAAATCTTATGCCATTAGTAACCCTAACATGTAATCCATATTGCTTTTTTGTTGTTGATTGAAAGGTATGTAAAAACAGACATTTAAACCTATTCCTCAGCCCCAATATCAATATACCTCAGCCCACTTACCCACACACATCAACCCAATTACCTACACACCCTAGTCCAGTTACCCCCTTGCCCTAACCCTAATACCCACATGTAAATACCCTAATATTGAAAAAATCAAGTACCGATACACCCATATCCTAGCCTTAAATGTCCTATTTGTTACTCATAGACCCCAGTTTCTTTGCCAAAACTCCTCATCCCTGTTACTTTCCTATCTCAGCCCTGTTACCTGCTTTGCCTAGGCCTGTATTCCCCAAGTCACCAACAGTAACCTATATCCAGCTATTCGTTGCACATCCCAACCCTGTTAATTGCATATCTTAGTCCTGTGACCTCTGACCTGTAATCAGTTAATCAATTCTAATCATTTCATAGTTGTACAGTGGTATAACACTATTGCCCTATTCACTTTTTTTCCTACCACAAACTTGCTGCCAGAATGGATTTGAATGGGCAATAGACGTCCATCCAGACCCATTATGAGCCTTGTGTATCACTACACCCCATTACTGATATAAATCAGGTAAAACCTTGGGCATACTCATATAAAACAGGTCTAACCCAGTACCCAAACCAGGTCTACACATGTACTTCAGACCCAATATTGTTACAGACCAGCTGCACGTCTAACCCAATATAGATTAGATTTTTAAACAGGTCTACTGCTATGTCAACCCCAATTGTCATAAAAATGAGTATTCTTCTGTATTTCTGCCCCAATATTCATACAAACCAGGTCTACACCTGTATCTCAAATTGACATACCTAAAGTATGCACCTGTGCTTGAAGCCAATTAATCAACTAAGCTAGGTCTAAATATGTGCCGAAGCTTGAATACGCATAAACTGTTAACCAGATCTACCCCTGCATCTCAGCTCCAGTACTCCTACAAACCAGGTCTACAGCTGTGACTGAGTACCAATATTAATATAAACAAAAATCTACACCTGTATCTCAGCCCAAATACCCATACGAACCAGGTTTAGACCTGTGGCCATGTCCCAATACTCTGATAAACCAGGTCTACACTTGTGACTATTCAGCAAAACCAACATAAACTTTGTGCAAGAGACAGTAAAGAAACCTATTGACATTAAATATTTGTCAATTTATTACACTAATTCAGTACCATCATGAGAGTACAATTCCCCCTGAAATAACAGAATATGACGTTTTACAATTCAGAATCACTGATTAAAAACTATTGTAAAGGCTAATGGATAATGCTAAAATGATGTGTAAAATAATTTTGATCAAGTACACTACCGGTAAAAAGTTTTAGAACACCTACTCATTCAAGGGTTTGTCTTTATTTTTTACTATTTTCTACATTGTAGAATAATAGTGAAGCCATCAAAACTATGAAATAACACATATGGAATGATGTAGTAACCAAAAAAGTTTTAAACAAATCAAAATATATTTGAGATTTGAGATTCTTCAAATAGCCACCCCTTGTCTTGATGACAGCTTTGCACACTCTTGGCATTCTCTCAACCAGCTTCATGAGGTAGTCACCTGGAATACATTTCAATTAAAAGGTGTGCCTTCTTAAAAGTTAAATTGTGGAATTGATTTCCTTGTTAATGCGTTTGAGCCAATCAGTTGTGTTGTGACAAGGTAGGGTGGGTATATGTCACGTTACCGATGTGGATGTGGTGGAGGAGTCAGGCGCAGGACACTGAGGTAAAGTCCAACAGTATATTTAATAGTCCAAAGAAACTGGAAAACCTCTGACCTCAAAAACACAAAGAGGCGAGGGAGAATTACGCACACGCGTAAACACTAAGCACAAAACAAACAGGGAGCAAAGACGTAGCTCCGACACTGTGGCAGTAAAATTAACAACACACAATAATACTAACACAAAACAAGGAACTTATAGGGCACGCAATCAGCACACAAATGGCCACAGGTGATACAGACAGACAAAAGCAATCGACTGACGAAACATAGAGCGGTGGCAGCTAGTACTCCGGGGACGGCGCTCGCCGAAGCCTGCCCGAACCAGGAGGAGGAGCAGTCTCGGCCGAAACCGTGACAGTACCCCCTCCTTGACGCGCGGCTCCAGCCGTGCGCCGACCCCGGCCTCGGGGACGGCCAGGAGGACGAGGACCCGGGCGCGTGGGATGCCCATGGTGAAACTCAGTCAGGAGGGATGGATCGAGTATGTCCCTCCTGGGCACCCAGCACCGTTCCTCCGGACCGTACCCCTCCCACTCCACGACATACTGGAGACCACTCATCCGGCGCCTCGAGTCCAAGATGGTCCGGACCCGGTACGCCGGGGCCCCCTCGATGTCCAAAGGGGGCGGAGGGGTCTCTCCTATCTCATCTTCTTGGAGTGGGCCAGCTACCACCGGCCTGAGAAGAGACACATGCAACGAGGGGTTAATATTTTTATACTCTATAGGCAGTTGTAACCTGTAACACACCTCGTTCAATCTTCTCAGGACTTTGAAGGGCCCCACAAACCGCCGACCCAGCTTCCGGCAGGGCAGGCGGAGGGGCAGGTTTCGAGTCGAGAGCCAGACTCGATCTCCCGGTGCGTACACCGGTCCCTCACTGCGGTGGCGGTCGGCGCTCGCCTTTTGTTGACGGATGGCACGCTGCAGATGGACATGGGCAGCGTCCCACGTCTCCTCCGAGCGCCGAATCCACTCGTCCACCGCAGGAGCCTCGATCTGGCTCTCGTGCCATGGTGCCAGGATCGGCTGATAGCCTAAAACACACTGGAAAGGTGTTACATTGGTGGAGGAGTGGCGGAGAGAGTTCTGGGCCATCTCTGCCCAGGGGATGAACCTAGACCACTCCTCCGGCCGGTCCCGGCAATAGGACCTCAAAAACCTACCCACATCCTGGTTGACACGTTCCACCTGCCCATTGCTCTCTGGGTGGTACCCCGAGGTAAGGCTTACCGAGACCCCCAACCGTTCCATGAACGCCCCCCAAACTCTGGAGGTGAACTGGGGACCTCGGTCAGACACTATATCCTCGGGGACCCCATAGTGCCGGAAAACATGGGTAAATAGGGCCTCAGCGGTTTGTAGGGCAGTAGGGAGACCCGGCATGGGAAGGAGACGACAGGCCTTGGAAAACCGATCCACAACGACCAAAATGGTGGTATTCCCCTGGGAGGGGGGAAGATCGGTTACGAAATCCACCGATAGGTGGGACCATGGTCGTTGTGGAACGGGCAGGGGGTGTAGCTTACCCCTGGGCAAATGTCTAGGCGCCTTACACTGGGCACACACCGAGCAGGAGGAGACATAAACCCTCACATCCCTAGCTAACGTTGGCCACCAGTATTTCATGCTAAGACAGTGCACGGTCCGGCCAATACCTGGATGTCCAGAGGAGGGTGATGTATGAGCCCAATAAATCAGTCGATCACGAATCTCGAGCGGAACGTACGTCCGCCCCACAGGACACTCGGGGGGAGTAGGGTCGGTACGCAGTGCCCGCTCGATTTCCGCATCGACCTCCCATACCACCGGAGCCACCAAACAAGACTCCGGCAATATGGAAGTAGGCTCGTTGGACCTCTCCTCTGTGTCATACCGCCGGGACAGGGCGTCTGCCTTACCATTCTGGGACCCAGGGATGTATGTGATCTTAAAAACGAACCGGGTTAGGAACATGTTCCACCTAGCCTGACGAGGGTTCAATCTCCTAGCTGCCCGGATGTACTCCAGGTTACGGTGATCAGTCAGAATGAGGAAAGGGTGTTGAGCCCCCTCAAGCCAATGCCTCCACACCTTTAGGGCCTGGACTACGGCTAACAGCTCCCTGTCCCCAACATCATAATTACGCTCCGCCGAGCTGAGCTTCTTGGAGTAGAACGCACAGAGGCGGAGTTTAGGTGGCGTGCCGGACCGTTGTGACAGAACTGCCCCAATACCGGTCTCGGACGCGTCTACCTCTACTTGGAAGGGTAAAGAGGGATCCAGATGCGCCAGCACAGGGGCCGAGGTGAACAGGTTCTTTAGTTTGACAAATGCCCTGTCCGCCTCAGCCGACCACTGCAAACGAACCGGACCCCCCTTTAACAGGGACGTAATGGGAGCTGCAACCTGTCCAAAACCCAGAATAAACCTCCGGTAGTAATTAGCAAAACCCAAGAACTGCTGCACCTCTTTTACAGTGGTTGGAGTTTGCCAATTACGCACGGCCGATACCCGGTCTACCTCTATCTCCACGCCAGACGCGGACAACCGATAACCCAAAAAGGAGACGGAATCCTGGAAGAACAGGCATTTCTCTGCCTTGACATACAGGTCATGCTCCAACAGTCTTCTCAACACTCGGCGCACCTGGGCTACATGCTCGGCTCGTGTAGAAGAATACACTAGGATGTCGTCGATGTAAACTACTACACCCTGCCCATGCATGTCCCGGAAAATCTCGTCAACAAAGGATTGGAAGACTGAAGGAGCATTCATTAACCCCTATGGCATGACGAGATACTCGTAATGACCCGAGGTGGTGCTAAATGCTGTTTTCCATTCATCCCCCTCCCTAATGCGCACCAGATTGTACGCGCTCCTGAGATCCAACTTTGTGAAGAACCGCGCTCCGCGTAATGACTCCGTCATCGTCGCAATCAGTGGAAGTGGGTAACTGTATTTAACTGTGATCTGATTGAGACTACGGTAATCAATACACGGGCGCAATCCCCCGTCCTTCTTCTTCACAAAGAAGAAACTCGAGGAGACCGGGGAAGTAGAGGACCGTATGTATCCCTGTGCCAAGGACTCAGCTATGTAAGTCTCCATAGCCGCTGTTTCCTCTTGAGACAGGGGACACACATGACTCCGGGGAAGGGCTGCTCCTGTCTGGAGATTTATCACACAGTCCCCCTGTCTGTGAGGAGGTAGCCGTATTGCCCTCGATTTGCTAAACACGAGTGCTAAATCCTCATACTCAGGGGGAATGCGCAGTGCGGGCACTTGGTTCGGACTCTCTACCGAGGTCGCCCCTACGGAAACACCTAGACATCTCCCTACACACTGGGCAGACCACTCCATAAGAGCCCTCTGTTGCCACGCTATGGTAGGATCATGGGTGCTTAACCAGGGAAGGCCCAACACCACGGGGTACGCAGGAGAGTCAATCAGATAAAACTGAATGGTCTCCTCATGACCCCCCTGCGTCGTCATCGTCAGTGGTGTTGTGACTTCCCTGATCAGACCCGACCCCAACGGCCGGCTGTCTAATGCGTGGACAGGAACTGGAGCTTCTACCGGCCGAAGGGGAATTCCTAACCTACCACAAAATGCCCGATCAATAAAGTTCCCAGCTGCGCCTGAATCTACTAGCGCCTTATGCTGGGAATGAGGTGCCACCTGTGGAAATCTCACAGGAATACTCATGTGACCAACAGAAAGCTCTGGGTAAGTGGGGCGCCTACTCACCTGAAATGACTCCCCAGTGCGTGGCCTGTTGTCACCTCTCCCAGGAGACCCTCCCCAGCACCTGGCCGCGGTGTGTCCTCCACGACCAAAGGTGGTGCACGGGATGGCCCCCCTCGGGTTCCCTCTCCTCCTCTCTCTAGCGCCAGCACCCCCGAGCTCCATGGGAATCGGCTCGGAGGTGCTGGAGGGTGGAATGGACGAACCCCATACTCGGGACGTCCGCGGGTAGCCAGCAGGGTGTCTAGACAGATGGAAATGTCCACCAACTGGTCGAACGACAGGTTGATGTCCCTGCAGGCCAGCTCACGTCAAACGTCCTCTCGTAGGCTACACCGGTAGTGGTCGATGAGGGCCCTCTCATTCCACCCCGCATCAGCCGCTAGTGTCCGGATCTCCAGTGCGAACTCCTGTGCGCTCCTCTTCCCCTGTCGAAGGTGGAATAGACGCTCTCCCGCCGCTTTCCCCTCAGGTGGATGATCGAAGACAGCCCTGAAGCGGCGGGAGAACTCCGCGTAGGTGATGGTTGCGGCGTCTATTCCCCTCCATTCGGCGTTGGCCCACTCCAACGCCTTGCCGGATAGACAGGAGATGAGGGCGGAGACGCTCTCGTATCCCGAGGGTGCCGGGTGTATGGTGGCAAGGTAAAGTTCCACCTGCAGGAGGAATCCCTGACACCCGGCTGCAGAACCGTCATATGCCCTCGGGAGCGAGAGCCGAATGCCACTGGGTTCCGGTGCTGAGAGAGGAGGACTGGCCGTTGGTGATGGGATGTTGTAAGAGTGCGTGGGCACCTCTCGATTCACCAATCGGCGCAGAGTGTGGGACACCTCGTCCATGGCGGTCCCGAGTTGCCGGATCATGTTGTCCTGGTAGTTGATCCGGTCCTCCAGGGATTCGGGTACCGCCGTTGTTCCTGCTGACTCCATGATGGTGTGTTGTTCTGTCACGTTACCGATGTGGATGTGGTGGAGGAGTCAGGCGCAGGACACTGAGGTAAAGTCCAACAGTATATTTAATAGTCCAAAGAAACTGGAAAACCTCTGACCTCAAAAACACAAAGAGGCGAGGGAGAATTAAGCACACGCGTAAACACTAAACACAAAACAAACAGGGAGCAAAGACGTAGCTCCGACACTGTGGCAGTAAAATTAACAACACACAATAATACTAACACAAAACAAGGAACTTATAGGGCACGCAATCAACACACAAATGGCCACAGGTGATACAGACAGACAAAAGCAATCGACTGACGAAACATAGAGCGGTGGCAGCTAGTACTCCGGGGACGGCGCTCGCCGAAGCCTGCCCGAACCAGGAGGAGGAGCAGTCTCGGCCGAAACCGTGACAGTATACAGAAGATAGTCCTATTTGGTAAAAGACCAAGTCCATATTATGGCAAGAACAGCTCCAATAAGCAAAGAGAAACGACAGTCCATTACTTTGAGACATGAAGGTCAGTCAATACAGAACATTTCAAGAACTTTGAAAGTTTCTTCAAGTGCAGTCGCAAAAACCATCAAGCGCTATGATGAAACTGGCTCTCATGAGGACTGCCACAGGAATGGAAGACCCAGAGTTAACTCTGCTGTAGAGGATAAGTTCATTAGAGTTACCAGCCTCAGAAATTGCAGCCAAATAAATGCTTCACAGAGTTCAAGTAACAGACACATGTCAACATCAACTGTTAAGAGGAGACTGTGTGAATCAGGCCTTCATGGTCGAATTGCTGCAAAGAAACCACTACTAAAGGACAGCAATAGGAAGAAGAGACTTGCTTGGGCCAAGAAACACGAGCAATGGACATTAGACTGGTGGAAATCTGTCCTTTGGTCTGATGAGTCCAAATGTGTGATTTTTGGTTCCAATTTGTGATTTAAGGCACACTTAACCAGCATGGCTACCACAGCATTCTGCAGCGATACGCCATCCCATCTGGTTTGCGCTTAGTGGGACTATCATTTGTTTTTCAACAGGACAATGACCCAACACACCTCAAGGCTGTGTAAGGGCTATTTGACCAAGAAGGAGAGTGATGGAGTGCTGCATCAGATGACCTGGCTTCCACAATCCCCCGACCTCAACCCAAAGCAGCCAACAAGTGCTCAGCATATGTGGGAACTCCTTCAAGACTGTTGGAAAAGCATTCCAGTTGACTACCTCATGAAGATGGTTAGAGAATGCCAAGACTGTGCAAAGCTGTCATCAAGCAAAGGGTGGCTACTTTGAAGAATCTAAAATATAAAATATATTTTGATTTGTTTAAAACTTTTTTGGTTACTACATGATTCCATATGTGATATTTCATAGTTTTGATGGCTTCACTATTATTCTAAAATGTAGAAAATAGTCCAAATAAAGAAAAACCCTTGAATGAGTAGGTGTGTCCAAACTTTTGACTGGTAATGTATATATATATATTTATTTATACTCCGGACTCCGTCATTTCTGGTCCGAATATTTATATATTTCTTAATTCTATTATTTTACTTTTTAGATGTGTGTATTGTTGTGTATTGTTAGATATTACTGTACTCTTCGAGCTAGGAAAACAAGCATTTCGCTACACCTGCAACAATATCTGCTAAATATGTGTATGCGACCAATACAATTTTAATTTTGATTTGATTTCAGATCTCCAATTGCATTTTGACTCAGAAAGTGACCTTGGTTGGTGACAGCTGGTCTTGACAGTCTGTTATAAAAGGACAGAATATCTTAGATGTGGTTTGCAAGTTCCTTAAACATTTCCAACAGAGGAGGAACGTAGTTAGACAGATAACAACACTCATCTGAATTTGGGACCTTGTTGTGAAAGTCTGATATACTGTAATGATTAGATAACAATACACTCGCTTCAGCGAAACAGATTGAATAGAGCCCATTGTTAAAACTGTAATTTTGATCTCATGTATGGTTAGTCTTTGCAACCAAAGACCAGCCCCATTTCTCTGCTGTTCATCAAATCAGTGGCATGGTGGATGCTTTGTTTATGTTTGAACGGCAGATTACCCATTTAATACCTCTGAATACAGTTAAAACATACATTTATTTGCATATTTAAATGTAGGGTCAAATGTTTTATTATTATGTATTTTTTTACTGTGACTTGCTATCAGTTAGAATTGTTCTGTGTTTTGTGTCATGTGTTTGTGTAAGTATTTGTCAGTGTGTGTGTGTGCGTTTTCTTAGTTCTTAACTGACCGATCGGTCTCAGTCTTCACTCTCCTCGTTGCTCTATTCTCGTTTTCTTCAATAACGTTATTTAATTCAATAACCTGTTGGTTGACATGGTCATCCATCTTAACTAACTGTATGATTACCTTTCTAACTGACATGTAATGGTAAAATATACTGTATGATTACCTTTCTAACTGACTTGTAATGGTAATATCTACTGTATGATTCTAACTTCACTGGCAAGTAGTTGAGTAGTTGGTCTGATGTGTGTTTCCACGTGGCACCTCTGATCTCTGTCTGTGGTCCACTACAGTTGATAGAACGTTTTAAGTAGCCAGTCACCTTCAAGCGGGAAGTTGGTAGATCTGACAGAATAATCTAAATAAAGCGATACAACATAATAGCTGGATGACAACAAATAGTGACAAGTGCAGCCTTTCACTTTGCCAGGCCTGTTTGTGGCATCCTCAGCCTTCAAACGGAGATCATGTTATGGCTTGCACTCTATGCAGATGGCCATATAGGGGCCTTTTGTTCTATCTTTGCTGTGTGTGATATCAGTGTGAGGAGTTATTCAGAGTTGTGTGCAGGAAATCTATGTCTGCATCTTTCTCAGTGGTTTTAAAGGGTACATTTAAGATATCTTATTTCATTTCCTGTATGTCTGCAATAGATCTTCAGTACACTGTTGGGCCATCACTACGAGGTTGAATGGAAGTGGGGTTGCTGCAATATGGACGTGGGTTTGCGGCAATGTTTAAATACTTTTGGGAGATCAAAATGGATCCGACAAAACAAGCTACACCACTTGTTTATTCAAGATGGGTGTCCAATCCTTTATTCAGTATATCAATTATACAATAATTAATTTGTTAAGATCGGTTTATTTTGTACACAAAATAGTCTCACAATATGTGTGTATCAGATCAACTAAAAACCATTGTTTACATATTTCATAAAATAATTGCAGATGTAAGGCAGCAATAGAGGAGAGAGAAGAAGGGGGAACTGTGGAGGAGGAAAATAACATAATGTGAAACAAGATTGATGAGGACTTCAATGGTTGTCTAAGATTGTTGGAGCGGCAAAGAGGTCAGGCATTTAGGAGCTTGTGGTCAGAGCTCCAATGTTCAGTTCATCTCATAGACAGATTAAACAATCATATGAAACACAGTATATTTTAATCTGTGCTCAACGGCCATTATTGCAAAACCATGAACAAGTAAAAAGGCTGTTTTGTTTCCTGTCAACATGTATTTATTTGTATGCAACAATTCAACAATAGATGTAATAGTGGAAGAGATATTAGAAATAATTTTTGAGCGTCAACTGGTGTTTTTAGATCACAACTTGTATGGAGGTCCTGTATTGTTAATGTTCTCAACATGGATGTTTTAAACAATGCGATATCAACATCAGATATGAGGTTGCTAGATATGAGCACAGTAATGTCCATGATTTTTTTTGCTTACTGCGCTCTCACATATTTGCATGATTCTTAAAGGAGCAATCTGCAGTTTCTACAAATTAATGATATGTACACATTGATTATTGAAGAATATAACTTATTTATGCCTCATGAGCTTAGTTCAAAATATACGCTTGTTTTCCTCCAATGGTCGTTTAAAAAAATACATAAACAAACACTTTATAGCCTAATAACATGGTTAAAACTATAATGTTGATATCATGGATGGTCAGTCCTTGCATCCATAGCTCTTTCTATGAATTTGAGAGTGGTTACATTTATCCAGCCCCATCCCTCAGCTTTTTACCAAAACAGGGGCGGGGATGCACTTTGCTATTGTTTCAACTGCCAATTGCTGCTTTAAACCTAAATTGTTCTGGCTCCTCATCATCAAGGACCGTATGCAACCTGTCCTCAGTTTCATCTCCCTCTGTTGTGCTGCTTCCACTGCCTCTCCCTCTTCTCTGTTGAGGCCTAGATCTCCTCCCTCTCCCCGAACCTCCAGATGAACTGGCAGAGAGGGGAGTGGTGCCAGGGCCTGCAGTGGAGGGGTTGAAGAGAAGTGGGGCCTTTGTCGAGTGGTGGATGTAGAACCATCAGAAGGGGTGATTGACATAGCAGTGGGGGGTGAAGACCTTGACCAGCGGGGGTGCTTGCTGGGGAGGGGTGGCTCCCAAACATCATTACATTTTAGTCATTTAGCAGACGCTCTTATCCAGAGCGACTTACAGTTAGTGAGTGCATACATTTATTTTTCATACTGGCCCCCCGTGGGAATCGAAAGAACACAACCCTGGCGTTGCAAACGCTATGCTCTACCAACTGAGCTACATGGGGCCTGTGTAGCTCTGCATCCTCCACTCTGTGGTGAATAAAATAAAGGGATATATTGTTGTAAGACACACAGAATTACAGTTGACTACATTTACTAAACGACATTACTGTAAAGTAAAAACACCAAGCCTAAACATAGGTGGGAAACATACACACAATGCAAAAAGTAACACTTTGGAGACAAAGGCAGCAGTGAGAACCACAAATAAACAATGGCCATGAGAGTTTAGTGGCCTCTCCAAAGTTACAAGGATGAAACTTAGAATAGCAAATAGGGAACTAATATGAAACATAGACATTAACTACTTTGGAATTATATAACATTTAAATTACTTGTTACATAGGCCTATGTAAACTAAATCCAAAGCACAAAAAGCAGACAACTTATAAAAAACGAAACACATATAGTAAATTAGCTATATAAAGTCATGAAAATAATTTACTTACAGATCTAAAAGTGGATCCAATCTTTCTAGAAAGCATTCTTCGTCAGCCGAGTCGAAATCCTCGTTGTCCAAATTGCTCCCCTGATCCGACTCCAGTATTTTCTTCAAAGCTTCTATGTCGGGATACTTATTCATAGCTGCCTTCTTTTTAGCTTCCTGTTCGATATTCTTAGTTTTTCCATTTTTCTTTTTCTTGAGAAGCCATCTTCTATGCTAGAGCGATAAAATTAAAGCGATGAAGTCTGTTTACAATGTAATATAGCGTGCTCGGTGCGTCTCGTCTCTGAGCCAGGTAACAATAGTTCGCATTACGCATAAAAGGTTCTAGGCCTTGCTTTGTCCCACCCAGGTCAACTGCATATCCCTGGAAAGCTTATCTCATTGGCTACAAGACTGTCAAGGTGCCATAGTAGCCAATCCCCTGTGTAATGAATGACTACAGTGCATAAGCATGCAACATCATATTTTTGATGTGCAAAGACATAGTCACTCGGTGGACATTCGATGTTGCCATTAAGTCATACATCATCAGATAACATTGGTAATAGGCTGGATTTGTTCCTACCAACCTAAGGATTCGGTGTGTATCAACGTACTCCGTGTTGATTTCGTTTATGCTTCACAACGCTAGCCGGAATGTAGGTAGCAGTCATCTTGAAATGAGATCATCGGCACGGCCTGCCCTTATAAATTCATATGCCCATATATGGTAGTAAGTCACACCAAATATTTCAATAGCCAAGATACTCAGCTTTCTGCAGACACCCTGCTTTTGCAGATAGGGGCTACCGTTCTCATACCAGACTGAATTGAATTTAGAAAATCTAATCGCGTCCCCAAATAATATTATGATGAATTGCATCACGTGTCTAAAGCTGATGATTTAGAAGTATTGCATAGGTTATAAAACTTTCATTCTATGTATTACACTTGTAATCGAAGGAAGACAATCTTGGAAGACAAGTCCTTCTTTGCTTTGTAAACTGAATATTATATGATTTCGGATCCATAAAAGGCCAAAACAAATGTTATTCTAAAACACTACTATACATACGGTTGATATTTTATTGTGAACATAGCAACAACTGTACAGAACATAATACAATAAGACATTAGAAAAACATTAATTCATTGTCAAGTGAAATTATCAATATTAAAGAAAATGTGCCTGATTTATATGAAAGCTCAAAACTAAACATTATTTTTGAAATACACTATAGCTACATTACAACAGATCCTTGATTGTTAACATATCAAAAACGTCCAAAACAGACCCATGTTGGGGTCAGCCAATTAAGGTTTTCCATTGTGAATTTGATATTTAAATCACTTCCTGAATTCGAATTGGCCCCAACAGACAGATGTCATGGGTCCTTAAATTAGAAGAATAAAACTCAATTTACTCTGACCATATTAATGCTCTACTCTCACAGATCCAACGGTTCTCCATGAAACACATTGCAGCCTTCCAATTAGCCAATGGTGGATTATTTGGGACAGTTAACACGCAATTACCTCCAGTTTGATTGTTCCAAAACCTGTGAAAAGAGAACACCACCGTGAATGAAAAGAAATGACTGAATCAAAGAACGATTTAACAATGCTTCTTTGTTGTTTACACTGAATAAAATGTCCTTACCCATCAGTCTGATTCTGATTACTTCCGTTAACCCAGAGCCATTGGCCGACTTTAGTCAGGCCGATCCAGTACCCATGATAGCCATCAAAGTAGTGTTGAGTGTGGTTACTAATTAATTCCTTAATGAGAAGTGAGTGAAACCACAAATTAGGTGTTAGTAGAAAGCGTTTTTTAAAATATTTTTTATAGCAATTCACAGTTTCGGGAGGCAGTGTGTAAATGCTGGATCTAATGGGTCTAATCAGGTCCAAATGAGAAAATAACAAAGAGCACAACAGGAAGTAGCATTCTAATGAGCTTTGTTCTTTTGTCTTTCAGTTATTACTGCTTTACCCTGAGCTAATAGCTGTCACACATTTTAATCTAGTTCCTATTTCACTTTTTTTTTAAATTCATTTTCATTGTTTGAGTTTCTTAAAGGTTGGGTGAATCTGTCCCTTTAAACTGTTGTTTGTACCAGTGTCCCACCTGTTCCTCTTGGCTGCCAATGACAGCCAAATCAGCATTCTCTTGTTTGCAATATTGTTGGCTTTGTGTCCAGGTCTTCCATGGAGCGGCAGGGTGCAAAATCAGGTAACAACTAGATTTGAACAACATCCAGCCATGTTGACAAGAGTTACACTCTCTCTCTACAACAATAAAACATTACAGTTTTAACGCTACAATATAAACAATATTAGTATTATTAAGACTGTATATTAATTGAAAGTGTAATATCTAATAAGTAATGTATTTTAATGTTTAAGAAGGGTGATTACCTCCTGTGCCATTTTTTTGTGAACAATATTTCTTGACAGGAAAATCATCAAGCTGATATATGACCCGAAGATTCCAGTTCAGTCTATCCCTCTCTCTTGACATCTTTTCTTTCTCAGCCGCTAAACGTTGGTTTGCAGTGCTAACATTGCTATATTCACTCTGCAATATGTGATTGGCTGTACTCAGATTGCTGTTGAGATTCATTAGGTCCTGATTGGCCGCCAGTTCCCTCACCAACTTTGTGTTGTGCTCTGAGAAGGCAGTCATGACTGTGGAGACAGAAAGACATGTTTGCTCTATGATGTCATCCTGCACCCCTCCAAAATCCATAATACTTTATGATCCACATACTCACAGTAGACACAGAGGCCTATAATGGCTGAAAGCAAGAGGACACAAACAACCCCCAAACACAATGCCATTCCTCGAAAGGGTTGAGAGTGGAGAGCAGGCCTCTCATCCACTAGGAATAGCAAAGATAAGAGTCATGTTGTTATAACCATACTGTTAGCATAAAAGTATACATGTAATGGTAAGCGTTATTCCATCATTTGATGAAATCAAAAAATTGAACAATAAATGGTGGATAATTTGACTATAGCTTAGAGTCAATCCAGACTGCGGAAGATTTGCACTATAGCGCGATTGAAATGTAAAGGCATTCGTGGAGACTGTATTCACGGTTAACGCTGCATATGTCGGGTCATTCAGAAATGACCTTAATATATCTATTGCTCTATAGTCTCGTAAGCCCGACCCTAGGCAGCAGCAGTGACTAAGGTCTGGTTTCATTGACAGACTTTTTCGGCAACTTCAATAAGGGAAAAACAGACAACTCTCCCAACAAATAACGAGGCTGGCATGCCAGAACGTCGAGATTCGAAACCAAAGTTTGCAGGCAAAACCTTTGCAATGGTTTTAGTGAAGGTAGTTGATGCAAACTAGCCACTTGCAAAATGCACTCATTAAAAATAACCTCTGTGATCTCCATCTTGCTAGCTACTATTTTGTATTTTATTCAAGTGGATAAGGTAGTGACATAGGCAGTGACGTAGTTATTCTATGCCAAACTGACGTTCTATTACTTACAGACAGTCTGTGTTAAGCCGGAACATTTGAAAATTGTAAGAGGCAACCCGGATGTCTACAAAGATTAATCACGCTATAATTTGGATCTTCCGCAGTCTGGATGGAGTCTAGCCTTATCTCCCAAATGCACCTGTTGTGGCAGGACTTTGTTGAGTGACTGCACTTCCCTTAGCCTTTACTTCAGCATATACTGTTTCTTCCTCTTTTTTCTCTGTGGGGAAGAGAAAGGGGCACACATTCATATCCAATAATATGATTTTGATATATTGTGTTATTGATTTTTATATATTGTGTTACATGCCACTAAGCAAATCTTATGCCATTAGTAACCCTAACATGTAATCCATATTGCTTTTTTGTTGTTGATTGAAAGGTATGTAAAAACAGACATTTAAACCTATTCCTCAGCCCCAATATCAATATACCTCAGCCCACATACCCACACACATCAACCCAATTACCTACACACCCTAGTCCATTCACCCCCTTGCCCTAACTCTAATACCCACATGTAAATACCCTAATATTGAAAAAATCAAGTACCGATACACCCATATCCTAGCCTTAAATGTCCTATTTGTTACTCATAGACCCCAGTTTCTTTGCCAAAACTCCTCATCCCTGTTACTTTCCTATCTCAGCCCTGTTACCTGCTTTGCCTAGGCCTGTATTCCCCAAGTCACCAACAGTAACCTATATCCAGCTATTCGTTGCACAACCCAACCCTGTTATTTGCATATCTTAGTCCTGTGACCTCTGACCTGTAATCAGTTAATCAATTCTAATCATTTCATAGATAAACTCATTGTACAGTGGTATAACACTATTGCCCTATTCACTTTTTTCCTACCACAAACTTGCTGCCAGAATGGATTTGAATGGGCAATAGACGTCCATCCAGACCCATTATGAGCCTTGTGTATCACTACACCCCATTACTGATATAAATCAGGTAAAACCATGGGTATACTCATATAAAACAGGTCTAACCCAGTACCCAAACCAGGTCTACACATGTACTTCAGACCCAATATTGTTACAGACCAGCTGCACGTCTAACCCAATATAGATTTTATTTTGAAACAGGTCTACTGCTATGTCAACCCCAATTGTCATAAAAATGAGTATTCTTCTGTATTTCTGCCCCAATATTCATACAAACCAGGTCTACACCTGTATCTCAAATTGACATACCTAAAGTATGCACCTGTGCTTGAAGCCAATTAATCAACTAAGCTAGGTCTAAATATGTGCCGAAGCTCGAATACGCATATACTGTTAACCAGTTCTATATCGTGGAGCTCCGCCCCATAGGGGAGCTCTGCTCCTATTGGTTTACCCTCTGCCCTAAGGCAGCATCAGCCTGAGACAAAATTATGCACACACCTACAGCCAATAGGAGTACAGGTGTCCCTATAAGAGGGGATGCCTCCCCTCAATCAGCCTCCCTTTTTCTTCAGCGACTGGATGACTAGACTGAAGAGCCAAGAAGAGACGAAGCACAAGACTCAGGACGAAAAAACGCTGTTGATATTCCAGTCATCAACGTCGTCTAAATGAGCACACCGGGAGATTTTCCACCCCCAAAAGCTCTTTTCAGAGCTCAGTGCAGATGCACTTCCATGGCGGCCGGTGACCACCACGACCTGTGTTTCGTGTGTTTGGGATCCCAGCATGCCAAGGAAGGCGTCTGCAGTCCCCCGAATTGCGCCTCCTGCGCCCTCCTTTCTTTAAAGGAGAGGAAGCAGCGTTGGGCGTTTTTCAGGGAGGACATCCCCCTTGAGGACGTGCTGTCGATACTAGCCTCTGCTTCAGAGGCGTCGTCCGACGGCGCAGACTCGGGGGAAGATAAGGACTTTGAGGAGGAGTCTGGCATTCCAATGAAACAGTCGGACCCCATCCCTCATACTTTCAAGCCCCCCCTTTCCTTTGGAGAGCGAGAGGGCTTGTAGTCCTTATAGCGAAGGGGATACGAGCTCTGAGAGATCAGAAGCTCTCTCTTTCGCCGCAGCCTCTCTGAGATCGGATTTTCCGGGTCTCATTGAGAGAGCTGCTCAACGGCTGGTGATAAGGCTGCCCCCTCTTCCCTCCGCACCGGAGGTTGATATGATGGAGGGCGGTCCTTATTCCAGACCAAGGAAGGCGGCAGAGCCAGTGGCTCCTGCCATGCCTTCTTTGGCTAGATACGTTGAGGGCTCGTGGGAGGCACCTTTAGCGGCGCGTTCGCCTGTAAAAGCGTATCTCCCATTCACGAGAGTGGAAGGAAGGTTCCAGGGTCAGGGAATCCCCAGGTTAGAGAGCGCCATGGCGGCGTATCTCGTACCGGGTTCGAGCCCTTGGCCCTCTTCCAAGAAGGCCACGTTGCCATCCCACAAGGACCGACTCACAGCGTCGCTGTTAGAGAAGTCCTTTGGGTTGGGAGCCCAAGCTGTAGCAGCAGCTAACAACATTGCCCTCTTGGCGGCCTCTCTGTCCCGTTTAACCACGGGCAAGACAGAGCTGGCACCGGAGGAGGTGGAGGAGGCGTCCAGAATTTCTGGCGCCATACTCCACCTGACACAGGCGTCCGCAGTCTGCGCGGGGAGGTCCATGGCCACTTCGGTGGTCGGGGAACGACACCTCTGGTTGTCCTTGACATCCATGAAAGAGGAAGACAGGACGACTCTTTTGAACGCCCCCCTCTCTGACGACGGCCTCTTTGGGGTCGCAGTCAAAGAGGCGACGGAGCGTTTTTCTAAGCTGGAGGAGGAGAAGAAACAGCTGGCCAAGCACCTGCCGTTGGCAGGACGACTCGGCCCCGCTCCATCCCAAAGGCCATCTACCTCCGCCCCTCCAAGTAGACCGTGGTCTACGGCGAGGCGGCGTAATTGGCGTCATCCGGCTGTCACGAGCAGCAAGGGAACGGGCCCCGCCCTTCCAGCAGCTACGGTAGCCCCACTACAGCCGGCGAGGGAGGTGACGAGGACGCCGACCTGGCCCTCCAAGGGAGGCAAGAGGAGGCGAATGTGACGGGACGCGGGGGAGTGGATGGAGGACGCATCGATGGTGTCGAAAGCGCCCACTGTTCCCCCCCACCCTTCGGTTGAAGGGATGGGTGTTGATGTAAATGCCTTTGTTGATGTATTTAATAAAGAGTTGGCTCCACCTGACTTTGTCAAAAAAGAGCTCCTTTTCCATAATACGTCAGAGAGCGTTCAAACCTCACCCTCTCTTCCTTACCACTCTAAGAGCCGTTCAGCCCACTGAGGGTGCGTTGCTGAACAGGCACATAGAGTAGGTATCCATAAGACCTCAATCAGGTCGTCACATCACACTTACATTTACATTTACATTTTAGTCATTTAGCAGACGCTCTTATCCAGAGCGACTTACAGGAGCAATTAGGGTTAAGTGCCTTGCTCAAGGGCACATTTACGTCATTTAGCAGACGCTCTAGTCCAGAGCGACTCACAAATTGATGCATTCACCCTATAGCCAGTGGGATAACCACTTTACAATTTTTTTTTGGTGGTGAGTGACTCCGCTGTGGGGTGGGGGGGGGGGGGGGGGGGGGGGGGTAGAAGGATTACTTTATCCTATCCCAGGTATTCCTTAAAGAGGTGGGGTTTCAAATGTCTCCGGAAGGTGGTGAGCGACTCCGCTGTGTGTGTGGGGGGGGGGGCAGTAGGATTACTTTATCCTATCCCAGGTATTCCTTAAAGAGGTGGGGTTTCAAATGTCTCCGGAAGGTGGTGAGTGACTCCGCTGTGGGGTGGGGGGGTAGAAGGATTACTTTATCCTATCCCAGGTATTCCTTAAAGAGGTGGGGTTTCAAATGTCTCCGGAAGGTGGTGAGCGACTCCGCTGTGTGTGTGGGGGGGGGGTAGAAGGATTGCTTTATCCTATCCCAGGTATTCCTTAAAGAGGTGGGGTTTCAAATGTCTCCGGAAGGTGGTGAGTGACTCCGCTGTCCTGGCGTCGTGAGGGAGCTTGTTCCACCATTGGGGTGCCAGAGCAGCGAACAGTTTTGACTGGGCTGAGCGGGAGCTATGCTTCCGCAGAGGAAGGGGAGCCAGCAGGCCAGAGGTGGATGAACGCAATGCCCTCGTTTGGGTGTAGGGACTGATCAGAGCCCGAAGGTACAGAGGTGCCGTTCCCCTCGCTGCTCCAAAGGCAAGCACCATGGTCTTGTAACGGATGCGAGCTTCAACTGGAAGCCAGTGGAGTGTGCGGAGGAGGGGGGTGACGTGAGAGAACTTGGGAAGGTTGAACACCAGACGGGCTGCGGCATTCTGGATGAGTTGTAGGGGTTTAATGGCACATGCAGGGAGGCCAGCCAACAGCGAGTTGCAGTAATCCAGACGGGAGACGACAAGTGCCTGGATTAGGACCTGTGCCGCTTCCTGTGTAAGGCAGGGTCGTACTCTCCGAATGTTGTAGAGCATGAACCTGCAGGAGCGGGTCACCGCCTTGATGTTAGCGGAGAACGACAGGGTGTTGTCCAGGGTCACGCCAAGGCTCTTCGCACTCTGGGAGGAGGACACAACGGAGTTGTCAACCGTGATGGCGAGATCATGGAACGGGCAGTCCTTCCCCGGGAGGAAGAGCAGCTCCGTCTTGCCAGGGTTCAGCTTGAGGTGGTGATCCGTCATCCATACTGATATGTCTGCCAGACATGCAGAGATGCGATTCGCCACCTGGTTATCAGAAGGGGGAAAGGAGAAGATTAGTTGTGTATCGTCAGCGTAGCAATGATAGGAGAGGCCGTGTGAGGATATGACAGAGCCAAGTGACTTGGTGTATAGGGAGAAAAGGAGAGGGCCTAGAACTGAGCCCTGGGGGACACCAGTGGTGAGAGCACGTGGTGCGGAGACAGCTTCTCGCCACGCCACTTGGTAGGAGCGACCGGTCAGGTAGGACGCAATCCAGGAGTGAGCCGCGCCGGAGATGCCCAGATCGGAGAGGGTGGAGAGGAGGATCTGATGGTTCACAGTATCAAAGGCAGCAGACAGGTCTAGAAGGACAAGAACAGAGGAGAGAGAGTTAGCTTTAGCAGTGCGGAGAGTCTCCGTGACACAGAGAAGAGCAGTCTCAGTTGAATGACCAGTCCTGAAACCTGATTGGTTTGGATCAAGAAGGTCATTCTGAGAGAGATAGCAAGAGAGTTGGCTAAAGACGGCACGCTCAATAGTTTTGGAAAGAAAAGAAAGAAGGGATACTGGTCTGTAGTTGTTGACATCAGTGGGGTCGAGTGTTGGTTTTTTGAGAAGGGGAGCAACTCTCGCTCTCTTGAAGACGGAAGGGACATGGCCAGCGGTCAAGGATGAGTTGATCAGCGAGGTGAGGTAGGGGAGAAGGTCACCGGAGATGGTCTGGAGAAGGGAGGAGGGGATGGGGTCAAGCGGGCAGGTTGTTGGGCGGCCTGCAGTCACAAGTCGCAGGATTTTATCTGGAGAGAGAGGGGAGAAAGAAGTCAAAGCATAGGGTAGGGCAGTGTGAGCAGGACCAGCAGTGTCATTAGACTTAACAAACGAGGATCGGATGTCGTCAACCTTCTTTTCAAAGTGGTTGACGAAGTCATCCACAGAGAGAGAGGAGGGGGGGGGGGGGGGGGAGGATTCAGGAGGGAGGAAAATGTGGCAAAGAGCTTCCTAGGGTTAGAGGCAGATGCTTGGAATTTAGAGTGGTAGAAGGTGGCCTTAGCAGCAGAAACAGATGAAGAGAATGTAGAGAGGAGGGAGTGAAAAGATGCCAGGTCGGCAGGGAGTTTAGTTTTCTTCCATTTCCGCTCCGCTGCCCGGAGCTCTGTTCTGTGAGCTCGCAATGAGTCATCAAGCCACGGAGCTGGAGGGGAGGACCGAGCCGGCCGGGAGGATAGGGGACACAGAGAGTCAAAGGATGCAGAAAGGGAGGAGAGGAGGGTTGAGGAGGCAGAATCAGGAGATTGGAGGGAGAAGGATTGAGCAGAGGGAAGAGATGATAGGATGGAAGAGGAGAGAGTAGTGGGAGAGAGAGAGCGAAGGTTGCGGCGGCGCATTACCATCTGTGTAGGGGCAGAGTGAGTAGTGTGGGAGGAGAGCGAGAGAGAAAAGGAAACAAAGTAGTGGTCGGAGACATGGAGGGGAGTTGCAGTGAGATTAGTAGAGGAGCAGCATCTAGTGAAGATGAGGTCAAGCGTATTGCCTGCCTTGTGAGTAGGGGGGGACGGTGAGAGGGTGAGGTCAAAAGAGGAGAGGAGTGGAAAGAAGGAGGCAGAGAGAAATGAGTCAAATGTGGACATAGGGAGGTTGAAATCCCCCAAAACTGTGAGGGGTGAGCCATCCTCAGGAAAGGAACTTATCAAGGCATCAAGCTCATTGATGAACTCTCCAAGGGAACCTGGAGGGCGATAGATGACAAGGATATTAAGCTTAAATGGGCTAGTGACTGTGACAGCATGGAATTCAAATGAGGAGATAGACAGATGGGTTAGGGGACAAAATTGAGAATGTCCACTTGGGAGAGATGAGGATTCCTGTACCACCACCCCTCTGACCAGATGCTCTCGGGGTATGCGAGAACACATGGTCAGACGAGGAGAGAGCAGTAGGAGTAGCAGTGTTTTCAGTGGAGATCCATGTTTCCGTCAGCGCCAGGAAGTCGAGGGACTGGAGGTTGGCATAGGCTGGGATGAAGTCAGCTTTGTTGGCAGCAGAACGGCAGTTCCAGAGGCTGCCTGCGACCTGGAACTCCAGGTGTGGGGTGCGTGCAGGGACCACCAGGTTAGAGAGGCAGCAGCCACGCGGTGTGGTGCGTTTGTGTAGCCTGTGCAGAGAGGAGAGAACAGGGATAGGCAGAGGCATAGTTGACAGGCTGTAGCAAATGGCTACAAAAATGCAGAGGAGATCGGAATGAAATGAGCTAAGCATCTGGGAGAGGAGAGAGCAGGGCCTCCCTCACCAAAAACGTCTACCTCAGAAACTAAAATTGTTTCACTGAACCACCCGAACAAAAACTCTCCCAACTTCCACCTTTAGAAATCAGAATTGTTGTGAACCACAGCGGTTCAATGTTTAAAGGAATAGACTCAACCCACTTTATTCAGCTAGCTAACTATGACACCATAGCTAACTAGCATGCTAGCATCCAATAACAATAACACACAGTTTAGCACCAACACTTGGTCACAACAAACCACCAATAGTGTGTTAACTAGCTAACTAGCATGCTAGCATCCAGTAACACACAGTTTAGCACCAACACTTGGTCACAACAAACCACCAATAGTGTGATAACACACTAAACAGATCATTCGTGTCTGTGTCAAGTTCCTTTCATGACGCAGCAATGATTAAACGTTGGCTAGCTAGGACAAGTATATTGTATTTAGCTACTACAGTACAGTTAGCTGGTCGTGTTGGGTAGCTAGCAATGGCCACTGTGTTGACTTTCACGTATAAGAAGTGTTTTACATAGCAGGCAGCAGTCCCGGTCAGATTCTGACATGAGGACGCAGCCGCTTGTCGGGGATGGCGCACTAGCACAGACTAAGGTCTCCGCTAGTACGAGCCAGACCCATGCTGCGTTCACGGAGGGCCCGATTACCGCGGTCACGAAGGTGTCCAGAGTATCGGCGCCCCCAGGCATTGTAACACAGCAGCTATCTGGGGACGGCGCATTATCGCAGACCAAGGTCTCGGTTAATGCGATTCAGACCCATGCTACGTTCACGGAGGGGCGGATTACTAAGGCTATGGGTATAACCAACGTATCGGCTCCCCTGACAGAACGAGCTAGTACTCACCACACTGAGTGTGAATCAACCCACCAGGGGTGCAGAGTTGAACACACACAGAAGGTGAAAGTTAAGAAGGTATCAAGGCGCCGCCTTGTTTTACCTCATAGAGACCTCATACTACAGACTTCTAGGAGTACTGTAGTGAAGGGCTCTGATAGTGAATTGCAGTCACCTAAGATGACGCAATTGCTTGCTGGGGATGGTGCCCTGCCGCAGGCTGTGACCTCGGTCAGCGCAATTCAGACCCGCGATGCATTCAAGGAGGGCAGGAATACGACGGTTACGAGTTTAACCGACGTCCCTGCTCCTCTTTCTCTCTCAGAACGCATTGATGGTTCCTCTCCCTTTCACGGGAGGCCCACCTTGGGCTGTTCCACCACTTCGATGTTGGGGAACAGTGGCGGTAAGGGCCATAGAGGAATACAGGTCCTTCCTACTGGATGCACCACAGCTTCGGGCTCAGCCGCTTTCTCTGCATTGCCGGCAGTGGCGAAGAAGCTGCAACCTCTCACGCTGGCTAGAACAGACGTTGCAGAAGGGTTATGCTCTCCAATTCCACCGGACCCCACCCCCGTTCAGGGGAGTGGTGGAGACGGTGATGAAAACGCCAGACAAAGTGGCCGCTCTGATGACAGAGATTACGGAACTTTTGGCGAAGGAGGCGGTGACAGTAGTTCCCCGGGAGCAAAGGAACAAAGGGCTATATTCGCCTTATTTCCTAGTGCCCAAAAAGACGGGGGGAGTGAGGCCGATTTTGGATTTACGCATTCTCAACGAGAGCATAACCAAACGGCCCTTCCAAATGCTAACGACAAAACGTCTGCTGGAATGTGTCCAGAGAGGGGACTTTTGTACGAGCATAGACCTAAAGGACGCGTACTTTCATGTGCCGGTTCAGCCGCGTCACAGGAAGTTTCTGCGGTTCGCCTTTCAAGGGGTGGCGTACGACTACACAAGGATGCCATTTGGGTACGCCCTGGCACCTCGCATATTTTCCAAGTGTGTGGAGGCGGCATTGGAACCGTTGCGTCGTCAGGGAATACGGCTACTAGCCTACCTGGACGACCTACTGGTTCTCGCCCCGTCAGCAGAGCTGGCGATCACTCACACAACACAGACAGTGATGCATCTCACAAGTCTGGGGTTTGCTGTGAATTGGAAAAAGAGCGCGCCCTGGCCCACTCATCAGATTGTCTACCTGGGGATACAGCTAGACACTGTGAGGATGAGGGCTCGAATTTCGGACCCCCGAAGGGTAGCCTTGTTGCTAGCCCTAAGGAAGTGTTGTCCGAATCACACGGTGACGGCGCTGTCGATCATGTCACTTTTGGGTCTCATGTCGTCAGCCCACTCTGTGGTTCCGCTGGGACTCCTGCATATGCGCAGGATGCAGCGATGGTTCGCCCAACTAAGACTAGACCCATTGCGTCAACGTCATCGGTTGGTGGTGGTTCCCCTCTCGCTCAGTGCAGACCTGAACTATTGGAGAAACTTGCGCGTTCTCACGCACGGAGTCCCGATAGGAAAGGTGTCCTCTCACATCCCAGTATTCACGGATGCGTCCCTGACGGGATGGGGAGGGACATGTCAGACACAAGCGATAGGAGGTGTGTGGCCTCAATCAGGTCGTCACATCAACCTCCTGGAGTTGGAAACGGTTCGACTGGTTCTGACCCACTTCGCGTCTACCCTTTGGGGTCGCGATGTGCTGGTCTGGTCAGACAACCGGACCACAGTAGCCCACATAAATCGCCAGGGAGGAGTCAGGTCTCCTGCTCTCCATCGGGCGGCAGAGGAATTGTGGCTGTGGGCTCACGAGCACCTTCGCTCATTGAGAGCAGCACACATTCCGGGCTACTTGAACGTAGGAGCAGACCTCATGTCAAGAGGGGGTCCTCGAGATGACGAGTGGTGTCTGCATCCAGACATTGTTCTCCAGATTTGGGAACAATTCGGGAGAGCCGAGGTGGACCTATTCACGTCACGCGTGAACGCGCAATGTCCTCTGTGGTTCTCTCTGAGGGAACAGGACGAACCGCCACTGGGAAGGGACGCCTTTGCGCACCAACCGTGGCCGAGAGTTCTCCTGTATGCATTCCCTCCGCTGTCCTGCATTCTCCCACTGCTAGCCAGGGTGAGGTCAGGGGGGCTGTCAGTGATACTGATAGCGCCCGATCGCCCGGGGGCTCCTTGGTTTGCGGAGATGAGTCAGATGTTGATTGCGCCACCTTGGCCAATTCCACATCGACGGGACGCGTTGTCTCAGGCGGGTGGCACGATAGGGAAATTGCCCATAATCGGCCAACCACTGAAGGCCTGGCTGCTGAGAGGGACAGGCTAGAGCGCCGTGGGTTATCTGATGCAGTGATCAGGACCATACAGGGTTCACGTGCCAGTTCCACTTCTAAGATGTATGCCAGTAGATGGAACGTGTTTTCACGATGGTGTGTCACACAAGGTGTAGACCCCATGAGCTGTCAGGTGGAGAGTATTCTCTCTTTTCTACAGCTCATGTTTGATAAGCAAAAATCGCCTGCCACGATTAGAGTGTTTGCAGCAGCGATTTCAGCTTGTCATGAGGGTTTTGGCAGAGACAATGTCTTTAGCCACCCTCTAGTGAAACGCTTCCTATTAGGAACACGGCGACTTAGGCCAACACCTAGAGTCACGCTTCCTCAGTGGGATTTGGCTTTGGTACTCGAAGCGCTATGTAAGTCGCCGTTCGAGCCATTGAATCAAATACCCCTCAAGATGCTGTCTATAAAGACAGCACTGTTGCTCGCTTTGACTACAGCTAAGCGGGTCAGTGATTTGTGTGCTCTTTCGACGAGACCTGACTGCTTGGCCATCAATGGTGACCTGAGCAGAGCAGTGTTACGTCCTAACCCGGCATTTGTGCCGAAGGTTATTAAGAGTTCATACAGGTCACAGACCGTGGAGCTGTGGGCTTTTTCTCCTCCTCCTCATAGAGAGAGGAGTGAGGAAAAGCTCCATCGCCTGTGCCCGGTACGCGCTTTGGCGTGTTACGTCGAGCACACAGCAGCGATTAGGTCATCGCCTCAGTTGTTTGTGTGTCACGGTGCGGCTGCACTAGGTAGACCACTTTCAAAACAGAGGTTGTCTCACTGGCTTTGTGAAGGCATTGAGACAGCTTATGAGGCAGCAGGGCGGCAATTGCCTCAGGGTATCAGAGCTCACTCCACTCGTGGAGTAGCGGCTTCTACTGCCCTTTTCAGAGGAACAGGGGTAGAGGATATCTGTAGAGCAGCATCCTGGTCGACGCCGTCTCCATTTATCTGTTTCTATCTCTTAGATATGTCTTCTAACTCTCTGGCTCGATCTGTACTCAGCGTGTCTGAAGGGAGATCTTGAGCAAGAAAGAGAGGAGAAGCAGGACTGTGGACACAGGTTTCCATCAGGTCCGCTTTGGTTAGGAAGACGTGTTTTTGACAGATGTGTTTTCTAACTCTTTGGCTCGGTCTGTACTCAGCATAGCTGAAGGGAGATCTTGAGCTAGGAAGAGAGGAAAAAGCAGGACTATGGACAAGGTTTCCATCAGGTCCGCTTTGGATAAGAAAACATATTTTGTGGCATGACTCCTGACTGACAGGTTCAGTACAGTAGAGGCATGCGTTGATTGACAGAATGTGAGGTCATCTATCTGCTTGTTCAGTTTAGTATGACTCATGTTTTGTTCCTGCCCACTAATCTTGGGATTCCATTGAGTGAGTGGGGCGGTCTACCGCGTTCACAATGTTGAGTGACACTTTGTGTCATTCCATTAGTGGTCGGTAGTGTTTTCACAGGATATTGAGGCACATCTATCTGCTAGTACAGAGTAGTATGGCTTCTATTCTGGTGATCTGCCCACTAGTCATTGGCATTGCCATTGGACTAGGTGGGGCGGGTCTTTAACCGATGACGCGGTATATTTGTGACGCCCGTATGGGTTTTTAGTTGCAGTACTGCGGGACTTGGTCGCAGCCATTGCTAGGCCTGACCTTTTCGTTTCGATGGGAAGTGTTGGGCTCGGCAGGGAGTACATTTTGGAGCGCTACGCTCCGCCTTAAACCAATAGGAGCAGAGCTCCCCTATGAGGCGGAGCTCCACGTTATAGAACGATTAGTTACCGGAGTGTAACTCCAGTTCTATGAGTGGAGCGGAGCCCCATAGGACTTAAGGCCCTGCCGACCCTCTCTAGTCTCGCTGAAGAAAAATATCTCGGGAGGCTGATTGAGGGGAGGCATCCCCTCTTATAGGGACACCTGTACTCCTATTGGCTGTAGGTGTGTGCATAATTTTGTCTCAGGCTGATGCTGCCTTAGGGCAGAGGGTAAACCAATAGGAGCAGAGCTCCCCTATGGGGCTCCGCTCCACTCATAGAACTGGAGTTACACTCCGGTAACTAATCGGTCTACCCCTGCATCTCAGCTCCAGTACTCCTACAAACCAGGTCTACAGCATTGACTGAGTACCAATATTAATATAAACAAAAATCTACACCTGCATCTCAGCCCAAATACCCATACGAACCAGGTTTAGACCTGTGGCCATGTCCCAATACTCTGATAAACCAGGTCTACACTTGTGACTATTCAGCAAAACCAACATAAACTTGCAAGAGACAGTAAAGAAACCTATTGACATTCAATATTTGTCAATTTACTACACTAACTCAGTACCATCATGAGAGTACAATTCCCCCTGAAATAACAGAATATGACGTTTTACAATTCAGAATCACTGATTAAAAACTATTGTAAAGGCTAATGGATAATGCTAAAATGATGTGTAAAATAATTTTGATCAAGTACACTACCGGTAAAAAGTTTTAGAACACCTACTCATTCAAGGGTTTGTCTTTATTTTTTACTATTTTCTACATTGTAGAATAATAGTGAAGACATCAAAACTATGAAATAACACATATGGAATGATGTAGTAACCAAAAAAGTTTTAAACAAATCAAAATATATTTTATATTTGAGATTCTTCAAATAGCCACCCCTTGCCTTGATGACAGCTTTGCACACTCTTGGTATTCTCTCAACACGCTTCATGAGGTAGTCACCTGGAATACATTTCAATTAAAAGGTGTGCCTTCTTAAAAGTTAATTTGTGGAATTTATTTCCTTGTTAATGCGTTTGAGCCAATCAGTTGTGTTGTGACAAGGTAGGGTGGGTATACAGAAGATAGTCCTATTTGGTAAAAGACCAAGTCCATATTATGGCAAGAACAGCTCCAATAAGCAAAGAGAAATGACAGTCCATTACTTTAAGACATGAAGGTCAGTCAATACAGAACATTTCAAGAACTTTGAAAGTTTCTTCAAGTGCAGTCACAAAAACCATCAAGCGCTATGATGAAACTGGCTCTCATGAGGATTGCCACAGGAATGGAAGACCCAGAGTTAACTCTGATGTAGAGGATACGTTCATTAGAGTTACCAGCCTTAGAAATTGCAGCCAAATAAATGCTTCACAGAGTTCAAGTAACAGACACATCTCAACATCAACTGTTCAGAGGAGACTGTGTGAATCAGGCCTTCATGGTCGAATTGCTGCAAAGAAACCACTACTAAAGGACACCAATAGGAAGAAGAGACTTGCTTGGGCCAGGAAACACGAGCAATGGACATTAGACTGGTGGAAATGTGTCCTTTGGTCTGGAGTCCAAATTTGAGATTTTTGGTTCCAACCGCTGAGTCTTTGTGAGACGCGGTGTGGGTGAACGGATGATCTCCACATGTGTATTTCCCACCGTAAAGCATGGAGGAGGAGGTGTTATGGTGTGGGGGTGCTTTGCTGGTGACACTGTCTGTGATTTATTTAGAATTCAAGGCACACTTCACCAGCATGGCTACCACAACATTCTGCAGTGATACGCCATCCCATCTGGTTTGGGCTTAGTGGGACTATCATTTGTTTTTCAACAGAACAATGACCCAACACACCTCCAGGCTGTGTAAGGGCTATTTTACCAAGAAGGAGAGTGATGGATTGCTGCATCAGATGACCTGGCCTCCACAATCCCCCGACCTCAACCAAATTGAGATGGTTTGGGATGAGTTGAACCGCAGAGTGAAGGAAAAGCAGCCAACAAGTGCTCAGCATATGTGGGAACTCCTTCAAGACCGCTGGAAAAGCATTCCAGGTGATGCTGGTTGAGAGAATGCCAAGAGTGTGCAAAACTGTCATCAAGGCAAAGGGTGGCTATTTGAAGAATCTCAAATATAAAATATATTTTGTTTAACACTTTTTTGTTTACTACCTAATTCCATATGTCTTTCATAGTTTTGATGTCTTCACTATTATTCTACAATGTAGAAAATAGTAAAAAATAATGAAAAACCCTTGAATGAGTAGGTGTTCTAAAACTTTTGACCGGTAGTGTATATAATAAATTACAGACACTGTATTCATTCATATACCTCAAGCATCAGTGATTCAATGTATTTAAAATTAAGGCACGCATGTATACTAGACCCTTTAAACATTATATTTACAGAGAAAATATTTCAGAATTTCAACAATGTATTCGTTTTTAAAGTTGTTGTATACAGACTTCTGGTGCCAAATTTGTCTGTAAAGGTACATCTTCGAGAAATATGCTTGTGGTCTTGTGATCATTTTGAGAAATCATATGAAACTTATCTAAATGATATGATAATGCATAATATATTAAACATTTTATTATAAGTACAACTTTAACTTCTCCAGAGCCTGTAAAGTACAAAAAAAGTATTCTCGCTATTGTGACCCATGAGATTAAATGGGTTAAGAATGTAATTTGTACTTGATTAACTGTAAAGACACTTGATTAAAACATAATAGCAGAGTAGATTTGCCATCACAAAGACAAAAAAACATGAACATGATTCAGCATAAATAGCTGGCATATCTGCCTCACTTGCTTTAAGCACCCTTCAATTAGAATATTCACAAACAATTGTGATTGTTATAGTCTTCAGTCTGGAAGGGACATTTTTGTAAACTGATAGAAATGAACTAAAAGAGAGTGATATTGATGAAGAGATGAGAAAAAAAGGCCAAGACTCACCTTTCGGCGAAGAAACGATGCGATTCTTGAAAACCACGGGAGAATAATGCAGCTCTTCTGCCATCCTTTACTTCTCGTCAATAGTGTGTTTCTTAGAGATACAAGTACGGAGAAACCTTACCCAGTGTCAGTGTTGATCTCTATGAGGTGGTGGCTCTTGTTGTTTTTATCCCTATTAGGACCTGTATTACTACTTCTGCTTTGACTCTGGTTGGCATTAAACATGTCACAGGAAACTATTCCACTGTTTCATCTGACTGAGAGGAGGAAGTTATGTTGACGTGTGATGATGGTACTGTCATGATGGTACTGAGTACACTTTTGAGCCAACCATAGGATCGAGGTTGAATATGGACGTGTGGCTGCTGCAATGTTGAAATACTGTCCCCAGAGGGTAGTAGTGAGGTCAAAATGGATCTGAGAAATAGCTACATCAAGATGGTGTCCTATCCTTTATTCAGTCAATCAATTATCCAATTAGATTGATTTAGCCTATGATTTCTAAACATACATCACATGTGACAATCGGAGTTGTCTTAGTACAAATACAAATGTTTCCTCTAGGCTTCCTGTCAAGTCTCTCCATTTACAGTGCTGTATTAGAGTATTGTATTCATGCTATTGCATTTAGCCTTACATATTGTACATTCAATAGTCTCACAATTATGCACAATATGTGTGTATCAGAAAAAAACTGCTGTAAAGAAATACATTATTTCATAAAAATAACTAAATATGTACTTGTAGAGAGATAACAGAAATCATTCAATCAAAATGTGAATTTCTCCCAGTGAATAAGAAGCAAAGACATTCCAGCAGTGCTAGAGTTAACCCCAAATGACATCACTGCTCACTCCCACCTCCCTCTCTTCCTCCCTCTCCATCTCTCCTCCCCTCTCTTCCCCTCTGCCCTCCCCCTGCATTAATTACAGTATGAAAGGAGAGTATCTCACCAGCGGTCACACTACAGGAGGCAAGCAGCCTCACAGCACATTCTGACCCTCAAACACAGGCTTGGAGAGAGAGACCGAATCAGCACCTCACACACATTGACAGAAACTGCTAGCTCCAGAGTGAGGCTCTCTTTACTCAACCAGCATCACTATCTTTCCTCTCGCTCTCTCTCTCTCTGACATGGAGCTCCACAGCATCCGACACCACCACAGCCACCGGACCGACAACAAGCTCCAGATGCTGAACCTCAACCAACGCCTGGAGACCTACCTGGGCCGAGTGAAGCTGCTGGAGGAGGAGAACAAGCTACTATGCCAGGAGATCCAGGCCCTGAGAGGCAGCGGCCAGGGGGGGCGGATGGGCCTGGAGGACAAGCTGAGCCTGGCCAGGCAGGAGGTGGGGGAAGCCTGGAGGGAGAAGGACCGGGTGGAGCTAGAGCTAGGGAGCCTGGGTGAGGAGCTCCAAGCCCTGGGGCTGCAGAGACAGTGGGAGGCGGACACCCATGGGGAGGTGAAGAAGAAGCTGGCAGACAGCAGGAAGGAGATGGAGGAGGAGAGGAGGGCTCAGATCTGGTTAAGAGAGAAGGTGAGCCAGCTAGAGAAACAAATCCAGTTCCAGATACAAACCCACCAGGAAGATGTTGCCGGCTTCCAGGCTACACTAATCCATGTCAGACCTGCACTGCCACCCCCTCCACCCCAAACGGGCACCCAGCTACCCAGCCTCCAGGAGCTGGGTGAGGAGTACTCCCAGATGGCTGTCAGGGCGTGGCATGAGGCGGCCATGGTGTTTCAGGGCCAGGTGAACAGCCTGGAGGAGTCTCTAAACCAGGCCAGAACCCGGTTGGCCCAGGTGGGCCAGGAGAAGATTGAGAGCCAGCTGAAACTTCAGGCCCTGGAGAATGAGCTGGCATCAGCCCAGGATAGGAGGCAGTATCTGGAGAGGAGTGTGGCCCAACAGAGAGACAGGCAGAGGCAGGAGATACAAAACCTGCAGGTAAGAACAGTTAAAGTAGCCGACCCCTGGTCTTTAGTGTGGGCGTATTCATGGGTGTGGGTTTATTCATGTCAATTTCTCATAGGTAACTTTGTTATAACATTGTAATTTGCCAATTCAATCGTATAATAGTATCAATTAGCTTATTTAGAACTCCTGTTCACCTGAACTGAGACTGAAGCCATAAAGTGAGATTCCTAACCTTACTATGAAATTCCCTTGAATCATCATGCATTGTTTAAAACGTCTTGAGTGTGTTGTCTGAATGTGACTGCTGTCTGGGATTTAGAAACTTCAAATGATTTCAGTCCAAAGACAAATGACAATGTGCTTGTTGTGTATCTTACCAGTTAATCCAGACAGCTGGAGCTACTTCCAGTTATTTCCAGCACAGGGGGTGGGGGTGAGCATACCAGAGCAAAACAAAACGTTTGAAATGTCAGTCATAGCAGAACATTTTTCAAATGGACATGGCCCAAAATAAAAACGGGGAAAATATGGTAATGTTATTAAAACGCACAGAGGTGTTTTTGTCCAAATGAGTCTGATGATATCTATGATGTAGAAACATACCAACTGAGTATCTCTGAGAGGCCTTATATTGTCCTCCCTTTCATTTTAAATGCTAATGAAATGTTTGGATAGAAACGGCATGGTGGGGCTCTGGGTATTAGTTTCAGGTCATAATTTGTCCAGAAAGGTAAAAAATCCAGACTGGGGCCCAACCATTAGATGCAGGGAACACAATATTGAACATTCTATGTTCTATTCTGGGCATAAACTCTTGCCATGGGGCCAGGAACCAGAATTCAGTGCCTTCAATACCTGTTCATGTGCTATAGTTGGATGACAACAATGCCATTTCTAATAAATTCTCTTCCCTTTTCCTGTTCCACAGGCCCATCTGGAGGTGTTGGAGATGGAGAAGGGGGCTCTGGGAGATCAGATTGACACTCTCCTGATAGAAAGTAGGGGTCTGCTGCAGCTGAAGATGTCTCTAGGCATGGAGGTGGCCACATACAGGTACGGTTCATGTCTCAGTACATATATCAGACACCACATACAGGTACGGTTCATGTCTCAGTACATATATCAGACACCACATATAGGTACGGTTCATGTCTCAGTACATATATCAGACACCACATACAGGTACGGTTCATGTCTCAGTACATATATCAGACACCACATACAGGTACGGTTCATGTCTCAGTACATATATCAGACACCACATACAGGTACGGTTCATGTCTCAGTACATATATCAGACACCACATACTTCTCTCATCATACCTTTAGCACTAAACTACACTGCTCAAAAAAATAAAGGGAACACTTAAACAACACATCCTAGATCTGAATGAATTAAATAATCTTATTAAATACTTTTTTCTTTACATAGTTGAATGTGCTGACAACAAAATCACAAAGAAATTATCAATGGAAATCAAATGTATCAACCCATGGAGGTCTGGATTTGGAGTCACCCTCAAAATTAAAGTGGAAAACCACACTACAGGCTGATCCAACTTTGATGTAATGTCCTTAAAACAAGTCAAAATGAGGCTCAGTAGTGTGTGTGGCCTCCACGTGCCTGTATGACCTCCCTACAACGCCTGGGCATGCTCCTGATGAGGTGGCGGATGGTCTCCTGAGGGATCTCCTCCCAGACCTGGACTAAAGCATCCGCCAACTCCTGGACAGTCTGTGGTGCAACGTGGCGTTGGTGGATGGAGCGAGACATGATGTCTCAGACGTGCTCAATTGGATTCAGGTCTGGGGAACGGGCGGGCCAGTCCATAGCATCAATGCCTTCCTCTTGCAGGAACTGCTGACACACTCCAGCCACATGAGGTCTAGCATTGTCTTGCATTAGGAGGAATCCAGAGCCAACCGCACCAGCATATGGTCTCACAAGGGGTCTGAGGATCTCATCTCGGTACCTAATGGCAGTCAGGCTACCTCTGGCGAGCACATGGAGGGCTGTGCGGCCCCCCAAAGAAATGCCACCCCACACAATGACTGACCCACCGCCAAACCGGTCATGCTGGAGGATGTTGCAGGCAGCAGAACGTTCTCCACGGCGTCTCCAGACTCTGTCACGTGTGCTCAGTGTGAACCTGCTTTAATCTGTGAAGAGCACAGGGCGCCAGTGTCTGTCTTGGTGTTTGCCAATCTTGGTGTTCTCTGGCAAATGCCAAACGTCCTGCACGGTGTTGGGCTGTAAGCACAACCCCCACCTGTGGACGTCGGGCCCTCATACCACCCTCATGGAGTCTGTTTCTGACCGTTTGAGCAGACACATGCACATTTGTGGCCTGCTGGAGGTCATTTTGCAGGGCTCTGGCAGTGCTCCTCCTGCTCCTCCTTGCACAAAGGCGGAGGTAGCGGTCCTGCTGCTGGGTTGTTGCCCTCCTACGGCCTCCTCCACATCTCCTGATGCACTGGCCTGTCTCCTGGTAGCGCCTCCATGCTCTGGACACTACGCTGACAGACACAGCAAACCTTCTTGCCACAGCTCGCATTGATTTGCCATCCTGGATGAGCTGCACTACCTGAGCCACTTGTGTGGGTTGTAGACTCCGTCTCATGCTACCACTAGAGTGAAAGCACCGCCAGCATTCAAAAGTGACCAAAACATCAGCCAGGAAGCATAGGAACTGAGAAGTGGTCTGTGGTCACCACCTGCAGAACCACTTCTTTATTGGGGGTGTCTTGCTAATTGCCTATAATTTCCACCTGTTGTCTATTCCATTTGCACAACAGCATGTGAAATGTATTGTCAATCAGTGTTGCTTCCTAAGTGGACAGTTTGATTTCACAGAAGTGTGATTGACTTGGAGTTACATTGTGTTGTTTAAGTGTTCCCTTTATTTTTTTGAGCAGTGTATATACATTTTGGGCCAAATACTAAAGGGTAACTAGTAAATAATGCATTGATGTCAATTGGAGCTTTGCTTGAAAACATTAGTTGTATACAAGGATCTCAAGTTGGACTTCAGTCTTAACTAGCTTGTTTTCCTTGTCTGTTTTTCTTCCCAACCACTGATCTGATAGACCATGACAGGTGAAAGCATTATGATGGCAATCCATCCAGTTATTTTACTTATCAGCTGTAGAGGGAAAGGAGACAAGGGGAGGAAGCATGAAAGACCATTGGCACACAGCCAAAGGTGATCAGAGGTAGTCATTATTTTATGTAAGAGAGGCGTGGTTAGGTTCAAATAAAAGCGTCACCTCAAGTCGGTTTGAACATGCTCTGATGAAGGCGGCAACAGCTGAAAAAGCGACACCAAGCCCATGTATGTTTGATGTCTGTAAAAAAGCCTGGCGATCAGAATATGGAAATTGAGGCAAATGTCCCACTCATCCCATCTTCACTAATATCTTCCCCTTCTTCTTCGTGGTCCTCTGTAGCTCAATTGGTAGAGCATGGCGCTTGTAACGCCAGGGTAGTGGGTTCGATCCCCGGGACCACCCATACGTTAAAAAAAATGTATGCACACATGACTGTAAGTCGCTTTGGATAAAAGCGTCTGCTAAATGGCATATTATTATTTTCCAAACATGTTATTTTTCTTTTTTTGCCGATTTGTGAGAAAGCCATCCTTATTAGCCCCATGCCAATCCTGATTTAGATGTCTAGTTTACCACATTCAGAGATGCCTTTTCAAATGGGAGTTCAGACTGAGCCCCATCACCCCTCCCCCTGTGAGAATGTGGAACAATATGTAGATGTCCAAGGTCTGTTGTCCAATAGGGCTCAGCCGTCTGGCCTAAAGGTCATCACCTTGAAAAGACCAGTCTCAGCTGTCTTGAGCAGGGTAACTTTATATGGGCCTCTATTGTGGCGCCTCTCTCTTTCCCTTGGCCTCTTCCCCCTCCATAGTGACCCCAAGGTATCAGCAGGGAATGACCAACGTATGAGCTATGGGAGTCTAGTGTAACAGGAATAAGAGGCAGGGGGAGAAGCAGAGAGAGTCTCAAAGAGATTTACTAAATGCATTACATTCATATTATCTGCACCTATACAGTACAACACATTGAGCAACACTTGGAATGTCATTCTGGGATCATATTGGGATATTCATGTGCACCTGTTTATAAGTATTTATAAGTATTGTTTCATTAGAGATGCTGGTGTGAATGTGTGTTGGAATGGGCATGGTCCACATCTGTGAATACAAATTGTATTGTAGTTCTGCTTGAGCTAATCAGAATGTCAGGGCGTACATGCCTGTATTTTAGGCTGTGAGTATGTGAGAGGGGGAATTGATGGCAGTGGTGTGCACTGCAGATGGCTCGTCAATGACAATGTCGTCCCTACATTTCCATAACAACAGATCTCATGTTGGCAACAAAAGCCCTCCCCCTTCACTCCTCTGACCCCACCCTATGACACATCATTTCAGAATACCCCCTAGTATGGCCAAACTAAAATTATTTTGGTTCTTCGTAATATTAGTATTCAAGCTGCTTCTAACCAGGACATATTATTTTCTAGATAGTGATGCAAAAAAAGATTACATGACTTTCCCTTTATGAATCCTTCTCTCATTTGTCTATGTCTGTTCTTTTTCTTCAGAGCTTTACTGGACAATGAAAGTCTGATGGGGGATTTCTCTTCAACAAATCAGCTAAGGAGTACCTACATGTCTGGTAAATTATCACTTCATTCAGGAATCAAACAGCTATATCAGTGACTGTGTTGTAGTACAACATGATATTGACATGTACTCCTGTTACTGTGTAATTTTACTCAAAACCAAGAGGCATCTTCCTTATCCTTAAGGTGGGCGAATCTTGACTCTGTATTGTACTGTATACAGTGCCTTTGGAAAGTATTCAGACCCCTTGACTTTTTCCACATTTTGTTACGTTACAGCCTTATTCTAAAATTGATTAAACCATTTGTTCCCTCATCAATCTACACACAATACCCCATAATGACAAAGCAAAAACAGGTTTTTAGAAATGTTTGCAAAACCCACCCTAAAAAACGGAAATATCACATTTACATAAGTATTCACACCCTTTACTCAGTACTTTGTTGAAGCACCTTTGGCAGCGATTACAACATTGAGTCTTCTTGGGTATGACGATACAAGCTTGGCACACCTGTATTTGGGGAGTTTCTCCAATTCTTCTCTGCAGATCCTCTCAAGCTCTGTCAGGTTGGATGGGGAGCGTTGCTGTGCAGCTATTTTCATGTCTTTCCAGAGATGTTCGATCGGGTTCAAGTCCGGGCTCTGGCTGGGCCACTCAAGGACATCCAGAGACTTGTCCCGAAGCCACTCCTGCGTTGTCTTGGCTGTGTGCTTAGGGTCATTGTCCTGTTGGAATGTGAACCTTCGCCCCAGTCTGAGGTCCTGAGCGCTCTGGAGCAGTTGTTCACCAAGGATCTCTCTGTACTTTGCTCCGTTAATCTTTGCCTCGATCCTGACTAGTCTCCCAGTCTCTGCCGCTGAGAAACATCCCCACAGCATGATGCTGCCACCACCATGCTTCACTGTGGGGATGGTGTTCTCGGGGTGATGAGAGGTGTTGGGTTTGCGCCAGACATAACGTTTTACATTTGCAAAAAATTCTAAAAACCTGTTCTCGCTTTGTTAGTATGGGGTATTGTGTGTAGATTGCTGAGGATTTGTATTTATTTAATCAACTGTAGAATAAGGCTGTAACGTAACAAAATGTGGAAAAAGTCAAGGGGTCTGAATACTTTCCGAAAGCACTGTATACAGTGGCTTGCGAAAGTATTCACCCCCCTTGGCATGTTTCCTATTTTGTTGCCTTACAACCTGGAATTAAAATGCATTTTTGGGGGGTTTGTATCATTTGATTTACACAACATGCCTACCACTTTGAAGATGCAAAATATATATTTTTTGTGAAACAAACAAGAAATAAGACAAAAAACAGAATACTTCAGAATGCATAACTATTCACCCCCCCCCCAAAGTCAGTACTTTGTCGAGCCACTTTTTGCAGAATTACAGCTGCAAGTCTCTTGGGGTATGTCTCTATAAGCTTGGCACATCTAGCCACTGGGATTTTTGCCCATTCTTCAAGGCAAAACTGCTCCAGCTCCTTTAAGTTGGATGGGTTCCGCTGGTGTACAGCAATCTTTAAGTCATACCACAGATTCTCAATTGGATTGAGGTCTGGGCTTTGACTAGGCCATTCCAAGACATTTAAATGTTTTCCCTTAAACATTTACATTTTAGTCATTTAGCAGACGCTCTTATCCAGAGCAACTTACAGGAGCAATTAGGGTTAAGTTCCTTGCTCAAGTGCACATCGACAGATTTTTCACCTAGTCGGCTCTAGTCGGGGATTAGAACCAGCGACCTTTCGGTTACTGGCACAACGCTCTTAACCACTAAGCTACCAAACCACTCAAGTGTTGCTTTAGCAGTATGCTTAGGGTCATTGTCCTGCTGGAAGGTGAACCTCCGTCCCAGTCTCAAATCTCTGGAAAATGAAACAGGTTTCCCTCAAGAATTTCCCTGTATTTAGCGCCATCCATCGTTCCTTCAATTCTGACCAGTTTCCCAGTCCTTGCCGATGAAAATGGGATGGTGTTCTCGGGGTGATGAGAGGTGTTGGGTTTGCGCCAGACATAGCGTTTTCCTTAATGGCCAAAAAGCTCAATCTTAGTCTCATCTGACCAGAGTACCTTCTTCAATATGTTTGGGGAGTCTCCAACTTGCCTTTTGGCGAACACCAAACGTGTTTGCTTTTTTTTCTTTAAGCAATGGCTTTTTTCTGGCCACTCTTCTGTAAAGGCCAGCTCTGTGGAGTGTACGGCTTAAAGTGGTCCTATGGACAGATACTCCAATCTCCACTGTGGAGCTTTGCAGCCCCTTCAGGGTTATCTTTGGTCTCTTTGTTGCCTCTCTGATTAATGCCCTCCTTGCCTGGTCCGTGAGTTTTGGTGTGCGTTCCTCTCTAGGCAGGTTTGTTGTGGTGCCATATTCTTTCCATTTTTTAATAATATTTAATGGTGCTCCGTGGGATGTTCAAAGTTTCTGATATTTTTTTATAACCCAACCCTGATCCACAACTTTGTCCCTGACCTGTTTGGAGAACTCCTTGGTCTTCATGGTGCTGCTTGCTTGGTGGTGCCCCTAGCTTAGTGGTGTTGCAGACTCTGGGGCCTTTCAGAACAGGTGTATATATACTGAGATCATGTGACACTTAGATTGCACACATGTGAACTTTTAAAAACTAATTATGTGACTTCTGAAGGTGATTGGTTGCACCAGATCTTATTTAGGGGCTTCATAGCAAAGGGGGTGAATACATATGCACGCACCACTTTTCCGTTATTTATTTTTTTGAATTTTTTGAAACAAGTTATTTTTTTCATTTCACTTCACCAATTTTGACTATTTTGCGTATGTCCATTACATGAAATAAAAATACAAATCCATTTAAATTACAGGTTGTAATGCAACAAAATAGGAAAAACGCCGAGGGGGATGAATATTTTTGCAAGGCACTGTAATCACATTAGACCAAAAAGAGTATGGGGGATGGTGTGGGGTGGTTAGGGGACTGAGCTAGGCACTTTGTGCTCTGTAACACAAGCTAACTAAGAGGGTCCCCAAAGGTCATTGAGCCATATGGCTTTGCTTTCCGGTAATTCAGACTGGAGGGGAAGGAAGTCATGATCAATATCTCTCCATTACTGTCTAACCTCTGTTCAGGAGAACATGTCTCCTAATATTGCCTTTGGGTTGGGGTTTTCGAGATATCTGTCAACCTAAGATAAAACTGAAGACATTTTGGAATAGGCAGAGATTTGCAATCAAAAAGCAATCAAAGCATTGGTGAATGTTTCCTGTTATTGCCAAGATTATTGTCAGTGTCATTTCAACTTTATTGATGTCTATCTATGATAGACCCTGGCCTGTGGTCTACCCATTACCATTATGTATGGTATACCTATTCAATAGTCTTCCTATGCCATTCACAGATGGAGTGCCCAGCTCTCGAGGGGTTAAGCAAAGCTTCAAGACACAGCTGGCTACCAGTCACATTATCAGTCCTATCTCTACCATCCATGGAGCAAGCCCACGATCCAATGTAACAATGATGTCCGCATCACCAATCTGGACTCAAAATCGGGTAACCCTCAACGAAACACCTGAGAGTTGTCGAAAGACAGAGGAAAGGCATGTTGACTTTGGCGTAGGGTCCAACCGGCAGGTAAGTTGGTCAACGCCTTACCCCAAAGTACCACAGGACGGAATTTCAGTCGACCACTTCAGACCCCAAGATGTCCATGAAGAAGTCAACTATGCTGAACCTCTCTCACCTCCCACTGAAGAGGGAGGAGCTGATGTTGTATCTTGGCTTGGATCTGACCATAAGGAACAATCCATGTGGGATATGGAAAAGGAGGAAGAGGATCAGAACATAGTCAGAACCTGGGTTGCTGAAGAGAAACCAGTTGTGGAATCTACCATGAGCCACCAGGCTGAGACCAGCTTCAGTATGCCAACTGTGTTCAGCACTCATGCTCAAGAGCTCTACAGCCCTTCAGTGAGCTATGAGAGAGCACATTCTGGTTGCTCAGCGAATAATGATAATGATGTACGTTTTGAAATGTTTTCTGAAAAAGAGGAACCTCTACTAGATCTGAATGAATCGGAGGAAAGAAATCTTGAAACAGCAAGGAAAGATGCTGAATGGGTGAGAAATGAAGGCTTGGAATCTGAAACTGCATCAGTGCTAGAACAAGCATTTGAGACCTTCACAAGCAGTCAAGCTTTTGAGTATGGGGTGGGGAAAAGTGGTTACAACAAGCCAATAGAGTTCAATCAAGAGGACAATATGTCATATGAATCTGCTCAAGCATCCCACGGTTTAGAAGAGGCCTTTCACCATGTTAAAAGAGTGGAGGAAGATGTTATTAATCTCACAAAAGAGGATGATGAAAATGATATGTCTAACAAAGATGAGGAGCAATTGGAAGATGAATTGCGCCCCTATGGGTATGGTAAGGATAATTGGGAAAGATTGGGAGGGTTCAATAAGGATAATGATATGACAGAAAGAATCGATGAGTTCAACCAAGAGAAGATTATCTCATATGAATCTGCTCAAGCTTCTCACTGGTCAGAAGAGGTATTTCACCATGTTGAAAGAGTGGAGGAAGGTGATATACATTTCAGAAAAGGGGATGATGAAAATGATATGTTTAATAAACGTGAGGAACAATATGCATTGCACCCCAATGGGGATGTAATGGATGAATGGGATAGAGTGGAAGGGTACAATGAGGAGAATGGAATTAGAGAAAGAACGGATGATTGGAAAGAAGGAAAGGATCACATGAAAGCGGAAGAGATGAGGAATAACAGAGAAACCCAACCCAATCGGTCTGATCAAGAGTATATACCGTCAGGCGGAGAGAAACTGAATCAGTCTGAGCAAAAGTATATAAATTCAAACGGAGAGAAACTGAATAAATCCGAGCAAAAGCATATACCTTCAGGCAGAGAGAAACTGAATATATCTGACAAAGAGGATGATGATGAGGCAAACTACTCTCAAAATACTTCTGTTTCATGGAGGGCTGAGCTAGAAGGAAACAGCTACGCTCAGGACAACACACTGGCCGACACACACCCCCTGATCCGTTACAAGAGCGACGAGACAGATACCAACACGCAGGCTTCACACATGGGCGAAAGTGACTCCAGTGATGGTGAAGAGGACAGGGAGGTTGGCCAGACAGCAACAGGCACCTGGGGCGAAGGCAAGTCCAAACAGTTTGACACCATGGAAGATCTGTATGAAGAGCCAGAAGGGGATGTCATAGATCAGGAAAGTAACATGGGCTCCACTCACACAGAGGACATGGATGCTAGCCAAACAAAGGAGCATGCTACACAGGAGAACAATGAGGAGAATGCTGTAGATCAGTTGATTCAGAAGGCAGAAGAGGAGCAATCCTATGAGGAACTTACAGAACCTGGAGAGTACTCCATTATGTGCTCTGATGAGGACTATAATGAAGAAATAATTGATAGATTGGTGGAGCAAGAGTTAGAGAATTTATCTATATCCAGTTACAATGAACACTTTACTGGGCAGATGATTGAGAGCGAGTCAGTACTGAGTCTTCAAATTGAGTCTCACACTGAACTTTCCCAGACACAAGACATGTTATACAGTGAGGAGGTAGAGCAGATACACTCAGAGAGACTGAATCAAACTGAGCAAAAGCATATAACCTCAGGCAGCGAGAAACTGAATCAATCTGAGTCAGGGCATATAACTTCAGGCGGAGAGAAACCGAATCAATCTGAACAAGAGTATATAACTTCAGGCGGAGAGAAACTGAATATATATGAGCAAGAACACATACCCTCAAACGGAGAGAAAATGAATAAATCTGAGCAAGAGCATATACCTTCAGGCGGGGAGAAACTGAATCAATCCGAGTCAGAGTATATACCTTCAAACAGAGAGAAAATTAATCAATCCGAGCCAGAGAATATACCTTTAGGTGGAGAGAAACGGAATAAATCAGAGCAAGAGCATATACCTTCAGGCGGAGAGAAACTGAATCAATCTGAGCAAGAGCATATACCTTCAAACGGAGAGAAAATGAATCAATCTGAGCCCGAGTATATACCTTCAGGCGGAGAGAAACAGAATAAATCTGAGCAAGAGCATATACCTTCAAATGGAGAGAAACTGAATCAATCTGAGCAAGAGAATATACCTTTACGCGGAGAGAAACTGAATCAATCCGAGCAAGAGAATATCCCTTTAGGCAGAGAGAAACTGAATCAATCTGAACAAGAGTATATACCCTCAGGCGGAGAGAAACTGAATCAATCTGAGCAAGAGCATATACCTTTAGGTGGAGAGAAACTAAATCTATATGAGCAAGAACATATACCCTCAGGCGGAGAGAAAATGAATCAATCTGAGCCCGAGTGTATACCTTCAGGCGGAGAGAAATTGAATAAATCTGAGCAAGAGCATATACCTTCAAACGGAGAGAAAATGAATCAATCCGAGCCAGAGTATATACCTTTAGGAAGAGAGAAACTGAATCAATCTGAACAAGAGTATATACCCTCAGGTGGAGAGAAACGGAATCAATCTGAACAGCAGTACATACCTTCAGGCGGAGAGAAACTGAATCAGTATGAGCAAGACCATATACCTTCAGGTGGAGAGAAACTGAATCAATCGGAGCAAGAGAATATACCTTTACGCGGAGAGAAACTGAATCAATCCGAGCAAGAGAATATCCCATTAGGCGGAGAGAAACTGAATCAATCTGAACAAGAGTATATACCCTCAGGTGGAGAGAAACTGAATCAATCTGAGCAAGAGCATATACCTTTAGGTGGAGAGAAACTAAATATATATGAGCAAGAACACATACCCTCAGACGAAGAGAAAATTAATCAATCCGAGCCTGAGTATATACCTTCAGGCGGAGAGAAACTGAATAAATCTGAGCAAGAGCATATACCTTCAAATGGAGAGAAACTGAATCAATCCGAGCAAGAGAATATACCTTTACACGGAGAGAAACTGAATCAATCCGAGCAAGAGAATGTCCCTTTAGGCAGAGAGAAACTGAATCAATCTGAACAAGAGTATATACCCTCAGGCGGAGAGAAACTGAATCAATCTGAGCAAGAGCATATACATTTAGGTGGAGAGAAACTAAATCTATATGAGCAAGAACTCATACCCTCAGACAAAGAGAAAATGAATCAATCTGAGCAAGAGAATGTCCCTTTAGGCAGAGAGAAACTGAATCAATCTGAACAAGAGTATATACCCTCAGGCGGAGAGAAACTGAATCAATCTGAGCAAGAACACATACCCTCAGATGAAGAGAAAATGAATAAATCTGAACAGCAGTACATAACTTCAGGCGGAGAGAAACTGAATCAGTATGAGCAAGATAATTTACCTTCAGGCAGAGAGAAACTGAATCTATATGAGCAAGAACATATACCCTCAGACAACAAGAAAATTAATCAATCTGAGCAAGAGTATATACCTTCAGGCGGAGAGAAACTGAATCAGTCTGAGCAAGAGCATATACCTTCAGGTGGAGAGAAACTGAATCAGTCTGAGCAAGAGTGTATTTCCTCAGAGGTTATGTATTCGGTGCACTCTACGATTCTAATGACACCTGAACACACATCTCTTAGAGAAAGTTCAGTAGAAATGTCCAAAGCAGAATATTTGGCTCAAGGTAAGGTCTTCAGTAGGGGACTGGGAACTGAAGTTGTACCAGACAAAATAGGAGAGGATGACCAGAAGCTTTCTATGCTGACTCATGCAGACTTCACTGAAAGCCATTATATCCACAGCAGTTTAAATAGCAGGCTTGAGAGTCAAACCAACATGAACAACTCGGATATAGAAGAGTCCAACAGCATAGATGATGAGTCGCCAAATGCAAGCCAGTATTTGCAACCTGTCACCAAAGCAAATCTAACTGCAGATCAGAAAGACTTGTTAGATGTGGCGGTCTCTCACTATGAGGATTGCAATGCTCTTATAGAACATTCTTTAGAGGAGGTCACTAGCAATCAGGCAAGCCATGAATGTCTTCAGACAGACGAATGGGAAGTCTTAGAATGTCCAAACAAACACCTAGAATCTGGAGATCCTTTTGCAGGTCACAAGAGAGACTCAGAGAGATCATCCAAAACTGACAGCAAAGGCCGGGACCTCCACAGCTTCCTCAGCTCTGGTGTACACAACAACTTCTGGGGTTCCAATCCGGAGACAGGAGCCCCCTATCAACCGGATGAGCCATATGACCATGTGACCGAGCTACCCAATCAGAACCTAGACTTGGCTGACAACCTATCCTGGGTGGATTTGAAGAATCCACAGGCGGCCAATTGGAACACAAAGATGGACAGTGACACACCTAAAGCTTCCACCCTTGAAGAAGAGGACAAACAGATGCCCCCACAAGTGAAGCAGCTGGTGTGTAGAGAAGTGGTGGAGGGTGTGAATGTTACTTCTGAAGGTTCTGAAGATGAGGGAGACTCCTGGTCATCTGGGGAAGAATAGGAACAATTTCAGCATGGTTTCTATAAGTGGAAGTACCAAATGTTATTGAGAGTGTAAAACTATTTACACTTTATAGGCTTTGAATTTGAGCATTGATTCATATTGATCCTCAAAGTGAAAAGTAAATGAAAAGATAATTTCATCCAAACATGAATGTACTATGTCACAGAATGTCATGACAATTCAATTTGTAATTGGCTGAGCAGTAAAATAGGAGTCAGTGCTATCCGGAATCCTTGGGACGTCCCTACCCTAAACCCTAACCTTAACCCCTACCCTTAACTTAACCCTAACTATAACCCTTACCTAAACCATTTAAAATGTCAACTTCAATGGGGTAGGGATGTCCCAAGGATCCCGGATAGCACAGACCATAAAATATTTCTGCTGTTTTCAAAAACCAAAGTTGTGCCTTGGTGAACACCCTGCTGATACAAACTACCAGTGTACCTACTCCATCCCAAGACATTGAGTGCCATTTTTTTAGGTTTTACAACTTGATGTTTGAATAGCCATTTTTTTCCTTCTTGTTTTTATTTTGTATTTTTATTAGCCCATCCACCACTCCTTCTCTTTGGAGGACAAAAGTAACAATTAGAAACCAAATAAAGGACATTTGAAAGTCAAAGCATTCCAAACTGCCATTAATTGATACTTGATTTGATTGCACTGATTGAAGAAAATCTATTAGAGAAAAGTGTTATTTATGATTATAATTTGATATTTAAACTCACACACAAGCAGCAGTGCATGGTTTGAAATCTTAGAAGAACAGTTTGCCTTACTTTTAATAAAGCATTTCACAATACAGTGTCAAAGTATAACTAACATCCCATGAAACAACATGTTACCATATTAGTCTTTATATCATATTAGTCATAATAGTTACACTTTGTTTATGATAACAGCAAAATACACGTGTGTTGTTTTTTGGGCTAGTGTTCTCTATGTAGAATTGCTCAAAAAACGTACATTGTAGCAAATGGAAAAATAAAACAAATTGACAAATATGTTTTGTATTTTTGCTTAAGAACTTTATGACTTATTTCATGATGCAGCTTTGATATACTCTACATTGAAATATTTACATTTGATAAATAAAGCTTTTGTAAAATTAAGGGAGAAAAACATATAGAAATATAAACAAATGAAAACACTACTGTCTATTATCCAGTAATCTCTTCTGAGGAAAGACCAGCGCACAGGTTCTGAGAATAATTATCCAGTGTCTGTTGAAATCTGGATGAAGCTCTTTAAAGACAGAGGAAAGCATGCCCTTAGACCAGGCCAAGAAAACAGCTGGCTTCTCCCTCAGCATCTATCTGTTTCCTCTGTGTATTACATTAAAGTGAGTGAGACACAGGGGCGGTGTGGGAGGTGAGATTTGGCACCATCCCAGCTTTACTGACCTCAAAGCAAGCTAGCTAACAAAGCCGCACTGGGCCCTCCGTAACAAACAACCATCCCATGGGAAGACCGAGGGAAAACATAGGCAACAAGGAACAATGGATGACCTCCCCTCACCTCCTCCTCTTCCCGCCTCATGGCCTTCTTTCCCCTTTTTTGTCATTCATTAGTCCGTTTTCAGAACAATGGCGGCTATTTTAGCTGCCGGTTGCCTGCTCACTTCCCAAATCTGTGCAATGACTGATTGAATAAAGGGGCAAACCACAGCCATTCACAGAGGGAAGGGCTGGGTGCAGGAATGGCATTACGGCAGCTGTCTGGCATGCACTTATTCTCTAACATCTATGGCTCTTACTCAGCCTTGTAACTAGCTATGACAATACAACTTTATGTATTCAGTTCTGGGAATAACAATAAACGAACTAGGTTATATAGGCACAAGATGAACTACAGCATATGAAATAACAATAATTATATAAAGATATGTTGTGGATGGACAAGCTATGTCTACCTTAGGAATATATGCCCAGTGCTGTTAATAGACTAATAGTTTCCTGACAAACAGCCAGGATGACAACATCTGATGCAAGAGGCTGAAAGGGCTTGGTCACTATGTCCGGCTGCGACCAGAGGCTCCATTTCAGCTGGGCCATTCCGGCTAACCTGGGGGGAGGGGCTCAGCTGGAGGGCTGGGTGTGTGTGTGTGTGTGTGTGTGTGTGTGTGTGTGTGTGTGTGTGTGTGTGTGTGTGTGTGAGAATTTGACACAGGAGGGACGTAAAACTATACCAGCTCTCTATAGGGAGTGTGTTTGCTCTCCTCCGAAAACCATCTGTCATCCATTATTCCCTTTCTATTGATTTACTCCACATGTCATGGATGTGATGGAAGACCTGTAAAATCAGACGGAGGAAGGGGTGGCTCCTTAACTGGCCTTCCTTTTCTCTGTTCTAAATTTACGACTGGCCCACCCCATGTAAACAATGGGCTAGGGAAGACAAATATGTTATACGTGCCATGTTGTAAACAGAATAGAAAAATATATACAATCAGTGCCACCTGATGCATATATGTACTCGTTCTATTAGACTCATATAATTGTATGAATACATCACCAAGGACAGACAAATGACTAAGCACTTTAGACAGAGCTGCTTCTGACAGGGTTTGGCTCCAGTTGCTATCTCACAACCACATCAGCTGCTCCAAAGAATGTGTGAATCATTCTCACATAAACGGTACCCTTATGATGGGATAAGGTCATACATTTACATTTTACATTTTCAAGGTCATGTCTGGCAATCAGCAACAGGGTAACGGAAATAATCACACGCGCCCAGCCAATGACCTTGATTAAAATAGAGTATAAGTTGTTCTAAAATGTGCAATCGTCTAATGGCAAAGCTGATAAGTAGGAAAGAGATGAATGGCACGACAATGGGCCTCAGGATCTCGTCACGTTATCTCTATGCATTCAAATTGCCATCGATAAAATGCAATTGTGTTCGTTGTCTGTAGATTATGCCTGCCCATACCAGAATCCCACCGCCACCATGGGGCACGTTGTTCACAATGTTGACATCAGCAAACCGCTTGCCTACACGACGCCAGACAGAGATGACAGAGGAGTCTGCGGTTGTGAGGCCGGTTGGACGTACTGCCAAATTCTCGAACACGATGTTGGAAGCGGCTTATGGTAGAGAAATTGACATTCAATTCTCTGGCAACAGCTCTGGTGGACGTTCCTGCAGTCAGCATGCCAATTGCATGCTCCCTCAAAACTTGAGACATCTGTGGCATTGTGTTGTGTGACAAAACGGCATATTTTAGAGTGGCCTTTTATTGTCCCCAGCAGAAGGTGCAACTGTGCAATGATAATGCTATTTAATCAGCTTCTTGATATGCCACAGCTGTCAGGTAGATGGATTATCTTGGCAAAGGAGAAATGCTCACTAACAGGGATGTAAATAAATTTGTGCACAAAATCAGAGAAATAAGCTTTTTGTGCGTATGGACAATTTCTGGGATCGTTTATTTCTGCTCATGAAACATGGGACCAACACTTAGATTTTAGATTTTAGTCATTTAGCAGACGCTCTTATCCAGAGCGACTTACAGTTAGTGAGTGCATACATAAAAAAAAAAAAAATCATACTGGTCCCCCGTGGGAAACGAACCCACAACCCTGGCGTTGCAAACACCATGCTCTACCAACTGAGCTACACGGGACTGTTAAGTTTATATTTTTGTTCAGTGTACATATTTGGATGCATATTTTGTCCACACTGTGACGCAGGAGCCAATGGATTATTTTATCTTGCCTTGAGAGAGCCGGATGGTACCAGATGCCCACTCTAATCCAATCAATGTTGGCCCCCTGTGAATTCACTCCATCAGTTATATACAAACAAATGCTACCATGCATTATAGAGGAGCCACACCCTGGCCCATCCCTGGCCATGTGATACACACACAATCGTAGCGTGCTCTCCGTAAATAGTCATAAAAGGATGATGTATACGCAGGTTGACGTTTATTGTCATGAGTCTTGTCCTGGAGGCAGAACTGAGTGATTTCCCCTTAGGCCAGCTGCAAAGTCCAAATTGGCTATATTGTAATAATTCATGAAAACAAAAATACTATTTTTGGTCTTCATTTAAAGTTAGGCATTATGGTTAGCAGTGTGGTTAAGGGGAAGTTTAAAATAAGATCGTATTACTTTGTGGCTGTGCCAGCTAGTGACCACTCTGCAGAGCTGCCTCCAGAATAAGATTCATGACAAAAAATGCTAACCTGCGAGGTATACTGCCACAGACTGAGTGGTCTGGATTATAAATGATTATTAGTTGGCTATTGTCACTGGAGACAGAAGTGTGTGTCTGTCTGAGACATGAGCTCATGTGCTACACAGGACAGAACAGCTGCCACTATGGTCAACTGTCTGGAGGAGGGGACAATACACCCCCACCACATCTCTCCAACTGGCTGGAGGAGGGGACAATACACCCCCACCACATCTCTCCAACTGTCTGGAGGAGGGGACAATACACCCCCACCACATCTCTCCAACTGGCTGGAGTGCCAGATTAAAACTGAGACATCCTGCCTTTAGTCCCTTTTTCCCTGTCCACGGCTTAGAAACTACACTTCACAAGCCACACACACTTCACTCTCTCTCCCTCTCTGAAAATTGGGTCTAAACAGGGTCTTATTTATTAAGTATTTGTTTGCTGTGCAATTTAATGTCCAATGATACATTTAGAAACTGAAATCTTGCACTTCTTTAAATAATAGAGATTATGTCAGTGGAAAAGTTATCATGCAAAGAATAGACGCCTCAATACAACAGTTCCTCCATTAGAACTCCCCCAAGTCTCGACTTCCAAGATCATTTGGCTTTCTCTTTTCCTCCCATAACAGTTATGATTTAGAAACAGAGGAATTTTATATGAGCGTTAGTTGTTTTATTAGTATTAAAATTTGACGTTATGTCATTCAAATACTGTGGCGTAGTGTCTCTCATAACATGCAGTTTAAGTCAATTAAGTTTTTCACTTTTCTTGCGAAATAATTTAATGTTTTAAATGTGATTTGATTTAGTAAATTATTCCTAGAAATATTTCCATTTTTGGAAACTAAGAAAAACCAAAACAGGTAAAATAATTCAGCAGATCTGAACACATGATAATGATGCCCAAAGCATTACCAGCACATGTAGTGACATCTTATGGTGAAAATACATCACTTCACTTCACATATCCAACATCTCTGGCAATTAATGAGATACTCTCTCAACAGTCCCATATTGTCTGTCACTTACCAAACATAGATGATACATCACGTTTCATTTTTTTTTTTTTGAATTGATAAATTATCAAATGTTTTGATCGTGAACAACACAAATCCACATTCTAATGTAAATCATAATAATAACAAACCAAACCTCTTTGTAGGTCAACTTGTCTATTTAATATATAAAATACGATAAAACATACGCAAAAAGGGGAGGGTAAGAAGGGACAAATGGATACTTTGGTACAATAACAAACACTTTTTTTTGTAAAAGCAGTATAGAATTTGTAATAACATATCAGTGCATACTTTATTTATGAAAATATACACAAATTGTATATCATTCTCCAAAAACAACAAAAAAGTTTATTTTTTTTACAACAAAAAGCAGACTAGCCGAACACAATATATTAGCTACAATTTATTAACTTTTTTCTTCAATTTCTATGTGATGTATATTCTTATTGATATTACATTTCATATTTATTTCCTATAACATGATTCATAATTTTTTTGCGTTACGCCCATGCATTGACATCTTTGTGTCTGGTCAGAAATAAATTAAATGTGTCTTGTCCCCACTTTACTATGTGTAGACAAAATGTTGTACATTTGACAAAAAAATGCAGCATTGAACTGGTTATTATATTCAACTTGTTTACCACCTTTCATGATCTCACATGTACTAATATTACTACAGCGGTTTTGTTTTATGTCATAAATCGTGCAATATTAGTACACCCTTTGAAGAAAAAACAAACCAAAAAATTAAAACAAAACAAAAATATATTTATATAATATTTATATATAATAAAATAAAATTCAAATAAAACAAGATTCCTAACCTACACAAAACCGCAAAAAATAAAATATCATCATTACAATTACCATCGATGGTCACAATAATGATAATATTAACAGTAATATTAGCAATTATCATAGAACAATTATAATAAAAACAGACAATAGAACTGTCACCAGCACAAATTAACACTGGAAAGTGAGATTCTCTAAACATCATTCATTATACTTGGGGAATATGGGGGCGCAGGTTAACTATTGTCATGACGATTGTCTTTTCGTTTGTGATTACAGTTACCCTTAGTGTTGTTCTGAGATAATGTCAGAGCTTTATACAACACCTCGATTGGCCAACGTCCAGAGTACTAACCAACCACATTTCCCCATAGTCTGCTTCCACTAATCACCATTTAGTCTAGAGGTATGAAACATCGCTTCATGTATTGTGGCCCTATTCAAGACATAGCTACCATTATTATAAAAAAGCATCAGGGTCAACGTTTTGTTCAAAGCTAAGGACACAACAGTCTTACAGTCTAAGGGGGTGCGAATATGCCGGCAGGCGTGATCGCTCGCTCTCTCTTTTCGCCAACCGTCTCTAGATGATCATCTAGACTCCTGAAGAGTCAGGCTGCACAATTCCTACGGCAACAACTACAATGATATAAAACGATAAAGAGCCAATGAGAGGTCATTTGAACCTGTTCTGGACGGAGTACAGAGTGCAGAGTATATGTGAGTGTGGTATTTGAGTGTGTGGAGCAATGAGCCGTTTTGGCAGAAAATTGATAGTGGTGGGGGTCAAATGAGAGTGAGATGGACTTGTCTTTTAAGTCACTGGTAGGGTGCAGTCGAGTTCACACAACAGATCAATGAGTGAAATGCTGTAATTACTAAAATGTGGCCAGGGAGGAACTCTCCTCTAACAGAAAGCATAATGGATACTTGTCTGGCTAATGTGTGAGTGTGAATGTGTTTGTGTGTGTGTTGGATGAGTTTGATGTGCCTGAGGACATGCAGACACGACTGTCCCATTCTGGAGGACACCTGGCTTTTAAAGAGAGGGGACATTTTGGGGGCTTGGGGGGAGGAAGGGGTTAAAGTGCGCTCTGTCAGAGTACTAACCACTGCTCACTCAAACAGTCCAATCAACTGCTACTTCCCTTTCTGTCCCTCTAGCACCCTCCCTTGGCTTTGCAACATAGTACACTTCTGTACACACACATAACTAGAAAGACAGATCCACTGAGAAGCAACACATTAGCTTTTAGGGATATCCTGCTGAACATATGTGAACATATATTTCTATATACAATCCCTGTCTATCATTTTCTCTGCATCGTATGCAGTTCATCACTTACTCTCAAAACCTGCTATCGCTGCTGTTTAAATATATATTTATATATATATATATATGCTCTATATGTTTACTCTCAAAAAACGATGTCCCTGCTATACAAAAGCCATACAGAAAGACACACAGAGAACTAATTGTTTATATACACAGTTCTTTGCTTTTTCTCCCAGTTTACATCTCTTATTCAGAGCCTTCCGAAACACAGGCATTGTTTAACAAAAATACTTTTCGTGTGTGTGCGGATGGATTTGAGCGTGGGGAAAATCGAAAAGTCCAGAAGGTAGTAACAAAAACCTTTACACAAAAAGAGCATTTGAAATAAATATCAAAGAACAGGAACACACACGCAGCATCTGAAGTTGATCTGTAGGTATCTGTAGCATGTGTCGTAGAGCTGGTGCAGCCCTTCCCTGATAAAACAGTATTTTACCTAGATAAGGTACAATGTTTCAGATTAAACAGCTATTTGCATGGTTCTGATTAAATACCTGGCTAAAACTAAACAAGACAAGGATCATCCACTTTAGAAGAGTAAATCCTGTCTTATAAAATGGATAGCTAGTCAGCTTGACTCAGTGAATTTTGCGTTCTCAAATCGAAAATAGAAATGTTAATAGAAATGTAAAGATGGCTGATGGACAACAGTCAGACAGAGAGAGGACGTAATATTCCATATACACCAATCTCATACTCTACAAAAACACCAAAAGCTGGATATAACAGTGCACTGGGCAGATACAAAGAAGTGGATACATTTTGGTTGTCATACTGTTTCTCAACAGCGCAGTGCAGCTGGACTAGAGACCTACTGTGGATAAAAGACAGGAGGATATCAGGTGTGTATTATTTGATGTAGAGGGGGAAGAGAAAACCCAGCAAAGCCAATAGTCAGTCAATAGTCAGTCAGTTTTTGAGCTGCTCTCGTTCCTTTCAAAACGAAAAGGAGGCAGAGCGAGCTTGAACAAAAGAAAACTCATTCACTCCAGTCCTATTCTTGTCCAACACACTATGTTGACATGTAATCCCTGGTTCGGTGACTCTGCCCCTATAGAGGGTGTTTGTGTGAGCATGTGTGTGTGTGTGTGTAGTACAATATAGTGTAAAACAGTATGCAGCTTGAGTGTCAATGCATACATTTGTGAGAGAAAGAGGGTGTGTAAGAGCATGCGCAAATGGGCGTGTCCGGTGCATGTGTATGTGTGTGTGAGGTGGAGGCGTGTGTGTGAGGTCAGCATTTACTGTACATACGGTAAGTAGGTGGGGTTGGGGGGGGGGGGGGGCATCTCTCCCCTTCACTCTATTGTTCTACACATCTATGTGACCCAGGTGTCCAGTCTCATTCTCTTCACGTTGGCCCCCTCCTGCTCCTGCTGCTCCTGCGTGGACGAGGGCCTCAGCAGCCCCATGGCCGAGGAGGCCCCTCCCTGGTGGTGGAAGTCCTGGGCCCGCCCCTGGGCCCCATCGTCCCGGTCCCCCTCGTAGGAGCTGCCGTTGCTGCTCAGGCTGCCGACGGGCGAGCGGCCCTGCATGGTGGACGGCTCCAGGCGCAGGGCCCCTGGGTACTGGCCTGACATAGGGGCCCCTGTGATGGTCACTAGGCCCCCTCCTCCGCCACCCCCGGCTGTGGAGCATGGGGTGCTGCGGTCACGGTTGGGCGACACGGGCTCTGACTTGATGCTGATGTTGGGGTTGGTGTTGATGGTCAGCATGGTGCCCTGAGGTAAGTGGCCCACCGGCCTGGAGGGACAGAGAAAAGAGAGAGAGAGCGAGAGAGAGAGAGAGAGAAATGGTGAGACATGTGCTGACATCTGCTGGTCAGCCAGGGTAACTGCAACACTCCTTATGAACACGCATATCAACATCACCATGAACATTACTTTAAACACAGGAGCCCAGACAGGGACCTGCAAACCAGCACACAGTGCAGTAAGCGCTGATGGAACATAGAGTCAACACCTCCACACACTAGGTGGAGGGGGGAGGGAGTATCCTAGATGACAAATGTGTCAGCAAATTGAGTAGGGGCAAAACAATCAGAACGTTGCAGATAGAAAGGATATAATTGTTTATGGGAGTGGTAGATAAGTGTCCTTTATATGAACGGTGTAGGTCTTCACTTCTATGTGCAGTGCTCTATGTGTTCCACCCTACTGTTCACACACACTCTGGGCTGACAGCTCATCTTTTGGCTAATTGCTAACGACAGGTAATGTTTCACTGCTAATGTTTTAGGGAACACTGCGTCATGATGTAGCTTCTACAAGAGACTATCCTGAAGGGAGGTACGGATGATGGACTGAGGTTAGACACACGAACAGAGACGCAAACAGACTGGATGAAAAGGCCACACGGAAGCGCACGGTCCACAAGCCATGCAGACTGACTCTGGATTCCGAAAGACCACTCCCATACCTTGCGTCATGTGTCCACAGTCACTTTTATCTTTTGCATGTAGTAAGTCATGCAATTGTACCCAGACATCTACAACTAAACACCAATGGGTAAATGCACACAGCCCACAGCACCACCACCCTCGATTGGAAAAACCTACTCACTTGAATCACTTCACCCTTAAAATCAGGTCACCCTTAAAAGGTCCAATGTAGCCGTTTTTATCTCGATATCAAATCCTTTCTGGGTAACAATTATTAAGTACCTTATTGTGATTCTTTTTGACTATTTTAATTGAAAACAAACAAAAATAGCTTCTTAGCAAAGAGAAATGTCTCAAGAGTGTGGAGGGGAAAACTGAAAACTATCTGTTATTTGCAGAGAGGTCTGGAACTTTTTTTCTTTATTTTTCTTCTTTTAAACAGCTCTTACAATTATCATAATTCTCACAATTTCACAGTATTATTCCAACCCTCCAAACGTATTCGGACAGTGACAAATGTTTTGTTGTTTTGGCTCTGTACTCCAGCACTTTGGATTTGAAATGATACTATGAGGTTAAAGTACAGACTGTCAAGCTTTAATTTGAGGGTATTTTCATCCATATTGGGTGAACCGTTTAGAAATTACAGCACTTTTTGTACCTAGTCCCCTCATTTTAGGGGACCGAAAGTATTGAGACAAATAAGAATAGAATATATTTCTAAACGCCTACATTAATGTGGATGCTACCATGATTACGGATAGTCCTGAATGAATCTTGAATAATGATGAGTGAGAAAGTTACAGACGCACAAATATCATATCCTCAAGACATGCTAACCTCTCATCATTACAATAACAAGGGTTAGCATTTTTGGGGGAGTATGATATTTGTGCGTCTGTAACTTTCTCAGTCATCGTTATTCACGATTCATTCAAGATGATCCATAATCATGGTAGCATCCACATTAATGTAGAACTGTTTAGAAACATATTATATTCTTATTTACAATAAAAGTGACTCCAAAATGACACAATACATTATTTACCATTCATTTCTACTGGGCACAGAATAATCTGAAACACAACCAAAACAAATAGCAAATGCATCCAACAAGTTTGTAGAGTCACAAGCTTGACGTAATCATTGCATGCAAGGAATATGGGACCAAATACTAAAGTTTTTACTACTTTAATACACATAAGTGAATTTGTCCCAATACTTTTGGTCCCCTAAAATGGGGGGACTGTGTTCAAAAAGTGCTGTAATTTCTAAACGGTTCACCCGATATGGATGGAAATAACCTCAAATTAAAGCTGACAGTCTGCATTTTACCCCTATAGTCATTGTATAATTTCTAATGAAAATGCTGGAGTAAAGAGCCAAAACAACACAAAATGTCACTGTGCCAATACTTTTGTCGCTCACTGTATATAAAACACAGGAAAATCATGGTTTTGACTGCACTGGACCTTTAAGCTAATGCAATTATAAGGCACAATGACCCATTCATATTCTTGTATATTCTCTCAATTCCTCAGAAACAGAAAAAAGTAAAAGAAGATGCAAGAATGTGCGTCTTTACCCTACAACACACACACATACCTTCGCTCATGTGCACACTCACACTCCCTAATCCCTTGACAGAGTTACTCTGCCTTTCTCTGTGCCAATTTATCAAGTGTAAGCCCGGCATTATGGACTTGTACAGGTAGATGGATTATAGTGCCACAGGGGTCCTGTTGCTATGGAGAATAAAACGGTCAGAGTCAGCAGGCCGGGTGACAGTGATGAAGGCTCGCTCTTCAGGCTAGCTCAGAGCGCTAACACAGCTAGATCAGCCAGAAGCACACGGTTACAGTACAGTACAGTATAGCGCCGTTTCCCAAAACCTGGTCCAGAAGGACCATTGTGTGCACAGTTTTCACTTTAAACCAACCTCTCAATAAATTAGCTTAAACTGAGTTGATAGTGAGTTTCAAGGATGACTACTACCAGCAGCTCCGAAGCCTCTGTCGAATAATTATTGGATCTGGTTTTAATTGAAAACCAGCATGCATGGGGGTCCTCAAAGACCAGGTTTGGGAAACAGTGCCATGCTGTGTGGCTAGTTATACACTGAGAATAGAGGAGGCTGGTGGGAGGAGCTATGGGAAGATAGGCTCATTGTAACGGCTGGAATGGAATTAATGGAACAGTATCAAACACTTCATATGGAATCCACATATTTGACTCAGTTCCATTCATTCCATTCCAGCCATTACAATGAGCCCATCCTCCTATAGCTCCTCCCACCAGCCTCCTCTGACTGAGGAGATATACAGTACCAGCAGAGACCCTCTTCCCTGCCAAATAGCAAGTTTGATTGAGAGGCCATGCTGTAAAGGGAGGGTAAAGAAGACAGTTTGAGAAACTAACACAGGGAGGGTGAATCAGAAACCTCCATTGATGTACATAACAGACAGCCAAAAAACAGAGATAGAAAATAAAAAATACTTATTATAAAAATGACTAAATCATTTTACATTCAAACTTAGTCAAACATTGGGTATTCATTTACTAAATCAAATGTAATTATAGACTCTCATCATTTGGAATTTAGTGACCAAGTCATCAATCTCTAAATATTTTTTTTATTTTTATTTTATTTCCCTTTCCTGCAATGTAGTGTAATCAAGCTGGAGTGGATGTGTTGACACAATGATTCCCTACCCTGTCGTCTGTGCAAACACACAACTATTCCTTGAGGAGAAAGGAGCTTTCTCTGAACTAAATAGGATATTATGAGCACAGCAAACAAATCAGCAGTGTGTACACAAAAAACTATTCATTACTGTGTACATTGTAAAATGTGTGTAAGGTAGAGACATAAAGGTAAGCCTTTCCCTGAACAAAACAGCTGGAGACAGAGAGCGAGATGTATAGAGAGGTATAGAGAGGGAGAGAGAGAGAGACAGAGAGAGAGAGAGAGAGAGAGAGAGAGAGAGAGAGCGAGAGAGAGAGAGAGAGAGAGAGAGAGACAGAGAGAGAGAGAGACAGACAGAGAGAGAGAGACAGAGAGAGAGAGAGAGACAGACAGACAGACAGACAGACAGACAGACAGACAGACAGACAGAGAGAGAGAGAGACAGAGAGAGAGAGAGAGATTGAAAGGAAGAGACAGACAGACAGAGAGTAAGTTAAGAGTGATAGACAGATAGCAAGGTAATGGCAGCAACTGCCACCTGTAAAAACATACTGAGGTAGCGAGTTGTGTGTGTGTGCACCATTTCTCCCATGCAAAAGGACATGTTCCTTAATGCAAGGACACACTGACAGACAGACATGATCCCTAAACAGGAACCATTTCTCCAAAACCCCTTAAAACTCCTCAACTCAGACCCTTTCTCGCCTGAATGCATCAGCTGGGTTCCTCAAACACAGAGACCAACACATCCTGCAAGGCTGGATTGACGTGTGGAAAACGATTCAATAAAACAAGTAAACAAGTCAATGTGGGAAGGCTAGCGGGACGCCCTTGACACAGCATTAACATTTAGATTGGTGTGCTAGTCAACAGGTGCATGCTAGTTGCAGTGAGTCTTTACAGGAGGCTCTGGAATGATTGGCCACTCAGTGCAAGAGAAGGAAGGGGAGAGAAAAAAACGGCAGAAATCATTTCCCCCCTCGCTTCCCACGGTGAGTAACCAGGGCTGACAGGGAACGCGAGGCTCGCGGCGAAAAACCGTCAATCACCTTTGATTGGAAGTGTCTGCTCACTGCAACTACCGTGCAAGGGAATAAAAAACAAAACAGTGGGACTGTACGTATGGCCTATGTAATCAAACGCTTGTGTGAGAGAACAAATCATGGGAGGAATGTGCTCTTCAGGGTAAAATGAGAACGGTTTGTTCAAGTGCCTTACCTGGAAGCAGCAGTTTCACTGATCTTTATGAAGTATGGATGGGTGAAATCGGACTATTGACCTTACTGTCAGGCCATCCAGGTGATATAGAGATTAATAGACCTGTGCTTCATCTGCTCTGAGTTTATGACTGTGAAGACGAAAAAGGAGGACTACATTACTCATTCTTGGTGTGTGTTTGTGTGTGTGTGTGTGTGTGTGTGTGTGTGAGAGTCAGTGCTGTCCTGTGAGACTGACACACACAGCGCGGGGCGGCTGCCATATTCCTGTATATTTCTCTCTTCGGTCACAAGACTCAAAGCCTCAGAAACAAGATATAAAAGAAGGAGGAAAGACAACTTCTACATCCATTTTCCACCACATCAAAGACCAACAAAATAAGCAATAAACAAATGTTGGTCAAGAACAATTCCAGTGTAAGTTCCATGAAATCTAATTGAACTGTTATACCTTCATTATGTTCTTTTGAATTGAACCCAACCTGAGAGCCGCACAAACTTAATTTGATACGACACAGTAAAAGCATGACGATAACCACACATGTAGAGCTAGATGCTAATTCGTTCACCTCAGGTTAGCAGCGAAATTGGAGATGCAGTTAGCCATCTCCCCGTTCTGTTTCTCTGCACCCCACATGCTGTGGACAAGAGGGGGAGAACAAACAGGCGGTTACATACAGCTATCCCGCAGCTAGCCTAGCCGCCGCAATCACAGAAACCTGCATTTAGCTCTAACAATGCTAGTAACGAGACAAAGCTGATGGCTAATGACGATCGCTAGCTAGCATTAGCCTACAGCAGGTGGTCAACGCACACCTAAACCTAAAGCGCTCTCAGATCCACGTGGGGAGATGTTAATGGAGAGGGAGTTATTTAGGTCAGCCTCTCAGACAAACTCAAGGTGGAGGTACATGCATACCAGAGGAGGCTGGTGGGAGGAGCTATAGGAGGACGAGCTCATCGTAATGGCTAGAATGGAATCAATGGAACTGAGTCAAACATGTGGTTTCCATATGTTTGATACCATTCCATATATTCCATTCCAGCATTTACAATGAGCACATCCTCCTATAGCTACTCCCACCAGCCTCCTCTGATGCATACTATACTATAGCTAGTGGATGCCAGTGACGGTCTGAGGTGTTCACAGTTTGGGCCTTTATTGTAGCTAGCAACCATGCTTCGCTGCTCTCGAGGAAAGATGCTTCATTTCATGTCAAATGCCAATGAGGCACGGCTTTAGTGAGTCAGACTTGCTGATGAAATTGTGTGCATACAGTAAGTGCATGTGTGTTTAAGGGCTATGGTCTATAGAACAGGTAAGTACAGAGGGGTAGTCTGTATGGCATGGGTGAGGAGTTACTACTAGATGATTGGTCACATAGTTTGGGGAAAGTTTTGGGTTAACTTCCTTTTAACTGAATCTCATGAATTGAGAGCAACGCAGATATTGGTTTAGGGCAGTGGTATCCAAACTTTTTCAGCAGGGACCTGATTTTTTCAGCAAACATTTCTGGGGACCCCATTTTTCCCCCAGGAATTTCCCCCATCCCACCCCATATCTAACAACACAATGTTAACAATCTAATGACACAACCTTCAATGAATTGCATTTTCATCTCTTATCAAAATGAAAGCATTTAATACATTTACTCAATAATTGTTTTTGTATATTGTTCCATACAATAAATCTCTACTCTTAATTATTATTATTTTTGTATTTTTGGGGGGCGAACCCACTGCAGTCCCCCGTGAGCCCATTAGGGGTCGCGACCCCGACTTTGAATACCACTGGTTTAGGGTGCAGCTAGCTACACTTATACAATAGGATGACTGGGGAAGTGTACTTACACCAAGTTACTGAGTGACGCCAAGCTGATCTGTTGTTGTTGTTGTTGTTGTTGCTGTTGTTGTTGTTGTTGCTGCTGTTGCTGCTGGGATACTGCTGGTTGCTGTTGCCAGGTGGACATGTTGCTAGGCAGCAGCCCTGATGGCGTGAATGTCTGGAGCGCTGTGAGATCTGCACTTGTCAGCTGGTACTCTGAGATGGAGGGAGGGGGAGGGAGGGGAAGAGAGGGAGGAGGGAGGGGGAGGGTGGGGAAGAGAGGGAGGGGGCGGGGGAGGGAGAGAGAGAGAGAGAGAGAGAGAGAGAGAGAGAGAGAGAGAGAGAGAGAGAGAGAGAGAGAGAGAGAGAGAGAGAGAGAGAGAGAGAGAGAGAGAGAGAGAGAGAGAGAGAGAGAGAGAGAGAGAGAGAGAAATACTCACACATTGATCAAAGTGAATATGCATAGGATTCACTTACAGTGGTAAATTGTGCTCCTTTCTGCCTTTGCCAATTTGGGGAATTACAGAGCACACTGACAAAAAGAGAATAACTGAATAAACTAATCAAAAGTATTTACCCTTGTGTTTCTGTCATCCACTGGTCCTAATACACTTGCTTTAAGACACACTACAGACATACAGTGTGTGCCCAATTCCCATATTCTGCAAGCTTTGCCCGTGAGCAGCGAGTACCCTTGTCCTCCTTTACTCACCAGTGTTGTAGGCCGTCTGCATGGCGGAGAAGGGGGCTAGGAGACTGGGCGTCGCCACGGAAACCACTGGCGTGGACAGGTTCCCTTGAGAACCGCCTAACCGCTGAGCATTCTGGGAAGACAGAGGACACAGGAAAGACGCTTGAACATCAGGACGCAGGAAGTAAAGACTTATTTTACCCCATAATGTTTGTGCCCACGCAGTACCATGACATTCACGAACAGAATCAAATGCAAACAAAGGTGGAACATCCTGACCTGTATGGTTATTGACTTTTATATGACACGGAAACATCAACATTCAAGGAATCCATCTCAATAGCATTGGCAAGGCAACACCATCACCACAGCCACATGAAAGTATAGTTGGTGGAGGTGTTAGGAAGTGTTCCACTCAGTGGAGAGTCATGCGGATTGAATGAGAGGCATGCATCGGGCAGAACAACCAGAGAGAGCAATAAAGGGATTGTGTTTGTGTGTGTGTGTGTGTTGGTGTGTGGTGATAAGTGTGTGTGTGTGTTGGTGTGTGGTGATACGTGTGTGAGTCGGGGCACAGACGCTCCAGGGGTGGAGGTCATTGTGCCATAGGTGTCACCTTGTAACTGTTTGTCCTAGTCAATGGACACACACACTCCAGAGAGTACTGTAGCCTATACACTATGACCTCCTCCTTCTCTACCCGACATGGATTATACACACATGGAGTTGACCCATGCACATGCCAAGATACATACAATGCATTCACTGAGAGAGCTTTTAGTCCATTTTGGATTTACCACACATAGTATGTATAAATGGCTACACACTATGCTAAAACATACATTGTACTGTGCTACTATTCGACTGATACTGCACTGTAAGTACTGTATACTAATGATCTACTAATATACCAGTATGACAGTATATCAGTAGGACACTCATGCCTGTGAGACCACAGTGTTGACACAGCAACCACAGTCAAGTCTAGGAGGAGTTTCTATTCACCTCACTCACCAACTCCAGCTCCTCATCGGTCTGCAGGGGGCAGTAGGATAGAGAACACGGGTTACAGCTTTGTACTAACCCGCTGATCTTGGATCAGCCCCCAACCCTAACCTTAACCATTGGGCTCATTAAGGGGAAATGCAAAACTGAACTCAGATCAGCGTCTGGGGGGCTACTTTATCATGCACTCACGAAAATATCACATTTAGAATGGTAATTATAACGTGATCCTTCCTTAGCACAGTCTAAAGCCACACTCAAGTTTGAGTGGTGCCAAAATCAACGTTTTAATTTAATCTTACTATAATTGCTGTCCTATTAATTACTTTATAAACTAATAACAATGACTCAGCATCCGTTTTGTAGAAAAATATGTGAACTTCCGAGGGACACCACTCTGAGGAACAAAATGTTGTTATTACTCTAGACAACCTCCTAAAATGTGTTGAGTTGAGTCATAAGACACAATAATAAATACATACCTCTCATATTTCAACCGTTTACAAATCAAACAGCGTTCACTTCGTTTTGGTATTAAATGTTTATCTCAGAAGGAACAGAGATTCATAAAGATTCAGCACCCCATTGTTTTGTGACTGGCGGGACACCAATGAAGTATTTATCAACGTGAGAAAACAACAGACTCAGTTTGGGCCAGTAGGGCTCCCATAGTGGATCTCTCTGTGGCTCACCAGCTGCATCAGGTTCTTGCCACTCTGGGAGGTGATGACCCGGAGATCAGGCTTGCGGCTGTTCACCATCTGAGGGCTGGGCGGAGGTGGAGACTTGGCCGGGACTACTTTCCCCAGGCTGTTGCCGTTGGAAACGGAGAGGAGGCCGGGGGAGGCCCTGGCACTGATGTAGCCGTTCGCTGGTTGAGAGGGAGACGGAGAGGAGATATTAATATTGTGTTAAGGAATGGAGGGAGTGGTTGTGTGGTGTGTGTATGCCTCTCCCTTACTGTAGGACAAATGTAACACTGTGAATAATAGTATGAATCTGTAAACATTACTCGTTTGACCCTTTCACACATTATACTAACACTATTGACAAAACCTCATATATTTTCACTACAGGAGTAATGTCACTCCTATGTCAACCCTACGTCATCCCTATGTCAACATTCAGACAGTCCACTTCAGGTCACGTCATGTGACACACCCCTAAGAGGAACAACACTTTGTTATTACTGTAGACATCCCAACCTCCTAAAATGTGTTGAGTTGAGTCATAAGACACAATAATACATAAATACCTCTCATATTTTAATCGTTTACAAATCAAACAGCGTACGTGTCGTTTTGGTTTCAAATGTTTATCTCAGAAGGTCCACCTTTTTCCATCGAACGGCTCAATGGTGAGCAGTGTTAATCTGGGACAGCATCAAGCTACTCAGACAACAACATTCTTTCTTGCCATGGGACAGATCGTCAGGCTGACTTCCCCTTACTGGGTTAAAAGGAGCAGTTGACTCAAAGAAAGACAGGCTCCCTGTGTGGATGGGGGAGCGGGGGACTTTCCCAGCACTGTCAGGCACACAACCAGGCAAACACAGACAGTAGACACATACAGAGAGCGAGAGAGCGAGAGAGAGAGAGAGAGAGAGAGAGAGAGAGAGAGAGGAGCGAGAGAGAGACAGACAGAGAGAGAGAGCGAGAGCAAGAGAGAGCGAGAGAGAGAGAGAGAGAGAGAGAGAGAGAGAGCGAGAGCAAGAGAGAGAGAGAGAGAGAGAGAGACAGAGAGAGGAGAGAGAGCGAGAGAGAGAGCGAGAGAGAGAGCGAGAGAGAGCGAGAGAGCGAGAGAGAGAGAGCGAGAGAGAGAGAGAGCAAGAGAGAGAGAGAGAGCAAGAAAGAGCGAGAGAGAGAGAGAGCGAAGGAGAGCGAGAGAGAGAGAGAGCGAGAGAGAGAGCGAGAGAGAGATACACAAAGTGACACGCACACATACTGCGGGCAGACACACTGTCAGTCACACAACTACGCATGCACACACACTCCCTAGAGCTGGGCAGTGTTCTGCGACAGCAGATAAAAGTTGCTCCATGACGTGTCCCAGATGCTACCAGCATGTGACACCGTTTCATCTCACTCACACATACTTCAGTTCAGACACACACACGTACAAACACACACACACACACACACACACACAAACGTGCACACTGACGGATGACAAGGACAGAATGATGTTGTTTGTTCCAGACTCATTTGTGTCAGCAGTACCAATAACACACTACTTCCATCAAACATAAACCCAATGCATAACAGTTATCATAAGTTCGCTCACGCCATTCACAACTGGATAGAGAACTCTGGGCAGCCAGTGAAGGTTACTTTGTATTGAGGTGTTTTGGGATGGGACTAGTGTGTGAGCCGCAACCAAGGGAAAAGTGGAACAGGGCGATGGTAGCTTTTTGTGTTGTACCCGACCTAGCAGACACAGACACTCACTCAATCCTTCCTTTAAGAAACTGGACACTCACTCATCTACCCCAGCAACAGAGGGAGAAGGAGGAGGAGAAAGAACGTGTGTTAGTCTGTTGTTGGCCCCTTGCCCTGGGCTCTTTGAACAACAGGGCTCTAGTGTGTAAGAATTCACACTCATTATGTGTCTATGTGAATGTTTATCCATGCATGTGTTTGTGTAAGAACATGCTCATGTATGTTTCTAAGTATTTATGTGTTGTATGTATGTATCAACATATGTGTTTTAGTGTATACCTGTGTGTGTATGTACCTCTGTGTGTGTGTGAGTGTGTGTGTGTGTGTGTGTGTGTGTGCAAGCCTATGTGTGTGTTTCCGCGTGTGCTCTCTCTCCCAGGCTCTACTCCTATTACCCAGTGTCAGGCGTGGGAATCTCAGGAATGCCGGGTGACGTCAATGGTGACATTCCCTGAGCCCAGAGCCTGGGCCTGTGTTCAACAGCTGAGAACGACAGAGCGAGAGGGAGGAGGACGGGATGTGGAGGGAGAGAACGAGGGAGGAGGGGGAAGAGAGAGAGAGACAGCGGGCTAGCAGGGTGAGTCACTTGAGCTGTGTCTTGGGACCACCGCTCTGTTTACTGCACTGGAGGGTTACTGAGACAACCCCACTTTAGAGAGAGAAAGGCATTGTGACTACGGTGTTCCCTGTTCCATGACTTTGTGACTTGGGTCTGATTCTGAAACTTGAGATATGAGTGTGTAACTCATTGTCGTACGAGTCTTTCATTGATATCAATGTAAAAGCCGAACCTATGCTCACAAAATATAAGTTAAGATTTGGTGCTTAGTGCCTTAGTCACAAATAGAAAAACATATTATTCTCAATACAATAATACAGCCATTCAGTTTTGGGGAAGATGTTGTAGCACAATATCTGATAATATTGTCATCTACCTATGACTGTATGCTGAGAGGAATTGGATTAGAAGGGAGGCTCTGGCCAGTGTCAAAGTCACCTCTGAGGAGATGGCTCTGCCAAGACAAGGTACAGTTTGAACCAGGGGGGATTGGAGTGTGTGTGTGGAAAGGGGGGGGGGGGGGACATGCGGGAACAGCTGCGATAGAGGGAGAGAAGGACAGAGAGAGAGCGAGAGAGAGAGAGAGAGAGAGAGAGAGAGAGAGAGAGAGAGGGAGACAGCGGGTTCAGGGGAGACAGATGAAGGGGGGTGAGGAGACGGTGGAGATGTTAGGCCAGAGTGTTCATGTCATTCATGTCTCGCTCTACCTCTCTTTCTCCCATTTTTCCTCAGTCTTTCATTCTCTCTCGTTCTCTTTCCCATCAACCCCCTGGGCTATTTACAAGCGGCTTTCCTGTGACCCTCAACTGTCGCTGGCCAACAGGTGTGTGTGTATGTGTATGTGTTTGTTTGAGTACATAAGTGCCATTGTCAGTGTTTGTGGCTGTTGCCATCCACCAGCTATCCTGACATCTTTTTCTCTGCCATCAAACAGTGGAGTCTGTCCCAAAGTGTAATCCATACACCTTTTATGCTTTACTATAACCCACAACTCTCATCAAATCAAGGAAAGCCATGTAGGGTAAAAACTAACAAGCTATTAATCTATTGTCACAGCTACAACAGAGAGACGCAGTTCACTGTGTATATGGTATCATCTTATTTGCTAAGTAAAAACTACTCAAACACAACTAGACATTTTAGCAGAAGTAGACGTCACTTACGAACTGGGCTCGGGCATCCTCCGTTGGAGTTGTTCAGTTCACCTCCTAATAGAGCACCTGTGGAAGGAAGAACAGAAGACGGCGGCCATGTTGAAAAGGACAAGTTGTACATACGAGTTGATTTGAATGGTAAGAACTGCTAAGAAAACATGAAGAAACATGCATAATGCTGAATCCATAACATTGTATAACATTGATGCTGTTTAATCGACTACAGCTCAGCGTTCAACACCATAGTGCCCTCCGAGCTCGTCACCAAGCTCGGGACCCAGGGACTGAACACCTCCCTCTGCAACTTGATCCTGGACTTCCTGACAGGCAGACTCCAGGTGGTAAGAGTAAGCAACAATCCCTCCACCATGCTGACCCTTAACAGGGGGCCCCCCAGGGGTGTTTGCTTAGCCCCCTCCTGTACTCCATGTTCACCCACGACTGTGTGGCCACGCACAACTAACTTCATCATCAAGTTTGCTGACGACACAACGATGGTAGGCCTGTTCACTAACAGGGAGGAGGTCAGAGACCTGGCAGTGTGGTGCCAAGACAGCAACCTCTTCCTCTGCGTCAGCAAGACCAAGGAGCTGATCGTGGACTACAGGAAACCAGGGTGGGTGCACACCCACATCGACATCGACGGGGCCGCAGTGGAGAGGGTCAAGAGCTTCAAGTTCCTTGGTGTCCACATCACTGAGGACTTAACATGGTCCTCTCACACTAGCACAGTCGTGAAGAAAGCACGGCAGTGCCGATTCTCCCTTAGGACGCTGAAACAATTTGGCATAGCCCCTCAGATCCTTAGGAACTTTTACAGCTGCACCATCGAGAGCATCCTGACTGGTTGTATCACTGTCTGGTATGGCAACTGCACCACCCTCGACAGGAAAGCCCTACAGAGGGTGGTGCAGACAGCCAAGTGCATAATTGCCATCCAGGAAGTACATGCCAGGCGGTGTCTGAGAAAAGCCTGAAAAATTACCAAAGCTTATATCCCCTGGCCAGAAGACTGTTAAATGGCTATCAACTACTGCTCTCCCTCACACCTACGCTGCTGCTAAAATGATTATTGATTAGATCTATTACTACCACTACACTGCTGTTAATTGATTATTGATTGCCATTACCATTAGTATTAATCTATTTAACCTGCTACTAGTCATTATTACTCCTGTTTACATGTATATATTTCCATTATTATATTACACCACGTATTTATATATTCCTACTACCAGTCACTTTTCAGCCCTGTTTACATATACACAGAGTATACCAAACCCTAGGAACACCTTCCTAATATTGAGTTGCACACCCCCTTTTGCCCTCAGAACAGCTTCAACTCGTCGGGGCATGGACTCTACAAGGTGCCGAAAGCGTTCCACAGGGATGCTGGCCCATGTTGACTCCAATGCTTCCCACAGTTGTGTCAAGTTGGCTGGATGTCCTTTGGGTGGTGGACCATTCTTGATACACACGGGAAACTGTTGCGCGTGAAAAACCCAGCAGCGTTGCCGTTCTTGAGACAAACCGGTGCGCCTGGCACCTACTACCATACCCTGTTCAAAGGCACTTAAATATTTTGTCTTGCCCTTTCACCCTCTGAATGGCACACATACACTGTCTCAAGGCTTAAAAATCCTTATTTAACCTGTCTCCTCCCCTTCATCTACACTGATTGAAGTGGATTTAACAAGTGACATCAATAAGGGATCATAGCCTTCACCTGGATTCATCTGGTCAGTCTGTCATGGAAAGAGCAGGTGTTCCTAATGTTGTGTATAATCTGCCTATCACGCCTACATTGACACTCTTGCACACACACACACACACACACACACACACACACACAATACTGTTTACTATTATTATTATTATTATTATTATTATTATTATTATTATTATTATTATGTATCCTGCTACCAGTCACTTTCTCCTAATCCCTGCCTACATGTACAGTACATCTCAAATACTCCAGTATCCCTGCACATTGTAAATGTGGTACTGGCACTGACCCTGTATATAGCTTCCTCTCTTATTTCTCGTGTTTTGTATTTTTTTTATTTTGTATTATTAGTTATACTATTTTGATAATGCATTTTTTCAATATTACTGCACTGTTGGGTAGGGCTTGCAAGTTAAGCATTTCACTGTACTTGTGCATGTGACAAATAAAACTTGAACTTGTGCTGATGTCAACCATTAACCACTGTCCACTCTGTTCCTTACCTGCGCTGGCCGGTCGCTGTGGTAACCCTGGAGACCCAGCGGTCCTCTGGAGAGATGGTTGCTGTGGTGACAGCAGGCGGGGGTCTGTGAGGGTGGAGGTGACGAAGGAGGTGGTGACCAGGCCGCCAGAGTTACTGAACTGGAGAGAGTTCTGATTGGACACCGGCACCGTGACGGGCATGGAGAAGTTGGGCTGTGGGACGGCTGACTGGAGGAGAGACAGGAAGAGGAGGGGCTTAGAAATGTACACGCACGATGGGCACATGTATAATGGTACAGACACTAAGACACACTCTCAGAAGCATGTGCACGCACAAGCACACACACATACTAACGCACAGGATTCATTAGCATGCAAGTGACTTGTGGAAACAAGAAGCTGAAAAAGTGTTTGCTTTCAGATCACATGCAAGGTTATGTGTACATCATAGAAGCTACATGGGATTGTTATTGCATTGGTTATTGGTGACATGTCATACTGTACATCACATTATACATTTCATTACCCCATATAGCATCTTTAATTGCAGGGAAAATTGAAGAGAAACTATCAGAGAAAAGTCAGATGGTTTTGTCAGTTTATTTTTTATTTTTGCACAGAGCATGGAACTTTGAGTATCTGATATGTAGCCTCTACCTGAGAAGTTGACTGCTAATTTGCTTACTTTTACCTGGAAGTAAACGTTCACCCTTAAAAATGTATATAACTAGTCACTAAAACGTTCTCTAAAGTATCAAGGAGTGCTTTCTCAAAGTATAAGAAGTGTAGTTAGCAAATAGCTTTGAACAGGTCCTGAGTCAGCTAAATAATACTAGCCGTGTGACCCAGCCCAACACCAGGTCCTAGTCAGAGACAGGACCCAGACCAGGGTTGTCCCCTCTTCTGCCTGTAACCCATTTCACCCTGTTCCTCATCATGGCAGAAAGCAGGCAGGGCCTCTATTTATAGAATATGGGCCAAGCGTGGCCTGGTACTGCATGTGCTGAGTGGGACCCAGTTTAAAGAGAGGAAGAAGATGCTCTACTCTGTCCATCATATCGACCTTCCTTCCCGTTAGCCTACAGTGTATTCCACAACTTTCCATCTGGGATGTATGTGTGATGTTATACAGTAGAAGAGATGGGAGCAGGGGAGACATGTGTTTTGTAGTATATCTCTCATTATCTGATAATAGTCCTGTCATTCTTGTGACACACCATTTGTCAATGTGGCGAGACTGAGTGTAACCTTTTCCTTTCTTTATTAGTATTTCAGTAGACTGAGTATTAGTCTGTGTCTGCAATATCTTGTTATAGTGACGAACAACAACAGTGCTAGGTAATGTAAAGACAGATAGGCATCCGGGCTTTCACTAGTGCTGTAGCTCCTCTGACCCATAAGACCTGCGAGGGTGTCATGTCACGTACACAACTTCACTCAATATGCTGTATATGGCAAGAATGTTCAGGGGACTATGGAGACAAAACCAATCTGCCTTGGACTCCGCAGTAATAGAGATGTCTCAAATCCCAGATCACCAGAAACGGAGATAGAGAGAGGCAGAGAAAGAAAGAGAGAGAGAGAGAGAGAGAGGGGAGGGGACGGGAGAGAACGAGAAGAGAGAGACACACAGAGAGAAAGCGAGAGAGAGAGATAAAGAGAGAGACAGAGAAAGACATAGAAAGACCAAAAAGGTGAGCCTACTGGGCATGCTGGTGGGCAGGTCTGGCGTCTGGGGAGGTAGTCTACAATATAAGGCAGCAGGTTTCAGCACTGCAGCACTGCACACTGGCCAGGCAGAGAGGAGGGAGGGATGGATGGGTGGAGGGATGGATGGAGGTTGGGTTAGTGTGAGGGGGCAGAGGTGTGGAAACGTGGAGCATACAGCACTGGGACGGCACTTCCTACACACACTTATCGTATACTCATTCAAACACTGTTTAATACTACACTGATGTACACTAAACTGTGCTGTGGTGTGCCGTTTGGACAGATGTCTCTTGGAGAACAAGTTATGCAGTGGTATTGCTATGTTAGGTCAGATAACTGTCAGTGTGCATAATCTTAATACTAGAGTAGACTGACTCATTCATTGTGTCAAGTACATGGCATTACAAAGGCCCTAAAATGAATCATATTGGATAAATAATAGTCTTTCAGCTTTTCCTCGGGCTAAGTGGGTTCGTTGAAGGCAGCTCAAGGTCTTCTACAACAGCATAACAAAAAACGAACCTATTTTTCTCAGCGGAGCTCTACATTGGTGTATTTCCTAGATGTGAGGGTATCAGAATTAATTAAACTCATGCTCTACTTTCCCTCCCTCCCTCTTGTCCTAGAAGCCTTTGAAAGTTTCCCTTTCAACTTTAGGGAACGTCTCATCCTATTTGTTTAGCAGTGATGGATTAAAACCACAAAAACAACTTCCAAACAGCGTTCGGTTGACCTTTAAAGGTCCTTGACATTTGACTACAATGTTGATCTCACCAGTGAATACTCTGTATAATACAATTAGATTGAATTGTTTTACTAAAATAATGCTCAGCTTTTCTCTTAGTATTGTTGGAATACAGGAGGGAAAACGAGTGCTTTGAAGATTTTTAAGAATTTCAATAAACAGAGAAATAGGTCAAATTTGTCTCTCTTTTTAGTAAAAAATGTCTGACAGTCACAGCCTATTTCAAACAAACACAACAGGAAACACATAACATTGAAAACACTATCAAGGAACATCACTTAAATCTGAGCAGCTAAATCCGCGGTGTCACCAATGGCCAAATTCCAGTCTTGCCTTATAATCCTGTACATGCCTATAGACTGCTTAGCCTAGCTAGTCTCCCCATGCTCCCCTAGTGCTTTCTACTCGCCTCCGGGGATTGCAGTACGAGTGGGATTAAGCATGTATATCCCAGCCCCCTAGCTGTCATGTTGGTGGATTATGATGCTGTTGGGGAGATTGGTGCTGTATGCTTCCGTTTGCTACAGTAGGCCCTGTGAAAGGTGTGCCGGGCAAGACGGGGGATGGGGGGCCAAAGCCAGTGCACGCTTGCTTCCAATCGACTGGGGCGGGAGCAACACTCTCCAAGGGGTGGCAGATTGATTTCTATTCTTCTTCTTTCTACTCAGAAATGCTTTTAGGAGCCATTTCAGCTCACCACAAACACCAAAGTGTTGGAGATACGGCTTAGGTTAAATGCAGGATAAGCGGTATTCACTGAATTGATTCGATAGAGAGACATTCAACTTTTTTGCTGAACCGCTGCTGTAATGTAAGCGAGTGGTTGGGTGTGTGATAATATTATCAGTTTTGGATAACAAAACCTTTCCATCACCATTGGATTTTTTGTCTTAGTGACAATATCCTGCATAATACAGATTATGCAATACATTGTAGTACATGTTGCATAATACATTCTAAGAAACCAGGGCTTAAGTCAGGGATAGGTGTGTATATCTCCAGTTCAGCTCATCCTGTGAGCAGTAAAGTTCTTCACATTGGCCCGACGGGAACTCGATAGACAAAGTCCCATCCATCGTGACCAATAGGGAGGCCAGATCAGACAGGAAGCCTGGTTGTAAATTGAGTGCTCCTCATTAAACTGACATTAATGGCATTATTGAGACCTGATGGAAAATAATGAATCATTAAAGAATTGGCACCAGAGAGAGGAATAAAGGGGCGATAAACTGTGGCAGCATGCCAATTATAAGGCAGCCCTGGAGAGTGTCTGACAAACACCCTGGAAAATGAGGAACGACCTATCGGAACCTAGATGGTCACACTTTATCTGTAAAACTAACGCCCTTTAAAAGCATTAATTTGTGCCATTTTTCTCACTCTAACGAAGTGGTGACAATGCATAATGAGAAGTATTGCTTTGAATGTGCTATGCCCCGTTTGCCATGGCATCATCATATGCCATTTTTATGTAGTCTTTATGAAATCTGTCAATAGCTTATGACTGATTCCTGAGACATGTTATGTCATGTTTATGAAGCCTTTACGATGACTTCCTAAATGGTTGGTTGTGACCACTCTCCAATCAGACTGTTGAGCTCCTCCCCCCGACCTCCTTGCCCGGGCACACACGATCAGAGGGGGATTGTGGGTAAAGAGGTGGGTGAGAGATGGAGGGGAGTGGGGGGTGGTGGGGTGCTCTGTGAGTATTTGGGTTGCTGTCTGCAACCGGCTCTGGGTAAAATCCAGTCCGGTCCAGTAACACAGCAGTTACGGTACAGCTCACGGTACTCACTGACAGCCTATAGCTCTGCATCATTTTATCAAACTCCTCGTCAATTTTTTTGTATTTCTCCTCAGTGTGGGGGGTGAGGGAGAAGGGCTCCTCGGGGTCTGGGCTCTCTGAGTCCCGATGCTCTTTCTTGTTCAGAGCCTTGGTCCGTTCGTTCCCACAACGGAGAGAGAGAGGAGAGAGAGGGAGGTTAGAGAACGTGACGAGAAGACGATGGTACTCACGCCATAGCGCTTGAACAGGATATCCAGGTCCTCGTTCTTGCGGTACTTGTCGTCGTTTAGCGGGCTTTGGTCGATGGAGTCATCGCAGTCCGGCTCGGGGCTGTTGCAACCGTTAAAGCCCTTCTTTCGCAACGTCTGAAGCGGTTAGAGGAGGAAGAAGCAGAGGAAGGAGGATGAGGGGGGAAACATTTCATTTTAACGCACAATTTTGTCAACAACACCCATTACATTTTACATTTTAGTCATTTAGCAGACGCTCTTATCCAGAGCGACTTACAGTTAGTGAGTGCATAAATTTTTTCATACTGGCCCCCCGTGGGAATCAAACCCACAACCCTGGCTTGCAAGCGCCATGCTCTACCAACTGAGCTACACGGAACACCAGACTGTACCACCATTTAAATTCTAATAATGATAAAGAAAAGGATATCAATTTGAGTCAAGAACAGTGATAGCATTCGAACAAGACCAATAACATGATTCTGAGCCTCAGATAATATTTCATCCATCGTTCCAGGAAGGTCAATGTCAATGTTTACAACATCTATGACCATCGTTTCAAAGCTAACCACCTTTAAAGGTCTACTCTACACAAATCAACAAAGATGTCTGAAATAAGGAGTTACAGTGCCTTGCAAAAGTATTCATCCCCCTTGGCATTTTTCCTATTTTGTTGCATTACAATCTGTAATTTAAATTGATTTTTATTTGGATTTCATGTAATGGACATACTAGTCCAAATTGGTGAAATGAAATGAAAAAAATAACTTGTTTCAAAAATGTCTAAAAAATAAATAACTAAAAAGTGGTGAGTGCATATGTATTCACCCCCTTTGCTATGAAGCCCCTAGATAAGATCTGGTGCAACCAATTACCTTCAGAAGTCACATAATTAGTTAAATAAAGTCCACCTGTGTGTAATCTAAGTGTCACATGATCTGTCACATGATCTCAGTATATATACACCTGTTCTGAAAGGCCCCAGAGTCTGCAACACCACTAAGCAAGGGGCACCACCAAGCAAGCGGCACCATGAAGACAAAGGAGCTCTCCAAACAGGTCAGGGACAAAGTTGTGGAGAAGTACAGTTCAGGGTTGGGTTATTTAAACAAATCTGAAACTTTGAACATCCCACGGAGCACCGTTAAATCCATTATTAAAAAATGGAAAGAATATGGCACCACAACAAACCTGCCAAGAGAGGGCCGCCCACTAAAACTCACAGACCAGGCAAGGAGGGCATTAATCAGAGAGGCAACAAAGAAACCAAAGATAACCCTGAAGGAGCTGCAAAGCTCCACAGCGGAGATTGGAGTATCTGTCCATAGGACAATTTTAAGCAGTACACTCCACAGAGCTGGGCTTTACGGAAGAGTGATCATAAAAAAAGCCATTGCTTAAAGAAAATAATAAGCAAACACGTTTGGTGTTCGCCAAAAGTCATGTGGGAGACTCCCCAAACATATGGAAGAAGGTACTCTGGTCAGATGAGACTAAAATTGAGCTTTTTGGCCATCAAGGAAAACGCTATCTCTGGCACAAACCCAACACCTTTAATCAGCCCGAGAACCCCATCCCAAGCATGGTGGTGGCAGCATCATGCTGTGGGGATGTTTTTCCATCGGCAGGAACTGGGAAACTGGTCAGAATTGAAGGAATGATGGATGGCACTAAATACAGGGAAATTCTTGAGGGAAACATGTTTCAGTCTTCCAGAGATTTGAGACTGGGACGGAGGTTCACCTTCCAGCAGGACAATGACCCTAAGCATACTGCTAAAGCAACACTCGAGTGGTTTAAGGGGAAACATTTAAATGTCTTGGAATGGCCTAGTCAAAGCCCAGACCTCAATCCAATTGAGAATCTGGTATGACTTAAAGATTGCTGTACACCAACGGAACCCATCCAACTTGAAGGAGCTGGAGCAGTTTTGCCTTGAAGAATTAGCAAAAATCCCAGTGGCTAGATGTGCCAAGCTTATAGAGACATACCCCAAGAGACTTGCAGCTGTAATTGCTGCAAAAGGTGGCTCTACAAAGTATTGACTTTGGGGGGGGGGGTGAATAGTTATGCACGCTCAAGTTCTGTTTTTTGTCTTATTTCTTGTTTGTTTCACAAAAAAAATAATTTTGCATCTTCAAAGTGGTAGGGATGTTGTGTAAATGAAAATATACAAACCCCCCAAAAATCAATTTTATTTCCAGGTTGCAAGCCACTGTATTACTGGACAATGACTAACATTTTCAACAACAAAAAAATATAGAAATATATCTATAGATGATATGTTTTACTGTCACATACACCAGTTAGATGTAGTGAAATGAGTTGTTTTACAGGGTTAGCCATAGTAGTACGGCGCTCCTGGAGCAAATTAATGTTAAGTGCTTTTTTTCATCTGTTGGCTCAGATATTTAAACCAGCGGCCTTTCGGTTACTGGCCCAACGCTCTAGTCATTAGGCTACCTGGTCGACATCTCTGTACAACTTGCAAAGTAATTGTAATGCTGCATATTGTTAAAGAACACTACTACTACACTCTTGCTGTATGTTAATCAACAGCACCTCTAAATTGGTGTGAAGCGTCACGCCAACAAAAGAGCGAAGTAAAGGGTAAGGGGTGAAACGGAAGCACACCATGGTGTTAGCCAGCCACAGAGCTAAAGTAGTCAGGCCATTTCAGCTCTAATGTACAGTGGAAAGGGTCTTCTTTTGAGATTATTCTGGAAACAAGCTTTACTGTAAGTAGCTTTGCCATTGGGATCTGGACCAAACAGCAAACCAGATCCCAACACTAGCAAAATGGATTCTAACCTAGAGAGTGGCAAATTATTTTACATGACAGATGTACTATTCTGTTCTATTGTATATGCAAAAGGGGAATGTGTATTTAAGTAAACCAACACAAATAAATGGGTATCTACAGTATTGTGTGGCAGAAAGATGACTGTATTATCCAGCATACAGTGAGTGCTGCCTGATGGAGATTTGATTACCAGATAAGTGGATGTTCTCTAGGACACCCACTAGGGACGATCACTGTTCTCTGTGTAGAGAGGATGACTCAAAACCATGAAATTCAATGCCAAGCTGAGAGGCACAGAGAATGAAAGATGTAAAATGACTAATGCAGTCATTAGCTACCAAACTGTGAAGTTAAATCCAGGTTTACTGAGCTAAACCCCCCAATACAGATCAAATTAACTTTAAATATGATGCCAATATTATTATCCATAATATATAGTATGATATCCATAATATATACTATATCCATATTATTACACACAGTATGAAATACATTCCACCCACATGGGGATGATTCTTTCATCAGTACCCGATTTCTCTGTTCAGGCATATAAATTCAAATCAGTGCACTGTTTAAATTAGACACTAGAATTTACTGACACTGTTCAACCACCATACTGTTTATTCTGCACTGTTTATAGAAAACGTGATCCGTGTGTGTGCTGACCTAAAAAGCTAAAAACTGACAATGACAACATGTGACAAAACTCTGCGCGGGGACGTGGTAGAGTCATGGACATATGCAGCAGACTGTCAACAAAAACCGAAAATCGCTACATACAAAACTACCCTGACAATAGGACCTGGCAGTCCTATATAATGGTACACACACACACACTGGCAGAAGTCGGTCAGCTGATCAGCTTGTCTCTCAGTCAGCTCCATCTGTTCACCGGTCCCTCTGCACCTCTCCCCCGCTGGCACACTCTTTCAAGTGCTGCCCTCTATTGTGTTGCCAGGGTAAGATTCCCCTGCAGAGCAGCACAGTCTGGCTGGCTGGGCTGTGAGCTTCCCTGCCCCTCCCCCTCTGGCACTCTCGTCCTATCTTCTGCTCTCCCTCGCTCTCACTTTCATTCTCTCGCGGTCGCTCGGTCTTTCTCTTTCGGTCTTCAGCTCTCCATCGGTATCTCTCGCTTTCCATCACCTTTCACCCTCTTCTCTTTCACTCTATCCATTTATATCCAGTTCTCTTTCTCTCTTTTGATCTTATAATCGATCCATACAGTCCTCTCACGTCATCCTCCTATTCTCCCCATGCTCTCCTTTGCTGCCCTCCTTTATCCTCTTATCCTGCCTCCTCCTTCCCTCCATCTCCTGTCTATCCATCTCTCTCCTCACCCCTGTCTTCTTTTGACCTGCTCTCCCTCTTGCTCTCTTGACCTATTCCCACAGCTTCCCATTCTACTTTTTGCTCTCACAATGCCATCCATCTCTCCTTTTCTCCAATTCTACCTTCTCTCTCTCTTTAGAATGGAAGTATGTGGTGAGCAGTACGGGCTGGGGCCCTTGTCCATAAAGGCAGAATGTAATGTCAATTCCCATTTGCAGTTGCCCGCATTCAGGTACATGGAGCCCCCCAGGGCATCCTGATGGAGCACAACGAAAGCCTCTGCTTGCTACACTACTGGGCTGCCAAAGAACACATCACTAACGTGGCAGCATCGGGGAAACTGAGTGGCCATAGCGGCTCTGTCCGGCTCTATCCTCCTCATTCATTCGACAGTAGTACATCCCTGAAGAATGTCTCCCACCATTACAACAATGGCCAGCGGTGGGTGTTATTACTTATACATGTGGTTAATGGACCCCATCTATCTCAGGAGGGGCCGATTGCTTGCTTCCTCAGAGTACAGAGGTAGCGGACCATGCCCTCAATGGATATGGATGGTCTGGAATCTGCCGGATGTCGGATGTCAGATAGCAGCTCGTCCTGTGCTTGCTTCATAGGATGACAGTGTACTTATGCCTATGAGGAGGAGCATATGATCTGTATCAGAGACCGAGCAATCACATCCTGTTGTATTTAACAGTCTGTCTAAAATGGGCATAATGCTGCATAAGCTCTTTAAAGTATTGAGATTCAATTCAACTCAGGCATCAAATCACACTATTTATTTAGCTTGCCATGATGAATAATGAAATGCTAATGACAGCAACAACAACAAACATAGTAACAGACTAAGTGCCTGTTTAACAAAAACAAAAAACGGAATCTGATTTGATGCCATTTACCATCACACCCTGGTGCATCATCATAAAACCTATTACCGTCTCCATGGCGATCATGGTGCGTCATGTGACCTTTGGAGGCCACGTGATAAGGAGAAGCCCCCATTGACCCTGTCCTGTCCCGATTAGGATATTGGGATATGACAGGTCTTAGGGGATGTCCCAGGAATTTGGTTGACATGGCAAAACGGGATTAGTCCCGAGGGAGGGAGCATCGTCAGGCCAACAGAGGGAGGCCCGCCTCCTAGGGAACCATCAGCGTCGTGATAGGACAGTTCCGAAGGGCCCTGGCCTCTACCCAGAACCCCCTTTGGTGGTGGGCCTCCATTTCAGAAAGTGTAATTGGAATCAATTACTTAGGGGGAATCTTGCCAAGTGCTGTTTTGTGGTGCGTGTCGTGAGGAGCTCCTCTCACCGTGACCTTGAATCGGGGCAGTGACAAAGTCTTTAAGCCATGCTGTGGGAAGACCTTCCTCCTTGAGCTGCTTAAGAAAAAGGGCATCCCCTCTTCTTCTTCTTCTCTCCTCTCCCTGGCTATTCATCTCCCTCCTCCTTCAGAGCTCTTTCTCCCTGGCTTTTCCTTCCCTCGCCCCTGATTGGGATCTGCAGTCAAGCGGATTAACACGTTCTGGCAGTAGAGGCAGGCTGCCCACACACACACACTACGCACACAACACGTGCAGCACAGAGAGAGGCTGTGTGTGTACATATGCATCACCACCCAGCCGTGTACTAGAGTGAAGGAATGCCTAACTGTGTGAAGAATATTGAGTGTGTCTGTGAGTGTGTGTGTGTGTGTGTGTGTGTGTGTGTGTGTGTGTGTGTGTGTGTGTGTGTGTGTGTGTGTGTGTGTGTGTGTGTGTGTGTGTGTGTGTGTGTGTGTGTGTGAGAGAGAGAGAGAGAGAGAGAGTGTGTATGTATACACATTTCAGTGTTAGTATGAGTGCTTTTGAGCATTGGGTCTATATATGTATGTGTGTGTATATTAATGTACTGTGTGTGTGTGTGTGTGTGTGTGTGCGTGTGTGTGTGAGTGCGTATGGTATATAGTAAGCATAACGTATGACTAAGTGTGTGTGCGTGACTGCATCCAACTCCATAATTCATACACCAAAGCACTTGCTGGGAGAGACACGGGGAGGCAGAGCGGCAAATGGACACATTTTGTGCCTATCTGCTCAGCCCCTCTTCTCTCTCTCTCCCACCGTCTTTCTCCTCCTCTTTCCCTGCTCACCTTCGCTACACAATACAGATGAAACTAAACAAGCGGTCTGGGGATTGGCAGCAGAACAGTGGTTTGCCTCTGGGCCTGAGGCTTGCAAAAGGAGATGGAGATGCATTGGGGAACCCTCATATGGATGCAGGCAGTGACACACCCGCGCTGAGGCTCTCATCTGGCCTGAATATTGTATGAGGCATTCTCACGGGCCACTGCAGAGCAGGCGCATGCACACATACATGAAGGCTTACACACAAATACAGGCAGGCATACACACACACAGAGGCATACACACACACAGCCAGTGGAGCTTAAGCTAATGTGGCCCGGAGCGGCCAAACACCCTGCCACAGCACACTAGCACACACACTTAAGAGCCATCTGCAACTGGAGCTCCATGTAGCTCTCCCACTGAAAGCCTTCACCTCTGCCATCCATCCATCCATCCATCCATCCAGACACACACAGACAGACAGACAGACAGACAGACAGACAGACAGACAGACAGACAGACAGACAGACAGACAGACAGACAGACAGACAGAGAGAGAGAGAGAGAGAGAGAGAGAGAGAGAGAGAGAGAGAGAGAGAGAGAGAGAGATGGAGAGAGAGAGAGATGGAGAGAGAGAGAGATGGAGAGAGAGATGGAGAGGGCAGCTAGCATGGGCCGGCTCTAGAAGGCCCTACATGTACACCAGTGTGCTGTGGACAGATTACAGGCTCGTGTGGGGCCTGTTCCAGTATCCATCCAGGCCTGGCCGGCTGCCTGGTGCCTGGGATCATGGAGGGAGGGCAGAGGTAGGGACAGCTGGACCTGCTGTCACCACCCCCTGGCCTTGGCCGGGGCTCCAAGGCCACTCCAACAAAAAGCCTCCGTTCCCCCTGGAACCACTCTGTCACAAAATGGAGGGCTGCATGAAGGAGGAGGAGCATAGAGATAGTTTTCTAGATAGGGAATGTGAATGAGGTTACATTGAGCGAATGAGCGGTCAAGGGATATCTTTTGTTCACCAACATGGATGTGCAGTTTAATTTATCTGCCTTGATAAAGGTTTCCTCATGGATTCAAATACGTTTTAACTGGCTATTTTAAATATTAACTTACCACTTTTATAATTTATATACAGTGAAGCCTTTTCGCTCTATGAAGACCATGTCACCGGATCATGAAATATTTGCTACAGAAGTTGCAGCTGTCCATTACCACGTGGAATAACTGAGATGGCATTCAGAGTGTAAATGAGTCTCTCTCTCTCTCTCTCTCTCTCTCTCTCTCTCTCTCTCTCTCTCTCTCTCTCTCTCTCTCTCTCTGAGATAATGTCATGGAAGTTACTGTAGCTGCCCTCTCACTCTCTCTCTCTCTCTCTCTCTCACTAGACATTTGCTTTAAGAGGAATGAATGATGAAGGCTTGTAGCTTGTGTTTATATTCATTCACTCTGGCTATGACAAACACAACATCTAAACAACTCTGGATTCAACCAAGGATTCAACAGCGAAAAGCACAAGAAACTAAAAAAGCGATCTTGAAAACTCTAACAGTTGCCTAAAAAAGAAAAGAGAAATGAAAAAACATCCCTTTTCCTGCTACATAAATAGAGACCTGATGTCTATGGATTGAAAGCGCTCCTCCAGACCAGAGTGGTGGTAGTCAAACATAAAACAGCTCCTGATATCAGGAAAACATCACATCAGGTCACATGGGCCTGTTATCAAATATAAATCATCAAACACTCCAGAAATATTGCCTGCATAATTTATTAACATAATGTTTTTAAAAAAATTATGCAAAATAAAATAATGATCAGTTTATAGGCAAACCCTAAAATAAAGTGTTATCAAATCTAAACTACCTTCAAAACTAGCATATTATGACCTTATTAGACCAAATTACAACTATATTACAACCACGGCTGTAAAAACAAAATGAAACACAGCGAGCCATTTCATTACCGCCTCTCCTCCATGGCACTGTACTAAAATGCCATATTGTAACACCTTTCCCCTCCCCCCCATCTCCCCCACTACCTCAAAACACACAACCACCCTGTTCACCATCTCCTGCAGGGAATTACACAGTAACACCTCCCTGCTCTTCCCTCCTCCTCTCTCCCCCCTCCATTACCTCCATGATGTCGACGTTGGTTCGGCTCTCGTGGGGCTCGTTGTACTCTGTGTATTTGAGCAGGACCTTGTCCATGTCGGTGCTGGCGTACTGGAACAGCTTGTTGGAGTGGTTGAAGATGATGAGGGCGATCTCGCAGTCGCACAGCACACTCAGCTCATAGGCCTTCTTCATCAGGCCAAACTTCCTCTTGGTGAACGTCACCTGGGAGGGGAGGGATGGTGTGGGTATTGGGGGGGGGGGGGGGGGGGGTATATTAGAGGGTGGTAGAGAAGGGATGTTGTGGGGGAGGGTATTGGGAGGGAGGGGGGAGATTGGCAGGTGATATTGGGAAGGGGAGGGGGATATTTGGCATAGAAGGAAAGAGGAAGAAAAATAACATTAGCGATACTATAAAAGTGAAGGAATTTCTGGTACTGTATAATAATAGGTTAAACGTAATAAAAGTGTGAGGGAATATATCAATAACAGTAATTAAATAAGTATCTTAGAGAACAGCCAATGTGTGAACAAACAACACACTACAGAGAGCTAATTAAAGGTGACAACAGGGATGAGGTCCTGCAGTGTGTTGTGGTGTTGTTTATTACCACTCCCTTGGTATTGTGAAGCATTTATGCAAATGAGGGATTTGAATTTGTTTGTTTTGCTGTAGACAGGATCAGAGAGGCGCACGAGGAAGCAGATGCACGGAAAGGAACCACACAGGCAGGTTCTACAGCTGCCATGTGAGACCTTCAACTGCTCGCGCTCTCTCTTTCTCACTCTCTCCATCTCCCCTCTCCCTTTGTAATTGCTTGAGCACCCCCATGTTATACTGATACCTCTCTGTGGGGCAGGAGCCAGCTTGTGTTCTCTCCTTGTACTCTCTCACTGTCTACGTCTCTCTCTCTCTCACTGTCTACGTCTCTCTCTCTCACTGTCTACGTCTCTCTCTCTCACTGTCTACGTCTCTCTCTCACTGTCTACATCTCTCTCTCACTGTCTATGTCTCTCTCTCTCACTGTCTACGTCTCTCTCGCACTGTCTACATCTCTCTCTCACTGTCTACGTCTCTCTCTCTCACTGTCTACGTCTCTCTCTCTCACTGTCTACATCTCTCTCTCACTGTCTACATCTCTCTCTCACTGTCTACGTCTCTCTCTCTCACTGTCTACGTCTCTCTCATTTTCTTTTTTCTCCCTCCTTTTCCTCCTTTTCTCTCCCTGCCTTGTTCTTGCTCACTCATTGCTTCCCGCTGCCACAAATCAAATTATATCGGGGTCGTATCCATGGGCAACCGCCTACCACCCCCTCCATCAAACCCCATCACACACTCACACAATCATCTCCTTGCGCACACACACACAGAAACAAGGGGAAGAAAGTTCAGCGAGGACAATGGCAAGCCAGGCTCACAGATCTGATAAACAATACAATTCCAATGATTTTCATAACCAATTATACGCCTGTTTATCATGAAGAGAAATACTCTGATTTGTGGGAGGCGTGAGGTACACCGAGTCTTCGACAATAATTAGTCTTGATCCTTCCTTCGACATGAATGCCAGGATAAACAAGCTGAACATAATTGACATTAAGAATAGAATTGCAAGTAACCAATGGCAACGAACGACAGAACAAGACATCCTCCATGAGAGGGATGAGTTGTTTCATTACCGTGTCCTCGCATGAGTGTGGTTGTGTGGCGAGGAGAGGAGGAAGCCACAGTGACAACCACAACCTCCCCAGCTGCTCTACTTTCTGCACCTGCATTGTTTCAGGAGTGTTCATGCTCTCTGTAGCATTCGGCGTTCAGTTAATAATCCATTACTATGTCAACTATTAGTGGTTCTAAAGCTCTCTTTTCACAACATGTATTTCATATGCTGTTGAATTTCAGTCCGAGTCCATAGCCTTGGGGACGGGGCCAATCCATTAGTGCTATTGACAGTCTCTTGTAATCAACATCTAGTAGGATGATGGTTCACCAATATTTCTCTCAACTTTTCTAGAATGATGAATCAACATAATGCTTGAATGCCTGAGGCATTTTGAGTCTGTGTGTGTGCTGTTCTATGAAAATGGGCATCCATAAAGATTTAACAGAAGAAATGTAAGTTGATTGCACGATCTCAGGCCACCTAGTGTCTAAAACACTCAGGTTTTACTCAGCCAGGGATTCTTTGGGGTATGGCAGAGGCATCACATCCATTACTCAATAAGCTCAATCAACCAAAGCCCATTAACCGGTTGGCTCATTTACCCTTTCATGGTCTTGGAACAATACTGGTGTAGTCATAGGCATGATAAGAGTTTTTACATTCAAATAAACATTATCCACACACACACCTGTCTGTTCCGTTCATCTGTGATCCTCTGTATTTGGATCTTTTTCCTTCCCATGGTTCCGGTCTGGCGGTGGGAGGGGCGGGGGGCGTGGCGGGGTCGGAGGGCACGGCTGTCCTGTGGAGGTCGTTGGTGGGCACTGTTGCCGACTAGGCTCCTGGCTGTCACACTCTTTCTCTTACACACTCTCTCTATCTCCCTCCGCTCCACCTGTCTGAGCCAGCTGGTCTAGGAGCTCTTACCCCTGCAGGAAAAAAATGAAGAAGAAAGACTGGGGCCACGTGGCGGGGCCTTCAGATCATGGTCTGTACAGCAGGCAGGTCATCCACTGGTCCTCTGAATTAGGATCTTCTTCCCCTCTTTACTGCAGGTGTGTTACTCCTGGAAAATAGAAGAGAGCATTGGATCAGTATGAGATTCAGGTATTAGAGGTATTGTTCATGTACCATTCCTGCCAACGTCCTTCATAAATCAACAATTGTCTTAGCCTTTAAGCCTCCACAGTACTCGACAGAGAAACCAAAGCGATGCATTTAAGTCAGGGTTCCTCTCGGACAAATTAGAAGCACGCTTCGAAAGAGCAGCCGCAGCAGCGGGGGGAACTGAAGGACGGGGAACCCTTCTCTTGGGGTTAGTGTCTCCCATGGGGGCAAGTGAGCCTGGCGCGCACTGCGGGGGCTCACTTGCTGTGCTGTGCTGTGTCGACTTTATTAGAGGCATCACCGCAACATAACTGATCTGTTGGTCGCCCGCGGCAACGCGCTGCCTGCCCGACCTGACACGCTGCATGTGATTCCCAGAAGGCAGAGCCCAGCCCCATGGCCCAGTGAGGCTGCTCGCCACGAGTGGGCGGAACGCTAGTGCTCAGAGCTTCTGTTGCGTTTTGAAGTAGGCTCTTGGATTCTGTCACTGAACCAGTAATGTTATCATTACCACTAGGTGTTGTTATCTAAACTGTGGTCATTTTCCACAGTTCCATGTTAGATAACACACTGTGTCCCTTTAATATAACGAAACGGAGTGTATTTATTTACATTTCATTCAAGACAGAATAGTCAAGGTGAAATCCGCAGTTGAAATAATAACAAAGCAGTCACCCCATCTCTGTTTTGGTAAAAAGCTGAGGGATGGGACTGGATAAATGTACCCACTCTCAAATTCATAGAAAGAGTTATGGACTGACCATCTATAATAATCAAAATGATCAATTTTAACCATGTTTTTAGGCTATACAGTGTTTGTTTACATTTATAATGTTTACAAACATTGGAGTAAAAACAAGCTTATATTTTGGGTTCTGATGGGGTGTGACAGTTGAACTAAGCTCATGAGGCATTTCTAAAGTTATATTCTTTAAGAATCAATACATATATCATTAGTATAAATCATTAATAAAATTAGTCCAAAAGTGGGTGTAGCAACTGCAGATTGCCCCTTTAACTAAACAGGGATTTATTATTACTTTTTTTGCAATGTATAGCAATTTGTAACAACAAAAAGAGAGACAGCAAATGAGAGAGTGCAGAGTACATGTGTGCATATGAATTCATGAATGAACAAGCAGACCGCAACCCGGGAATGGCAACAGATGCATGGACCATTTTAATTAAGCCCCACTACTACTATTTGTGGTTCAGCCTTAAAAATAGCTCTCTATATATACATCCAGACTGTGTACTATTCACACACCCACATGACAGTGGGAGCCGAGTCACTGCATTAGAGAGTGAGTGCATCTGGAAAGCCTTGAGTACACTTTCAACACTACATCACCCACATTGTTTACCTGAGAGAACAGTGAAACCACCCCCTGATTAATGCCTGCTCTGCTTCCATTACAATAAAAAACAAACAATTACGTGATAGAACGGATTCTGTGTGTCTGTCACGATCGTTCTGAAAAGCGGACCAAGGCGCAGCGTGATAGGCGTACATACTTTATTTAGTACACTCACGAACAAAAACAACAAACGATACGTGAAGTCCTAGGTTATACACCAAAACAAACCTTACGGAACAAGATCCCACAATAAACAGTGCCAAACAGGCTGCCTAAGTATGGTCCCCAATCAGAGACAACAAGCTACAGCTGCCTCTGATTGGGAACCACCCTGGCCAACATAGATATACATGAACTAGAACACAACATAGAAAACTATAACATAGAAAAATCCACATCCTGGCTCAACATATAAGAGTCCCCAGAGCCAGGGCGTGACAGTGTCTGTGTGTGCACGGACATGGACCACACATTTGCTTTTAGTTGATGCAATTGCCTTGACTATGGCAATGAGTTCTTCATGAATTATGCACTACGTATTTGGCTTGGAGGCAGGACAATGGGAGAAGTCTGAGAAAAGGGTGTTATGCATGTCATAATTGTTCTCTTAAAAAGAAAGCCCTAACAAAAGAACTAGAGGCAGCTTCAGCTCTCGTTTTACATGGAAAATATGGAGGGGGTTGTATTAGGGCATTTCCACGGTAACGGAATTACGCTTTGAGATTTTTTACTTTCAAAGTTTAACAAACCATACAACTTAATGCACAAGGACTACTTTGAACAATTTACACAGAACATTTCACAAAAACACATTTAGTGGAAGAACTGTGCAGATGCAAAGTTTGGTAACATAATTACAGTAACATTTCCCTCAGTGTTTTAAGCGACAAGGTTTTCCAAAAACTCTTAAATATCTGCTCCGATTAAGATTCAAAGATGTCTGCAGAAAGAACAGGGTGTCAACTATGACATGACACCTTTAGTTTAAAAATATATATATTTTGGTTATTGAACTACAGTAGGTGAAGTGGATTTACATCTGGTAACAGAATTACGGTAACGGAATTACATCATGAGTCCCTGATCTGTACTATACAGAAATGCATAATTATGGATATGAATATCATTCTCTTCATGGTAATGTATCCTGAATAGGTACACAAAAAGGTAGAAATATGCAACATCCTCCTTTTGCATATTTGGGTATTATTCTACACACTGGCTATTATTGTAATGAGCTCCGCCCCCAAACAAGACCACATTTAGTTGGTCCGGACCAGACCAAATCTGAAACAATCATAGACGTCTATGTTTCACAAGTTTGGACATCACAGTACAGCACAGTAGAGTCGAGTACAGTACAGTACAGCAAAGCAGAGCACAGTAAAGTAGATACGTTCAGTACATTAAATTATACTGTACTCTGCTAGTGTACTGTACTCTACTTCTTTACTTTACTGTACTGTTCTCTACTTGGTCTATTGTACTGTCCAAACTTGTGAAACATAGACATGTATGATTGGTTGAAATTTGGTCCGGCCAGGGCAGACTGACCAAATTTCAACATCCATGGACGTGCGATGTTGGTCGGTGCCCAGTGGGTGAGGATGCTTGTTACAGTAAATGGACGTGACATTAACTGGAGAAAGAGAATGTGGCAGAGGGAGAGCGAGAGAAAGAGGGAGAGTTAGTGAGTGAGTGAGTGAGTGAGTGAGTGAGTGAGTGAGTGAGTGAGTGAGTGAGTGAGTGAGTGAGTGAGTGAGTGAGTGAGTGAGTGAGTGAGTGAGTGAGAGGGAGGGAGGTGTTGTCCAGACTGTTTTAACAGTCTTGCTTTGACCACCAGATGACAGAAAGAAAGAAAAAAACAGTTATGATCTGAACATAACAGTATGCCAGTGGAAGGGAGGACAGTAGCAGGTGACCTGTGGTTTGTGACTACTATGATTTCCCATTGTAGCCAATTCAATTGCAGCAATTCCATTACAGATTTTTCGGTAATTCGGTTAACGATTTGGTAACAGAATTACGAGTTTGAATCACTTAATAATTAATAAACAAACTTGATATCAGTAAAAACCCTACAACTAATTGGTAGGTCTTCCTTTACTTGTTTCTTCTGTTCAATTTCATTATCCTCCCTCCTCATGAGGGAGATAAATAAGAAAATATCTTCAAGATATGAGGGTTTTTGGTAATGGAATTTCAAGGCACAAGTAGGGCTGTTGCGGTGACTGTATTACCGCCACACCGGCGGTCACGTGTCATGAAAGCAGTCAAATTCCACGTGACCGTTTAGTCACGGTAATTAGGCTTCTCCAATCTCTGATGCTGCTGATGGTCATTAGTAGCCCACCAAACTTGCTAACTGCCTGGTACTCAGCACTCTAATCACTCTGACATCAATGCAAATGTGTTTGAAAATCTAATCAAACACTTCATGAGAGTCCATGAGCTCATGTTGCGCAACATTTCAATAGGCTAGGCAATTGCGCGAGAAAACAGAGTGATGGCCTCTACTAAAAAGAGGAGGATCAGCTTTCTATAGGCTAGGCCTACTATATTTATTTTTCAACTTTCCTAATATTAAGCACATTGCTTATATTTACAAAAGGAGTATAGCCTACCTGGCTGGCAAAATTTAAATGTAATGAAAATAAACCACGGGGAAAAGCGTCCCCCATTCGCTATTGAAGTGCATAGATGACATGTATTATTTCCCGCTGTCCCTATTACGATACAGGTGCCTGATAATAGTCCATTCTAAATCAAAACAAATTTCACACATATATTATTTAGTATATGTAAAGACAAGATTAAAATCAAGAATAGTCTGATGGGTGACAATCACTTGTGAATTATATATTATCACTTGTGAACGATCCTCAGCATAAGAAACAATGCCTTTTTTTTGCTACTTTTTCTAATCATAGTCGCATACCTCATGTAGCCTAGCCCATAGGCCTATATGGTTTAATAAAGGTTTGTATCACAACTAAAGTGGCCAAATAACTTAGTGTAGAGCCTAACTGGCATACATAAGCTGCGCATGAGTTTCAAGTTTGGGGAAGATAATTTTCACCATAAAAATGCACCTTTATAATAAAAGCATTACATGCATAATTGCATTTGCGGTCACTTTTGATAATGGTGTTTTCCGCTAATGGAACATTCGCACTTATAGCCTACTACCATGTGCTCATTGCTGCACTTATAATGTGAAGAAATAGCCTAATAGTTGATCAACATTTGAAGCTAAACGTTCTGATCTGTTGCGTCAGCCACATTGCGTAAAAAAAGTTTTTTGATGCTAGTGGTTGTATTAATTTGGGATCTATCGCATCCCACAACTGTCCCAGACTATGTTTGGAATATTTATTTCTCGCACAGAATAGGTAAACCTTTGTACTATGGGGGATAGTAGATTGACATAGGCTAGTGCTTTTGCCGTTCGTTAGGCCTACTCATCTTGTTGACTGATGAAAAGTAAATGTGGACAGTTCTTCCAAAATCTTCAATATGCACCTCAGAATTGGATAAGGACGCGCGCAGTTCCGTCCCCGATGTGTCGTTCTTCACTTGTAGCCTGTGAGAAAGACCTGATCACGTGATGGAGCGCACAGCACTCAGGGAGAAGGGCACAACAGCCACAGGCCGCAAAAGGCATGGATTATTTTTGGGTGCATTACGGCCACACAAAGGGGATGCCGGCGTGAAATTCTAGGCATTATCAAGTGCTTGTCAAATTGTGAATGAGTGACTGACGTGTGCACAGCCTGTGCAAAAAACAAAGCATAGCTCAAGCCTTTCAAGCAACTTTTTTCAAATCATCATTAGAGTCGCATCATGCAGCCTTACAGTGTATTAAAAATCAAAACATATAGCCCAACGTTTGTAGAACAACTAAAAGTTACATTAATAACTCTAAATTAAGCATATAGGAATACCTATTTCTTTGTTAACCATACAACACAGAATAGCCGCAAGTGCGCACTCCCTCAAATCGTTTGGAGAAAATATCCTTTCTATTTTATTCAGCTTTGTTCAATTGTATTCTTCATACTACGAAATAATGCCAAGGAATTCTAAGCAAATCTTGTCTGCTAAATGAACTAGTGTAGCCCACAGCCATTTGGCATAGCCAGGTCAGGACCTAACATAAGGACAACTCAGAGTATACTATTCTGTTCTTCTGAAATAGACTACATTCTCTTCATATTATGCTTCTTTAGACCTGTCTGAAATAAATAATAGATTTATTGTGAAGGTGTAGGCTATATTACATGGATTTATTAGACTTTTTTTTAAATGTAGATGTTCCAAAGGACTGCATCAGTGGCTTGTAGGCTATGTGTGGAAGCCTGGAGATGCTAAATGTGTTTATGTTAATTACGGTCAATTACCGTGAGACCGACAATTATTTGCTTGACAATCACCGGCTGACAAGATTTCATGAACGCCACAGCCCTAGGCACAAGGCAATGTTTCTTAAAAATTACAGAAGGCAAATCATTTATCCAAAACTAAATATACAGTGCCTTCAGAAAGTATTCATGATGCAGCCACCACCATGCTTGAAAGTTTGAAGAGTGGTACTCAGTGATTTGTTGTGTTGGATTTGCCCCAAACATAACGCTTTGTATGCAGGACATAAAAGTTCATTTCTTTGCCACATTTTTTCAGTTTTACTTTAGTGCTTTATTGCAAACAGGATGCATGTTTATGAATATTTTTTATTCTGTACAGGCTTCCTTTTTTTCACTCTGTCATTTAGGTTAGTATTTTGGAGTAACTACAATGTTGTTGATCCATCCTCAGTTTTCTCCTATCACAGCCATTCAACTGTGTAACTGTTTTAAAGTCACCATTTGCCTCATGGTGAAATCCCTGAGTGGTTTCCTTCCTCTCCGGCAACCGAGTTAGGAAGGACGCCTGTATCTTTGTAGTGACTAGGTGTATTGATACCCCATCCAAAGTGTAATTAATAACTTCACCATGCTCAAAGGGATATTCAATGTCTGCTTTTCTTTTTTTTCACCTACCAATAGGTGCCCTTCTTTGTGGGGCATTGGAAAACCTCCCTGGTCTTTGTGGTTGTATCTGTGTTTGAAATTCACTGCTCGACTGAGGGACCTTACAGATAATTGTATGTGTGGGGTAATCATGTTTTAAAAAATGATAAAAAATCTTCTTAAACACTATTATTGCACACAGAGTCCACGCAACTTATTATGTGACTTGTTAAGCAAATATTTACTCCTGAACTTATTTAGGCATGCCATAACATTTCTAAAAACATAATTCCACTTTGACATCATAGGGTATTGTGTGTAGGCCAGTGACACAAAATCTCAATTAAATCCATTTAAAATTCAGGCAGTAACACAACAAAATTTGGAAAAAGTCAAGGGGTGTGAATACTTTCTGAAGGCACTGTAAGTGTTGATATTAGTTGGCAGGGGTCTTTACTTCAACATTAGTGTTTTGATGTACATCTAATACCTTTCAATAATTTTTCTGGTCAATGTTGTCCAAGACCCCTTTTTCTATCTGTTTGACCAGAAATGAAAGCCTTTGCTTATAAAATGGTTGACAAATTTATATATGCCTTCATTTCTAAAACTCTTACCGTTCATTTGACACCCAATTTGACATGCTCCTATGAACTTCACATGTGTGTGCTCATGGGTCCTTTTAGATGGAAATGCCCATTATATACAAGCAAACAGGAGAAACTCTGGAGGGGGTTGTTATATTTGCCAAAGACTGTAGAAGTGACAGGTTTATACTGAAAATACTCAAACTAAAACAGAAAACACTTTTGAGTTGTATGTTATACACTCAGATAGTAGAGGCTCCTGCCATAATAACATTGGTCTACAGTTCAAAGGCAGCGGTCAGTGGGATTTGTTTTGGGCTGCAGGGAGGTCACACATGAAAAGGCTGCTTTATCTGCCCGGGGTGTTCAAGCCTCAACCTTTTACCCTTCATGCATGCGGGAGTCAGCCTCCCATGTCTGATGTCAGGCAGAATCTCTGCTCTCACATTGAAGGCAGAGGGCCTGGAGAGTGTCTACTGACTGACTGAACTAGGGAGAGTGTGTGAGACACTTTAGACAAGGAACAGATTAACACTGATAAAAGCTATTCTGCAGTGGTCCTTGCATTGAGCCCCGAGGAACCCCCTAAAAGATAAGCAATTTGTATCTGTATTGTTGATGAAGATAGTATACTGAAGATAGTAAAATATCAACAGCTACACTACATGGGGAAGATCTTTGCATGTAAGGTCAGAAATGTAAGGCCCTTTTATAATCCATAAAATAACGGATACACATTGGTGCATCATTTGTGTGCAAGTTCAGAACATCTGTTGCTGTTCTTTCAACCATTTCAGAGGACCACTTCCTGTTCAGCCTATGAGGGAGCAGAGCCATTGGCTACAAGGTGGTGCAACACAGTAGGAGTCACAGTGTTGCACAGAGTTGCCACCACCTTATCCACCCTGCTGCATGTGTCATAGCCTACAGTGCAGAGGCACAGGGGTCACGACTGAGTCATGACATCTAGCACAAACGACAATTGCATGCCACAGCAGCAGGGCATATGGGCAGAGAGATTTGTGTTGGAGAGGTTTTGTGCATGTGTTTATGTCCTTCTGTCAATGCATATATACGTGTATGTATGACTGTGTGTCAGCCTGTCAGTGTATTCGGCTATACATGTGTCAAGCTGTCAATTATGTATATTTGCGAGCGTGTGTGTGTATGTCCATCTCTTTGTAAGTTGGATCAGAGCACCCACAGAGATAACAATCAGTGGTAGGGGCTGCTGGAGTCAGGCCAGAGCACGGCTGAGAAATCCATCACCTTTCCCACTCAGCACCAGAGCCTGCCAGGACTGACCACAGTCTGCTCATAACAAACACTGCTACACTATAGTTAGGAAACTGTTACTTACACCCATATCATGAGAGAATGAACCTTTAAATGTAAGTTGCCTCTCATTGGCAGCTAATTAATGGACACAGAGTGGGTTTCGTTTTGTTTTATGTATCCAGATCTGTTTATTGAGAGCAGTTAAAAGCTTCGCTGTGTATATGCTTACGCTGCCTTGTTGGCAGACATCACCAATATCAGGGGAGTCACCTACGGCTCTGCTGAGGCCTCAGGTTTCATTGGGAGCAGACAGAATCTCCCCCTCCGACTGCATGGGGGCTACGGGCTCTGGGGAGGCTATCAACAAGACAGATCTCTCTCTCAGTTTGTAGTCCAGGCAAATCAATACTTATATTCAGTATCACCATGGTCACCCTAGCTAGGGTAAAGGTAGAATCCCTTCTCCCTGTATGAACGATAAAATATTAGATGATGGATGACAGTCTGGCTGCTCCATACAAATGAAATTGCTACTCAGAATTGAATTGAATCCAATCAAACCAGAGTGCCACCACAGTATTGCGTATAATCATTGCAATCCACACCTGAGGCATGGAGGCCACCTTAACAGAGGGGCAGGAGTCTGATTAGTTAGCCCTTCATTGGGGCAGACATATCCGCAAATACAGGCAGTACCTGGGCTACTGATCTCTCTCTCATCCTGCCCAGTGGGACCTTGGGCTGTACTCCCAGCACCAGCTGTTGCCTCATGTTCCGGGACAGCCATTCCGCTGGGCTGGCCCGCTCCGCACTGCCTGTTGACTGACCGTTTGTTTTAGTCAGACGGGTGTGCATTGTGGCTTATTACCGAAGTATTCAGTGTGAAGGTGAATCTGTGTGAGTGATATGGTGGAGAAATGTATGGTGGTGGGCTTAGATTCTTTTGAGGAGAGGAAGGAAGGAGGGGAGCTGGACCTGGGTCTGCTGTTTGGCTTGTGACTGGGCTTGTGCCTGTGTCTATGCTGCCAACACTGGCAGGGGAATATGATCCCACTCCCCTCCTCGTCCTCCTCTTCACCAATCGTAGGGAGGGATTTGGTGAGGGGGTAGCTGCAGTGCAAGAGCAGCACTTCTAGAAGGGGGTGGGAAGATTGGAGGAGGTTGGACAGGGTTGGGATGGGCGGTAAAGAGATCTGCGCTCCTCGGCTCGTGAATCACGCCCCCGCTGCCAGTCTTGTCAATACTGCAGTCTACCCCAACAACACACACACACGATACACAAACACAGGCGCACAACCTCAAAGCACCCAACTGTCACGGAATTACCGCCACCACACATACAATGAATCACAAACTCATACACAAACACAAGTCTATGTCGCAGAAGGCACTCTCACTTAACTGTGCACAAACACACACATTCATATGCACAAAGAGGGCCACAAGACTGGTGTAGTCAGGTTTGTTGTTGACAGTGGCTTGTCTCTGTCAACGCGTCATTAGTGTGGCGATGTGGTTTGACCTGTCAGGTGACATCACAGACTCAAGCACAAACAGGACCACACCCACCCACCCACCCACCCCTGGGAGTTGGCAACTGCTCCCATTCACCTGGAACGCTCCTGAGGCCATGCCAGAACAAAAAGAAAAGGTGCCTCGGTAGAGTAAGTATCCTTTGCTGCTTTCCACAGGTTCTTCCCCCAGTATGTCTGTAATGGGAATACTCAATTCATCATCTTTCTCTTTATTCTCAGTCTTTCGGTTGGAGAAACCCAATGGGTGCCCCTCCCCCCAAACGTTCCCTTTCACCTCGCATCAGATGAGGGCCAACCAGCGCTGAAGGTCTGTTAGAGAAAAACACCCTCCAGACAAAACACTGATGACATCAATGTGACATTCGGGGAGACGGTGTGTGTGCGCAGGTCTGTGTGTGCATGCGTTGGTTGTCACCAGTCGAGCATGCTTTGTCAATGAGGCCTCAAAAAAGAGCTAGAAAGACAAGATCAAGATAGTTGACTGGCACCTAAGTATAGCCATCTATCACTAAATAGTATCACGTTTGTTTGTTTTTAAGACTACAGGTGAGTGGGTGTTGGAATGTCTTGGTTCAGCATTGTCGAATTCGAAACAGTTTTCCTGCTTTTACAAGTCATTAGTGAATAAAAGCTCTTGTACATAGAACCGTACCATGTTTCTATGGCATAAATATGGTAATGAGACCGTAAATACTCAACAGCGCATTAAGAGAAAAATGACACTTTTCTATTCCTTCAAACATTGTGGTTTTGTTTTCAGGAGATTACCCGTGTTTAGCACAACTCAACGTATAGAAGGAGCTTGCAATGTATTTACCCAACATGTGTAATAATTATACATTTTTGGTTAGACAACCAAGGTTCTTTCACTAACCTCATTTGAAGAGTTCAATGTACTTACATTGTATCCTGCACATCCCCTATGCACCTGCAGTGGCTCTCACAAGAGTTCTCATCATTCTGTTATTCATCTGAGGAACATTTATTGAGGCTGCATGATCATTAGCAGGGCCTTTTGCTCAAAAGTGTATGATCAGTGACTTTGTTAAGCGTGCTAAATGAATATAATTAAAGGAAGTAGAATTGACATGTCTTGAAAAACTCAACACCTTTTCAGTTAGTGTCTCAAACCCCTATTGAAAGCACAGACTCTCAGTGAGCAGCCAATTGCAATGGAAACGTGGAAAATTGGAGTTAACTAACTTTACTTCACAGATCAATAGCTTGAAAGAGTTATCTTTCTCACGAAAGAACAGACAAAAATAAACGATTATGTAAGGCAGTCGCGACCCGTCATTCAGGGCAGGTGGGGCAGAGCCTGTTTTGCATGTTATTTTGCCATTAATACGTGTCACATATCAGTTGGCAAACAATGTAAAAATATATATAATAAAGCCGCATACAAACATGGTCTCTTTTTTGCTTTCTTGAGTAAGGCAGCTCCAAAATACAGGTGTTTCAGCCTAGCTCAGTGGTTTCTGTGGTGGTGGTGGGGCAGCCAGCGGAAAATACAGAGTGTAGGTGTTGGTTAATGTTCTCTAGTTGCGCCGTGATTAGCTCAGTGTTCTGTCACTCGTTGGGACAGTAGTCACCACCAAGTCTAAGGGTAGAGCTCGAAAATTCAAGCCCCTTGGGTGCTGCCATAGAGTTACATTAAAAGTGCCCATCCAAGAAGGCTCAAGGTCATTGGCCACAGATAAAATGACGTCAAATCACGTTCTATCTACAGTAGCTTTGATTGGACTGATCATGTCAACATCATACTTTCAAAATCTTAGCTAGCAGTCATCATCATGAATCATGTCGACAATCTACTGGCAAATCTTTTTTAATCCTTGTCATATGAAGAGAAATAATGAAGATAAATTATAGATAAATCGTATCATTTTACATTTTAGTCATTTAGCAGACGCTCTTATCCAGAGCGACTTACATGAGCAATTAGGGTTAAGTGCCTTGCTTAAGGGCACATCAACAGATTTTTCACCTAGTTGGCTCAGGGATTAGAACCAGCGACCTTTCGGTTACTAGCACAACGCTCTTACCCACTAAGCTACCTGCCGCCCTGAGGTGCTCATCGGCCATTGGACATAAACATTACACAACAGGCCCCGTGTAGCTCAGTTAGTAGAGCATGGCGCTTGCAACGCCAGGGTTGTGGGTTTGTTTCCCAGTATGAAAAAATGTATGCACTCACTAACTGTAAATCGCTCTGGATAAGAGCGTCTGCTAAATGACTAAAATGGAAATGGAAAATGGAAATCGCAAATTCAACAATGAGTGGTTTGGAAGAAATCAGTGGCTAACTGCAAGCATTGCAAAGCAATCACTAGCCTGCTACTGTGTGGGCCCAAATCTGGGATTAAGGGTATATTTTCCAAGTTTAAAATGAGAAACATTCAACATTGGCCATGCTGTCAATGAAGCATGATTTGTGGCGCGCTCAAAACAACTGTTAACCCGGACTGCGAAAGTGAGTTCAAGACAACTTGTGAACTCGGGAAAAAACAAGCTCCGACTGGGAAAATAAGTTTTGAGCGGTCATCCAACTCAGAATTGTAAATCCGGAACTCGGGCCTCCTTCTAGAGCTACGACCTGAAGATCAATGACGTCATCATGATTCAACCTTGTTTTTTCCCCAGAGTTCCCAGTTGTCTTGAAAGCACCATAAATCCAGAGAATGCCAGACTTTGATGACAAAATCTGCCCACGAAGGACCGCCGCGCCACCTTCCTGTTCAAATGAGCACAGCAAATGAGCACAGCACAACAAGGTCTTGAGTCCAAAAATGTCTTGTATGCTGCTGCATAAATTATGTAATATGCCAGGGAGATATGTATACTGTAGCTAAGAAAGTAATACTAATTTGGTCTATTTTCCCCCTCTTAATTTCGCGTACTGTTCTGACTTGGTGGTGCACATGTAGCCTATAACCTGTTTTAGAGAAATGTAATCATCGAATAGTGTAAGAGCTTTCATTGTCTGCTTATATGCCCCCTTTATTTATCCTACAGTTCTGACTTGGTATACAGGAAGAACACTGTAAGAACGGCCGATGTTCTGAATTCTGTAGCTGTGTATTTCAAAAGTGCTAAACAAATAGTTATATTGACTACGTCAGTCCTAGCTCGCTCATTAATGTCTTAATCGAAATTACGGATTGCCTCTTATCCGCGTGTCGTCCCCTTATGCCATAGTTTGTACATCTCAATTGTCATTAGAAACCACATTTGTTTAAGCAAGTCAGCCATATCAGCTATGTTTTTTAAAAGGCAGTAAATGAGGCTGAATGAACTGTTTCGCTGCTAGACAAGGCTCAGCTGATAGCCAGGTGTAGTAGTGGTAAGATGTTGGGACTGCTGTTTGTGGGCACCGTTTGTCACCGTTGTAGTGCAATTAATGTATTGTTTAGTGTTGTGTTGTGTAGTGTAGTGGCTTTGCTGGCATACATCCCACATTTTTTTAATTTTTGCCCCACCAAGATTTACATGCTAAAATCGCCACTGGTGTAAGGCCATATTTCATAGCATATTAGCACATTGCTAACATTTAAAAACCATCAAAGTGCAAAAGCATACCCTTAGGCTACTACTGTATGTAGATGGCACTTGGATGAAAACTGGCTATCAAATAAACCAAATGTCACTTAGGCCTACTGAGTCGCATGACCTGCTGTAGAAGAAATGGGGAACTCACAAAGTAGGCTTTACCAAACCACCAGTATGGAAACTGTTATTAGTGTTGGCCCCACTGTGTGGTTGACAGTGAAGCACAGGCCACACAGTAAGTCACCTCACACTCTTTGACATCTGCCTCGTAAAGTCCTGATGTGCCATCACTAGCTTCCTATACTGATTACTAAACCACACAAGCAAAACAAAAAATATAGCAACTACACTGAACTTTTGGCTGTTCTGTTAAAGAATATGCTGAACAGTATAGTAATATTATTCCACCAAGACAACTTTTTTTTAATTAGAACTTCAGCCAGAGTAGAGGCCTCAGTGGGAAGTACAAATAGTCACGCTTCATGCTACGACTGTGCTCAGGAGTGACATTTTTCTGTTTAAATTCATTTGGCATTTAGCCGGAGCAACATTCGAGTCAATGCACAAGTCATGTTGTAAGGAAGTAACAAACTTATATGAAAATGCAATGCCGATATTGGTTGCCCTTACCCTTGGCTGATCAGTGGACAGCAGTCAAAAATCAGAGGCACAAGTTTAAAAAGACTCTTTAAAAAGCACCAGCAAGCACACTAAATTGAATCCAAAAGACTCTCAGTTACAGTGGCACCGAGAGTATTCTAAGTCAAAGTTCAGGCATATTCCCAGTTAGACAGGTCCAAACAAAGTGTGGTGTGTCCCGTCCTGCACACGACTGGTAGAAATGACAACTGCAGCAGTGCCCCTCACACTGGCGACCCCATCCCCATGCTCGCCTTCCCTCTGGACAACCACACCCCTCCATCCCCTGGTCAACCCCCCCCATCCCCCATCCCCACCCCTCCCTCCCCTGGACCCCCCCCCCCCCATCCCCTCCCCTCCCTCCCCTGGTCAACCCCCTCCCTATCATACTCTTCACAGGTCACCCTTTGCCCTAATATGCAGTTAGGCTGTGTAGTTTGTCAGATCCTCTATACCCCTCCTCTATTCCCCCCCCCTCTATTCCCTGGCCTGTACACGTGTGTGTACATTCTCCCTTCGGATTCACAAGCTGTTGTAAGTGCAGTGGCAGCTGCCCCTACACACCTTTAGTTTCAACAGCCACTCTCCCCTACCCCCTGTCATCTCCACACACATACTCAGCTGTTGAAATGTTGGGCACACCAGACTAGTGCTATTCTATGCATTCCCAATTCTGTAGATGTTCTGAAATTGTATTTTGACCTACCTATCTTTTCTTTTACACATGTTGCATGTAGTCATTTTTTGCCTCTAAAATTGCTATTGTGTCATGCAAGAAGGCAAACCTTTCAACGGTACGACTGAAGGCTCTGACTTGATTAGCTCTAATCTCACAATCATGCCCAATTAAAAGCTGGAAAACTGGAGAAATCTACACACGAGAGTTGAGAAGTGATGCCATATGTACAAGTTGTCATTTGTGTCTGTTTTCAAGAATGACTCTGCTTCCCAAGGAGTAAATCTCAGGCTGTGCCCTTTCATGACCTTCAAATCTCTGAGGGGGTCGAGAGGGTGTGGGAAATGAGAGGCCAGGAGTCTGTTGAACAGTTGTGTCATTGCGGTTCCACAAAACACAGCAAATATCTTTATGGGTAAAGGCACGTCTATGCCCAGAACCCAACGGGTTAACAAAGGGTTGAAATTCCGAGGAGCAATCTCGTCTCGAAGCAATAACTTATATGGATACATCTGAGGGAGGGAAAATAAATGGCTCCCTTCGAGTTTCGGAGAGGAAATCTGCACATGGATGGGAAAAATGCACAACAGCCCTAAACACAAGACATTTTGAGGAAACATTTATTTCCACAACACCAGTGATTGGTAATGGCCTTATCTCGCTGTCCCTCTCCAGGTTTTTCCCTTCCTCCCCCCTTATCGTATGTATGCTAGCTAGGCAGCCTGGGGCTCTCCATGTTGAACACATTGTGTTGGCCCAAAGCCTAATAAGGGGATCTATGTGACTGCCTCCTCTCTTCCGGTGACTAATGTGAACGCTGCCCAGGATTGTGTGGTGCTGCTGGCCCATGTGTGGTGGCAGAGTAGAAGGGAGAGGGATGGTGGTGGTAGAGCTGCAGTATGGAGAATATGGAGAATGAAGGAACGAAGGCTTTTATTTTGTATCTTTCCCCTGAAAAAAGTCACAATACCAAATTGGCAAAGTCACATTATTATGCTGGAAGGCAGTGATGGGGGGAAAATAGACAGTTACATATCGGGATATTATTTTTGACGACATATTGTATTGGCTGTACCTGCACCAAAACTCCAGTATTTTTCCTTCATAGCTTGTTCTCAATCTTCTTTTTAAACAGGGAGCCAATTTGTTTTCAGCACTTATTTCCATGACTGATCAAAACTTTTCTCATGGCTCTCTTTGTCCCTCTGCAGCAGACATAGGATGAGCAATTTGTTTGGAACATCTAATCTCAATAAAGTCACAGTATCAAATAGCAATACATATAGAATCGTGAGAATCCGAATACATATTGTATCGGCACCTAAGTATCGTGATAATATCGCATCGTGAGGACAATTGCAATTCCCAACCCTCCTGGAAGGGACATTTTGTTTTAGAAAAGGACATGCAAATAAACATCCATAGAGCTCTTACACATCTCTGTGCTGGACAGCTGCTTACCCTAGGAGTCCTGACTCACTTCCTTCAGGGTCTACCCAGGCAGAGAACGTGGATACTACTTACACTGGCGTTGACAGCATACCGAAACTTCAGTACTTTTGAGATACCAAAAAATTATAATGGTTTGGTACTATAATTTTTGTTACGTGCGGTACTTCTGTCAAAAGTCTGTCTATCAGCGCACTGAGCGCAGCCCCTTTAATAAAGCAGGTACTTTGCTCTTTGCGCTATGGGCTTTACAGCCCGCAGAGCAGAGCACACTTGCACCACTTACTCATTCCTTGCTAGAAATGTCTGGGCTGCATTAGCTTCCCACTCATGCTGCACAGAAGTTAACACACTTGAATAATGCAACACAGCATGTAGAAATGTTGAAACTGTTCATTACTGTTCGCAAAACAATGTCCATACAGGCTAGAATACTTTTTACAATGCAAGACCATACCGGTAGCTTCCAGCTTTAATTGTAGGTTAACTTTCCTTGCTAGTTTAGGCTACAGCTGAATTCACTACGCTAGTACTTTGTTTGTGATAACCATAACGCAAAATATGCTGATTTCAAAGCTGATTGTCACCAAAAATCTTATTTATTCACTTTGTCTCCCTCGCCACCAAAAACTAATTCACTTCTTTGTCTCCCTTGCCTCCTGTCTGGTTTACACTAGATTCCATAGCCACAAAGTCAGATTACACAGCCACATTCTGCCTCAGCATATGACCTCATTACATTTCTTAAAGAGGCAGCACACACTTTTATAAAAGAAGAGATTGCTTCTTCTATGCAAATGTTGATGATCAGTACAATAAAGTAATGTTCTCCTAGCAGTTGCCAATAAAATAAGTCCTAAATGGAAGGGATTGTTTGTCATCTGTAGACCTATGAAATCAGCTAAAACAAGCTCAATAACTCAATGCATGCGCACACTCTTATTGAATAATATGCATTCACCTGTATTGTGAAGACCTACGCTACATCTTGATTTACCCAGTTTTATCAATAGAGATTTACCATTTAAATATGTTATTACCATTGTTGTTTTGTAGTTAGATTGGTAAAAACAAAGTCAAATTGATTGTATCATTGTATAACTGATTGAATTAATGCATATATGGCTCAAAAAATTGACAAACATTTTCAAATGTAATGATATTGAACTCAAAAGATGCCCAACAATTGAACAGAGCAGTACCTGAGTTTATCTGTCTGAATCAAGTGCCATTCTGTGACTTGGCTAATATGCATAATTTATTTTGCTATGGTATTGTTTTGGTATCGTTTTGGTATTTAGTATCGTGATGGTATCGAGTATTGTGATACTAAACCTGGTATCGGTATCAAAGTCAAAATTCTGGTATCTTGACTAACTTACAATGTACACTTTTAAAATAAAATAAAGGAATAGAAAATGAACCATGAAAGTTGTGTCTTTAGAAGGAACTCTCTGCTCTAAAAGTAGAATAGAAAATTCACGGATGCTTTGTTCAATACAAGCCCATTTGCTACTCTCTTTGTAAGTGACTATTAGGTTTGTGAACAAACATGATATGCTTTCAAGTGTTTGACAATGAATACCCTAATTACGCAAATCTGCTTCCTTCTCAGGGACTGCATAAAAAAAGCTAATTACAAAGAAACTGCAGTAGAGCATTTTAATTTCGTGACAATTGATATTACAATTGTGTCAACCATAACAACAATAACATGTGAAAACAATGTTCTCTAATGCATTATTTTAGGAGAATAATCTGCAGGGTAAAAGTAGTAACCCCTGAAGCTCTAACCTGAGGTCTGATGTGAGACTTGACAGACATTCCTTCAGGGTTTGACCATTCAGCACAACTTTCAGTCCTAGGCAGCAACAGCTGCCACTAAGATATTTGAGGATTCTCAAAAGAAAGACGCCAACACATCCAATCCACTTTACCCTAAACAGCCTTACAACATCATTAACATTTAGTAACGAATATGATCTCATTCATGAATATCAACACAGTGCTTGGAGAGACAACCAAAGGACTTGACCCAAATTCTTTGAACAAAACTACTGTCCAACAACAACAACAACATCGATTTCTGTTAGTGTCCCTCCCTGAGAACCTTGCCTCATTCTCCTAATCAGGGGAAATGTGGTATCTCCCAGCTCTGGGAGCTGTCACAGCTAAAGGGTAGAGGTCAAGAGGAGCGAGATGAGTCCTAACAGACGCAGTAACCTGTTCCCTTCAGCCGCGCCTCGCTCAGCTGCCACCACAAAGGTCCCCTGCCTTCACACACGGAGGCAGTCGCCAGCCACGACACTCGGAGACTACCACACACCAGATTGACCAACCTGGGAGGTGGCAGACGTTTAGTCTAGGCTGAGACAGAACGGGACATAACGTTTATACGCAAAGGTTTATCAACAGCGTCCTCAGGATGTTGTTTTGATTGTGAACAGAGTAGGACATTTCAATAAAACCCAATGCCTGTGGTCTCTGATTCTTTTGTAAAGACAAATAATGGAATCAATGTAAGTTGTAGAATCATGATGTCGTCTTAAATTGACCATATGTTGAAATCCAATTTGAGTATACTTGATGTTGAATATCTGTATGAATCTACTACAGCCTTCAGATTATACATGATCACTGGATAAATAAAAGAACTGAGGAAAAAAAGAAAGGCTACCGAGCCCACATTCTAATCTATGGTGGTGGCTATTAGGCTTGAGCGGTATACCGGGGTATTTGGAAATAGCCACGGGATGGTTTTTCTATACGGTTCAAACGATTTATTTTCAGTTTTTCTATACATTTTAATATTTGTGGCTTTTTAAAAAGTAAATACCTACAGTCAACTTGTGCAATGCGTTAGGAGATAAAGCAGATCACGTTCTTCATTTCACCTGTCACATTATTTTACATAATGAAGCTTACCCTAGTTCCCCAGAACAGTTGAGCCAGTCACGTTTGTTTGTAAATAGCACAACGGGAGAAAGCGGGAGCAGGCGAGTCCAGCTGTGTATTGACAGGGGTCGCGTTCTATATTGACAGTCTGTTTTTTTGCTTCAATAGAGTGATCAGGGGCGTGCAACTATAGTTTTCCTTCACAGAAAATACATTTGTGCAACTCATTCAGCAGAAAATAGCTTCATTTTCATGAGATGACAACAGAAGTGCAACGCTATTTGGCTGGCAGCCACACAAGTAAATGAGCTTACAATGAAAAAAGGTAGGTATTTTATTTTTTTTAAACAATGCACGGCCATCATATTTCTAATGTTTAGGCCTATCATAGAAAGAATGTAGCCAGCTACATTTTGTAATGTTTTGCTTGAAGTTAATCTTGCATTTTACCGGATAGAAATTGGCTGGCTACACCGAGAAAAGTATGGAGAAAAGTAGCTCCACATCAGTCAGAGCGCTGTCTGATAGAAGGCCCGTCTGGGATTTGTCTGATGCAGAGCAGAAATTACAATAAGAAACATTTTAGATCTGAGTTTACAAAACACAGCAAGATATTTATGCGTTTTATCTTTTTTTCCTGAGTGAAAAACGCAGAATTATGCGTTAACACGACCCCTAATTTTAACTTGCTATCTAAGTAAGTACCTGAATGAATAAGGTGATGGGGCATCATATTGTGTTAGCTTTCTGCCGTATTTGAGAAGTCAAAGCCCTTTGGATGAGTTATTTGTACATCTGCCACTGCAATCTTGATTTCCTTGCGTTTTTTTCTCCTCTCCATTCTCGGCCTGTCTGCTCCTCCCCCCTCTTCTCTGAGCAGAGCAGGCAGGCCCGTTGCCCTAGTGACTCCAGACTCCACACAGACACAGCATGTAGACATGCTGCTGGAGAGCCAGTACTGTTCTTCCTTCAGACAAGCATGCATCAAAACTTTGTTAATTTGCACAATGTCTCTCATTCACATTCGCTTGTAAATGTCCAAACTCACCAAAAACGACATTTGTTAGCTCCTACATAAATATCTATAACTTCATGAGCTAGTTTGCCTGTCTTTTCAATTTGTTAATTTTCGTTTTCGCTCGTTAGCAAATTTAGCTAGCAGCCTACATGGAAATTCACCATTGCTTGTGCTCATTTTATTAGCATTCTGGTAATAGACGCCCAATGGGCTTTTTCAGTAAACTTTTTTCATCTTGGGTCCAGAAGTCTGTCCTTCAGAGCACCATGGACTGGTATGGACCACAAGAGCTGTGCTAGATGACTACTTCGGTATTTAAGATGGAGGAGCTGATCCTAAGGGAAAATAAGACTGGGGGTTATATGAGCTGCTCAGCACGGCGCGGCATGGCCCAACTGTCATTGCGCACAATGCAGATGAGGCGCTGTGTTGTGCACAAACAAATACCCCAGGCGACGAGACGTTTGATGTACACAGTGGGGCGGGGAGGCCTCCACACACACACTCCTCCCTTCCTTATCCCCCATCTCACTAACACACACACGCACACACACACACACACACACACGCACACACACACACACACACACACACACTTCTCCTCAGAAACAGCTGACGTTTTAACAGGCTTACAACAGCTGACAGGCTACAGGTGGGGCAGAGGGGACCCTTTATAACCCCCCTTCCTCTCCTCTTAGTCCCCAGCTCCATAATTCCTCTGAGCTGCACACACACACACAGACAGACACACACACAGATAGGCACACAGAGTTCCAATTCCACACCTGTTGTGACTCCACAGGAATTGTCCTGCATGAAAAACACAGCTTTACCAGTAACCACATGTCCAACTCAGTTGACCTCGCCATCTCTAACCCATCTATACTCCGGTCCTTTAAAAGAGAGCTTTATGACCTGACAGCATGTGTTGGAGAGGCTTGGTTTGACCATGCGGCTCAGTGTGTGGGCACTGTGTACAGTATGAGAGCAGCAACACATGCTACTCTAGTGTCGACTATAACTATGGTACAAGCAAACCCGGTAAGCTCCTTTGCTGCTTCCCTTACGAATGTCCTGAGTGGTATTACCAAACAGCAAGATTACAATGGAACTAAATCATTGACTATGGTTTTAATCCTGAATAATTTCAATGTTTTTATGTAATCAGTAGACATAATGTTACATGATGCCCTATTTTGTATTACATTTTTGCTTTCAATTATTAAATAATACATTAATTACAGGTATACAAGCAATATGTTCTTAACCTTCTCAGGAGCATATTAGACTGACACACACATGAAGTTCACACTCAAAATAGAATGGACAACAGTGGCCTTATAAGAAAAGTCTGTCCAAAATGACTTGCAGCAAGATGTCAGTTTTACAGGTAGCGGTAGAAGGTCAAAGCAGCTGAAGGGGCCTTGGGCTGCAGTTGAACTACCAGTGGTTGAAGTGCTCTTCTTACAGGGAGCTGTGATCACTAGGGGGACAGATTGACTGAAAGTCTTATGAAAGTTGAATTGTGAGGGAATGCTGTCTTGATATTTAGGACAAGTACACAGTTTGTAAAGGGGTAAAGCTCTAGACGAGAGGGGATTTGAAAGCACAGCACTTCTTTGGATTGGATGGGAAAACCAACCATGGGGTGAAAAAAAGAATTTAGGATTTAGGTATTCTTGCTGTGTGTGCAAAATGGAGCAGAAAACCTTCTCACTCGTCACTTACCTTCTCACCCTCCAATCTCTCTCCAATTTCTCTATCTATTCTTGCTGAATCTCTTTCATTTACTACCACCATTTTTCTTCCTCTCCATTCTTCTCTCTATTTCTCTTTCTTTCTGAAGGAAATTAGTCTGTTGGCTTTTAGCTGTAACGTGATAACCATTTAAATTATATAAACAATAGCCAGACTCCTCCAGAGGAAGGAGTGGTTAAGATTCACTTGGGGTGTCGAGGCCAAAGCGCACATGGAAGCTGACTTGTAAACACATAGTGTGAGTGTTAGAGAGTGAGTGTGTGTGTGTCCCAGTGGATATATGTCTCTGTGTGTGCACATATGAGAGTGTGTGTGGGATGAAGAGCATAAGAGGCCTGGGAGAGAGAGAGAGAGACAGAGAGAGGTGAGGACGAGTCAGTCAGCGAACACTATGAAATTAAATGTTATCTAATACATGGAGAGGAATGGCTATCGGTTAAAAATAGTGTATTTTTCTCACCATCTATAATGTCACTGCATTTTCCTCATAACAAACTAACTGGATGGATTTCCTGTGGGATTGCATTGTGGTGAATAGGGGAAAGGTTGAGAGTCATAAGCTAGGTTTCTATCCAGCTGGCGAAAGATTTTCATAGCGAATGTGCCCACTTTGGTATTGGCATGTGCGCCTTAGCTAACAGCTCGCAGATACAGTGTGGGTATAGCCTACATGATGAGATTATTATGGACAAACGGCAGCCAAGCATCGATCACCATGTCACCAGAATAAGACCCTAGATATTTATTGGAAAGGAGCATCAAGCTCATCACCGGGCACTTTCACCACCCTGTGAAGTTCATCATATAATTTATTTCATCTGCAGACTAATAAAACTGCATGCTTTGCTGAGTCGTAGTGGGAGGATCACACAGACTTACCACCGCCATTTCACACATATTTAATTGTACATACACAAACAGATCCCACCTTGTCTGGCGTATTTAGTTCGGTCTACATTTGGAAAGTTTACCAACAAATGAGCTGTTTCCATCAGACCTGTCATGACATTTTTATTCGACACGTACTTTACTCACATAAAAAGGTTGGATGAAAACCTGGTTATAGACTATTTCAGTCGTCCAAAGGCTGTATTATTTTTGAGTATTCTTTTTGTATTTTTATTTAACTAGGCAAGTCAGTTAAGAACAAATTCTTATTTACAATGACGGCCTACCCCGGCCAAATCCGGACGACGCTGGGCCAATTGTGCGCCGCCCTATGGGACTCCCAATCACAGACGGATTGTGATACAGCCTGGAATCGAACCAGGGTCTGTAGTGACGCCTCTAGCACAGAGATGCAGTGCCTTAGACCGCTGCTCCACTCGGGAGGCCAAAATTATAACACGCAGTAGTCTGCCATTTCAACACTTGTTCCATGGTAACATCAGATTGCCCTTCCCAGTTGTTGTCCGCGCTACTCAGATTGATGCTGGGGATCTGTTCCAGACCAGCATGCTCACTCACTCACACACTCACACTCTCACTCACTCACTCACACACGCACGTGCTCTCACTCAATCACATACAAAATCAGGCATACAAATACTCAAGCATGAATACACACAAACTCACAGGCACAAATGCACATACACACATACATTCACACACAATGGGAAGTGTGTCACTTTGGAAGGGTGGAGAGGGGATTTCTTACACTCCCTCCCTCTCTCTCTGTCTCTCTCTCTCTCTGACTCACTGGAACCATTCCCAGCTCTGGGTAATGGCTGCTTCACAAGAGAAGAGGAATAAGCCAGCCATCTTCCCTCCCAACGTAACCCAACACACCCCGCATGGAGCGCACGCCTAACACAATGAACCCTGTGCAGATGGCCCCATTACTGTACCACATCTGTACAACCATAAAACTCTACCACTCCCCAGTGAGGAAAGGGTGATAAACATTCAATTGAGGGCACAACTTACAGTACCGTTACAGCATGTACCGTAAGTCAGTGACCTGAGAAGTGTAAGACAGGTTTGGGAGGAATAAGACGGGAGGGGAGTTTGGAAAAGATGAGGAGCAAGAAATGGCAGGACTTGAGATCAAAGAGAAAGAGGGAGAGAAAAAGAAGGAGAGAGGAGCGTGAGAGGCGGAGGTGTAGTGTTTCAGCTCCTGGCCCTGGCGCTTGCTGTTTCAGCTGTGCCGAAGTGATGGCCAGCCCCTGCTCTCACACCACGGTAAGCCCGACAGCACGGCGGCATAGCTAGCTCGGTCTCACTCGCTCTTTTTCCTCTTTCAGTCTCAAAGTTGGGATTATTATATTTCTCTAAGGCTGTGGAAGTCTCTTCTCTCGCTCTTCCCTTCTATTATCGTCTCTCTCCTGGCCGCTTTTGAACTCTTGTAACAATGACAGACTTTAAGTTTTCACATTGTCCAATGGATTCAGCTGCATTTTCCAAAGAACACGGGTTGGTTTTCCCAAAGGCCTGATCCTATACTCTGATTAAATACAGTTCACTGGTGGTCGCTGATCCTGATCCAACGTCCTCTCCCCTTACATTAAATCTAACATTACCTGAACACACTGGTTCAGGTTAGTTATGAGCCATGTTTGTTAGGGAGCCGCTGTGAGGAACGGGGACAAGACCATCACCATAATTACTCTGCATTGAGGGAAGAAGGCCTCTTTCTGGTTCCTCTAAAAAGCTCCCCCATTTGTGCTCGACTCAATAGTTTATCTAAATACTGTTCTCATTACCTTGTTTCTTTGAGATCTTTTATGTGGAAATGGACAGTAGAAAAAGCTTGCCTGAGTTGAACTGAATGGACACAAATGTAATTAAATTTTGACACCACAGTCAAGGTCACACAGGCCCCAGTGTGGTGTAGTGTAACACTTTGTGTACCGAATCACTGCTCATCTCAGACTCATTTGTTAATGATAATCTTGCATATGTGTACAGCTAAATTGCATTTAGCCTACATAGGTTGTGATGTCTTGATCCCACTGCCCCTTGATCCCACCAAAGACCCCCAAAAAGCCCATCGGTTAGCTTTATGCAAGATTACCCTTTCTATTCGCAAAGAGTATATTAAGAGGATGGAAAATTAGACTTAATCTGGATAAAGCCTCTGGCAAGACAACTGACTGCAAGAGAAGAAGAATGAAAACAAAAGGATATGGACACCGTCATGAAACGGAATGAGGGAGTTTTAATATACTCCTACAGATTCCATAATCCCAGATAGAAATACATGGTACGTGCATTCACCATTTTCATCTATTCATCTGTTTCTACCTACTAGCCAAAAGGAGGTCAACCCAGATTTCAATGTTATGCTCCAAAGCTGTATATTTCAAGCAATGTCTTTAGAGGCGGATTGGATAAATGTAGTGCTCTGAGCAGAGTATTTTTAGAGAAAAGCAACAACTGGGTGTAAGGATTTACCATTCTTTTTTTTTAAATCTTCAGCAATATGTTTATGTAACAGATCCTCATGGAATGATCACTGTAAACTATAAGCTGGTGCATGCTTGACATACATATAGAAACATAGTGAGCAAACCAATCACAAGACAATGGTATCTGATGATAAACCAACTGTTGAAGACCTGTTGAGATGGGTCATTTCAGTGAATTTAGCTGTCCTTACAAGAACCACGGAAGATCTCTTCATCTTTAGGAGTCCATCTAATCGACATGAGATGTTAACATGCTAACTAATGCGGTCACCACAATAAGGATCAAGAGTGACCATTTAGAGCTGAGACATACATAAAAAAACATGTTATTTTAGCTATGGTAGACTATGGTGAGAATTGATGAATGCTGAGTATTGATGAATGCTACAGCATATCTTAAATTAATAGGAAATCATTGGTATGCTTTGATGACCGGCAGTTCAATGGAATGCTAATCGCTAAACCATTTATGGCTTTAAGTCTATGGTTGAATTCAAACAAGCAGAGATTTGGAACCTAACTTCCCCTTCAAGATGCGAGCAGCTGCTATTTTTGCTGTAAACTGACACGGGTGGTCGCACAAAAGCAACCACCTCGTTTCAGGGAACTAGTTTTTCAGAGTGACACCAGTCAGTCCTCATAGTTATTCAGTTCACACCCAAGTATCATGAGAACTGATGTAACAGATTCAAATGCTCATGAGATTACTCTTTGGTGTGTTGGAGCCGTTTGATACATTGCGTCCTTGTACCCAATTAACTAGTGCGAAGTTCTACATGCTCAGGTCGAAGGTGTTCGAACCTCCCCTAGAGAGCAAGCAGCCATTTCAGTCAAATAAAATTGTCAAGTATTTCTAAATAAAATGAAAGAATTTCAGCTGTTTCTCACTGCTATTCAGATGATTTCATAACATTCAATCACGTCTGCTTATTCGAAATAACCAAGAAAGGTGGGTGGGAATCAAATCTGAAGGGTAGTAAAAGATGCAAAATGGGAGCCTCAAATAGGCTACCTACAATCGTGTTGAGAATATGTCAATCCTCTCTACTTCACCTTTAGATTGGGGGTATGCCAAGAACCACCCTCTGGTAATTAGAATAAGACACTACTCCATCAGACCTCAACTCTACCAGGCCGTTACCACTCATGATACCAGAATTCTGACTTCGATACCAGGTTTAGAATCACGATACTCAATACCAAAACGATACCATGTCAAAAAAAGAAGGTGTATTAGCCAAAGTCACAGAATGGTACTTTTTACTTCGTTTTTTCTTACCACATAATAGTCATCATTTATTTGAATGGTAAATCTCTAGTCTATTGATAAACTGGGTAAATCAAGATGTAGCCTAGGCCTATTCACAATACAGATGAATCATATTCAAAAGGAGTGTGTGTATACATTGAATTATTGAGCTTGTTTTGGCTGATTTCATTGGCCTACAGAAGAAAAACAATATGTTCCCCTTCCATTTGGAACTTATAATCACTGATCTGGCTTTCAAGTCTGTCTATGAAAATGCCCTTTTTGTTAGATTTAACTAGAACCATGCATAATGCACATTCACTAATAATGACTAACTTCTTGTAGCAGGCATTATAGAAAATTAACACTGGTCTCATAAACAATCTCTCAAGCACAAGCACAGGTGCTAGTGAGTAAGTGATGGGAGGGAGACAAATCGATACAGTTACATATCGGGATATTATTTGACAATATATCATATCGTTTTGACAATATAGCAATATTATTTTTGCGCTAGTTGGCTGTACTTGCACCAAAACTCCAGTATTTTCCGTTCATAGCTCGTTCTCCATCTTATTTTCAAATAAGAAGCTATTTGTTTCCAGCACTTTTTTTCATGGCTCTCTCTTGTCCCTCTGCAACAGACATATGGTGTGCAATATGTTTGGAACATCGAATCGCAATAAAATCACAGTATTAAATCGCAATAAATATAAAAGTATGAGTCGCAGTACATATCGTATCGCCACCTAAGTATCGTGATAAAATCATATCGTAAGGTCCCTGGCAATTCCCAGCCCTATGTATAGTGACTAGCCATTTAATCTTTATACTTCAAGTTTAGCCAACTTGGATCTATTTGCTAGCTAACAAGGTAGAACAGTTGAATTGTTGTGAACACACCCTTCTGTCCGTCTCCAACTGTTTGGACAGCATGCTAGCCTGTCCACTTTGTTCAGATGTTGAAATCAAGCGACCGACCTTCTTTCTCAGAATGAGTTGCCAATTCCTTATATAAATTGTGCTTTTTATGGTTATTGCACATTTATAAAACACAGACTAGACAGCTAGTATAACAGTCTTTGGCTAAAATGCTGCTAGCAGTACATGGTACCGCAATGCCGCACGCGACAAACTGAGCATACATTTTCCAGAATCAATGTTCATTGATACTCCCATTTTAGTAGTGTCTGCTCTGCATGCAAGGAGTTGAGACATAAAAATGGTATCGTTAGAAAGGTTAACTTCTCCTCTATTACAGTAAAATAATGTCTCAATGTATTTTGGTCTCCATATGACCAATTATGTTGGACCAAACCTCAAATAGCGAGTCGAAACCGCTTGTCAGAGAGGAAGAAGTGATCTCTCATTTTTGTTGTTGTGAGTGGCAGGGGGAGGGGCTTGGTATGTGTGTAAATGGAAAGGTGCACACAGCACAGAAGGAGCAGAGGAGGCAAGGCCAAAAAGACAACATGAGAACAAGCGGACAAACGCTAATAAAAATACTAATAAAAATGTGATTCTTGCGATACAGGCATTTGAAATAAAGCGCTAAAACATAAATTAGAATTAATCTAAGCCCTGAATCCCAGCCCTAACTGATCAACAACATTTGAATAGAAGGATCAATCTCTTCTTCTATAAAAGTGTGCGCTGTCTCTGTAATTAAGAACCCTGACGTAATTCACACACACACAGTCAGTTCAAGGCTCCAGCAAAGATGATACTGACTGGGAGAGACGTGAGGCGGGGGACACGAAGTGAATTAATTAAGTATTTGGCTAAAATCTTATTTGAAATCAGCCTTATTTTGTGTTATGGTTTGCATATTATCACAAACAAGGTACTAGGTAAGTGAATTGACGTTAGCTTAAACTGTAAGCTAGCAAGGAAAGTTAGCCTACAAAACTGGAAGCTATCGGTATCATCTTCTTGCATTGTAAAGTGTTCTAGCCTGTAATGGACATTATTTTGCAAACAGTAATTAACAGTTTCAACATTTCTACATGCCGTGTTGCATTATTCAGGTGTGTTAACGTCTGTGCAGCATGAGTGGGGATGCAGCCCAGACAACCAGTGAGAACAGTGGTTCCTCAGGACAGTCTAAAGCTAGCAGTGAGTAAGTGGAGCATGCACAGTGCTCTCGTGCTATAAGGGGACATCGGCTGCGCTGATAGACAGACTTGATCCTCTCTCAATCAGTAGACGGCGTGAGACACATTTGACAGAAGTACCGAAAGTAACAAATATTCTAGTACTGAACCATTTTTCATGTTCGATTATCGAAAAACTACTGAAGTTTCAGTATACCGTGCAACACTAGTTACCACTGATCGGTAGAGAATCTCAGGCTCCAGCATTATCACCATTAACCTGCTCCACTCCATGGTCCAAACCACTCATCCCTAATCGGGCACTTCAGATCTCCACCTCTCCCACAGCATCCTAACCCCTCCACTGGTCCACTCCATCCCCTTCTTTCCTTCAGGGACCCTTGGGCCTAGTTGACCTCCCCTGCCCTCTGGAATGGAGCCCTTACTCGCTCCGCTATGACTCTCTGCACATTACCTTAATTGTTGTTTAACCCCTGAATCAGCTGCTGATGATGGCTCAATTAAGAGCTTGCTGGAGGAGAGATTAGTCCTGGGTAAGTAAGGTGTTTTCTGCCCTATAGCCGAGGAGAAGCAGAGCTCACTGGGCCTTAACCCTTGGCTATGACCAGGGAAGCAATGTTGTAAAAGGGTGATAAAGAGGGACGGTTGGGAGGCAAAGCTTGCCAGGACTGCTTCCCACATTACACCTCTGTAGGTCTTTGCCCCTGTGTGGAGGTCCTCTGGCTGCAACTTCAGGATGAAGCATTGAGGGGAGGCCATTTTGAAATGACATGGAAAGAAAGGGGATGGAGAGGCAAAGCTTGCCAGTATACTTCCCACTTTAAGCGGCTGTTGGTTTTTGCCATGATGAAAAGCACCTTTGGCTTGTGGCTCCATTAAGCGAAGAGCGAGGGTGACATTTCTTTCCCTTACAGTGTGCTGGGGTAAAGTGAGGCCCTGTGATGATTGAATCACAGCCATAATGGCAGAAGGCAGGACCGTGCTGTGCAGCGTAGTTCTTCCTGCTCTCCACGCTCAGCGTGGGAAAAGCAGTGGGCAAAGCTGCCCTGGAATAAAATAACACAAAAGAGGCCATGAAACGAACACGGCAAGAGCACACACTCAGTATGTGATGCTTGATATAACAAAAATGCTCTCATTCCTTACAAAGCTGTTGGTTTGTTACAGGTGGAACAATTGGGGGTTTTGGCGTGACAATAAGCAGAGGCTATACTTATCTGACCTGACTGAAGTGAAAATAAGACGTCTTCCTTCACACTAGAGTGAGATAACATGAGGTCAGCTATAAGCCAGTGCATGGGAGGTCAGACAGACATTTAACTTGAACTGTCCAGGCATTATTTCAGCCTAGGGTTAAGCAGTGATTAAATCACATCAATATTTGTGTCAGGCAAGGAGTGGCCAGTACACCATTGATTGTTCCAGAGATTAGTGCTTAATTGAAATTACACTGTAATTGGAGGAGAGAAGGCCTTGACCAATAGAATGTTCTGGCCAGCAGGCATCTTAAGGATTTAGGGCTATGCTGACCACTCACTATTTCGCCTAATCCATAGATTGCTAGACCCCCACTTCTATCCCTTCTCAAGTATCCTTACTCTCTCTGTGTCTCTTTCATTCCCTCCCTACACAGATGCTCACGCCAAAACAAATATTTTACATTCACATTCACACATAAAAATACAGTAATTGTATGGGCACATACTCAAACACTTACATAAACAAATATTCAGACATTATTCCATACAGACTGCCACATGTGAGATGTCTGAAGAGCACAATAGCTGACCCTCTGTGTTTGCAGATGAGAGGATGATTGTTATTCCTTGGAGACTGATTTAACAAGAGGAATCTTATTTTTTGACTGGAGCCACAATGTGGCATGAATATTCAGATGGTGCCATATAAACATGCTGTTTTTACTTGTGTAATTTTTTTATTTTGTATTATTATTTTAATTTAACCTTTATTTAACTAGGCAAGTCAGTTAAGAACAAATTCTTATTTACAATGACGGCCTACACCGGCCAAACCCGGACGACGCTGGGCCAATTGTGCGCCGCCCTATGGGACTCCCAATCACGGCCGGTTGTGATACAGCCTGGAATCGAACCAGGGGGTCTGTAGTGACGCCTAAAGCACAGAGATGCAGTGCCTTAGACCGCTGCGCCACTCGGGAGCGTTATTACATAGGTATAAGACCAACTTAATGTAAAGGGTTACCCATTTGCCTTTAATATAACTTAAGTTAGATTTTTGAGTTGCCCGTTATTAAATAGTAAGAGACTTCTCTGGCAGAGGCTAGTAGGATGCCCCCTTGCTTGCGGGCACGCTTCTCAGGCACACAAAAAGCGATTACTTTGCTGAGTCTAAAAGTGATATGATGCTAAAGCCTTTCCTTTTACTGCATGAGGTACACTAGTCTACTTACACTCAATCTGCCAATTTAGGACTTGTATGTGTGTGTGTGGAGAAAGAAAGGGAGAAAGAAAGAGGGTGCAAATCATTCAGTCCAATTGCAATACCCAAACACTTTCAACTATTTCATGACATCCTACCGTGTCCTGTGGCACATGTGGGAATGATGGCGGGAGCCTCTAATGATGTCAAAATTGAGGCCAGCACAGGAGACTCATGAGGGCCAGTGTCTTCCAGAGAGACGAGAATAGATAAGGTACTGGGAGCTGTGAGGGGGAGGGGTGTAAAGCTCCCATTATCTCTGACATCTTGACAATTTCAGAGACAGCAGAGTTCCTCTGTATTGTTTGGAATACCCAGTCCATGGCACTGGTCCTGACCCATACCGTCTCAATGATGAAAACAGATTAGCCTTTATCTTTTCATCAGGGTGAAAGGTGTAATTTACTATTTTTTCTTATTGGTTTCTGATTGTGTTCCCTGTCTTACCTGTAAGTACTCCTCAGTGGGAAACACAGGGGCATGTCATTACGGAGACAGCTCATTGTCCTGTAATCTCCTACTCGGTCTCTGACTGCTCTGAGGCTTGCCAGGGCTGGTGAGAACCTCTATCTGGACTGCGTCCCTGAGGACCCTGTCTCTGCCACGTGACACCCTGACGGGAATCACGACATGCACTATACCTGCCTGCATAGCTGAAACACTCATCAGTTTATGCCCCTCATTTATAGGGGGGAGGGGAAAGACATTAATACATTTAATCCCACAAGTGAGACACTAAACTGTGACATAGATGTTTAGGCAGAGCACTAATTCAAATCACTTGACTTCCTGTGTTACTGTAAAAACAACATGCAAGGGTAATGGAAAAACTGACAGAATATAAATTTCTCCCTCCAAGAATATTGGGGAATAATTCCTATTACAACACACGCTATCTCCAACACTTTCACGCGCAAATCGATTCCGGATTTGAGGAGAAATCAATAGTTTGTTGACACTTTTCCCTTGAGAAAACAGCAATTACACCACAGGCAACCATGTGAGATGGCATTTTGCCTAATCTTGTCATTTTTACGCAGTCACAATCTTATACAGTCAGGTCAAAAGTGTTTTGTCAATGTTTACCATTTGATGGATGCAAAACACAAACGTAAACGTACATGCGCATTCAGTTGACACAAAAGGTTCTTTAAATTACTTTTTTTCTGACACCTTGATGCTCTCTCTGCGCTATGCTATGCTGTCACTCTCTTGCCGATGGAGAAAGAGACCATAGAATTGCGTGTCTGCCATGAAGGAACAACCAACCATAGGCTATTAATAGGAATAAAGTGGGCAGTAAACCATCCATTCTACTCACTTAAGTGAAATAAATTCATAGAAATTAAGAGTAATCGTGTCAAAACCTCGGTGACACTTTTCATTAATCGTTCTGACAGCTCCTGGTGAACGGTCACCACGGCTGTTGCGCACATGAAGGAAGAGAATTCCTGCATCCATACAATCACCAATTATTAGCGGTTATTAACTGTGCTATTATCATACCATTGAGGCGACATAAAGTAATCCCTAGTTTGCAAGTAATACAAACCAGCAAGCAAACTCTCCATCATGTAGTCTACCCTTGACACTCAAAATAAAGCACGAGACAGCGCGCGACCACCACACCAAATTATGGTTGCTTGGAGTTGCCCTCCATACAATGACATCAGAAAGTGGCCATTCGTAAGCAAAATGTTGTTAAAAATAAGTTATTCAAAGTAAACAGTTGCCTAATGTTACTGACCAAACATATTTACTAGCAGGTATCGAACCTGGGTAGCAGGCTTGTGAAGAGTGACTTACCCTGTAGAACTGTATCCACATCTGTCTGGTGAAACCGGAGATTCAAAAATATATATGACAATGTATTTAAAATGTTGATTGAGGAATAAAGATGATGTAGACAGGCTGTCTACCAACGTCAGTATAAATACAAAAAATCGTTCCTCTTGATGTACAAGGTAACTATTTAGTTCTGTCAAACGATACAATGTAGCTGCTGCTGCCCAATCTATCTTGATTGGCACTGCTTCATGATTGACACTAGCCGGACCAATAGGCAAGAGATATTCGTGTTGCTTAACCAATCACTGGAGACGTCAGAGGATTTGATACGTCGACGTGAAGTTAGTAGAAGGTGAACGGTGAAGTAGGAAGAACTAATGGTGAGATCATGTGTGAGTGTATCCCTCCGCCTTTTATGTTTACTGTAAGGGATAACATCTCTAGCGTGATATCCGTTATCAATATTATCTTACTTCTCGATTTTACGCACAGCGTTTGAAACAATGCAGTGTGTCATTTCAATTGGGATTCCACTGATTTCTTATGTGTTGGCCTTGTAGCCTAATAGCAAAATAGATTTAGTATTTCCTGATGTAAGGCTATTGAATATGGCCAATCATCTGACCTTTTATACGTGTGTGTTTTCCCCCAATACATTCCTCTTGCATTTTGTCTTATTATTTGGCTCTATGCTATTGGACAAAAGTGCATCCATAAGCGCTATAAAGTAGCATATAGGTACAGCATAACCTACAGAAAGTAGCATACAAATCCTGTACAATGGGTATCACCTAATGATATAATTGGTAGAATTGGAAACTTTGATTTCTGCAGACTTGAAAGGTAGGCTACGCACTGAGCGAAAAGCAAAGCAGCGTTTCAATGATGAACTACTTTATTTCATGGCTGCGGAAGGAAATTGTGTTTATAGTGAGGAAAGGGGTGATGCTGGTCTGCATAGAAATGAAAATGTACGGATGTAGTGTGAAGCGCATGATACGCTTGAATGGCCATTTGCTCATAATCATCTGTAAAGTTTTAAGGCTACTTCCCCAGTATAAACACGTATTGTTATTTATTCCAGACTAATTAACATATGTATACAGTATTTCTATCTTATTTTGTTTCACATTACAGTCTGTCGAACATAGCCTACGTCACCACTTCGTCAGTAGCCTATGAAGCAAATGGTCAGGGCTGTAAAATGTAAAGTCACAGGACATGGTATCACATAAATATTACATTATATTGTATCTGAAAGTAGCCTACAGTTTATTAATGATGTCAGTATCTCTATATTTGAAACAAATGTGTCCATTTATTATTAGACAGACTGATGACACAAATATTGAAGAAAAAGTTTATTGGGCCTACTTTGATATTTTCCCACAGTTTGCATTTTATCAAACTGTAGTCACTTTTAGGGGCTCTCCTTAACTTCCCATTCTCTCTCTCTCTCTCTCTCTCTCTCTCTCTCTCTCTCTCTCTCTCTCTCTCTCTCTCTCTCTCTCTCTCTCTCTCTCTCTCTCTCTCTCTCTCTCTCACTCACTCACTCACACGCACACACACCTCTCTCTCTCTAACACAAAATCACACACACACACACACATACCAATAATGTGTCGTATTTCTTTCTTTGCTGCCACAATCGATGCAGAACAACATATGGAAACACCCAGCCAGGGAGGCTCGGCAAACTGACCATTTACTTGCCTGATGCACTAATCTGTGTATCCCTAAATGTACATTGGACTTTTTGTGATCCATCAACGAGCAGCCGGATAAACAAAAAGAGAGATAATTGGGGGGTAATCAAGCAACAGTAATAGTAGTGGGGAGGAGTTGGCTGTAGGGAGAGAGATTACACTGTGTTTTATGCTTTATGTAAGGAGCTTATGTAGTGGGTTTTTGCAGAGGAGAATTAATGCAAACAGATGGGCACCCTGTTGGCCTCTCTCACGCCAGCCTGCTCCTAGAGTTGGACAGCATAGTGTTCAACCAGTTGGCCTTGGAGCCATGGAAATGCCATGGGAAATGAAAACAAACCATTTACACTGGAGTGGGAATATGTCCCCAGAGACACCAATCAATAATTTTGACTTAGCAAATCCTCCAAACTACACTGAACAATAATATAAACGCAACATGCAACAATTTCAGTTATAGTTCATATAAGGAAATCAGTCAATTTAAATAAATTCATTAGGCCCTAATCTATGGATTTCACATGACTGGGAATATAGATATGCATCTGTTGGTCACAGATACTTTTTTTTTTTTTTTAACAGTCAGTATCTGGTGTGACCACCATTTGCCTCATGCAGTGTGACACATCTCCTTCAGAATTGATCAGGCTGTTGAGTGTGGCCTGTGGAATGTTGTCCCACTCCTCTTCAATGGCTGTGCGAAGTTGCTGGACATTGGTGGGAACTGGAACATGCTGTCGTACACGTCTATCCAGAGCATCCCAAACATGCTCAATGGGTGACATGTCTGGTGAGTATGCAGGCCATGGAAGAACTGGGATATTTTCAGCTTCCAGGAATTGTGTACAGATACTTGCGACATGGGGTTGAGAATTATCATGCTGAAACATAAGGTGATGGCGGTGGATGAATGGCACGACAATGGGCCTCAGGATCTCGTCACAGTATCTCTGTGCATTCAAAATGGCATCGATAAAATGCAATTGTGTTCGTTGTCCGTAGCTTATGCCTGCCCATACCATAACCCTACTGCCACCATGGGGTACTCTGTTCACAACGTTGACATCAGCAAACCACTTGCCCACATGACGCCATACAAGCCGTCTGCCATCTGCCTGGTACAGTTGAAACCGGGATTCTTTTGTGAAGAGCACACTTCTCCAGTGTGCCAGTGGCCATCATATGTGAGCATTTGCCCACTGAAGTCGGTTACGACGCCGAACTGCAGTTAGGTCAAGACCCTGGTGAGGACGACGAGCACGCAGATTAGCTTCCCTGAGATGGCTTCTGACAGTTTGTGCAGAAATTATTCGGTTGTGCAAACCCACAGTTTCAACAGCTGTCCGGGTGGCTGGTCTCAGACGATCCTGCAGGTGCAGAAGCCGGATGTGGAGGTCCTGGGCTGGCGTGGTTACAAGTGGTCTGCGGTTGTGAGGCCGGTTGGATGTACTGCCAAATTCTTTAAAATGATGTTGGAGGCGGCGTATGGTAGAGAAATTAACATTACATTCTCTGGCAACAGCTCTGGTGGACATTCCTGCATTCGGCATGCCAATTGCATGCTCCCTCAAAACTTGAGACATCTGTGGCATTGTGTTGTGTGACAAAACTGCACATTATAGAGTGGCCTTTTATTGTCCCCAGCATAAGGTGCACCTGTGTAATGATCATGCTGTTTAATCATCTTCTTGATATGCCACACCTGTCAGGTGGATGGATTATTTTGGCAAAGGAGAAATGCTCATAAACTAATTTGTGAGAAATAAGCTTTTTGTGCGTATGGAACATTTCTGGGATCTTTTATTTCAGCACATGAAACATGGGACCAACACTTTACATGTTGCGTTTATATTTTGGTTCAGTATACGTTATTATTTTGGTAAGGGGTTCACTTGCAGTTAGGAAATGTTGTTTATTTTAACACAGTCATCATGAACTATGCAATGTGATGGAAGATCAGGTAAGTGTTCAAGCACATTCCACACAATAGTTACTTCTCACAAATAAACAATGTTTTCAAAGGTCACTCATAATGTAATTGTGGAACCCTTTTTTCTTTCGACTAAAAACAGCAACCTCATGCAACAATATGATCATATATGTGTCCCCACAATCAGGATCCTACACATAGTGCTGCCTGAATATTGTCTACAGAACTAATATTATGGTGTCTCTGTCTCAGTTGATTTGGCGTTCAAGCTAAATGCAGTTCCCCTGGTGACCTAGCTGCCTCGCTCACCCCAGACTTCTGCAGGCTAGAGACCCTTCATCCCATCCAAACACACACATTAGTAACAAGAGGCTTTGAGGGAGGGAAGCAGGCTGTTATAGTGATGTAACCGGATTGCTCTTTATCAGGGCTCTTGTGTCCAGCAGACCAGAATCAGTACCAATCAAAGTGTGTGTGTGTGTGTGTGTGTGTGTGTGTGTGTGTGTGTGTGTGTGTGTGTGTGTGTGTGTGTGTGTGTGTGTGTGTGTGTGTGTGTGTGTGTGTGTGTGTGTGTGTGTGTGTGTGTGTGATTGTGTGTGCGATTGTGTGTGTGTGTGTGGTGCCCATATATATTTTTTAGACATAGGCTACAGCTAAATCTTCTGAATAGATGGTGTGGGACATGGATTTATCTTGATATTGGACCACTTTTGAGGTCACACAATATCTGCCATACTTGTAAATATTATTTTTCAGTGCCTCACCCTTGCTCTCTCCTCTCGCTCTCTCTTCATAAGCCAATCTTTTCCTTTCTTTTTTTTCTCCATCTATTCATCTCTCCCTCTCTAGTTCTCTTTCTCTCTGTGTGGAGAGAGTGTTAGTCCACGTGAAAGGTGTGTGGGTGCAGCTCCCTCTCTCTGCAGTGACCCGCTGCTCCGCTGCACTTGGCTTCCAAAGCATCCTGTCGGCTGCCTAGCAACACTCAGTGTCTATGGCAACGGAGCCAACAAACCCTCCCACCTCCATCAGCTGTACCCCTACAATCAGAGCTTAAATGTGGCAATCAGGAGCAGGACTGGAATCCAGTATCGGGCTATAATGAATAGGTGGAGTCAAATGTTACTGTAAAGCAATCACCATGTGTTAATACTAGTAGTTTTTTTTGGATGAGAGACCACCAATTTTCAGCTAAGACTACCAAACTGCTGAGGGTTCAAAAAGGGTGACAGGTTCTCGAGAACCAGGATGCCCAAATAAGAGAATAGAGGGAGGCCAAGTAATTGCACCAGCATAGAGTTTCCAAAGTGCAGAGGTTGTACAGTATCTGTTATTTTGTAAAGAGAATACAACATCAAAAGTAAATAAGCCGGGGTCAAGTTCGTTTTTAACTGTAAAACATTATGATTGAGATTGTCTTAACAGATGGTACAGAAGCCCACCTGAGTTCTCGTTATGATTAGAGACAGACGTGGATGCATATAGGCCTATACATTCATGTGAACAGTACATTTATGCCTCTGGTTAGAGCAGGCTCTCCAACCCTGTTCCTGGAGAGCTACCATATTGTAGGTTTTCGCTCCAATCCAAACCTGATTCAGTTTATCAACCAGCTAATTATTAGAATCAGGGTAGATTAGGGTTGGAGTGAAAACCTACAGGACGGTACCTCTCCAGGAACAGGGTTGGAGAGCCCTAGTTTAGAGGTAGTGTGCCCCCTCTAGCGGGTATAAGTAAGCATCACACCAAAGTGAAAACTGTCAGCAAGGTCCTAGTTCACCTTTTCCAAAGATATCATGAATTCACAGTTGACGACTTACACTACTTATGCCATTTTTACATTGTTTTGTAACTAGTTTGATATATGCTCACATTGATAATTCAATTGAATCTGCATGTAGTATTTACACACTTGTAAACATGCCATTTCACCCCTGTTGTTTAGGGTTTGATTGATTCTGGTTCTACACAGTCAGCACATTAGACCTACTCTCTCAGTTGCTGATGTTATTGAAAAGTAACCCATTTTAAAGCAGCTTATGGATATAGAATGGCCATGTAGTGTTACAATGAATGAAGGCTTAAAGGCCTATACCATTTAAAGGAAGTCTATGAGCCCATAAATTTTTTTTCTACAATGCTAGGATACTGCATGCAAATTAATAGAATGGAAATCGGTATAATTAGCCCTATTTAATTTGACACCACTGTTTTTTGGAAAATACATAATGTAATGCACAAATAAAATCACTTGGGGGCGACCTCTATCAGGGAATTGGCCTATCCTGCACAAGCATTTTTTTAAATCAAGGATAGGGGCTACATTTCTCCACTTTCAACACCTCTAGGCTCAAACAATGTTTACAATAACCATGGCAATTAGGCTATGAAGAGGTTGTAATTCATTAGAAGTCTATACAAAAAAGTTAAATACATTTCAGCTATAATTGTGCTTCTTTATGATAGTATTCCATGTTGATATTAGGCCTATCAATCAGATTTGCCTACAGGTAGATCCATAACAGAAGTAAACCTCAATATGAGGTTTCATTATCTGCAGCATTATGAATACTTACAAATCTTTTGGCAGATGATGCCCAATAACTGAAACTTATAAGACATATCTATATAGGGTTGAGTCTATAAGACCTACTTTTATATTTTCCTTGCATTGTCATTTGTGAATAAATAATAGACGCAAGTCAATGAGTAAGCACTTCATATACAGTCACTACACTCATAGAAAAAAGGTGCTATCTAGAACCCAAAAGGTTTTGGTGGTCCCTTTGAAGAATCCTTTTGGGTTCCATGTAGGATCCTTTCCAAAGGGTTCTCCTATGGGAACTGCTGAAGAACCCTTTTGGAACCCTTTTTTCTGAGAGTGTAGTGAACGTCTACACACCCCTTGCACAATCTTCTAATTTTGTTGTCTTAAAATTAAATCTAAAAAGGGATTACATTTGATTTTATCTTCTTTTTTTATATATACAGTACCAATCAAAAGTTTGGGCACACCTACTCATTCAAGGTTTTTCTTTATTTTTTACTATTTTCTACATTGTAGAATAATAGTGAAGACATCAAAACTATGAAATAACACATATGGAATCATGTAGTAACCAAAAAAGTATTAAACAAAACAAAATATATTTTATATTTGAGATTCTTCAAATAGCCACCCTTTGCTTTGATGAAAGCTTTTCACACTCTTGGCATTCTCTCAACCAGCTTCACCTGGAACGCTTTTCCAACAGTCTTGAAGGAGTTCCCACATATGCTGAGCACTTGTTGGCTGCTTTTCCTTCACTCTGCCGTTCAACTCATCCCAAACCATCTCAATTGGGTTGAGGTCGGGGGATTGTGGAGGCCAGGTCATCTGATGCAGCACTCCATCACTCTCCTTTTTGGTCAAATAGCCCTTACACAGCCTGGAGGTGTGTTGGGTCATTGTCCTGTTAAAAAACAAATGATAGTCCCACTAAGCCCAAACCAGATGGGATGGCGTATCGCTGCAGAATGCTGTGGTAGTCATGCTGGTTAAGTGTGCCTTGAATTCTAAATAAATCACAGACATTGTCACCAGCAAAGCACCCCCACACCATAACACCTCCTCCTCCATGCTTTACGGTGGGAACTTCACATGAGGAGATCATCCGTTCACCCACACTGCATCTCACAAAGACACGGAGGTTGGAACCAAAAATCTCAAATTTGGACTCCAGACCAAAGGACACATTTTCACGGTCTAATGTCTATTGCTCATGTTTCTTGGCCCAAGCAGGTCTCTTCTTCTTATCGGTGTCCTTTAGTAGGGGTTTCTTTGCAGGAATTCGACCATGAAGGCCTGATTCACACAATCCCCTCTGAACAGTTGATGTTGAGATGTGTCTGTTACTTGAACTCTGTGAAGCATTTATTTGGGCTGCAATTTTTGAGGCTGGTAACTCTAATGAACTTATCCTCTGCAGCAGAGGTAACTCTGGGTCTTCCATTCCTGTGGCGGTCCTCATGAGAGCCAGTTTCATCATAGCGCTTGATGGTTTCTGCGACTGTACTTGAAGAAACTTTCAAAGTTCTTGACATTTTCCGTATTGACTGACCTTCATGTCTTAAAGTAATGATGGACTGTCATTTCTCTGCTTATTTGAGCTGTTTTTGCCATAATATGGACTTGGTCTTTTAGCAAATAGGGCTATATTCTGTATAGCCACCCTACCTTGTCACAACACAAATGATTGGCTCAAATGCATTAAAAGGAAAGAAATTCCACAAATTAACTTTTAAGAAGGAACACCTGTTAATTGAAATGCATTCCAGGTGACTACCTCATGAAGCTGGTTGAGAGAATAACAAGAGTGTGCAAAGCTGTCATCAACACAAAGGGTGGCTATTTGAAGAATCTTAAACATATAAAATATGTTTTGTTTTGTTTAACACTTTTTTGGTTACTACATGATTCCATATGTGTTATTTCATAGTTTTGATGTCTTCACTATTATTCTACAATGTAAAAAATATTAAAAATAAAGAAAAACCCTTGAATGAGTAGGTGTGTCCAAACTTTTGACTGGTAGTGTATACCGACCTACACAACCTACTCCACATTTTTAAAGTGAAAGAATTATAGAAACTGTTCCAAATTATTATAAAAATGAAAAATTACCCCAGAGTTAATACTTGGTAGCTGTGAATAATTTTGCATAGTATTCTACCAACCTTGCACAACTATTAGGGCAGCATACACTGAGTGTAAAAAACATTATGAACATCTTCCTAATACTGAGTTGCACCCCCTTTTGCCCTCAGAACAGCCTCAATTCATCGGGGCATGGTCTCTACAAGGTGTCGAAAATATTCCATGTTGACTCCAATGCTTCCCACAGTTGGGTCAAGTTGGCTGGATGTCCTTTGGGTGGTGGACCATTCTTGATACACACTGGAAACTGTTGAGGTTGAAAAACCCAGCAATGTTGCAGTTCTTGACACATTCAAACCGGTGTGCCTGGCACCTACTACCATACCCCATTTAAAGGCACTTAAATATTTTGTTATTCATTCTGGGGTTTCTTTGCCATTAGAATGTGTGTAATTGTCCTGCTGAAAAATAAAACTGTACCCTAGGATTAGGTTTTCAGAAGACTATGAATGGTTTCCTCTAACTTTTTAGCTGGGCTTTACTCCTTTCATATTTCTGAGTGGTCCAGTCTCAGTCCTGATTTGAATATGCTTGAAAATCATAGACAAGGTTTGAATCTTGCTGTCCATATTTTTGATTCACAGCTGTAATTAATGGCTGCAAAAGGTGCTTCCACCAACTGCAGGAAAAAAATAAAATGTAATCCCTTTTTAAATTCAATTTTAAGGCAGCAAAATGTGAAGACTGTGCAATGGGTGTGTAGACTTTCACTAGGTACTGTATGGGGTAATCAAAAAAATATATATATTGTAAACCTTTATCCATACAATTATATACGACATAAGGGGTGTGGCAATATGTCAACCTTAAATGGACCATCTGATTATTACAATTTATAGTGCAATAACATTACTGCAAACAATTTCCATAATGATATGTTTTTAAATATAATATTGTATGATGTTTATGAAGTGGTTAAGTGGAAACGCCCACCTTTATGAGGAGCAAGGTATTCTGCATACCGTCATTTCATCGATAGGCCTACTTTTGTCCTTGGGGAGAGTGGTGGGGGGCGGTTTAGGGCTGATGTAGCCTACTTGCAGAAACACTTTCCTTCCTCCTTCACTAATTTAGCGTGTGAACAGTCTGCTTGTTACTCCGCCAACGGAGGCCTTTCTCTTCCTCTAGGAAGACCGCCTGTGCCTGGAATTTAGAACCCTCTCACTTTTAATTTATGTGCATATTAATTGCACGCCATTGTAATTTCCACCGTGGGATACAACATGCAAATGAACAGTGTGTGTTTGTCTGATTTTTCTCATCTGTTAATCCTGCATAACCGCAAGAGAGGGATGTTTCTAAACCAACCCACATGCCCATAATTATGAAACATCAGAAGTAGCCCGCATACCCTGCCAATGGACATAAAACAAATTATGAATTATGACTGCAGTTGGTTCAACTTTTTCTCATTCAAAATAAAAAATGGAGGGGAGGGGGGCAATTAGCACGTTTCTGGAAATGTCATGAAATTAATATTCTCATAAATGAAAATTGTGCTAATTGTGTTTTTTTTATACAAATAATACAAGTAATTATAGGCATAGGTAAGCCACCAGAAGGCAATGTTTATTCAATTGGATCCAAGGTGATTGAAAAAACCTACCTGCTGATTTTATACCTGCTGAGAGGTGGTTTGCATAATGGAAAATAGTAGACCTAAGTGTAGAGAGTGCTATAGGCTACATCAGCATGGGATGTTTCCATATTTTGATATTTCAAATATGCACATTAAATTCCATCATTTCTGCTAAATGTAGCGTTGGAGGCACAACGGAGTATAGCCAATATGGAACATGATAGGCCCACTGAAGACAAAGCGTCTTCGTTGAAAACAACTAACAAAATATTTGATACCAAGGGAGAACCTGTAATTGACTTATTTCAAGTTAAAAATAATGGGCATTAAACATTTTATTCAGCTATCATTTCGCACCCAGGTAAGTTCTTATAAAACAAATATATGGAAGACTATGAAAGTGACTAGTTCATATTTGTTTCTCTCAGCATGAACATTCAAATAGCCTTAAAGGTCCAATGCAGCTGTTTTTATTTCAGAATCAAATCATTTTGGGGTAACAACCTTCCTGTGATTGTTTCCAATTAAAATGGTCAAAAATAAACCAAAATAGTTTCTTAGCAAAGAACAATTTCACAAGCAAGAATTTCGCTAGGACTGTCTGGGGTGGTCTGAGTGGGGAGGGAAATCTGAAAACTAGCTTTATTGGCAGAGCGGTAAAGAACTCTCTTTATTATTGGTCTATTAGCTAATTTACTGCCTGCTGATGTCACCAGGCAGGCCAAAACTCCATCCCACCAAAACAGGCTGAAATTTCAGGCGATCTTTTCAAACAGCTATTACACTAAAAGGGCATTATCATAATTTTCACAATTTCATAATATTATTCCGACCTCACAGTATGGAAATATATATAAAATACAGGAAAATCACATTTTTGACTGCACTGGACCTTTAAAGAAAACATGCAGCTAAATTCCAATCCCAGAATAATGTATAGCCATAATAGGCCTATAGTTTACATTCATGTTTTCATTTGAATGATCGTTGAGGTTTCCATTTCACAATGTTGGGGGTTTATCTTTCATAATTGTTATATTTAATTTAAATGGAAGAGTTTTAAAGGACATAAACGTGTATGGCCAACATGCGATTTTTTTTTCTCATACTCTTAAAGTACATAACCTATGATCAAGGACTATTGCTGGAGATGGCCTACTTTTAGTCGACTATCTATCTATCTGATCCTGATAAGTAAGTAAGTAAGTAAGAAGTAAAATATTAATATGCAGAATGGAGAGACGAATACACGTTATCAATGTTGCTTTATGCTGTATTAATTAAAAATTGTGCATGTAATATGTGTAGGTTTTTCCTGTTGAAAGTCCTCTATTCCATATGGACATTATTGTTTACCACCAGAGCCTTCTATTTTGAATAAAACAATTAAGTGCCCTGGTTACCACATATGCTGCTTGATTCAAAAAGAGTATGTGGGATACACATAAACTAATTTTTACATGTTTATATAATATGTATAACCTAATTGGAACTTTGAGTTGCCTGTAAGTAATGCCAAAAATATTAGACCCATTCCAGTTACAAAACAATAATTTAGGACATGTGGCCTGATTCTTGTATTTAAAAGGGGTGTAGACCGTCATATGTGATGTGGGTCCAGTAAACAAAAATCATGTTATGGCCTCAGCACCAATTTACTTATATGTGATACTAATAATTGCCGCTACTCTATATATTCCACCAATTATATTTTGATCCAGGACAATAATAAGTTTACATAAAGAAAATACCACACTGTGTTCTAAGGCTTAAGTTTGAGTCACGCGTAACTTCAGGGCCATGAGTGGACAGCGCCTCTTGACTGAAGGCTATACAGGTGTGGTCGCGCACTCGAGTCAGGTACTTCGTATTATACAATCTTACCTCTTCTCCAAGAATATGCCTATTTGTTGAATGCAAGGGGAAAGTTTTATTCCTGCAAAGAAGGGACAAACAGTCCATATAGTTCCATTTACTTTTATTCAGGAAGATAATGCAGCAGAACGTTCATGTATTGTCAATAGTAAACCTGTTGATCTCAAATATGCATTTTTGCACCGATTCATTTGACATATGCTTCTGTCTAAGGTTTTAGACCTAAGGTTTAGGCCCTGAAAAAGTGATGAATGAATAAAATAACACGGTTTGTTTTCTCAATAGACGAGACAATGAATTTATTTAATAATATAGCATCGACAAATAAAGCAAGTTGGGATGCTCTCCGCCGATTTAAATTATGAAAATACAGCCTTACATTTTTGCTCTGATCCCACATGTCAGAAGGCACCGCATGGGTTTAATACAATTTAGGATGTTGATGTCCTATCCATTTGAACAAGTCAGCGATAAAGGCTAGTCTACTTGTTTGGTTAAAACCTTTTGTCCATTGAGATCTAATCAATCCAATTCGTCCAAAACAGGCCTAGTTAAGACTATAATTAACCCATAATCCCAATGTTTCCATCAGTAATTCAGTTAAATCTGAACAGTTTAACTCCCATTGATTCTCACACATGATTCCCAGATTAATATCATAATCAAAATGCATCTCCACCCCCTTCACTTAGGGCTACCCGCACTTAAACTAAACAAGAGCAACCGGTGCAGGCACATAGGCCTAACCTCTTTTAAATTAGGCCAAACTCAAAGGATAGGAGGGGGTTGGTGCTAGGAAAACATATATAATGTTGTCTAAACGCCCCCAGACATACATTCAATAAACATTCAAAACCTCCACGAGCTCAGAGGTCCTATAATGAAATTTGGCTCATCTTCACGCTCGCGCGTCACCTTAAACATACCCAGTCCATTTTTATTAACACGCCGACCTCCTGCTTTTTAATACTGTAGGCATACAAGGAAACCACGCTGACAACTCAATCGCAGAGGTGAACAGTGCTCAAAAGACCGACTTTCACCATTGTGCCCCCTGCACTTTGCTCTCTGCAGAACATATTGTTTCAGGATGGGCGTGGTCGTATTATTACAAATCTTATTTTTTTCATTCGATTCTTTCTTTGGGTTTTGAATGGGGAAGGGAGGCCGAGAGAAATAATTGCGACAAAGCCTTCCTGTCAGGTATGGTATAGGAGTGCCCGGTGCTGAGAAAGTTTAAATCGAGCTGTCTTTTACCACTGACACCGTCAGAAAGCAAAGGGTAGCCTGAACCCTAATCCCCAAACCCAATTAGTGCCTCAGCATTGGATTTACTCCAAGTAAATTCTTGGCCAAGCAAATTATGTAAGAAGATGGCAATGTGTGTTCAATATGCAGCCCCTATCATACATTCATACTATGCAATCAAGCATTTGGTATCTAGGCCTAATGAGGACAGAGTAGGACAAAACCGACAGAATGTGCCTAGAGAAATGCATTAAATGGGCCTCGAAGACTGACGTGAGTGACCATCTACGAGTTTTGGCATTTGTCATATACCCTGTATAACCTCAACTTCTCCAGTAAAATAAATGTCAACGGGTATGACACGCGAGAGATATTACGATTGTAATATTCGTAGTGCTTTCTCATGTTAAGTGTTGGCACCTGTTGATATTCCTCCTCAGAAACATGGCCTGTGATTTCCTCTCTTCACAACTTTGTCGTTCAAAGTGATTGTTCAGCCCGAACGCATTCAATTGCATATATATTAGCCTAGGATAAAGAGGTTATAATTGGGCCAAAGGCCTGTACAAAAAATGAATCTGATCAATCAAAATATTGTACACAAATCTGCACATATCCAGAATAGTGCAGGAATTCAACAATTGAAAGTGCTTTAATTAAAGTCGCTTTAATTGCCTGTGTATATTGGATCGCTTGGATCGCCCCCTTCACAGTTTCAAAATATGTTTTCCATTGATTTGCCATGGCCACAAACGTCTCCCTAAAATACTAAAAAAAAAAATACTTCAACTCTTCTATAATAATTTAGGCTGCAGGTATGCAAGTGGCTATAAAAAAAAAAAAAAAAAAAAAATACATTACATTGTATAAACGAATATTAAATATTAACCTACAGCCAACAATACGATCTGTATTCTATTCTATTTTATTCGACATTGTGAGCAATACCTATTATGAAGGAGCTTAGCAAATTTGGACTATGCCTACACCCTTATATTTGTGGTGAGGAACTCAATTCACATTTTTCAGCCACATTATTATACCATTATGACAGTGGCATCTACAGGCTACCAGCCTTTGTAAGGTTGTCATTCTGAAGCACTTTGCGTTCCCCATGATGACATCATGTAGCTACGTAAAGCTCCTACACGCATGTCAGCAAATTGGGGCCTCCTTGCATTCATATTCATGAACGCATTAATTAAGCAATTAATTTTGCATTAGGGCCTGCGCATCACTCTTCATCATTTCGAGAGGCCTGCTATGGGGAGGAGAAACCAGCGGCCACAGACCTGCGAGCTAACATGATCCACTGGAAATACTACTTTCGGTCAGTGAGAGACTGTATCTCAGTCTTCTTCTGAAATAGGTCTAATGCATTGGGGAAACAGATTTTTGACTCAGGGACAGATTTACTGAGCGTTTGCACCAGTGCAAAGCAAATACACATTGTCACATAACTTTGGTGCAGGCTGGTACTTACTTATCAATTATTTATTCAATCATGATGTACCCTGCGTTTAACTATTTTGTTATGTGTTGTGTTGTCCCACCAATCTGCCTCTTTACAAAAATAAACGGGACCATTGGACTTGGACTGAAAACTGAACATGGTTTGTGTAAGGCATTCTGCCCCTCAAGTTTTGCAACGTCAGAAGTGCATCTGGGTGAGGTTGTTTCCTGCACACTGGGAGTGAAATAAAGCGCTCTCACACCTGTAAAACCACAATACATGCATTGTGATTGTTAATAGCCTATAACGTATATGGCCCATAAACATTGTTTAAGATATTAATCATGAACTAAATTTATGCACCATTGCAATGTGACCATATACATGCATTCGATTGTTCTCTCTACGATAAGGAAATCATTTTCGGAATTTGAACACACACAGACAGACACTAAACACACACTGACATCAGAAATGTTGTAGTCCCCTGTAGCTCAGTTGGTAGAGCATGGCGCTTGCAACGCCAGGGTTGTGGGTTCGTTTCCCACGGGGGGCCAGTATAAAAAATGTATGCACTCACTAACTGTAAGTCGCTCTGGATAAGAGCGTCTGCTAAATGACTAAAATGTAAATATAGGCCTGGACTGCATTTTTTTCATGTGTGCATATTATGTATTTGTGCAAATGTATATTTGAAGTGCATTGATAAGTAGACCTACAGTGAAGTGATAAGCTTGCTGTGAAATGTATTGGCATTTCTCATCCTTAATGCTTTCTGAACCTTATCTTTACCGATTGCACCAAAAATATATTATGGTTTTGCTTTTGATCCACACGAAGGGCCTCCTTCTTTTCTCCAATTGAGCGTCAAGATTAATTTTCAACTGATTAGCATATGCAAATGCATTTTTAATTGCAAGCGTAATGACTCTTGCGTGTGAGATTTTTCAACCCGCCATTTTTGTTCCTGCATGGTTTAGAGGAAACGTTATTCAATAAACATACCTGGATTATTTTGTTATTCATAAGACATTCCTACACTTAATACCAAAGAATGTAGGCTTTCTCAATTTAATTGTAAGTAGACCTGCAAGTTTGTATTTTTATCTGCATGAGTCATATACGCTACTATGAAACGCTCTGTTGCAATTATCTCAACGTAATGCTATTCACACAATTCCAGAGCAGATTCAATGTTGATTATTTTTATCATTGTATATCAAAAGGTGCAAGCAGACAGATGCAGCCCTATGGCAAACGTAAAAGTAAGACAAACATGGGAATATACGTAGGTATCATTTGTAGCCTATATGCAATAGGCCTATTTGATATCCGTGTTACATAAATGTGTAGGCGATAGATTATCGCATTGTTTCTCGAAATATAAAATACCTGACTTAAAAACTTCCTCTCGGTCGATGAATGATATAGGGGGAAGGGCGCAATGGGCTCCCATGGGGTCTTGACAATATGTCCAGATTTAGGGGGACAAAAGATCGTTGAGCTTTGAGTTGCTAAGCACGTCTCAGATTCTAGCTTGCCAAGACAAGGGTGGCAATTTATTAGCAGTGGTGAGAAAACTAGAAAGAGCTAGGTTGGACTTGGGAAATACATTGCAAAGCGCATAATTTCAAGCCCTGACACACAAATATGATCGTGTAACGGGGAAATGTGATATGATTAAATATGATTGATAAATAAGAGTGGACGCATTATGAGCAAAGTTGAAAAACAATTGAGGTATTGTGGTTTTTCAATTTCCACACCCCATATCTGTATTTCTCTCTCTCGCTCTCACTCTGGCTCTCTCTCTCTCTCTCTCACACACACACACAAACACACACACACACACACACACAAACATACACATGCATAAATATTATCAAAGTTGCATTGCACTTGTAGTCTATAATTGTCACATATTGCAATTCAAAAGTAGTGTACTGTGCCTTTGACCCCAAGCTCTTGCACTGGCAAACGTTGCTATTGCCGGATACACACCTCTGCTGTTTTGGGCGCGTAGCCTACAGGCTATATTTTAAAAGAGTGAACGTTTATAAGACTTGGGCTCTGTAACAATCCTTGTCATAAGTCACTATAATCGCATTGGGAGTCTGAATCAACACGTTTCCATGCTCAGACATCGGTGAGTATGAGGCTATTGCTTCACTAGAAACACGAGCAGAGATGGATGTCAGGCGGGTTGTCATTACGCACACACACACATGTTCTGCAAGGTTTACGTTTTCATGGTTGATGTTTTAATGTAGGCCTATGGGTGTTTTCCTTGTATGTTTGGGGTTTTGTTACAATTTACCTAATGGGACAATAAAGATTTTCTGAATCTCAATCTCAATCTATTACCAGAAGCAGATGAATAAGGATATTATAGTCTATCTATGGGTGCACGGAATCGGGATAATATAACACGTGTTTTGTCCTACGTAATAGTGAAGACAAGTGTGGTGTCACTCACAAAATAAGTTCACAATCAAAATCCTCCCTTGGCAATCATATTCCATTTTGTTAATACGTAAAGTCCACGAATGTAAAGTTACGTATGATGACATTATGTATTTACCACAGCATTTACCAGCTAAAATATGGGCGTTGGCTAAACTGATAGGCTAGTTGTCCACAGGAAGCTGTTCAAGAAAAAAATAGAATAAACCCGTCAGTAGACACACCACAGAATGAGCACTACAGGACATATTCGATCTATGCGTAATTAAAGATAATTAAGAAATTACGCATGGCGAATTCCTCTCAAATGTTAGCCTAAAACATGCTACGACTAATAGCCCCCTATGAGAAGAGTGCAAGATTTTTTGTGGTTTTAGTCTAAAGTTGGCAAACAGTGAGGGTGTACTGCCAGGAGGGGGTTGGGAGACATGCTAGAGTTGCCTGACGAGTGATAATGAACTTGAGACGTGCCAATTGCCATCATACATTTCTGAACAATCTCTTGTCCACCACGGTCCCCGGGTTCCCATCATGCGGTCGCTGGGGGGAAACGAAGCCATTGTCCCAACCCATAACCCATTAGCCGCTACCAAAGGACGGTTTTAGGCTTGCCCTTCGTAACCCGTGCATCGTTGTGCGCTGGAGAGAAGAAAAAAAGCTTACCACGCTAAGCCCGGGAAAGAAACAGTAGCCGTATTTATAGTTTGATCTCTAAGGAAAGCGTCCAAAATTTTGAGAGAATGAAATGGGGACCCCTGAACACTGATAGAGAGAAACCAACAACTGTGGCTGACAAAGTTGTCTCTTTGGCAGTCGCGCCTCCTATTGAATAAGTAATTTATTCAAAGGAGATTTTTATCCCCACGATCTGATTATTATGATAATCAACCGACCTAGACCCCTTTCTTGGCTCTAGTCTGCTGGTCTGGACCCGGTGCTGACGGTAAAAGCTGATTTGCACGGTCTCACCCTGGCGATCCAGTCACATCACATTCCACGAGTCTTCTGTATCAAAGAGACAGACAAAGGGAATTGGGAATGCGCGCACTTGATTCAGGCGCAGGAGTTAGTCCATAGTCGCAAGGGCCTTCATGTCAAACGAATACTGGTAACTAGACAAGATTACATGGAATTCATATAATCCCACAGGAGCCAGGGTCTAAAATTCATTACTTTATCAGTGGCACTCCAACCAGTCATGCCAAACTTTTGAGACTTTCACAAAGCTATAGAGTTATTTCACTCAATATTAGAAATGTATCCCAAGGGGATTATTGAAGCCCATATCACTGGTTCATATAAACTCATCATCATACCATTGGTATGAAATCACAAGAAAATGGACGCCATAAACAGACATGAAGGATTGTAGTAGCCTAGCCTATATGAGACGAATATCTTGGACACGTGCATTCTTGAGGGCGATAACATTTACCGTTATACAAAACCATGGGTGGGAGAGATGTTGAATATATTCATATCGCAGCCCGTTTTCTTAATTTCAGAGGGGTGGGGACACAATAGAGCTGCATCGTGTCAGAGAGGCCCCTACTGTCGTGTCATAAGGGGAGTGTCTTGGCGATGCTATATGTTTTTTGGCAGGCATGTTTAAGTTCATATGCATTGTACACGAGGAATGGCGAGTGCGAGGCACAGCGAACAGTTCACTACGCTCTTCGCGGGGGGAGGCAAACACCATCTCTATGGGAAATAATCTCGATGATAAACAAGGGGGGACCCGGACGCGAAAAGATGAATGGATGGGGCCAGCGCGACGTCACAGCGAGCTGCAGCCATGAACCTCAAGACCAGGCGCGAGCCAACCTACAAGCGCTCAGTTGTTCTTGACTCGCTCGATTGATTGTTGTGGAGAGCGTTTCTAACCGTGGCTGGCAGACACCGGGGTGAGTATTGCATATATGATTAGAAAATGTATGTTCTGTTGCGTGCTATTGACGCCGATGCGGACAACGCAGTCATAATTTTGCATGCATGTATAGCATAAAACAGAACAAATAAAAGAACACGCTAGCGCATCCCTTTATCCCGGTGGGTTTGTATGCGACTCATGCAATATGGGGCGCGATATAGGCGTCTTTGGCACCGGTTGTCCTGTATCAATCGAATAGGCTATCAATTCTAATGGTTATGCTCATTTGAAGATTATGTATGATAATTTCTAGTGAATGGTGTCCAGACATTAGATAGCCTACAAGACAAAAAACAACACCTAGCCTATCCATTACAGTTTGGCTTAATTTTGTAGGCTGAAATTATGTTTGTAGCATATGAAAACAACCATTTCGACATATCCATTATTTTGGATGTGGGCTCTCTTGAATTTAATGACTGGAAGGTCACGCTTACAATGTATTAGATACGATACAGCTCTCTCCTTCATTACACCCAACACTTCACCTATTCTAGTTTAATAATTTTGCGCAAACAAAGAAAGACGGAATATGGGCAATCTTAGGCTACTAGTGGGCATGATAACGACCTCCATTACGCTCCATGGAGTAGACTAACCATGCCACTCACACGGCAAGGTTCCACATACATCACCCAGACAGACGCAGACACACAGAGGTAATATAACGCATATGTCATTTTACATACCATACCAGTTCTACATAAATTATTAATGTAGCCAGATATACTTCTAAAACAAGGAAATTGTCTACATGTCATCCGGCGTGTAATTTGCCACATAATGTAGGCTACAATAATGTCACCTATTATTCATTTTCTATAGTTTTAAAGAAAAGTTGCCTATTCGAAATGTAGGCTAGGCCTCGATCAGTTGATCAATTGAGATTCTAGTCCAGACTATGAAAATGCGTAATAGCAATAGTATAAAGTACAACTGCTCACACCCATAGCGCGTGGATGGAGAATCACAAGGCCATCCAGTCCGCACGTGCACGCCGAATACGCGGCCTTCTGAGCACACGAGTGCGCGTTACGCGAGCATAGTCCATGGATATACACCTCCATTATGCTTTGTGAAGTAGTACTATATATGTGACAGTGGTAGGCCTGTACAGGACACTATTACATACGTTAATAATGCGCAATAGCACATTCCGTACACATTAGTTGTCATAGACATTGGTATGCTGTGTAAGTAAAGAGACTGCAGAATTATATATGAAATGTAAGGATTGCATTTTGCGGCATAAGATCAAAAAGCGAATTGGTTTTGCACAGCCAGGTTCTTGGTTGGTTTGGTTTTATAGGTCGTGCTACATCTGCTGACATTTTATCCATAAACGTGCGTGTTTTACTTTATGAAATTGCAAATAATGTAATGTGCACATCTCTCCCAAGCACTTAGCTGGATTGTGGGTTGTGCGTAATGTAGGTCTGACTCAGTTTTTGACGAGTATTGTTGAAGGCCTTGTCTAAAAATCGGTCTGCCTATTGGCTATATGTCTTTTAAAGAACTTTTGGAGATATAACCTGAGGAGTGTTCTACTTCTAGACTCGGGTACCTACCTAGCTCAGGTGCCTTTATACAGGTAGATTACATAACAACGCTCTCATGAATTTTAGCCTACTATCTTGGACCATGTAATGGTTTTATGTCGCCTCAACATCATATCTAGAGGGGCAGATGGAGGCTTGAGGTCTCGTACCTGTCTGTAACGGCCTACTAGAAAAAAGTAATATACTCACTTCAAACGAAACTGGGTTGTTGTAATTGTTGACTTAAACGGGACAGTTACCATAGGACTGCAGTTGGTTTGGAAAATAAGCCTTTCTTGTTTTTATTTTTTTCCAGGTTTCAATGGAGAGACATATAGGCGCAACAGAGCACGTGGCATAGGTAATATAAATACACCACACTCTCTTACAGTCTTAATAACTGTGCAGGTATGGCTTAGACATTGTTCACTTTAACTCAGTTCAATCACTTGCACAAAATCCAATGAAATGTTAGTGCATGATGCAGCCCATAGACATTTTAGTCAGCAAATGGAAGCGACATTGTGGGACGTGTTTTGCTAAAATCGTAGCTTTTTGTAATTGGTCCGAGCTATCCGGGATCCTTGTAACGTCCCTACCCGGTTGAAGTTGAAATGTAAAATGGTTAAGGTAAGGGATAAGGTTAGGGTAAGGTAATGGGATATGGTTATGGTTATGGTTATGGATATGGTTAAGGTTAGGGTTAGGGTTTAGGGTAGGGATGTCCCAAGGATCCTCGATAGAACTGACATTTTGTAATTAGATTAGCCTATATGATGTAAATTGATATTAATACTGTATCAATCAATCATAATTTCACAAGAGAATACAGAAATGAAATGTTATTTTAATGCTTATCTACACCTTTGTGTTCATACTTGTCAAGCTCGTCATTTTTCCGTAGCAGTGGACCCTGTTGGTATAATGACTCCACAAGGATCCAGTGTGCAGCCATAGGCTACAGTAGCCTAGGCCCTCTGCCAACAGATTGCATCGACCGCGCCAATTACATGTGATGAACATTTAGAAATGACCTCAGTTCGTGCCTCGTGCATAAGCATTGAGACCTGGGCAACAGCAATGTGGCAATAAATTACGGATCAGGTTGGATTGAATTATATCGATTCACGTCATATCTCAATGGCATACATTTATTACTTTATTATAAAGCTATAACTACTCTCTTTGTACCTAAAATAAATCTACAGAAAATAGGTGCGTTATGTATTGCTTCATCAAACATTTTCAATCTAGCCTATCCCTGTGCGCTTCAATTATTCCTAATCATCTATTTGAAGGACGTCACCAACGTCTTATCCAATGGCGAGGAGTGATTAGGTTTGTTTGAATGAATGAATGAATGAATGAATGAATGAATGAATGAATGAATGAATGAGTTATACCCCTTGAAAATTATGTGGTTGGCAAGATGCAGTAATAGACAGTTGAACCGGATCTCTCCCTGGCACGTTACTGCGCCATAGAGGCCTATCTGAATTTACCAAGGGGTAGGACTAGGTTAAACTGTTAAAACAAGAAGACAAAAGCAGTTATTTTTAACAAACTGATTGTATAATTGTATGATAGTTAATATACTTATCGGGGATTTTGATACGTTATAGTGGTGTTGAAATCCTGGCATTGAAGGATACTAAGAGACAAGGCCGCTGTCCACTGTTGTGGTGCTGAATCTGAGGTGAGCTTCGTTACAGTTGCGCAGTGTGAGTTCTTTGTAATCGCATCTGGCGCAATGTAGGCCTAATATAAAATATATTCTTTCTTACTTTCTTTCCTTAAATAATGTTGATCATTATTACTTGAAATAAAGTTGGTCAAATGCATTGACATTATCAGAAGAAATCGTCAACTATTTGGAATTTGCGCAGTATAATAATAACAATAATAATGATAATTGTAATAATAATATAGGTTAATAAAATAGACTAATAAAAACAACAACTTTCCAATTCCAACTCTCCACTGCAAAGGATGAAATACATTTCTTGAAAATAACACAAAATACATGTTTTTGATTGTTTTCAATATAATGTTGAGAATACCATGTTAATTATCATTGGTGGTAGTATTATGAGTATTTATATTATCTAATAACTTAGCAATAAAAACATATATGAAAAAATATCACAAAACTGTCTCACATACTTTGTACAGTATCACAAAAACAGTAAATTATTATTATTTTTTAGTTGGATTTCAAATATTAATCCTGTGACAGTATAATTCAAAATAATTTCATGCATTATAAATACAATCAAGTGATTGGCTGTGCCAAAAATAGCACAAATGAATCACTGAGATATATGTATTGATAACCCTTTATGCTTTTAAAATAAAGTCTTATTATTTAAACAAAGTTTATACAATATCCATGTCAGATATAATTTCAAATGATGTTGTAACATGCAAATTCTCTCGAAGACAAAATACGTAGAGATCAGAACATTTCTGTAACTGCATCAGTATTATGCTTTGATGGCATTTTGTCCTTGGCAGGATGAAATACCTTCCTGAGTGAATACTCACTTTTTCAGGAACGATAGTGGCATTCTTATTTCCAGCATGTGTGCATGCTTTTGTTTGGTTTGTATGTTTGTGTGTGTGCGTGCGTGCATGGGTGTATGTGCATGCACTGTATAGAATATGCATGTTTGTGAGTGCAGATGCTTTCAAAGAGCCTTGCTTTGTCCTTGTGTAGCATACTGTAGTAAGACATTATAAAGGTGGTCAGAAATCCTTATGGTGACTGGTAGATTATGAACAAAAACAGGATTGAAGACATTTTGAAGCTTGAATCCTTGTCCTAGCTGACAGTAAGGAGAGGCTGTGTTGTGTGTGAACAGGATGAGACTACAGGTACAGGTAGAGATGTGTACAGTAAAGGGGAGAATGTTCTCTGTCTTTCTCGCTCTCCCTCTATCTCTCTCCTGTCAGTCATTAGAACATGTATAGATGGGAGGAGCCTCGTTGTGGGGCTGGGCACAAAGAAAAGCGTTTAATTGGCCCTTGTGTCATGTGCCAAAAATGTGTGTACTCTGTGTGTGTGTGTGTGTGTGTAGGTTTGCACTTGTGTGTGTTTGTGCTTTTAATGCCGTATTCCGACCCCAACCTTGAACAAGCCCTCCCCAATTTACTGTGGAATCTCTGATAGATATGCAAACGCAAGAGACAAACCCTTCTCTCTGTATCTTACAGTAAAACAGCTTTAATTTAAAAAATACATTTTGGACATGGCGGGGGGCGGCGTTTGAAGCCATCACCCTCCTATGGAGCCAGTCCTTGTGAGAGACTGCCTCGCCATAGGGGTGGGCACAGGGGCAGGAGGGGTGGTCTGGGAAGACTGGCACCGTAACCAGTTTGGACTGGTACGCCAGCCTGTGTGTTTTGATCAAGCCTCACGCTGATTATTTGACCTTGAGGAGTCAAGGCTTTGGCTGCCACATTACCGGCTGGCCGTCCAATCAAAGGCTTTGTAAAAGCAGAACAGTGAGGGCAGATTGGCAGGGAAATGTTACAGTTAGTAAGTGGCTTTTTGGTGATGAGTACTTTAAGCAGAGGGTCAGGAGGTTCTGATATTATTGTGAACTGTTAAATACACATTTGTTTAAAGTTGATTCATAAAAAAATAATCAGCATTTCTTACATTTTAGGTACTGCATGAACGTGACCAGACCTCTCTATAGAACTGCTACAGTTTACTCACTGTGCACTTAAGGTTGAAAAAGGAAATTCAAGTCTTAATTTTTCTGATTTGTAATACTATTTTTTCCCCAAATATAGGTCAGAATCTGGCCTGTGCGTATCACCTGTGGCACAAGAGGATGGGTAGCCTTAGGGGTTGGTTGTTATCTTTGGTTATCTAGCTGTATGAGTGATATACATTCTTCATAAAGCTAGATAACCGAAAGTAACAAGAATCCCATTACGCTCCTGAAAGGCATCAAGACCCCCAACACATATCCCCCATACCGCACCACCCCATTCTACCATTCACAGCAAAACAAGCAAAGAAAATAACTGACATCATAGGACACAGAGCAGAAGAAAAAGTCAAGTAAGTCGTGTGACGTCATCCAATTGCACAGGTTTATGTGTGTATGTGTGTGTCTTTTTAACTCAGCTTGACAATTACAACTATCTTGTCTCTGTTATTGCCTCAAATATATCACAATTGCCTCTGAGAATTTTAGCCGCAGATTTGAGAGTTTGAATATTAGTTGAATTTCTTATAAATGTCCGTCTTTGAGTATTAGAATTTTTGAGGCATTGAGATTTTCACCTGAGCCGTATGGTTGGGAAAGCCTGATCTCTTTGAGATTGATCTGTAAAAATAATGAGCTATACACATAATGCCATACACATATTTCCTAATATTTGCACATGGCTGGTGGCATTGGTCCCTAGCAGCCCGGTTGGTCCAACAGGATCACTTGTAATCTAATAAGCCCCTGATCCCTCTGTGTGGGGCTGCATGCAGCGGCTTATCCTTACGATCACATGGCCAGCAGTGGTGGGCGGGTCCCAAAGAACCAACGCCAACCTGAATGGTGCTGACTGCGGACTTTGCCGAAGTGGTTAACAAGTTGGCCAGTCAGTAACCGCAAGTAACACTATCTTACTCTGTACTCGGCTGATGGGGTTTTAGTTAAGGCTGTTGGAAAACAGGTGAAATGAATAGAAAGTATGGTTGCTGATTATAGCCTCTAATGTCATATGTTATTTGGATTGTGGAAGTTTACATTGTACTTTTTAAGTTAATCCCATTATCATCTCCCCTGCCAGCACATATTCGAATGACAGATTTGTTTGAGGCCAGTTTTGTTAAGCTAGACGGTTGTTTATTTGTTTTATCCCCCTCTTTCTTTCATACGGGAAGATGTTTGATTTTGGTTTTGTTTGGGTGTTTGATTTGAGGTGTCAGTTGGCTTGGTTGTGAATGGGCCATGGCGAAGCCTCCATTGCGTGAGGTGCCACCATGTGGAAAGGCCTGATGGGTCTTGTTGAATGCCACTGTGTGGGGCTCTGTGGGGGAGTGGTCCGAGGGCAATCAACCAGAAACTGCCTCCAGTGAAAGAGCCATGAGAGAGGGAACAATCCGGGCCTCAGCCCATAGTGGGGAGTAATTGGTCAATCAGATCTTCACACCTTCAATCAGTCATCAAGGCAATGATGTTGATTTCTTTTCAACTAGAAAGAGAATCATGTCGAGTGAGGCCTCTAGTATGATTTTTCTGTCTTTTGGCAAAATCAGCCTTCCATAGCTTCAAGACATTAAAGGGACTTTGGAGAGTAAATTGTATACTCTTTCACCACTATGTTTGAAAAACACATTATTCATATGGTGATCAGTGGCCTAAACAGGGTTTCAATCACATGTACTCGGTTAAATTTATACATATGAATTCTGCTTTGATAACAAACACAATATTGACTCCGACAAGGCGCGTCGAACTAGACTGAAACTACTGTTGGAGCGTTTGTGTGGCAACAACACTCACAATGTCAATCTTAGCGGGTTGTGCAGCGGTCCCTGCCTGCTGCATTGCAGGTGCTGAGTGTGACATTTGAGCTCAGGGCTCAGCGAGGGAGTGAGAGAGACGAGGGCCTTGACAGGAAGTGACAGGCGGTGATGTCACCTCCTCCGGTGGCAGAGTGGTACCTTGCTCTTTGTCTGTTCTCCCTAGCTACTGTCATTACCAATGGAAGAATCCAGGGGAACTGGAACAAGGCCCCAACGACTATTCTTGGCTGTTATCTGTGGTTGTATAGCTAGCTATCTGTCTGCCGTTGTGGCTGTTAATGTGACAAATTGGCTTTTTACGAAGTGTTATGCAAGTAACATTTGGTTGATTGAGGACATTTATGGTTAGAGTTTTTAGCTAAGTTAGATTAGCTCTCTGATATCAGTTTGTGTTTCTTTTTCACACTCTGTGTGTGGCACACTCATATCAATAACAGTCCACACTAGGGACCCTAGAGTAGGGTTGCAAAATTCCAGAAACTTTCAATAGATTCCCTGGTTTTCCCGAAATCCTGGTTGGAGGATGCCCGGAATATGGAGGAAATAAGCAGGAAATCCAGAAACTTCCAATTAGGATTTCTGGAACACCAGGGAATTCATTGAATGTTCCTAGAATTTTGCAACCTTACCCCAGATGAAAGATGGCCGTTGCACTGCCTGCCTGAAAATGGCACAAAAACAGGAGTTCCACAAAACCTCTGGGCCTCTCCTGTAGCCCTGTGGAGGGAGGGAAAGAGAAAGGGGAGGAAAGAGAAAGGATGGAGGGAGGGAGAGGAGGAAGGAAGGGAGGCAGAGGGAGGGTTTGGTGGATTTGTCTTAGCTTTCAGGCACTAGGCAAGCAGATTTAGACTCCAAGTGTCAAGTAGAAAAACAGGCATTGTGGCCGGGCTCTTGCGGCCCCCCCACCAGTAGACTTTACAGTCAATAGAGCTAGTCCACTTGTCACAGGGAGACAATGGGCTCCTTTACCACCCTTTCAGCACCTCCGGGTCCTAGCAGCCAGACGGCTTTCTGAAAAAGGCCCAGTGATTCTTGCCCTTTTTTCTCTGCCTCTCTTTCTCTCAACGGAACACACCAACAGAGTTTGGAAAATGGCTTCACTGTTGGGCTGGTACAGAGGGGCAGACTTTGCCATTTCTAAAGCAGCCCCCGCCTCCCTGTCGCTCACAGAGAAGTGAATGTATTTCAGGCGTTTACAGAAGTCAATGGGCCCACCCAGACAAAGGAGATTAAGTTTAGTAACTTAGCAGTAACAGGTGTACTTTGACTTGATTCGGACCACACCGGAGGTGGGTGCTATTGTTGGACCCGTTATTCTGTTTCCTCCATGACAGTTTCGACTTGTGTGGAGATGAAGATGGGACTGATTTACGTCCTTTGACAATCTGCTTTATATGTTTCGTCTTGGAAGTTAGTGCTGGGAGTTTGTTTGGCCTAGCTGTCCAAGATCAGTCTCTTCTCATTTCTCGTTTTTTTTAAAATGCTTCTCAGTTTTGCTACAATTCATCATTGATTTGCCAAGAAGTCTCAGAAGGGAGACAGGAGTTATCTTTAGATCTCCCTCCACTGTTGCCCTAGGGAGCTAGTGAAGGGTAAACAATCCAAATAAAGAAATATCACAAGGATTACAGAACACTATACATTCTAGCATTTAGAACAGGACTGCCCAACCCTGTTCCTGGAGAGCTACCGTCCTGTAGGTTTTTGCTCCAACCCTAATCTAGCACACCTGATTCTAATAATTAGCAGGTTGATAAGATGAATCAGGTTAGTAACACCTGGGGTTGGAGCGAAAACCTACAGAAGGGTAGCTTTCCAGGAACAGGGTTGGGCAACCCTGATTTAGAACAATGTGCTCAACTGGTAATGCATTAACATAGGATGCATCTCTTGAAAAAAGCAAATACTTTTCTGTATATTTTGATAGTTAGGAAAAATAGCCTCTCAACAAACAGAGAAGGATGACGTTTTCAGAAGTTGGGCAAATATTGCACAAACTGAAACAAACTGTTTCAGTCTTGAAGAAAGCTTTTGGACAGAGCCTGACAGAGGCTCAGTCCACAGAAGGCCATTCTGGTGAAATGACTTGTCAGAACATCATGTGAAGGGGCTATTCAGACCGAAGCTGCTTTGGCAGCCATTGTCTTGTTCTCGCTCACACACCTACGAGTCCAGAGTAAGCACACAATTGCATTGTTCCCTGAGCTGTTAATATCAGAGGCTTCACAATGGAGCCCATTCGCCATATTTGCATATGGCACTTTTCCAACAAGGACTCGGAGCAGGCTTGAAAGCCGGCCCACTTTAGTGCCAATGGCAAAAAAATGTCAAGTGCCAATTAGGAGAGGTTTGCCACCATTCAGTGGTACCCCACCCCCTCTAACAGCCCCTCCCTTCCTCCTTGCCTACTCTCTCATACTCCAAGCCCCTTCCCTTCACCCCTGTCCCCACTCCCCTATTACAGCCTACAAAATAGTGTCTCCCTACTGGCACCCTGAAACAAATGCTGCCTCCTTCCTCTAGCAGCGAATGGAGGATCCTTTCTGCTGGCCTGAGAGTGAAAACAGACAGCAGCTCTCTCCTCCCCGATTAGTCTGTCTTCGTTGGTTCACCGAATGTTATACAGTATATAGGCTAGGCTGGTAGCTAGTTAGTAGATTCCAACCCAGATTAGTGGAGTTAGTGTGTAGCTCTTGGGCTGCTTGCATATGTTGCTTGACCAGAGAATGACATGGAAAAGCGCCACTACAATATGCTTGACTAGTTTGAGTTTATGCTAAAAGAATGTGAAGGCTAACATAATAGGTCCATCAACCTCTTCATCAACCTAGCATGTTGATACAATAGCTCCAGCAACCTCTTCATCAACCTAGCATGTTGATACAATAGCTCCAGCAACCTCTTCATCAACCTAGCATGTTGATACAATAGCTCCAGCAACCTCTTCATCAACCTAGCATGTTGACACTGTAGCATTGTTGTCTTTGCTATAATGAAGTTTCACAACATTTGGTCTCTTAACAGCAAACCATTTGTGACTCCAATAGTATATTCTGGACAACAATCCCCTTCTAGGTCACAGCTGTTCTCCCACTGCATTATATTATATTTTCACGTGATCATACAACCTTTCACATGTGAAATCATGTGGTTTTGGTACCACTTACATGTGGGGATATTTCACATGTGGATATTTTTCACGAGATTATAAAATTATATAGGTGATGCCCTGCAAACAAAACGTCACGCAGTCACAGTGTTTTCAATTTACATATTTGACATACCTTCACATTGTGTATGTTTATATATACAGTAATTATTATTCAACATGTCCTCAACTGGGATGTGAACTCACAACCTCTTGGTTCACGGCATTATGATTTTCCTGCTACACCACCATGTCTGTGTCAATAACGGATTTCACCTCTGTTCCTACACTTTGGACTTCAAAGTAAATCTCAGCTTGGTTAAAAATACACTCAATAAAAACTATTATATTTATCATAGTGATTCAGGAGTAATTAAATAATATGCCCCACCAACATTAGACAACTTTACAGAAAACCCTCAAATTGCTGAAATAAGTAAAGGAAATCAATGATGAGAGAATAGTCAGATTAACTGATAACTAAAATAGCAGTGCAGATGGCACTCTTTTGCTAATTGCAGAGATGCATTGTAGGTAATTAATCTGTAGAGGACTTCTGAGAATGTTACAGACTTTCTGACACAGCAGAAAGACAAGCGTACCCCAAATCTAGAGATTATGAGTTCAAATCCCAGGTGCGGCCATATTGAAAAGTCAGCACTAAGTGATCAAATTTAATCATATTGATTAAATATACTATTACACTATTTTAGCTGAACAGCGTACTGCTTACCTTAAAACTCCAATACCATTGAATTACTTCCCTTAGAAAAAAAACATGAAAAGAGACACGTGAGGTCAGTTGTTCACATGTGAAACCATATGTTCACATGTATTACATTTAGAGTTCACATGTTAACACCACCTTTTCACATGTGTGGAGAATAACCTGTTTTCACCTCATGTGAATTGCAGTAAAAGCAACATGTGAAATTTGCAGATTCACATGTGGAAAACTTTCAAAAACGTAAAAATGTTGCATCCCCATGTTGCCACATTTCTTTCACGAGATCATGTTTTCACTTGTGCTCAAATGTTTTAACATGTAGTTTCATGTTATCACATGTTGCTTTTACATGTTGTCATGTTATCACATGAACTTCACATAAGATCACGTGCTCACGTGAAATTCAAATCAAATCAAATGTTATTTGTCACATGCGCCGAATACAACAGGTGTAGACCTTACCGTGAAATGCTTACTTACGAGCCCTTAACCAACAATGCAGTTCAAGAAATAGAGTTAAGAAAATATTTACTAAATAAACTAAAGTAAAAAATAAAATAAAAAGTAACACAATAAAATAACAATAACGAGGCTATATACTGGGGCTACCGGTACCGAGTCAATGTGCAGGGGTACAGGTTAGTTGAGGTAATTTGTACATGTAGGTAGGGGTAAAGTGACTATGCATAGATAATAAACAGCGAGTAGCAGCAGTGTAAAAACAAAAAAGGCGGGGTGTCAATGTAAAAAGTCTGGGTGGCCATTTGATTAATTGTTCAGCAGTCTTATGGCTTGGGGGTAGAAGCTTTTAAGGAGCCTTTTGGACCTAGACTTGGCGCTTCGGTACCGCTTGCCGTGCGGTAGCAGAGAGAACGTTCTATGACTTGGGTGACTGGAGTTTTTGACAATTTTTTGGGCCTTCCTCTAATTAATGTATTTTTTACATAACGGAGCTCAAGTCCTTGTTGCATCCTTGAATGAAAGTGAAGACATTTATTGTGGAATGGCTGAAAAGCCTACGTTAGCTTGGAGCAATTTCCTTAGTTACTATTGCAGATGATGTGAGTCTGAACTTAACTTCATATGAAACTTGTATGATATCAAATATGATGTTAAAATACAGTGCAGTCAGAAAAAAGATAAGTCATCTTCATAATACAAAAGGTAATCTTGTTTGTCCAATTGGGGCCACCATTGTTCCTCCACATACCATTTACCTAACTTACCGCCTCCTGCCAATCAAAATAATTCCCCCCCTGTTCTTTTTCTCTTTCATTCTTTCATTCAATCTCTGTGTCTATTTCTTTTCTTCCCAGTCTTGATTCTCAGATGGTTGGATCTGATTTGCATGCATTTGCATAATGAAAGTCATTTGCATGCTCAGGGGCAGACTGTACCATGAGAAAAGACATGAAAAGGTGTGTGTGGGTGCGTGTGTATACGTACATATGCATGTATGTGTATCTCCGCTGGTTAAACCGCATACTCACATTTTATCTTTTACCCTATTCTTATTTTTTGTGCAGACTACCAACACCACCCGTGACAGAATTCTGGCAAAATGAGGCTGAAAAACAGGGAGAGGAAGGAGAGGTTGCTGTTGACTCTGCCTCCCTCTTCTCCCCCTCCTCCGCATCGCCTCTCCCCTCCTCCCCTCCCTCGCTTCATCCTCAGCTGCCTGCCCCATTCTCCTGTACCGCGAGACGCAGCCCACGCCACCATCTTAGGACGACGCATGCTGGCATGAAATGGAAGTGAGGACCAGAGAGAGCAGGTAACAACAACAGCCTTGCGCCCGCCATGCTGCATCACGCCTCCATAACACCACCACCACCACCATCACCCCATCCTTTCCTCCTCCTCCAGACCCTCCCTTCTCCCTCGCTCCCTCCCTCTGCCAGGATGGCCTTTAAGCACCTCAGATGTGTTTGCTAATTGCAGAAATCACGAGACGCGTTGATGGAGGGGGGAGGCAGGCTGGGGTTTTTGTGTGTGTGCTTGCATTAAATCACTCCTTGCTCTTAATGCATCTCTCAGGAGGCATTCAGTTGGCATCTGTGCTCTGAACAGCCCAGTTTTCTTCCCGTTTGGGAATTGTTGTGCCATCCTCTTCACACACATGCCCGACATGGCGGCGGCTGCCATTTTGGTAGAAATATGCAGGCCGTATTCCCTGGCCAGAATAACCGAGACCACATTTGGCATATTATATAAGATAGTTACACCCAGAGACTATTAACGAATATTAGCTAGGGCTTAATTATATCATCATCACTGTCCTTATTATCATTAGTAATCATAGAGACAGTACGCTTTTTGCAATATTTATACTTATCATTCCTTTTTTGTAATTAATTATCCAAATTTGCTGACATGTAAACATTTACGCCAATGACTGTTTAGTTAAAAATGCTAAAAGCAGTTCAGAGCATATCTTTAAAGGAGAAAACTGTGACGTCCATGAGTCAGTGTATGCTACTCAGAGATACAGCAGTACAACACCAACACAGAGAGAAAGGGACCAGGATAGAGTGAGTGTGGTTGAGAGACAGAGAGAGGGAGCGAGAGAGGCAGAGGCCGAATGAGAGTATGACAGCGAGGTCTCAGTAGCGGAAAGCTGTCTTTGTGTTGGTGGGTGAGTTTTTTGGGGAGCTGGTGCTGAGACAAGTCGTGTATTGTTCTCCTAAGCAAGCTTGTTGTAGCGCTCCTTTATTTCCGACTAGGGAGCTGCAAGTTAAAAAAACGCTTAATACCCAAAACACCAATTAGAGTCGGCTGGGCCCGATTAAATAAGGCAGCCGTTAAACAATGTGTGCCATTGTCCGTGCCACACGGAGAGAACTCCCTTTGTTTGTGTCTGCATACTGGAGGTCGAGACAGTGCTATCGCTAAGATACTGTACGGTGCCAGAGCATTGCTAATGGATAGGCTACAGAGTTACTACCCATGCATGTGGACGGAGAAACACTAGAGTGCTATTAAGTCTGTCTCGTCGCCAATCCCACCAAGGTATTCCACTACATGAGGTCTACAGAGACATTGCTGTTAGGACTAGATATAATTAATTTATTAAGGATATTAAAATAAACGATCGAAGCTGATTAAGCCAAATGTGGAGAGAGAAGAAAATCCTAACAAAACCACAACATTCCAATTGGAGCTTCATCGGACCATTAGCTGGTAGCAGTTTTTAATTAAAGTTGTTTTGTCTAAGTTTCTATGTTGGGGAGCCAGTCTAACAAAACATTGCATGAGAACCTTAGTAGTAACAGTGTCTAATCTAATGCAAACCCACTAATCACAGGCAGTCTCTGTAAACAGGTGGTAGATTGAGCAGGGGCCAGGGCCATTCTCAATTTACTGTGTAAATTATGCAGAGCCCAAAACAATACAAAACAGTAGACAGTGCAGTGGCTGGCGTTGGGTAATGAGATGATGTGTGGCCTGTGCGGCCTGAGAGCGAGGCGAGTCTGAATGTGCGCGTCTGAATGTGTGGGTCTGGAGGGCTGGAGCTTGGGCAGTGAGCAGACACTGTCCCGTCTGCACACACCCCTCCTGCCTAGACTAGGGGGTTGGGGGAGGCAGCTGGGGCCTGGGGCACCCTCCCCCACAGCTCCAGCGAAGGCACCAGTCTTGGGAACTTCTGTGGCAGGCAGAGGTCCCCCCAATATTGGCACGTAGGGGCCCCCTAAAGTCTGGCTGTGTCTGTGGTTCCCCCTCACCCCCTCCCTCCTTTCTCCCCACAGCCCCCCAACCCCACACCTCCCTCCCCATTCCCTGCCTCTCTCCCCAATGTGACGCTGGGGGCCTGGGAAGGACTTGAAGTTCACGGCCAGACCTCCTATTGAGCTGACAGGCTGACTGTTTGCTCAATTCGACTCCCTATTCAAGACTGAGCTAGAGGGGGAGTTTAAGGGGTGTACGGTGGGGGTGTTGGTGGGGGGGACACCATAGCGCTGTGACTATTCATTCAGAGGGAGAGACAAGTGAATGGAGAGAGAGGAAAGGCCAGGAAAAAGATAAAGGGTAGAAGGGAGGGGAGAATAGATGTGGTGCATAAATAAGAGTGAGGATTCCGTGCCCAAAGTTTGCTCTGAGCAGTGTGTGCCCCCTCTCACACTCCCTTAGACTCTTAATTACCAGCGTCCTCCACTCTACTCTCTCTCCCTCCCACCCTCTCACAATCATTCTCATCATCCTCTCTGTCCCCCTGTCCCCCTGGTTTTATTGGCCCACATGCTGGGGTTGTAAATTTACCATTAACTAGTTCATTCACTGTAGGCCACTCAACAAAAACAAGACCATGATTCCCAATAACTCAAACCGACACCAATACTCTAAACCCCTTTTGTGACACCATTTCTGTCTCATTTTGTGTTTCATTGGAAATGTCCTTCCTTTACTTGTAGTTAGCCCATTGACATACAGTACAGATTAAATTGCTTTCGAGATGCTAGCTGGCATGGCTAACATGATTCTGGGTAATAGCTAATATGGCTAACATGATTCTAGCTAATAGCTAATATGGCTAACATGACGCTAGCTAGTTAGCATGCTGGATCTACCATTATAGTTTTGAACCCAGACAACCACCAACATTATGGCTGGTTCTCTATGTACTCTATGACCCTTGGGTAAGATTTTAAGTTGCTCGTCTGAGTGGCTCTAAAATAAAAGGGCCCCCAGCTCTCAGAAGTCCCTCAGTCTCAGCTCCTACAGCTTAGAGTATGTCACATGCTTCTTCTTTGCATTATGGCCCGTAGCGTACCAGGCTCCCGGCAGTGCCTTTCAACTTCACCCTCAATCCCCTTGGCTAGCTGGCAGTCTGCGCCCGGCACACAGAGCCGGGCTTAACTCAGCTGCAACCAGACCAGGCGCATCTAAGGTCACTTGTCAGAAACTCCCTGACGGTTTTTGCTATATGAAAGAGACTGGCCGTTCACTCGAAAATATTTTAACACATAATGTACTGGCTTTATTGTGAGTTTGTTTTTATTTACGGTGGTATTTTAACCAGTGGTTGGAACCGGTTCAGGGAACAGAACCGAAAACCAGAAAATAACAAAATATGTCAAGGAACGGAAACAGAACTGGGAACGAAAGTGTTCCGGAACAGAACCGTTATTTTCAAATCTTGAGAACTGGTTAACAATGTTAATTTTTGTTCCTAAAATATTAATAATGTCTAGTATATAATTCTGCAATTAGGTGAAGTTATGATGCTAGTAATAGCCTATACACACTCCCAATTCATGTCATGATGCTCAGCGCTTCAAACCATGCTCCCTCCATGTCCACCCCTTTCTCTCGCTCTCTCCCCACCCGTGAAATTTTGGTCACATCATCTCTGACCAATTAAACATGTAAACAACTAGCCTACCCGTTCCATAGCAAGATGCTCTATCCGTGCTAATTGGTGAGGTAAAATAATGAGCTAAAAGTAAAAACCATATTGATTTCACAGGTTAAAAAAGGAAACACTAACTATATGAAACACTACTTTATTTTGTTCAACCGTTTCAGAATTGTATTATGCCGTCCGGAACAAAAAATATAGGGGTTCTGTTCGGAACGATTGGAAAATAATTTCGGTTCCAACCCCTGCTTCTAACATACTATCCTTTTTTCCCTCCAGGCAAATAATGGTCCAGAACACTGAAAGAGGGCAGAAAAAACAGCAAGCAGTAATCCATTGGGAGAAGAGAAGTTGCCCACAAACTACCAACCCATCCCTAGTATTTGCCATGGAACAGGCCCATTACAACAATGTTCGTCCACTACACTCCAACCTCTGATGTGTGGTTGGACAGCTGGCCTGGGTTTTGTTATCCAACAAGGGCCAATCTGGATTGGTTTTGTTTCCTTTCTTAAGCCAATAAGACAGTGGGGTGGTGGCGTGGAAAACAAGAGCAAATATCTCAGGATCCAAGATGAACAGAGAAGCACTGATTCTTGGATACACTGTGCTATGAATGAGAGACATTACATGTGCTGTGTACCTATTTGCTTGCAGCCTCAATAACATCTACACTGAGTATACAAAACATTAAGAACACCTGCTCTTTCCATGACATAGACTGACCAGGTGAATCCAGGTGAAAGCTATGATCCCTTATTGATGTCACTTGTTAAATCCACTTCAATCAGTGTAGATGAAGGGGAGGAGACAGGTTAAAGAAGGATTTTTAAGCCTTGAGACAATTGAGACATGGATTGTGAGTGTGCCATTCAGAGGGTGAATGGGCAAGACAAAAAAATATAAGTGCCTTTGAACAGGGTATGGTAGTAGGTGCCAGGCACACCGGTTTGTGTCAAGAACTGCAACACTGCTGGGTTTTTCACGCTCAACAGTTTCCCGTGTGTATCAAGAATGGTCCACCACCCAAAGGACATCCAGCCAACTTGACACAACTGCGGGAAGTATTGGAGTTAACATAGGCCAGCATCCCTGTGGAACGCTTTTCGACACCTTGTAGAGTCCATGCCCCGACGAATTAAGGCGGCAACTCAATATTAGGAAGGTGTCCTTAATGTTTTGTACACTCAGTATATGTTACATGTGAGGAAATGCTCCTTACAATAAAGATTCTTAGGTGCAAACATTTATATAATAGCATAGAGCACTTTACTGCTACTACTACTACACTAATACTACTTTTAATTTAAAGTAAATAACAATGTATGAAGAGTCCATGGTGTTGCATGGGAATGTTGTATAACAAGCTGTTTAACTAACATATGCCTACCTAGATCATAATAGTTTGAATTTTAGCCCATTTTTGTGTTTATATTTTATTGTTTACTAGTTGCTATGACTGACAGACACATGAATGTGAGACCCACGGCAGCAGTGAAGAATACTGCACTGCGATTGGACGGCTCCGTGTGTCATATGACACACAGGCGAATGGGAGAGCTGTTGTCTTTATACTCTATGCAACTGTTTTTGGCCTGCTACCAAATATATTGGGCAAGCCGTCAACTGGATTATTTTTGGGTGTACAATCTCATGAAATATTAGGCTGTTTGTTCAGTTTTCTCTCTCCATACAGGCTGTTGTGTGTGTGTGTGTGTGTGAGAGAGAGAGAGAGAGAACGAGAGAGAGAGAGAGAGAGAGAGAGAGAGAGAGAGAGAGAGAGAAAGTTAGAGAGACATTACAGATGAACATAACACATTTTATTTATTGAAAGAAATTGTGGAGAGACATTTTAGTTTTCATTTTTCAATAACAGAGTTGAATATGCTGGCCCTAAACCTCTGCCAACGCAAATCAGTGTAGGAATTACACATCTAATATTCTTGATGGCAGAACTCTGTTTGATTGGCAGTGCGGGTTATAGGGAGTAAGCTAGGCTCAGGACTGCACAGACAGAACATTCTAAACCACTAAAGCTTTCCAAGTAGGCTTTGAATGCAGTAGCCTGGCTTTCCCTAGCAAACCACGTCAGCGTAATACAAGGTACTTTAGAGTAACACATGATAAATACAGAGAATTCAAAGGCTTCCTTAATTTCCTGTCCTTGACATTATCGCACACACACACAAAATACACATGCGAGCAAATGCAATAATGCAATCACTATCATAAACTAGTTTGTTTTATATTAATTGTTGGGAAGTGGCACATTTTTATTCCAACTGATAATCTATGCAAATCTTTTAAATATTACTTTTAACAATCAATTCGGCGCTTGTGCAATTGAGTTGAAGGAGACTATCTTGGTCTGATTTTGTAAATGTATTCTTCTGATAATCTTGAGCATCACAATGCTATAGTATTACTTATTTACCTGGATAAGCTTGAATATTTTTTTCCCCTATCTAAAAGTCACTTCGGGATGACTAAAACCAGTCTACTCGCATACAATCAACAAATTGTGGTTGCTGAAATTATTCAATAATTTTATGTTTCTTGTTTTGTTTTGCACCGAGATCAAATGTCTACTCAGATATTTTTAAGCAACCAATCTTTTTTGTGTTATGCAATCCAATGTGTATTATGTAATGCTAGATTGCACTGAATGAACCACATGTGCCTTTGTATGAAAACAAAAACTGTGTCCTGTCATGGATTAGTAATAAAAGTTTACATTGAAAACAAACAGAAAACACCCGTTTAATTCTATTTATGTCTATCTTCATTAATCTATTGGCATGTAAGAAAGAGCAGGTGGAAGACCAAATAAAATCACTGACAGTATATCACAAGAGAGACTAGCTATACTTTGAAGCGGTTAGCAGATTTACTGATAACTCAGTGCCAGGACTGGAAAATTCTATTGCCAAATTCCACAGGATTAAGGATCTTATACATTAGTGTTGAGCTACTTGAGATCACAATAATCATCATAATAATTGTGATAAAATCTTTAAACAATTCAATGCATGGTTGAGATGGATTTTTTTGTAAATGCAATCCACAATTGTTCTCCAGATGCCATTTTTTCAGATTTTACTTCACACAAAGAACACAAGGACCCAAGGGCACACCCAAAAAACCCTCAACACACACACACACACACACACACAACCCTACTCAGGTGTGTAGTCTGTGTACTGCATGTCACAGTGTACAGTCCCCCTGAGATGACTGACACCACATATGGCAAATGTGCCAACACCGGCATAGGGGCCCTCACAAGTCACTACCATTGTTATGTAAAATAGTCTGTTGACGCTAGTATATAGGACTGTATATATACTGTCAAACAAATGAAATGCAACCATAACAGCATAGGTTTATCACACAGTTGTTTTCATTGAATCTTTGTGCAACTCTACTGTTTTGTGTAGCCATGGCCAGCATAAACCGAGTGGCTGTACAAACAAATCCACTCCATGCAAATATTATAGTGCCCTTATTAACCGGGCCAGGTTGCAAATGCATTATGTTCCAGGAGTTAACATCCAGTCTTTTGTGACATCTCCCCTCGTCTCCCATGTTTCTTGGCTGTGTCATGGTCCTCATAATCTAATTCGCAGTTTTTTGTCAACCTGCCAAGAGACAAGTTGCATTAGCTGAGCGCTATAGGCTTTAATGAACTGAGCGGTGATGTTAAGCACATTTGAGCAACGCTAGCTACACAACGGCTCTGTTGTCGGACTGATGGTGAATTATGGTCTGAGCTAGCTGCTGCTTGGACTCACAGGTTGGTCAGGGTCAGGTCCAGGGTAAAGTCACCCAGCCTGTCTGTGAAACGCTCCTGCTACTTGCCAAGATACTCCCGGCTTCTTTTGCAGCCCTGTCATCCATTGGCATCACGTCAACAAGGGGGAGCCATGGAAAATACAGAAAGAAATCAATGTTCTATGATCATATGGGCTACAAATCGTATTGGCTCTGTGGGCTTTGTTACTTCATGTCTCTTAATTTGACGATGCTGAATGTTGATTTACAATACTTGAGGTCACTTGCCATTTTATCTCCTGATAATGCGAATGCTTCAAACAAAGGATTAGCATGAGCAAATAAGGAGTCGCTATAGTTAACATTTAGAGGGTGTAGCCTTCTTTCGGGAGAATCATGCGTTAGCTACATCTAACATGGAGCATTCCAAGATGGCGGCAATGGTTTGTCAACATAGCTTTAACCTGATACGTAAAATGGAAGATTCACATTTCTGACCATAGCTGTTTGATGGACAGTGGCACCAGGGACAGTGCCAAGGGAGTACAGAGAGGAAAATGGCGGGTTTTGGTAGTTGTCCAAGGGGCATGGACTCGGGTGCTGCTCCTTTCATAGGTTCCTCAGCATCATCATTAGCATGCAGGAATGTGCCCCTAGGAGTCCATTCTGTGTAGTTTTGGAGGGAAACATGTTCTCAACCCATCGCTATGGACCGAGGATGCGTGTCCTCGGATCCAACTGTGGTCAGTGCCAAGCATAAGCAGTCACCCTGTTCAAATCATTTTTACCTCTTTAAGCGGTTGTTTGTCCATAGTTTGCTGCTTTTTTCCCTAAACATCTTTGCACTAACATCTTTCCCTAAAAATGTTTGCACTAACATCTTTCATTGCATGGCCATTCTATGCAGTGAGTAAGAAGACAGTGGCCAGAGGTGCATGCAAAAAAAAGACAAAGAAAAATATCTCATCACCATAAAAATGTTATCAGCAGGAAAATGTAATAAAGTAACAAAAGACTGTTCTGAAATATCAATGGATCAAGTGAAAAGCAAGGATTACTGATCAATTGTGGCCACTGTCTTTGTTTTTTTGGGTGCATCAAGTGAATCCTGTCCTGGAATGTCAACCAGTTTGGCCAGAGCTGGCGAATGGAGGCAGTAAGCAATGTGAGTAATGTCTTCTCTTTCACAGCCCTCCCAACCCCCTGCATCCTCCTCAACCGCCAAAACGTCCCTCCAAACTTTATGTTGATGTCATTCATATGCAAAAGAGGCGTGCTTTCGGTGAGTGAGTGAATGAGTGAGTGTGTATGTGCACATGTTACTCGAGTGGTTGATTCCATTACTTGAAGGACCATTACACTTGCCTGTCAATAACCAAAAGACCTGAGAAAAATGTGTAGATCTAAATCACCCTCCTCCCACCATCCCCCACATCCACTTAGTCATCCTCACTATCAAGTTATTTTGGAGCAAGCCTTATTTGGATCCTCTTAAAATATCACTTATCATTTGTTCTTGAGCAATCTTATACATGAACGCTCTCAAAGCTCTCAACAGAACGCATAGGATTGTTGAGGCTAACTAAGTATGGCCTACTAAAACTATTTAACAAGAGGGATCTAGTTTCCTTCTGTCCTTAATTATGACAATAGCATTTGTAAAGTGAATTGGTGGGAGGCCAAATGCAATCAAGGAAACTCAAATGGTTGGTTTTACAATCTCGTAATATTAAACGGCATTCGGCCATGTTTGCTGAGTTCTAGCACTCAACTTTTAATTGGTATGGTTGAGGGGAAGTTCAAACATCACTGAGGGGTTAGGTTAACTCAGTAACTATCACAAATCAACATTGCTGTTGTTGAAAGGGTCTTGACGGTCTTGATCTCTCCTTGATTGACAGAAGTCCTATCATCTTTCTTTGGTTTCAACCTACAGCAACTGTGCATCCACTCCAATCACAGCTTCTCTTTAACGTAGCATATTTTTGGGTTAGATGTTGAAACCATAAAGTAAGTTAATTATGGAGAATTATATTAAACAGTGCTGATTGGATTTGATTTCTATTTGAATACCAATCAATCCTATTAGATAATGGATCAAATCTGACACAGTGTCTTATCATGGGAAGGCAGAAAGCTAGTGGAGCTTCTCCCTTAATCCCTCAAAAACAAAAGAATAAATCTAAGATCCAGTGTGTGGGAATAGAACCCTTGGGTCAAATTAGCATTAAAAAAAAAGAAAACACAGTGGCGTTGGAGGGGACCAGAAGGGTGTCCCGAAAGCAGCCGTGGAAGGTCTGAGGAAGGCCCCACTAATATGCGGAGGAGGCTAGAGAAGAGAGGGGATGGGCGGTGCAAAGAGAGGCGTGAAGAGTTAATGCAGACAGTTCAACAAAGGCATCCACCACCATCGGGCAGAGAGGAGCACGGGAAAAGAGCTGGGGTCAAGGGGCACTCAGGGGGGTTCAAGTTCAAGGCGACAGTCACTGTCTGCATTTTAACTGCCGTACCACACCCACCCAGTTCTTCTACTCCCATTGGTACCCCCATTCTCTCCTCTTCCCAAGATTAAATCTGAGGCCAAACACAAATTTCCTTTTGTCTCACTACTGCCCTATCGGCAAAATAAAGGTGGAAGTAAAACAATGCCTTGTTTAAGGATTCGTCTGGGTGACTCTTATGGTAATGTATGTGATTTTGAACTTCTAGTAGCTTCCGTGGGAGAGTGGGAAGGGGCTTATTGTGCATTTTGGTAAGGTGGGTGGTATTTTACTGGCAAGAAAAGGAAATGTTCAGTGACTTATGCATGATATGTGTTTACGAGTCAGAGGTTATACCATTACACTCTATAAGGGAAGGGTCTTCATAGAGCTGATGGTTGTTGTGGTAACCCGCACTCTTATCCTGATTTGGTTGTTCATTTTGAGAGGCTAAGTAATTGTGTAAAGCTATGCAACACAGGCAGATCTTTACCACAGCTAGTTACACAGCAACATAGTGGCCATTTTGAAGCAGACACATTTTTTGAAAATAAAAGGAATCTAGATATACAAAGCAGTAAATCAAACAGTAAGATAATGTCATAGGATAGTAACATAGCTTATTTAATCGTTTTATTGTTGAAATTTGCATAAAATATTTTACCATTATTTTTCCACAATGTTTCCATAGAGGCAATGCCCCACTGAATGACAGACAATAGTCTTTATGGGACTCTACATTAGGCTCAGTTAATCCTCTATGACATTACATCAATACTGACTAATCTTGACCAGGGCAGAAGTTCAAGTCCATTTAATGAACTGGAACCCCATGTGTGCTTTCATATGGTGTCGCCTCCATTGAGAAAGAGCATATGTTTGTTTGCTTGTGACCAGACTGGGGTTATGGGGCACCCTGACCACCACCAATCCATAAAGAGAATATAATCACTGTCCCCTTGTCACCTCCTAACCCGGGGCTACAATGGAAGGTCAATTGAGCGGAACTTTGCTTACCCTAGTCTTTGTGTTTGTCTCAAACACCCATTCGCACCGCAAGGTGTCCACAAGCTGACCCCCTAACCCCATGGCTCACTGGCCGCACATTAACGAATCAGGGCTGGCCGTCACCCCACCACCCAACCCTGTGTGGTCCCCAAGGAGAGAGAAGTGTGTTGTTGTGGAGAAATTTTTAACTATTTCTAAGGATTAAACAATGACAGTGTCCAAGTATTATATATACAGTGCCTTCAGAAAGTATTCCTACCCCTCAACTTATTCAACATTTAGTTGTGTTACAGCCTGAATTAAAAATGAATATAAATATATATATAATCTCACCAATCTACACACAATGCCCCAATAATGACAAAGTGAAAACGTTTTTAGAACATTTTGCAAATTTATTGAAAATGAAATACAGAAATATCTATTCACACCCCAATATATGTTAGAATCACATTTGGCAGTGGTTACAGCTGTGAGTCCTTCTGGGTACGTCTCTAAGAGCTTTGCACACCTGGATTGTACAATGTTTGCACATTATTATGTTTACATTTCTTCAAGCTCTGTCAAGTTGGTTGTTGATCATTGCTAAACAGTCACCCATAGGAAAAATGTGCTGCTCAATAAGGTATTTTTATGATCTCCTGAGATGAATTGGATCTTCTCAATTTTGAATCATGTAGTTCTCCTTAATGTCTGACTTCTTTCTACTAAAGGCCCCTAGGATAATTAAAAAGATGTAAAAGAGAAGCTATTGTTTGAGACATATGATAGATTGAGAGTGTAAATTTGAGATATATTTGAGATGTACTGCGAATTAAAGGAGAGCTTATTTTCATATCCTCAAGAGCTAAATCTGAGCAATAGGATAAACAATTGAGATTCATAGTAATAATTGAACTGCATTCAACTGAAATGTGTTTTTTGCATTTAACCCAACCCCTCTGAATCAGAAAGGTGCGGGGGTCTGCATTAATCGACATCATCGGCATCCGGGGTGCAGTTGTTTGGGGTTAACTGCCTTGCTCAGAGGAAGAATGACAGATTTTTACCTTGTCGGCTCGGGATTTAATCAAGCAACCTTTCGGTTATTGGCCCAATGCGCCTACCCGCTAGGCTACCTGCTCTAAGACAATTGAGAGAACTCATATTTTGATCATACTGAAGTAGATCCTAGATTATATATGGTGATACTTGTATATGATAAGTGAAGCATGTTTGAGATGGATTCTAATTACTTGGAGTCAGATGGAGATTTCATTGAGATCTTGTTCTTCTTTTCTTTCTTGCATGAATTGAGAGAGTTGAAAGGAAACACATTTAAGAGAATTTAGAGAACTCATACATTGATCAATGTCATGGTTATTTCTCAGAAGCAAAAATTGAGATATTTGAGAAAATACTCTAAATCTCTCTTTGGTGTTGAATAGTACTCAGTTTTGTCTAGGAGACATAAAGGTGATAAGAAAATAGATCTGATCCTTGATTTTCCTTTCCTATGGGCATTTTCAAGTCTTGCCATAGATCTTCAAGCCAATTTAAGTCACAAATGTAACTACGCTACTCAGGAACATTCAATGTCATCTTGGTAAGCAACTCCAGTGTATATTTGGCATTGTGTTTAAGGTTATTGTCATGCTGAAAGGTTTTCCTCTAGGATTTTGCCTGTGCTTAGCTCTAATCCGTTTACTTTTATCCTAAAATACTCCCTAGTCCTTGCCGATGACAAGCATACCCATAACCATGCTTGAAAATATGAAGAGGGGTCCTCAGTGATGTGTTGTGTTGGATTGGCCGCAAACATAACACTTTCTATTCAAGACATAAAGTTAATTTCTTTGTCACAATTTTTGTAGTTTTACTTTAGTGCCTTATACAGTGAGGGAAAAAAGTATTTGATCCCCTGCTGATTTTGTACGTTTGCCCACTGACAAAGAAATGATCAGTCTATAATTTTAATGGTAGGTTTATTTGAACAATGAGAGACAGAATAACAACAAAAAAATCCAGAAAAACACGTCATAAATGTTATAAATTGATTTGCATTTTAATGAGGGAAAGAAGTATTTGACCCCCTCTCAATCAGAAAGATTTCTGGCTCCCAGGTGTCTTTTATACAGGTAACGAGCTGAGATCAGGAGCACACTCTTAAAGGGAGTGCTCCTAATCTCAGCTTGTTACCTGTATAAAAGACACCTGTCCACAGAAGCAATCAATCAATCAGATTCCAAACTCTCCACCATGGCCAAGACCAAAGAGCTCTCCAATGATGTCAGGGACAAGATTGTAGACCTACACAAGGCTGGAATGGGCTACAAGACCATCGCCAAGCAGCTTGGTGAGAAGGTGACAACAGTTGGTGCGATTATTCGCAAATGGTAGAAACACAAAAGACCTGTCAATCTCCCTCGGCCTGGGGCTCCATGCAAGATCTCACCTCGTGGAGTTGCAATGATCATGAGAACGGTGAGGAATCAGCCCAGAACTACACGGGAGGGTCTTGTCAATGATCTCAAGGCAGCTGGGACCATAGTCACCAAGAAAACAATTGGTAACACACTATGCCATGAAGGACTGAAATCCTGCAGCGCCCGCAAGGTCCCCCTGCTCAAGAAAGCACATATACAGGCTCGTCTGAAGTTTGCCAATGAACATCTGAATGATTCAGAGGAGAAATGGGTGAAAGTGTTGTGGTCAGATGAGACCAAAATCGAGCTCTTTGGCATCAACTCAACTCGCCGTGTTTGGAGGAGGAGGATTGCTGCCTATGACCCCAAGAACACCATCCCCACCGTCAAACATGGAGGTGGAATCATTATGCTTTGGGGGTGTTTTTCTGCTAAGGGGACAGGACAACTTCACCGCATCAAAGGGACGATGGACGGCGCCATGTACCGTCAAATCTTGGGTGAGAACCTCCTTTCCTCAGCCAGGGCATTGAAAATGGGTCGTGGATGGGTATTCCAGCATGACAATGACCCAAAACACACGGCCAAGGCAACTAAGGAGTGGCTCAAGAAGAAGCACATTAAGGTCATGGAGTGGCCTAGCCAGTCTCCAGACCTTAATCCCATAGAAAATCTGTGGAGGGAGCTGAAGGTTTGAGTTGCCAAACGTCAGCCTCGAAACCTTAATGACTTGGAGAAGATCTGCAAAGAGGTGTGGGACAAAATCCCTCCTGAGATGTGTGCAAACCTGGTGGCCAACTACAAGAAACGTCTGACCTCTGTGATTGCCAACAAGGGTTTTTCCACCAAGTACTAAGTCATGTTTTGCAGAGGGGTCAAATACCTTTTGTTGTTATTCTGTCTCTCACTGTTCAAATAAACCTACCATTAAAATTATAGACTGATCATGTCTTTGTCAGTGGGCAAACGTACAAAATCAGCAGGGGATCAAATACTTTTTCCCTCACTGTATGTGCAATATTCTGTACAATCTTCCTTCTTTTCACTCTGTCATTTAGGTTAGTATTGTGGAGTAACTACAGTGTTTTGATCCATCCTCAGTTTTCTCCTATCACAGCAATTAAACTCTGTAACGTCACCATTGGCCTCATGGTGAAATCCCTGAGTAGTTTTCTTCAAGGGTTGAATGGCGGAACCCGGTTACTGAGATTTACCTTACCACCCAAAACCACTCAATCTTCCCTGGATAAATAACTGCGAGAAACAGGTACATTATAATAAATTATTTATATGAACAGCATGGCGTGAAATGGAACTGTTAAATTATATGCAAAGTCTAAATTTGGCTTCTCTACGGCCTCTGCATGATGAATCAACGCTCAGGGTGGGGACAGACAGCCCATCTCAGTATGGAGCACAGTTCACAATGCATGTAGAACTATCATCTCATCATGGTAACTTTATTTTCTTGTGACAGGTAGGCCTACTGTGATGAGGTGATTTTGAAGGAGACAGGCGCAGGAGGGTAAATCACAGAATAACAGGATTTATTCTGAACCACAGAGTTACGCAGTAATGCGTAAAAACACTCCAGTGCGCAAAACAGGCGCACTTGAAAATACAAGGCACACAGGGAATATTCCCGGCAATACAAAATACACGGAGCTCCACCGAGCTTCTCTCTCATCCACAATAAACAATCACACACAAAGACAACGGGGCAGAGGGAACAATTATACAGGTACTGATGAGGGGATATGAACCAGGTGTGTGTAATAAACAAGACAAAACAAATGGAATGATGAGATGAGGAGTGGCAGTGGCTAGAAGGCCGGTGACGACGAACGCCGAAGCCTGCCCGAACAAGGAGAGGAGGCAGCCCCGGAGGAAGTCGTGACAGTACCCCCTCCTTGACGCGCAGCTCCAGCAGCGCGCCGACACAGGCCTCTGGGACGACTAGGAGGACGCAGAGCAGGGCGAGCTGGATGGTGATGGTGGAAATCCTGCAACAGGGAGGGATCGAGGTTATCCCTCACCTGGACCCAGCACCGTTCCTCCGGACCGTACCCCTCCCACTCCACAAGGTACTGAAGGCCCCCCACCCGACGCCTCGAATCCAGGATGGAACGGACAGAGTACGCCGGGGCCCCCTCGATGTCCAGAGGGGGCGGAGGGACCTCCCGCACCTCAGACTCCTGGAGCAGACCAACCACCACCGGCCTGAGGAAAGACACATGGAGCGAGGGGTTAATGCGGTAATCTGGAGGGAGTAGTAACCTATAAGTAACCTTGTTTATTCTCCTCAGGACTTTGAATGGCCCCACAAACCGCGGGCTCAGCTTCCGGCAGAGCAGGCGGAGGGGCAGAGCCAGACCCGATCACCCGGTACAAAGACCGGGGCCTCACTACGGTGGCGGTCAGCTTTGGCCTTCTGGCAACGCACAGCATATTGGAGGTGGACGTGAGCAGCGTTCCACGTCTCCTCCATGTGCCGAAACCAGTCATCCACCGCAGGAGCCTCGGTCTGGCTCTGATGCCACGGTGCCAGAACCGGCTGATAACCTAAAACACATTGAAATGGCGTTAGGTTAGTGGAGGAGTGGCGGAGAGAGTTCTGGGCATATTTGGCCCATGGCAAGAACACCGACCACTCCCCCGGCCGGTCCTGGCAGTAGGAATGCAGGAACCTACCCACATCCTGATTAACCCGTTCCACCTGCCCATTAGACTTGGGGTGAAAACCAGAGGTCAGGCTGACCGAGACCCCCAGACATTCCATGAACGCCTTCCAGACCCTGGATGTGAACTGGGGACCCTGGTCAGACACTATGTCCTCTGGCACCCCGTAGTGCTGGAAGACATGTGTAAACAGGGCCTCTGCAGTCTGTAGGGCTGTGGGGAGACCGGGCAGAGGAAAGAGGCGGCAGGCTTTGGAAAAGCGGTCCACAATGACCAGGATGGTGGTGTTACCTTGAGAGAGGGGAAGATCAGTAAGGAAGTCAATACACAAGTGGGACCATGGCCATTGTGGAACTGGTGAGGGCTGTAACTTACCCGCTGGGAGGTGCCTAGGTGCCTTACTCTGGGCGCACACCGTGCAGGAGGAGACATACACCCTCACGTCCTTAGCCAAGGTAGGCCACCAGTACTTTCCACTCTGGCAGCGCACTGTACGACCGATACCTGGGTGACCAGAGGAGGGGGACGTGTGTGCCCAACAGATCTGAAGGTCACGGACAAGAGAAGGCACGTACCCGGGATGTAAGATAGTGTAAAATCAAACCGGGTGAAGAATAGGGCCCACCTGGCCTGGCGAGGGTTCAGCCTCCTCACTGCCCGGATGTACTCCAGGTTACGGTGGTCTGTCCAGACGAGGAATGGGTGTTTCGCCCCCTCGAGCCAGTGCCTCCACACGGTCAGGGCTCGGACAACAACCAACAGCTCCCGCTCACCAATGTCGTAGTTGGAGAAGAAGGCACAGGGGGCGGAGCTTGGGTGGCGTGCCCGAGCGTTGAGATAGGACAGCGCCTATCCCTACCTCGGACGCATCCACCTCCACTACGAACGGTAGTGATGGATCGGGATGGGCCAGTACTGGGGCTGAGGTGAACAGAACCCTCAGGTTACTTAAGGCCCTGTCAGCCTCAGCAGACCAGCGGAGCCGGGACGGCCCACCCTTCAAAAGAGATGTGATGGGAGCTGCGACCTTGTCAATGCCCCGGATAAACCTCTGATAGTAGTTGGCAAAGCCAATAAAGCGCTGCACCTCCTTTACCGTGGTTGGAGTCGGCCAATTACGCACGGCTGAAACGCGATCTCCCTCCATCTCCACACCTGAGGTGGTAATGCGGTATCCGAGGAAGGAGACTGACTGTTGGAAAAAAAATTCTGCCATGGCACAAAGGTCATGTTCCAACAGTCTAGCCAGAACTTTGCAAACCAGGGACACATGCTTGGCGCGCGTAGCGGAATACACCAGAATGGCATTGATGTAGACCACTGCACCGCGACCAAGCATGTCCCAAAACACCTCGTTCACAAAGGACTTTAAGACGGTTGGAGCATTCATCAAACCGTAAGGCATCACCAGGTATTCGTAATGCCCCATGGTTGTGCTGAATACTGTCTTCCACTCGTCCCCCTCTTGGACACGTACCAGGTTGTACGTACTCCGGAGATCTAATTTTGTGAAGAAGTGGACCCCATGCATTGACTCGATCACAGATGGAATGAGGGGTATCGGATAACTATAACGTATTGTCCCCTTGTTCAGGCGCAGGAGGGTAAATCACAGAATAACAGGATTTATTCTGAACCACAGAGTTACGCAGTAATGCGTAAAAACACTCCAGTGCGCAAAACAGGCGCACTGGAAAATACAAGGCACACAGGGAATATTCCCGGCGATACAAAATACACGGAGCTTCACAGAGCTTCTCTCTCCTCCACAATAAACAATCACACACAAAGACAATGGGGCAGAGGGAACACTTATACAGGTGCTGATGAGGAGATATGAACCAGGTGTGTGTAATAAACAAGACAAAACAAATGGAATGAGGAGCTGAGGAGCGGCAGTGGCTAGAAGGCCGGTGATGACAAACGCCGAAGACTGCCCGAACAAGGAGAGGAGGCAGCCTTGGAGGAAGTCGTGACACCAACATATGCTGCAGCATAGACCATGCTACAGTAATATAAAGACTGAATGCGCATCTAATTTACACATCTCCATCTGGCTTTCAGGGGTAACTTTATTTTTTTATTGTAAAGATAAATATTTTTAATTGCAGCTGCAGAGTTTTAAAACAGCCTATCAGTCGAAAATCGTTGCTTTAAATCAGTGCACGCGTGAGTACTCTCTTGCAGTATTTGTCTCTCTCCATCAACTCCATTCAAATTGCATCCAAAATAGATAATCCTGTTCTAGATTGATATATAGCCCTATGTATACACATTTCCTAGCCTACCTCTTTCAGGTAATACAGCGCCTTCGGAAAGTATTCAGACCCCTTGACTTTTTCCACATTTTCTTAGGTTACAGCCTTATTCAAACATTTATTAAATTGTTTATTTTCCTCATCAATCTACACAAAATACCTCATAATGACAAACCAAAAACAGGTTTTTAGAATATTTTGCTAATTTATAAAAAATAAAAAATAAAAAACCCACTGTTACAGAGGTATTCAGACCTTTTACTCAGTACGTTGTTAAAGCACCTTTGGCAGCGATTACAGCATCGAGTCTTCTTGGGTATGACGCTACAAGCTAGGCACACCTGTATTTGGGGAGTTTCTCCCATTCTTCTCTGCAGATCCTCTCAAACTCTGTTAGGTTGGATGGGGAGCGTCGCTGCACAGCTATTTTCATTGTCCGGGCTCTGGCTGGGCCACTCAAGGACATTCAGACTTGACCCAAAGCCACTCCTGCATTGTCTTGGCTGTGTGCTTAGGGTCGTTGTCCTGTTGGAAGGTGGAAGGTGAACCCCCAGTCTGAGGTCCTGAGTGCTCTGGAGCAGGTTTTCATCAATGATCTCTCTGTACTTTGCTCCGTTCATCTTTCCCTCGATCCTGACTAGTCTCCCAGTCCCAGCCGCTGAAAAACATCCCCACAGCATGATGCTGCCACCATCATGCTTCATCGTAGGGATGGTGCCAGGTTTCCTCCAGACGTGATACTTGGTATTCAGGCCAAAGAGTTCAATCTTGCTTCCATCAGACCAGAGAATCTTGTACTTTTGGCAAACTCCAAGCTGGCTGTCATGTGCCTTTTACTGAAGAGTGGCTTCTGTCTGGCCATTCTACCATAAAGGCCTGATTGGTGGAGTGCTGCAGAGATGGTTGTCATTCTAGAAGGTTCTCCCATTCCTCAGAGGAACTCTAGAGCTCTGTCAGAGTGACCATCGGTTTCTTGGTCACCTCCCTGACCAAGGCCCTTCTCCTCCGATTGCTCAGTTTGGCCGGGCGGCCAGCTCTAGGAAGAGTCTTCGTGGTTCCAAACTTCTTCCATTTATGAATGATGGAGGCCACTGTGTTCTTGGGGACCTTCAATGCTGCAGATATTTTTTGGTACCCTTCCCCAGATCTGTGCCTCGACACAATCCTGTATTGGAGCGCTACGGACAATTCCTTCTACCTCATGGCTTGGTTTTTGCTCTGACATTTCTTTTACATTTCAGTCATTTAGCAGACGCTCTTATCCAGAGCGACTTACAGTTAGTGAGTGCATACATTTTCATACTTGCACTGTCAACTGTGGGACCTTATATCGACAGGTGTGTGCCTTTTCAAATCATGTCTAATCAATTGAATTTTACCACAGGTGGACTCCAATCAAGTTGTAGAAACATCTCAAGGATGATCAATGGAAACAGGATGCACCTGAGCTTAATTTCGCATCTCATAGCAAAGGGTCTGAATACTTATGGAATTAAGGTATTTCTGTTTTTTATTTTTCATACATTTGCAAACATTTCAAAAAAAATGTTTTTGCTTTGTCAATATGGGGTATTGTCTTTAGGTTGCTGAGTTTTTTATTATTTTTATCCATTTTAGCGTAAGGCTGTAACGTAACAAAATGTGGAAAAAGTCAAGGGGTCTGAATACTTTCCAAAGGCACTGTAAATTCAATGCAGTATTGGCCTTATATTTAGCTAATGAATGATGGGTAATGCATAATAAGCTTCTAACTTATAGCCTCTGTCTCTTGCGCAATACGCAGGCACCTGTGCCTCGCTGGCTTCTTGTTAAAAAACGTTCCTTAGCTCTGAACGTATTTCATTTAACTGTTGAAAGCGAGGAAGGAATGAAGCAACAATAGTGAGAAAGAGGAGGTAGGCCAATAACATTAGGGGAAATATTATGAAAGATTTATATGCATCAGCCTACTCATTATAGAAATAGGCCCTATTATATTTCAAAATTAAAATCAAATTCACTAGCCTATACTTGTACCTTTGTAGGCCGCATGTGCTGCACCAGAATCGCATGTTCTATTCTGGTTTATCATGGTTTGAACGATGTAGGCCTACATAATTCCAGTCTATATAATACAGTACAATACAGTACAGTAATACACTTCACACATTCAATCCTAGTAAAAATTCCCTGTCTTAGGTCAGTTAGGATCACCACTTTATTTGAAGAATGTGAAATGTCAGAATAATAGTAGAGAGAATGATTTATTTCAGCTTTAATTTCTTTCATCACATTCCCAGTGGGTCAGAAGTATACATACACTCAATTAGTATTTTGTAGAATTGCCTTTAAATTGTTTAACTTGAGTCAAACATTTCGGGTAGCCTTCCACAAGCTTCCCACAATAAGTTGGGTGAATTTTGGCCCAATCCTCCTGGCAGAGCTGGTGTAACTGAGTCAGGTTTGTAGGCCTCCTTGCTCACACACGCTTTTTCAGTTCTGCCCACAAACTGTCTATAGGATTGAGGTCAGGGCTTTGTGATGGCCACTCCAATAACTTGACTTTGTTGTCCTTAAGCCATTTTGCCACAACTTTGGAAGTATGCTTGGGGTCATTGTCCATTTAGAAGACCCATTTGCAACCAAGCTTTAACTTCCTGACTGATGTCTTGAGATGTTGCTTCAATATTTCCACATCATTTTCCTTCCTCATGATGCCATCTATTTTGTGAAGTGCACCAGTCTCTCCTGCAGCAAAGCACCACCACAGCATGATGCTGCCACCCCTGTGCTTTACGGTTGGGATGGTGTTCTTCGGCTTGCAAACAACCCCCTTTTTCCTCCAAACATAACGATGGTCATTATGGCCAAACAGTTTTGTTTCATCAGACCAGAGGACATTTCTCCAAAAAGTACGATCTTTGTCCCGATGTGCAGTTGCAAACCGTAGTCTGGCTTTTTTATGGCGGTTTTGGAGCACTGGCTTCTTCCTTGCTGAGTGGCCTTTCAGGTTATGTCAATACAGGACTTGTTTTACTGTGGATATAGATACTTTTGTACCTGTTTCCTCCAGCATCTTCACAAGGTTATTTGCTGTTGTTCTGGGATTGATTTGCACTTTTCGCACCAAAGTACGTTTATCTCTAGGAGACAGAACGCGTCTCCTTCCTGAGCCGTATGACGGCTGCGTGGTCCCATGGTGTTTATACTTGCGTACTATTGTTTGTACAGATGAACGTGGTACCTTCAGGCATTTGGAAATTGCTCCCAAGGATGAACCAGACTTGTGGAGGTCTACAATTTATTTTCTGAGGTCTTGGCTGATTTATTTTGATTTTCCCATGATGTCAAGCAAAGAGGCACTGAGTTTGAAGGTAGGCCTTGAAATACATCCACAGGTACACCTCCAATTGACTCAAATTATGTCAATTAGCCTATCAGAACACTCTAAAGCCATTACATCATTTTCTGGAATTTTCCAAGCTGTTTAAAGGCACAGTCAACTTAGTGTATGTAAACTTCTGACCCACTGGAATTGTGATACAGTGAATTTTAAGTGAAATAATCTGTCTGTAAACAATTGTTACTTGTGTCATGCACAAAGTAGATGTCCTAACCGACTTGCCAAAACGATAGTTTGTTAACAAGACATTTGTGGAGTTGATGAATAACAAGTTTTAATGACTCCAACCTAAGTGTATGTAAACTTCTGACTTCAACTGTAGCTAGCTACATCTATGGGCTTTTACAGTGGCTTGCGAAAGTATTCATCCCCCTTGGCATTTTTCCTATTTTGTTGCCTTACAACCTGGAATTAAAATTGATTTTTTTGGGGTTTGTATAATTTGATTTACATAACATGCCTATCACTTTGAAGATGCAAAATATATTTTTTTGTAAAACAAAGAAGAAATAAGACAAAAAAACTGAAAACTTGAGCGTGCATAACTATTCACCCCCCCCAAAGTCAATACTTTGTAGAGCCACCTTTTGCAGCAATTACAGCTGCAAGTCTCTTGGGGTATGTCTCTATAACCTTGGCACATCTAGCCACTGGGATTTTTGCCCATTCTTCAAGGCAAAACTGCTCCAGCTCCTTCAAGTTGGATGGGTTCCGCTGGTGTACAACAATCTTTAAGTCATACCACAGATTCTCAATTGGATTGAGGTCTGGGCTTTGACTAGACCATTCCAAGACATTTAAATGTTTCCCTTTAAACCATTCAAGTGTTACTTTAGCAGTATGCTTAGGGTCATTGTCCTGCTGGAAGGTGAACCTCCGTCCAAGTCTCAAATCTCTGGAAGACTGAAACATGTTTCCCTCAAGAATTTCCCTGTATTTAGCTCCATCCATCATTCCTTCAATTCTGACCAGTTTCCCAGTCCCTGCCGTTGAAAAACATCCCCACAGCATGATGCTGCCACTACCATGCTTCACTGTGGGGATGGTGTTCTCGGGGTGATGAGAGGTGTTGGGTTTGCGCCAGACATAGTGTTTTCCTTGATGGCCAAAAAGCTCAATTGTAGTCTCATCTGACCAGAGTACCTTCATCCATATGTTTGGGGAGTCTCCCACATGCCTTTTGGCAAACACCAAACGTGTTTGCTTATTTTTTTCTTTAAGCAATGGCTTTTTTTTGGCCACTCTTCCGTAAGCCCAGCTCTGTGGAGTGTACGGCTTAAAGTGGTCCTATGGACAGATACTCCAATCTCCGCTGTGGAGCTTTGCAGCTCCTTCTGGGTTATCTTTGGTCTCTTTGTTGCCTCTCTGATTAATGCCCTCCTTGCCTGGTCCGTGAGTTTTGGTGGGCGGCCCTCTCTTGGCAGGTTTGTTGTGGTGCCATATTCTTTCAATTTTTTTATAATGGATTTAATGGTGCTCCGTGGGATGTTCAAAGTTTCTGATATTTTTTATAACCCAACCCTTATCTGTACTTCTCCACAACTTTGTCCCTGACCTGTTTGGAGAGCTCCTTGGTCTTCATGGTGCCGCTTGCTTGGTGGTGCCCCTTGCTTAGTGGTGTTGCAGACTCTGGGGCCTTTCAGAACAGGTGTATATACACTGAGATCATGTGACACTTAGATTGCACACAGGTGGACTTTATTTAACTAATTATGTGTCTTCTGAAGGTAATTGGTTGCACCAGATCTTATTTAGGGGATTCATAGCAAAGGGGGTGAATACGTATGCATGCACCACTTTTCCGTTATTTATTTTTTGAAACAAGTTATTTCTTTCATTTCACTTCACCAATTTTGACTATTTTGTGTATGTCCATTACATGAAATCCAAATAAAAATCCATTTAAATTACAGGTTGTAATGCAACAAAATAGTAAAAACGCCAAGGGGGATGAATGCTTTTGCAAGGCACTGTGTGTTTTCCTGTCTTGTGTAATGTGCAGTAGCCTATATCATATATCTATTGGATAACGGGACAATAATTTGGGCTTTTTTGGGCTTGAGCTCTTTAAATGTCATTAATGTAGGGCTCACAAAATGTATTTAATATATGGTTCATCAGGATCAAGTATCATCAGGTTTGAATTTTCATGCTGATCAAAGCGCTAATCAAATCCAGACGTATTTATATGCTTTATAATGATTTTGAAAGACACTTCCGTTTTTTGGGGTAAATACCGGGTTACCCGGGAGAAAAGTGATTTATTCTCGGGATGGAACATCGTCAATCCTATTTCCTTCCTCTCTGGCAACTAAGTTAGGAAGGACGCCTGTATCTTTGTAGTGACTGGGTATATTGATAGACGATCCAAAGTGTAATTAATAACTTAATTAAAGGGTTATTCAATGTCTGCTTTTTTTTTACCCATCCACCAATAGGTGCCCTTCTTTGTGAGTTATTAGAAAACCACCCTGGTCTTTGTTGTTGAATCTGTGTTTGAAATTCATTGCTCGACTGAGGGACCGTACAGATAACTGTATGAGTGGGGTACAGAGATGAGGTAGTAATTCAAAAATCATGTTAAACACTACAGTGGGGAAAAAAAGTATTTAGTCAGCCACCAATTGTGCAAGTTCTCCCACTTAAAAAGATGAGAGAGGCCTGTAATTTTCATCATAGGTACACGTCAACTATGACAGACAAATTGAGAAAAGAAAATCCAGAAAATCACATTGTAGGATTTTTAATGAATTTATTTGCAAATTATGGTGGAAAATAAGTATTTGGTCACCTACAAACAAGCAAGATTTCTGGCTCTCACAGACCTGTAACTTCTTCTTTAAGAGGCTCCTCTGTCCTCCACTCGTTACCTGTATTAATGGCACTTGTTTGAACTTGTTATCAGTATAAAAGACACCTGTCCACAACCTCAAACAGTCACACTCCAAACTCCACTATGGCCAAGACCAAAGAGCTGTCAAAGGACACCAGAAACAAAATTGTAGACCTGCACCAGGCTGGGAAGACTGAATCTGCAATAGGTAAGCAGCTTGGTTTGAAGAAATCAACTGTGGGAGCAATTATTAGGAAATGGAAGACATACAAGACCACTGATAATCTCCCTCGATCTGGGGCTCCACGCAAGATCTCACCCCGTGGGGTCAAAATGATCACAAGAACGGTGAGCAAAAATCCCAGAACCACACGGGGGGACCTAGTGAATGACCTGCAGAGAGCTGGGACCAAAGTAACAAAGCCTACCATCAGTAACACACTTCGCCGCCAGGGACTCAAATCCTGCAGTGCCAGACGTGTCCCCCTGCTTAAGCCAGTACATGTCCAGGCCCGTCTGAAGTTTGCTAGAGTGCATTTGGATGATCCAGAAGAGGATTGGGAGAATGTCATATGGTCAGATGAAACCAAAATAGAACTTTTTGGTAAAAACTCAACTCGTCGTGTTTGGAGGACAAAGAATGCTTAGTTGCATCCAAAGAACACCATACCTACTGTGAAGAATGGGGGTGGAAACATCATGCTTTGGGGCTGTTTTTCTGCAAAGGGACCAGGACGACTGATCCGTGTAAAGGAAAGAATGAATGGGGCCATGTATCGTGAGATTTTGAGTGAAAAACTCCTTCCATCAGCAAGGGCATTGAAGATGAAATGTGGCTGGGTCTTTCAGCATGACAATGATCCCAAACACTGGCCTAGCCAGTCTCCAGATCTCAACCCCATAGAAAATATTTGGAGGGAGTTGAAAGTCTGTGTTGCCCAGCGACAGCCCCAAAACATCACTGCTCTAGAGGAGATCTGCATGGAGGAATGGGCCAAAATACCAGCAACAGTGTGTGAAAACCTTGTGAAGACTTACAGAAAACGTTTGACCTGTGTCATTGCCAACAAAGGGTATATAACAAAGTATTGAGAATCTTTTGTTATTGACCAAATACTTATTTTCCACCATAATTTGTAAATAAATTCATTAAAAATCCTACAAATGTGATTTTCTGGATTTTTCTTTCTCATTTTGTCTGTCATAGTTGACGTTTACCTATGATGAAAATTACAGGCCTCTCTCATCTTTTTAAGTGGGAGAACTGCACAATTGGTGGCTGACTAAATACTTTTTTCCCCCACTGTATATACAGTCCATGCAACTTATTATTTGACTTGTTAAGCACATTTTTACTCCTGCACTTATTTAGGCTTGCTATAACAAAGGAGTTGAATACTTATTGACTCAAGACATTTCAGCTTTTAATTAATTTGTAAAAATTTCTAAAAACATAATTCCACTTTGCCATTATGGGGTATTGTGTGTAGGCCAGTGACACAAAATCTCAATTTAATCCAGGCTGTAACACAACAAAATGTGGAAAAAGTCAAGGGGTGTTAATATTTTTTGAAGGCGCTGTACATGCAGGGTGAGCATATTTTTCAATGGCATATAGTAGCCTTTAATTATTCAATATTAACACACTATGCTCTAATGGAAAACTATGTGTGTTTAATGGACATGGCTTCTTTGTTATTTACATTAACTGTGATTTCAAGTATTTTTTTCTCCTCTGCAGTGTAAAACACACACACAATAAAGCAGACACACACACACACACACACGCACACGCACACACACACACACACAGTGGCAGTTGCTTGTTGGAATGGTGCCTTGCTCCACCTCTCCCTACAGCTTTCACGCTAGCTCCTGGTTGCCTTGGCAACTGGCTCTGTGCATGTGATGGCACTGAGTCAGGCAGGACATGGAAAGAGGTTGCAACCCTTTAAAATGCAGATACACACAAAAACATGTGTCCACATACAGTGGGGAGAACAAGTATTTGATACACTGCCGACTTTGCAGGTTTTCCTACTTACAAAGCATGTAGAGGTCTGTAATTTTTATCATAGGTACACTTCAACTGTGAGAGACAGAATCTAAAACAAAAATCCAGAAAATCACATTGTATGATTTTTAAGTAATTCATTTGCATTTTATTGCACGACATAAGTATTTGATACATCAAAAAAGCAGAACTTAATATTTGGTACAGAAACCTTTGTTTGCAATTACAGAGATCATACGTTTCCTGTAGGTCTTGACCAGGTTTGCACACACTGCAGCAGGGATTTTGGCCCACTCCTCCATACAGACCTTCTCCAGATCCTTCAGGTTTTGGGGCTGTCGCTGGGCATTACGGACTTTCAGCTCCCTCCAAAGATTTTCTATTGGGTTCAGGTCTGGAGACTGGCTAGGCCACTCCAGGACCTTGAGATGCTTCTTACGGAGCCACTCCTTAGTTGCCCTGGCTGTGTGTTTCGGGTCGTTGTCATGCTGGAAGACCCAGCCACAACCCATCTTCAATGCTCTTACTGAGGGAAGGAGGTTGTTGGCCAAGATCTCGCGATACATGGCCCCATCCATCCTCCCCTCAATACGGTGCAGTCGTCCTGTCCCCTTTGCAGAAAAGCATCCCCAAAGAATGATGTTTCCACCTCCATGCTTCACGTTTGGGATGGTGTTCTTGGGGTTGTACTCATCCTTCTTCTTCCTCCAAACACGGCGAATGGAGTTTAGTCCAAAAAGCTCTATTTTTGTCTCATCAGACCACATGACCTTCTCCCATTCCTCTTCTGGATCATCCAGATGGTCATTGGCAAACTTCAGACGGGCCTGGACATGCGCTGGCTTGAGCAGGGGGACCTTGCGTGCGCTGCAGGATTTTAATCCATGACGGCGTAGTGTGTTACTAATGGTTTTCTTTGAGACTGTGGTCCCAGCTCTCTTCAGGTCATTGACCAGGTCCTGCCGTGTAGTTCTGGGCTGATCCCTCACCTTCCTCATGATCATTGATGCCCCACGAAGTGAGATCTTGCATGGAGCCCCAGACCGAGGGTGATTGACCGTCATCTTGAACTTCTTCCATTTTCTAATAATTGCGCCAACAGTTGTTCCCTTCTCACCAAGCTGCTTGCCTATTGTCCTGTAGCCCATCCCAGCCTTGTGCAGGTCTACAATTTTATCCCTGATGTCCTTACACAGCTCTCTGGTCTTGGCCATTGTGGAGAGGTTGGAGTCTGTTTGATTGAGTGTGTGGACAGGTGTCTTTTATACAGGTAACGAGTTCAAACAGGTGCAGTTAATACAGGTAATGAGTGGAGAACAGGAGGGCTTCTTAAAGAAAAACGTACAGGTCTGTGAGAGCCGGAATTCTTACTGGTTGGTAGGTGATCAAATACTTATGTCATGCAATTAAATGCAAATTAATTACTTAAAAATCATACAATGTGATTTTCTGGATTTTGGTTTTAGATTCCGTCTCTCACAGTTGAAGTGTGCTTTGTAAGTAGGAAAACCTGCAAAATCGGCAGAGTATCAAATACTTGTTCTCCCCACTGTACATAGCCAAGGGAAGTAGGCGTGCTACATAGGGAAGTAGGCGTGCTGAGGGTGCTGCAGCACCCCCTGAATAATAAAATAAAATAAATACAATTCTAGAATAACAAAAATAACTATATAGCCGTTTGTGGAACGGGCAAATGTAGCGCAGCGGAAATATCGCAGCACCCCCACCCCCAAACATCTTCCCGCGGCTATGTGCACATGCATAAATATTATGAACTGTATTGATTTGTAGAGATGCAATACAATTAGAAGCATTAGTGTTACAAACACTGCTGGTGTGTTTGCTACAATTCACGGAGGCACTTTGGTTATTCTTTGGCCTTGTGTCTCTAGTAGGAGTATGCATTTGATCCCCCTCAGGTAACTTGTCATCCCCCTTTAATCCACACACACATACATACCCCCGCTCCCTCCCTCATTCAGGTCCCGGCCAGGCCTCCTGTTCCTGTTGCAGGATTACATCCCAGCACAGCCTAGACCCAACCACTGCAGAGAGACAGAAAGAGACAGACATAGAGAGAGAGAGAGAGAGAGAGAGAGAGAGAGAGAGAGAGAGAGAGAGAGAGAGAGAGAGAGAGAGAGAGAGAGAGAGAGAGAGAGAGAGAGAGAGATACAGACATTGACAAAGACAAAGTTGGGGAGAAGGCGATGAATAGCAAGAGGTAGGGTATGTGTTTGTAAAAAAGAGAGAGACAAAAAGAGAGACAGAAAGAGAAAAAAATAGAGAGAAAGTGTGGGAGAATTTGGCTATATGGCAGACGTTTGCCACTTCAGGTCTTGAATTGACAGCCCCAATGTGACACTCTTAAGGCATTTACATCACCTCTAGTGTGAATATTCACAGTCCAATTAACCAAAAGTGGTAGCCTGTCTATTTCCTCACTAGCTACTGTTTAAAAACAACATGAAGGTATTTAAAATAAGTACTCGGAAAATGGATAACTGTGGTAACACACTATAAAACGAAATCACTTCTGCACCATGGTTACAATGAGAGACCAGAACTATTTAGAAAAAATAGGATGGAATTTATTTCAAGACCTTCAGACACCTGAAATGTGTCTGTCTCTTAATAGAGTCATGGGAACTGTTCTGCTAAAAAAAAAAAAGAAACCAGTCCACCTGAGTTACGAGCAAAGACACAACTAGGAGAGGAACCAACCATTGCTTAAACACACCAAACTTTGCTGAAGTGACACGAGGTCAAGGCTAAAACAAGCACCACATGGCCACTCAGTCTGAGATAGGGTGGCTAATGGGGAGGGGGGGTTTCACCCTTCTGATAGACAGGGGGTGGAGGCTAGAGGTAACTTGACCTCTACGTGTGTGAGTGTTGGTCCCCTGGGAAGCTGAGGAAAGACCAGCAGCTCCTCTAACCTCAGTTTCAATGACCCCTCCATCAAGCTCTAGTCTTGCTAGGGCCAATGGGTAATCAGAGGAAATGTTGGTCATTAACAGGACACTCACGGCATCTCTGGGACACTCACAGCATCTCTGGGACTCAACTGAACATCCTCAAACACTTGTGCATGAAGGGAGGCAAATAGGCCTTTCAGGGAAGTCGAAGTACCATCGGCTAGTGTCTCTGTTTCATGTTAACGATAACATTTTCACAATAAAATACTTTGTAAACCAAATGTATTGAAACGGTTAAACCTCGTTTAATGTGTCATAAGTGGCACCAAGCGTCTTCAACACATTTACATTTTACATTTTAGTAATTTAGCAGATGCTCTTATCCAGAGCAACTTACTGTAGTGAGTGCATACATTGAGTGCATACATTTTTCACATGTCATGGTGTAAAGTAATTTTTTTGTAGGTCAAATGCATGTATTAATTAAAATGAAAGACCTGTTTGTTTGTTAATGGGAAGAGCTCAACAGCAGTCAAGGCTTAGGCAGAGAGGTAGATTTGTAAATGCGGGACAATTTAATATGCTATGACATGGGTAGACATGGGTATATTATTTTCCAAAAACTGAAATAAATAATATGTATTGTAAATGGGATTAAATTATTTAAGTATGACACTCAGTGTACTAAGCTGTGAACTCAAAGCCTCAACATCAACAAAGGTTTGAACCAGAGTCATCTCTGGTTTAAACCTGAAAAGCCACAGAAATCAACACTACTTTAGCTGGTAAAACAGCCTAACCTCAGTGCATGGTAATTAGGGTCTTGCATTAAAACGAGTCATTGAGAGGCCGTATCTATAGCATTACAAATCTGAAAACAGTATTGTTGGAATCAATAATGTCTTTAGGGCGTTAGTCTTGGGAACAGACACATTCATTAACATATGGCAACAACAGCCAACACAGTCATGTCCAGACTTTGATGGTAAAACACAGATGCCATTGATGCTGGGTGAATAAGATGCACACTAGCAACTGATAATATGATGCATATGTTTCCCGACCCATGGCAATTCCACAGGATTAACCCTAGAAACCCAGACATGGACACACAAACACACACATCAAGTCTGAGGTCCCCCACCCACAGTACTTTTAGGGGGTCCCCGACTCCACTAGATTAAAACACAGACAAGAAAAGGGGGTGTAGACAGAGGGAACAGGGAAAGAAAAGCTGATGAGCGAGTCCTCCAGCATGTCTGGTTAGGAGTGTGGGAGCATGTGTGTTAGAGTGTGTATGTGGACGTCTGTGTGTACAAGAGGGGTGAATTGGAGTTGACTTTGGTATTAAACGACCTGATTGAGAGTCCCTCCGTCCCAAGGCGAGAGGAGGGTGGGAGAGTCATGACAGGATGGAGAGGTAGTGGTAGGGGGAGCCTGTATGGGACCGGCAGCCATTACCACTGCAGCAATTTGCCGTCTGGGACGCACAAAGGGGAGGTCAGAGGTCAAATAACTGCACTAAAATGGGGCTGCTTTCTCATGCTAATGCTATCGCCAACAACTCCCTTCGGCCCTGGTGTGTTAGGACTCCATCAGGGACCTCATGCTAAAAGTAGCGGGTGCAGAGGGTGGACACACTGCCAGTTTCAATGCCAACACCTTTGGCAATGAGAAATAAGTCACTGATTTCATTTAAATGCAACCTCAAATAACAAAAGACACTCACTAGGTCTGTATTTAGTCTAAAGCTGGAAGTTGCTAAAAACTCACATATATAAATTGATCCATGACAAGCCCATATTTCGGTCTACCTTTAAACAGTCTTTCTATCCTTTGCATACACTCAGCTTCATGCAAACCTCAGTCTATGTTGAATGGAGCCACACTCTCTACGAATGGTCCTACTGACCCAGGCCTGGCTAGCTGCTGTAGATTATAGTCAGACCAAACAAGTAGCAGACACATGCAAATCTCTACTAGTCTAGTCAGCTGCTTTTGTGACTGTGTGTGTGAGATGCCTACCAAAACCAACCTGCCTTATCCTCAACCTAGACTGGATCTCAAAGAGACATCACTCAACCCCAGCCACCCCCCTTTTCACCCACTCACTCACACATGCCCCCCCCCCCCCCCCCCCCAACATACCACCCTCCTGTGTGCAGTGTGTGAGTGTGTCTGCCTCATCCCAGGAGGGGAGTGTGGGAGCAGGCCATGGGGCCCGTCTGGGAGTTAGCCTCCAGGACCTCCACATTCTCCCTCTCAATAAGGGGCCCATGTGAGAGGCCCTTTCCACACACAGACATGAGGAGCTGGGTGATGTGCATTAAGTCTAGCCAGGCTGAGGCCTGACTGAGGCCTTACTGAGGCCTGCATGTGTTCTGTGGGCCTGTGACAGCTAATGCCTCACCACTGGAATGCCCATTAAGGGAGGTCTGAGGTCTGAGGGTGTATGTTAAGAGTGTGTGTGTGTGTGTGTGTGTGTGTGTGTGTGTGTGTGTGTGTGTGTGTGTGTGTGTGTGTGTGTGTGTGTGTGTGTGTGTGTGTGTGTGTGTGTGTGTGTGTAGGTCACAATTCATGGCACCATGGTTGTTCTTTGAAGTGATTACCAATTTCCATTTCATTTCCTAAACGATTTCTTGGTAATTTCTCTACTTTAAAAATTGTGCAACTAAACTGCATTGGAGACTGAATTTGAATTTAAATGTATGCATTGAAAACTAAGACCATATACCATCCAAGAGTAGGCCACCAGCAAAAGGTAAACAATGGAGCAATTCTAATTATATTTTCACAAAAGCACTTGATTTAAATGATACTGTCAACTAGTACTCAATGAATGACATCCCATGAGAACAATCATTACAACAATTGATCACAAATCAGGCTTACTAATATTTTGCATGACCATTTAAAGCATTCGTTTTTTTCTGTATAGGATTTTGTTTGCGGGTGCATTATGTTGCTAGCACGTGTCAAAAGTAGCCACACCGAAAATAACTTACCTTCTCTACAGGTGTGTGATTATGACATATTTTTTGTTCAAGACAACTCGGAACTCGGACACTCAGAAATGTAGGACTTGGAAACTCCTTGTAGAAAGATAAACTCTGAGTTTCCCGCTGGGAAAGTATCAAAATCAACCAACGTACATTTTAATTCAGAGGTTCCACATTTCTGAGTTGTCTTGAAAGCACCAATAGGCCTTTCTCAGTCATCAGCCAGGCAGCTTTGTTCATCATGTGTTGCTTTCTGCAATGCTGTTTTTCGGGGGGAGGGGGACTCGTGTATCTCTAATTTCTAGTTATCCCTAATCCCTCATTTTGAATCTATCAATTTCTCTGACGGGCCTGGGTTTGATGATAAAGAGTCAGTTCCTTTCTATAGTTGAATCCTAATCGAAGTAGCAGCAGCACAACATTTAGTAGCACAACAGGTTACATCGCCATCACTCTCTTTCTCTGTCACTCACTCATCTATCACGTGAATCCCACCTCACCCAAAGCATGTGAATAAAAGTCTCTAACATAAAATCTCAATGGCGACGCCATAATACAAGTCTCAGATAGGCCTATACTGTACATTACATACATACATTTATGTTATAAATCTCATAAATGTCATAAATGTGTTATTACAAAACCATTGCTACAATCACATTAAGGTGCGTACATATTTGCTTCTTTCAGCCCCCATTATAAATTCACCCAAAACTCAAATGACAGTCATGCCTTAGGGATCATGCATTGCGAATTATTGGCACAGGCATTATATCAATTGGAACTGGACTGGAGAACTCTTGCAGAATAGGTTTTCGGTGTTCCCTTCAAGGAAAGGTCTGTTTAAATGTGTTTCCCTCTTAAAACACATTACATATAAATACTTAGATAAATATCTGTAACAAATCACTGTAACAATGAATAGATAGAATAGATAGGTTTGCAATAATATCCCAGATTCGCACACTTTATTATCTGACACTTGACTATGGTCCCATTATCAGCAGTCTTCTGATTCACAATCTTTCTTGCGCATTTACTGCACACTGAAATATACATGACGTCACCCCTCCTTCGAGCAATACGCAAGGTCCTGAGCTGATTGATGTAATTCAGCCACACATATTTCTGCTCAACAAAGTGAAGTGTCTCTTTATGCCTGAGCATTCTGGGTCCCCACCGGTCAATTCTTCTCATTTGGACTCAATTAAAAATTTGAAACGTAAAAGAACACTGTGTCATGTGCCGCCCGCCCGCTAATTCATGGTCATGCCAACCTATCACAGCCCTAGACTGGCATCCTTATTATAGTGGAATCAATTAATCTGCACCGATGCGTGTAAAAGAGAAAAATTCCATTCAGCAACGAACAAACCCAACCGCAGAAGCTATGACCACAGTCCCCACATAATCTTCTAAACCAAACCAAACACATTTCCAAACACAAGTTTCATATTTTGAATCCCAACTCCATGCAGATGAATTATTAATTTTTGATCTGGAATTGCTGTTACAATATTTTATTGTATTAGGCTACTCTTTGTCACTGAGATGTATACTTCCAATGCAATTGATGGCTACTCACTCTCAACAGCAACACTAACGCAGAATAGTAGTAGTAGTAGTAGTAGTAGTAGTAATAGTAGTAGTAGTAGTAGTAGTAGTAGTAATAATAATAACAAAATAATAATAATAATAATAATAACAATAATAACAATAATAATAACAATAACAATAATAACAATAATAATAATAATAATAATAATAATAATAATAGCATTTATATGCATTTGAATAATGTATTTATTTCAGGGAGTTCATAGGCCTAAAGTTAATTGGGCACAAAACGTATCATAATCATAATCACACTTTTTGAACTTTCCTTTTTCAACACGCCAATGAACAGTGTTGTGAATGCATGCTAGTGCTGCAGACAAACACCAATCAGTAGTACTCATTAATCTTGTGAATTTAACTACTCGGCCTAGAGGTGCTCTGCAGTTATTTATGAAACCTGTAATCCAACACCTTGGGTGACAAAAGGAGAAAATGTTTCAAACCCTATTTATCTCAAGATCTTTATAAGATAGGCCTACACCTGATATAGGCTAAGTGCTTCACCATGAAAGGGATCCAGAAATAGCGAGCATGCGTCATTACGCATGCACATTTGGATTTATCGGCGATGCAGTCTGGCCTTTTGTACAAAGTGCACCTAGAAATCGAGGCTGTGGATTCAGGAGAGTTAAACGGACGAGTAAAGGCGTCCGCATGCTTCCCATCTCTGCGTGGGCCCGCCTTTCCAGGGCCTCACTTGTCTGTTGAGGGGTGTCTAATGAGGGAAGACAAGCGGCTGACGGAATGACGATGGCTAATTGGCATGGAGTCGTGGGAAAGCGTAAACAAACAGCTGCCATTGGCATTTTGTTGTTTCACATCCCTTTCTCATGAATAGCTGCTTAAGTGGAAAAGCAAACTGGCAGGTGGGAGCGGGGAAGTGGATTGGAGGCCTGAATTGCAACACGCCGAAAGATTAGCCTATTTTATGCCTCCTACATTCCCGCAAATGACGAAAAACCATACATCTCTTTTCTCCTTAGCAAGTAGGCTTTACCGTCAAATTTCCAAGATGGTCTCTAATCTTTTCACTTAACGTGTAGGCTGCGTTATCTTATTCCTCGGTTAACTCAAAACCCCTATCAGTGTTTTCTTTCTGGTATCGGTAGGGTGATTGACTTTGTCAAAACTATTTTCGATTTTATTCGTTATTTTAAGAATGCTGAGAAATGTTTCTGTCTCAAATAAGAGAGAAATGTGCTTAGAAATGTTTATTTCTCAAATTGGAGACATCACCTTGGGGTTTTAAATCAATGTAATCAGGTTGAAGCACCCAAGAGATGTTGTGTATGAATAAGTAAGTGAAAGAATAAGTGAAGGAATGACTGAACGAATTAATGAGTGTTAGTCAATCACAACGTATTAGCAGTGTTGGCTTAGTCATTATTGGGGTCAAGGTGCATGTTAATGCTTAGGCTATTGTTCATCATCTAAAGATATTAGGGTTCTTTATCTATGCTTATAGGATCTGTGTGTACTTTTTAGGATTGGATATTTTGGGGACATTTTTTGGGGCATTTTGGTAAATTAATCTATATAATTAATACTTCAGTGATCATTTTATACACTGCAACATATTCTGAGGTTTTCAGAAAACCACAACCTGTCTAAAATATGAATACACATTTTTACTGACACATTGACTATTGTTTCAAGAAGGATTTGTGTCTGGTAGGTTTCTGATGTTTATTATTGGGAGTATCTCACTGAATTTAATGGTTTAAATATAATACCATAATAATTCAGCAGGATATTTGGTTCCTGATGGCATTTACTAACCTACATTTGATGTAAAACATTTTAATCATTGCATCCACTGTGCTGACATTAAGATTAAGTTGCGATTAAAAAGAGAGAATTAATTGATTATTTAGAAGTTGCTGATCCATTTATTGGTGAATATGAATACAACATAAAGTTAGATTCCAGAATTGCATAATCTGATATAGACTTGGATGTTAAGACCATTGTTCATGTAAGATTTATTCTGTCACTGCATAATCCACTATGTCTTGATAGTTTTGTGTTAGTGTTTGATAATTTTTGAAATATTGCATTATGTTTGTCTGTATAGTATACCTGTTAAAATGTATTCTTTCTCTTTAGCTTCTCAAATGCTTGATGTTATTTTAACTCAGTTTTCGTTTACATACATAAACCAATTTGAGATTTTCCTGAAACATGCACAACTGTCTTAAAAAGAAAATTATAATTAATTGTTGCATTCAGGAACATCACAACTGGATAGCATATGCCTGGTTTCCATAATGATGTGCTTTAGATTCTTTTAAATATGCAAATATGTTTGAAATAGAGTGTAAGCAAGCTGGCCTTGAAGACAAAGATAGGTAGGACTAACAGTTAGGGGGGGAGGGCGTCTAAGAACTATTATGCTCACTGGAACTATTTGAGGTAATTTCTGAAAAATGCTTTGATTTATTTATTTGAATGAAGACATTTTTTTTTACACAGAGACATAATTCAATATGCCGCGAGGACCCCCACTGCTCCACATAGGCACAAATTACATAATTTGCAGAGTTGTGGTGTAGGGGGACAGGAGAAGAAAGCGACGTGAGCACAATTGAGCCAATGAACCATATCACGCTCATTCACTTTGCATTTGCCATTTCCTTCAGGACTTTTCTTCTTTGATTTCTTTGAGTCATGGCAGTGCTCCTTGGGTGCTAATAATAGACTTGTCCATCAACTGTCCCCACCCTGGGAGTTAATTGGCCCTGTGCAAAGGGAGCCGCTCTGTTCGACACCGCTCAGAAGTTGGGCCATCATTAGATCACTGAATGTTGACCGTCCCCACGAACCCCCTCCACACACTCCCTTACATACACATACGCACACATACACTCTCACAAACTACCACCCCACCTGCTCTCACAACGCACCCCTGTGATGTAGACCCTCCCCTTTCTGTCCTGTGGAGCCTTCTCAGAAGGTCTTGAGAAGCCGACCTGACTCCTTTCACACCCAGGCAGGCCTCACCACCATACCAGTGTCAGTTGTAATCTGCCTCAGTGTAGTTTACCACTGCTACCCTATATCCAAGTCTTGGCCTCTGATGTTCATTCTACAATATCTTTGTTAAATAACATATACAGTGAGGGAAAAAAGTATTTGATCCCCTGCTGATTTTGTACGTTTGCCCACTGACAAAGACATGATCAGTCTATAATTTTAATGGTAGGGTTATTTGAACAGTGAGAGACAGAATAACAATAAAAAAATCAAGAAAAACGCATGTCAAAAATGTTATCAATTGATTTGCATTTTATTGAGGGAAACAAGTATTTGACCCCTCTGCAAAACATGACTTAGTACTTGGTGGCAAAACCCTTGTTGGCAATCACAGAGGTCAGACGTTTCTTGTAGTTGGCCACCAGGTTTGCACACATCTCAGGAGGGTTTTGTCCCACTCCTCTTTGCAGATCTTCTCCAAGTCATTAAGGTTTCGAGGCTGACGTTTGGCAACTCGAACCTTCAGCTCCCTCCACAGATTTTCTATGGGATTAAGGTCTGGAGACTGGCTAGGCCACTCCAGGACCTTAATGTGCTTCTTCTTGAGCCACTCCTTTGTTGCCTTGGCCGTGTGTTTTGGGTCATTGTCATGCTGGAATACCCATCACGACCCGTTTTCAATGCCCTGGCTGAGGGAAGGAGGTTCTCACCCAAGATTTGACGGTACATGGCCCCGTCCATCGTCCCTTTAATGCGGTGAAGTTGTCCTGTCCCCTTAGCAGAAAAACACCCCCAAAGCATAATGTTTCCAACTCCATGTTTGACGGTGGGGATGGTGTTCTTGGGGTCATAGGCAGCATTCCTCCTCCTCCAAACACAGCGAGTTGAATTGATGCCAAAGAGCTCGATTTTGGTCTCATCTGACCACAACACTTTCACCCAGTTCTCCTCTGAATCATTCAGATGTTCATTGGCAAACTTCAGACGGCCCTGTATATGTGCTTTTTTGAGCAGGGGGACCTTGCGGGCGCTGCGAAGTGAGATCTTGCATGGAGCCCCAGGCCGAGGGAGATTGACAGTTATTTTGTGTTTTTTCCATTTGCGAATAATCGCACCAACTGTTGTCACCTTCTCACCAAGCTGCTTGGCGATGGTCTTGTAGCCCATTCCAGCCTTGTGTAGGTCTACAATCTTGTCCCTGACATCCTTGGAGAGCTCTTTGGTCTTGGCCATGGTGGAGAGTTTGGGATCTGATTGATCTGAGATTAGGAGCACTCCCTTTAAGAGTGTGCTCCTATTCTCAGCTCGTTACCTGTATAAAAGACACCTGGGAGCCAGAAATCTTTCTGATTGAGAGGGGGTCAAATACTTATTTCCCTCATTAAAATGCAAATCAATTTATAACATTTTTGACATGAGTTTTTCTGGATTTTGTTGTTGTTATTCTGTCTCTCACTGTTCAAATAAACCTACCATTAAAATTATAGACTGATCATTTCTTTGTCAGTGGGCAAATGTACAAAATCAGCAGGGGATCAAATACTTTTTTCCCTCACTGTACACACCTCTTAAACTTTTTCTGATTATGGTGTCTTGAGTTTGACCTTTCATAAAGACAATCGAAATTGAGAGGTTGTCCATAGAGGATCGACACAGCAATATTCATTGGTGGCAAGCATGGGAAAAAGGAGAGCGGCACAAAAGCTTGGGCTTGCCAGTCCTCTTCGGATTTTTGCGAGCAAATGTGTGTGTGTGCATGGCTGTGCGCAAGCATTTGTGTGACTGGGTGAATGTGTCCTTTTCTGTGTGTGTTCTACACAAACGTTGCCTCTACCCGCTTGCCCCCTTGCCCTGGCACCTCTCCCATGTCCCTGCCCCCGGCTTCCTGCCTCTAATGGCCGTCTCTGTGTGCCATGTCGGGAAGCCTGACATCCCCTCCAGAGGCAAAGGGCCCGGCGTTAATGGAGCCCATTGAGGGGGAATAAAGGGCCCATTGTGGGGCCAGGGGCAGGAGTGGGCACCCATTTGTTCACACACAGTTTCCTCCTCACACGCAGGGCTGGCCGCTTAGAACTGGATGCCAGGAGCGGAGATCCAAAGACAGGGCTGCAAATGCCCCACCGAGGAAGTGGCAGAAAGGGACAGCCAGTGGGAAGACAGAGAGAGGGGGAAAGAGAGAAAGATGGGTAGAGGGAGGGAGGAAGAGAAGGTGAGAATGAGAGCAATAAATAGGCAGGACAAAGAAAATGAGAAAGATAGAGGGAGACTGATAGTGAGTGAGATGGATAGAATAAGAGACTGGGAGAGAAAGAGAGAGATTGACAGGATTGGACTAAATAAAATCAGATTGAACAAGAAAATAGAGAGGCACAGAGATAGCGAGGGGCAAAACAGAGTAATGGAGGGAGAAAGAGACAGAGAAAGAGAGTCCAAAGAGAAAGCTGTTGAGGGTCAGATCGCCCACGAAGAGCTGGTTGATGCTGGGTGGCCCTTAGGAATAAAAGTCCAGGATCTTGGAGGTATGCACCACTGGACGGCATGTCAACTGTTCACTGCCCTGTCCTTAGTGATTTATTAAACCTGAATTGTTTTCCTTTAAAAGTCCTGAATAGTGTGTGTGTGTGTGTGGGGGGGGGGGGGGGGGGAGCGCTAGTCCAGAACACTCTCTGTGTTGCAAATGGCCAGACAGATGTGGTAAAACTGGAATGAGCAGAATGAACGTCTGAAGTAATGGTTTTCGTCGTCAAGGAGATTCACATATTTAAACGGGGTCATTTGCTAATGCAGTGTTATAATCAATTCAATGTGTGATATTTGTTAGATGAATTTTGTCTACGAATTATCAGTGCTCTGCTAATGAGAAGCAAACACAGACTAAATGTTGAATGGCTGCCAACTTGGAATCGTTTAAAGTTTTTCATAATCACAATATCTTTTGAATTATTCTACATCAATGTATGTATTCAATTACAATCACACAGCAAGGATGATGCCAGTCAGACCACCAAAAGTGAAGCAGATTCCCACCTCCCATGCCTCAATGATTCCACCTAGTGCTGAAATATTGAATCGACTCACAGCGCTCTACTTCCAGCATAGTGGCTTGAGCACAGCTCCATGCATTCACTTTTCATGCTGCTAATTCATTCTCACAGTGCCTGCTGCTAATTTCCAACTGCTGGCTGCATGCCATGGCCGGAAGTCGCTCTGCGCATGCTGTATCCCTGCGCCACCGTGGGAGAACAGAGAGAAAGTAGTGCCATATTTGTCCCATTATGTCATCTGTTTAATACGCCTGATTCCCCCTTACACTACAGTCTCCTAATTAATATGCAGCGGCCCTGGCCCCGCCTCCCTCTGCTCTCCCCTAAGACAAAATACTATTGTGTAGGCACCTCCTGTTTTAATTACGCTCAAAAGGGAGCCGTGTGTGTGTGCCACGATCAAGTTTGTGTGTGTAAGCTGTGTCTGTGAACGTTTTTGAAGGGTCACGATCAATGACCAAACGTGTGTGTTCATGTGTGTGTGCATGTGTGTACGTGCGTATGTTCAGAGAATTGTAAAACAAGCAGAATCATGTGTGTATGTGTTCCAGTTCACGTGTGTGTATTTGGGATGTATGTGTGTGTGAATGCATTCGGTGGGTCTTAAAACAAGAGGACATGCGGGGTGTTCAGTGAGGGGAGGTGCAGCTGCTGTCCTATCACAGAAAACAGTGTGGCTGCTTGTTGCCTTCATGCAAATTGGCATCCGATAAAGGTTTGGGAGCCACAAAGACTGTTTGTGATCAGAGCACAGAGGAGAATAGGAGAGGTTGGGAGGGGTTATGGGGAAAGGACAGGGACAAAATTCCCATCCGAGGGACTTGGGTGCCGTTACGTTCTATTCCTCTTCCTCCTTTTTTATTCTCTCTCCGTTATTTTCATCCACCCTTTTCCTCACAGCCACGACCCGGTTATTAATTTGGTTGAGATTAGTCACTTGTTAATTAAGGCATGCCCCGCATCTTTCCTCTCGCTCTCTTCTCTCGTATGTATCGTCTTTTTCATTCTTTATCAGTTTTATTTTCTTTTTCCACTGATGAGACTAAACTAGTGTTGGTATGGGGGTAGGAGGATAGGGAGTGGTGTCACATTCTGTCTCAGTTAGGACCTGTTCAGAGGCAGATAGTGAACATTTCATGTTTAAATGTTAGCTATGGAATTAGTAGGAACCAACGTACCACTGCTTTCCCTTATATTCTACATAGTGCACTATACCAACCTGACTTGCTTTGCTGATGATAAACACGCTCCATAATTTCAGAGAATGTTCACATTTTCAGACATCCACAGAATTCTTCACTTTTCATAGTACCATTCATTAACTTACATCTCACAGAATTCAGATTTCCTCCAACTATAGGCTTCCATAGCCCTTCATTGATTATGCCTTACAAAGTTCTATGTAATTCCATCCACCTCAGTTAAGGGGAGGTGGATTACATTAATCAATAGCCAAGTTGAGTGTACATGTAAGAGTCATCTGATTTGAGTGCACTACAGTGCAGTGGGCTTATACAATGCTCTAGTGACCTTCATTCCATTTAGGGCTCTCCTGTTGTGACTTTTAATAGATTGTTAACCCGACTGGCTGCCACCTAAGCTTTGAATGAGGGGGAAAAAACTGTAATTAATTGTACTGTCATAATTCAATGTAATTCCACTGTTCTCATAATTCCAGCCAGCTCTCAATTTCAGCAGTGCCTCCAGAAAAGTGTAAAGCATAGCAAGAGGGGTTGATGGGTCCATGTGCATGTGTGTGTGCATGTGTGTGTGTGTGTGTGTGTGTGTGTGTGTGTGTGTGTGTGTGTGTGTGTGTGTGCATGGGTGTGAGTGTGAGAGTGTGCATGTTTATGCCTGTGTGTGTGTGGTGGAATTGAGATCGGACGGAGAAACTCATGGCATGACTTTCTTATAACCTTCTCTATTAGCAGAGCCAACTTAGCCCCATAGAGACTCGGCGAGGCCCCTGCAGAGCCCCATGCTCCCTGGATGGACCCACTCAATTAACTGGCCATGAATGCTCACCTCTCTTGACCTCCAGTGACCCCCAGGTCATGCACCTCCACAATGTCGCTGTGTCGCTATAGGCGTGCATGAGGATGTGGCGCAGCAAAGGGAGGGGTGGTCAGTGCTTTTGTTCCCCTTGTGTCCAGCTTGCCCCTGTCTTTCACGGGGAGTGTGTAATAAATTGCTTTGTTGGTTTTCAGTTGTGCTGGTTTCAGTGGGATTCCTGTTAGTGCATTGGGTGATAAACTATAACTAGGATGACCTATCAAGACCTTTGAGATTAGGACATTTCTCCAAAATGTGATCTCTAATATTCGTATTCATAAGCGAATATTGAATTATATTTGAAGACATTTTCATTTCCCTTTTATTTATTCATATAGTTAAACTCAAACTTTTTATCTTTCTTTACTACTAAGGTTATTATCTAGAGCCAAGTTATTGCATCAGTGTCCCATTGGACACACACTGGTTGAATCAACGTTGTTTTTGAACCAATGTGAAATAGACGTTGAATTGATATCTGTGCCAAGTGGGCGTGTTCCTGTTTTTCTTCCATATCTATCATTCCAGTATAATAATAACCATCTTCATACTAAACTAGTATCAATGAAAGGGGCAGGTGTTGACAAACCTCTTGGCATTCACACATCCACATTCTTTAGCAACAGCAGATGAACAGCAAGATATATGTTTCTCATAACTTTTGAGGATTTTACATTTTGTGGTCGTTGTCTTCAAAGTTGTTTCCGCAATAAGCAAAATTAGCATGACATGACCTGAATTAAATGTAAAAGGATTTGAAAATAAAAAGCTTGGTAGGCCTATACGCAGTGGTGGAAAAAGTACCCAATTGTCATACTGGAGTAAAAGTAAAACTGCCTTAATAGAAAATGACTCAAGTAAAAGTGAAATACTACATGAGTAAAAGTCAAAAAGTATTTGGTTTTAAATATGTTTAAGTATCAAAACATAAATGTAATTGCTAAAATATATTTATCGCCCTGACAGATCCACGGACTACACTGCACACTGCCCTTACCCACCTGGACAAAAGGAATGCATATGTGAGGATGCTGTTCATCAACAACAGCTCGGCCTTCAAAACCATAGTGCCCTATAAGCTCATTACTACCCCAGATGGTGAAGGTAGGCAACATTACCTCCTCGAAACTGATTCTCAACACAGGGGCCCAACAAGGGTGCGTCCTCAGTCCCCTCCTGTATTCCCTGTATAGCCACGAATGCGTGGCCTCACACAGTTCCAACTCCATCATCAAGTTCGCTGACAACACGACAGTAGTAGGCCTGATTACCAACAATGATGAGACCGCCTACAGGGAGGAGGTAGGCACTCTGACGGCATGGTGCCAGGTAAACAACCTCTCCCCCAACGTTAGCAAAACAAAGGAGCTGATTGTGGACTTCAGGAGGAACCAGGCTGGACACGCCCCCATCCCCATCAACGGGGCTGCCGTGGAGACGGTCATCTCAGAGAAGCTGAAATGGTCTAACCACGCGGACACCGTAGTGAAGAAGGCACGACAGCGACTCTTCAACCTCAGGATGCTGAAGAAATTCGGCCTGCTTTCATTGTTTTATTTCACTTAGTCCTTCATGTTGGAGCTCGAAGCCTAACATGCTGACTAGACCGGACACGAGCATGTGTCCATCCCACCAGACGTGATGAGGACACGCAGAAATATCAAAACAAACTCTGAACCAACTATATTAATTTGGGGACAGGTCGAAACACATGACACATTCATGGCCATTTAGCTAGCTACCTTGCTGTTGCTAGCTACTGTAATATGTCCTGGGATATAAACATTGGGTTGGTATATTACCTGAAATGCACAAGGTCCTTTTTTTCTGGATCTTTGTAGAATTTTTACCCATTTTGAGTGACACAAAATTGTGTGTTCTCTACTCCGTCAATTAATCTACAGATAAAAGGGGAAACCTAGTCAATTTCTAGTAATCTCTCCTCCTTCTTCTTCTTCTTCTTCTTCTTCTTCTTCTTCGTCTACTTCTGTGGACTTTATATGGCGGTTGGCAACCAACTTTAAGGTGCATTACCACCACCAACTGGACTGGAGTGTGGACCTCAGTTAATCTTTGAATCACCCACGTGGGTATATGCTCCTAAAAACCAATCAGGAGATTGGAGAGGCGGGACTTCCAGCGCGTCACGTGTCAAAAATAGAACCAAGTTCTATTTTAGCGCCTGGCTACGCAGACGCTCAATGACGCGCACATGCAGTTTGGATGAAATTATTGAATAACATGTATGTGTACATTTATTTTGCAACGCTGCGCATGTAACGCGAGCAGTGTGGTCAGCATGTAAGATTTCCACTGTACCCTGCAATCACACCTGCAACCCTGTACATGTGACTATTAAAGACTCTGAATTAAATACTCTGAATCTCTGAATTAAACACTCTGAATCTCTTAATTAAACACTCTAAATCTCAGAATTAACACTCTGAATCTCTGAATTAAACAATGAGTTATGTGGTGGGACAGAAATGAAAACTGAATCTACTTTTGTTGATTTCCCATTCACACTGCTAGCCCTTTTCCGGGAGGAAATTCAAGTGAATTACTGTAAGTACTCCTAGAGCACCAAGGGAATTTCCCTTCATTCAAGTGGCCAAACCTCTTCTCCCCCCCATCTAAACCTATACAGTCTATCAGCATCAAACACACAGCAGCTCACTCCTTCTATAGGCCACCAGGCTTATGAAGACTTACTCAGTGCTTGACTTAGACTGAAATAGGTGCCGGTACTAATTTTGTGTGCAGGTACTGTTTATATTTAGGTGCAAGAACTCCACAATACTTTGGATGATTCTATAAGAGGTGCAGGAACTCAAGCTGTAAAAGAAATGGAGGTGCCGGTACTCAGCTCCGGTGAGTTCCTGCCCAAGTCCAACACTAGACTTACTGCTGTCTTTGGCACTACCGTCCAGCTGGTTCTGATGAAGCTTGAATGGCTGAAATCTTGCTAATGATCAATCTTGAAAAACATTCCATGGAGATGCCCTCCAGCTCATCAGTTAGTAGCTCCTCTCCATCCAGGAAGAGCTGGATGTGTCTCTCATCGGCAAAGGGATTCACCTCTATTCTCATTGTAGGTGAAGGGAACCATACACACTGTAAGAAGTTGCTTTTTTTAAAGAGAGAAAAATATTAAGATAATCAAATACTATTTTAAACAGTAAGTTATGAACTGAGCACACCTTACACAGTATTACAGCTTCCTTTGCATTTTAAGCCACCAACTGTAAGGTGTCCACCTACTCTGCCCAGAGTGGGTGAAAAGGCGCTTTGGCAATGACATTTCACTTCCTTATGTTATAAAATACATTTTACCAAGACAAATATGATTATTCATATTCTGAATTGTTCAGTGGGGTCTTTACCATATCATTAGCATTACATCCAAAAAGTCGGATTTCGTAACCTAATACATCCAATAATAAGACCGAGCTATGTTGACATAGCGGTGCAGGTTTTCATAACTTTTGAGGATTTTACATTTTGAGTTGAAGTTAAATCCACTTTATGTTTTGTTTGAGTATCGTGATACTGGTATCTTCCCAGCCCTAGTAAAAACTCTAATAACTTCTGAACTGATTATGATGGAGACATGAGGTTTGGACTATTGGTTTTCTTTGAGGATTACATACACAATTAATATATTATTTTACTAATTGGTCAAAAGATGCGTTTTTGATTGGACACTACCAACTGCATGATTTATTTGTCTGCTGGGAAATACATACCCTGACTGTGACATACAGCCCACTTGGCGGTGGGGGCTTTGGTTCAGGAGCAGTGTCCCTAATTCTGCCCATGTAGCCCCATATTTGGTGAGGGTACCTCGACATAAACAGGCACCATGGTCTTTTCCCAGGAAGGAGGGGACAGGTGGACAGCTGTTTACTGAATAGGCGCTAATGCTGAAGTACTTAATTGAGCTTTATTGGGCAAATGTAGAAAGTAATTATGATGATTATGATTATGGTAGCCTAACTATTTCATTTTTGCCACGGTTTCTAGAAACATGGTTAGTAATACCTTTGGAAAAAATTACTGCATATGCACATGCTAATCAAGTTTGATGACATTGCGTCAAAGGCCACATTCAAAGGATCACAGTCAATTGCCAATGCAGATATGATTTGTAATGATTATGCCACTCAAAATCTGGATCAATATCATTTAAACTGATGGATTATGGAGAGCTTAAAATATGATAATTAATACAGATTTAGAGGGAAAATACAGCTAAGAGAAACAAACTTGGAAGTTTTAATATTAATACATATATTACAATAAAAGTACAATAATAGGCCTACATTTTAATTGCAGGCATTTGGACAGAGTGAGGGTATTGGGTAAGATTATCATGGCCTCTGACCATTGGCTACCAGGCTGTGGGTACTATATTGAGACCCTCAGGGCCCTTTGGAGGATAGGGGTCCTAGCCAGCTGTGGCATCCTATGGCTCTCTACTGATGTCAGATCCCCTCGACCCCAATCTAAAGTAGAACATGAGTTAATAGAGTCCTCAGGGTTGTACATTCTCCTTTGGGACTTTTCCCCTGGTTATTATTTTTGGGAGTGTTTAGTGTTGTTCATAATTCTAGCAAATTCTAAATGCATGTTGTCATTTCCCCCCTGTAGCATGCCTGTAAAGGAAAATGATCTCTGCATTTGAACAACAGCATAAATACACCTATTTCACTTTTGCATGTCAAAAACCGAGTGACCACTGCTGCACATGCTGCCACTATTTTGAACAGATTATACTATTTAGAACAAGCAGTCTAGGGTGAACGGTCGTCACTAGTTACCACAGCTAGAAAATCAGAAAGCCCACCTATTTCTACAATTTATCTACTTAAAATTTGATTTGGAACCTAACCTTAACCCTAACATTAACCACACAGCTAACCTTATGCCCAACCTTAAATACATTTTTTTTTCATGAACGATATAGCCCATTTTGACTTTGTGGCTGTGGTAAGTAGTGGAAACCAGGGTGAACGCAACACGCATGCAGATGCAGTAAGTGAAAACACATGATCTTACTGGGGATAGCTAGCTAACATAATGTCACAAAGCATGATGCGCCGGCCAGAAAACGTTCATTCTGAATTAACTTCATATTTCCGAGTTAGTCAGATATTAGTTTAGAAAGACTTGAAATTGGCATGGGAGATAATTAGCTAGCAAGCTACCAGCTAGCAATAGGTAGCTTGCTAGCTGCTTATCAAAGGTAGATAACTGGGTAATTTGACCCAAAAAATTTACCTAACTATTTCTCAATGTTTCTTAAAATTACTGTAACTGGCTAATTAATTTGATTATGCTTTGTGATGCACCCGGTTTTATGCTGTTTTAGTCCACACAACATGTCGCCCTGTCACCTACAGAACTTGATGTACAAGCCCAGTGGCCGGCAGTGAGAGAAGATGGAACAAGATGGATTTTGGCCGACATTCTGCAAATGTTCTCATCTATGAAAGATTTGATCTCAATACAGTTTTCTGTTCCCAAAACTAGAAGCTGTTACGAACAGAGTGGACTACGTTTTGTAGACTTTACATTGCCAAAGTTTCCAAAAATGGCATTGTTTTGAAGGACTACAAGGGCGAATTTAGTTACTGTACACACACACTTCACAGAGTATTCGTTCCCCTAATGGAAATGTGCAAATACATGCTAAAACATTCTAGCTAGCGTATCACTCTGCCTCTGTTCTTTGACTCGTTGGATGTAGTTTATCAGGTCCCAGGCGCCCATGACTGTTATGATTATTTATTTACAACTTGCTTTTTGCTTTAGCGTCATCTGTACCTGATAGAGCTGATCTAGTCTCACGTGCGGAAGTAAGCCGTCTGGCATCAGAGACTCATTGGGATGGAGACTAGAGCAGACTCACAAGTTCTGACTGAACGGACTCACATTTGAGCGCCCCAGGATGGTCCATTCACTTTGTGCTGTTATAATTTATGCTATGAAATGCTGTGATTTCATTGGGGCAGTTCTACCTCATAGAAAATAGCTAGCAAAACAATCAAAGCAGTGTTCGCATGGCCTATGCGCCCACAGAGGCAGAGCTGCTGGCAGTCACTGAGGGGCAGAGTAACTGAAAGGCTTATTTTTGAAACTGTACACATTTACCACACTTTTATGAGTATTTAAAGAATAACTAATGAATATATATATATATATATATATATATATATATATATATATATATATATATATATATATATATATACATACATACATACAGTGGGGAAAACAAGTATTTGATACACTGCCGATTTTGCAGGTTTTCCTACTTACAAAGCATGTAGAGGTCTGTAATTTTTATCATAGGTACACTTCGACTGTGAGAGACGGAATCTAAAACAAAAATCCAGAAAATCACATTGTATGATTTTTAAGTAATTAATTTGCATGACATAAGTATTTGATACATCAGAAAAGCAGAACTTAATATTTGGTACAGAAACCTTTGTTTGCAATTACAGAGATCATACATTTCCTGTAGGTCTTGACCAGGTTTGCACACACTGCAGCAGAGATTTTGGCCCACTCCTCCATACAGACCTTCTCCAGATCCTTCAGGTTTCGGGGCTGTCGCTGGGCAATACGGACTTTCAGCTCCCTCCAAAGATTTTCTATTGGGTTCAGGTCTGGAGACTGGCTAGGCCACTCCAGGACCTTGAGATGCTTCTTACGGAGCCACTCCTTAGTTGCCCTGGCTGTGTGTTTCGGGTCGTTGTCAAGCTGGAAGACCCAGCCACGACCCATCTTCAATGCTCTTACTGAGGGAAGGAGGTTGTTGGCCAAGATCTCGCAATACATGGCCCCATCCATCCTCCCCTCAATACGGTGCAGTCGTCCTGTCCCCTTTGCAGAAAAGCATCCCCAAAGAATGATGTTTCCACCTCCATGCTTCACGGTTGGGATGGTGTTCTTGGGGTTGTACTCATCCTTCTTCTTCCTCCAAACACGGCGAGTAGAGTTTAGACCAAAAAGCTCTATTTTTGTCTCATCAGACCACATGACCTTCTCCCATTCCTCCTCTGGATCATCCAGATGGTCATTGGCAAACTTCAGACAGGCCTGGACATGCGCTGGCTTGAGCAGGGGGACCTTGCGTGAGCTGCAGGATTTTAATCCACGACGGCGTAGTGTGTTACTAATGGTTTTCTTTGAGACTGTGGTCCCAGCTCTCTTCAGATCATTGACCAGGTCCTGCCGTGTCGTTCTGGGCTGATCCCTCACCTTCCTCATGATCATTGATGCCCCACGAGGTGAGATCTTGCATGGAGCCCCAGACCGAGGGTGATTGACCGTCATCTTGAACTTCTTCCATTTTCTAATAATTGTGCCAACAGTTGTTGCCTTCTCACCAAGCTGCTTGCCTATTGTCCTGTAGCCCATCCCAGCCTTGTGCAGGTCTACAATTTTATCCCTGATGTCCTTACACAGCTCTCTGGCCTTGGCCATTGTGGAGAGGTTGGAGTCTGTTTGATTGAGTGTGTGGACAGGTGTCTTTTATACAGGTAACGAGTTCAAACAGGTGCATTTAATACAGGTAATGAGTGGAGAACAGGAGGGCTTCTTAAAGAAAAACTAACAGGTCTGTGAGAGCCGGAATTCTTACTGGTTGGTAGGTGATCAAATACTTATGTCATGCAATAAAATGCAAATTATTTACTTAAAAATCATACAATGTGATTTTCTGGATTTTTGTTTTAGATTCCGTCTCTCACAGTTGAAGTGTACCTATGATAAAATTACAGACCTCTACATGCTTTGTAAGTAGGAAAACCTGCAAAATCGGCAGTGTATCAAATACTTGTTCTCCCCACTGTGTGTATATATATATATATATATATATATATATATATATATATATATACATATATATATATACATACATACATACATACATACACACACACACATACATACATACACACTTAAACATATATTTATATATATATATATATTTTTTTTTTTAATTGACCAATCACAGGTGGTGCTCCGCCCCTAACGCCCTAATGGGTGGGCCACCCCTGGAGTTATCTTATTTTAAAGCTACAATATGTAACCTTTTGGGTGACCCTAGCTAATTCAAATAGAAAAGTAAGTTCTAGATTTTTAATTCCGGTTGAAAGCAAGTCAGCTATTTCTATGCTTCCCGTTCTGAAGTTTCATTTTTGCATCTTTTACTTTCGGTTTTGTACACCAGCTTCAAATAGCTGAATATACAATATGTTTGGTTATGGAAAATATATTTCACAGCTGTTTAGATGGTACAATGATTCTCTACACAATGACTGCTTGTTTTGTCACAAACTGAAATTAGGCGAACTATTAGAATTTTAGCAACCAGGAAATGGCGGAGCGATTTCTGCATAGTGCATCTTTAATTTGGATGGACTTTTTGAGTTAGTCTACTTGCTGCTCAAGAGGGACAAACAGTAATATTGCCGCTTTTTTCTCGTTTTTCAAGCTTAGGTATTTTAAGGGAGTATGCGAGGCACAAAACAAATTCATTGGACTGTTGCCGATTCTTCAGGATTAGCACCTGGCTACATTATTTCGGGACACTATTTTCGAACGCTTCCGCATGCAATTATTACATTGTCCTAACCTGTATATTTTCGACATAGGAGGCACCTTTAGGAGTTCCGCCGATGATGCAATCGGAGGAACCCCTAAATGTTAATTCAGGAACCTTTTATTTTTCTCGCACGAACATGAACTGGCCCCGGGCGCTATCTAAGACACATGTTAAAGGCTGCGTTTACATAGGCAGGCCAATTCTGATCTTTTTTTCCACTAGTTGGGCTTTTGGCGAATCAGATCTTTTCATAACAGCTCTTTTTCAGCTAATCGGATTGGTCAAAAACATATCAGAATTGGGATGCCTGTCTAAACGCAGCTGAAGACACCAGCTTCCCTAGGCTGTTTGATCCCAGAAAGTGTTAATCATGTGGTATATGAAAAAAAACCATTTGCATTTTGGGTATTAACCTCTTCTTCGGTAATTAAGGGCCCCATTAAATATTCAGGAACGGATTAAAGGAAAATGTCGGACAAAACTACTCAAAATGTCCAATGAACAAGATAAAATAATATTGAAATGTAATTAATGAATAATGTCACAATTGAAAGATGTATTTCTGCAAAAATATGCTACAGGTATTATTCAATTATCATTTAAATTCACAGCAATTACATTGTCTCCAGTGTAACAAAGTCTGGGCACCGTTTCCCCCCCTATAGCAAATAATCAATTTGATTCAGTGGTTTGCTAGTCGACTCAATTATATCACAACTGTACATAACTGAACAATAGCAATTCTACTCTACCCAATACATTGCATAGTATACAAACATAAGAAAAGGAGAATCCTGACCCAGAGCGAATATTAAATCGTCAAAACTCTACTTTAACTCTATCTATGCAGTTTTATTCTGGAATATTTTTCATTTTTAGGGATGTACTTGCACCTATAAAAGTTATCGTCTATTCATGAAAACATCAGCGATCTACATTAAATCACATGCGAGGTACATTTTTATTTGGTTTTAATATAGAATTCACAACACATAGGCCTACTGCATATTTGTCTTTCCCTTAGTCAATCGAATGATTAAAAATGGTTAAAAGTGTAATTCCCTTAACATTGGTGCATGTAACATCTCTTAAAAGAGGGCAGAAGACAAAAAAACCAAAAAAAAAAAAAAAACACTCAATTAAAAAGTAGCTTAATCCATTGTTTTTGCATCATCAAACAGATTTCACTAGTCGAATCCAAATTCCCAGACCATGATTCAAGTCTACAGCTCTGTCATATACTGTAGCTTCATAACGTCATCTAGGACCATAACATAAGGCAGCTGGTAGGAGGTATATTGCAATGGGCTGTCCATGGCCCATGCTGCTCGGAGGATAGCATACTTCTGTCTGGTGTAAACACATTAAGGGCTACCTTGAGATTTTTTTCTTCTGAGAGTGAAAGGCACTTCTACTGGTGGTCTGGAGTGTTTGAACACACACTACAACCATACTAGTGACCCAGATATGGTCATTGGCACATAAAAAAAATGGCAGACATACACAAGCACCATGTGCTGCCACATCCTGGTTGTACAATCTACTATGTGTGGATCTCAAGTGTGTGTATGTGTGTGTGTGTGTTTATGCGTTGAGCTTTTCTGCCTCGTCCAGTGTCCTAACAGTGGTCAACTCCTCATGTGAGCCCTCCTCACCAGGCAGCTGAGAGAGAGAGAGAGAGAGTAAAATGGAAAGAGAAAAATAAAGATGTAGTGGTGATTTATTTAAACCTTTTTTTCACCTTATCATCTAGTCATAAAAATGCAAGTATGCCTATTGCCTAGATAATTTCAACACATTCCTAAATCTTTATATATATTTTTTTATCAAGAGAATCGTCAATTACTGATTATACATGCATTGACCATGTGAAATGGCACCACCTGATGTTCTGACATGACATGCAGCCATTGGAGTTCAGTAACCAAATGCAAGCATGACACCATGTGGCCACATATCATATTGCACTACATTGGGATCCAACTGTATGCCATCACTGACAATCTTTAACCCTTCATGGGCCTGAATGGCACTGCACTGTCACACAAACACTATGTACAAATCTGTGAGTCCTGTTTGTTCATTCATCCATACAAAGTGACTGGGAGTAGTAGCTAAACTTACCTCCCAGTAGATGCCATCCTCAAAGCAGATGGTGTCAGGAGGAGCACCATAGATTGGCAGCTTCAGAATAAAACCTACAAGACATGGACATATAAATTACATGACAAGGACATGATACAATTACACACATACCTATATACAGGAACAAAAGAGCATAGATATAATATCACCATGCATTTGCAAAACAAACTCAAGTCAAGATAATGACTGTGTGTGCTTATAACATTCTGTAAACTGGTAATATTTAAATCCCCCCTATCCTCTAGCTAGTCCCTCTACGTACCGGTGATAAGACCGCCCAGGAGGGCGATGCCCAGGGTCACAGCCAGGGAGATGGCCTGTCGTACGCCCTGGGACGAGGCTTCCACATCCCCAGAGTGGATGTCAGGGAACACATCAGCCATCCTGCAACACAGAGAGCAGGGAGTGTTGAATGAAACTGTTGTATGAATGCACGCTTTGATGGCGTATGTCTGTTGCGCAATAGGGGGAGCTTCACCATAACACCAGCAGAGGGCACACTTTTCCAACTTGTCAAAAAAAAAGGCAGACTAACCCATCTCCATAGACATCCTTGGTTGCCAGAGCAGCAGTAACTGCTCCAACGATGGCTCCCAGGACTCCAGGCATGCCGTGCAGGTTGTGGACGCCACACGTGTCCTGTATCTTCAGCTTTTCTTCCAGGATAGGCTGAGGGGACAGGGGTGGAAAGTTGGCAGTGCCATGAGTGCGGGTGTTTGTGTGCGTGATGTGTATGCACTCTAGCACCTGTATGTCCTTCAAAAGGTGCCATATACACATAAGTGGATGTGTTTCTCAACATGACTGTTTATGTTGTAAATATATTCTCTTGTTCTGTTGGCATCATAAATGGTCAAATCCTCCTGAGACCCCTTGAAAGGACATTCGGGGCTTTTCAATGATATCACATGTGGGAGTGTGACCTGGATAACTTTCTCTTCCAGGTTTGTCAAAATGGCTGCCAACACAATTAGCACATTTTATGGTAAAAAGGAAGGTAAGTGTGTGTAATTATAATTTTTTTGTGAGTTAGATTTTCAATTGCTTTTAGTAAGTAAATATCTCAGGAATAGTTTGGTGAGTTTTCAGAGCAGTGCAATCATTTTTCACATTGAATAAGATCTTATTTATGTCCTCTGTAGTTTTGTTACCTACTGTACCCATTTACTGTAATGTTAAATTTTTCATATTTACTATCAACTGATTTATTAAGTCCACTACAGTGCACATACAATAGAAAATAAATAAACCTATATTTTGTAATTGTTTAAGTTTTTTATCACCCCAAAAAATGTTGTATTTTTAATTACAGATATGTTTTATTCCTGGGTCTCAGGAGGATAATACATTTTCATTTCCATACACTTCTGTCCTATATCCTGTCTTACCAATGGGAGGTTGGCCTTACCGAGAGGAACTTGAAGCCCAGCACAGAGATGGTTCCAGCCAGGAAGCCCACAATCATGGAGCCGAAAGGAGTGAGCATCATTTCACCAGCAGTTCCCACGGCAACCCCACCGGCAAGGGCAGCGTTCTGGATGTGCACCTAAAGAGAGGAGAGAGACAACGTTTTTAAAATGGTGTTCAAAATGGTTGATTGTCAGAGTCAATTCATACCTTTATTTTAATTATCTATTTGCTATCGCCATCATGCAAAGTGGGGGTGTGCGAGTGTGTAGAGTTAGATTATAGACAGATGTTATGATATGCTGCTGACACACTACCCTTTCACCAACTGTGAGATAATCTCAGCTGATTAGAACGGTACTACTATCATCAGGTCATGTGGTATGTTCACTGACTCCAACACTCCCTCCATTGTATAGAAAAGACAACTTCAGATTGATTTCCATCTAGACAGGAATGCACCTTCTTGATTTCAGCATGAGATGCAGATGACAGCTATGTCCTCAAGGGACATAGCAACTAGATATATTGTCTGGCTCACATGACTGTATACTCTAAAAGTTAGATCGTAACTATGGTGTGATGCTTCAGCATGCATTTTTTGGGATGGTTTCCAATCTAGGCATTCTTAAATCGTATCGTGAGAAAGTTTGATGATTCATAGTTTGATAGTTTAGAATAGATAAATCAAATCTAAACTAGAAAAGTCCATTTTTGGAAGAAAATGTGGGCTTGCTAGCTTGTTTTAAAGTATTTATGGTTTTGAAATAAGTTATAGAAGTGGTAGTGACTGCAGTAGTAATGGTAGTGACTGGTTATAGTTGAAAAAGTGGGTAGATGAAAAGATTGATTGATTGGTTAGCTGATTGATTGCTTGATTGGATAGGATAGCCTGAACATGTGAAAGTTGGTTTGGTGTCTCTAGCTTGAACGGTTCAAGAGTTACTGTTGGTGAGTTCATTGCTATTAAAAAGTTTTTCAAGCAATCTAATTTGGTGCAGTCTGCACATTTGGAAGTTGGTTTCATGTTAATAGCTTAAATCATTTAAGCGCTAGAGCGAGTGGAATAAATATAATAATAATAACAATATAAGTATGTAAGAAATCTAGAGTTGTGCTTTGCTTTCAGCAAGCACACCTAACTACATCTGTAGTCAATAGTTGAAATACCTGTCTGAGTCATCATACAGGATGTTTGCATATCCAGAGGTTGCCAATCAGGATTTAATCCCAAAGGAGTCATGTTTCATTCCAAATATTTACTTACATGTATAACATCTAATAGGGCTAGTAGGCCTATGACGCAAAATACAGTTGAACCAGATTGTTTTGACAACAAACACTGGGAGAAATCTTCCTTCCCCTACCATGTCTAGTCCCTAACTCCCACTTGAAATTATCTGGGAAGACCACTTTAAGCCCCTCATTTACACTGCATAGTCCCTGTAGAATCCTACTTCTCCCTCTATGTCCCCCCAAGTCCACATCGCCTGTCTAGCCCTAGAGTACTTTTAGGGACCTGCTTTTCCTCTTAAGTCCCCCCTACCGTACTAGCCCCCTCACCATATCGAGCTTGCCATCATGGGCCACAACGGCAGACAGGCCGTAGGTGGCTAGGGTGCAGGCAGCCAGGGAATAGTAGGTGTTCATAGCCGTGCGGTGCTGGTCGTCTCCGTGGGCCGTCACAGCAGAGTTGAAGCTTGGCCAGAACATCCACAGGTAGATGGTGCCTGAGCAGGCAGGGAAAAATAAGTATTAGCAAACTGGTATGTAATATAGTCCTTTAGTTTAGCAAGCTTACAGGTAAGGTTTTTTCCTGGGGAGGTGGATGTACTGTACTCTTAATTATGACACAGATTCCCATACATTGGCATTGGCATGCATAGTCAAAACATAACTGGCGTCTTCAGAAAATGAAGGTTAAGTTGTCCGACTTGTTTATGGTGGCTATTTGTATCTAATGTACGGGCTTCCTGCTTACGATGAGCAGGAGGTATTCTTACCAATCATGGCGAAGAGGTCAGAGTGGTAGACAGAGCAGTTCTTGTGTTTGCTCTTGTCCAGGTTGGGGCGGTAGAGAACACGAGCCACCATCAGGCCAAAGTAAGCTCCAAAGGTGTGGATGGTCATGGAGCCACCAGCATCCTTGGCCTAAAGGTGAACATGATCTAATTTAAGGGGTGTAAAAAGCTTAGTCTAAAAGTATATTATGCAAGAGTGATGAGAAAGCCAAATAGGAGAGTAGGCATAATAGTACGTAAAAAAACAGTTTTAGTGTAGTTTTGTATACACACATATAAGCCTTAAGGCTGCAAGACATGAACTGTACATTGAATGGTACACCTAAACACACACACACTCACCCCCAGAACAGAAAGCACAATGAACTCATTGACTGCGAACAGGGTGACTTCAATCACAGACATGACCAGCAGCTGGACTGGACTGGTCTTCCCCAGGACCGCCCCGAACGAGATAAGCACTGAGCCCGTGCAGAAGTCAGCGTTGATCATACTGCAGGAGGGACAAACACTCTTAATGATAGGGTTTATTATGGGATACACTACAGTATACACTTACACCCGTATGATATGACATGTATACACATCACATGTATTTGCTGGTGTGTTGTGTTTATTTTAGTATGAAATATAGGTTATTGTGTGCATGAGCCGTACCTCTCTATTCCGACGTGGATCTTGCCCCCGTGCATGCCGTGGACGAAGCCCTGCATGAGAGTGGCCCACTGCAGAGCAAAGGCCGCGATGAGGAAGTTGAAGCCCACACTGCTAAAGCCGTAACGTTGCAGGAACGTCATGAGGAAACCAAAGCCAATGAAGATCATCACGTGCACATCCTGAAAGCCTGAACAAAGGAGGAGAACACAGTACAGATTATTTTATTGCGTTGGATGCACATTGTCACTATTCAAGTGCCTGTGTGGTCAGTCTTGCAAACATTTTAACAATCCCCTTCTTATGGTTTGGTGAGAAAGACTGTCTTATGACAGTAGTATAGCAGTATCTTTCATCTAATTGTAAGTTCTGGTGACTTCCCCACGAATCACCTACAATCCCTTTTAGTCAACATTTTGTGATTTAAATTGAGCGGGACAGGGGGCTTTGGGAGCCTCAGTTGGCCTACATAGAAGGACACAGAAGTTACCCTGTGCCTCATAGCTCCATTCAGCCTGCTATCCGGCCTTGTTAACCAGCCTACTACACCTCCCTCTGCCCACTGGACGTATTCATCCACATGGCACTGGGGAGTGGGGACAATATCTCTTGGTGTCGTTGCCTGGCAACTGATCATTGGCATAGAGGATATTCGCACTGCTCAACTCCCCATTGGCAGGCTGGCCCAAATACCCCGTGCCATCCCCTAGAAGGACACCTACTGACACCTTCAGAGCGGTGAGAAAATGTAACATGCTCACACATGGGCAACACCTGTGAGGATGTAAATAAACAAAATAGATTGTAAAAATTGTTGTTGTAATATATTACCTGCACTCATGAAGCAACATACAGACCAGTTTTAACCTAATGCCTTATTTACAGTTCTCTTAATTCTGACTGTGTCTTTCAATCATATATCATTTGCTTTCTAGACATTTGTCATGTGGAGCAGCTATAGTTCTAAAGGCTTCTACTATATGTTGACATAACAGCAAATCTCTTATCTCATAGCAATGAGGTCAACCTACATACACACCCAGACAATAAAGAGCAGCAGAGTGAGAATTATACAGTGACATTTGGGGGTCTCAATTTTATTCACGGGACTTCCTATTTGTGCACGAAAATATTTATGGGGCTAATAGTAAAGACATGTATTTGAACAGTAAACATGTATTACCTTTTAATGTGGCATGAACACACCCAGTGATGATGTTTTCACTTATTGTCAAACAAATCACTTCAAAAAGTAGGCTATTTGCACACGTTCATCCACTTCAAAATAATTCCGTCATCCAAACAGTGCCCTGTGCACCCGCCATTTGATGAAGGGAAAGAGACATCTCATACAAAACACCAAAAAGTGTTATGACAGGATATGATCAATGAGAGTAGTCAGATGTGCACTTACTGTATGTGTGTATGTGTGTGTGTGTGTGTTTCATTCTTGAAGGTGATCTTCCATTCAGCAGTGAAGGTGACAGGTTAAAGATGATCTGAAATAATTACTACTAATGGACATTTAGTACTTCCTCTTTCAAATGTACCCAACCTTGAACAGGTTTCTACTTTGTGTCAAAGTCAGTGTACTCAATCACTCAATAGCTTAAAGGCAAGAGCATAAATAGTGAGCCTGGCATAATGTGCATCAGCAGCTTCACCTGCTTCAGTGAAGGATGAAGGCCCAACGCTCAAAGGCTCAATTGATTCAAATCTCAAATGAGTCACAGACTTCAGCTTCAAAGATTAATTGAATTCAAAGTCAAACGGACATGATCCAACTCTCAGAGATTCATATAATTCAACTCCCAAAGTTTCCCATGACTCCAATGGCCTAGTCAACCACACTGACCACAGCGGTCAGTGTGATTGACCAGGCTATGACTCCCCGGCCTTAACAAGGGAAAACTGGAAACCATTGCTACCAGCCAAAGTAGCTCACAGCTCAACTTTGGTTCCTTAATGACCTTTTTGTGCCATACAATCTTTTTCTCTTGCTTTCTCGCTCTCCCTAGCTCGTTTTCTGTGTATCTCAGTCATCCATATGACAAGCCTTGCTGGTGTGACAATAAACACATAAATCACAATGCCACAGCAAACTTTACCTTCTCTCTGAAAACAATCACTCTCTCCCTCCTAACCCTTTCTCTCCTTTTCACCCTCCCTCCTTCTGTTCCCCATCTTTCACTCAACTTTTCCCCCTCACTCTCCTCCCCCCGGTGCGCCTTTCTTTCTCACGCAGAAGCCCCTATCCCTCTGGCCTTTCACTAATTGGACAGTGATTGGGTGAATGTGAAAATTAAACATTCCTCCTACACATTCCCATGTCTGTATAACAGACATTCTCATACTCTTTCTGGGACTTACCTGCACCCAGCCACCTGCATGACATATAGTACAGAGACAATACTGGGAAAGCCTCAAGGTGTGGTGACAGGTAGGACTAGTTGCACACAGGTGAACTTTCAACACGGCTAAGAATTGCACACACCAATTACCTGCACCACCTCCCCCCCCAGCAGTGTTCCTTTGCATTTCATTACTGATCTGTTAAGGTGGAACAGCAACATTCAGAGGAGGAACAGTATACCCGCTGATTGTACACCCACTTCAACAGACATGCTATAACCTATTCAGAAACCAAACTTCCTTCCCTCTTGCTGTTCAAAGTAGCCTATGAGTTAGATGGTTTTGACGCTAATCAAAAAAACATTGACAGACAGATCTGAGAAACTAAAGGGTTATATCAAAGGACAGTAATCTCTCCCCATGCCGGATTTGTTTCCATATTGACATTGGGGAACTTAACTCTCCCTCTCCTCCCACTTGACAAAGAGCTTCTAGTTTCCAATTATTTTCAGTGGACCGCAGACAGTAGAAAGTATGCAATTACGTAAGCACATTGTCTGTTTTCAGGTATCCGTCTGTCTCCAAAATGTACTGTTGTGATTGTTGGTGTTTATATTGTACACCACAACACAAAGCAAACGGAGCATTTCAAGTATAAAACCGATAATGAGAATTATCTATTTGATACATCAGTGAACTGGAGTACACTGTCACAGAAAGTAAAACAAGTTCACCCAAAAACATTTGGCAACCAAACCCTCCTCTAATTAGGAAACAAATTAACCATTTGTTGCTTTGCTGCTTGCAGCCAAATGTCAAAGCAAAGGAGGGAAAACTCACATTGAACACTGAGAAGCTCACGGGTTGTAGGGGAGAGTGGGGTAAGTTTATCCATTTTTTACATTCAGCATTCCACCGTCAAGGGAAATATAGTATTCTTTATAACAAATCTATTAACATATATTTCAGGATGTTGTGTATCCCTGGAAATAATCAGAATTCATGTTAACATTACAGTTTTGAAAACATAGCTTGTCCAAAAAAAGTGGTCTCTTCGCACAACTTATCCCGGGTATGGAGTAAGTTGAGCCACGGGACAGGTTAAGTTAAGCCGCCTACACATTTCTGTATTGAATGAAATATTACCACTACCTTTTTAAAACCATGTCTATCTTTATTTCCCAAACACAATCGCTGTTTTGTCTTTTAATCATTTTAAGCATCTTTTAACACAGGCTTAACACCTAACAAACACTTTGTACTTTTTAAACACTTTTAACATAGGCCAGGCTCTGTTGTTACCTCATATCCCAGCGATAATGCCTTGCATTATGGCTGGGAAGAAAACACTTCAATTTTCTCAACTTGCCATTGGCTCAACCATAGGCCCAACTTACCCCATGGCCATTGGCTCAACTTACCGAAGGACACACATTTTGACTATATTAGCCCACACAGGTACGAGGATGCACTTTCATGCTAGGTTTAGGACCTCATATTGAAGCTTATAGACACCCCAACTGATGTATAATCTTAAAATGATCTACTTTGGTTTAGATACAAGCATCATGAAACCTCTAACACAATACATTAATTTGACTTGGTGAGAATCTGTTTTTTGGACATAACTTGCTTACAACTTTTCCATGTGGTTTATTCCTTCACAGAATCAATGAAATTATGACCTCTTCCTAAATATTCGGTCATATTTTTTATTGTATGGTTTCCTAGAAACAAGGGTGGCTAAACTTACCCCTTTGGCTCATCTTACCCCACTCTGCCCTATGTATTAAAGGGTATCAGAGTAGGAATGCTGATCTACAGCACTGAGCACAGATCAAACATAAAATAGTTATTTTGCCCCTCTACAAACCCTCACAAACAGCTCACCTCAATGACCATCACCACCCACCTCCTCATCTCCTCCACACAACCGTACTGTAAGTTCATAACGTCCCCCCAAAAAATGATGGGGAAGACTAGACTCCCCAGGGGGGAAGGCAATATACAAACACAGCACTGGAGCAAGACATGCGACATAACACAGAAGGAAAATAAATTATTTCCCATCTAGTCGTCAGATTCGTTTGAGCTTCAGACAACTTTTCTGTCATGTTCATTGTCATGACAAACATGTATGGCATGACAATGAACGACACAAGACTTGCCTAAACAACAAACAGATCTGCTTCTGCTACCATGCAAGTCTCAGACACATAGACAAACCATAACAAATAAGGAAAATAACAATTATTTCATTTCTATAGATAGACTCCACATCCCCCATTCTCTCCACCCTCACAAGGTAATAGTTACCCTTATCCACATATTTAGGGTCAGATCACCATACTACCTAATCATAACCATAACCATTAAAGGGATGAAAATGTATCTGACCCTGTATCAGTGGTTAGGGATGTCTACTACCCCACCTGTCTCGTTACCCCAACCCTACCCCTCTCTCTGCGGTCACTCACTGGGGTAGCGGTAGTAAAAGTCGTTTTCGTAGTTGGAGGAGCCATTGGCAATTTTCATGTGCCATTGCTTGGCGTCTGTCTCTTCGTCGTACTTCACCAGCGTGCCGAAGAGGATGATGATGATCACCTCCAGGATGATGCAGGCCATGGGCAGCTTCAGCCGCAAGTTAGTCGCTGAGTTCGTCATGGCTGTGGGGTTACCTGGGTATTCTCCTAGCTCTGCACTATGGCCTTAGGGGTGAATGGTTAGAAGTCCAACTCAGCTCCAGAGCGGGGAACACAGCAACATACACTAACTCAGAGTGGGAGTGAGGAGGACTCAAGCTGACACATGATTTGGTCAGACGTAATTAGTGTGCTTCGGTTGCAAATGATCATGCCAATCAGAGGCTGCAAGCAAACCTCAGCCCCTCCCCTTCACTATTGCTGCTGTTATGGTGGTCTGGAATTAGTTAGGACTCCTTAAAATGATCAGTTACTCCTCTAGATTGATAGAGAAGGAAAATGACCCATCAAAAACTATTTTTATGGGTTTACCCTTCATATTGAAATCGTTTTTTAAATGCTTTCTTATACCTTATCTACGGTAAAAACAGGTCGATGGTTCAAGACCCACTGTGAATTAAAAAACACAAACAGATGCATGCAGACAGACAGTCAAGCGTGTACACGCATAGGATCTAACATATTGCTTGTGTGAATGTAAGCAGTGTCTCTCCATTATGCCATTGACTCCTCAAAGTGAGACAAAAAGTAAAATAAAAACAAAACTTCTTGGGATCAAAATAGTTTGTGCAACCATGTGTGATAATGTGCCAAGACACATATACACACACACACATTCCATTCATCCTTACTTACTGTCACAATATTAAAAAGCTAAAAAGGCCTGTAGTTGAGATGTTTGGACAGGCGCAACTGGAAAGGTTGTGGGATATCGGGTTTGGGATGGGTGGGGGGGGGGGGGGGGGGGGGGGGGGGGGGGGGTTTGAGACTCAGGTTTTGGGGGAGTAGGATGTGAGAGGGGATGGAGGCAGGTCTGTGCACATCTTTGTCCTGTAAGGAGGAGCCATCACTCACTATGTACGCTATCTTTCTCCTTTAGAGAAGCGCACCTAGCAGGAATGCTGTTATGGTTTAGAGAATCTCAACTAAAAGCCTACCACAGGCGTCAAAGCCAATCTATGAAGTTGAATCCTGAATGTCTGTCAAGCTTTCTGCCTACCTTCCTGCCTGAATGACTGTCTGAAGAGTTGGGGTCATTTCACATTTAATTCAGTCAATGAAGGTCAAATAAAATTCAAGAATTCAAGAATTCCACTAATGATGATGACTGATGGCATACTGTAGGCCTACTGTAGTTAAGGCACAGCGAAATCCAAGTAGAACTTACAGTAGCTATGAATGTTATTGGCCCATCCACCACTTCGGAGGACAAAAGTAACTTTGTTACAATTGTATTGCATTTTTTACATTTTGTTACATATACAGTCGTGGTCAAAAGTTTTGAGAATATTGGTCTTCACAAAGTTCGCTGCTTCAGTGTTACGAGATATTTTTGTCAGATGTTACTATGGTATACTGAAGTATATTTACAAGCATTTTTATTGACAATTACATTACGTTTATGCAAAGAGTCAATATTTGCAGTGTTGACCCTTCTTTTTCAAGACCTCTGCAATCTGCCCTGGCATGCTGTCAATTAACTTCTGGGCCACATCCTGACTGATGGCAGCCCATTCTTGCATAATCAATGCTTGGAGTTAGTCCGAATTTGTGGGTTTTTGTTTGTCCACCCGCCTCATGAGGATTGACCACAAGTTCTCAATGGGATTAAGGTCTGGGGAGTTTCCTGACCATGGACCCAAAATGTCGATGTTTTGTTCCCCGAGCCACTTAGTTATCACTTTTGCCTTATGGCAAGGTGCTCCATCATGCTGGAAAAGGTATTGTTCGTCACCAAACTGTTCTTGGATGGTTGGAAGTTGCTCTCGGAGGATGTGTTGGTACCGTTCTTTATTCATGGCTGTGTTCTTAGGCAAAATTGTGAGTGATCCCACTCCCTTGGCTGAGAAGCAACCCCACACATGAATGGTCTCAGGATGCTTTACTGTTGGCATGACACAGGACTGATTGTAGCACTCACCTTGTCTTCTCCGGACAAGGTGTTTTCCGGATGCTCCAAACAATCGGAAAGGGGATTCATCAGAGTAAATGACTTTACCCCAGTCCTCAGCAGTCCAATCCCTGTACCTTTTGCAGAATATCAGTCTGTCCCTGATGTTTTTCCTGGAGAGAAGTGGCTTCTTTGCTGCCCTTCTTGAGACCAGGCCATCCTCCAAAAGTCTTCGCCTCACTGTGCGTGCAGATGAACTCACACCTGCCTGCTGCCATTCCTGAGCAAGCTCTGCATTGGTGGTGCCCCGATCCCGCAGCTGAATCAACTTTAGGAGACGGTCCTGGCACTTGCTGGACTTTCTTGGGCGCCCTGACGCCTTCTTCACAACAATTGAACCTCTCTCCTTGAAGTTCTTGATGATCCGATAAATGGTTGATTTAGGTGCACTCTTCCTAGCATCGATATCCTATAAGCCCTTTTTGTGCGAAGCAATGATGACGGCATGTGTTTCCTTGCAGGTAACCATGGTTAACAGAGGAAGAACAATGATTTCAAGCACCACCCTCCTTTTAAAGCTTCCAGTCTGTTATTCTAACTCAATCAGCATGACAGAGTGATCTCCAGCCTTGTCCTCGTCAACACTCTCACCTGTGTTAACGAGAGAATGACTGACATGATGGCAGCTGGTCCTTTTGTGGCAGGGCTGAAATGCAGTGGAAATGTTTTTTGGGGATTAAGTTCATTTTCATGGCAAAGAGGGACTTTGCATTTAATTGCAATTCATCTGATCACTCTTCATGACATTCTGGAGTATATGCAAATTGACATCATCAAAACTGAGGCAGCAGACTTTGTGAAAATTAGTATTTGTGTCATTCTCAAAACGTATGACCACGACTGTACATTATTCATAAATTTCACATACATGGTACTTCTAATAACAGTATTATCAGGGCCGTAACCAGGGTTTGAATTTTTGTGAGGTCATTTTGGGGGGTTTAAATGTATTTCCTGAATTGACTGACTTAATTTCTAATTGAACCCTTCTGGGCACGTGCCCTGCGTGCACGGTCGGTAATTTGGATGTGGTTACTACAAGTTTAGATATCTGGCTAGACTAATTTGACTAATTTACCAATCTAAATCATTTTTACTGATATGGGCTAATTGAGGGACAGTCAGTCAGTGACCTATAACAAGATGAAAACTGCTGATGTACATGTTCATTTCAATTAACCGAAACAGAGAGGTTGTTATCTGGTTAAAGGAAAAAAGGCAATAAAAAAAGGGTGAGCCATTCTTACTACTCTACTGGAAAACCAGTTTGGGTTTAAGTATAGCTGTTGTATGACTGACGCTTTAATAACCTTTTACTGCAGTAGTCATTAAGAAATCTACTTTGAAACAAAAGTATACACCTCACACACATCTTTATGGGCTTAAAAAATAAGATATAGAGTTGAAATGTATTCAATTTTGAGTTTGCATACCAATATTACACTTTATATACATCACAGAAGACTGAAATATAATAAAACCGTTTGACATAGAAACACAAGATGTTTTGCAGATTTTTGAAATAATGTTTATTAACTATGAAAAGTATGAATAACATTCCACCCATCAGACCACTAGGTCATTTGACTGCAAGAAAGGGAGAGGTTTAATGCTTTAATATTTAATCATTTTAGCCCCCCAAATTCCTATTCATTATATAAACAAGCATGTTTAATTATGTCTGGCTCACCGTTTCAAATAAAGTGAAATATGTTTTACTCATAATTTGAAAAACAAGCTGTGGAGTAGGCAGAGCTATAAGTAAATACGTGAACTGTGATTTTTCTAGTGTAACATGTTTCATCCTGTCTTTCCGTGAGACCCATTAACATTCCTCCCCACGGTACGTTGACAGGGTGGGCTACAGGGCACATCTAAATCCTCAGCCCCTTCAAAACAATTGAGTTTCACTTACTTAGCCCCATAGTTTAACTCAGGAGCATTCTTCTCTAAACTGATAGCATATACTCAGATTAGTAAATTAAATGTTTGCCCAGGTTAGGACACTGATGGGCAGAGAATATAACATATTGACCATGTTCTGTACATAGTGTCTCACCATCTTGATAATTGTGACTTTTGAAGTCAACAAACAAAAGCCCTGGCTCATGGGAAAAATATCAATTTGACAGAGGTTAGCCTGGTGTAAGGGATCCCTTTGGTCATTTATAAAGGAGGTGTTTTATTGAGTACATTTAGGGCTGACCCCAATTAGTTGACTGGACGATTGTTTGGTCGTTAGGCTGTTGGTTGACCGAGATTGTTTTAGTTGAGCAGTAACAAATATATACAGTGCCTTCGGAAAGTATTCAGACACCTTGAGTTTTTCCACATTTTGTTAAATTACAGCCTTATTCTAAAATTCATTAAACTGTTTTTTCCCCTCATCAATCTACACACAATGCCCCATAATGACAAAGCAAAAACTGGTTTTTAGAAATTTTTGCAAATGTATTACAAATAAAAAACAGAAATATAACATTTACATAAGTATTCAGACCCTTTACTCAGTACTTTGTTGAAGCATCTTTGATTACAGCCTCGAGTCTTCTTGGGTATGACGCTACAAGCTTGGCACACCTGTATTTGGAGAGTTTCTCCCATTCTTCTCTGCAGATCCTCTCAAGCTCTGTCATGTTGGATGGGGAGCGTTGCTCCACAGCTATTTTCAGGTCTCTCCAGAGATGTTAGATCCGGTTCAAGTCCGGGCTCTGGCTGGGCCACTCAAGGACATTCAAAGAGTTGTCCCGAAGCCACTCCTGCATTGTCTTGGCTGTGTGCTTATGGTCATTGTCCTGTTGGAAGGTGAACCTTTGCCCCAGTCTGAGGTCCTGAGCGCTCTGGAGCAGGTTTTCATCAAGGATCTCTGTACTTTGATCCGTTTATCTTTTCCTCGATCCTGACTAGTCTCCCAGTCCCAGCCGCTGAAAAACATCCCCACAGCATGATGCCTCCACCACCATGCTTCACCGTAGGGATGGTGCCAGCTTTCCTCCAGACATGACGCTTGGCATTCAGGCCAAAGAGTTCAATATTGATGTCATCAGACCAGAGAATCTTGTTTCTCATGGTCTGAGAGTCTTTAGGTGCCTTTTGGCAAACTCCAAGAGGGCTGTCATGTGCCTTTTACTGAGGAGTGGCTTCTGTCTGGCCACTCTACCATGAAGGGCTGATTGGTGGAGTGCTGCAGAGATGGTTGTCCTTCTGGAATGTTCTCCCATCTCCAAAGAGGAACTCTAGAGCTCTGTCAGAGTGACCATCGGGTTCTTGGTCATCTCCCTGACTAAGGCCCTTCTCCCCCGATTGCTCAGTTTGGCAGAGGGGACAGCTCTAGGAAGAGTCTTGGTGGTTCCAAACTTCTTCCATTTAAGAATGATGGAGGCCACTGTGTTCTTGGAGACCTTCAATGCTGCAGACATTTTTTGATACCCTTCCCCAGATCTGTGTCTGGACACAATCCTGTCTCGGAGCTCTACGGACAATGCCTTTGAGCTCATGGCTTGGTTTTTGCTCTGACATGCACTGTCAACTGTGGGACCTTATATCGACAGGTGTGTGCCTTTCCAAATCATGTCCAATCAATTGAATTTAACACAGGTGGACTCCAATCAAGTTGTAGAAACATTTCAAGGATGATCAATGGAAACAGGATGCTCAATTTCGAGTTTCATAGCAAAGGGTCTGAATACTTATGTAAATAAGGTATTTCAGTTTTTTTTTTTTTTATACATTTGCAAACATTTATAAAAACCTGTTTTCGTCATTATGGGGTATTGTGTGTAGATTGATGTGGATTTTTATTTATTTATTACATTTTAGAATAGGCTGTAACATAACAAAATGTGGAAAAAGTCAAGGGTTCTGAATGATTTCCGAAGGCACTATATATTTTTTTACATATATACATATACAATTACATAGATACAGACACATTACAGAGATAGAGATGAAAAAATGCTCAATCTCCAAATGAGTATTAGGGGGGAGTTTAAGTACAATTCTTACAAGGTTGTTTGGCTGGTAGCTTATTCTTTAGATGTTTGGGGTTGCTGGTGAACCATGATGTGCAGGCATAATCAAAGTGACACTGGACTAGCGCACTTGCCAGAGTCTTTAGGGAGTTTATAAGTAGGTTTCCATCCAATTGGCGACAGATTTTCATGAGAATATTCTAAAATCTTCATAAAAACAATATGCCATTTCAGAGTTTCCTTTGGCGCCGGGCAACATGACAGGGAATATTTTAATTTACCGGACATTTGAGACATTTAATGAACATTCATATGCATTCAGATACAACCTGGCGCAGCCAGCGCCATCAATAAATAAGGGATGTTGGCCAAATGAATCACATTTATGTGTCCTTAAAAACAGCCTATAAGAAATTACAAAAACACTATTCCATGTGTTTCAATGTATAGCATATGCAAAACTTTATAGCCTATATAAAAATAAAAAATAAAATGCCCTACTTTCGTAAAATAATAATTGTCCACCTCATGGTTCAGCTGTCAGAGATTTGAGCACTAAACTTACAGTGGGGAAAAAAAGTATTTAGTCAGCCACCAATTGTGCAAGTTCTCCCACATAAAAAGATGAGAGAGGCCTGTAATTTTCATCATAGGTACACGTCAACTATGACAGACAAAATGAGAAAAAAAAATCCAGAAAATCACATTGTAGGATTTTTAATGAATTTATTTGCAAATTATGGTGGAAAATAAGTATTTGGTCAATAACAAAAGTTTCTCAATACTTTGTTATATACCCTTTGTTGGCAATGACACAGGTCAAACGTTTTCTGTAAGTCTTCACAAGGTTTTCACACACTGTTGCTGGTATTTTGGCCCATTCCTCCATGCAGATCTCCTCTAGAGCAGTGATGTTTTGGGGCTGTCGCTGGGCAACACAGACTTTCAACTCCCTCCAAAGATTTTCTATGGGGTTGAGATCTGGAGACTGGCTAGGCCACTCCAGGACCTTGAAATGCTTCTTACGAAGCCACTCCTTCGTTGCCCGGGCGGTGTGTTTGGGATCATTGTCATGCTGAAAGACCCAGCCACGTTTCATCTTCAATGCCCTTGCTGATGGAAGGAGGTTTTCACTCAAAATCTCACGATACATGGCCCCATTCATTCTTTCCTTTACACGGATCAGTGGTCCTGGTCCCTTTGCAGAAAAACAGCCCCAAAGCATGATGTTTCCATCCCCATGCTCCACAGTAGGTATGGTGTTCTTTGGATGCAACTCAGCATTCTTTGTCCTCCAAACACGACAAGTTGAGTTTTTACCAAAAAGTTCTATTTTGGTTTCATCTGACCATATGACATTCTCCCAATCCTCTTCTGGATCATCCAAATGCACTCTAGCACTGTACTGGCTTAAGCAGGGGGACACGTCTGGCACTGCAGGATTTGAGTCCCTGGCGGCATAGTGTGTTACTGATGGTAGGCTTTGTTACTTTGGTCCCAGCTCTCTGCAGGACATTCACTAGGTCCCCCCGTGTTGTTCTGGGATTTTTGCTCACCGTTCTTGTGATCATTTTGACCCCACAGGGTGAGATCTTGCGTGGAGCCCCAGATCGAGGGAGATTATCAGTGGTCTTGTATGTCTTCCATTTCCTAATAATTGCTCCCACAGTTGATTTCTTAAAACCAACCTGCTTACCTATTGCAGATTCAGTCTTCCCAGCCTGGTGCAGGTCTACAATTTTGTTTCTGGTGTCCTTTGACAGCTCTTTGGTCTTGGCCATAGTGGAGTTTGGAGTGTGACTGTTTGAGGTTGTGGACAGGTGTCTTTTATACTGATAACAAGTTCAAACAGGTGCCATTAATACAGGTAACGAGTGGGGGACAGAGGAGCCTCTTAAACAAGAAGTTACAGGTCTGTGAGAGCCAGAAATCTTGCTTGTTTGTAGGTGACCAAATACTTATTTTCCACCATAATTTGCAAATAAATTCATTAAAAATCCTACAATGTGATTTTCTGGAATTTTTTTTCTCAATTTGTCTGTCATAGTTGACGTGTACCTATGATGAAAATTACAGGCCTCTCTCATCTTTTTAAGTGGGAGAACTTGCACAATTGGTGGCTGACTAAATACTTTTTTTCCCCACTGTATCTGGGCATTGCATGCAAAGGCTTAGGTGTCCACTGTATATTTGAATAAAAATATATATTAAATCAAATTTTATTTGTCACATGCGCCAAATACAACAGATGAAATGCTTACTTACAAGCCCTTAACCAACAATGCATTTCAACAAATAGAGTTAAGAAAAGATTTACTAAATAAAGTAAAGTCAAAAATAAAATAAAAAGTAACACAATAAAATTACATAACATTAACGAGGCTATATACAGGGGGTACCGGTACCGAGTCAATGTGCGGGGGTACAGGTTAGTCGAGGTAATTTGTACATGTAGGTAGGGGTAAAGTGACTATGGTCCTCTGTAGCTCAGCTGGTAGAGCATGGCGCTTGTAACGCCAAGGTAGTGGGTTTGATCCCCTGGACCACCCATACACAAACAAATGTATGCATGCATGACTGTAACTCGCTTTGGATAAAAGTGTCTGCTAAATGGCATATTATTATTATTATTATTATTATTATTATTATAAACTGCACGTAGCAGCAGTGTAAAAACAAAGGGGTGGGGGGGCAATGTAAATAGTCTTTGTGGCCATTTGATTAATTGTTCAGCAGTCTTATGGCTTGGGGGTAGAAGCTGTTAAGGAGCCTTTTGGACCTAGACTTGGTGCTCCAGTACCACTTGCTGTGCGGTAGCAGAGAGAACAGTCTATGACCTGGGAGTCTTTGAAAAATGTTTGGGCCTTCATCTGACACCTCATAGTATATAGGTCCTGGATGGCAGGAAGCTTGCCCCCAGTGATGTACTAGGCCGTACGCACTACCCTCTGTAGCGCCTTGCGGTCGGATGCCTAGCAGTTGCCATACCAGGTGGTGACGCAATTGGTCAGGATGCTCTCGATGGTGCAGCTGTAGAACTTTTTGAGGATCTGGGGACCCATGCCAAATCTTTTCAGTCTCCTCTTCACGACTGTCTTGGTGTGTTTGGACCATGATAGTTTGTCGGTGATGTGGACACCAAGGAACTTGAAACTCTCGACCCGCTCCCCTACAGCCCCGTTGATATTAATGGGGGCCTGTTCGGCCCTCCTTTTCCTGTAGTCCATGATCAGCTCCTTTGTCTTGCTCACATTGAGGGAGAGGTTGTTGTCCTGGCACCACACTGCCGGGTCTCTGACCTCCTTCCTATAGGCTGTCTCATCGTTGTCGGTGATCCGGCCTACCACTGTTGTGTCATCAGCAAACTTAATGATGGTGTTGGAGTCGTGCTTGGCCACGCAGTCTTGGGTGAACAGGGAGTACAGGAGGGGACTAAGCACGCACCCCTGAGGGGCCCCAGTGTTGAGGATCAGTGTGGCAGATGAGTTGCATCCCATTCCCAAGTCCTAATTTTCGAGCATCCCTGTTTATGAGTGTAGCCTAGTGTGTTCACTGCAAAGTGTCAAGAGTTCTGAACCTTTAATGGCACAACTAGTGCTCTCACCATGGTAATGCATAGTTGCTAGTTCAACCCTTAGGCCTGAAGATTATGATCGATAATGTCAAAATCTGCACTGAAGTCTAACAAAACAGCTCCCACAATCTTCTTATTATCAATTTCTTTCAGCCAATCATCAGTCATTTGTGTGAGTGCCGTACATGTTGAGTGCCCTTCGCTACAAGCGTGCTGAAAGTCAGTTGTTCATTTGTTTACTGTGATATAGCATTGGATCTGATCAAACACCATTTTTTTCAAAAGTTTAGTAAGGGTCCGTAGCAGGCTGATTGGTTGTTTGAACCCGTAAAGGGTGGTTTGCTATTCCTGGGTAGCAGAATTACTTTTGCTTCCCTCCAGGCCTGAGGACACACGGTTTCCTGTAGGCTTAGATTTAAGAGATGGCAAATAGGAGTGGCAATATACGTAGTCCGCTATTATCCTCAGTCATTTTCCATCCAAGTTGTCATTCCCAGGTGGTTTGTCATTGTTGATAGGCAACAATCATTTTTTCACCTCTTCCAGACTCACTTTACGAAATTGAAAATTACAATACTCGTCTTTCATAATTTGGTCAGTAATGCATGGATGTGTAGGTTCAAAGTTTGTTGTTGGCATGTCATGCCTAATTTTTCTAATCTTGTCAATGAAAAAAGTTATTAAAGTAGTTGGCAATATCAGTGGGTTTTGTTATAAATGAGACATCTGATTCAATGAAGGATGGAGCTGAGTTTGGTGTTTTGCCCAAAATGTCATTTAAGGCGGTCCAAAACGTTTTACCATCATCCTTTATATAATTTATCTTTGTTTCATAGAACAGTTTCTTCTTCTTTTTGCTTAGTTTAGTCACATGATTTCTCCATTTACAGTACGTTTGCCGATCGGCTGTGCAGCCAGACTTATTTTCCATTCCTTTGCCTCATCCTCTCAACCATACAATTTTTCAATTCATCTTCAATCCACAGTATTTAAAGGTTTTTACAGTCATTTTCTTAAGGGGTGAATGCTTATTAGTAACTGGAATAAGCAATTTCATAAATTCTGATCTTGTCCACATTCTGATTGTGCCCACATTTGTCGACAGGTGTAGACAATCAAAAGACGCGTTGTTATCTGATTGTGATTAGATTTTCCTGACCACCTCCGGAGGTAGTCGAAGACGCATCTTGTACGGATATCCTTAAAGTGTAAACGAATCCTGACAATGAAAGCATATACTTTTGGCTAACATCATGGTTGTCCCGCCCTCTAAAGAAAAATCACTCCGGCCAGTTGAGGTATAATTATGGACAAAGATACCTTTACAATTCTTCCTCTTCATTAGAAATCAACCTGGGCACACACTGGTTGAATAAACATTATTTCCACGTCATTTCAATTAAATTACGTTGAACCAACGTGGAATAGACATTGAATTTGAATCTGTGCCCAGTGGGAAATGTCTACTTGCACTGTGGTCGGATGCCACAGTCCGATCGAAATTAAATCAAGCATATAGAAATAAAGTTATGTAGATTTAGTCGTGAATGAGGGAAAAACGGTTATCCCGTTCCCATGTCCAATGCAGCGCAAAGGACTGTAATAGCAGGAGTGGGAATATGAGAAAAAAATGCCCATTTTATTCAGAGCTGGATGGGGTATTGGCTGACCATCCCACCACCCACCCACCGTCCCATGCATCCCCAATACATTTGTAGTTCAATTTAAATTCTGTAATGCTATAGCAGTCTATCAACGCTCGATGAGTGAAAGAGACTCTGTTAGTAAATTATCACTGATCAATGATTTGGAGGAAACCAAACTATGGTCGTTCTTCTCCCAGCATGTCACATTTATTCCCCTTTGGTAGGCTACTGTTTAGGCCTATACTGAATAAGAATCTGACCCCTGTTATATAATGCAATCCTGTATATATCCTGCTATTCTGTGAATCTTTTAGCATTTTCCTGAAAAATCTCCAAAGATGTCCAAACTGATGCGTAAAGGCGCAGAGCTTTCTGTAAGTATGGCACTGTCCAATATAATGTACAATCAGGCACATGCACTGACAGAGCACTAGGGGTGCTGGAGCACCTGCCCTTTTGCCCTCCTATGAAAAAAGTGCCCTTTGATTGGTGGTGAGCGGTGAGTTTGAAATGAATACGGCCAGTAGTAGGTTACTTTGTAGTTGCTAGCATGTGTTGTCTCAGGGACAGGGACAGGGATGGAGGCAACTGCTGTTCGACTGTTTGTCAGTAATATAACAAATTCAAATCAAGTAAAGACTAGCATAGCCGAGCTAAATAGCTGATTCATCTCGCCTACATTAGCGACATTCGTGTTTCCGCTGCATTCATTTAGCTGTGGCGCGTTTTTACATCATAGTATTTCTACCAAACATACTTTCAATAATCTGTCCGGATACAACATCGTTCTAAAGGTTATTTAGCTCTGTCTGGGTACAACAACGTTCTAAAGGTTATTTAGCGCTTTGTGCCACTGTGGCAGCCAAACCTGCTTGCACATGAAACACAGTACACAGTCCTCCAGACAGCATGCTAGTCACTGTTATGGAATACATATTAGGAACATTGTCATTCGTCCTCCTCAATCCTCACCCCTCCCTAGTCAAGTATCAACCAGTGGCGCAGCACAGTTTTGCGAGGCCCCTCCCCCCACCCCCATCAGGTCCAAGAAAGAACTCTACATATTTTGCCATGGGACAGAGAGAAGAATTTGCAGTTTTATAGCTAATATCATGCTATTCTACACATTTTGCCATGAGGCTGAGAGACAATGTTGCAGTTATAAAGCTAATTGACTGTAATTCTAAACATTTTGCCATGACTTATGACGTGTTCATATGCTATCTGCCCCCCCACCCCCCAATTTTTTTTTTGAAGAATGTCCTTTTAAAAAGTCACCAGAGCTGACCTTTTCACAGTCGTTCTACAAACGACTGCTACAAAAATGTCCAGAAGAAACACTGATTAGCGATGACCACCCATAGTGGTTCTAGCAAAGATACTTAACTAACCTTTCATCTTTGGTTCTAGCTTGCTTAGCATACAATGTGTGATGAGTGAGTGTGTTTTTGATGAAAATGAAGGCCTATGTTAAAACAAATAATGGAGAATTTGGCTACAGAAGCAATAGAAAAGTAGGCTATGAATGGAATTAAAGTGTGTGCCCCACCAAAGATCTGTGCACGGCCCTGTGTACAATCCAAAGGACTAGGCTTCTTTTAGATTTACACTTTATTCCTCCATAGTATTTTCTTTACGTATGTGCTCCTTTGTAGGCCTATACATGCCAGTTTCTTTAGAGAGCAAACAATATTTGCCTTTTCAATCATGAACATTATTATAAAGACAACGTATGTAAATATGTAAATGTAAAATGTAAATGTAAAATGTAAATGTAAATGTAAACATCCATGCTTAAAGATCAACCCTGTTCAGACCTGTTTGAAAAGATGCATTACGTCATTTGGAGATGCGCTTTGTAGCCTACTCTGTAACTTAACCTGTTTCTGTTTCTACTATGTGCATAAGGCCCCTAAGTCTAATTTGTATTTATACTGTGCATTAATTATATTTTGTGCACACATCCAGATACTCAGTTCGTTTGTGTGGTGACTTTCTTAGGGATGGGAGAGATTTCCGGAATATTTATTTGTATGGCTGTGGACAGGTCGAGGCTATCGGGACAGTAGCCTATTACGCCCAGTCTTAAATCGTTGGATAACAAAAGTAGGCTGAAATGATGAGAGTATAAACTATTGACTATAAAAGTCTGCTGTTTTCTGTCGATTTCTACAGCTTGTGTCATAAGAGGAAGTTCAAGGCAGGTTGGATTCATTTGCAAATAGGGAGGGACCAGAGAATCTGGTCACAATATGGATGCAGTGGGCAGCTAGAGACATTTTATTACCATTTGTAGACAAACCAAATCTCGATCGGATCATCTTGATCAGATGACGACAACCACGTGTTGATGCAAGGTGTAACCACGGCTAGAGATGTACGATATAGACCTAGGTGCGATACCGGATTAGGGTGGCTATGCCGGATGCCTGTGAGATGCCAGGATTCACTGTCATTCCAGCACACACACTCAGTCGTAGCGGGGACACACACATGGTGTCCAACAGTTTTTGTAAGCCAGATGCAAGCCTGTCCTGTGCTGGTACAAACACTATCTCTGTCATAATTTCCTTTGCTCTGATAAGATTCTCAAACTCTGTAACATATTTCATCTATTAAACATAAACACTAGACATGTGAAATGCCATAATGCAGTTCCAATTGGCCTATGTATTGGAAAATCTCAAGACTGTTCAAGTTTTACCACAGATTCCACCTCAAATAAAAGTCCATCTACATTTGAATAATTACAATTCATTAGCATAGACACACAATCCAAAGGAATTACTTACATATTATATACACACACACACACACACACACCTCAATGTGTCCACTGTCCCCACAAGCATCAACTGTTGAATTCCATCAGTTGCACTACCACAAATATGCGTGCAAGAGTTGTGCTATGAAGTGTTCTATTGTCACTCCATCTGCAGGCTGGCTCCTGGGCCTCTCAGATAAGACAATCTGGCCATCAGGCAGGGCTGATGGGACATGTGGGGATGGGGGAGGTGTGTGTGGGCGGGGGTTCAAAGAAGGGACATGCATTATAACAGAATCGGCTACTGGAGCCTTGGCACCTGATCCGAAGCACAAGAAAGGACCTGTCCATTATGCAACCTGCGATAACATACAGTAGTACACCATACAGGTACTTGACACATAGCCTGCAAACCTGTGTGTGTGGAGGTGTGTGTGTTACGGAACATTATAGTACTACCGTGCATGCATGCTTAGAACTGAGGCTAGGAGAGAAATTCTGAAGTGGCGGACTCCATCGAAGACTATAGATGTGAGACCTCACCTACTAACTCCTCTTCCACAGGTGATTTGAGAATAAGTGACTCCGTTTGTGTGCAAGTCAAGTATGTGTTTAGGAAGGCATTTTTGTGATTTCATTCCTAACCACAATACAGTTCTTCTCTCTTTCACACACACACACCTATTTCCTCATGTGCTGTCCGTCAGCACCCATGGCATGCAGTGTGTTGCTAGAGCAGAGAGTGGTGCAGAGTAGCTGCAGGGGAAACAGAGCGAGAAATAGATAAGTAAACAGTCCTATACCTGAGCCCTATCTCTGATCTCTGCCTATGTGACTGCCCATCACATGGGGAGCACACGTGCCCCAAAACCAACTAGACTGAGAGTCTATGGGGTTATCCAGTATATTGTTGTCACCAAGGTGGGACAATGAGTGACATGTGGGGACAGTGACCGGTGTGCGACAGGTCAGAAATAACAGAGATGAGGAGATAGCATCTCAACTAACCTACCATAGCTTAGGTTCACTATAGTGAGTGAATCAGTGTTATCACTATAAGCTACCCTGATAAGAATGTCTAAGTAAGAGTGTTGTGGAAAATAACCACCATATTTTATTACAAATAAGGTCTTACAGAGTTTTCGTTGCATCAAGAAATGACTTTATTAAAGTTTTCAACAAAGCCGATACCCGTCTGCAGAGGGGCACCCATTCTTAAGGTCCCCCTCCATCTTATATAGTCCTCTTCAGTTTTCCCGCTCTTTTATTACTCCGCCCACTTCCTTTGTCCCTGAGGACGGCTGAACTATTACTCCAACCAATCACCCGCTCCCCTGTCTTGCACACACACTCATGTTTAGCTTAAACATGACAGGCCCTAAATCACACAAACCTCACCCCCTCAAGCTGTAATCAATCAAGAAGATATTATTATACCAAGGAGCCAAAGGTCTAGCCCAAACTCTATTCAACCCTGGTGCCGCTCCCTTCACTGTGTTTGAAGAGAGAGACAAATACAAACGGCCCAATTCAGTTAGCCACAAAGAATGTTAACTATATGTTCATGATTAACTCAATTTCATCTGATAATCCATTAAAATACACATCAAGAGATGCCTTGTTGTGCGCTACACATGGAACAGTAGGCCTTGGCATATCTACAAAGCACATATAGAAGCTTGGCTTTTCTTTTTCATGGAGGTTGCAGGTGTGATTAGCACAATTAGCATGCAATACCTTTGGAGAAACAATGTAATGGCACGGGTAACTCATTGTGGGAGAAGGCTCATGACAATGATGAACATATCAGCTTTTACAAGCGAGCACAGAGATAAGTCTCACTAGAACTGGTTCAGCAGAGTTTTGAATGAGCCAATCCATAACAACATGTGTGAATGGGAGGAGCATCTGGTTGTCCTCTAGGTAATCTGTATACCAGAACATCACATGACACATCTTAGACAACCATCAGTAGACCATGAAAATATGGTCCAGAAACTGAAATGAAAAACAAAACCATTCACTCAGGTATGTGTGTAGACCCTTTATCAGTTATCCCTGTACAATGGCAGTTTGTGAAGGCATAATGCAGTCAAACGCCCAACTGAAAGTGCAGAGAGGCAGACAGTAAAACCAAGAGTACCATTTTTCATATGTAGAGCATTTTTGTCAGGTCAGCATGCCTTTTAGGTTCACCTGACTAACATTCATATGAAAGACTCACAAAGGAAAGCAAAGCAAAATGTATCTTGTGATCTACTGTAAAGGTTCCTATAAGAAAAAATACATTACAAGTGAAATTTGAAAAGGGGAATTCGATACAGACATTTTTGTGGTATTTCTTCGATTACGCAACACAATGTAAAGACTTACTCCAACAACAACAATGTCACGCCCTGACATAGAGATCTCTAGTTGGTTTGGTCAGGGTGTGAATATATATGGGTATTTCTAGAATGTGTATATCTATGTTGGCCGGGTGTGGTTCCCAATCAGAGGCAGCTGTCGATCGTTGTCTCTGATTGGGGATCATACTTAGGCAGCCATTTTGCCTACCTATGTTGTGGGATCTTGTTTCTGTTTGACTTGTTGGATGTTTTAGCCTTTTGAACTTCACGTTCTGTTGGATTTTGTTATTTTGACGGTGTTTATATAATAAACGACTATGTATGCATATCACGCTGCACCTTGGTCCAATCCTTTACACGACGGACGTGACAAACAACCAACCCACTGGGCACAGACGTCAATTCAACATCTATTCTATGTTGGTTCAATGTAATTTCATTTCAAGGACGTGGAAACAATGTTAATTCAACCAGTGTGGGCCCAGTTGGAAGTGAACCAACAGTTCAATTATGCTTCAATATGCTTTGATTACTTAACCATTCATCTATTACACTATTAGTGTCAGTGCCAAGTCATATTTATATCATAGCCTAAGGAACATATTGCACTTTAGATAACACAATGTGCAAACCTCAACCTCAAAGAAAACTGTTTGCACTGTTTAGGGTTAAATCTGCTGGGGACTAGTGAGCTATTAAATATATAATATGCGACATGTTCGTTGTTGTCACGGGGAAAGGTCCGATGGATAGCTTCAATTGTGAAAAATGTATTGAACTTGATGCAGCTAAAGAAAGGATTATTACTCTTCATGAAGAAATAAAACATTTGACCAAGTGCCTTGAACTGAATAAGGATTCTATGAGACTATCGGCATCTTTAAATGCTTCCTATCAAAACATCCAAGAGGATCATAATGGGACCTTCCTGGACTATGATCAATTTCCGCCACTGCACCCCTCTACTAGCTTGAACCACAAAATGGCTGCTCACTGTTCGGCTCCAGGTGAGCGTAAATGGATGAGTGTCGGAACCAGAAAGAAGGAGAAGAATCATTCTCGGCGCGCCTGCCTTCTTCCCCCGCATCCGGACTTAAGACATTGAAATTGCTTTGAGCCCCTGTACCAGCTGTCTTCTGCCGGGGGATTGGGTGTTTCCTCCATGGCTGTGGATGCCCCTCCAGCTACCTCTCCCTGTCCTAGTCAATCAACTGCCTGGGTACAGCCTGGACCACCGCGGCCCCCCTCTGCTGGGCCGTGCTCTCTGGATCAGAGCTCTGTCGCTTTGGTGGTTGTGGCCTGCACGCCACCAGCGTCTCAGCAGCCCTCTTCTCAGGTGAGTTCTGTGGCTCTGGCCTCGCAATCTGCTTTGAGACACGGCAGAGGCCGGATCATTCCGGCGATTGTGATAGGGAGTTCGATGGTGAGGCATATATCTGTACCTGGGGCAAAGACTTTGTGTTTTCCTGGGGCAAAAGTTCAGGATATCACCAGGTTGCTTCCCGAGGCTATGAGTCAGTCACAGGGAGCTGATACTGTCATGGTTCATGTGGGGTCAAATGACATTATGAAGGGCAGCTCAGAACAGCTGAAGATGGATTTTAAAGAACTGATTGGGTCTCTACTTGACACCAACAAACGCCCCATAATATCTGGCCCTCTGCCCTCCATAAATCGTGGCATTGAACGGTTCAGCAGACTTTTAGCCCTCCATAACTGGCTACGAGACTATTGCAGCTCTGTGGGTGTAACATTTATTGACAATTTTGATACCTTCTGGAAACAAAGCTTGTATTATAAGGGGGATGGGATCCACCCAAATCATTGTGGTTCCTGGATCCTTTCACAACATTATAAGGCTGCTTTGAGACAATGACTTATCAATGACCCAAGTCCAGCTCATTTAATCCCTATCATTGTGTCGATGAGTTGTCATAATGCTTCAGCAAATGTACACTATCCTAGGGGCATTGGAAGACACAATGTAAAAACCTAATTGATGTCCCTCTTACTGCCTGGAATGCCTCTGCTGATCCTACAGCTATTGTATGCAGTAATCATATGCCTATGAACAAGAGTAATACTGTTAGCAATGAGGTGGTGTGCCCTAGTAGGAAGTCCACTGTGTGCAGCTCACCCTGCACTAATAAAAATAACCAGAGTATGTCTACCTCTACTAAGCTTCCCAGTAAAGCAAGAAAAATAATCAAGCATCCCAGAAAAGTGTTAAAAATAGCCCATGTTAACATATGTAGCTTAAGAAACAAGGTTCATGAAATCAATAATTTGCTAGTAACAGATGACATTCATATTCTGACAATCTCTGAAACTATAGGTATTTTTCCATTACATACAGTATATTATAAAATCATTTAACAACAAGCAGAATCATTATGGGTTTAAAAGAGGATTAGTGACTACACCTGTCTATGATGTATGAAACATATTTTGAAACATATGAAACATATTTTGTAATCCAGGTGCATGACTGGACAACCACATTGTGACTGCAGTAATCAATGTACTATATAATTATCATCAGGTGTGTATGTATATTATTTTTAAAGGTACTGTCTTTATCACGCCACCAATAGAGTCAGGCAAGAGGACGGGAAACCAAGCAGACAGGGGCATAGACAGGAAAGAGGCTAGACAAAGAAACCATAGTGGCTCAAGGTCAAGGGAGGGTGGCTGTTTGGATAAAGAGTGGGTTCCGATATGATATGAAAAGATGAAGCTGTATAAAAAGAGAGCTCCAAGTCTGGGACTGGCAGTTGCTCTGCAGACCAGCTTTGCTTTATTGCTTGTGTAATAAAGTCTATCTTGATTCTACAAAACTCTGAAAGTGCTTTATTTTTTAAATTAGGATAAGGACGATTTTCCACAACAAAACTCACTTTGATGATACAGTGGTAGCAATACAAGTTTGTAACATTTACAGAAAAGACAGAAATGCCAACGGGGGCGGTGTTGCGGTCTATATGCAAAACCACATTCCTGTAAAGCTTAGAGAGGATCTCATGTTAAATACTGTTGAAGTAATATGGCTACAGGTTCACCTGCCTCACCTAAAGCCCATTCTGGTGGGAAGCTGCTTTAGACCACCAAGTGCTAACAGTCAGCATCTGGATAACATGTGTGAAATGCTTGATAATATATGTGATATCAATAGAGAGGTATACTTTCTGGGTGATTTAAATATTGACTGGCTTTTATCAGGCTGCCCACTCAAGAGAAAACTTCAAACTGTAACTAGTGCCTGCAACCTGGTTCAGGTTATCAATCAACCTACCAGGGTAGTTACAAACAGTACAGGAATGAAATCATCAACATGTGTTGATCATATCTTTACTAATGCTGCAGAAATTTGTTTGAAAGCAGTATCCAAATCCATCGGATGTGGTGGTCACAATATATATATATACATATATATTTTGTCATTTAGCAGACACTCTTATCCAGAGCGACTTACAGTTAGTGAGTGCATACATTTTTCATACTGCCCCCCCGTGGGAATCGAACCCACAACCCTGGTGTTGCAAGCGCCATGCTCTACCAAATGAGCTACAGGCCAACTGAGCTACAGCTACAGATAGTAGCCATATCTAGGAAAACCAAAGTGCCAAAGGCTGGGCCTAATATTGTGTATAAGAGGTCATACAATAAGTTTTGTAGTGATTCCTGTGTTGTTGATGTGATTAATATTTGTTGGTCCGTGGTGTGTAATGACGAGCAACCAGACGCTGCACTTGACACATTTATGAAATTGCTTATCCCAGTTACTAACAAGCATTAAGAAAATGACTGTAAAAATGGTTAAATCCCTGTGGATTGATGAGGAATTAAAAAATGGTATGGTTTAGAGGGATGAGGCAAAAGAGATGGCAAATAGGTCTGGCTTTACATTTTACATTTTTACATAGTCATTTAGCAGACGCTCTTATCCAGAGCGACTTACAAATTGGTGCATTCAACTTATGATAGCCAGTGGGACAACCACTTTTAAAATCATTTTTTGGGGGGGGTGGGGGAAAAAATGATTACTTTATACTATTCTAGGTATTCCTTAAAGAGGTAGGGTTTCAAGTGTCTCCGGAAGGTGGTCAGTGACTCCGCTGTCCTGGCGTCGTGGGGGAGCTTGTTCCACCATTGGGGTGCCAGAGCAGCGAATAGTTTTGACTGGGCTGAGCGGGAACTGTGCTTCCGTAGAGGTAAGGGAGCTAGCAGGCCAGAGGTGGATGAACGTAGTGCCCTTGTTTGGGTGTAGGGTCTGATCATAGCCTGAAGGTAAGGAGGTGCCGTTCCCCTCACAGCTCCATAGGCAAGCACCATGTTCTTGTAGTAGATGCGAGCCTCAACTGGAAGCCAGTGGAGTGTGCGGAGGAGCGGAGAGACATGAGAGAACTTGGGAAGGTTGAACACCAGACAGGCTGCAGCGTTCTGGATAAGTTGTAGGGGTTTAATGGCACAGGCAGGGAGCCCAGCCAACAGCGAGTTGCAGTAATCCAGACGGGAGATGACGAGTGCCTGGATTAAGACCTGTACCGCTTTCTGTGTAAGGTAGGGTCGTACTCTGCGAATGTTGTAGAGCATGAACCTGCAGGATCGGGTCACCGCTTTGACGTTAGCGGATAACGACAGGGTGTTGTCCAGGGTCACGCCAAGGTTCTTTGCACTCTGGGAGGAGGACACAATGGAGATCATGGAGCGGGCAGTCCTTCCCTCGTCTTGCCGAGGTTCAGCTTGAGGTGGTGATCTGACATCCACACTGATATGTCTGTCAGACATGCAGAGATGCGATTCGCCACCTGGTTATCAGAAGGAGGAAAGGAGAAAATTAATTGTGTGTCGTCTGCGTAGCAATGACAGGAGAGACCATGTAAGGATATGACAGAGCCAAGTGACTTGGTGTATAGAGAGAATAGGAGAGGGCCTAGAACTGAGCCCAGGGGGAAACCAGTGGTGAGAGCACGTGGTGCGGAGACAGATTCTCGCCACGCCACCTGGTAGGAGCGACCTGTCAGGTAGGACGTAATCCAAGAGTGAGCAGCGCCGGAAATGCCCTACTCGGAGAGGGTGGTTCACAGCATCAAAGGCAGCGGATAGGTCTAGAAGGATAAGAGCAGAAGAGAGAGAGTTAGCTTTAGCAGTGCAAAGAGCCTCCGTGACACAGATAAGAGCAGTCTCAGTTGAATGACCAGTCTTAAAACCTGACTGGTTTGGATCAAGAAGGTCATTCTGAGAAAGATAGCAGGAGAGTTGGCTAGAGACGGCACGCTCAAGATTTGGAGAGAAAGGAAAGAAGGGATACTGGTCTGTAGTTGTTGACATCGGAGGGATCAAGTGTAGTTTTTTTTGAGGAGGGGTGCAACTCTCGCTCTCTTGAAGACGGAAGGGACATGGCCAGCGGTCAAGAATGAGTTGATGAGCGAGGTGAGGTAAGGGAGAAGGTCTCCGGAAATGGAGACCAATTGGCAAACGTACTGCAAATTGAGAAATCATGTGACTAAACTGAATAAAAAGAAGAAGAAACTACACTATGAAACAAAGATAAATGACATAAAGAATGATAGTATAAAGCTTTGGAGCACCTTAAATGACATTTTAGGCAAAAAGGCAAACTCCGCTCCATCATTCATTGAATCAGATGGCTCATTCATCACAAAACCCATTGATATTGCCAACTACTTTAATCATTTTTTTATTGGGAAGATTAGCAAACTTAGGCATGACATGCCAGCAACAAACGCTGGCACTACACATCCAAAGATATCTAACCAAATTCTGAAAGACAAGCATTGTAATTTTGAATTCCTTAATGTAAGTGTGGAAGAAGTGAAACAATTATTATTGTCAATCAACAATGACAAGCCACCGGGGTCTGACAACTTAGATGGAAATTACTGAGGATAATAGCGGACAATATTGCCACTCCTATCTGCAATATCTTAAATTTAAGCCTACTAGAAAGTGTGTGCCCTCAGGCCTGGAGGGAAGCAAAAGTTATTCCCATACCTAAGAATAGTAAAGCCCCCTTAACTGGCTCAAATAGCCGACCAATCATCCTGTTACCAACCCTTAGTAAACTTTTGGAAAAAATGGTGTTTGACCAGATAAAACGCTATTTTACAGTAAACAAATTGACAACAGACTTTCAGCATGCTTATAGGGAAGGACATTGCACAGCACTTACACAAATGACTGATGATTGGCTGAGAGAAATTGATGATAAAAAGATTGTGGGGGCTGTTTTGTTAGACTTCAGTGCAGCGTTTGACATTATCGATCATAGTCTGTTGTTGGAAAAACATGTGTTATGGCTTTACTCCCGCTGCTATATTGTGGATAAAGAGTTACCTGTCTAACAGAACACAGATGGTGTTCATTAATGGAAGCCTCTCCAACAAAATCCAGGTAGAATGAGGAATTCCCCAGGGCAGCTGTCCAGGCCCCTTACTTTTTTCAATCTTTACTAACGACATGCCACTGGCTTTGAGTAAAGCCAGTGTGTCTATGTATGCGGATGACTCAACACTATACACGTCAGCTACCACAGCGACTGAAATGATAGCAACACTTAACAAAGAGCTGCAGTTAGTTTCAGAATGGGTGGCAAGGAATAAGTTAGTCCTAAAATTTTCAAAAATTAAAAGCATTGTATTTGGGACAAATCATTCACTAAACCCTAAACCTCAACTAAATCTTGTAATAAATAATGTGGAAATTGAGCAAGCTGAGGAGACTAAATTGCTTGGAGTAACCCTGGATTGTAAACTGTCATGGTCAAACATATTAATACAACAGTAGCTAGGATGGGGAGAAGTCTGTCTATAATAAAGCGCTGCTCTACCTTCTTAACAGCACTATCAACAAGGTAGGTCCTACAGGCCCTAGTTTTGTCGCACCTGGACTACTGTTCAGTCGTGTGGTCAGGTACCACAAAGAGGGATTGGCTCAGAACAGGGCAGCACGGCTGACCCTTGGATGTACACAGAGAGCTAAGATTAATAACATGCATGTCAATCTCTCCTGGCTCAAAGTGGAGGAGCGATTGATTCATCACTACTTGTATTTGTGAGAGGTATTGACATGTTGAATGCACCGAGCTGTCGGTTTGAACTACTGGCACACAGCTCGGACACCCATGCATACCCCACAAGACATGCCACCAGAGGTCTCTTCACAGTCACCAAGTCAAGAACAGACTACGGGAGGTGCACAGTACTACATAGAGCCATGACTACATGGAACTCTATTCCACATCAAGCAACTCATGCCAGCAGTAAAATTAGATTTAAAAATCAGATAAAATACACCTTATGGAACAGTGGGGACTTCGAATCAACACAAACATAGACACATGCATACAAACACATGATAACATATGCACTATACACACATGTACACAGATTTTGTGTTATAGATATGTGGTAGTAGAGTAGAGGCCGGAGGGCACACACTTAATATGTTGTGAAATCTGTTATGAATGTATTGTAATGTTTTGGCAGCAGCTAATGGGGATCCATAATAAATACAAATACAAATACAAAGGTCAAATTCAAGTCCATTTCAATAGCTTCAGGTTGTATGTTTAAGTTATGCAAAAACATCTACCCGCATTTCACGATGTTCAAAATGTGTCAGTAATATGTTTAAAGCGACAAAAGGGCATCTTTAAGAATGTGAAAAACAAACTGTCCGGGATCTTAAGCACAACAAATTTGTAACATATTATACAAATTGGATCTGTAACATATCATACGAATGACAAAACATATATCTATATACAGTATATTTTCTATTAATTTTTTGGGGCAGGACCTAACATATCATACGATATGGATGATGTAGTACACAATTGAATGACGTAGTGCACAAAAAACGGGGACCTGTTTTGGCTCGTGAGCACCACTTTCAAAACTACTGGCTGAAATTATACAAAAGTTCTGGAGCATCACTTTAAAAATACTATCTGGTACTTTTGTATACTTTTTAGCCAGTAGTTCTAAAAGTAGCGCTCACTAGCCAACAGTGGCCTCCGAAAATTGCGAACTACGTCACATATGTGCAGATATGTGCCCTACGTCATTGCTCTCTCTCTTTCTCTGCTGTGTGTGCATTTTGCTAGCTGTCACTCAAATGGTGAGGGGCTGAAGCCAGTGGCGGTCAGTGCCGTTTAAGATGAGGGAGGACGATATTTTTTTTGATGAGCATGGCCTTATTTCTATTAACTGTCATTCATATTCCATTCACCCAGCTCAGTGTAGCATCGATAGGTTTAGGCTATTACATGATACTCACATTTTCTCAAACAAGAGTTTCTATTGGACAAATTTAGGTCTGTTTATCCCCGTTTCGTTCCCTTTGCTACCGTTTAAGAAACATTTTTCAACAGAATCGGCGGAATGAATACACCCCTGATCACACGCAAACACAGTTCACTTTCATAGCAGCTGGAGTTGGGAGTTATTTTCATGAAATAAACACACACAGTGATTTATTAGACATACAGTGATAATTTAAAAATAAAAATTTAAAGACTGCATGGGGACATTAACAAAATGGCATGGTAAAAAAGAGCATGGAAGCATATCTGCTCCACCTCATATAGGCCATCTGAAAACATTTGAAAAGGTCATCTACAGTACCAGTCAAAAGTTTGGACACACCTACTCATTCAAGCGTTTTTCTTTATTTTTACTATTTTCTACATTGTAGAATAACAGTGAAGACATCAACACAATGAAATAACACATATGGAATCATGTAGTAATCAAAAAAGTGTTAAACAAATCAAAATATATTTTATATTTGAGATTCTTCAAATAGCCACCCTTTGCCTTGATGACAGCTTTGCACACTCTTGGCATTCTCTCAACCAGCTTCACCTGGAATGCTTTTCCAACAGTCTTGAAGGAGTTCCCACATATGCTGAGCACTTGTTGGCTGCTTTTCCTTCACTCTGCGGTCCGACTCATCCCAAACCATCTCAATTGGGTTGAGGTCGGGGGATTGTGGAGGCCATTTTGAATTGAATAACATTGTTTGTGAACTTCAGAGCTGTAACGATTTGATACTTTGGCTTTGGTTAAAGCATGGTTTCCCAAACTCGGTCTTGGTTTTCGCTCTAGCATTACACAACTGATTCAAATAATCAACTAATCATCAAGCTTTGATCAGTTGAATCAGCTGCGTAGTTTTGGGCAAAAACAAAAACGTGCACCCCTTGGGGTCGCAAGGACTGAGTTTGCGAAACACTGGGTTAAAGGCAAGTACAAATGCATACTAGTAATAGTCCTCTCTCCTGCTCGAGAGTCTACACATTCTGGGTGATGCGAAACAACGTCATCATCTCACTGGCTTCTTCTCTGGCCAGCTCTCATTGGCTATTGCTGATCACCGTTCTCAAAACTTGTCATTGCACATCTCACACTACAAGAGCATTGCAGATTTTGTGTGCCGATAAATATCGGGACATCTGGGACTGCTCAAAGACAAGATCGGTGGACCTTAGATTGCGTCTCTGACCTGCTCACATTAAACGAGAGTCGGTGACGGCCGCACGCCCCGAGTAGGCAACGACATGAGAATTTTGTCTCCGACCTCAAAAACTTGTCTGGGACAGCTAAATCGGGGCCAAAATCGTGTAGTGTACACCCAGCTTTAGAGAAGAACACGTTAACCTCACCTCTGACACCAGGCCTGACCTATGACATCAACTGATGAGATTAAAGGAGTTTCTGGAGGTATTGATGTGCATCTCTAATTTAATTGAGTACAGGCTTAACTGAATGACAACAAAGACAGAATACAATATGGCATTTTATTGAATAGTTTGGGGTAGGCCTCGTCTCCGAGGAACGCTCCTCAGAGCCAGATGCTGATGACAGGTTGCCCTATGCTGGGCAGCTGTCATCGAACCCCCCCCCCCCCCCCCCCCCCCCCTATAAATACCGGCTATACTGATGAGGTAACGTAGACAGAATACAATATGGCATTTTATTGAATAGTTTGGGGTAGGCCTCGTCTCCGAGGAACGCTCCTCAGAGCCAGATGCTGATGACAGGTTGCCCTTTGCTGGGCAGCTGTCATCGAACCCCCCCCCCCCTATAAATACCGGCTATACTGATGAGGTAACGTGAACTTTCATAATAACATTACAAATATGCACTAGAGAGCAGCGTTTCACTGACTCACAGCACTGAGGAGTAGGTATTGATTGTGTGTCTCTTATACAAATATGCACCAGAGGGCAGCGTTTAATTGACTCACAGCAGAGAGGAGTATTTTTTTACATTCAGAAGTGATTTCAAAGAAAGGGGGGTTATGGAGCTGGTGAGACAGAGGAAAGCAACTGAGAAAGTGAGTTAGAGACAGATGATCAGGATGGCGAAAGCTCTTTCTTTTATTGATTGAGAACAACAAAAAGGAGATGGAGAGAGACGGAAATTGGAAAGAGCAAGCATAACTCCACCATGTCCAACTCTCCTACCTGCATATACCTACCTACAAATTTCGCCTGAACACCTATAATTCATTCCACGGAGGGCTGAGTGCCTGCGGGTTTTCGCTCCTCCCTTTTACCTGATTGATAAATTAAGATCACTGATTAGTTAGAAACACCCCTCAACTGGTTGTCTTAGTTGTACACTCTTAGAAAAAAGGGTTCCAAAAGGGTTCTTCGGCTGTCCCAATAGGAGAACCCTTTTGGGTTCCATATGGAAAGGGTTCTACATGGAACCAAAAATGGTTCTACCTAGAACCAAATAGGGTTTGTCAAAGGGTTCTCCTATGGGGACAGCCGAAGAACCCTTTTAGGTTCTAGAGAGCACCTTTTTTACACAAATTGTAAGGAAACAGTGGAGTGTATTCATGGATGCCAAGGGAAGCCAGACCTCCCCAAATATTTGACCAATAAAAACATATAAATTATAAAATCATTTATCTTTCGTCTCTCTCTGTGTTTTCATAATTTTCCGTCAATTCGCTTAGTGACTGAATTTCACCAGAGAAATCATCCAAGCGAGAGAAATGGTGCCCCTCTATTTCAGTGTGTGTAGCCCATATATCTGATGCTGTCTGGACAAAAATAGTATGACATGTTGCGGCCATGGCATTTGATTGATTGATGCCAGCAATCATTTGGCCTCTCTTGATAAAACAATTATAAAATAATTAGCCAATTAGCGTTGAGCTGAGCTCAACTGTGGGTTGTCCTGGTGCAGCAAAACGTCCCCAAGGGAGGCCAGTTTGGATTTGGCCTCACCCTAATCAAATCTCACACTACATTTTCGTTTCTGGTCTGCTTGTGTTGATGTCCTGCAGTAGCTATCAACCCTTTCCTAAGCCATGGATGGAGATGGGGATTTGGACTTGTGGTTTTGACTTAATTCTCTGTACAGGCCAATGATTATGACACAATTCTGATCTAACCATGAATGAATATGCTGTGCCACTGGCCTGAGATGATTGAAGTTCAATATGTAGCCTAGATGTAGCCTAGCCCTTTTAGGCTCACGTTAACTAGCTAGCTAACTTAGCTGGTTCATTTTTGCCCATGCGAGGAAGTTAGGCTAGCAAGTATTTTAGCTAGGTAGCCTATGACAACAAAAACTAAAAGCGTACTAACTGTATGACAGAGCCATAGACCATTTTGCCAGCATAAAAGAGAGGAGGAGGGCATTGGAGTTCAACTAGTCTACAATTAGGGTGAGTCAAAAAAAACGTTTTGCTTGCTCGAACACGCACTCACACACACACTCACACACACACACACACACACACACAACATTGATTGGACTAAATCATTTTTGGTATCTTTAAGTTTGTTTTCAGTGTATAAAACTAAGCATATACCGTGCATATTTCATTTATTTATTTTATATAACTTTGCAAAAATTTCTAAAAACCTGTTTGTGCTTTGTCATTATGGGGCATTGTGTGTAGATTTATGTTTTTTAAATTATTTTTTTATCCATTTTAGAATAAGGCTGTAACGTAACAAAATGTGGAAAAAGTAAAGGGGTCTGAATACTTTCCGAATGCACTGTATAGCCTTGTTGATTTGTTGATGTTTAAATGTTTATGTTGAAATGGTGCTGAAATAGTGGAGGCAGAGCTCCTGTTGTCTTTGTGCAGACTTGTGGTAACTCTGTGGTTCTAAATCATTAGTTGTTTAGTAAACTGTCAAACATTAACTTGCTTGACCATGCAGCAGGTGATATAACGGTTTGTTACATGCAATATTTGCTTTGTGGACTTCACCGGACAGATGTTGCTCTCCGGTTTTGTGATGAAACAAATGTATGTGTAGTTGAATTTATTCCGCCACTGTGTGACTCTTGTGTTTTTGTTGTCACGGCCTTGTTGTATATCACGGTGGCATATGTGGCGAGTGGCACAGTGGTATAATGCACTGCATCGCAGTGCTAGCTGTGCCACCAGAGATCCTGGTTCGAATCCAGTCTCTGTCGTAGCCGGCCGCGACCGGGAAACCCATGGGGCGGCGCACAATTGGCCCAGCGTCGTCCAGGGTAAGGGAGGGAATGGCCGGCAGGGATGTAGCTCAGTTGGTAGAGCATGGCATTTGCAACGCTAGGGTTGTGGGTTCGATTCCAGTATGAAAAAAATAAATAATAATGTATGCACTCACTAACTGTAAGTCGCTCTGGATAAGAGCGTCTGCTAAATGACTAAAATGAACAAATAGGTTATAGAGCCAACAATCCAATTATCACAACATAGTTTGTAATATGGATTTTTTACTGACTTGGCTTGGCTTCCTCAGTGATTTAACACACGCACCGCTACTGAACGGAAATAACAAAAAACAGCAAACACTCTTCGCTCCATGGAATGAGTTTGATGCTATCGTATCTGAAGATTATGCCTTTGTTAAATGTTTTTCGTGAAGAAATGGAATGTTGTTTGTGTTAGTATCAAGAGGGAATGTTTTGGGTGTGACGTCACATATGACAGACAGGAAGTGTGTTGTAGACACGGGGATTGGACAGTAGAGGGAGCCACTCACATCTTGGAAGGTTATATATAAGGGGGGAACAACGACGGAGGGGCAGAACGAGCAGCTATTCTGAGGCGTCGCTCTCCGGGTGTCATGTCACCTGTCATTTATGCTGTAACCTCGTGATTTTAATAAAAGCCTCTAACACGATGCAGCATAGACGGACTCTTTGTTGACAGCAATAATGGCCAGCATTCACCCGATACGACATAATGGCGCCCAACGTGGGGCTGGGTTTGCGTCTCTTCCTTGTTTCAGTCAACCGCCAGGCTAACTCGCTTTGAAGCATGGCCAAAAAGGGTGAGTTTTTTCTTACCGCTTCGGAGTTTGTTAGATTGGATACGACTTATGTACACTGGAGAGATGTACCATACGACCTTGCCTCGGGTGGCGTTATTGCGGTCGACTAGAGTCTGCTATAATTTATTCCATTGGAACCGGCAGATAATTGGAAGTTTTTAGAGCATTAAACTGTAGGATTTAAGTATTGAAGTGACGATTAAGGCAGATATGCGCATTCTTTAGAGCACTGTACCATTTAAGACCTCCAGGGGGGGCCATTTTAGATGTTGGGCCGGCAAATCCGTTTACACGATAGAATGGGTGGACGGTGGGTGTCTTTTTTTTAAAGAGAGCTCGGATTAATGAGGTTTATCTGATTGTGATTATGATTTGACTTTCGTCCGACGGGATGTCTGATTGGGTTTGATTTCTCGGTGTAATGCTCATTAGTCCCGGTAGCAAAAACGGTAGGATAAATATGTTTAAAATTGATAGGGCAGTGCAGGGTATGTCTCTGTGTAGTAGGCCGCAGTTAGCTAAAGGCTAAGGCTAATGTTAATGCTAAATGGGAGTGTGTTTCATGCTACATGGTACAGGGCGGCTAATGCTAAATGCTAATTGTGTGGTGTGCTACATGCTAATGTATCCTTAGAGACTCCATTGCGATGGATTAAAGTCTCTTAAACTTGTCTCTGTGTGTAAGTCAGGTTATATGTTTTGTGAGCGCTGTTAATTGTTGTTTGACTATAAGGGGGAAACGGGAGTTACAGCTGGACTGTTAATCGTCTGTTTGGGGAGAGAGTCCACGGTGAAAAAGCATGGGGTTAAATGGAGGTGCGCATGCGCTTGATTTTACGGGGCTAAAACTACGACATGCGGTCGCGCTGAGCCTACAAAACAAAATGGTGGCTTAAGGTCATAGGTCTTTGGGGTTTCCCTGCAGGGGTGAGATAGCTACAGAGAAAGGGAAGGTGGTCACGAATCTTTTAAATCGTTAAAGTAACTGTTATTCGAACGTGAAACTAGTTGTTGAGATGTAGTAAATTTATAAATTAAATATATGTTGGCGAAGTATAATGAATTGAATTAAATGACGGATTAAAATTAAATAAAAATGTTTTTGAGCGATCTATTTAGTTCTGGGTTAGTCTTAGAGGGAATAATAGAACGAAGGAATATTGAATATGGTTGAAATAACTCAGTGATTGCATTAACTACTAAAATGTGATTCTGTGTCTCTGTTTTTATGTCATATGAGTGGAGCAATACGATACGACAGGAGAGAGGAGGGGCTAACGTGTGACTGACGTGCGTCACGTGACAAGGTGTGACGAGGCAGAGTCAGACGAGAGGATCAGATATCAGGCTAGTTCACAAAAATCATCCCTTACAAAATATGTGATGTTATGACAATTTTACATAGGCTTGGCAAATGATTCATTAAAAATTGCATTTTGCAGGCTCTGTGTATCACTGGGGTTTGATTGGAATTGGGTTGGGAATCAGGTACTGACATTATTCGGCAATTAAGATACTTGGGTGCATATTAAACAATGGAATTTATAAAAATCAAAGGGTTGTAAGGTTAGAAGGCTTTGTTTATGGGTATTTTAGTTTGAAGTTGACTACTTGCATTTGATGGGTTGTGGTAAGATAGCCAACACTAATTGATAAGTTAGGATATAGAAATAAAAAATTGGTTTTAATTATTCAGGATTTTTAATTGATTTAAAAAAAAAAAATATGCTATATATATTATTATTATTATTATTATTATTATTATTATTTTTTTTGGAGTTGTTAGTTTTATATTAATAATTAGAGGGGGGGAAGCCATAGGCTATACAGTCTAAAATAAGCTAATTCATAATAAAGGAATATAAAAGAGTAGTTACAATGGGGAGAAAGGACAGCAAGGCTAGAGGAAGGTGATTACACCGATTGATATAGGGAAAAATAGTAATCCTTTAACTAAAGTAGTGTTAGAAAGTAGTGTTGGAAAAACTAATGGCAGAAGTTAGTACACCTTTCTCACATACGGATTCAGCAAAAAGTACAGCTTAGGGATGTTTATCCTCAGCTTTCAGTGATCATCCAGCAGGGTGATTGTTACATCAGAGATGAAGACGAATAATAGATAGAGGACAAGAAGAAACGACGATGAAGATGAATCCAGAACTCCAGAAGGAAGGAAATGAGATGTCTGGAAGAGAAGAGGAAGGTTAAGGAGGATGGAACTTAAAGAAGATGAGGATGATGAAGAGGTCATGGGTGGATATGACTCTGTGATCAGAAGGAAGTTGGCAAGAGGAAAAAGAAGAAGGATACACGAGATTTGATCTCTGATGGAAGTTGAAAATGAAGAAAGCGATGAAGATTTGGAGATTAAAGGTGCTTTATGTTCAAGAGGATTTTATCCTACAATGACTAGCAAAGAAGAAATAGAGATATAGACCGATGCTTATCATGCCTGGATAAAGCAAATAGTTTAGAAGTAACACAGCTGAAGATACAGAAGAGGAGAAACTGCTGAGAAAAGGATCCCAAGAATTGGAGAAGAAGAAAGAACAGGACGAAGAAGCTCTGAGAAAACTCAATCATACAACTGGTGGAGAAGATAAGGTTTGGTTATGAAGAATCAGAGTGAACCAAATCAACAATCACTGTTACAGCTTCAACTGAACAATATCAAATGCAATTGTATCAGCCACCAAGGGCGGCACCAGTTGATTCATAACCCCAGTCAATTTCTGGACAGACACAGAATGGGAGAGGAAGAGGACGAGAAGAAATAGGAGGAGGAAGATTTCAGCTACACTTTCAGCAACTTTCAGAAGACTGTTATAATTGTGGACAGATTGGGTACTTTACCTGTGATGAAAATGCGTCAGGAGGAAACAACAGAGGAAGATATAGGAGCAAGTGAAGATTACCTGTTAGTGCCTAGAAGATCCGGAAGGGGGGTATCAGCTGAGAGCATCGATGAGAGAAGAAGAGAAAATAGCTAACAATTGAAGTAAAAACAACCGACCATTAGAAGTGATAGTGAATAGGGGAAAACTTATCTGGGTTCAGCCTAAAGAGGTTAAACATCTCACTAATTGATAACTAATTAGGATAGGGATTTGAGGTAGTAAAACAGTTAATTACTCTTAAGGTACTAATATTAGAAGATACTGTTATTGCAGTGTTGGGAAGAGATGCATTGTTTAAATTGAATTGTACAATAAGATGTACACTAAACGACTGTCTATTAGACAATCTGTCTGAAAAGTTAAAAGGGGTGACTGTTTATTCTGGGTTACATTCTTACACTAAGAGGTTTCAGGCTAGGCTAAAAGGTGTTTAGTCGTTTGCCAAGTCTGTGTGTAATGAGTCAGAAGCAGGTGGGGAACTTTCCCAATCACATATTCTAAAAATTTGGTGGTAAAGGGATTTTGTGAATAAATCAGTGGAAAAAGTTTTAAATGGTATGAGAGAAAAGATTGGATTAAAATAAGTTAGGAGGACTAGGTTGAAGGAACTCTAAGACAGTAAGCTAAGTTTCAAAGTTAGTAGTGAGAGAGAGAGAGAGAACAGTAGTGAAGGACATTTTTAAGTTTAGTGGGAAGATATGGTAGGAGTTTAGATCTGTTAGGAGCCGATGCATTGATAAAAGAAGATTGAGGGTGATTGAGTATCTATAGTTACAGTTCCCAGCAGGGAGATCAAGGTAATTATAGGTGTATTTTTTATAATCAAACGTTTGAAAGTCAGGAATTAGAGATAGGACTGAGAGTGGGAAAAAGTGACACTAGTGGTGATAGATGGAAGTACAAGCAGAAACAACTTTTCTTTGGGGAAAACTAGGAGTAACTAAGGACATTAACACTTCAGTTTATTAGAACAACAGGGAGAAGCAATTTAACTCTTTCAACATTGATAGTTATTAAAGCCATAAATATATCGCATTTGGTTATAAGGGAACCAATACAGCACCAATTTTAGGGGAAAGAATACTTATTAGGGTTAGGATGGGGACGTTTCTCCCATATGGAGAGATAATTATGGAGAATAAGTATTGTTATCAGGACCAGGAGTAGAAGCTGTTGCCCCTAGTCAAAGGAGGGATAGTTTGTACAACGATATGAAGTGGAAGAGGTTAGGAGTGACTGTTCACTTATTTGGCGTAATGTTACAGAGAAAGGTCAGGAAGTGGAAGAGGTTAGGAGTGACTGTTCACTTATGTTGCGTAATGTTACAGAGAAAGGTCAGGGAGAATATATGTGTACTTATCTAGGGCAAGCATTAGAAGTTGTTCCGGTTAAGAATTATTGGTTAAAAGGCTATGTAATTCGTAAAGTGACGCTTATGATGGAAGATTTCAAATCTGTTGAAGTTTCACAGTCACCAAGGGAGTTCAGGAAGAATATGTTACAGTAGTCACTCCAACAGTAGATAATACACAGAGGATAATGGGAACTGTTGCACTAGAAGTAATTAGGGTTGATACAGCAATTAAGTCAACTACTTTAATGGTAACTTTGGAAGGGATTAGTGATACAATGGCAATAGCAAATGTAGGAAGTATGACACCGACAACAACTTTTCTGAAATTAAAGGGGGTAGCAAGAAGGACTCATGGGTTATGTTACGGATGGAGAGTGCTGTCAATGATAGTACGAATAGGGTTAAAATAGGAGTCAGATAGTAGTAGAGAGAATATAGATCCATCATGGAGGACAGGATGAGGTCTTTGATTTTAATGACAGACAAGGAGAGGTATCTGATCAGTACCGCTCGTTCTTCTGTTGTGGAAATTAGAGATAGATTAACTCATTCTGTAAGATCAGTGAGGAATCTTGAGGGTCCATGTCTGTTGAGAATTCCAGCACCAAACATGTTAGACGGTCGCGCGGCCTCTATCAGGTATGGGTCAGTCTTATGCTTTGTCATGACTGTGGTATCAGCAACAGTCATTGACAGATAAAATAATGTCGTTGTCAGAACAGTGGTTTAAGCCTAGGTTTAAGTGTTCTTGGTTAAATGAATTACCCTATGGGAATTGTTAAATGGGAAAGGAAAATCAGGTAACAACGGAACCCTGAAGTATTCAGGTGAAACATTGAGGGCTAAAAGTTGTTTTTGTTCTAATAAAACATATGGATAAGCATGACATTAAGGGTAGTAATGAGAAATATAAGGTTACTTTTTAATATACCAGGTAGTAAGAAGAGCAGGACTTTGATGGTTAAACGATTAGCTTTTGACTGACAATGTGACTATTGGGAATTTTAGAGATATTTGGTGGGTAAGACTTGGTTGCAAGATCAGTTAGGCCAGTAGGGGCAGTGATGGGTTACATTTTAATGGCAGCTTTGATAGCACTGTGAATTTGTTACTTACCTTTGAGAAAGTTATGATATTGAGATAGGTTGGAGAGTGATGCCTGGAGACAACACTCAGATGCCGGTGTTTACTGTTCCTGATCTGGAGGAAGATGGATGGACTACTGATGGATAAATATCATTTTTTTATGAGTTCATTATTTTTCAATTTTTTTCAATATTGGGGTGATGTTGGTATGATTTATGAATCAAAGGGGGGAATAGGTTTATGTGATTCATGCATCATTTATATATCAGTTTTATATTCTTAGTTGATATTCATGTTTAATTTGAAAGTGTTTGTTTTGCAAAAAGATACTGTTTGGTCGTTTCTTTTCTTTTCTTCCAGAAGCATTTGGGGGAACATGTGACTCAAACAAGGACAATATGAAGGGACAATATGAAACGACAATGACTGGAGGAGATGAAACAAGGAGGGTGTGGCCGATTCCATCAACAGTCCATTGGAAGAGGAGACTACAGGGAGATGAAGTGTAGTGGACTACATTCCAGTGTTTGCAATGGAATATAGACATGTGTAATACATAATTGTGTCATATTTTTAGGTATTAATTTTTGTAGAATGATGTTTGATGTTATTGAATACATGTGAGGATCTTAGATGTTTTTGTTTATTTCGTGAATGCTTAGGGACAGGGAATTTAGGCAGGGAGAGTTCCACTTTACGGTCCAATGGGTTGACCAGCCTTAGAGTGGATGTTTTTGGATAGGATTTTGTTTGCAGGGGCTTACATGTGTATTTAATTGCATCATACTTTCAAGTGCATTTACATGGGTTATGAGGTTATCTGGAGTACCGAAGGTGGTTGCCTGGGGCAGAGGGACCGTGAGAGAATTTTACTGTCTTGATTGATGGATGGAAGGTTGCCGGACAGTTTTTCGCTCTTACACTCCATAGAGATTTGTTCATATTTCATAGTAATGTATTCACACTTCATAAACAGTTATTTCATAGAAAGGTATTTACACTCTAGAGGAGAATGTTTTTGGTTTAATGTTAAAGATACTCAATAAGATAAATTGTTACTAGTCATAATCCTATTCTGTTTGTTTTCGAGACGTTTAGTTCGTCTCGAAGGGGGGAATATCGTATCTGAAGATTATGCCTTTGTTAAATGTTTTTCGTGAAGAAATGGAATGTTGTTTGTGTTAGTATCAAGAGGGAATGTTTTGGGTGTGACGTCACATATGACAGACAGGAAGTGTGTTGTAGACACGGGGATTGGACAGTAGAGGGAGCCACTCACATCTTGGAAGGTTATATATAAGGGGGGAACAACGACGGAGGGGCAGAACGAGCAGCTATTCTGAGGCGTCGCTCTCCGGGTGTCATGTCACCTGTCATTTATGCTGTAACCTCGTGATTTTAATAAAAGCCTCTAACACGATGCAGCATAGACGGACTCTTTGTTGACAGCAATAATGGCCACCATTCACCCGATACGACAATGCCCCTGATCTAACCTCTGCACAACTCAAATATATCAATAAGACCAACACATACAGTGTGATAGAAAATAAAGAGAGAGCTGGGGTCGAAGTACAGTGAGAGAGGGAGTGAGAGAAAGAGATAGAGTTGGATGGGAAGAGGGAGGGACAGAGAGGGGACAGTTGTCACTTAAGTGTGTCCTGATGAATACTAATTGCTGTGAACTAAAGAGCCAGAAAGAGTTCCATTGATGGCTGAGCACAATGGAGAAGGAACAGGGGAAGCAGAGGAATTATATTATTTCATTTTCCCCTTCTTCTTGTGTTTGTACGCCCGTCCGCCGCCTGTTGTCTTTGGGGGGAAAGGAGACCGTGGCTCTCACAATGCTGCCCTTGTGTCTGGGGCCACAGGGCCAGAGTAAGCCAGGGCACACACAGCTTCCAACCTCCCTGCAAGATGGCAAGGGCCTCAGCGTACAGGCAGGCTTGCCATCAATAGGGGTTTTGAGATGATAAATTGAGCTCACTGGCGTAGTGAAACCCCCTTAGACCCCATAAGGAGGGGGTCCCACGAGCTCTGGGTGCCCATTATCTCACACCTACAGTAGGTCTACATTTTATTATATTTTTAAATAAATAATTTTGACAGTAACCCTCCTTTTTAATGTCCACATGTAGCAAGGGAAGTGTTTGTGCTGTCCAATCTACATCAGGGCTGTTACATCGAAAATTCATTTTACAATCTGCAATATTTGAAATTCCCACTTTAACTGCCGAACAAGTAAATACAATATTGCCGCCAGCCATCATTCTAAATAGCAGCATTGTGACACCATAGGCCTATAGCTTTGTGAAAGATAAACATTAGGCTTAACATGAGAAAATTACGACCAAATAAAAATAAACATGAATCCATTAAATCAAAGCTATAGGCTACAACAAGCACTAGCGCCACATAATCTGATAGGCAGCCGTGTAGACGTCGCAATTTAAGAACCATGGACAGCAATCAGTAAGTAGTCTAGACTTTGTGAGTGGCTGACGCGTTTGATTTTTCTGGGGTCCAGAAAACTCTGACTTTTCTGGGGTCCAAAGAAACTGCGCTACGCCAGTGGTTGAGCTAGCAGTAGGCTACAACCTTGCTACTGAAAGTCACAGCATGGACTAGCAACATGGTTACTTCCATGGGGATATATTGCTGTTTTACCCATACACAATACCAGGCTCAAAACTAAGTATGTATAAATATCCCTTTCTCTAACTGTCTCTCTATTACATAAATACAGTAAACAGGCACATTCTAGGTTCAAACCCTTTGAAAATGGGTAACTCTTCCTCACTTCCTCTCACGTGTCCCTTATTGAGAAGTAGAGGATGGAGGCAGAGAGAGACACAATGGCAGCCTGTCACATCACATCCTCATTAACATCTGGAGCAGAAAGGGGGGGGGGAGCAAGAGAGAGAGTGAGAGAGAGAGAGAGAGAGATCTTGGGGGTCAGAGGGAGAGATCGCAGTGGCAGAAAGGGGCTCAGAGATAAAGAAAGAAGATATATTTGCTTCCGAACTATCCCACCAATGGGAAACGGTCATGTTTGACTGAACAACCCTCAAAGGTGATCAGTCACCACTGTTTTGAAGAGAAAAATAAATCTGCATCTCATTAACTGCTGCAGGTAAGAGCTTTTGGATTTTCTTTTGGTGTCTCTTGAACTGTTTTGGTCCTCCTAGAGGCAAATGTTCTATGTATAAAACTGTTCTTCGTAGTACAATCAAAAATGCCCTACCACATTATGTAAACATTCTAAATCAGATAATGTTGTTATTCTATTGCAGGGACAAGGAGGGTGACTTGTTTCATTATGAACTGTGCTGCTATTTTGATACTAACTGCAAGTTGTTTCAGTTGGACGTCTGCTATTTATATTCCAAAAAGACAAGGTATGTTTTATAATTTTCTGAGTATACAAGTTATTTCAGCTTATGACAGGAGAGTATGCAGAATTATATCCATCTATTTAATGTTAATGTATTGAATCTGGTCAATTTAGTTCATATGAAGGTCACTGACTATAGGCCAGTGACATTGCTTAATGATGACCATAAAATAATTCTAACTTAATGTAATGTATGAGACTTTCATTGTTGTATAATGGAGGACTATGGAGGAATAATCTTACAAGGAACCTATTTTAAATCCCTCAGCAACAAAGACACTGAAGTATCTGCTTGAGCCACCTGTTTATGCTGAAGTAACCAGCCCTCGGGGAGGAAATGCCACTTTGCCATGTATACTGCGATTCAAACCAAGCCATTACAAGGTGAAGTGGACAAAACTGGAACCTCTTCTTCGTGGAAGCGAGAACATTGTCATGATCACAAACGGTTATGCCCACAAACCCTATGGCCTGCTTGGGCCACGGGCCTCGCTTCGTAATGCTCATGCCATGGATGCCTCACTACGACTCAGCAACCTGGAACTAGAAGACGATGGTAGATATCGCTGTGAGCTGATCAACGGTATTGATGATGAGAGCGTCATCATTACATTGAGGATAGAAGGTAGATTATGGTGATTCTTGTAACCTTTATAAACATTTCAAATGTTGTAAAGAAACCATATTGCTTGCTATTCAGACTAAAATATATTTGGAGAATAAAAAGGCAAATCAGACAAGGTTTTTGATATGTTGTGTGACTTAACATCAACATAAGAAGAGACAACTTGTATTTACTTTTAGGGATGGTGTTTCCATATCAGAGCAAAAATGGCCGCTACAAATTCACCTACCAGGAAGCTAAGGAGGCCTGTGCTGAACAGGATGGCACATTGGCCACATTCAAGCAACTATACAGAGGTATTCAATATTCAATCAGCAAAACATTGACAGTTTACTCTGTACCTTTACTGATACCATAGAGGTTTATGTATGGCTAACTTTCACTAAGCAAACAGTAACACATTGTCATTGTGTAGCATGGACAGAGGGTCTCGATTGGTGCAACGCGGGATGGCTCATCGATGGGACAGTCCACTACCCCATCCTGCACCCACGACCAGAATGTGGGGGGGAGCTGCTGCCTGGCATTCGCAGCTATGGCCCCCGGGACAGGATCCGGGACCACTTTGATGCCTTCTGTTTCACCTCTAGAACCACAGGTCAGCTGAATGGGTTTTGGTGCTTTGTGAAGCTGTCAAATAGCAATGTCAGTATAGTATTCATGTGTCAAATTAGTTCCATCCTTTTTAATTCGGAATGCTGCTTATCGAAAATGAATAAAAGGAGTTCAATTGGATTTGGGCGATGTGGTACATTTAAAAATAGTCTGGAACCAACATATAATCAAACATTAATAAGGATGCAATTACATTATAGTATTGAAAAAAGTGTGTTCAGAACAGTGTTCAGAACAGTCTTATGTTATTCTGACTGTAAACCTTCCATAGCAACAGGGTGACTTTTGGCAATACATAGGAAGTGGGCTCGTTAAAGGTCCTGAGAGGATGGGGATGGACAATAAAGGCTGTTGTTCAGAACCACTTGTAAACAAGTCCATCTGTGGGAAACTAGTTGCCCTTTAGTGGCATTGGAACATCCACTGTAATCGGAAAATAAAAACCTCAGTGGAAATGTTAAATTATAAAGATAGTGGGTGGTTTTACCATATAGCACGGTTCCCCAAGAAGTTTAAATGTTTTATTGGAATACTTAGGAACAGATTTCCAAAATTGAAATCACTTGGAGTTGATTTGCTGGTGTTTTTACAGTATTTTATGTCCAACAATTTAAAAAAATGCTCAGAAAACTTGGGGGGCCAAATACAATTACGTGCAGGCCAAATTCGGACCACGGGTCGCCAGTTGGGAAACTGAACTTGTATTCCCCTTCCTCTCTTCCAGGCTTTGTGTTCTTCGTTGGAGGGCCACTCACATTTGGGGAGTCAGTGCAGGCGTGTAGGGGTGAGGGAGCAGAGTTAGCTCTGGTTGGCCAGCTCTATTCGGCCTGGCGTTTCCTGAGCTATGATCGCTGTGATGGAGGTTGGTTGAAGGACGGCAGTGTGCGCTTCCCTATCACCACCCCTAGAGAGCGCTGTGGCGGTATTCCCGGGGCTGGTGTGCGCACCATTGGGTACCCCAACAAGACCCTGCGTCTCTATGGTGCCTTCTGCTACAGGTAGCTTCCATGAGACCCATAGCGTGTGGAGCCTACTACCACTGACTTCATAGATCCAAGACGCAGAACCTTTGTGAAGAATACCAGTGACCCCTACAGGTTTTAGCATGCAGGGCTTGCAGATACAGGTAGTCAAAAGGCTGGGAACTGGTTCCTCAACATCGCCAAAAGATACAAGTAGCTCTGTGCTTTTCTGCAATACTACAATATGTTATTACAGGAGACCTCAAAGGCTTAATGCCTTTTTTCATGGGACACATCAACAAAAACCTGCCACTCTTATGAGCTTTACTGCTACAGGTAACAACTACATAGCTTCCTGCGTTTGTGTAACATTAGTTTTGTGATCTTTGTTATCCAAGAAGCACTATTCTAATGTAACAGGATAGTTATTACACAATGACAAGTTCATAGAATGCTGTTATCTTCTTAGATGATGTAAGGGAGTGTGTGATTAGCAGAATGGGAGAAAGTACACGCATTGAGCATAACTGTAATACAATAAAAGATCTTGAAAGTGTATTTGATCAATGGCATTAAAATATAATTGAAATGCAACCATATTCACCTGGATAATTACATTGTAATCAATTCATTTTAATAGATATTTATTTTCTACTCTCCAAAAACTCAGACTACATTACAGAATTAAGTTATATTTTTCTTCTTTTCACTTAATCCATCTCCTTTTTAATTAGTTTTACAATTACCTTTTTTTCTTTCATAACAAGTTCATTATGTAATTGTGCAGTCACAAATGGGATTAACAATTAGCATTATTTGATTACTGTTAAACACTACCAACCTACAATAGTACTTCCACTGGAACTAAGACAATGGCATCATTGATGCATGAAAACTGAAATACCATTGTGGACATTTTCACAAGTTCTTCCTAGTATCTTAGTGATTACGTTTTTATGAGAGTATAAAATAACAAACTTTGGATTCTGGCTATTTTCAAACCAGTACTTTAAAGTGGATATTGGCTTCTAATATTGGGTCCAAAGTTCGTAAGACACCTGAAAAACAAAGCACCAGATAAGAGGACATGTTGAGAAAAAGCTCTGGGTTGTGGGAATTGAGAAGATATGGATTGAGGAGATTTTCTTATACAAAAGCATACAAAAGTGGAAATCTTAATTCTGTCTTTGTGGCAGAGAGTGGGAAAGTGGCTTCAGTTAATGTCAGACCAGCTGAGGTTGAGATTTAGGTTGCACTTTACTAAAACTCTCCATCAAAATCATATTGTATACCGTCATAAACATGTCATAATATATGTTACTAGCAGTCAAATACTGTAATCCAACAGTGTGGTAGCACAGGTAGATATAAAAGTACTTCACTAGTACTTTGTCACAGTAATTCACTAGTCAACAATCACATATCATTATACAACAAACAAGCCCAATGATGGATGGGACAGCTTCGTTAAAGCTCATTCCAATGACAAACTGTACTGTGCAAATTTGGTCCAATTCCTCTAATCGTGGGCTTATGTTGGAATGTACTCTTTTTCTAAGTGTGATCGATCGGCACTAGGTCCGAGTAACATCAAGTCTGTTGATGTTCTAAATGGGTTTATTCTGGAAAGAGCTGGTGACAGGAATGTGATGACTCGTTCTCAGGGAGAACATTTATTTTACAAGGCTCCACCTTGTTGGAGGGACAAGGTTGGACAGTCTTTGAGTGGAACATAGGATACCAGGGAAGGGGGCAGAGGGAATGGGCATATTGAGTTTGATGAGCTTAGTAGTTCCACTTAATGTCCCAGAACTCTGAAGTGGCTTTCTCCGTGGCTGTGTGCACCACCTCCACCCCCTCGTTCTGATAGGGTGGCGTCGTGACCTTCTGCTCTCCCTCTGCCAAGTTGGTCAGGGCTGGAAAAACATAGCAGGTACATCATGTCATTATCACAGTAGAGCATAAAATAACTAAAGAGAGTCATACAATGATAACATTAGAGACCCATCACACACATCATACATTTATTTAGTTTTATGTCAGTCAACAGAATGAATGTCTGTCCTCACCAGGGTGACAGGTGATCAAAGCCTCCTCCCATTGGCCGTTGGATAGGCACTTAATGACGGGGTTCTGTGTCTGGAGGAATCCTTCTTCACAGTAGTAGCGCACCTTGGAGTTGGTCTCGTAGCGCAGATGCGACTTACCAAACACCTTGGCATTGGCAATGACGGGGGGCTGGCCACAGAAAGCTAAACAGAAAAATGTGGTTAGGGGTGCAAATATATTAAAACCTTACTGAGAGATTGAGGACAGCTTCTATGCTACACTACTGTGGTGGTTATGGTTGTGTACTCACACGTGCCCTTCTTGCAGGTGTAGGAGAGATGGTAGTTACAGGGCACATCACTCCAGTGCCCCCCGTCATGCCATACCATCACCACACAGTCCTCTCCAGACAGGAAGTAACTGTCAGGCTGGCCCCGGTACCAGTTCTCATACAACTGGCAGAAAAAGATGGGAAGGAGGATGAAGAAGTAGGAGAGTTTTAATACTGTTAGTTCACATATACAGTAGCTGAGAAGTAGTATGAGAAGCAGATCACATACCAGGAGGAGGTTATTTTTGCATCAGGTCTTACAAAACATAAGTGAGGATGTTCTGTATACCAACGGGATACAATCCCAGAGGCAAGTTCATGCAAATAACATTATGTTTATGGAGAACCTAGAAATATTTGATGGGAACACAGACTATGTGAGACTCACCAGAGGATTCCCGTCAGACCAGCGGAAGTCTCCCTCTATGGTTCTGTCATTCAGTCCTGTCCACTGGTACTCTCTGTACTTATCTAAAGGGAAAGAGAGAGCTCACTGTGTAAATTTGGCCCTGCAAACACTCGCTCACCAGCAAGAAGGGGCTGGTGTAAGACTACAGGCCGTGGGAAACAACTAAGGAATGCTAGATAATCATCTCCTCCATACTTCCAGACACAATACTAACACTGGCATCAAAGCCCTCCCATGTTTCATGGTAAAATGAGTGAATGGCAGGTAAGACATGAAAGAAGATGTTATGTCTTCCCTGGACCATAAAACCTTAAACAGAAAGCATTCTGTTTAAACAAATAAATAAATTAGTTTCCTAAATATTCCTCACAGATGGCACTGGGGTTACAGAGGGGTCTGAAAAATGTATGCACTCACTAACTGTAAGTCTCTCTGGATAAGAGCGTCTGCTAAATTACTTAAAATGTAAAATGTAAATTACACATTCAGTTTATGCATTTTAGGACTGTAAGTTCTGTTCACACTGAATGAAAAATTGTTACGTTAACTCATTTCCCCATTTAAATTATTGAATTACACCTTTTTAACAATCCACGGATGAGGGTTACACAGGTCAAGTTATGCAGAGCACTTGGAGCTGTCTGTTACAAGATCAAAGGACGTTTTCAGGTCTGCTGTACCATTGATGTAGTCCTGTTCCTCAGGGGTCATGACCGAGATCAGGTGACCGCCACACATACGACAGTGCTGCTCTGCCACCTCCCAGCCCTGACGCTTGGTGAAATGTTGGTAACAGAAGCCCATGAACTTCTCCCAACCCGGCTCACACACCTCCAGGTCTGACCAACATGAAGAGGAAGAGGTGAGATGCACACAGAGGAAACAAAAATATACATAAGGGGGAGAGATACACTACCGTTCAAAAGTTTGGGGTCACTTAGAAATGTCCTTGTTTTCCATGAAAACATACATGAAATGAGTTTGAAAAGGAAATATAGCAAAATGCATAGGAAATGTAGTCATTGACAAGGTTAGAAATAATGATTTTTAATAGAAATAATAATTATGTCCTTCAAACTTTGCTTTCGTCAAAGAATCCTCAATTTGCAGCAATTACAGCCTTGCAGACCTTTTGCATTGTAGTTGTCAATTTGTTGAGGTAATCTGAAGATATTTCACCCCATGCTTCCTGAAGCACCTCCCACAAGATGGATTGGCTTGATGGACACTTCTTAAGTACCATACGGTCAAGCTGCTCCCACAACAGCTCAATAGGTTGAGATCTGGTGACTGTGCTGGCCACTCCATTATAGACAGAATACCAGCTGACTGCTTCTTCCCTAAATAGTTCTTGCATAGTTTGGAGTTGTGCTTTGGGTCATTGTCCTGTTGTAGGAGGAAATTGGCTCTAATCAAGCGCGGTCCACAGGGTATGGCATGGCGTTGCAAAATGGAGTGATAGCCTTCCTTCTTCAAGATCCCTTTTACCCTGTACAAATCTCTCACTTTACCACCACCAAAGCACCCCCCAGACCATCACATTGTCTCCACCATGCTTGACAGATGGCATCAAGCACTCCTCCAGCATCTTTTCATTTGGTCTGCGTCTCACAAATGTTCTTCTTTGTGATCCGAACACCTCAAACTTCGATTCGTCTGTCAATAACACTTTTTCCCAATCTTCCTCTGTCCAGTGTCTGTGTTCTTTTGCCCATCTTAATCTTTTATTTTTATTGGCCAGTCTGAGATATGGCTTTTTCTTTGCAACTCTGCCTAGAAGGTCAGCATCCCAGAGTCACCTCTTCACTGTTGACGTTGAGACTGGTGTTTTGCGTGTACTATTTAATGAAGCTGCCAGTTGAGGACCTGTGAGGCGTCTGTTTCTCAAACTAGATACTCTAATGTATTTGTCCTCTTGCTCAGTTGTGCACCGGGGCCTCCCACTCCTCTTTCTATTCTGGTTAGAGCCAGTTTGCACTGTTCTGTGAAGGGAGTAGTACACAGCGTTGTACAAGATCTTCAGTTTCTTGACAATTTCTCGCATGGAATAGCCTTCATTTCTCAGAACAAGAATAGACTGACGAGTTTCAGAAGAAAGTTTTTTGTTTCTGGCCATTTTTATTCTGTAATCGAACCCACAATTGCTGATGCTCCAGATACTCAACTAGTCTCAAGAAGGTCTGTTTTATTTAACAGTTTTCAGCTGTGCTAACATAATTGCAAAAGGGTTTTCTAATGATCAATTAGCCTTTTAAAATGATAAACTTGGATTAGCAAACACAATGTGCCATTGGAACACAGGACTGATGGTTGCTGATAATGGGCCTCTGTACGCCTATGTAGATATTCCATTAAAAATCAGTTGTTTCCAGCTACAATAGCCATTTACAACATTAACAATGTCTAAACTGTATTTCTGATCAATTTGATGTTATTTTAATGGACAAAAAAAATGCTTTTCTTTCGAAAACAAGGACATTTCTAAGTGACCCCAACCTTTTGAACGGTAGTGTATGTTCATTATTTTAACATTATCTTTGAGAAAACAAAATATGAAATCTGTTACTGTACCTGTCTGGCACATGTCTCCTCCATAGGTGGGCAAGCAAAGGCACTTGGTTGAAGACCCACTGTCGACACATGTTCCCCCGTTGGAACAAGGGTTCTCTAGGCAGACATCTGAGACACAAAGGTAGGAGAGGGCAAGCATTGGCACCAATGTACATTTATTTATTTAGATTTATTTAACCTTTATTTAACTAGGTAAGTCAGTAAAGAACCAATTCTTATTTACAATGCCGGCCTATGCAGTAAATCCAGTAACAACATATCTAAAATATATTTTTGTGTGTGTGTTCCATTTTTGAATCCACTCTTTAGTGTCAATGTAAAGGACAGATACTACGTGATCACTTTGTTGATTTACATGGGAATTTATTTGAAAGCCACTGGAGGGAGCCATTATACTAGCAGTACTCACCATCACTGACTGACAAAAGGCCTACAGTGGAATGAGAGGTCAGCTTATAGAAAATATATTTTACCTATTCAAGCCCCTGTGCTGAGGACATTTTTGACATACACTACCAGTCAAAAGTTTGGACACACCTACTCATTCAAGGGTTTTTCTTTATTTTTACTATTTTTTACATTGTAGAATAAAAGTGAAGACATCAAAACTATGAAATAACACATATGAAATCATGTAGTAACCAAAAAAGTGTTAAACAAATCAAAATATATTTGAGATTTGAGATTTTTCAAATAGCCACCATTTGCCTTGATGACAGCTTTGCACACTCTTGGCATTATCTCAACCAGCTTCATGAGGTAGTCACCTGGAATGCATTTCAATGAACAGGTGTGCCTTCTTAAAAGTTAATTTGTGGAATTTTTTTCCTTCTTAATGCGTTTGAGCCAATCAGTTGTGTTGTGACAAGATGGGGAGTGGGGGGTATACAAAAGATAGCCCTATTCGGTAAAAGACCAAGTCCATATTATGGCAAGAACAGCTCAAAAAAGCAAAGAGAAACAACAGTACATCATTCCGGGGGTTTCTTCGGATGGGGCCACAGTGTCTCCGGACCGCTCCTGTCTCAGCCTCCAGTATTTATGCTGCAGTAGTTTATGTGTCGGGGGGCTGGGGTTAGTTGGTTATACCTGGAGTACTTCTCCTGTCTTATCCAGTGTCCTGTGTGAATTTAAGTATGCTCTCTCTAATTCTCTCGTTCTCTCTTTCTCTCTGAGAACCTGAGCCCTAGGACCATACGTCAGGACTACCGGGCATGATGACACCTTGCTGTCCCCAGTCCGCCTGGCCTTGCTGCTATTCCAGTTTCAACTGTTCTGCCTGCGGCTACGAAACCCCTACCTGTCCCAGACCTGCTGTTTTCAACTCTTAATGATCGGCTATGAAAAGCCAACTGAGAGACCTGAGCCCTAGGACCATACGTCGGGACTACCGGCCGTGGTGACTCCTTGCTGTCCCCAGTCCGCCTGGCCTTGCTGCTATTCCAGTTTAAACTGTTCTGCCTGCGGTTATGGAACCCCTACCTGTCCCAGACCTGCTGTTTTCAACTCTTAATGATCGGCTATGAAAAGCCAACTGAGATTTATTCCTGATTATTATTTGACCATGCTTGTCACTTATGAACATTTTTGAACATCTTGGCATGGTTCTGTTATAATCTCCACCCGGCACAGCCAGAAGAGGACTGGCCACCCCTCATAGCCTGGTTCCTCTCTAGGTTTCTTCCTAGGTTTTCGCCTTTCTAGGGAGTTTTTCCTAGCCACCGTGCTTCTACACCTGCATTACTAGCTGTTTGGGGTTTTAGGCTGGGTTTCTGTACAGCACTTCGAGATATTAGCTGATGTAAGAAGGGCTATATAAAATAAAATTGATTGAAAATTGATTGATTACTTTAAGACATGAAGCTCAGTCAATACGGAAAAAGTCAAGAACTTTTAAAGTTTCTTCAAGTGCAGTCGCAAAAACCATCAAGCGCTATGATGAAACTGTCTCTCATGAGGACCGCCACAGGAATGGAAGACCCAAAGTTACCTCTGCTGCAGATGATAATTTCATTAGAGTTACCAGCCTCAGAAATTGCAGCCCAAATAAATGCATCACAGAGTTCAAGTAACAGACACATCTCAACATCAACTGTTCTTAGGAGACTGTGTGAATCAGGCCTTCATGGTCGAATTGCTGCAAAGAATCCACTACTAAAGGACACCAATAATAAGAAGAGACTTGCTTGGGCCAAGAAACACAAGCAATGGACATTAGACCGGTGGAGATTTGTCCTTTGGTCTGGAGTCCAAATTGGAGATTTTTGGTTCCAACCGGTGTGTCTTTGTGAGACGCGGTGTGGATGAACGGATGATCTCCACATGTGTATTTCCCACCGTAAAGTATGGAGGAGGAGGTGTTATGGTGTGGGGGTGCTTTGCTGGTGACACTGTCTGTGATTTATTTAGAATTCAAGGCACACTTAACCAGCATGGCTACCACAGCATTCTGCAGCGATACTCCATTCCTTCTGGTTTGTGCTTAGTGGGACTATAATTTGTTTTTCAACAGGACAATGACCCAACACACCTCCAGGCTGTGTAAGGGTTATTTTTAAGGAGAGTGATGCATTAGATGACTTGGCCTCCACAATCCCCCGACCTCAACTAAATTGAGATGGTTTGGGATGAGTCAGACCGCAGAGTGAAGGAAAAGCAGCCAACAAGTGCTCAGCATATGTGGGAACTCCTTCAAGACTGTTGGAAAAGCATTCCAGGTGAAGCTGGTTGAGAGAATACCAAGAGTGTGCAAAGCTGTCATCAAGGCAAAGGGTGGCTATTTGAAGAATCTCAAATATAAAATATATTTTGTTTAACACTTTTTTGGTTACTACATGATTCCATATGTGTTATTTCATAGTGTTGATGTCTTCACTGTTATTCTACAATGTAGAAAATAGTAAAAATAAAGAAAAACCCTTGAATGAGTAGGTGTGTCCAAACTTTTGACTGGTACTGTAGATGACCTTTTCAAATGTTTTCAGATGGCATATATGAGGTGGAGCAGATATGCTTCCATGCTCTTTTTTACCATGCCATTTTGTTAATGCCCCCATGCAGTCTTTTTAATTTTATTTTTTAATTATCACTGTATGTCTAATAAATCACTGTCTGTGTTTATTTCATGAAAATAACTCCCATAGTCTCCTTTTGCCATTGAAATGATCAATATGGGCGGCAGGTAGCTTAGTAGTTAAGAGCGTTGTGCCAGTAACCGAAAGGTCGCTGGTTCTGAGCCGACTAGGTGAAAAATCTGTCGATGTGCCCTTGAGCAAGGCACTTAACCCTAATTGCTCCTGTAAGTCGCTCTGGATAAGAGCGTCTGGTAAATGACCAAACATAAACATAATATGATCGTGTGGGCATGTTGATACAAATCAAAATATATTTACATATACAGTCCTGCTTGGCGGATAGGATTGTCTAGACTCCAGAGCCCCATCAAAATAAGAGGATACATATGCAAATAAAAGATGGCTGGTCATTGGTCAGAATAATCAGATCAGATTGTGATGTCATGCTGTGGGCCAAAAACACCCTCCCACCTGAACAGGCTGAAATTCCAGGTATAATTTTTTTCTTATTCAAAAAGCTTTTTCCACTAAAAGGGAATTATCATAATTTTTACAATTTCATAGTGTTATTTTGACCTCATAGTGTGGAAATATCCTTTTTTATTATTTTTTTAAAGGAAAATCATGTTTGACTGCACTGACGCTTTATTTATTTTTGTTTTGGCTCTGTACTCAAGCACTTTGAAATGATACAATGACTATGAGGTTAAAGTGCAGACTGTCAGCTTTAATGTAAGGGTATTTTCATCCATATTGGGTGAATTTACAGCACTTTTTGTAGATAGTCCCCCCATTTTAGGGAACCAAAATTATTTGGACAAATTCACTTATATGTGTATTAAAGTAGTTGAAAGTTTAGTATTTGGTCCCATATTCCTAGCACGCAATGACTAAATACTGTTTGTTTTGGTTGTGTTTCAAATTATTTTGTGCCCAAATCAAATTAATGGTAAATCATGTATTGTGTCATTTTGGAGTCACTTTTATTGTAAATAAGAATAGAATATGTTTCAGAACACTTCTACATTAATGTCGATGCTACCATGATTATGGATAATCCTGAGTTTATTGTGAATAATGATCATTGAGAAAGTTATAGAGAAGCAAAGGTTATACCCCCAAGACATGGTAACCTCTCTTTTTGGGGGGGGGGGGTATGTTATCTATGCCTCTGTAACTTTCTGAGTCATCATTATTCACAATTCATTCATGGTTATCCGTAATCAAGGTAGCATCCACTTTAATGTAGAAGTGTTTAGAATTTCATAGTCATGGTATCATTTCAAATCCAAAGTGCTGGAGTACGGAGCCAAAACAAAAACAAAAATGGTCAATGTCCAAATACTTTTGGAACTCACTGTATATTATGTTCCCAATCCTTTGCTGCTATGAACAGAGACAGCACCTCCTGCTGTGTGTTTACCTCCAACAGAAACAATGATAATCCCCTTATTTTGCTGAGTCAGCTGTTTACTCTGACTGCCATGTGAATGCTATTTTTTTCTGATGACTAAGCAGAATGGGGGAAATACAAGAGTCAAGTGGGTAATTTAAGGTGAGGTATATGGTAGAAAGTATGCAATTATGTTTTGCATTAACACATACATTCAAATAATTGTAATGGTTTGAGTTGCATTGAACATTACCTGAAATGTTCCCAAATCTTTCTCTTGGAGTGGTAGGAGTGGTAATCAGTTTCTCCTCATCAACGTCCTCTTGATATAGGGGTGTCGTCATCGTAGTCTGGTCATCGTAGTCCTCTGTGGTGAGCGTCGGGCTGGGGGTCTCCTCAGGCTCCTCAGTGGGTGGAGTGATGGAGTAAGGGTCCTCAGTGACTGAGGTCTCCCCACTGTACTCCAGATCTGCATCGGCCCGGGACTCCTGGGGTACGGTGGGGGAGGGCAGGGGGGTCTGGAACAAGTCAGGGAGCAGCGTGATCTCCATATCAGTAGAGGGCGCATCTGTGCTCGACTCAGGCTCGCTTTCGTCTGTGTCATTGACAGTTGTGCCATTGATGGGTGTAACAGTTTCATTCATGTTTGGGACTTCTGGTTCAAGGATCCCTGAGCTTTCTCCTGAAGACTCTCCTGTTCCTTCGGCGGATTCAGAGTGCTCCTCGCCTGATCCTGATACTGAGCCTGACTCCACTCCCTCTTGGCCACTCACTTCCTGGTCACTGTCCTCGTTTCCACTCTCCTCATCTCCACTCGCCTCCTGACCACTCTCCTTGTCTCCACTCACCTCCTGACCACTCTCCTTGTCTCCACTCACCTCCTGACCACTCTCCTTGTCTCCACTCGCCTCCTGACCACTCTCATTGTCTCCACTCACCTCCTGACCACTCTCCTTGTCTCCACTCGCCTCCTGACCACTCTCCTTGTCTCCACTCGCCTCCTGACCACTCTCCTTGTCTCCACTCACCTCCTGACCACTCTCCTTGTCTCCACTCGCCTCCTGACCACTCTCCTTGTCTCCACTCGCCTCCTGACCACTCTCCTTGTCTCCACTCGCCTCCTGACCACTCTCCTCTTCTCCACTCACCTCCTGACCACTCTCCTTTTCTCCATTCACCTCCTGACCACTCTCCTTGTCTCCACTCGCCTCTTGACCACTCTCCTTGTCTCCACTCGCCTCCTGACCACTCTCCTTGTCTCCACTCGCCTCCTGACCACTCTCCTTGTCTCCACTCACCTCCTGACCACTCTCCTCTTCTCCACTCACCTCCTGACCATTCTCCTCATCTCCACTCCCCTCCTCACCAGAAGCTGTCTCTGGGGTAGTAGTCTCGACTACTTCTGGGATTTCACCCAACCCCTCTTGCTCCACCTTCTCCAGCCCTTCCTCCAGGGGATCAAACCCAGATGGAACGCTGGATTCGGGGATGAAGGTTATGAAGTCACCTGGGGAGCTGGCCTCTGCTTCCACAGATCGCTGGGTCGGGGGGGAATAGGTTATAGGTATGGGGGATGTCAAGAGGGTAACATCAAGCATTCCCTCGTGGACCCCAGAGGCTTCACTGGAGCCAGTGTCATAAGTAACTGTGAGGACTTTGTCAGTTGGAACTGAACCCAGGTCAGTGTGCTCATCCTGGTCAGTGGAGCCCATGGAAACCTTTGGTAATGAGTCCACTGAGGTGCCTCCTGCATCCTGCTCCACATGGTCATCTGGGGTAGAGGAGTTGGGTGACGTGACACCAGACTGCTCCTGAGTGTCGTCATAAGCTGCCAGGAAACAAAAAACAAACATTATTCAAGCCTACAGTTAGTGTAACCCTGTCCACACTTGAGTGTTCAGTTCTTAAAAAAAAAAAATATCACACATTACATATGCACAGATGTTTTTATGTAATTTAATAAAGAGAGTCGCACACTCTATACACTGTACAAGCTGGGTAAACCACCAACGTTTCGTTATCACTGTGCCTTCTTCAAGGTGAAGTGATGAATGCTTGAACCAGGTTATGTAGACATCACGTTCTAGCGTTCATGACATTACCCTGAAGAAGGCACAGTGATGCTGATGTATTGGTGGTTTATCCAATAAATTACTGGGAGCTTGTATGTAGAGTGTGCGACTCTCTCTTTGAAAAATGTTTTTATTGCCTACAATTGTATAGCCTTTTATAGCATACCACCCTGCATCCCACTGCTGGCTTGGCTCTGAAGCTAAGCAGGGTTGGTCCTGGTCAGTCCCTGGATGGGAGACCAGATGCTGCTGGAAGTGGTGTTGGAGGGCCAGTAGGAGGCACTCTTTCCTCTGGTCAAAAAAAATATCCCAATGCCCCAGGGCAGTGATTGGGGACATTGCCCTGTGTAGGGACGTTAAACGGGTGTCTTGACTCTCTGTGGTCACTAAAGCTCCCATGACACTTATCTTAAGAGTATGGGTGTTAACCCCGGTGGCTAAATTCCCAATCTGGCCCTCATACCATCATGGGCACCTAATCATCCCCAGCTTCCAATTGGCTCATTCATCCCCCTCCTCTCCCCTGTAACTATTCCCCAGGTCGTTGCTGTAAATGAGAATGTGCTCTCAGTCAACTTATCTGGTAAAATAAGGGTTAGCTAAAAATAAATAATTAAATAAATACAATTTACTCTCCGTTAGTCAGCACCTCTACCACCTTTTTTGGGTGTGTGCCAGCTCATGCTTTTTATGTCATTTAATACCATTAAATACACATCTGAATATTTACTGCACTAAATCTTCAGTACATGACATAAATAAAAGTGTTTAAAAAATGCACAGAAAGGCTTCTCTATGGACTCACCATATTCAGAGGTAGGGATCAGTTCATAGGGGTCCATCTCCACTGGGCTTAGGGTAACCAGGTCTCCTGACTCAGCAGTAGCAGAGCCACTGTTCTCCCCTGTCTGGATGACCAATGAGTCCAGTGATGTGGTATGCTCCTCAGAGAGAAGGACACTGGCACTGTGGTCCACAGAGTTGGTTAGGCGATATTCAGTTGTTTTCTCAAAGTATGGAGGCTGAGTGGTGGACTGGTCAGGGAAGAGCTCTGTTTCCTCGTGTGGTGAAGTGGAAGATACAGATGTCTCCTCGACACCCCCAGCGATGGCTCCCTCAGGCCTGATGGACCCTCCTGAGAGGTCGTAAGAGGTGCTTGGGTAGCCCAAGTCTGTGTCTGTGACATGCTCCACCTGGATGACACGCTCATCTCCGGAGTCGTCCTCCTCAGGTGTGGGCAGCCCACTTTCCAGTTGCTCCTCTGGAGAGCTGTCATACCTAGTAGTGGCTTCAACTCCGGATACATTGTAACCTGCAGCCTCAGAGGTAAAAGTGTAGTGTTCGATCTCCTGGGTGATCTCTGTTTGCAGATGGCTTTCCTCTGAAATACCATACTGAGATTCTGTTGGCTCACCACTCTTAGGGGTTGTGCCAGGCATGGGCTGTGGATCACTGGACCCATCCACCTCCTCATACCCTGTGGTGGGCACGGGGGCCTCCAGAGAAGTCCCTGGTACACCCTCTACAGAGGGCTCTCCTGATTCCACGTTTGACTCTGACGAGGGCTGGTAGGGATTGGGGCTACCAATGTTGTCTTCATGAGCAGTTGTAAGATCACCTGATTCATCATTTGTCTCGGGAGAAGGTGGATACAGTGTTGGGTTTGCATTTAGCTCATCATAGGTTGTGACTCGGTAGTTTGAGTCTAAGTTTGCCTCAGGGGCAGGCTGATATGATTCTGGGTTGCTGACCTCTTGCACCGGCTGCCAGGTGTCCTCTGTGGGCTCCAGGTCTTGGGAGATGGATGTGGGGGTGAATGGGTCTTGGGGTTCAACCGGAAAGGGTAGCTCCTTGTGATAGACAACAGTAGGGCCCTGGCCATCGACAGCCCCCTGCTCCTCTCCAGGCTTGTCTGGGTACTGCTCCCCAGGAACAACCCCCTGTTCCTCTCCGTGCTCCTCAGGCACAGCCCCCTGCTCCTCTCCATCCTCCTTTGTGTATGCCTCCTCAGTTACAGCCCCCTGCTCCTCTCCATGTTCTCCAGGAACAACCCCCTGTTCCTCTCCGTGCTCCCCAGGGACAGCCACCTGCTCTGGGTACTGCTCCCCAGGGACAGCCCCCTGCTCTGGGTACTGCTCCCCAGGGACAGCCACCTGCTCTGGGTACTGCTCCCCAGGGACAGCCACCTGCTCTGGGTACTGCTCCCCAGCCACAGCCCCCTGCTCCTCTATATGCTCTGATGGGTACTGCTCCTCTGGAACAGGGATGGCAGTCAAGGATCCCTGAGCTTCTTCACTCCCCACCTGCTCCGTCACCTGACCCAGGCTGAATTCCTCCAGAGGCTCAGACAGCGTCACAATGTCCTGGCCGATGTCCTCTGGCTCTGTTGCCAGGTAATCATGGGGAGATTCGGTGTGAGTGTTGCTGTTGCCTGTCAGACGCAAGGGCAATGAATCAAAGTTAGGCCAGAGGATAACTTAGAATACAGTAGGAACCGTGTTGGGATGCCACTACTGAACCCCAGTATAACTTAAATATCTATGCTTTCAAAAGCTCTTACCTCGGAAGCAGTAAGTGTCGTGGCGAGTGTGTGCCTCTGGAAAGCCTGTCTGGTTCAAATGGCGATAGACAGTCCTGACCCCAGGCTCCCCTCCACCACAACGCTCCCTGGGAGTGACAATGGGGTAGCGTACACTCCCATCAGCCAACCACCCCGGGCTGCAGGCGTTCAGTCCGTCATTCCAGGCTGCATACAGCTGACCTGTGGTAGCCAGCTCCGCTCCCTGAGCCAGACAATAGGCCTTAGCTTCCCATAGGGTGAAACTTCGGGGGGCAGAGCCATGGAACACTTCCCCTGTAGATATGGAGGAAGAAGTCAGGTTGTGATAATCTGCACTTGATCAAATTCATGGAATATTCCAATAAATAACATATTTTCTTACCCTCTATGTTCTCCACATAACAGTATACATCGTACAGCTCATCAGGTTCCAGCAGCCCATAGTTCCTAACTCCAGGATGCCCCTCCATGTCTCCAAAACATCCCTCTCGTGGCATCTGGATGGGATATCTGTGGAGAAGAGTGTTGATACTACATTTTTACATTTACATTTTAGTCATTTAGCAGACGCTCTTATCCAGAGCGACTTACAGGAGCAATTAGGGTTAAGTGCCTTGCTTAAGGGCACATCGACAGATTTTTCACCTAGTCGGCTCGGGGATTAGAACCAGCGACCTTTCGGTTACTGTCACAACGCTCTTACCCACTAAGCTACCTGCCGCCCTACATAGTGTTATACAACTGTTATAACAGGGGGGACATCTATTGAAGTGGATGAAAGCATCTCTCTATCTGTGTCCACTTGATATGAGAGAACATTTACAGTGGTCTTTTATCTGCCTGGCCCTTACCTCACTGAGTGGTCTGAGAGCCAGCCTGCATCACACTGCTCATAGCCACTGTGGTAGGCTGCCAAGAGCTGCTCTGGGGTGGCGATGTGAGCCCCGATCTCCTCACAGGCGTCCCGGGCCTGCACAAAAGTAAAGGCATAGCGACTGGAAGCATCCCGGTAGTGGAACACTACCCCTGTTGAAGGTCCACAGTCTTGGCGTTATTTCAGATTCAGTATTTTGTGTGAACTACAGCTACATTCACAAGCGTAGGCTATATCTGATGTATTAGGTTACAAACTGCTCTGGTCAGGTAATCCATAATCTATTACTGGCTGGGTGCATAGGGTGGGACTACCAATTCATCTCAGCAGATTTTTTATGACATTATAAAGGTACAGAAGTGTATAATAAGTATACAAAACATTAAGATCACCTTGCAAATATTGAGTTGCACCCCCTTTTGACCTCAGAACAGCCTCAGTTCGTCAGGCCATGGACTCTACAAGGTGTCAAAAGCGTTCCACAGGGGTTCTGGCCCACGTACACATGGGAAACTGTTGAGCTTGAAAAACTCAGCAGTGTTGCCGTTCTTTACACAAACCGGTGCCTCTGGTACCAGTTCAAAGACACTTAAATCTTTTGTCTTGCCCATTCACAATCTGAATGGCACACGTACACAATCCATGTCTCATTTGTATCAGGCTTAAAAATCCTTCTTTAACCTGTCTCCTCCCTTTCATCTACACTGATTGAAGTGGATTTAACAAGTGACATCATTAAGGGATCATAGCTTTCACCTGGATTCACCTGGTCAGTCTATGTCATGGAAAGAGCAGGTGTTCTTAATGTTTTGTACACTCAGTGTAAGTGGTAATGTACAGTCAGTGTCTATGCTGTGTTTTGTAGGACATTCTCTGTTTCTCCTAGAGCCTGTGACTTACACTTCTGACTGGCTCACTTCCTGCTGAGACACAAGCCTTGACACACGCACTTCTGAGTTGTTAGGAACTCTGACTTATCCCCTACATCTATGACATCAACCCCTGGCCTCACCTTTGACCTTGACCTGAGCCACATCGTCTGCATCCTCCAGGCCCTGCTGCACCTCACAGCGGTAGAAGCCAGAGTCGTTGTACTGCAGACCCTCCAGCCTCAGGGTGAGGTCGGCTGGGGAGGAGGCGTAATGGAGCAGGGAAGCTCGGTCCTTGTAGGCCTCACTGACCTTCACCCTGTCCCCTCGGGCCACCAGGATCTCAGTCTCGTGCCCCTGGGACAGCATGCTCCACTTGACCCTGGGTAGGGAGAGGACGGCGTGGCGGCCATTCGTGTTGGGGGGCGGGTGGGACAGTGACACCAGGCAAGGTAGGGTAAGAGAGCCCCCCAAGACGGCAGATAAGGGAGGGGTCGTAGGGATGGTCACCTGTAGGAGTCTGGAGTCATCTGGAGAGTGCAGAATGAAGGGGTTAAATTGCTGACTTTATACAGTTAAAAAGTTCACAGCTTAAAAACAATTGGGGAGGGGTTGGCGGTGTATTGGGGGTGTGTCTGAGGTTGCAGTTGACGGTATTTGTTAAAGTCTGGAACCCATTTAAAAGTCTTGTCAGTTGCCACTTGCCGTCATGGTGTTGTTGACACAAATACCGGATGAGACACTTCCTCTGTACACCTGGGCACATCAGTTAACCTTGATTTCTGCTGTTAAAGTCACACCTAAAATAGTTTTCAGTGTGTGTGTCAGCGAAAACTATGAATGATCGGGGAGTGATTAAAAAGTGCCCCTCTACCCTTAGAAATCAAAGGTCATAGATAGTTGAATGGATGTCAGTATAGTCGGGGCTGACAGGGGGTAGTCACGCACCTGAGGCTTGGCTGGGGGTAGAGGAGGACGGTAGGATGAGCAGACAGATGGCACACAGCAGCAAAGACGGGAGCATCTCCAATCTGCAATAGAGAGGGAGAGAGAGAGGGGGGGGGGGGGGGGGGGGGAGAGAGACACAAAGAGAGAAAGACATTATCATAGTGAAAGCTTAATAGTAATAAAGTAGAGAAAGTGAGGAAGAGGCAAAAAGGTAGGGATGACTCCCTCAATATCTCTCAGGGCCCTGCGCCATCTTCAGACACCTGGAGACAAAAATATACAAGTATTGATTCATGCTTACAGCCATTCATCAACCTCAGAGTAGATTACTAGACAGTGGCAAGTGGTCAGCTTTCACCAACCACCTCAGCCTCTAGGACCGTAAAATAAAAGCCATGGCTAAGACATCAGCGCTGTCATTTAGCAGAGACCTTGAGAATGGATAGGATGGTGTGTCAATCCATCACATGATCAACCTGAAGACCTTTTGAAATCACAAATTAACAGATATTCAATCTTCATTTTGACAAATTGATTTGTATGTACAGTGTGAGGGATTGTTCTTTAGTTCTGCAGAATTTTGTTGAGCTTCCAATAAGTTAATTGATGAGTCTATGTGTTTGTCTTTGTGGGGTTTTGTGTTTTCACATGTGTATATAAATGTATTTATGTCCGGGAGTGTCATTAGTCAGATTGTGTGTGTGTGTGTGTGTGTGTGTGTGCGTGTGTGTGTGTGTGAATAAAGTAACTGTGTACTGTATGTGCCTTTTTGCATCTGTCAATTAGTGTGTGTTAGAGAGTGACTGTCTGTGTGGCCTTGCTGTTATCCAGCTGGCATGAGTAACTTTGGGAGCTCTCGAGTGTGAGCAGAATTCTGATGTCCCCCAAATTCCCCCAGGATGGCATGGCAAAAAGCCTTTTCTCCAACTCAACTGCTTTATCATCATTACATCCCTTTCAGCAACCTAAATGTTAAATCCAAACCACCCCCACCCCATCAACATTACCCATGCACCAAAGACACACAGACACAGCTACACATTTTCCCGACTGACTCGATAGGACCGCAACATTACCCATTCTGAGCAGGCCAGTGTATTCAAATAAGCAGTGCGATTCTTAGAGGGTGCAAAAATGTATAAGTGAATAGAGTCCCCCACTGGATGTGTTGGTGAATGGAGAATGAACTGTGCAGTCATGCTACAAACCCAGTGCACTGGGCGCTTTAGTGATCACTTTCTCACAGAGAATCTACACTGAGCGGACAAAAAATTAAGAACACCTTCCTATTATTGATCAGAACCCTTTTGCACTCAGAACAGCCTCAATTCGTCGGGGCATGGACTCGACAAGGTGTCGAAAGCGTTCCACAGGAATGCTGGCTCATTTTGACTCCAATGCTTCCCACAGTTTTGTCAAGTTGGCTGGATGTCCTTTGGGTGGTGGACCATTCTTGATACTTACGGGAAACTGTTGAACGTGAAAAACCCAGCAGCGTTGCCGTTTTTGACACAAACTGGCGCGCCTGGCACCTACTACCATACCCTGTTCAAAGGCACCTAAATATTTTGTCTTGCCCATTCACCCTCTGAATGGCACACATACACAATCCATGTCTTTTCTCGAGGCTTAAAAATCCTTCTTTAACTTGTCTCCTCCCCTTCATCTACACTGATTGAAGTGGATTTAACAAGTGACATCAATAGTACGTTTTGTTTATTCCATATGTAACTCTGTGTTGTTGTTGTTTTTATCGCACTGCTTTGCTTTATCTTGGCCAGGTCGCAGTTGTAAATGAGAACTTGTTCTCAACTGGCTTACCTGGTTAAATAAAGGTGAAAAAAATAAATAATAGCTTTCACCTGGATTCACCTGGTCAGTCTATGTCATGGCCAGAGCAGGTGTTCTTAATGTTTTCTATACTCAGTGTACAGTACATTGCCTTTATTCAAATGCAAGTCTAACTTCGGGTGTGTAGTCAATGTGAATTCTTTATTCAACCTAAACTATCTAGTATTGTAGGTGGCATTCATTTATCATTGGGCCAATTATCTTTATAATGACTATTCTATCTGCAGATATAATTCAAATGTCTTGATGTCCTAAAGTCTGTCTTAGGAGGAAGTGATGATTCCGCTAAATGGAGAAGCAGGAGGAAATGTCTACTGACAGCCTACGGTAGATTAAGCCGAATAACTGTAAAAGTTACATCCAGACCCTTTCATCTTTTTTACAAGCTATTTTACAAGCAACCAGTGGTTAGAGGAAGAGAATCTCAACCTATACACTACACTGCCTGTCTGGATTGTTGCTTCACTTTTATACAGAATCCTGATATTGTGGAAAATCACATCAGGCACTGGAATTAGGTCAAGAAGAACTAAATTAACTGGAAATAAAGGCAGAAATTAATGTTGGTTTTGTAGTAATCCGACTGCGCTTAATGATAAATTACCCAATGTTCCCATGTAATACTCTATTTTCATAGTTTGAAGTACAGTGACCTATTGCATAACATAAACTGTAAATCCATTTGTAAACATGGTGATTGTTAGAGTGTGATCTCTGCAAATACATTAGAGGAGTAGTGCTGGAAATGTGTAATGGTGGGTAAATTGCACATGATCAAAACTGTCTCGATTCTGTGAAGAAAATAATTGGGTAAATCATCAACATCATAACTGGCGGTTGAAAAATAGGAAATTGAAAAATGAAATTGGGGAGCTGATAGAGTATATCCGTGGCAGTCTCCATAACAGTAGATGGAGAGAACGTGGACAAACAAATTAACCGTCACACTGGCAGCCTTCCCTCTCCTACTTGTCTAAGCTCCGGTTTCTAGGAAAATCAAGTATTTTTTGTCCAGTTCCTCAATTACCCTCCATTCAATCTTCCTCAAGCCTATGACTGTTAATTAAGTATATAAGCAGACATCATTGATATGTATTCCTTTCCCCCATCACCCCAAACATCACCACCCACCCCCAATATCCATACACACACACACTAGAGCTGGGACAATAAACCCCAAAATAATAGATACTGACTGAACCAACCATTTATCGAGGGCAATGTGAAGTTTGAAATGAAACGGGACAATGGTAGCCACAACATTCAAAGTGGTAGAAGTCGTTTTAAGTGTAATATAAAAAAGTAACTGGTGCACACAAACTTATCGTTCAACTTATCATTATCATGATAATTCAGTAAATGTATCATGATATGGATTTTTATTCATATCGCCAAACTCAAACACACACACACAGTAGTTTTCTTCCCTGCTGTGTTGGGCGCATGGCCCTTAGCCACAACTACATTTCCATACTCCAAGGAGAGAGAGGGAGAGGGCTTCCTCTGGGGAGAGAGAGAGGAGGACACATCCCAGGCAACCTCAGATGTGCTTAGACATGCATCACAAGTGGCTGGAATAACCAATGACTTCACCTTGGTCTGACAAGAAAGGTAATTTCAGGCTGATGGACTGCAGTATATAGTGTTGTTGATGGGCATGATGGTGGTGGGAAGGGGGAAGTGTGTGCATGTGGAAGTACCTCTGTGGTTGAAGTAATGGTATGATACGTCATTCTCTATGGTCAAATAGAATACTGTGAACACGAACACACACACACCTGGCCCACACAGCCTCTCTCTTCTGTAGCTTATCAAACACCAGCTGTCCTAGTCATTATTTTCGTCTTGTTCCCGAATCTGATTGACTCCCCCTCCTTTCATGGAAATGACACCCACCACCACTGCTGCCAGTCTGCCACCCTCCATTACCCGGCCTCGTTCCACCCCACCACCACGCCCACCCTCCAATCCTGCCTCGCGTTGCCTCGATTTACTCCATCTGCCCATCTCTAAGGGCAACCCATACCCCCTCACAGGCCCAGGCTGGCAGGAAGCATAAGGGGGGGGGGGGGGGGTGAGAATGACAAAGAAAGGGGCTATGAGAGAGAGATTGGGGGGCCAAAACTGTACAGAGTGCACTGAGTGCAGTGAGAGAGGAAAGAGAGAGAGAGAAAGAGAGAGAGAAAGTCAGCAGGAAGGAAGCTTTAGTGTGATTCAACAGTCCCCCTCCGGCAGGGCAGGACACAACAGAAGGTCCAGCTGAGGAGTGACATTAGCCATATTGCTATTAGAGTTAGCCATTAGCCACTCCAGCCAAAGGGACTGACTCATGGAGGTGGATGGGGGGGGCGGGGGCCTTGGCCCATTTGTAGCCTGTGCCACAGGCTGATTAGGCAGAAATGCAGGGCTTCTGAGCACTTTAAGGGCTTATGGGAGACTGTCAAGGCAAACTGTGGCAACTCTCACAGCAGTACACCAAATCAGTCCACTCTCATCAGTCAACAACACGAAGATGGTGCAATGACCTATTTAGAAACCAGTGATCTCATATTTGCACTGGACAGTCATATTTGCAAGGTTAGTCAAACTGAGAAGGATAACTCAGGTTCAAAGCATCTGTCTTGACAGTCAGGCTGCAAGGAGGATATAGCTACTTGATTGTACATAGGAACATGATTAAGAGACCAGTAACGTCAGGCTGACAGCTAGGGCAGTATCAGGCCCTGTTAAAACTCAGCTAAGTAGCATCAAAGTGCACCTTATTCTTATATGCCTCTACTTTCTTTATGGAAGAGATAATGGTCCTGTGAGGCTCAGTTGGTAGAGCATGGTGCTTGCAAAGCCAAGGTTTGTGGGTTTGATTCCCGCTGGGGCCACACATACGAAAATACAGTATATGCTTGCATGACTGTAAGTCGCTTTGAATAAAAGTGTCTGCAAAACTGTATATATTATTATGATACAGACCTTATCATTTATCCGGTGACTGGTTGGCTGAATATTCAAATATAAAAGTTTCAAGCTGACAAACAAAAGTTAATTATTCTCTCTTTCTTGGACAGCAGAGTGATATTGTGCACTCCCCCTGCCCTCTCTCTCTGCTACCACTCCATACAGTAGGCCATGCATGTCACTTCCTCTGCTCACCTCACACCCCTCTTCATATTTCAGGGAGCTCCTCATGGCTGTCCCTACCTGAGGCCAGAGTGATGAGTACATCCAAGGGCGAGACTGGGCTTGGGGGTTCTCTCACACGCAAACGCAAATCTCTGATTCTAAGACTTTTACAGTTCCACTTCTCCACGTAAAAGTACAAGGCTTGAGGACATACGTACTGTATCAGGCAAGTCCTGATTGGGGCCATAGTACTAAACTAGGTCAATGTACTGTATGGGTCCATGTTAGCTCTTTTAAAATGACAACATCAACCAGAAACAGAAGTGTTGATAAATTGACAATGAGAGTTCATGTGTGCAACCCATCGCTTGAAATAGCCTATACATTGTAAGTGCCCCTTACTATCAAGAAAACTAGCCAAATATGTATGCTTACTGAGAGGTGTAGAGCAATTAGCTAGCTACCTGTTCCAACATAACTATCACTTACCATTTCACAAAACATCTATGTTAGTCCACTCAAATATCAACAGTCTCTTCCATTCTGTGTCCAAGCCTTTGATGCCCAGTTCAGAGATATCTATGTCTTAATCAATATGTTTAAACAAAGCCACTGTTATTAATGTCAATACAGTAGTTGGTTGGGGGAAATAAACTGTATTCCCTGTCACAGAATGTCCATATGTAGCCAATTTGGAGTACGGTACAACTTGTATTTCTATAGGTACAAGTAGGCCTATAAAAACAGTGTGCATTGCCCAATATGTTATACTTCATCAAATCAGTTTGATCATAAAATCAGTTTGGAGTGAATCATTACACAGCACTGTAGCAGGTGCAATCTGTCTGGATCGTGCTTAACTGTGCTCAGCAAACAATACATGAGAAAAATGTTATTTTAGCTTTATATACCATACATTAATAATTGAGATTGTGGGTTCCTGGTATTTAAATCAAAACAACTTTATATCAAAATAAACTTCCATAAAATTGTCATTTGGATGTACAGAATAGCAATAACAGTAGGCTAAAACAGGTGGTAGAAAATATTTATTCATTTCTGACAAAAAAATATAGGCTATATTGTTTAAAACGTTTTTCGAAAATGTCTCTAATTTGCTCTAATTATGGCAAAATGTATTGAGTATTTTATGTTTGATTTATACAACGAAAAAACATTTGTTGGCTAATTCATGACCAAAACTTGTTATTCTGCGACAGAAATGTATTCTAATATTTATCAAGGACATGCCAAAAATATTTGACTTACAAATCCATCACCTACCTCGTTTAAACGACGCTCTCGAATTGTCCTTTGTGTGTACCTTTGTCTTTTGAATCAGACTCGACAGGTGCAACTTCTAATAATTATTTTTCCAACAAACTTGAATTAAATTAGACAATGTATTGTCAGGTACGAGGATCCCCCACGTTGAATTGAAAAGCGTAAAGAACTACTTGAGCTCCGTCCGCCAGCGAAGGAAGCAAGATAAAGAGGGATTGGAATAGGGGGCAGAGAATTATGCACTGCAAAATCTTGAACAGCCCACTTTCTTCCTCCGACCAAGAACACTTTCCCATTTGCGGGATGATGGAGAAAGGGGGATGTGTGACAGAGATGCTCAGGAGACTACGATCGAAATAACGAAACGGACAAATCAATCACACACAAGGATTCAGGTTGAAGGAATCACTTCAGGGGGAAATAATATCAGAAGTCAATAGCCTGAATTCAACGCTGCAAGTCAGTGTGTCAAAGCAGGACTCAAGATGCTGTGTGGTCCTATAAGCGACACGTGAAGGGCATGATCCCACACCATCTCGCAGCAGAGGGTACCACTGAGGATGCTGAAGTGGGACTACAATAGAGCCCTATAGGCTACCAGCAGCGCCCATTCACATACTCCAGTTATCTATACTACAATTAAAAGAAAACAACACTTCAGTCTGCTGGTTTTTCAATATTTCAATTGTTCAATTTAGAGCAATCATGCATAAATGTTTAATTTGACCAACCATACTTGTAAAACACTGAAATTATTTGTTTCCATGCTCCAAATTCAGTGAGAAGAGAACACATCATGGTAATTTGATTAGGCCTATTCATTGCCTGTCATTAAGAATATGACCAGTTATGACCATTGCTGATCACGCATAATTAGAAGAGGGAATCTTCATTAAAATCCTCCTCCTACAAGCTCCCCTGAAATATTGCAAGGCTCTCAAGAAATTAACAATACATCCAAGACTGAGGGTTAACAGCTAATGGTGAACAATCTAAAATTATCCTCATTATGTGCCCCTGCACAAAGGGATTAATTGAGGGTTAGTAATCTGGGATAATCTTGACTAACATGTGGATGACAGCAGATGTTTTTGCTCAACCTGTCGACAACATGAAACGCCAAACAAAGGTCAAGCGTCACAATCACATTGCTTTGAGTTCCATTTGGATGCTTATGTAATTTCAGTTCCCAACTAAACAACATCTCTATGGGATTCATCAAGACCTGTATTGGATTACTTGCACAACAATATGAGTGTGTGGAGGAACTATTTGTCCTTTCACAGCCATCAGAGTTAACCCAGTTTCCTACAAAAGTCAAACATGACACAGGTTGAAAGGACGTGGGAAACGATCATGTACAGATTTCCGACTAGACACAAAGCAGGACCTTGCTTTCTCGTGGACAGGCTGCAGAGTCAGAGTCACCACTTGTGGACAGAGGGTGGATGCTGGCCACCCACAGAGGTTTTAATGGTCCAAAAGGTATAAACAGACAGAAGTTAGAGAAGTGGGTGTGCCATAGTAGTAGTGCTGAGCAAGAGCTCTTGGTAAGAGGGGAGGGTGAATACGGCTTTGTTCATAGCCTTGCTCAGCTGAGTCGTGGCTGAGTGGCGGGCTGTGGAGGAATTTAACATATAGGCATGGTGCGGGACGGTCAACATGAGTGCTGGGAAGCCAGTGGGACGGACGCCGCTGTTGGACTGCAGGCCCAGAGGCATGGATATGATGGCAGGCTGGCTGGGAGAGAGTCGCCCCATATTCATGTCTGCTTCCTTTTTTTCGCCATGAACTTCCCACCCCCAGTCAAGTTCATTCTTGGTTATTGTGACCATCCATGTCAATGTGTCACGCCCTGGCTCTGGGGACTCTCGTATGTTGAGCCAGGGTGTTAATTTCTAGGTTTTGTAATTCTATGTTGGCCAGGGTGGCTCCCAATCAGAGACGGCTGTAGCTCGTTGTCTCTGATTGGGAGCCATACTTAGGTAGACGTTAGGCATTCTTTTGGTGTGGTTTCTTGTTCCGTATGGTTTATATTGTAGCCAAGGACTTCATGTTTCGTTATCGTTTGTTGTTTTGTTTGTGTGATCATAATAATTAAAGGATGTTCACATTCCACGCTGCGCCTTGGTCCTCTCTTCCCGACGATCGTGACAGAAGAAACCACCATAACTGGACCAAGCAGCGTGTCCAGGAGCCAACGCCAGAGAGGACTTGGAAGCAGAAGAGCGAGAGTTGGGCGAGAACTATGGAGGCCTGGTCCACGAGGAGGAGAGACACCCAGAAATTTTTTAGGGGGGGGCTCACGCTGTGGACGACGGGGCAGCAGGAGGCCGCGATAGAGCGGTTAGTAGAGGAGGCCGCCAGGTTACTGGGGCCACTGGTCACAAAAGGGGAGGAAAGTGTAGAGGCACGGCGAGAGGTACTGGGGTGTGTTACCAGTCCGGTCCGGCCCGTTCCTGATCCCCGCGTAGGGCCAGTGGTGTGTGTCCCCAGTACGGTCCGGCCTGTTCCTGTCCCTCGTACCGAGCCTGTGGTGCGTGTTGCCAGCCCGGTCCGGCCTGCTCCTGCTCCCCGCACCCAGCCAGTGGTGCGCTGCGTTAGCCCAGCTCGGCCCGTTCCTGCTCGCCGCACCAAGTCAGTGGTGCGCTTCGTCAGCCCGGTCCGGCCCGCTCCTGCTCCCCGCACCAAGTCAGTGGTGCGTTTCGTCAGCCCAGCTCGGCCCGTTCCTGCTCCCCGCACCAAGTCAGTGGTGCGCTTCGTCAGCCCGGCTCGGCCCGTTCCTGCTCCCCGCACCAAGTCAGTGGTGCGCCTCGTCAGCCCGGTCCGGCCCGCTCCTGCTCCCCGCACCAACCCAGTGGTGCGTTTCGTCAGCCCGGCTCGGCCCGTTCCTGCTCCCCACACTAAGCCAGTAGTGTGCGTCGTCAGTACGGCACAGCCCGTGCCTGTTCCACCGGTGCCTGGGTCAGCACGGGTCAGCTGCGTCACGCCGGAGCTAGAGCAATCCGCTCCACCAGTGTTCAGTTCAGCTCCGGTCAGCAGGGCCAGACCAGACCAGGGGTACTTTGGGGGGTTAGAGAAGGAGTGGGGGTCATGTCCGGAGCCGGATCCGCCGCCGAGGTGGAGTGCCCACCCGGTCCCTCCCCTGTTGTGTTTGGTTGGCGCGGTCGGAGTCCGCGCCTTTGGGGGGGGGTACTGTCACGCCCTGGCTCTGGGGACTCTCGTATGTTGAGCCAGGGTGTTAATTTCTAGGTTTTGTAATTCTATGTTGGCCAGGGTGGCTCCCAATCAGAGACGGCTGTAGCTCGTTGTCTCTGATTGGGAGCCATACTTAGGTAGACGTTAGGCATTCTTTTGGTGTGGTTTCTTGTTCCGTATGGTTTATATTGTAGCCAAGGACTTCATGTTTCGTTATCGTTTGTTGTTTTGTTTGTGTGATCATAATAATTAAAGGATGTTCACATTCCACGCTGCGCCTTGGTCCTCTCTTCCCGACGATCGTGACACAATGTTATAATTGATAATGTGAGGGCCAAAACATAATTGCAGAAAATAAATGTTACATTTCAAATAGGTCTGTGAAAGGGGCCTATAACTTTGACAACTCTAATAACTTGCTCAGGGGATACTCATTCCAGGCAACGTTTCCCAATTCATTCAGCTATATCCGTTCATGGCACAAATACATGCATTCCACCTGGGATTAAATCTGATCACTGACCTGATTGTTCCACTGCTGTAATACTTTACTGCCTTCAATATTAATGAGAACCTGTTTGGCTCATCTCACAGATGGCATCCTTCTTCAGCTGTGTCACTGATGAATGCGTTGGTAGAAAGTCATTTCTCAACCTTTTGCGATGACTTCTCTGCACGGCGCCTGCAGGCATTTTGTGGCAGAATTTTGAGCTCAAGCTTCTCTGGCATTTGTAAATGTCCACTCTGCGGTGCCTACACCAGTGGGAGTGGAGTTAAAAGAGAATATGCATGAGACACAATTTATTCCTTGACATGAAATGGTAAAAACCATTTGACAAGAGGAAACATTGGAACTACACGGGAGGATCTTGTCAATGATCTCAAGGCAGCTGGGATCATAGTCACCAAGAAAACAATTGGTAACACACTACGCCGTGAAGGACTGAAATCCTGCAGCGCCCGCAAGGTCCCCCTGCTCAAGAAAGCACATATACAGGCCCATCTGAAGTTTGCCAATGAACATCTGAATGATTCAGAGGAGAACTGGGTGAAAGTGTTGTGGTCAGATGAGACCAAAATAGAGCTCTTTGGCATCAACTCAACTCGCCGTGTTTGGAGGAGGAGGAATGCTGCCTATGACCCCAAGAACACCATCCCCACCGTCAAACATGGAGGTGGAAACATTATGCTTTGGGGGTGTTTTTCTGCTAAGGGGACTGGACAACTTCACCGCATCAAAGGGACGATGGACAGGGCCATGTACCGTCAAATCTTGGGTGAGAACCTCCTTCCCTCAGCCAGGCCATTGAAAATGGGTCGTGGATGGGTATTCCAGCATGACAATGACCCAAAACACGGCCAAGGCAACAAAGGAGTGGCTCAAGAAGAAGCACATTAAGGTCCTGGAGTGGCCTAGCCAGTCTCCAGACCTTAATCCCATAGAAAATCTGCGGAGGGAGCTGAAGGTTCGAGTTGCCAAATGTCAGCCTCGAAACCTTAATGACTTGGACTTGGAGAAGATCTGCAAAGAGTGGGACAAAATCCTTCCTGAGATGTGTGCAAACCTGGTGGCCAACTACAAGAAACATCTGACCTCTGTGATTGCCAACAAGGGTTTTGCCACCAAGTACTAAGTCATGTTTTGCAGAGGGGTCAAATACTTATTTCCCTCATTAAAATGCAAATCAATTTATAACATTTTTGACATGCGTTTTTCTGAATTGTTTTGTTCTTATTCTGTCTCTCACTGTTCAAATAAACCTACCATTAAAATTATAGACTGATCATGTCTTTGTCAGTGGGCAAACGTACAAAATCAGCAGGGGATCAAATACTTTTTTCACTCACTGTATGCATACACCACTTTTCCGTATTTTTATTTATTTCACTTCACCAATTTGGACTATTTTGTGTATGTCCATTACATGAAATCCAAATAGAAATCCATTTAAATTACACGTTGTAATGCAACAAAATAGGAAAAACGCCAAGGGGGATGAATACTTTTGCAAGGGACTGTAGAGTGGCATGCCTTCTCAGAATCACTGGTATATTCTGGCGAGAAGGTGTAATGTCCTGGATTTAGCCACCAGGAGCTCTGGCACCGGCGGTGGCGATTACGTGGTTTTCAGTTGCCTGCTCGGTCAATAGAGGTAGGCCAAGGCTGACATGAGAAGAACGGAAAGGTTCTCTGTGAAGACCTAGCATAGGTCTTCGCAGAGGGAGGGGGGGAAACAGAACAGCCAAAGGCAGTAGCACACGGTTCACACCCTGACCTGGGCAGGAGATGGTACAACAGGGGCCTCTCTCTATGGGTCCCGCAGCACTGAAGTATAGGTCTACAGTCAGCTCCAGCAGATAATGTCTACAACAGCAACATGAATCAATGTGATTTCTAGTTTTGACACAAATACTTTTAATTGAGTATTGCCGTTGAGCTAATGCGTCGCTACATTATCCACTGAAAAGAAACAACTGGACGACATAATACATTAGGTTTGTTTAATGACTACTGGGGCCATAGTCTACCCACACCGGTCTGGCACATTTGTGTTGAATGGTGTCTTGGTAACAGTTGTGAGTCAATAGGACCACAATCTACTTCCACAAGAACCCTTTTGGAAAGATTCTGGAAACCCCTGTTCAATCTCAAGTCCCTGGACAGACATACAATTGCCTCTGATAATAACCATTACACAATAAGTAATGTAGGCTTGAAAGTTTGCAACAGTCATTTATTTCTTTATTTTTTCCATGTTTGCCATTACAATGCTTGTTTAAAATCTATTTGTTCATTATACTGCAATATCAGTTGTATTAAAATCGATTTTACTTTCTCCCTTAAATGAACATGGTGTACTGAGATACTGTATGTTAAGAATTTAATATATAAAATAGAAATGTCTGAACAAATAACTCTAGACAATTCAAAGCATTTTTTTTCTTCACAGTACTGTGTTAGGAATTCGTTAATCAAACCGAGGAAATAGACTGCACCCTTGTGGCAGAGGACTGCCATCTTGTGGCATAGGTTATCCACCACAAAATAAACAACTGCAACCCTGAAGGCAACTCTTCTTTTTTTTTTTTTACGGAAGTAGAAAAAGAGACAGAAGTAGCTGAGGTGAGAAGTGGAAGACCCGATAGTGATTTCTGAATGTTCAAATTATGTGAAACCTGATACATCCACACCACCTCTCAACCCTTTCACCACTTTCACTGGCTTTGTTATTTGGAGGCTAAGGTCCTCTCCCACTCCACCTCCACAACTTTGTACAGTTCCATGGTGGCTTTGGCATCCTCCACAGACGAGTGCCCCTTCTTCCCAGTCTGAGAACACAAGGAGAATTCCTTTTAACTACAAAATAACATAACCTACACAATAACAGGTTTATTAGAGGTTTATTAGCTTACTACTTTTGTTGAGACTAGAAACAATAACAACCTCGACAATCACTGCAGACTATATTCAAATCAATCCCCTTTCAATCAGAAGTCTCTTCTCACCTGGATGTTGCGGTTGAACAGGGCCTTGGTGAGTCTTTTCAGTGAGGCAACATCTTTCTCTGGAAAGCCAGCCTTCTGGTTGAGGAGAGGGATGCGGGAGGTGTCCCGCGTTAAGACAGAAGGGTGACTGTAACTCAGGGACTTGAAGTCATTGTGGACAGCATGCCCTATTACCACCTTCCCTGCAAGGATCTTCAGTATCTACAGGAGGAAATACAAATAAGAGATCAAATTATTTCATGGTCATGTTCAAAGTAAAAATTGTATTTAGTAAATATTTTCTTAACCAACAATGCAGTTCAAGAAATATAGTTAAGGGCTTGTAAGTAAGCATTTCACAGTAAGGTTGTATTCGGCGCATGTGACAAATAACATTTGATTTGATTTTAAAGTGAAAGTCCAAATAGAATAGGTTAAGGGGCAATTCCACGGTAACGGATTTACACTTTGACTCAGTTTTTTCACTTGAAAATGTATGCCAAACAAAATGTAACAAACCAATGTTCCCTCAAAATGTTTTTTATCACTGAGCATATTTCAGGTCTGCTGAGCACAAACTTGAATGTTGTGAAAATTCTGTGTAACTTCTGGCGCGTTTACTGTGAACACTGAGGCTGTACACGCTTTAAGATAGTTTTAACAGTGGCCAAGTAGGCTACTGTGGCTATTAGATCATAATGTAGGCCTACCATAGTGGCTTACCATAAAAAACAATGGCAAAAATGCATCCCATAACATTTTAACATGGAAATAGCTGTTCTATCGTTCAGCCTACAGTAGCAGCCAATGTGTGGTGTTAAACGTAGGCCTACATTACATGAGACTTTTGAAAAAAAACATGCAGGACTTGACATTAACCTGTTTATCCACTTGTCCTTCAGACAAGGAGGTGACTGAAAATGTTGTTGTGGTGTTTGATGCAAGAAACCACGTTACAAAATAAAATGCATCATTATTCCCATCAAATTATTACAGAGAATCAGACAAATTATTCTACCCTCTGCCTATTGGCTACTTTGCTTATTCAAGCCTGTCTCAAAATACAACACTGCCCCTTTAAGACAAAAAAAAGCTCTTTACCTGACTCGCTTTTCAAAGATGTCTAGAAATGCACACGTTTTGAGCTCTTGTAGGACGCAATCAATCCCCCATTGCTGATTACAAATTATATATAACTGGGCTAATAACTCACTAACTAGCAAAGGATCTGAACAAATGTACACGTCCCTACATGTAGCTCTCGCTTTGATCTCAAAACAAGCGCATCTACTCACAACCGCTCATGCTGTAAAAACAGTCCAGTTCAAAGTGAATTGCACAGATCCATAGAGAGAGAGACTTGTCCAGACTGTTTTAACACTCTTGATTTGACCACCAATCAACAGAAAGAAAACAGTTATGAGCTGAACATAACAGTATGCCAGTGGATGGGAGGACAGTAGCAGGTAACCCAACTGTGGTTTGTGACTATTATGATTTCCAATTGTAGCCAACTCAGTTGAGGTAATTCCGTAACTGATTATTTTGGTAATTCCGTTAGCCATTTGGTAACAGAATTACAAGTTTGAATAACTGAATAATTGATGTCAGTAAAATCACTATAACTTATTGGTAGGTCAACCACTACTTGTTACTTCGGTGAACTTTCATTATCCTCATGAGGGAGAGAAGTAAAAAAATATTTTAAAGATGTGGGCTTTTGGTAGTGGAATTACAAGGCACAAGTCAATATCTCTTAAACTTACAGAAGGTAAACAATTTACCCAAAACTAAATATAAGTGTTGATATTAGTTGGCAGGGGTCTTTACTTTAACATTACTGTGTTTTGATGTATTTCTGATACGTTTTCAGACTTTCTGGTATATGTTTTCAAAGACCCCTTTTCCATCTGTTTATCCAGAAATCAAAGCCTTTGCTAATACCACATTTTTAAGATGGAAAAATGGTTGAGAAATGTATATATGCCTTAATTTCCCCAAAATATAGACTATTAGCTTTCATTTGATACCCAATTTGATATGCTCTTGGGTCCTTTTCGATTGAAAAAGGTTAAATGGATAAATGTTCCTCGTCCTTCGAACATTCTCCTCCGGGAGCCTTCTTACCTCCTTCCTGGCATGTTGAAATGGCATGGCTTTGACCAGTTGATGCCAGGAGATGCCACTCCAACGGGTCCGGTAGTCAGTGACTGGGTTGGTGGGCTTGATGTACCTGTCATACACCACATCTCCGTCATAGGAGACAATACTGCATCGTGCCAGCTCACTGTTGCGACCCTTGGGGCCTGTGCCGACCATCTCACAGTCCATGGCAAGGTACTTCAGGGGGTTACAAAGGGGGGCTGACCCACCTGGGACAAGGGCGCAGTGGGCAACGGTCCTGGGAGGTGGGGGTTGGTGCCCCGGGGTGGTAGTCGAAGTGGATTGCTCAGGATTGGTGGAATTATTCACAGTGATGGTCAAGGATGTTGAGCTGCTTGTGGATGATGCAGGCTTGGAAGTGAAGTTTCTGGCATGCTCTGAACTGGGTATGTGATATGAAGTTTTACTGTGAGTATTCTGCGTGTGAGCAGAGGTTTTGTTGTGTGCAGCATTGGGTTGAGATGGCCAATTGGCCCCATTGTGCCAGGGAGGTGGCCCCTGATGTTTATTCCCCTGTCTGTGATTGTGCTGGTTCTGCTTCTTGTTGAGGTAACCCTTTTTCTCCAAGAGTCGCCGCCTTTTGATGAACGCCTTGTGTTTGTTGCTTCCCGATGAGTCTTTACAGGGTCCACTGCTGCCAGAACAGTCCAGGTTTAACATCATGTCCGACATCTTGGAGGGGAATCTTCCTCAGCTGGAGCTGGGTTTGTTCTTGGACTAAAACGGTTGACGTCCCACTCCCTTCAACAGGACATGAAGGCCTTCACTGCTGTGTAAGATTAGGGTCAAATATTTGTTTTAATCAAATGTCATTCTGACCCAATTGTCATGACATCAATTGAAGCAGTATTGTGATACCTGGACAAAAATAAAATTGACTTATGTTAACAAAGCAGCTGGTATGTCTGAAATAGTGGGAAACCATTCTAGTCACAAACAAAGAAGCTAGCTAGCCATCTGTTTGATATCATCTAGTTCGTTTAGTACTAGCTTAGCATGGAACACATGAGCCCACGTAGCTAGCTAGCCACAATTAACGTTAGCTGGGTATTTTCGAAAAGTATGTGTATTCCGTGTAGTGCAAACGTTAGCGTGCTAGATAGCTGTCAGGATGATATTAGAATAGAAAATACGGCTTCGGCGAGCTAGCATTGGGTCCTTGGCTAGCTAGCTAACTAGCTACAGTAATACTCACTAGCTAGCTCTGATGCTAAGCTTCCCGAGACAGCGACTCGAACATTAGCCAGCTGGGATTTAAACTCTATTCTCCAGACAGACTAATTTTCCTGTATCATGCTCAAATCAGATTTATACAACAAATTACACATATACGCCGACGTATAAACAAAGCACCATGCTCCTATTTCCTTAGCAGCTACTTTCTTCTTCTTCTGTGGGTTTTATTACGGCTACATCCAAAAGTTGTATTGCCGCCACCAACTGGACGGTTTGAAACCAAAAATAAAATTAATAAATCCATACTTAATAGTGATACTAACAATCCACCCTAATAAAACAAGTACATTGCCAAAACAAACAAAACTACACTTCTTCCAGTTCTCCATATCTTCCTTCTCAGGCTCTAGGACCTGTAGCTCAGTTGGTAGAGCATGGCGCTTGCAACGCCAGGGTTGTGGGTTCGTTTCCCACGGGGGGCAGTATGAAAATATATGCACTCACTAACTGTAAGTCGCTCTGGATAAGAGCGTCTGCTAAATGACTTAAATGTCAAATGTAAGGTCATACTGCTTTTGCTAATATTCCATGTAACTCCTTTGCTGTGAAATCTTTCACCCCCCGGAACCGCTCCGCCGCAATCTCAATTATGTATATCTTCCTAGATCTTTTCTCCACCTTGGCAGTGCCATTTATCACCATTGCGATAAAGGCCAACGTCCACCTTTTTAACCTTTCAAATGTCAGGATCCTCTTGGTGTAAGACAACCCCTGCAGCCTGCAGTAAAGGCCTATCCACTACCATGGACTCTTCTGGTACAACATTCAAACCCTCAACCCTTTTCACAGCTTCTGCATATGACATGCTCTGTACAACCCTGACTTTGGCCACCTCATTCTCTTTTACATTTGTGGGGCATTCAGAATACGTGGCTTCATGATTCCCACTGCAATTAACATTTTCTTCACTTTTATAACACATTATATGATATTTTCCACATCTTGTACATCTCGGCTTCTCCCTTCTGCAAACACTTTCTACATGACCAAAAGCTTTACAATGTTCACACTGCATTGGTCATGGGATAAACGTTCTAACTCTGTAATTAATATACCTTAACCGCACTTCATTAGGGAGAGAATCCATTTAAAAAAACTAAAGAACAGATAAACACATTTTCCTTATTCACCACACGATTCATCCGACGTGCTTCAATCACTCCAGCAATATTTTTCATCTCTTCCACCTCAACTTCCCACGAAACGCCAGAAATAACCCCATTGACGGGTGCCCTGTTCCGAAGAGACACAACACTTGAACTTATCAAATCGATTAAGACAAAATGCACGTTCCTTCTGATCCGCAGAATCACAAAAAAAATCAGATCCTTCACTTTACCCAGCACTCTCTCCACCAGTTTGGATAACTCAACTGGTTTCTTCAAGATTGGTACTCTGCTCAGCTGCTCCGTATTAACAAACCGTACTCCTACTAGATACGAAGGATCATTCTCATCACTGTACCCTACTTTGCTCCGTTTTCCATTCTTTTGAACAATATTCAAATTCTCCTTGATTCTACCGCCATTGTAAAAAATATTATTTCATTCAGAATAGCGTATTGTTGGAATGTTCACAGTTCATAACCGGTTGTTGTAGGCATCCAGTTGCCGATGCGACGGTCGAATGATGTGCTCACCGACACTTTCAGCAAAGCAGCAAAGAGAGTTGGCAAGAAATCTTACCCATTTTCTGTCGACATACAAACACATCTCCGATTCCTTCATAATTGTACGTACAAGCAACTCATTATATTTCTATGTTTTTTAAGTTAAGCTTCTGCACGTTTTTATGAGGTTATACGATGATCACGTGATATATTGCTATCAAGTCTAGAGTCCACCGCTCCAGGTTGAAGTTTCCCCTACAGATCTAGGATCAGCTTCCCCTCCATCAATCCTGACCTAAACCATTATTGGGAAAAATTCTAAACTGACCAAAGGCCAGCGTGTAGAGGCAATTTCACCCTACACGCTCCCATGAAGCTTCATCCCTGGCTCAAATAGCCCCTGAATAGGTTTCTCTAGCTACTCTTCAATTCATGTGTTATTGATAATGTTTTCTACTGCCTTAGGAATTCTTCAGTGAGGATCTATGGGCTACATTGCCTACCAGATGGCAACAGGTCCTCTGTGACCTGTCACCCCCACAAATAGCTGACCTCCTATTGGACAGATTAAATGTGAATAGAAGGTTTTCAGTCATACCAGTGTATTCATTCAATTTGAATTGGATTCTATATCATAAAACAGTTTGTAATAACTTATACAATGTTCCTTTTTTATTTCAGCTACTCTTGTATATGGCCTCTTTCACAATTGGCTTTCCGGGCCACAGCTCATGCCCTGACGTTCCCCAGGACACCCCAGGGCAAGCGGGGACATGAAGTGGGCATGCTGAAGCCCGAGGAGTTCCTGGAGAACAGGAGTCAGAGCTCACTGCTGGGAAACATATTCAGGAAACATGTGAAACCTAAGAAGCAGCATGAGATCCGGAGTCTGGGCACGGTAAAGATGTGCATACTACTTTTCATATAAATGGATGTGCATACTACTTTTTCATACACACACACACACACACACACACACACACACATACACACACACACACACACACACAGTACCAGTCAAAAGTTAGGACACATTAATTCAAGGGTTTTTCTTTAATTTTTACTATTTTCTACATTGTAGAATAATAGTGAAGACATCAAAGCTATGAAATAACACATGGAATCATGTAGTAACCAAAAAAGTGTTAAACAAATCAAAATATATTTTATATTTGAGATTCTTCAAAGTAGCCACCGTTTGCCTTGATGACAGCTTTGCACACTCTTGGCATTCTCTCAACCAGCTTCATGAGGTAGTCTCCTCAAATGCATTTCAATTAACAGGTGTGCCTTGTTCAAAGTTCATTTGTGGAATTTCTTTCCTTCCTAATGCGTTTGAGCCAATCAGTTGTCTTGTGACAAGGTAGGGGTGGTATACAGAAGATAGCCCTATTTGGTAAAATACCAAGTCCATATTATGGTAAGAACAGCTCAAATAAGCAAAGAGAAACTACAGTCCATCATTACTTGAAGATATGAAGGTCAGTCAATCCCGAAAATGTCAAGAACGGAAAGTTTCTTCAAGTGCAGTCACAAAACCCATCAAGCACTATGATGAAACTGGCTCTCATGAGGACCGCCACAGGAAAGGAAGTCCCAGAGTTACCTCTGCTGCAGAGGATAAGTTCATTAGAGTTAACTGCAGCTCAGATTGCAGCCCAAATAAATGCTTCACAGAGTTCAAGTAACAGACACATCTCAACATCAACTGTTCAGAGGAGACTGTGTGGGGCGGCAGGTAGCTTAGTGGGTAAGAGCGTTGTGCCAGTAACCGAAAGGTCGCTGGTTCTAATCCCCGAGCTGACTAGGTGAAAAATCTGTCGATGTGCCCTTAAGCAAGGCACTTAACCCTAATTGCTCATGTAAGTCGCTCTGGATAAGAGCGTCTGCTAAATGACTAAAATGTAAATGTAAAATGAATCAGGCCTTCATGGTCAAATTGCTGCAAAGAAACCACTACTAAAAGGACACCAATAATAAGAAGAGACTTGCTTGGGCCAAGAAACACGAGCAATGGACATTAGACCGGTGGAAATCTGTCCTTTGGTCTGATGAGTCCAAATTAGAGATTTTTCTTTTCAACCGCTGTGTCTTTGTGAGACGCAGAGTAGGTGAACGGATGATCTCTGCATGTGTGGTTCCCACCGTGAAGCATGGAGGAGGAGGTGTGATGGTGTGGGGGTGCTTTTCCGGTGACACTGTTAGTGATTTATTTTGAATTCAAGGCACACTTAACCAGCATGGCTACCACAGCATTCTGCAGCGATATGCCATCCCATCTGGTTTGCGCTTAATGGGACTATAATTCGTTTTTCAACAGGACAATAACCCATCACATCACCAGGCTGTGCAAGGGCTATTTGACCAAGAAGGAGAGTGATGGAGTGCTGCATCAGATGACCTGGCCTCCACAATCACCCGACCTCAACCCATTTGAGATGGTTTGGGATGAGTTGGACTGCTGAGTGAAGGAAAAGCAGCCAACAAGTGCTCAGCATATGTGGGAACTCCTTCAAGACTGTTGGAAAAGCATTCCAGGTGAAGCTTCTTGAGAGAATGCCAAAAGTGTTCAAAGCTGTCATCAAGGCAAATGGTGGCTACTTTGAAGAACCTAAAATATAAAATATATTTTGATTTGTTTAACACTTTTCTGGTTACTACATGATTCCATATGTGTTATTTCATAGTTTTGAGGTCTTCACTATTATTCTACAATGTAGAAAATAGTAAAAATAAAGAAAAACCCTAGAATGAGTAGGTATGTTCAAACTTTTGACTGGTACTGTGTGTGTGTATATATACAGAGAGGGAAAAAAGTATTTGATCCCCTGGTGATTTTGTACGTTTGCCCACTGACAAAGACATGATCAGTCTATAATTTTAAATGGTAGGTTTATTTAAACAGTGAGAGACGGAATAACAACAAAAAAAATACAGAAAAACACATGTAAAAAATGTTATATATTGATTTGCATTTTAATGAGGGAAATAAGTATTTGACCCCTCTGCAAAACATGACTTAGTACTTGGTGGCAAAACCCTTGTTGGCAATCACAGAGGTCAGACGTTTCTTGTAGTTGGCCACCAGGTTTGCACACATCTCAGGAGGGATTTTGTTCCACTCCTCTTTGGAGATCTTCTCCAAGTCATTAAGGTTGAGGCTGACGTTTGGCAACTCGAACCTTCAGCTCCCTCCACAGATTTGATATGGGATTAAGGTCTGGAGACTGGCTAGGCCACTCCAGGACCATAATGTGCTTCTTCTTGAGCCACTCCTTTGTTGCTTTGGCCGTGCGTTTTGGGTCATTGTCATGCTGGTATACCCATCCACGACCCATTTTCAATGCTCTGGCTGAGGGAAGGAGTTTCTCACCCAAGATTTGACGGTACATGGCCCCGTCCATCGTCCCTTTGATGCGGTGAAGTTGTCCTGTCCCCTTAGCATAAAAACACCCCCAAAGCATAATGTTTCCACCTCCATGTTTGACGGTAGGGATGGTGTTCTTGGGGTCATAGGCAGCATTCCTCCTCCTCCAAACACGGCGAGTTGAGTTGATGCCAAAGAGCTCGATTTTGGTCTCATCTGACCACAACACTTTCACCCAGTTCTCATCTGAATCATTCAGATGTTCATTGGCAAACTTCAGACGGCCATGTTTATGTACTTTCTTGAGCAGGGGGACCTTGCGGGCGCTGCAGGATTTCAGTCCTTCACGGCGTACTGTGTTACCAATTGTTTTCTTGGTGACTATGGTCCCAGCTGCCTTGAGATCATTGATAAGATCCTCCCGTGTAGTTCTGGGCTGATTCCTCACCGTTCACATGATCATTGCAACTCCACGAGGTGAGATCTTGCATGGAGCCCCAGGCCGAGGGTGATGAACAGTTATTTTGTGTTTCTTCTATTTGCGAATAATCGCACCAACTGTTGTCACCTTCTCACCAAGCTGCTTGGCGATGGTCTTGTAGCCCATTCCAGCCTTGTGTAGGTCTACAATCTTGTCCCTGACATCCTTGGAGAGCTCTTTGGTCTTGGCCATGGTGGAGAGTTTGGAATCTGATTGATTGATTGCTTCTGTAGACAGGTGTTTTTTATACAGGTAACAAACTGAGATTAGGAGCACTCGCTTTAAGAGTGTGCACATAATCTCAGCTCATAACCTGTACAAAAGACACCTGGGAGCCAGAAATCTTTCTGATTGAGAGGGGGTCAAATACTTATTTCCCTCATTAAAATGCAAATCAATTTATAAAATTTTTGACATGTGTTTTTCTGGATTATTTTGTTGTTATTCTGTCTCTCACTGTTTAAATAAACCTACCATTAAAATTATAGACTGATCATTTCTTTGTCAGTGGGCAAATGTACAAAATCAGCAGGGGATCAAATACTTTTTTCCCCTCACTGTATATATACACATACATACATACATATATACATATATACAACACATACAGTTGAAGTCGGAAGTTTAAATACACTTAGGTTGGAGATATTAAAACTAGTTTTTCAACCACTCTACAAATTTCTTGTTAACAAACTATAGTTTTGGCAAGTCGGTTAGGACATCTACTTTGTGCATGACACAAGTAGTTTTTCCAACAATTGTTTACAGACAGATTATTTCACTTAAAATTCACTCTATCACAATTCCAGTGGGTCAGAAGTGTACATACACTAAGTTGACTGTGCCTTTAAACAGCTTGGAATATTCCAGAAAATGATGTCATGGCTTTAGAAGCTTCTGATAGGCTAATTTAAATTATTTTAGTCAATTGGAGGTGTACCTGTGGATGTATTTCAAGGCCTACCGTCAAACTCAGTGCCTCTTACCTTGACATCATGGGAAAATCAAAAGAAATCAGCCAAGACCTCAGAAAATAAATTGTAGACCTCCACAAGTCTGGTTCATCCTTAGGAGCAATTTCCAAACGCCTGAAGGTACCACGTTCATCTGTATAAACAATAGTAAGCAAGTATAAACACCATGGGACAAAGCAGCCGTCATACCGCTCAGGAAGGAGACACGTTCTGTCTCCTAGAGATGAACGTACTTTGGTGCAAAAAGTGCAAATCAATCCCAGAACAACAGCAAAGGACCTTGTGAAGATGCTGGAGGAAACAGGTACAAAAGTATCTATATCCACAATAAAACAAGTCCTATATCGACATAACCTGAAAGGCCGCCCAGCAAGGAAGAAGCCACTGCTCCAAAACCGCCATAAAAAAGCCAGACTACGGTTTGCAACTGCACATGGGGACAAAGATCATACTTTTTGGAGAAATGTCCTCTGGTCTGATGAAAAAAAATAGAACTGTTTGGTCATAATGACCATAGGCATGTTTGGAGGAAAAAGGGGGTTGCTTGCAAGCCGAAGAACACCATCCCAACCGTGAAGCACGGGGGTGGCAGCATCATGCTGTGGGGTGCTTTGCTGCAGGAGGGACTGGTGCACTTAAAAAAATTGATGGCATCATGAGGAAGGAAAATTATGTGGATATATTGAAGCAACATCTCAAGACATCAGTCAGGAAGTTAAAGCTTGGTCGCAAATGGGTCTTCCAAATGGACAATGACCCCAAGCATACTTCCAAAGTTGTGGCAAAATGGCTTAAGGACAACAAAGTCAAGGTATTGGAGTGGCCATCACAAAGCCCTGACCTCAAGCCTATAGAAAATGTGTGGGCAGAACTGAAAAAGCGTGTGCAAGCAAGGAGGCCTATAAACCTATAAACAGTTACACCAGCTATGTCAGGAGGAATGGGCCAAAATTTACCCAACTTATTATGGGAAGCTTGTGGAAGGCTACCGAAACGTTTGACCCAAGTTAAACAATAAAAAGGCATTACCCTCACTTAGTATTTGGTAACATGTAAACTTCTGACCCACTGGGAATGTGATGAAAGAAATAAAAGCTGAAAGAAATCATTCTCTCTACTATTATTCTGACATTTCACATTTTTTAAATAAAGTGGTGATGCTAACTGACCTAAAACAGGGAATTTTTACTAGGATTAAATGTCAGGAATTGTGAAAAACTGAGTTTAAATGTATTTGGCTAAGGTGTATGTAAACTTCCAACTTCAACTGTATTTACATACAAATTCACACACACACAGTGCCTTCGGAAAGTATTCAGACCCCTAGAATTTTTCCACATTTTGGTACGTTACAGCCTTATTCTGAAATTGATAGTTTTTTTCCCCCTCATCAATTTACACAAAATACCCCATAATGACAAAGCAGAAACAGGTTTAGAAATGTTTGCTAATATTTTTTTATTTTTATGAATGCATTTTTACATTTACAAAAGTATGCAGACCCTTTACTCAGTACTTTGTTGAAGCACCTTTGGCAGTGACTAAAGCCTCGACTCTGGATATGACGCTACAAGCTTGGCACACCTGTATTTGGGAAGTTTCTCCCATTATTCTCTGCAGATCCTCTCAAGCTCTGTCGGGTAGATGGGGAGCGTTGTTGCACAGCTATTTTCAGGTCTCTCCAGAGATGTTCGATCGGGTTCAAGTCCAGGCTCGGCCACTCATGGACATTCAGAGACTTGTCCCGAAGCCACTCCTGCGTTGTCTTGGCTGTGTGCTTAGGGTCGTTGTCCTGTTGGAAAGTGAACCTTCGCCCCACTCTGAGGTCCTGAGGGCTCTGGAGCAGGTTTTCATCAAGGATCTCTCTGTACTTTGCTGTACTCTGTTCATCTTTGTCTCAATCCTGACTAGTCTCCCAGTCCCTGCCACTGAGAAACATCCCCACAGCATGATGCTGCTACCACCATGCTTCACTGTACGGATGGTGCCAGGATTCCTCCAGATGTGAAGCTTGGCATTCAGGCCAAAGAGTTCAATCTTGGTTTCATCAGACCAGAGAATCTTGTTTCTCATGGTCTGAGAGTCTTTAGGTGCCTTTTGGCAAACTCCAAGCAGGCTGTCAAGTGCCTTTTACTGAGGAGTGGCTTTCGTCTGGCCACTGTACCATAAAGGCCTGATTGGTGGAGTGCTGCATAGATGGTTGTCCTTCTGGAAGGTTCTCCCATCTCCAAAGAGGAACTCTAGAGCTCTGTCAGAGTGACCATTGGGTTCTTGGCCACCTCCCTGACCAAGGCCCTTCTCCTACGATTGCTCAGTTTGGTGAGTCTTGGTGGTTCCAAAGTTCTTCCATTTAAGAATGATTGAGGGCATGGTGTTCTTGGGGACTTTCAATACTGCAGACATTTTTTGGTACCCTTCCCCAGATCTGTGCCTTAACACAATCCTGTCTTGGAGCTCTACCGACAATTCCTTCGACCTCATGGCTTGGTTTTTGCTGTGACATGCACTGTCAACTGTGGGACCTTATATAGACAGTTGTGTGCGTTTCCAAATCATGTCCAATCAATGAAATTTACCACAGGTGGACTCCAAGTTGTAGAAACATCTCAAGGATGATCAATGGAAACAGGATTCACCTGAGCTCAATTTCAAGTCTCATAGCAATGGGTCTGAATACTTCTATTTTTAATACATTTGGTAAAATGTATAAAAACCTGTTTTCGCTTTGTCATTATGGAGTATTGTGTGTAGATTTTAGGATTTTTATTTATTTAATCCATTTTAGAATAAGGCTGTAACGTAACAAAATGTGTAAAAAGTCAAGGGGTCTGAATACTTTCCGTAAGCACTGTGTATTATATATATATATTGCATTTCAGTCGTTGTTGATACTGATCTGTTCATGTCTCTCCACAGTTGGTGAAGCAGCTTTGTGACCTGACAGACTGCAATAGTGTGGTAGATGTGGGTTCTGGACAGGTAACCTAATATTCAGTCTTGTTATTAGACCTAGGAATCACACAATAAAAACATTTGTTATCTGCCTAACAATGAGATTTGTCACAGTACATGATGTTGTGTATCCCTACTGGTCTCCCTGGGGCCATTTGACTCGTTTCTTGTCGTTTGGGCTTGGTCTGTCTGTGACTGGAATTGAGGCCGATCCCACTCTAGTTTCCATGGCATCCAAATATGATGGACAGCTTCTGTGGACGCTGGAGAAGGAGCGGCAGAGGAAGGTAATGCACCACAACACTCAGTAGTAAAGTGCAAGAAAGGCCCAGTTGATTGGCTCAGACTAGGCATTTTTTGTAAAACCAGTTATTAAGCAATTTGGTGAATATTGCTAATTAGCAATGTAATGAAGAATTAAATATTTATACTGCTCTGACTCTTTCAGAATGGACCTCAGCTCTCTACATCTGGCCCCTCACCCTGCCATGTGGCTGGCTGGGTCAACCCCAAAGCATCATGGGAAGACTTTGTCAAGCAGGTAGGAAACGGTAAATGTGTCTGTGAGGATCAGACTGCTCCGGCTGGACCCAGTAAGAAGAGACAGTGGGGGTCCATATCAGAAGCTGATCAGCAACATGGGTACGGAGACCAGCCTGTGTTGACTGCAGAATCAGAATGCCTGGGTTGGTCAGACAATGGCCAGCCTGCATCCCCACTCAAGAATAATGACAATGCATGTACAAACTCTTTTACTGGTGTAAAATATGAACCCCGGTCTAGCTCACTCTCATTTCCAAAATGGCTCTGCAAGACTGAAGCCGGGCAAGGCCCATATGTCCACCCACTCTGCCAAGAGATTTCATCCATGGAAGTGGTTGTCTGCCCTGTGGAAGAGGGGCAGAAATGTCCAGATTTCATCCTAACAGGCCTCCATGCCTGCGGGGACCTCAGTGCCACCCTCCTTCGCCACTTTTCCAGCTGCCCTCACGTTCGTGGCATCACCTCAGTGGCATGCTGCTACATGAAGATCACCACCAGCGAGAACCCCAACCCCCCTGGCCTCATAGCCCCTCCCCTTTGCCCACCAATGAGACATCTCACTCAGAGTTCGGCTACCCAATGAGTTCCTGGGTGCAGGAGTTGCCGGGACACCAGTTGTCCTATAAGGCGCGGGAGGGGGCATGTCACGCCATGGAGGACTACATGCACAGGCTGCGGGAGGAGAGTGGGTTGCTAAGGATGCACTGTTATCGGGCAACCCTGGAGACAGTTATCAGGGAGGCGAAGCCGGAGCTGCGCAGGCCAGGAGTCCAGGCGATAAAGAAAGCACATCTACTACCCTTTACAGAGTGAGTGTTTACACCAGTTTGTATCCATACCTCTTCAGTCTGTACCATTAGGCAGCAGCTTTCACTGTATGTTAGGATGAAAACCTAAGAAATCCATCCTTGCATATGTCTCAGAAAAACCTTTACTATTAGGTGTTATCCTTGTGTATAATGATAATCATTTTGATGATCACATTTAGGAATTCAATAGCTACATTCTCTCTATATTGCCTTTTGGTCAAACATGATCACCTATCTTATATGTACCCCTGACCCCCTCTCCACATGTACCCACAGGTATGCCCGTTTGGGTCTGCCCCGCCGCGTTGGCCTGCCCCCTGACCTGCCCCTGGACACCTGCAGAGTGGAGGCCATGCTAAGGCAGGAGGGCCGTGTGGTGGTCTACTTCAGCCTGGCTCTGCTACTGGCACCGGTGGTGGAGACACTGGTGCTGCTGGACAGGATGCTATACCTGCAGGAGAAAGGTGAGGAAATGTACAGAGACTGTGTTTTATCAGATCTTGATGTATACTGATGTTGTATCCGGATTCCATACATATTTTTTGTGGGCCAAGTGCTAACAGTAAAGGTGTTATTTGTTATTGCTTGATTGTTGGTGTAGGTATAAAGGGTCAGCTGGTGCCCCTCTTTGACCCTGCCTTCTCTCCCCGAAACCTGGTACTGGTGGCTTTGAAGCAGCCAACAAGGGACAAAGAGACTGTGTGCACCCTTCCATAACCAAGGACTCCTCTAAAACCGAGTGTTGTGTTCAGAGTTTACTCCCTTACTCATTGGTGCTCAAGGATTTTGGAGTGGAAGTTTAGAAGTGAGTAGCTGTGTCCGAATACTCATACTAGCGTACTACATACTTAAACTGCATACTATGTACTCATTGTCGCAAATAATTTTGCACTACCGTTTAGTAAAAGGTATGCAGTATGCCAGGGCCGCATATTTAGTGAAACCAAAGTGCATATATAAATTAAATCAAATAGCCTAGTGTACACACACACACACACACACCAAAACATTTCAAATGTTCAAATCAATAGGCTATTGTACAGAAAAGCGTAAACAGTCAGGTGCATCGCAAATTCAAAACCGCTGGACAGCAACATAAAACTAAAGCACTGATAGTTGGGAACGAGATCAGAATGACTGCTAAGGCTTGATACATAAATTAAATAAATAGGTAGCCTACAAAACTAAAACAATCCATATGTTCAAATCAAAAGGCCTGATTAACATGACATCAATAACGCAGCCACATCCCGAGTCCCCGTTGCTGACACATTCAGAAATCAAAAGATGGTTTCGTTTAAAAGCTCTGACGAACACCACTGTAATGAGAACAGAAATCCACTTTGGGTTTAATTTTGTTTGGCTACTTGAAGAGAGCTAGGTCAGATCACTCGCAGCCCACCTTTTCCAATACATTGTGGAAAAGTGTGCATCGAATTCTACTAGATGAAGACCCGAAATGAGTAACATCCTGGCATTTAAACCACACTAAACATTTTTCAATTCACATCCTATAAAACTATATTTTTCGCATACTGAGAATGCGTCATGCACAATTGCATTATTTCGCATTCTTGGTTAATTTTAGTAGCACATCCCCATATCTGGTTGTCAAGGCTGAAATGAGTATGACATCCAGGCATTTAAAGTATACTTGATTTTCAAAATGTCACATACCTTAAAACTTTTTTTGCATACTCAAAATGGCCTACTATTTAGGACGCAAGTATGGGTATTCGGACACGGCCAGGAGAGTCAAATTACTATTTCATCACATAGAATGTGGAAAGAAGTGGAGGACACTCAACCAACTTGAGTCAATACACATGTAATGCAATTCCTTTTTCATATTCATGTCTGGACAAAATTGCTTTTGAAAGGGAGAGAATGTGCACCTTTTCTGGCAAAATTGTATAATGAATAAAGAATAGTATTTAGTTTTCACCTGATGAATCCTTAGTTATTTTCCAAAGCCTGTTTCCAGTGGTCATTAATTGTTAATGCATTTTCTCAGGGATTGACACATCACTGACACTCAAATCGACCTGTACAGTAGTTTTGAAGGCTGCTATCGAAGGATTAGTCTACCTTTTGGACAGTCTATTTTACACAGCAGAAGTCATCCATGAAACCATGACGTCTTTGCTCTGGGCACGCTCATATTTTAAGCCAGCAAGCTCTAGACGTCATAACCTTTTCCACAGACCTACTTTGATGGTACAGGGTGGTGCCATTGTTCGATTTAATCAACCCACTAGAGTTGCACCAAGTCCTCTGCATCAGTATATCATCAAGCAAGAACAGTTGCAACATACCATTGGTCGTATCCTACTTTGGTGTCCATGACTAATGACCATTACAATTTGCTTTCTAGACAGTCTCTTGATGCACCTCCGACTCAAACCATTGAACCACATCAAATGGTTTGAGTTTTACAGTCTGCACCACGTGACATCAGTTTGTGTTACAGGGAGTGTTTAATGCAAATGACTGAAGCATCCAGACTTTGGCCACAGACTCCAGTATTAAGTTGCCAGACTGCATTGTGTTCTGTTGCTTCCAACACATTGTCACACAGGATCTAAAGCAGTTTCTCTTGTGCATGTTGGATTTCATTAAGATTGGCTGGCTGCATTCTAATCCATTTGTCTGCTTCGTGGGCACTTGTGCCCCCCCCCCCCCAATCTTTCTGGAGACATGTATAGTACACACCAATAATCCTCATGCATTAATGTCATGAGAGGAAGTCATTTTGGAAATTGGTTTAGAACTGGGTTTGGCTAAAAGGTGTGTATTTCAGTATAAATCCTCCATTAAAATTATGTTGGGTGCAGTTTGCCATGTTTAAACATATGAAGAGTCTTAGTACAAGTGCTGTTCTAGAATCAAGTCCCTCCTGTCCATGTAATCTTATTCACTGTGATCAAAAAGGCAAAACTGATCCTAAATCAGCACTCCTACTCAAGAGACAATTGATTCATACGGTCCCAGATTTCACATGCAGAAGACATGTACCAGTAATGTGCATTCAAGTCTACCAGCTGATTCAGTCACAATGAGCTGAGTTTAACATATTTAGACAGACGGCAATGATTACCTTTATTGATCCGAGCAGAACCTAAACTACTAGTGTAATGACAGTGATCTTACACTGAAACTACCCAGTCCATTGCAGTATTCTCTACAGCAGCAATCATTTTACAACAGTCAAGAGCCTTTGTTAGAAATAACCATTATGTGCCAACAATCCTGAAACCGTCCCCTGTTTCTGTCAACAAGTATCAAAATGATAGTTCTCTCAATCAAATTAAACCATACATGTTTATGTTTTATTAACAAGGAATAATGAGTAGAAAGGTGAGGTCACAGATTGTTTCCAAACTCATTCATTCAGGCTCTCTACAAAGAACTCGTTACAGGCCACCGTCAGCGCAGCAACCAAGATGACAAACTCCTGAAAGTCCACTTCGCCATCTTTGTTTTCATCCAGATCACTCATGATCTTCTCTACTACCATAGGGTCCTTACTTGCCTGAGGGAGAGGAGTAGAAATGGTTCATGCATTGAAATGTAGGCCCAGACCAGAAGCAGCCGCATGACTCTGAACATTTGTAGATATGAAAGAATTGGAATAGGCAATACGCAGAAAATTGCACAAAGAAAAATCAGATGGAAAGATCGATCTCCTGCCATATTGTTATACCCATCAAATCATTTCAGATCTATGAAATGCCTAGGTGATAAGCGTAGTTTCTAGGCCAGGCCATAGTACAATATGTCTTGAAGGTGATGGGTCCCACAACTGTTCAATAAATCAAGACTGCTCCAATGCTTGCCTTTATGAATTGCTTTGGGGCAGTTTTCATTTTGTTTATGTACATAAAAATAGAATTGAACAAAATATAATATTGAAACCACATATCCCTCCCCTGGACAGCACTAAGAATCAAACTCACCGCCAGGAAGTCACTCAGTTCGCCCTGCAACAGATTCTTCAGCTCAACTTTGCTCAGCTTGTACTTGTCCCCTTCTTTTGAGGAGTACGAGTGGAACACTCGAATTAGCCCCTCCATTGCACTCTCAAGTTTGGAACCCATTTTACAGTGCTGTGAATACCTAAAAAAAAAAAAAAAAAAAAGGGTTAGGGATAGGTCAATCCATGAGTGGACAATTAATAGATTTTACTGTAAATTAAGTGAAGTTGCATGAAGTTAACTCATTGGTTCCTGTTTATTTGGATATAATCTTAACATTTGTCAGTGTATAGAATATTGTAAACTCTATGCAACAGCCACTGGGGACAGTTTCAGAGCATTTCATCCAGTTTCAAAATGATCATGTGGGTTAAATTCCATCCCCCTTTCAAATTGTCTCTGAAAAACTAATTAAATTCTCAATTATGATCTAGACAGGCATCCGATAACTAGCAACCCATGAATTAAAAGCTTTAAATAATACATTGACTCCAGCAGCAACTAGAATTGAAAAATATTGATAAAAGGAGAATGAGACATTGCCATTGGTTGCTCAGGTGGGTACACGTCACCAATACTGCCCTGGTGGGCCTACACAGAGGAAACAGTCAGACCTTGCTGTTCTCAGGGGTCCAGGATAAACCTAAATGATCGGGTGTCTCAGAAAGGTGATAGATGGTTTGGCAAGCTATAGATTGTCATCCCCAGAGACACATAAATAATGTAGCCCATTCTTGTGTGTGTGTGGGGGGGGATGAGTGTAGCTATCCTAGTAATTCAAGCTCTGAAGTGGGTAGGCCTAATGTCTGATGCATCTAAAGCACACCATACCCCCGAATCAAGCTTAAAACAATCAGGCATTTGATCAGTTTAGATTGTGGGGTTCTTTCCTTACAAATATGATATCAGCTATATGAAAACACCCTCAAGGACATGTGATTACATGAACTCTAAGGGCTGTTGAGGCAATTTGACTGAAAGTACACGGTGTACAAAACATTAGGAATGGCTCTTTCCATGACAGACTGACCAGATGAACGCTATGATCCCTTAGATGTAATTTGTTAAATATACTTCAAAATCAGGTAGCCTATATGGCACAGAAATGTACATATGCTCAACAAGAAATATGCATGCAGGTAAAAAAAAAAAATCTATTGAACACAAACACGTTCCCTACTCACCTCAACGCTGATGACAAACGAAGGAGAAGTGGCGTCTACCCTCATCTCACCTGTTTTATGCATTTCACCTGTGAGCCTACATTTAAATCAGGCGCCTCCCACCGGTGAAATCTGCAATATCACAGATGCAAATGGCACAGGAAGGCCTAATTAATTTGACCATGTAAGGTAACCTTACATAATTATTATTATACAGAATGTATTAGCCTACCGCAGAATCAATACAGTATCAGTAGACTATTGTATTGGATGTTTTTAACAACGACGTCTTCAAACCTATGATAGGACCTATTGGCTTAAAGCAACTAAAATTACGGAAATTCCATTCCGAGTTTATTAGCAGGGGTGTATTCATTACGTCTTGAGGTCGCAATGGAAATCGTTTACCGTTAAAGAACCAAACGGATGCAAACAGAGGAAACGGGGAGGGACCTACCGAAATTTGTCCAATAGAAACTCTTGCTAAACATTTTCCGTTTGGAGTAGGCTAAACGGTTTCTTTTGCAAAACAGACTAAACGTTTTGCAACAGAATCGGCGTAATGAATGAATACACGATTCCATTGCGTTTCATGAGCCATTGGACGTACCCTGTAGCCTTGTGAGGGAAATACCCTGACGCTTCGAAGCTTCCCAAATGCTCTGTCTAAACGCAAATAGGCCTACGCCTTGCACGAACAGATACCGTTTTGGAAACATTTGGACTTTCACATCAGTGAGAAAGAATTTTGGGGAAAAAAAACAAAAGGTTAAATGACTACACACCTTTTTAGGATTAGGGTTCCAATGCCGTGCGGCCATATTTCCATGTTAGAGCGCTTGTTTAGGCCTACGGAAGACAGAGGCGACCGTGAGAAGTGTGCAGGAGGGCATGAGACAAAGGAATGTGTAGTATTGGCGGAAACAGTTGTGTGTAGCTTAGTTGGTAGAGCATGACGTTTGCTACGCCAGGGTTGTGGGTTCGTTTCCCACGGGGGACCAGTATGAAAAAAAAAAATGTATGTACTCACTAACTGTAAGTCGCTCTGGATAAGTGCGTCTGCTAAAATTATTAAAATGTAAAAATGTGTTAACTGTAGGGGCACCCATGGTGCTGAAGTTCAGAAGTGTCCAGTGACAGGCAGGCTGAGGTTGCCCGGATCAGAGTAGTACAGAAGGTGTGGTATGCTGAGGCAGTGAAGAAAGAAGTAGAGGAAGATGTGTACAGGTTGAGGGATCTTGAGAGGATCCCTGTGAGGAGGCTGAGGCCAATAGAGAGTGAGGCATAGCCATGGGTATCAACTGTACCACAGAAATGGAACCTAAATCACAGAAAATAGAAGTTGTGGTGGCAGCTGCAGAGAAGTACTTGGGTGTACGAGATTTTACTTCAGAAGAGTTACAAGGTGTGTTGAACGACAGTGTCCCCCCCTGGTGTAGGATCAAATAGGGCCAAGGAGTGGAATAGTGGTGATGTTTTTAATGGGTGTAGGGTTAGTTGGTCCCTTTTCCCCATCCTTTTCCCTTCCCTTTTTGTGTTACAGTGTAATGAATTCACACTCCAGAATAGTAGGCGGAAACACAGGGCTAGATAAGAGAAATAGATTAATAGGGATGCTGTGACCGGCCTCATACTCCAGTACAGTTGGTGGCGGTGTATGCACCTTTCAGTTTGTTGCGATCCTCCAACACAAATTTGAAGAAGAAGACGACAGAGACGAACACCTGTTCTAATTAGCTATCAAAGCATCTCCTAACACTGTGCAATAGTGTTGTAACTGAAAAATACTGTTGGTTGCAACTGTGTTAAAACCGGTTAAAACAGTGTACAGTAAGTGTTTATTTTGCATTTGTGAATAATCTTGAATGGAAAGTGGAAGGCTTTATGTTTCCAAAACCGTATCACACGGGAGGATTATTAACGTTTCTAAATGTTAAAACAGAGCATCGGGATTGTAGTTCACATAGAGCCAGCTGTCTTCCATACCATCTGCTGAGAACCCAAGACAGGGACCAGCTGGAAGCAGAGAGGAATAGGCGAAGCAAGAGGTTTTACTCCTCCCTAAATCTATCCACAAAAAAATAAGGCCACGAATTTCTGCACAAACTGTCAGAAACTGTCTCAAGGAAGCTCATCTGCATGCTCGTCGTCCTCACCAGGGTATTGACCTGACTGCAGTTTGGCGTCGTAACCGACTTCAGTGGGCCACTGGCACGCTGGAGAAGTGTGCTCTACACGGATGAATCCCGGTTTCAACTGTACCGGGCAGACGGCGTGTATGGCGTTGTGTGGGCGACCGGTTTGCTGATGTCAACGTTGTGAGCAGTGTGCCCCATGGTGGCGGTGGGGTTATGGTATGGGCAGGCATAAGCTTCGGACAACTAACACAATTGCATTTTATCTATGGCAATTTGAATACACAGAGATACTGTGACGAGATCCTGAGGCCCATTGCCGCCTCCATCACCTCAAGTTTCAGCATGATAATGCACAGCCCCATGTTGTAAGGATCTGTACACAATTCCTGGAAGCTAAAAATGTCCCAGTTCTCCCATGGCCTGAATTCATGTCACTCATTGAGCATGTTTCGGATGCTCTGGATCGACGTGTATGACAGCGTGTTCCAGTTCCTGCCAATATCCAGCATCTTCGCACAGCCATTGAAGAGGAGTGGGACAACATTCCACAGGCCACAATCAACAGCCTGATCAACTCTATGCGAAGGAGATGTGTCGCGCTGCATGAGGCAAATGGTGGTCACACCAGATACTGACTGGTTTTCCACGCCCCTACCTTTTCTTTAAGGTATCTGTGACCAACAGATGCATATCTATATTCCCAGTCATGTGAAATTACATAGATTAGGGCATAGTTTGTTTATTTAAATTGACTGATTTCCTTATATGAACTGTAACTCGGTAAAATCTTTGAAACTGTTGCATGTTGTGTTTATATTTTTGTTCAGTGTAATTTGAATCATAATTTAGGGAATAGGCCTACATTAGCCATGGGATGTCACAGCAGCAGGTCAGATACGTGTAGGCCTACTACAGTCGCTCTCTCTCACCATTGTCCCTTGCTAGGCACCCAAAATGGCTTGCCAGCATTTATCACCTCAAATGACATCACATGGAAATAATCTCCCTCTGTATGCTCCTGCACTCATATCAGATGCTAACTGCCAATTCAAATCAGCTGTAGCCGATGAATGAGCCATCTTTCATCACACATGCTCTATTCTATGAGATTATAATTCGTTCAATGTCCATGTTGACATACAGCATCTGTCCTTCTGTCCTTTTTCAAGATTACATGCTTTTATGCTATGACTATGGTAGATTAGACAAACACATGCAATAAAACTAACACTAATTGAAATGTATATTTGCAGAATACAAAACCAAGGGGTCAATTAAGTGATAATGCCTGAGAAGCCGTGGTTTATAGGATATCCTGGCAAAGGTGTTAGGCCTGATATGTGGTAACTATCCATGTGGTCAGAATAAAGACCTCTGTCATAAGTATTTACATGTCATATACTTTGCGTATTACTTTGTAGGCTATACTTAACTTAACCTTCCAAGATTAGACAGCTCCAGGACAAATACTGTAAATCTGGTGGAAGTCATTCATCGAGGCTTGGCCATGTCAAGGCCACAAAAGCCCACTCTGCGGAGTGCGTTTCCGAGGTGATCTCACTTAAGTAGATGTCAACCTGAGTGACCCAGAAAAAGAGCACTCACCTTTCCCTTTTGTGTGGGAAACTAAAGCCGCCATCTCGCATTACTGTGCAGAGAAGCATCAGGACCAACTGTTAGAATCTCTTACAGCCTGTGCAATCTTCAACTTAATCGTACCTTCAATTATCTTGTTGATGAACACAGTTCACACTTATTATTCAAGAATACTGGAAATACATGGAGCAATGATAATGCATATGGGATTGAAAAATGCATGCAGTTATAACATGTTTTCTTCTTATGTTCTGTGCTCACATGGCAATTTCTGTAAATAACCAGCACATAATACATTTTGATTTCGTCTGGGTAGTGATTTTCTCATTTAACAATTGGAAAAACACAAAAGGAGACATACTAGAATAGGAACAACCATATTTAATACTGTACATCAAGTCAACCTTCAAATATTCAGATATTGAATCTGGCAGCATTGCAAGATATCAAAATACTTTTGAAATATATACACCCAGATAGTAATAGAGCATGCGAAAGGATCTCAGCATTTTCTTCCCAGAATCATGATTAAAATCAATCTGAACTCTGTGACCCCTGTGGCATTATGTTTGTTGTCTTGCTGGGCAAATAACTACAGGCAGATGCTGTTTGTTATATCATGTCTAACATCTGCCAGTTTCTGTGATATAAGTCTGATCTCTTCCTGAAAAAAAACACACACACACACACACACACACACACACACACACACACACACACACAAACTAAATGTGACTTCCAGAAAATGTAAAAGGGTGTCATCTATTGGTCAGTTGTAAATATTGCCAGGTTTCACAAAGTAGCCCTTCACACTGATATTGTAAAACAGAATTACACTGCATTTTAACACATCCCTATTTCTAAATACCCAACTAAACAGTCAAGTATATAACACAACATTGTTTTATTAGAGTTTAAGGGTTAAATTCATTTACATTAGGCAATCAATGTAATGATAAGCAATGAACTCATTTGTTATTTACTTAATTAGTAAATAACATTCATATTAACAATAACATTCACATGTACATTAAAGCATTTAAAGAGTGTAGAAAAGTAAAATATTTAGAAAACTATATTTCATTATTATATTGTATTTATATTGTTTTGAATATTTGGATCATCACATTTTTTCTCAATATTACTGGACATGAATACATTGCATAAGTTACATTTTTAATTCTAAACAACAGTCATATTTAACATGCAGTCCCCACTGGTTCCCCCTTTTCAAATGAGATCTGTGGCTTGCATGCTCTTTGACATGGCAGAGCAGATTCTACATGGCATGTGTATGTGTACGTGCACGTAAAATGTAAGTTGCTTTGGATAAAAGTGTCTGCTAAATGGCACACATTATGTGTTACAGTAATTGTGTTCAGTGGCCGAGTGGTGGGAGTGTAACCATGCTGCATGACACCTGTCACCACATCTCCCTGGCACCTCGCTTGTTATCTCAAGTGTGACACAGGAGATCCCATTTGAGCTGTTGAGTTTGTGGTCTTTCAACACCTGTCAGCAGGGCCCTTGGCCTGGGTTGCTTAGAGAGCACATGGGGCAGAGAGCACCCCCTCTGCGCCAAGGCTTACAGTGCCTATACAAAGTCTACACCCCCCTTGGATTTCTTCACAAAATTGATTTAATTGTCTTTTTTTGTCAACGATCTACGCAAAATGCTCTGTCAAAGTGGAAACATTATTGAAAAATAAAACACTAATATACCTTGATTAGATAAGTATTCACCCCCCTGAGTCAATACATGTTAGAAACACCTTTGGCAATGATTACAGCTGTGAGTATTCTTGGGTAAGTCTTATAAGATCTTTGCACACCTGTATTGAGCAATATTTGCCCATTATTCTTTTCACAATTCTTCAAGCTCTGGCCCTACATTTTCAAGCAGATTTAAGTAAACTGTAACTTGGCCACTCAGGAACATTCACTGTCTTCTTGGTAAACAACTCCAGTGTAGATTTGGCCTTGTGTTGTAGGTTATTGTCCTGCTGAAAGGTGAATTCCTCTCCCAGTGTCTGGTGTAAAGCAGACTAAAGCAGGTTTTCCTCTAGGATTTTGCCTGTGCTTAGCTCCATGACGTTTCTTTTTATCCTGAACATTTCACCAGTCTTTGCCGATGTCAAGCATTCCCATACCATGATGCAGCCACCACCATGTTTGAATATAAGGAGGCAGTTACTCAGTGATGTGGTGTGTTGGATTTGCCCCAAACATAAGGCTTTGCATTTAGGCCAAAAAGTGTATTCCTTTGCCGTGTTATTTTTTTTCAGTATTACTTTAGTGCCTTGTTGCATACATATGCATGTTTTGAAATATTTTTTATTCTGTATATTTGTATTATTATTTTTCTCTGTCATTTAGGTCATAATTGTGCAGTCACTACAATGTTGTTGATCCATCCTCAGTTTTCTCCCATCACAGCCATTGAACTCTGTAGCGGTTTTTAAATCAGCAATGGCCGCATGGTGAAATCCCTAAGCAGTTTCCTTCCTATCCTGCAGCTCAGTTCAGAAGGACGACTGCATCTTTGATGTGTCTGGGTTGTTTGATAAATTATCAACAGCATACTTATTAACTTGACCATGCTTAAAGATATAATCAATGTCTGATTTGTTTTTGTTACCCATCTACTAATCACTGCCCTTCTTTCGAAAATCTCCTTGGTCTTTATAGTTTAATCTTGACTGAGGGAGCTTACAGATATTGTATATGTATGGGGGACAGAGGAAGGGGTAGTCATTCAAAAATCATATCAACCCCTATTATTTCACACAGAGTGAGTCCATATCACTTATTATGTGATTTGTTAAGACGATTTTTACTTCTGAACTAAAGGGGATGAATACTTATGCAACTACTATATTTTAGTTATTTAATTTGTATTCATTTGAAAACATTTATAGAACTTTTTTTCACTTTGACATTTTGGAGTATTTTGTGTAGATCAATTACAAAAAAACAAACAAGTACATCTATTTCAATCCCACTTTGTAACACAACAAAATGTGAAGCGTTCAAGGGGGAGTAGGCACTGTACATGTCAGAAGGGTGGGTGGCAGACAGATCATTTTAGCCACTGTCATCATTATGAAACATTTGCTAATGATACCAGCAGCTTGGCAAACACATTATCTGCCACAGCATGGCCAAGAAGTCACTCAAGCTCAGCACTTCAGAGAGAGATTGGTCTTGGGACACTATACACATTACAAGTTACATGCTTGGTTTATTTTGGCTCATGCCACAGCTACAGGGATTGGTCTTTGCCCAACTACTTGGTGGAGCTCTGCTTTTCTGTCTAACTTTGGCATAGATATCGCCAGCTTCCCATCCTCTAGAGGGAGCTCTATCATAGGCACAGCGCCCACTGAGGATACACTGCTGCTCCTACCACTAAGAGCCTGCTCTCTAGTCAGTGTGGGCTTGCCCAGGACACTCTTAAGTTGAGCCCAGAAGAAGGTCTGTTGCTTGGCTTGCTGGGGCCACTCTAGGTACGTTTTGGTGTTCAGCATCTTCTTGAGCTTACAATACTTGCTGGGCAGAGATTCAGGGTCGATGGGCTCTTTAACCACCAGAATAACATCGCTGAAGGTCTTGCCGATGGCTCGTTGCTGGGCAAAGTAGAGCTCGTAGTTGCACCAATCGCTGTTCACAAAGTGGCGTGACAACACAAATATGATCTGGATTTGTAAACAAAAAAATCAGAGGATAGGGTGTATTAATTTAGGCAAATGCACAGTGCGGGAATCAGGATACAAACCTAAACAAAACATACATTTTACATTTTGGGTTTTTCAATTGACCTTTTATATTCAAAAGTATATTACTATTTACTTGTTAAAACACCTCTAACTTGTCTTGGGTGGTCCTCACCCTTACCTTTTCGCTGCTCTCAATATTTTCAATGATGTTGTCAATGATCCACTTTCCTGGCATGAAGTCTCTCTCATGGATACAGAGTCGGTAGGGGGGCTTGCTGTTCTCCAAGCAGGGCAACAACTGGTCCCTGACCCAGTCTGCATCTGGGTGGCTGTAGGAGATGAAGGCGTGGTAAGCATAGATCTGTGATTTTCCAGAGGCTCCTTCCTGATGAGCCCTGTATTTGGCTCTGAGGATCTGATATGTGGCTTTGGTGTACCAGGGAACATTGAATATGTAGCATATAAGCATCAACACTAAAACCACAGCTGCAGTAGTAGCCACAGAGATGATGATGACCAGTCTGACATCGCAGGCAACGTGACCCGGGAAGAAAACTGCCACAGCGGTATTGAGCAAAGCCTCTGGATGGTAACACTTGTAGTTCTCTGGCCAGTCAGTGATGTTGACCTTCCCCTTTGAAATTGTGTCCTGGATGAAGGCGTGGAGGTCGCAGGTGCAGTGGTATGGGTTGTTCCCTGCCGTCAGTCGAGACAGCTGGGGCATGTCCTGGAAGGAGCCCATGCTGATGAGCCCAAAGGAGTTCCCATCCAGAGCCAGTGACTGCAAGGAGTGACTTCTCCAACCAGAAGGGATGAACTTGATCTTGTTCCCATTGAGCAGGAGCTCCTTGAGGCTGGTGGTTTGTTGGAAGTATACCATGTCCAGCTGGTCCAGGTCACAGTACGAGAGGTCCAGGAATTGTACTGTGGTGGGCAGACACTGGAGGGCACCACTTTCAAATCGGTTGTGGTGAGCGATCACCTGGGTGATGTTCTGCATCCAGTTACAGTTGTGACTCTTCTCAGCAGAGCCCAGCATGTTGTGGCTAACATCCATGACCTTCAACTGTTTGAACTCCTTGGTCAGGGAGGCTAAGTCCTGAAGGCTGGTCAGTTGGTTGGTGCTGACATTGAAGGATCGAAGAGCCGGCATGGTGCCCCTGTAGTTGCATCTCTGGTTGAAGAGGATGTTGTCCTGCAGGCGGTTGTTTGAGATGTCCAAAACCTCCATGCCTTCCATATTAAGCCAGGCGTCGCAAGGCACAGAGTTGAAGTTCACATTCTGAATGGACAGCAGTTGGACTTTGTTGAACCATGTGAAGCGCCAGTCGAAACGCAAAATGTCTGGATTACTGATATGCCTGAGGAGTAATGGAGACAAAAAATGTAAGCATGAAAAAAACATGTGTGGTCAAGATGATAACATAATTGGTACTTTCACACTACATAGATATGGAAACAGATTTAAATTGATGAAAAAATACACTTGTGACTAGGAACCTGTATTTGCTTTTGCATCTTCTGGGTAGAAATGTCTGCAAAGTGCTTTTGTAATTTAACAGAGTAGAAGATATGCTTACCACAGATGGAGTCTACTCAGTGCAAGGTTTTTGATACTGGAGCCCAAGCCATTATCCACAAAGTTGGGCGAGCGAGCAAAGTCAATGTATTGAAGTGTCAGATGTTTAAGGGGGGTGACCTGTAGATTAAACAGAGCCATCCTCATAAGGTTCTCATTGAATTTTCCACGGTGAAAGATGAGCGAATCTACTTTGATGTCTTGCAAGCCTCTGAAAATATCCTCATCTCCCATGTAATACATGAACTCAAAGAGGTTCCTGAATTGGATGAGACTGAAAGTCTTGTTGGCCAAGTCTCGAAGAATCAAAGGTAGGAAATTTGGCTTCTGATCTATGGCCATGTCAAAACCCATTCTCCATGTCTGGATTACCTTCAGACTACCCGGTTCATAGTAACTGATATTGGATGAAGTTTTAATGGCAAACTCCTGTAACTGAATGTTCCTCAATGCCTGGAAGTCCCCTTTCCTTAGACCCTTGACCAAGGGGCCGCCCATGGACAGGGCCTTGAGGTGGGTCAATCTGGAGAAAACGTCAGCTGCCAATGTGGCCTGGGTGTAAAGGTTATTCGACATAAGGAGTTCCCTTAGATTAAAGAGGTCCTGCAAGGCGTTGGCAGGGATTTCCTCTAGGGAGTTGTTAAAGATGTTAAGATGCTCCAGGAGGGGGTTGTTGTGGAAGGCACGGTCCTCAATCACAGAGATGTTGTTGAACTGCAGCTCAAGGACACGAAGATGAGGTAGGCGAGAAAAGTAATTAACACGAATGGCATTAAGTTCATTGTAGGAGAGATCTATACTTTCAAGCGTGGAAGGGAGGTGCTTCCATGGAACATGATCCAGTCGCTGACCAAGGCAGTTTGCGGAGCGACCAGAGTTGTAGATTTGACAGGGGCCTCTCTCATCATTCGAAGCAGGGGTTGGTGAGGCAAGGACCACAAGAAGTGGCAGACTAAACCACACAATATCAAGTAGAATCATTGTGTGCATGTACATTTTGGATCTGTAAAGGAATGTAAAAAATCTGTCAAGTCTAACAAATTACAAGATTGACAAGATTGTTAACAAACATCTATTGCATTCTCTAGGTCTTTGTCATTTCAGTCTCCTTTATACATCCTTTAATCATCAATTGCAACTAGAGGAAATAGGGAGGGAGGAAATGGATTTCAGTCTGATGTTACCCAGTATTTATGTGTCTGTGCCCAACATTACCCACACATTTCTGTTTCAAAGCCAAAAGAAGTGATTTGTGAAATGTCGCCATGACACTCTTATCTGTGGTTACACGTTTACATCCATGTTTACCATCACTGTCTTGATTTTTACAGGTTGAATAGTAACATGCTTGCAGTGAAGAATGGTCCAACAGTGTGCATCTTTCAAGTTAGGCTTTAGTGTAGAAGTCAGAAAAGTATTGATAATGTGGGGAAAAAAAAGTTTTTAGTCAGCCACCAATTGTACAAGTTCTCCCACTTAAAAAGATGAGAGAGGCCTGTAATTTTCATCATAGGTACACGTCAACTATGACAGACAAAATGAGATTAAAAAAAATCCAGAAAATCACATTGTAGGATTTTTAATGAATTTATTTGCAAATGATGGTGGAAAATAAGTATTTGGTCAATAACAAAAGTTTCTCAATACTTTGTTATATACCCTTTGTTGGCAATGACACAGGTCAAACGTTTTCTGTAAGTCTTCACAAGGTTTTCACACACTGTTGCTGGTATTTTGGCCCATTCCTCCATGCAGATCTCCTCTAGAGCAGTGATGTTTTGGGGCTGTCGCTGGGCAACACGGACTTTCAACTCCCTCCAAAGATTTTCTATGGGGTTGAGATCTGGAGACTGGCTAGGCCACTCCAGGACCTTGAAATGCTTCTTATGAAGCCACTCCTTCGTTGCCCGGGCGGTGTGTTTGGGATCATTGTCATGCTGAAAGACCCAGCCACGTTTCATCTTCAATGCCCTTGCTGATGGAAGGAGGTTTTCACTCAAAATCTCACGATACATGGCCCCATTCATTCTTTCCTTTACACGGATCAGTCGTCCTGGTCCCTTTGCAGAAAAACAGCTCCAAAGCATGATGTTTCCACCCCCATGCTTCACAGTAGGTATGGTGTTCTTTGGATGCAACTCAGCATTCTTTGTCCTCCAAACACGACGAGTTGAGTTTTTTTACCAAAAAGTTCTATTTTGGTTTCATCTGACCATTTGACATTCTCCCAATCCTCTTCTGGATCATCCAAATGCACTCTAGCAAACTTCAGACGGGCCTGGACATGCACTGGCTTAAGCAGGGGGACACGTCTGGCACTGCAGGATTTGAGTCCCTGGCGGCGTAGTGTGTTACTGATGGTAGGCTTTGTTACTTTGGTCCCAGCTCTCTGCAGGTCATTCACTAGGTCCCCCCGTGTGGTTCTGGGATTTTTGCTCACCGTTCTTGTGATCATTTTGACCCCACGGGGTGAGATCTTGCGTGGAGCCCCAGATCGAGGGAGATTATCAGTGGTCTTGTATGTCTTCCATTTCCTAATAATTGCTCCCACAGTTGATTTCTTCAAACCAAGCTGCTTACCTATTGCAGATTCAGTCTTCCCAGCCTGGTGCAGGTCTACAATGTTGTTTCTGGTGTCCTTTGACAACTCTTTGGTCTTGGCCATAGTGGAGTTTGGAGTGTGACTTTATGAGGTTGTGGACAGGTGTCTTTTATACTGATAACAAGTTCAAACAGGTGCCATTAATACAGGTAGCGAGTGGAGGACAGAGGAGACTCTTAAAGAAGAAGTTACAGGTCTGTGAGAGCCAGAAATCTTGCTTGTTTGTAGGTGACCAAATACTTATTTTCCACCGTAATTTGCAAATAAATTCATTAAAAATCCTACAATGTGATTTTATGGATATTATTTCCTCAATTTGTCTGTCATAGTTGACGTGTACCTATGATGAAAATTACAGGCCTCTCTCATCTTTTTAAGTGGGAGAACTTGCACAATTGGTGGCTGACTAAATACTTTTTTTCCCCACTGTAGGCAAAAAGCAACCAGATCAAGATTACCAACAACCAATAATTTCCTGCCCATTATGCATAGTTCTCGCTTTGTGGGCAATAAAATGAGGAAATGGCAACTGAACGTGAGATTTCTCAACACGGACCGTATGTTCAGTTCTGGCATGCACACCACCTGATCTATTGACTTGGTTCAGACTACTGTTGTCGTGTTGGGAAGCGAAATGCTCAAATTTCCATAGCAAAACAGGATATATGCAATTCTAAGGGGACTGTTTCCAGGACCCAGATTAAACCTATTTCTACGCTAAAATGCATGATCAATGGAGAACCTTTAAAGTATTCCTGTGATTAATAAATTTAAAGATGCATCTTTTAAAAACATGTAACTGTACCTGTTAGTGGAGGTGATGCTGTTATCTGTTCAAGACCAGCTGATGTGTTGATATGCCTTACAAAAGGGAGTGAACTGCTTCATCATCCTTGACGGAAATTAAAATTCCTCTTGCAGACTAATTCTCATGGCTGAATGTTTCTACTAACCCTCATAAGACACAGTACTCTGCTCACGGCTGTTAGTTACAATCCCCCAAATCCTCATAATCCTTTCCTTTATCTATACTACAAACCAAGGGTAACTCACTGTTTTGGCATTACCTTCACGTCAGCAATATGTCAAGTTTTATTACCATGTAGAATAAGCAGTTTTAGTAAAATTGTATCCAGTGAGTGACAAGAAGGGAGTAAACATTTATGTCATGAACAAATATGCTGGCTGCAGAATTATTGCTTTATTATATTTACACCTGACTTATTGGCCAACACTTTCTTCACCAATATTTAAGAAAATAACTGATTTTCATGGATGACATATTCTAACATCTCATCAAATATGTCAGTGAACCCTTTGATTGCTGTCCTATAGCCCAGTGGTTCCCAAACTGTGGGGCGCGCCCCCTAGGGAGAACTCAGTCCGGCTTTAAACGTACTCTTGAAAGTTATAATAATAGAATGCACAAGGTGCATTTTCAAAATTGAGTAGTGCATCATCAGTTCCTCTTTTAATGTTAGTCATTGCATACCTTAGAGAGCTATTTATAACAGGAAGGTCCAGATCAACTAGTCCATGTCAGCTAACGTTTTTATTTATTTAGGTTTTTTAGCCCATAGATATTGTTGTAATTTTTTTGTCACTCAAATATCAGATGAATACACAGTAGACATGGCAAAATATATAGAATTGCAAGACAATTAGCTTTAAAACTGCAAAATGTTCTTTGCACCCCATGACAAAATGTGTAGAATTGCAGGAAATAAGCTTTATACCTGCAAAATTCTCTCTCCCAACAAGACGGCTGTGAACAGTTTGTGTCATGAACAGTGCTTGTGCCCATAGAAATAGACGTGACGTGGGATGTTCCCCAATGCTGGACGGGGGGCCCAGAATAAACAAGTTTGGGAACCCCTGCTATAGCCTACAGTATGTTTGGTATTCTAGCAATGTTTTATGATATTTTGAATAATACCAACTGATTAAACGTTTAACGAAAACATTTTATTTTCAGAAGCCGTTGCTTTTCTCAATAAAGATTCAGGATTTTTTTTTTTCATCTGTGGCATATTGTATTTTCTGATACCAAAATGTCTAAGGTATTCAATGAGCCTCGACTTTGTTTACTGTATACATTGGGTATCAAATACTTAGGCTATGGAATACTTCCTGGAGACAATTAAGACTGACCCTTTCAAACTTCAGATTGGAGTTCTGCTCTTGATATAGAAGTAAATATTTAGATAATGAATGCCTTCTTTCTGCTGGAAGGGTCCATTTGTGATGTTTATAATTCATTGGGCAGTGTGTTAGACTGCTGTCTTTATCTTGATCTCTTTTTCTGACGTGCATCCCCACCACTGACATTCATATCTACAGGTCCTTACTATGTGGGGTTGTTTCGTAATTTAACATAGAGGAAATATGCCATTCCTTGTTTCTATGCTACGTAGCATCTGCATGTAAAAAAAAAATCTCTTAGCTTTATTGCACAATGATACCTACTGCACTGGTAGTTTAGAGAAGCTTATCAGTTCTCTAGCCAGCACTGATAGCTATTCCTAAAAAATTAAGAAAATATAACAACGTTTCAATAATATTGATTCAGTAAAATGCCTCACATGAATATAAACGCATCATAAAAGAATAACCCAGAATAATGACCACCATAAAGCATAGGCCAATCATGAAATGGTTCAATATAAGTATTTATCAATCTTATTATTATTGTACCAGGAACCTAGGACAATATGGTCTTCCTCCTTTAAAAACTGCTTAGATTAACACTAGACCTTGCAAAGTGATTAAATCAATATCAGACAACTATAACTGGGTGATGGATTAATGCCCCACGGACCAATGTCAGACCACATGGTAACTCGTAAATATGACACAATAAGTGGCTGATGTGAAGGGGATAATTTTTTACAGGAAAGTAGGAGGAGCTTCCTTCTAAAGCCGGTCTCTATTTACTTAATGTTACTACTTACCACCAGGTCAGAGCAGTCAACCCTGAGCTGTATGCCTCTAACCTACATGTTTAGAGTATAAATAAGCTACATTAACTCTGTTAGTTAGCCTGGTTAGCCATTAACTCACTGGTTGTGTGCTTCTGAATGTTCTCGCTTTGTTGGCAATAAAATGAGGAAATGCCAACTGAACGTGAGAGTTCTGGCATGCACACCACCTGATCTATTGACTTGGTTCAGACTACTGTTGTGGTGTTGGGAAGTGAAATGCTCAAATTTCCATAGCGAAACAAAAAAAGGATATATCCAATTCTAAGTGGGCTGTTTCCAGGACCCAGATTAAACCTATTTCTTGCCTAAAATGATTGCTCAATGGAGAACCTTTAAAGTATTCCTGTGACTAGTACATATAAAAATACATATTTTAGAAATGTCTAAATGTGCTTGTTAGTGGAGGTGATGCTGTTATCTGTTCAAGACCAGCTGATGTGTTGATATACCATACACAAGGGAGTGAACTGCTTCATCCTCCTTGACTAAAATAAAAATCCCTTCTATAGACTAATTCTCATAGCTAAATGTTTCTACTAACCCTCATAAGACAAAGTACTCTGCTCACGGCTCTTAGGTACAATCCCCCAAGTCCTCATAAACCTTTCCTTTATGTATTGTACAAACCAAGGGTAATTCACTGTTTTGGCATGATCTTCACTTGGGCAATATGTCAAATCTTATTACCATGTAGAACAAACAGTTTTAGCAAAATTGTATCCAGTGAGTGACAGGAAGGGACTGGCTGCAGACATAATAATATATATTTTTAAATAATGATAATTCCATCTATATATACAGTACCAGTCAAAAGTTTGGCACACCTACTAATTCAAGGGTTTTTCTTTATTTTTACTATTTCCTACATTGTAGAATAATAGTGAAGACTTCAAAACTATGACATAACACATATGGAATCAAGAAGTAACCAAAAAAGTGTTAAACAAATCAAAATATATTTTATATTTTAGATTCTTCAAAGTAGCCACCCTTTGTCTTGATGACAGCTTTGCACACTCTTGGCATTCTCTCAACAAGCTTTACCTGGAAAGCTTTTCCAACAGTCTTGAAGGAGTTCCCACATATGCTGAGCACTTATTGGCTGCTTTTCCTTCACTCTGCGGTCCAACTCATCCCAAACCATCTAAATTTGGTTGAGGTCGGTTGATTGTGGAGGTCAGGTCATTTGATGCAGCACTCCATCACTCTCCTTCTTGGTAAAATAGCTCTTACACAGCCTGGAGGTGTGTTGGGTCATTGTCCTGTTGAAAAACAAATGATAGTCCCACTAAGCGCAAACCAGATGGGATGGCGTATTGCTGCAGAATGCTGTGGTAGCCATGCTGGTTAAGTGTGCCTTGAATTCTAAATAAATCACTGACAGTGTCACCAACACAGCACCCCCACATCATCACACCTCCTCCTCCATGCTTCACGGTGGGAACCACACATGCAGAGATAATCCGTTCACCTACTCTGCGTTTCTGCAGCAGAGGTAACTCTGGGTCTTCCATTCCTGTGGAGGTCCTCATGAGAGCCAGTTTCATCATAGCACTTGATGGATTTTGCGACTGCACTTTCTTGAAATGTTCCGTATTGACTTACCTTTTTCTGGTATTTTACCAAATAGGGCTATCTTCTGTATACCACCCCTACCTTGTAACAACACAACTGATTGGCTCAAACGCATTAAGAAGGAAATAAATTCCACAAATTAACTTTTAAGAAGGCACACCTGTTAATTGAAATGTATTCCAGGTGACTACCTCATGAAGCTGGTTGATAGAATGTCAAGAGTGTGCAAAGCTGTCATCAAGGCAAAGGGTGGCTACTTTGAAGAATCTCAAATATATAAAATATATTTTTGATTTGTTTAACACTTTTTTGGTTACTACATGATTCCACATGTGTTATTTCATAGTTTTGATGTCTTCACTATTATTCTACAATGTATAGAATAGTAAAAATAAAGAAAAACCCTGGTACTGTATATATACAGTGGGGGAAAAAAGTATTTAGTCAGCCACCAATTGTGCAAGTTCTCCCACTTAAAAAGATGAGAGAGGCCTGTAATTTTCATCATAGGTACACGTCAACTATGACAGACAAAATTAGATTTTAAAAAATCCAGAAAATCACATTGTAGGATTTTTAATGAATTTATTTGCAAATGATGGTGGAAAATAAGTATTTGGTCAATAACAACAGTTTCTCAATACTTTACTATACCCTTTGTTGGCAATGACACAGGTCAAACGTTTTCTGTAAGTCTTCACAAGGTTTTCACACACTGTTGCTGGTATTTTGGCCCATTCCTCCATGCAGATCTCCTCTAGAGCAGTTATGTTTTGGGGCTGTCGCTGGGCAACACAGACTTTCAACTCCCTCCAAAGATTTTCTATGGGGTTGAGATCTGGAGACTGGCTAGGCCACTCCAGGACCTTGAAATGCTTCTTACGAAGCCACTCCTTCGTTGCCCGGGCGGTGTGTTTGGGATCAATGTCATGCTGAAAGACCCAGCCACGTTTCATCTTCAATGCCCTTGCTGATGGAAGGAGGTTTTCACTCAAAATCTCACGATACATGGCCCCATTCATTCTTTCCTTTACACGGATCAGTCGTCCTGGTCCCTTTGCAGAAAAACAGCCCCAAAGCATGATGTTTCCACCCCCATGCTTCACAGTAGATATGGGGTTCTTTGGATGCAACTCAGCATTCTTTGTCCTCCAAACACGACGAGTTGAGTTTTTACCAAAAAGTTCTATTTTGGTTTCATCTGACCATATGACATTCTCACAATCCTCTTCTGGATCATCCAAATGCACTCTAGCAAACTTCAGACGGGCCTGGACATGTACTGGCTTAAGCAGGGGGACACGTCTGGCACTGCAGGATTTGAGTCCCTGGCGGCGAAGTGTGTTACTGATGGTAGGCTTTGTTACTTTGGTCCCAGCTCTCTGCAGGTCATTCACTAGGTCCCCCCGTGTGGTTCTGGGATTTTTGCTCACCGTTCTTGTGATCATTTTGACCCCACGGGGTGAGATCTTGCGTGGAGCCCCAGATCGAGGGAGATTATCAGTGGTCTTGTATGTCTTCCATTTCCTAATAATTGCTCCCACAGTTGATTTCTTCAAACCAAGCTGCTTACCTATTGCAGATTCAGTCTTCCCAGCCTGGTGCAGGTCTACAATTTTGTTTCAGGTGTCCTTTAACAGCTCTTTGGTCTTGGCCAAAGTGGAGTTTGGAGTGTGACTTTTTGAGGTTGTGGACAGGTGTCTTTTATACTGATAACAAGTTCAAACAGGTGCCATTAATACAGGTAACGAGTGGAGGACAGAGGAGCCTCTTAAAGAAGAAGTTACAGGTCTGTGAGAGCCAGAAATCTTGCTTGTTTGTAGGTGACCAAATACTTATTTTCCACCATCATTTGCAAATAAATTCATAAAAAATTCTACAATGTGATTTTCTGGATTTTTTTCTCTCAATTTGTCTGTCATAGTTGACGTGTACCTATGATGAAAATTACAGGCCTCTCTCATCTTTTTACGTGGGAGAACTTGCACAATTGGTGGCTGACTAAATACATTTTTCCCCCACTGTATATATATATATATATTATAATTATATATATTTTTTTATAGGAACTCAGTCCAGCTTTAAACTTACTCTTGAAAGTTGTAATAGTAGAATGCACAAGGTAACGTTTCGAAATTGGGTGGTGCATCATCAGTTTTCCTCTTGTCATGTCAGTCATTGCATACCTTAGAGAGCTATTTATAACTTGTCAGAAATGTCCAGATCAACTAGCCCATGTCAGCTAAAGTTTTTTTTATTTAGTTTTTTTAGCCCATAGATATTGTTGTAATTTTTTTGTCACTCAAATAACACTTGAATAGACATTAGACATGGCAAAATATATAGAATTGCAAGAACATTTGCTTTAAAACTACAAAATGTTCTCCACCAACAAGAGGGGTGTGAACAGTTTGTGTCATGAACAGTGCTTGTGCCCATAGAAATAGACGTGGTGCCTGCACGCGTGTGCAGGTGGGGTGCGGGATGTTCCCCAATGGTGGAAGGGGGGCCCCAGATGAAAAGTTTGGGAACCAATAGCCTACAGTAAGTTTGGTATTCTAGCAATGTTTTATGATATTTTGAATATAACCAAGGGATGAAACATTTAACGGAAACATTTTATTTTCCGAAGCCGTTGCTTTTTCAATAATTTTTTCAAATCTGAGGAATTTTGTATTTTCTGATACCAAAATGTCTAAGGTACAGTGAGGGAAAAAAGTATTTAGTCAGCCACCAATTGTGCAAGTTCTCCCACTTAAAAAGATAAGAGAGGCCTGTAATTTTCATCATAGGTACACGTCAACTATGACAGACAAAATTAGAAAAAAAAATCCAGAAAATCACATTGTAGGATTTTTAATGAATTTATTTGCAAATGATGGTGGAAAATAAGTATTTGGTCAATAACAAAAGTTTCTCAATACTTTGTTATATACCCTTTGTTTGCAATGACACAGGTCAAACGTTTTCTGTAAGTCTTCACAAGGTTTTCACACACTGTTGCTGGTTTTTTGGCCCATTCCTCCATGCAGATCTCCTCTAGAGCAGTGATGTTTTGGAGCTGTCGCTGGGCAACACGGACTTTCAACTCCCTCCAAAGATTTTCTATGGGGTTGAGATCTGGAGACTGGCTAGGCCACTCCAGGACCTTGAAATGCTTCTTACGAAGGCACTCCTTCGTTGCCCGGGCGGTGTGTGTGGGATCATTGTCATGCTGAAAGACCCAGCCACATTTCATCTTCAATGCCCTTGCTGATGGAAGGAGGTTTTCACTCAAAATCTCACGATACATGGCCCCATTCATTCTTTCCTTTACACGGATCAGTCGTCCTGGTCCCTTTGCAGAAAAACAGCCCCAAAGCATGATGTTTCCACCCCCATGCTTCACAGTAGGTATGGTGTTCTTTGGATGCAACTCAGCATTCTTTGTCCTCTAAACACGACGAGTTGAGTTTTTACCAAAAAGTTCTATTTTGGTTTCATCTGACCATATGACATTCTCCCAATCCTCTTCTGGATCATCCAAATGCACTCTAGCAAACTTCAGACGGGCCTGGACGTGTACTGGCTTAAGCAGGGGGACACGTCTGGCACTGCAGGATTTGGGTCCCTGGCGGCGTAGTGTGTTACTGATGGTAGGCTTTGTTACTTTGGTCCCAGCTCACTGCAGGTCATTCACTAGGTCCCCCTGTGTGGTTCTGGGATTTTTGCTCACCGTTCTTGTGATCATTTTGACCCCACGGGGTGAGATCTTGCGTGGAGCCCCAGATCGAGGGAGATTATCAGTGGTCTTGTATGTCTTCCATTTCCTAATAATTGCTCCCACAGTTGATTTCTTCAAACCAAGCTGCTTACCTATTGCAGATTCAGTCTTCCCAGCCTGGTGCAGGTCTACAATTTTGTTTCTGGTGTCCTTTGACAGCTCTTTGGTCTTGGCCATAGTGGAGTTTGGAGTGTGACTGTTTGAGGTTGTGGACAGGTGTCTTTTATACTGATAACAAGTTCAAACAGGTGCCATTAATACAGGTAACGAGTGGAGGACAGATGAGCCTCTTAAAGAAGAAGTTACAGGTCTGTGAGAGCCAGAAATCTTGCTTGTTTGTAGGTGACCAAATACTTATTTTCCACCATAATTTGCAAATAAATTCATAAAAAATCCTACAATGTGATTTTCTGTTGTTTTTTTTCTCAACTTGTCTGTCATAGTTGACGGGTACCTATGATGAAAATTACAGGCCTCTCTCATCTTTTTAAGTGGGAGAACTTGCACAATTGGTGGCTGACTAAATACTTTTTTTCCCCACTGTATTCAATGAGCCTCCACTTTGTTTACTGTATACAATTGGGTAGCATTTACAGTTAGTGAGTGCATACATTTTCATACTGGCCCCCCGTGGGAATCGAACCCACAACCCTGGCGTTGTAAGCGCCATGCTCTACCAACTTAGCTACACGGGGCTACAGTGCATACAGTGCATTCGGAAAGTATTCAGACCCCTTTACTTTTTCCACATTTTGTTACGTTACAGCCTTATTCTAAAATTGACTTAATTGTTTTTCCCCCTCATCAATCTACACACAATACCCCATATTGACAAAGGAAAGACAGGTTTTTAGAAAATGTTGGTAATTTTTTACAAATAAGAAAATTGAATTTTACATTTACATAAGTATTCAGACCCTTTACTCAGTACTTTGTTGAAGCACCTTTGGCAGAGATTAAAGCATTGAGTCTTCTTGGGTATGATGCTACAAGCTTGGCACACCTGTATTTGTGGAGTTTCTCCCATTATTCTCTGCAGATCCTCTCATTCTCTGTCAGGTTGGATGGGCAGCGTCGATAGACAGCTATTTTCAGGTCTCTCCAAAGATGTTCGATTGGGTTCAAGTCCGGGCTCTAGCTGGGCCACTCAAGGACATTCAGAGACTTGTCCTGAAGCCACTCCTGCATTTTCTTGGCTGTGTGCTTAATGTCGTTGTCCTGTTGGAAGGTGAACCTTCGCCCCCAGTCTTTGGAGCAGGTTTTCATCAAGGATCTCACTGTACTTTGCTACATTCATCATTCCCTCGATCCTGACTAGTCTCCCAGTCCCTGCCAGTGAAAAACATCCCCACAGCATGATGCTGCCACCTACATGCTTCACCATAGGGATGGTGCCAGGTTTCCTCCAGATGTGACGCTTGGCATTCAGGCCAAAGAGTTCAATCTTGGTTTCATCAGACCATAGAATCTTGTTTCTCATGGTCTTTCCTTTAGGTGCCTTTTGGCAAACTCCAAGCGGGCTGTCATGTGCCTTTTACTGAGGAGTGGATTCCGTCTGGCCACTCTACCATAAAGGCCTGATTGGCAGAGTGCTGCAGAGATGGTTGTTCTTCTGGAAGGTTCTCCCATCTCCTCAGAGGAACTCTGGAGCTCTGTCAGAGTGACTGACCAAGGCCAGCTCTAGGAAGAGTCTTGGTGGTTCCAAACTTCTTCCATTTAAGAATGATGGAGGCCACAGTGTTCTTGAGGACCTTCAATGCTGCAGAAATGTTTTGGTACTCTTCTCCAGATCTGTGCCTTGACACAATCATGTCTTGGAGCGCTACGGACAATTCCTTCGACCTCATGGCTTGGTTTTTGCTCTGACATGCACTGTCAACTGTGGGACCTTATATAGACAGGTGTGTGCCTTTCCAAATCATGTCCAATCAATTGAATTTAGCACTGATGGACTCCAATCAAGTTGTAGAAACATCTCAAGGATGATCAATGGAAACAGGATGCACCTGAGCTCAATTTCGAGTCTCATAGCAAAGGGGCTGAATACTTATGTAAACAAGGTATTTCTGTTTTTGATTTTTATACATTTGCAAAAAAAATTTTACAACTGTTTTCGCTTTGTCATTATAGGGTATTGCTTGTAGATTGATTAATTTAAACAAATATTAAATCCATTTTAGAATAAGGCTGTAACGTAACAAAATGTGGAAAAAGTCAAGGGGTCTGAATACTTTCCGAATGCACTGTATACTTAGGCTACGGAATACTTCCTGGAGACCAGCAATTAAGACTGACCCTTTTAAACTTCAGATTGGAGTTCTGCTCTTGATATAGAGGTAAATATTTAGATAATGAATGCCTTCTTTCTACTGGAAGGGTCCATTTATGATGTTTATAATTCATTGGGCAGTGTGTTACACTGCTGTCTTTATCTTGATCTCTTTTTCTGACGTGCATCCCCACCACTGACATTCATATCTGGCAGGGTTCCTTGACTCGTACCAGGAACCTAGGACAATATGGTCTTCCTCCTTTAAAAACTGCTTAGATTAACACTAGACCTTGCAAAATGATTAAATCAATCAGCCCATTATAACTGGGTGATTGATTAATGTCCCACGGACCAATATCACACCACCTGGTAACTGATAAGTATGACACAATAAGTGGCTGATGTGAAGGAGATCATTTTTTACAGGAAAGTAGGAGGAGCTTCCTTCTAAAGCCGGTCTCTATTTACTTAATGTTACTACTTACCACCAGGTCAGAGCAGTCAACCCTGAGCTATGTGCCTCTAACCTACATGTTTAGAGTATAGATAGGCTACATTAACTCTGTTAGTTAGCCTGGTTAGCCATTAACTCACTGGTTGTGTGCTTCTGAATGTCTAATATTGGGATCAGACGACTTGCCTATCAAAATTGGTCACCCAAATAAGTGTGATTTACACTACAAATACAAGACTTCACTTTTGATAGGCTAATTATTATCTAAAAATTAGTGACATACAGTGAGGGAAAAAAGTATTTGATCCCCTGCTGATTTTGTACGTTTGCCCACTGACAAAACATAACAAAAAGATCCAGAAAAACGCATGTCAAAAATGTTATAAATTGATTTGAATTTTAATGAGGGAAATAAGTATTTGACCCCTCTGCAAAACATGACTTCGTACTTGGTGGCAAAACCCTTGTTGGCAATCACAGAGGTCAGACGTTTCTTGTAGTTGGCCACCAGGTTTGCACACATCTCAGGAGGGATTTTGTCCCACTCCTCTTTGCAGATCTTCTCCAAGTCATTAAGGTTTCGAGGCTGACGTTTGGCAACTCGAACCTTCAGCTCCCTCCACAGATTTTCTATGGGATTAAGGTCTGGAGATTGGCTAGGCCACTCCAGGACCTTAATGTGCTTCTTCTTGAGCCACTCCTTTGTTGCCTTGGCCGTGTGTTTTGGGTCATTGTCATGCTGGTATACCCATCCACGACCCATTTTCAATGCCCTGGCTGAGGGAAGGAGGTTCTCACCCAAGATTTGACGGTACATGGCCCCATCCATTGTCCCTTTGATGCGGTGTTGTCCTGTCCCCTTAGCAGAAAAACACCCCCAAAGCATAATGTTTCCACCTCCATGTTTGATGGTGGGGATGGTGTTCTTGGGGTCATAGGCAGCATTGCTCCTCCTCCAAACACGGCGAGTTCAGTTGATGCCAAAGAGCTCCATTTTGGTCTCATCTGACCACAACACTTTCACCCAGTTCTCCTCTGAATCATTCAGATGTTAATTGGCAAACTTCAGACGGGCCTGTATATGTGCTTTCTTGAGCAGGGGGACCTTGCGGGCGCTGCAGGATTTCAGTCCTTCACGGCGTAGTGTGTTACCAATTGTTTTCTTGGTGACTATGGTCCCAGCTGCCTTGAGATCATTGACAAGATCCTCCCGTGTAGTTCTGGGCAGATTCTTGCATGGCGCCCCAGGCCGAGGGAGATTGACAGTTATTTTGTGTTTCTTCCATTTGCGAATAATCGCACCAACTGTTGTCACCTTCTCACCAAGCTGCTTGGCGATGGTCTTGTAGCCCATTCCAGCCTTGTGTAGGTCTACAATCTTGTCCCTGACATCCTTGGAGAGCTCTTTGGTCTTGGCCATGGTGGAGAGTTTGGAATCTGATTGATTGATTGCTTCTGTGGACAGGTGTCTTTTATACAGGTAACAAGCTGAGATTAGGAGCACTCCCTTTAAGAGTGTGCTCCTAATCTCAGATCGTATAAAAGACACCTGGGAGCCAGAAATCTTTCTGATTGAGAGGGGGTCAAATACTTATTTCCCTCATTAAAATGCAAATCAATTTATAACATTTTTGACATGCGTTTTTCTGGATTTTTTGTTGTTATTCTTTCTCTCACTGTTAAAATAAACCTACCATTAAAATTATAAAATTATAGACTGATCATTTCTTTGTCAGTGGGCAAACGTAAAAAAATCAGCAGGGGATCAAATACTTTTTTCCCTCACTGTACATGCATGGAATCTTGTGTTCTATGCTGTGACCTGAGGATGGACATTTACTTGAATTTCTGTAGATGTGTTAAGACTGCATTTAAGTAGCAGGATCTAGTTCATTATTTGTAAATATCCATATCACCACCGATGACAAGAATAACTTAATTAAATTGTGGCACATAGTACATGTACAGTGTCAACAACATTGTAAAGCTGAAGTACTATTGACTATTGGCTCATAGATTTAGGCGCTGAAACTCAATACCTGTTACAGCTATACATTTATGTTTGAAAACGATGGGACCCACCAGGATCAAAGCAGAAGTACAGTGGGGAGAACAAGTATTTGATACACTGCCGATTTTGCAGGTTTTCCTACTTACAAAGCATGTAAAGGTCTGTAATTTTTATCATAGGTACACTTCAACTGTGAGAGACGGAAACTAAAACAAAAATCCAGAAATTCACATTGTATGATTTTTAAGTAATTAATTTGCATTTTATTGCATGACATAAGTATCAGAAAAGCAGAACTTAATATTTGGTACAGAAACCTTTGTTTGCAAATACAGAGATCATACGTTTCCTGTAGGTCTTGACCAGGTTTGCATACACTGCAGCAGGGATTTTGGCCCACTCCTCCATACAGACCTTCTCCAGATCCTTCAGGTTTCGGGGCTGTCGCTGGGCAATACGGACTTTCAGCTCCCTCCAAAGATTTTCTATTGGGTTCAGGTCTGGAGACTGGCTAGGCCACTCCAGGACCTTGAGATGCTTCTTACGGAGCCACTCCTTAGTTGCCCTGGCTGGGTGTTTCGGGTCATTGTCATGCTGAAAGACCCAGCCATGACCCATCTTCAATGCTCTTACTGTTGTTGGCCAAGATCTCGCGATACATGGCCCCATCCATCCTCCCCTCAATACGGTGCAGTCGTCCTGTCCCATTTGCAGAAAAGCATCCCCAAAGAATGATGTTTCCACCTCCATGCTTCACGGTTGGGATGGTGTTCTTGGGGTTGTACTCATCCTTCTTCTTCCTCCAAACACGGCGAGTGGAGTTTAGACCAAAAAGCTCTATTTTTGTCTCATCAGACCACATGACCTTCTCCCATTCCTCCTCTGGATCATCCAGATGGTCATTGGCAAACTTCAGACGGGCCTGGACATGCGCTGGCTTGAGCAGGGGGACCTTGCGTGCGCTGCAGGATTTTAATCCATGACGGCGTAGTGTGTTACTAATGGTTTTCTTTGAGACTGTGGTCCCAGCTCTCTTCAGGTCATTGACCAGGTCCTGCCGTGTAGTTCTGGGCTGATCCCTCACATTCCTCATGATCACTGATTCCCCACGAGGTGAGATCTTGCATGGAGCCCCAGACCGAGGGTGATTGACCGTCATCTTGAACTTCCTCCATTTTCTAATAATTGCGCCAACAGTTGTTGCCTTCTCACCAAGCTGCTTGCCTATTGTCCTGTAGCCCATCCCAGCCTTGTGCAGGTCTACAATTTTATCCCTGATGTCCTTACACAGCTCTCTGGTCTTGTCCATTCTGGAGAGGTTGGAGTCTGTTTGATTGAGTGTGTGGACAGGTGTCTTTTATACAGGTAACAAGTTCAAACAGGTGCAGTTAATACAGGTAATGAGTGGAGAACAGGAGGGCTTCTTAAAGAAAAACTAACAGGTCTGTGAGAGCCGGAATTCTTACTGGTTGGTAGGTGATCAAATACTTATATCATGCAATAAAATGCAAATTAATTACTTAAAAATCATACAATGTGATTTTCTGGATTTTTGTTGTAGATTCCGTCTCTCACAGTTGAAGTGTACCTATGATAAAAATTACAGACCTCTACATGCTTTGTAAGTAGGAAAACCTGCAAAATCGGCAGTGTATCAAAAACTTGTTCTCCCCACTGTATATAGCTTCAGGGAAATGAACCTCTTCATAGCCAGCTAAGCAGTTTATTTAGACAAGCCAGGAGAAATGTAAGGCTAAGTTTAGTGCCCAGAAAGCATGTTCAAAGAACTTATATTGACCCATAAAACATATAAACCTATTATAAACCTAGGACTCACCCGCTTCGAGACACATCCAAATAAAACTGAGACATAACAACTTCTGATGAAAATATAGCATCATATATTCCACTGATAACATTTTCCCAGTAAACATTTCCTCATACTTGCTTTATTGCCAATTAGCTATATTGTCTTCAAAGAAACTCCCAAGTTCAACACGTGAAGAGAAAGAATATCTGTTAACGGTATCTGCTAAAGATAGCTTTCTATATCATGTCTACTGTATGTCATCTCAGGGATCTACAGTAAATGGAATGAATGACAGTGGGACCTACGTCAATAGAATGACAGTGGAGACAATGCAGTGAATAGAGGTCTCACTGGTTCCATTTTGTCAATGATTCCTTTAAGTTTGTCCTCCTGTCTTTGCATAATGACAGCTTCCTAGTGATGTAGGCCTACAGAACACGCTTATCGTCAAAACGTCTTTGTATTGGAATTACACTGATAAGCATCAGTCCATCTCTGTAGCAAATGCTATTCCACTTTTCAGTGAGCAACAATCTTCAGGAGTGGCCATGCCTTGGCACAGAATCACAATGTAAGGCATTTCCCGTAAAACTTTCACTGCAAGGGCACAATTAGCCTTATTGTTCAAAAGACTGCATGTGAAAAATAGTTGAACGTTTTCACTTCTGCTTACATATTTCCTTTCTCATATGATGTTGCCCTTAGCCTGAATTTCATGCTATATGTGTAATGTAGACAATATGTTGTGTCCCTGCTCCATGTCCCCCCATCCCCCATGACAATTTTGCCTATGGAGCTGGGACAAGAAGCAATTATTTTACAACCACAACTCTGATCAGCTTTTAGTACATTGGTAAGAAATGGCACTTCTGTAGCTAATTATCGAATTAATTTTTTTGAGGGGGTTGTTAAGCATTAAATGACTGGGTATGATGGTGCATTGATCAGTTATACAGTTTAAAGCTGCTGTTTTTGCCCAAAGGTGACCTTTTAAAGTAACTGTCCGGTGTTTCCAGAATTCTATGAAATATGACCTATAGCTAATTAATTACAATGAGTGAAATCGTTTTCCTTAAAAAAATAAGAAAAAAATAAGAAAGGTAATTAAGTATGTTAAAACATATTTTCTGTGTTGGAATGGTGTCATATGCCGGTCATTACAAATATTAATGCGAGGAGACCGCTGATTGGCTAGCTCATCCTCCTCAAGAGGGTGATATCATAGCAAGCATTTCTTTTGAGGTGGGTTATTAATTTTATTTATACTTCGTCCACAAATACTAGGATAGGATGAGTCAACAACATTTGGGTATGAGTTAAAAGTTCATATTGTTAAAAGTGATTTTCACTGAACAGTTTAAAAATGCAAAACATTTTCTCTTAAGCTCATGGCAAAATGTGACAAATGGCATGATGAGCTAAAACGTGTAGAATTGCAGGAAATTAGCTTTAAAACTGCTCCAAGGTAATGACTTGCCCCAAACTAGTCTGTCATGGTAATGGACATAGTGTGTTTGCCTGACACGCATACTGTAAAGGTATGAGTTTGACTTGAGCTATAGTATTTAAAAATATTTTTATTTATACAGGTTAGTCTCATTGACAGAATCTGTTTTTCAAGAGACCTTGTCACATTAACATTAACATTAAAGCCATATGTGATATAATGTCTCAATTGCACGGACTGCACAAAACCATGGCTCGCACATGAGTCCGTCAGTTAGTTAGCACAACATTAATGGAGTCAAACGCACCCTCATCCACCTGGCAGATCACTGTGTTCCTGGACTTGAGGGAAACATTTGACAGAGCAAAGCTCATGATGGTGACTCATTCTATAATCAGTGTGTGGTTCTATAATTGTCTGATACAGCCTGTCTAGGACTGCTTACTTTAACTCGTTGATTTCTCAGTCACTTAAACAGTTCACGTTTGCATATCTAGATTTTTTAAAATAGTTTTCCCTTGATGCCCAACTGTTTGGTATATGTGAACTCATCCAGTAGCCTAATAATAGTTACTGCTAACATATTTGAGGTAATTTGACTAATATCTAAATTAGTGAAAATGGCTGGTGTTATCACATCTACCTACTGTGAATATCTTCATACTGTTAAAATGATCAACATTTTAGATAAAGTAGTCAGACAAACTCTCAGAACTCACCTGAAGATGAAAGATTATTGAACCAATTCAGCCGTTCAGTTACCAGTTTTCAACAACACACTAGCATGTGTTGTCAGTGACTTATCACGCTTCTGAGAAATGAAGGCCAGCCCTTTTATGTCTTATTTTCCCCATTGCTCTGTTGGTGCTCAGGAATGTGGAATGTGGGGGATGAAGCCTTTCCCTTTCCTGCAGGGCTGTGCTTGATTTGGGCAGGAGCTCACCGGAGCGGAGTACCGGCACCTCAAATGTTCTACTGCTTGAGCTCCTGCACCTCTTATAGAATATTAGCTAAAAAGTATTGTAGAGCTCCTGCACCTAAATATAAACAGTACTGGCACCCAAAATGAGTAGCGGCACCTATTTCAGTCCAAGTCAAGCACTGCTGCAGGGGTTTGCAACCTTTAATGTCACACAATGTATTTTGAGGGGACTGTGGGGAAAATAAGATATGGGGCCATCTTGTGCAATAGTACATTGAAATAGCTTTCTCTGTTATTATTCCACCCTGGGTATTCTAACACATAAAAAGAAAATGCTAGGTCAGAACCTTCAACATTCATAGTTAAAACCTCTCTGACAATCAAATTGATTTAGTGAGTCGTGTCATTAGATATACTCGTATTGTGGTTGTCTTTGCACAGAGAAGAAAGCGAGAGCCTAATAAAATGGATGATTAATATACTGTTTGTATGTAGCAGGTGTTTTGATTTTGCTTTGTGTAGCTATCTCTGGTAGTCAATAAGTAAGCCTGTCAGTTATTGAATAAGATTAGTTGTTTCTCTTCATTCCAAATAGGAAACTAGCTTAATGAGAAATTGATAGAAACTCTCTTAATAGAAAAGAGAGAGGGGGATGGGTTTTGTTATTGGTTGTATTTTGGGAGAAATAATTATGTTCTTCATTATGTTTGCCTCAGTTTGTTGGTGGGTGTTCACATAAAGTGAATGACAACCAATAACAAATGCAAGCTATCTTGTAAGATCTTGTTATTAATCATTAGTGATCCATCACCATGTCAAGTCAAGTTTCCGATGGGGGCAAAAAGCAGGAAATGGTGGGTAGAAAATGAGCTGACAGTGAGTTGGCAAAAATACATTGTCTCTATCGTGTTTAGCAATATCACATCTCTGACAATGGAGTATGTCCTGGAATAGGCATTCACCAGTATTAATAGGGTTCACCTGTCTTTTTAATGGTTTAAATGATGTTTCTATTTTATTTTACTCTTATGAAGATCACGTGTGCAGCGTTGACACTGAACTGTCATACAATTCTACACCAGTAGATGGTGCAACATTTTCAACATAATTTACTCAATGTAGAATCAACCATTTTGTGGTTCTCTAGCATGCATTTAACACAATCAGCTACAATTAAAAGTAATCCAACTTTCCACTGTGCCGCAAACGGTGCCATGCTCACTGCTCATGTGTTATACCGTTAAGCATGTATCGGCCTTTCTCACTCTCCTTGTCTCCCTTCTTTTCTCTCTCTTTCCTCTCCTCTTTTGATATGCTCGTCCACATCCCTCCCTCTGCCCCGCCTCTCTCTCTCATCACAGACTAAAATATAATAATTGGGCTATCCTGAATAAATAAAAGTGAATAAAAAATACTGTAATTGATTACTTTATTGATTTTCACTGCACATGTTCAGTAAAGGGAAACATATGGAGTTACAGATTTGTTACATGGACATGTATTACCACTTCATATAGACAGACATCTGTCCTTTAAAAAAAGACATGTTATGGTGAGGCATTAATGAGCATGATACCAGTACAATCTCCTCTTCAATCGAGTTTGGTAAGCTGATTTCCAATAAAACACAACAAACTGGTTTAAATCTTTCTCTTGCTCTGGAGGAGATCTGCCTTGAAGTGGCCACACTGAGTAATGTAGAATGAGCATACTGTTACCTATTTAATAAAGGATAACGATAATCACCAGCATGCGATATATCCACTGTTTATGTCCACGTCAAAGGCAGGGACTCCTGGCTATGAAGGTGGTCATTAAATAAAGTGCTCCAGAGAAAAGACACAAGCTCCCATATCAGTGCTGCCCCTTGGAAATCCATGAAAGGCCAAATACAATCAACTTTGCACAGGCACGATTCATTGACCGTTTTTAACAATACCCACTGACAGTAGGCCAGCTGTCTTGGTAAAAGAGCTTTTCTCTGCAGTGAGCGAGACAGGTTCAGTTGCCTAATTAGTGTTGGCTAGTGTATGAGTGGCTTCTGTTCACTGTTTACAGAGACACACAAGCTTCATGCTCAAAATACAATGAAACAGATAAGCAACAGTAAATACTGGAGTAAAGGGAATGAGATTGAAGTGAGTGATTGGTAAACAAGAGTTGTGTGTGTGAGCGCGCACCTACATGCCTGTGTGTATATGTGACATATATAAGAATGTGTGTGAGTTTGAGAAAGAGATTTGGGAAACCAATTACTCAAAGTGCTATGTGATTGAGAAGCGGCAGGCAGCGGATGAGGCGGCTCAACACAGCTTATGTTTGGCACAGTAAATAGACCGCATCAGTGCAATGCCGCAAGCAGATCCTCCTGAGACCTCGAGACAAACTTACAGCCACCCCCAGAGAGAAAGATGGAACCTATAGAATTATGGCTAAAACCGTTCGAAGAACAACATTATATAGCCTGTTTTCTACCAATATTTACAGGCGAGAGTGGTTTGTTGCCATTTCAACATTTTCCACAAGGGCTAATTCAATTGCTAAACCCAGTGGCACAGTTCAAAACCCAGTAGTGGTTGTAAGGTGGTACTTTAGCACTGCGATACTACAATCAATAAATGGGGACAATAGACTTCCATTTTGTTGCAACTACATTCATATTACTATGTTACATTCAACATTTGCTTTGAGTAAACCACTCCCTCCAAGCAAACATTCTCTGCCTCCAATAAAGCACATACTATTATTATTTGAGGTCAGGTGCTAAAATAAAAAAAAAACGTATATTGCTTAAAGAGGAATGTTGTTCCATATCTTCAAAAAATGTCAATCATTAATTTCAGTCTTTCTCCCCAGAGTATGGTGGCTGCTCAAAGTGTTCTACTTCACAAAAGGATCCTTTCAAATTATGTCATGCCTTTTGTCACAGCATACAGATACAAGTATGAAAATAACCCCTTTGAGTATTATGCACTGGATTTTCCCCTTGGGAATAGGTTAGTTAAAGCAGTCAATGAGTAACGTCATTGTATAACCACAGTATTACAGAAGTCCAGACAGGACATATTAATAAAAAAAAATAGTTCCCTCGTTATGTCGAGATCCAAGACATATTTATCTCATAACAAAAGTTGTTTTGTCGAGATCACAAGATAATCAGAAGTACCACGCATCACGCAGTATGAAAATGTATGCACTCACTAAAAAACTGTAAGTCGCTCTGGATAAGAGCGTCTGCTAAATGACTAAAATGTAAAAAAAAATGTAATCATCCATTAATTTGTTCAGATGCATGATAACCACTTAATCATGGAGCTCTGTGGTTGTGTTGATGCAATGCGGGCTATTTAAGCCCTGAACAATGCCTGACAGGCAGCACAGTCTCCCAGGCTGTCCGCCGCCCCCAAGACCACAGTAAATCGCATGCAAGGAACAATGCAGCTAACCAGGCTAGTCTTGTGAGCTATCTAGTTAGCTAGGTAGTCTTGTTAGCTATCTAGCTAGCAAGCTAGCTAGCTTGTTATCTATGCTGGTGGTTAGCTTGCATAACTGATATGTGTATAAATTATAAGTGACACCATTTACAGTATTTGAGCTCCATTTCTGACAGGCTGATCAGATTCAATTTCAGCCTCAGAGGCTGATAAGTCAGGATGCTGCCTTGTAGGTTGTTTTATAGGTAAGGGTCCTTGCAGGCAGATTAGCTGTCAAAGTGCTTCATAGGCAGATGCACATCTCATCCAGGGGGTGAGCTCTATTCCTGACAGGCTGATCAGATTCAATAGCAGCCTCAGAGGCTGATGTCAGGAGCCTTTAAGCAATAGAGCGCACCCATTTCTTGATCATATACATAATGCACAGACTGCTAATCTGCCTGCAAGGAGAGTTACCTATGAAACAACCTACAAGGTGGAATCCTTATTTATCAGCCTCTGAGACTGCTATTGAATCTGATCAAGCTCTGAGGATAAAATGTAATCTTATCAGCCTGTCAGGAATTGAGCTCACCCACTCTGTACATTTTAATAGTATCCATAAAACATGAGGTGCCCCTTACAATTATACACATATCAGTTATGCAAGCTAACAACCAGCATATATACAAGCTAGCTAGCTAACAAGACTACCTAGCTAACTAGCTAGCTAGCTTGCGCACTCACAAGACTAGCCAAGTTAGCTGCATTGTTGCTTGCATGCGATTGGCTGTGGTCTTGGGGGTGGCATTCAGCCTGGGAGACAGGTTTGCCTGTCAGGCATCTTTCAGGGCTCAAATGCCCCACAAAGGCTTAGATGCCCCAAGAGCTCTTAGCTCAAGGTAAGGGACATTTAGCTTGCTAACATTCTAATTTATAAACTGACAATGAGCGACAAACACAAATGAAAGGATGATGTTAGCATGAAATGTACCATCCCTTAGCGTAGCAATCAATAAAAACATATGTGCTGATCCACCGTGGGCTTTACTGCCTCAGCCATACTGTCAATCTATCATCAATGCGTCTACTCCTATTTATAGAGTTAATTTCGTGATCTCGACAAAACAACTTTTGTTATGTCGCGACCATGAGAACAGTCTCGTGATCTTGAATAAACAACTTTTGTTATGTCGTGATCATGAGATAAAGAAGTTGTGATCTCGATATAACGAGGACATATTTTTTTTATTAATATGTCCTCTCTGGACTTCCGTACAGTATAAAACCTTGAACCATCAAGAATAACTTTCATATACATAGGCAGCAATGGTGGAAATCGGCATTTGCGGAGCAATAAAATACTTAACACACGGTACTCATATAATCACAAACGTTTTCTTGTACAGCAAGCTACAAAATGCAACTCTACATGTCATCTACTCATTTCTAATTTGGCCTCACCTGCCACTGAATGATGTTTACTTTACTTACTGTATGTTTATTGAAAATGAAGTAGCTTAATATGAATGTCTGATACTATCAAATAAAACGATGCAAAAACTGCCTTTACTGCAGAGGACTTGCCCAGACACAGTGATGTTCGAGGATGAGCTCACACTCTTCTATCTACTTCCTGTCAAAAAGATGACTTCCTGTCAAAATGATGACACTTCCTCCCAGCATCAAAGTAAGGCTTGGCCACCTCATTCACAGAGCCAAGTCAACCCAATTGAGCAGTTTTGCTTCCACTACAAATTGTGCTTAGGGGGTATGTCCCAGAATTGTTAAGGCTTTTTTAAACACTCAATACCAGACATTTTCTAAATACTAGACTATACTTATGACTTTCAACAGGATGTCTGGATGTTAGAGCAGTATTCAAGCTTAAAATATTCACAAAGTAGCACAATCATGTTTCAAAATAAGTTGAGAAACCATAAAGAGAAATTGGCCTGGTATTGTATTTAACCCAACTCATGAGATGTCATCTCTTGGTGGAACAGGCAAGGTTCGCAAAGCACATCTTGTGGTTTGAATCTGTATTTAAAATTCAGAATAAGACATGATAATATAGTTTGTCTTTCCATACAACCCTTATTGATGTTAATATATGAATGATGTTTAAATGTTAGGTATTTTAAATTTGTTATAGGTATTGTTTTTGTTTAAACAGTTCAGTATTAGTTAGTATTGTAGGCCCATATATCATTAAAAAATAAATGGCTTCATTTATTTTCAGGCATTTTCTGAACAATGTAAATTAAATAAAATAAAAAACGTTTTATGAAAACAGTCTCTGTGGGCAACACTGATCGCATTACCCAACCATTAATATCAATGCTCTGCGAACCTAACCTGGGTATGGTGGCCCCTCCTCTCCTGTCTGTCAGAGAGAGGGCCTTTGAGGCTAAGGGGTTAGCTTTAGCATTTGCAATGGTTACAGGAGCCAGAGGGTGGCTGCAGCAAGCAGGAGGGAGGGCCCCAGGGTGGAGGCCAGGGAGGCAGGCAGAGGCCCACTGTTGATCACCAGCCTGTAGGAGACCACCTCCACCTTGTAGCCGTTCTCCGTGGCCATGCAGCGGAACACCCCCTGCTTAAGGGGCAGGTCAGGGGTGGGTGCCAGCACACAGGAGTCTCCAGTGATGAAGCAGGGATAGTGCAGGATACAGTTGTCCTTCTCCCAGCGGTAGGTGGCGTGAAAGGAGCGCACGGGGCAGGGGAGGTTGACGGGGCCGTCCGAGTCAATCAACACCTGTTTGGGGTTTGTCCTGTGGGTCTTCAGTGCTGTGGGGGTTCAGAGGGCACAACCTGGTTGACAATGATCTCACCCAAATTAAATACTTACTTATGGGCTCCCTAGACTAGAGAGTAGGCTATGGTTTCATAACTATGGATTGTTTATGTATCTACGGTAACAATCATTGATGAGTTCAAAATGGGAATGACAGGACAGGATTGGCAGGACAACTTCATTATGTGAGAAATGTGTGGGTGAGAGGCCACACTCATGTTTGTGAAAAAATATACAGGTTATTGTAAATGATAACTTTCCTGTCAGTTACTAGGACAATTGTGACTCAATGCCCAGTAAACCTAAAACCAGACTAACGTGTACAAGCTGACACAGAGATACATTAAATAGTGTTTTATTTAATTCTGTGGCCTGTTACTTCCTCTGGAAAAATATCTGCTAAAATGAGAGATAAAAATATCTTTATATATGATATTGCATCATCTTTCATTCTCCACTCCCTAGGATTAAATCGCAATGTTCCAGGAATGGAAGAGCAGAAACAGTCAAGAGATATGCATAACAGCTGCACTGAGACTGCGACCAAGAGAAGTAATGGAAAAAAGAGATAGCTAACAAAGACAGTGCATATCCCATGAACGGGGAGAATTTGTTAGGATTATTAGAGGTTAATATGGCTGAAGCTATTGGGCTTTGAAGTGAGGGCAAACTTTGATATTAAACCGCCCAATGGGTTTGAGCCTCCGCTCAATTATATGATATCATCTTCTGAGTTAGGCTGTGGAAAAAAGTTCCTTATTTCAGCTAATGAAGATACAGAGGGAGAGTCAGAGAGGAGGCGGAATGGCACTCACCAGCAGCTTCACCACAGATAGAGGCATTGGAATGGTCCAGACTCTGAGTGAGTGCCCTATGGTATGAAACAAATAATTGAAGGAACATCAAATTACCATGTACCATTTTGAACTATCAACCATTTTATGTAAATTAACCAATTATCATAAAACCTAGAATAGTAATTGGAACCTCGACACTCCTCTGTGAGAGATGATATGTTATGGCTGGTATTGACTGTCATTTTTGGTACTCTGCATGTTTTCCATAGGTATCTAAACTGTATTCAAGGAGTGACATCATCACATCTCATACCCAGTGCTGATGTTGTATCCAGCTGGGATGGGTGTGCACCTCCTCCTGGCTGCGTCCCAACCACAATACGGATCCCGAGACAGAATGCACTCCCGGCAACTGTCTCCATAGCGACCGCAGTCAGCCAATGGTATGCGCTGGACCTCCATTGCTGTGCCCACATAAAGGTGGCCCTGGTAGAGAAGGCAGGGAGTAATACATGAGCGACAGGAAGAAACATACAGTGGTTATCACTAGAAGTGCATTGTTGAAATGGATTGGACTGCAGCTACATCGTAAACAAATTCATCTACGGATATTAGAGCTAGCTGCTAAGGAGTGTTCGCTGATGGTCTCACAGTACCTTCTTAGAGTCAATGGCCATGCTTAGAACAGGACCCTCGTTGTGGAAGAGGGAGTACTGGGATATGATAAAGGCATCCTCGATAGTGTGCAGAACCTTGAGCACTTTCCCCTGTTCTATCACCAGAAAGAGAGAGAGAACATTACCAGAGGAGAGAGAGACACCATGGTCACACCCTATTCTTTTTCATGTACCCCAGAAACCCAGTACCATTTTGGATTGAATATGGCCCCAGGTTTATAATAGCACAGGCTGCCTTTTTTCTCTACTGGTCAATTCATCAGTGGGTGACTTACAGAGAAGAGCAGGCCTGTCCTACAGCTTGTCCTCTCTTATCTCCTCCCCAGATTGAGAGGCTATTACTTCCCACAGAAGACTAACTGCTCTAGTTTCTTATTAAGCCACCTCAGAGACCCATGGCTCTGTTCACAGCTCTATCACTACTTTCCCTGTGGTAGTGACTGTCTTCTTTATCAGAGCACGTTGATTAGGCTGTAGCCATTTAGCTGGGATTCATGCCAAACATGCACTCTTATAATAAGCCCCAACTCATGCCTGCGTTGAGCAAACAACTTTTTAATTTACTTTGTCAAGGAGACTATGTCTTCTAAAAAATAACTTTTAAATAGGTTACACCAAACATCTGTACATGAGATACAGCTTGACAGCAAAAAAACTAAACACACACACACACACACCTGTTCCCAGGTACAGCACACTGTAGTGTTCGTCGTTGACCGCCAGCACCATGGCAGCGACAGTGTGTGTGAAGTGATCGTCGGTAGGCAGGTTCAGCGGAGCCCCCCCGACCGGACGAATCACGTCCTCGATCTCCGGGTGGTCCCTGATCACCCCCAGGGTCTTAGGGTTGTGGGCTGCCGTGGAGTTCTTGAAGGCACACTGGGACAGGATGTGATGTAATGAAAGTGATGTAATCAGGAAGGAGACACAGACTTAGACTGTGGCTTTGCCTTGCACAATAATTTCACAATCAGTGTCTGTCATCTGCAACTGTTCCAAAATAGAAACACAAGTCTTCCACTTCCCCAAAATTGACGAACTCACATGCATGAGCTTTTGCAATTGGCCTTTGCAAAATGACTTTGATTGGCACTACAAAAAGTTAATTAAAAGAAAGTTACTTTAACTGATTCAGTGGGTGTCTTACTGTGCCAGGGCGATGTCCAATCAGAGGACTGCTGTAGCCCTTCAGTTTGGACGTGGCGAAGGCCTGGTCAATGTCCTCGATGGAGTAAGCACATATCACTGTCGTGTCCCTGGTCAACCAAACAATACAACACTTAATAGGCATACAAGCCTTCCTTCCTTCTTCTTACTTTATTCAAACGTGAATCGGAATGTTGTTAGCAACAAAATCACAGACTGATAGCTGAGTAGAATCATATTACTATGACTCTCTAAAAGGACTTAAGAGGATTTAAGGCTGCTTAAACATGGTAATAAAAGCACTCAAGCTCAAAAGTAATTGGCCACCTCCACAGAGCATAGCCCACTTCAAATAGAATCATTGTTTTGTTTATCCTATATGTAACTCTGTGTTGTTGTTGTTTTTATCGAACTGCTTTGCTTTATCTTGGCCAGGTCGCAGTTGTAAATGAGAACTTGTTCTCAACTGGCTTACCTGGTTAAATAAAGATGAAATAAAAAAATAAAAAATACATGTATTTTCCTCACTGAAACATAGAACTTGCTGCTCCCAAGTTTTCATTGCTATACACTTCTATCCAACTCCTGTGCCCCATTTGGATGTGCTGTGCACAATTCCTACTTTCCTCTGATTATGTTGTCTGTGCAGCTCCTTCCTCTCCTGCATTTTAAGCATGACACAGTCTTAAGCAGCCATATGGGTTGGAGGGTGTTGGAGGTGTAAGTTGTCTACTCACCAGGCATTGGCAAACAGGCCGTACATGACCCCGGTCCTCTTCTCGTGGGCCACGTCAGACAGCACAAACGCCTGTCTGATGTTGTTGTACTGCTGGGGGGTGCTACCCGCACCACACATCACCCTGGCCTTCAGGAAGGTAGTCCACGAGTCCGCCAGCAGGTTCTTTATGCCCCCCTCATCCACCTGGAGACGGACACACAGTATACAACAGTACACCATAACATTAAAGCTGGAATCCTTAGCGGTGAAACTGCCAGGTTCGTTTGCGATATTACAACAGCAAAGACGTTACTTCAAAAAACAAACCCTGTTTTTATCCCCTCGGACGTCATTGCAAGTGCGATAGAACAGAAGTCTATGTACTCAGATTTTTTTTACCACAAGGCTGGATGCTCATCTCCTCTGTTTCAATGTTTATTTTAATAATAATAATAATGCGCCTGGGGTGACCAGTGGTGCTGTTTCACCTTTCGCAGAGCTCAGTTTTAATAGGCAATAACGTTGTAATACAGCTTATATAAGGTGATGTTGTTGTGGTTACCATGCAGATTCGGCCGATGCGCGACCTGTAGGGTTCCTCGTCCACCATGGCCGTCTTGTTGAACTCACTGAAGAAGAAGTAGATCTCCTCCTTGTGTTTCTGAGAGGTTGGCATTACTGCTGCTCCACCAAACTGGGGACCTGCAGCAGGAGAGAGAAAGGACTGCCACCAGTGCTTGAAGTGGACTGAAATAGGTGCCGGTACTCATTTCTGGTGCCGTTACTCTTTATATTTAGGTGCTGGTACTCATCACTATTTAACAGCCACTATTCTATAAGAGGTAATACTCAACCAGGCAGTAGAACATTTGAGCACCAGGCCAACTCAACCCCTTTTCAAACTCCTAATGCATATTATTCTAGCATGGCCATCTAGTGTGTACAGAGAAAAAGGTGTATTTTTTATTTTTTTTATTTTTATAAAAGTGTTTGCATGGAAGTTTTATAGGCTAATAAAGACTTCCAGTACATAATATTAGTTAGTCATACCATTTTTTATCACAACTGTGCATTTAACTTATGTTCTTTAAAATGGAAGAATTCATAGTGATTACATTTCTGCATGCAGCATGTTACAGTTACAAGATATAAGATATAAGATAAAATAGAGTTGCTATTTCCATGCTCATCCACTCCAGTGCCTCATGCAGCTCTCCTACACCCATATAGTCCCATGTTGCTCTCATCCCACTCACTCTGCAGCCACTTGTTCTCAGTCTTCAGGAGCTTCTGTGTACCATAGGTCCGGCGGATAGAGCCAGGGTGACGCCCCACTGCTGAAAGAGCAGAGTATAGATTCCCATCTGAGAGTGAGAGAGGGGGGGAGGGTAAAGATAGAGAGAGAGTTAAAGAGGAGCGAGAGGGAGAGAGACAAACAGAAGGTAGAGGGAGAGATCAAAAATAAATCAACAGAAGACAGCTGACTGCACCAATCAACATCCTCCCATAACCATATTACAATTACCCCACTTAGGGTACTGTCTCCATAGTGATAACGGAGGTTATTTGGAATCATGACATTAATGGTTCAATGAGAACTGAACATTATCAGAACGCTGCACCACTCTAGCAAATGGCTCATTGGTTCATCACTCCAGTCCAGCCTGTTCTGCGCTATCACAGAACCTGCTATACAAAGTAACCTTGTCATGATTCCGATAATACTGTGAGTTACAGCTTTGCTACATGTCGTGAACCATCTGTAGTACTATGGTACCATTTTAAACAGATCTCTTAACCCATACCAAAGCCAATGTTGAGGATCTGATTGGTCTGTATAGTTGTGAACATAATGGCTGGACGGAGCTCTCCCCACAATACTGATACTTATCCTATCCTGTCAGAGCCACAGGGAGGAGTTAACAAGGGTGTAGAAATAGGGGTGAGGGATCGGTTTGGTATTGTGCCAATAGCAGTGTTTCTACAATAGCAGTGTTTCTATGGCTGTTTGGCTGGAGTGTCTGTCTGTCCTCGCATCATACCTGCAGACAGACTGACGGACCTCTGGGAGGGGTAGGGTGGGGAGATGTCAGAGGCTGGTGCCATCTGTCCATTGGTGGGGGCGTCAGTCAGCACAGTGTCATTTACCTATGGAGAGGAAATGACATCACAACCTCACAAGCCAGATCCTGAATGCTCTTACCTCCTTGTATACAGTACAAATAGACACAAACCTGGAGATATATGCTTTCAGTTTTTTATTGAACACTATTACCAACTTTTATTTAAGTGATACAGGAGTAAAGTAAGATGAAAGTGTGACCATTGTGAGAACACTAAACACATGTTGAAGAAAATAGCTATTCTATTCATCATCATGTCACCTTACCAGCAGCCAGCATTTGGGGGTTCCTGCATTTGTCCCGCACACCACAAAAGTGTCATTGACTTTCTGAATGACTGTGATGAAATTGTCGCACTCCAACTGTAGTAGAGAGAGAGAGAGAGAGAGAGAGAGAGAGAGAGAGAGAGAGAGAGAGAGAGAGAGAGAGAGAGAGAGAACGTTCAGTTTCCAGAGAGGGAGGAGATATTGGAACTGATCCATTTTCCCTAATTTGGCAGATGGCACAACATTTACCTCTGCAGTACTGAGGGAATGCATTGTATGCATAACTCCATATGCATTGCATCACTTATTCATTAAGTACAGTAGCTGAACTTTTATCTCAAGAGAAACTTCCAGAGGAGTTTGTGCCTGAATACCAAATACAGCATCGTACCGTTCCACTGTCCCAAACTTTAACTTTTGGGACAGTTTCTACTGGGGATGATATCATGTTGATGTTATGTCTCTCTTTTATTCATATTCTTACAGTAGCAACATACCTACCTCACTGTGATGATAATGATAATGATGACGAAAATTGCTATTGATGATGGTGATGATGATGATGATGATGATGATGATGATGGAGATGATGATGATGGTGGCGATGATGATAATGATGATGATGATGATGATGATGATGATGATGATGATGATGATGATGATGATGATGATGATGATGATGATGATGATGGTGATGACCACCTACCTTTGGTGGGTCTGATTTGGCAATGCAAGCTGCCTTTGCGTTTTCATCAGTTACCACAGGGATCTGTAATAATATAAGATACATTCCAGTATGTCATACAATTTATCCCTATCTCGTATGCAAATATTAGGCCTTTTCAAATATGCAATCGACTGCAATCAAATTCAGTGCTGATGGAAAATGAAGTAAGTCAGGTCCTGTGCCATAAACTAACAAAGGGAGGATTACTTTACTGTCTCTAATATTTGATCAACATAGGGTAATTAAAGGTAACAGACAATCAGAATAGTCACAACACACAAATGATAGGCTACCTTCTGCTCATGTTTGTCGAGTCAACGTTGACATTATTAGCTCAGTGTATTATCTTTATTGTATGTTGACCTCATAAGCCCACACTATATAATCACTTCCTTCCAATTGGACAGAGATGAGATCTGCTCTATAAATGTATGCATGAACCATCTCCTGCCATGGAGGCTGTTGAACTAGGTTGACAGCTGCTGCCTCCTCTTTAAGCCAGTCTCCTGTGCCTGCATTGGGTTACTGTGTCACCACCCCAGAGTATCTCTGTTTGTCTCTATGGTCACCAGCAACTCACCTTCAGGTCGCGGACCCCCCTGTCAGTGAATGTCAGCACGTAGATCACTGTCTGGCCCCCCACGTACAGCACGTTGGTGCCCTCCTGGTGGTACACTGACATGTAATTCTCCGGTGTCGAGAAGTGGTACCTGGCCGGCTCTGTGGGCCATATCAAAGTAGATTAGGAGAAGATGTTGTTACAATGTCTTTATATGATATACCAGTAGATCAGTGTTGTTGGGGGTTTCAAGTTGAGTCAATTGAACATGTAATTGCCAATCATTTTCAGTTCATTAATTTGATTTAACAAGAATGTATTAATTGAGCTCTGTGGTGTGGTCATGTGATGGTCTGAAATAAAAAAAGAAGCCACCAGTCTACCTTTTGGCCCAAGTCATTTTAGTTTTACATGATATGAAGCTAAAGCTGTACAGTTCAGAGAGAGAGAAAGAGAGAGTCTGTACTGAAATTGAATTGGTTGCCATGGTTAAGGACGATTTACCCGTGGGACTCCTATTCCTACAGGCACATGCAAATCCGACACTCCAATTCAGTGGTAGACTGACGTTCTCGACGCTTCAGGAAAGTAGACCACTAGTTCCTTAATCGGCCGACAAAAGAGCGGCAAATGGCGCTGTCCAAGGTGCTGAACTAGGCTTCATTTTACATTTACATTTACGTCATTTAGCAGACGCTCTTATCCAGGCTTCAGTCACCAGTCATTTCAACCTCCAGGAACATAATGCTTTCATCGATTTTATCTTTCTGTTTTGACATGTCTGTCTCTATCGGGTACACTAGGACTGAATGTCGTTAATATGACATCCCTTTATAGGGTTGGTAGGCCTTTGTATAACATACGTTTGACTGATATGTCAAACACATAGGCCATGTTCTTGTCTGTATTTGACTGCTGATCTGCCAAGAGGAATACAGTCCTTTACACCTGTCGGTGCATCTTAACTTGATAGCCCTGTTTCTATTGATTGTGAATATATTAGACCACTGTGCAAGGTGTGAGGGCGTGAGTTTGAAAATATAATTGTTAGTTTGCTGCACGGAATTTCCATAAATATTAATTGGGCTGTGTGGATGTGTGTGTGTGTGTGTGTGTGTGTGTGTGTGTGTGTGTGTGTGTGTGTGTGCGTGCACGCGCGCTTGTGTTCGCGTGTGTTAATGAGGTCCTGGAGCTAATGCTGCTGCTCTATGCTCAACAAGCCTCAGCTACTGCAGTACCATCTACCCGTCAGCTCGTGCACCTGCATTGCAGTTCTGCAGCGCTAGCTAAGTATTCACCATAATGATGGGTTTTAACAATAATGTAGTGGTTTTGTAATAGGTTCACTGACATTGTGTCCTTGAGTAAACTAAATGACATGATATCTAGAGCTCCTCATCGTTTCTTTTTAATTAGCACATATCATTTAGCCTTATATTCTGTCTTGAAGAGTGAAGGAGGTGCTGATCAGAAGGAATATCCGGACATTGATCACAAATAACAGCTGTCTGATTGGTAAACAACACAGGACAGCGTTTCCATGACAACTAACTGGCAAATGTCTACCCACTGCCCTAGGTTGAACCTCACATATGAGTTATCAATGACAGAAACGCCAAAACTTGCAAAACTGCGAGCCTATCAAAACACTTAAAGGACCAATGCAGCCGAATGTACTGCCTGGTGATGTCACCTAAAATTCCATCCCACCAAAACAGGGAGACATTTCAGGCGGTATTTTTAAACAGGTCTTACACTAAAGGGGCATTATCAACCTTTTTTACAATTTCACAGTATTATTCCAACCTCATAGTGTGGTAATATATATAAAACACAGGAAAAAACACGTTTGACTGCACTGGGCCTTTAACATACAGCCTCTGCATTGACATGCTGAGGTGTGCTCTGAATTCAAGATTAGATGTCTTCGTAGGAGTGGGTCACTATTGTATAGGACAGGCTACCCGAATAATCAACACCTAAATAGTAATAATATGCTATCTTAATTAAGGCAGCTTCTTGCAAAACACAATTGGTTCTGAATAATTCCACCGTTCCAAACGTATGAACACTTATGTCCCTTACATTTCATTACAATGGAATAGGCCAATGGGCCTAAATTAGCCTAGATGAAGATTAATATAATCTAATACACCGTGCTTAATTTCTTCCATTTAATCTAATACACAGTGCTTACTTTCTTCCATGTAATCTAATACAAATTGCTTAATTTATTTATTTTAGATGAGAAGTGGGATGCATAAATAATTTGACAAATAGGCTATTCAAATTATACAATTATAGCTAGTCCAAAGTGTTTTCTCTCTCATCACTTTATTTGTGTTTCACTGAGATCCGTTCTCATTGACACAATGCCAATCATTCTGTCAATTTAATATAGCCTAGTATCATTATTAGGCTACATTTCTATTTTGTTGGTATAGCCTGTTTTGTGGAACATTTTACATGATTGTCCACCTTGAATCATGCATGATGAGGAAAGTGATCCACTACTTTGATCTTCAAGTAGACTACAGTGTAGTGTTCATTCGTTAATCTAACTATTTCCATGGAGGAAAAAACAAGGTCCTCGCATATAGCCTAGTACACAGACAGGGCGGATCTGACCATCCTAAACGCCAATAGCTAAATTAGCACATACCTTTTACAATGAATTTCAGCCGAGGGGACTTTTCGGCGAAAACCATGGAAAAAACGGTCGCCAAAATGATATAATTCATCATTCCACGTCCTCAAGGTGCCCGATTTCCAAGGATTTAATAATCGAATGCGTTCTTAATATATTATTTCCGCTATAGGCAATCAATCGGCTTTCGTATTTGGTATAATGTCTTGATCTATGCGACTGACTATTGCCCTCAATCATGCAACCCGTGCAGGTCTGTCTTGACGACAGTCCACTGAAGAATCGGGGTATCAGGCTCCACCTCAAAAACAAAAAGAACGGGGGTGTGAGGAATGGGGCGCGAAAAAGAAATGTAGGCTTTCGTGATGTATGGAAGCGCACCATGGTCACTTTCAGAGTAAGTCCACCATAAACGCGTAATTTGATACCTGTTGCTCTTTATGCTCTATGCAATGTGTTGAAAGACTAATCCTATCCAATGATTTACATGTACAATATGCCCCTGTAATGTGTAGGCTTTTTTTCCTTGAACACTATTTTATTTAGACCTAACATGAGCAACTGGAAAACATGTTCCAGCCATTTTGTTTTAATCAGGCAGTAGTGTTAACACATTTTAGGTCCACATCAAGAAGCCAATAATGGTAGAGATGGGTTATTGTAAAATTGCCCAATCAATACCTGTCAATAGTCACTTGTACACCGAGATAGCGATGAATCAGCAAAGCAGTTCTGCTGTGTGTGCAACCAAGGAGGGTTAATTGACTTGAATGTCAGAAGATGCATCAATGCCCATGGCAGGAAAAATAGCTTAATGGATGGTTTCATCTTAATGGTAGAGTCAGTGTATGCCATGGTGGATAGCATCTGAGACACTAAAGAAGAGCACTTGATAGATATTTAGACACTTTTAGCAAAATACGATATTTACATAATACAGAGATCATTTGACATCTGTGTTATTGTAGATATAGGCTGCAGCTATTATTGTAGATATAGGCTGCAGCTGTATCTGTATCCCATAATTCTACCCATCGTCTATATTTATTAGTCATTGTCACCTATAACTACATTTTATTTCCCTTCTTATAAAATCCAATCAGTAAGAGTTCCACAAAATTATTTCCCAAGAAACAGTGACCCAGCACCTTTCTATAATTAATACAAATTAAAATATGATTGGTAAGTGTAATGGATGAGACTTGAGAATCTCTAACCATGGGGTTTTAGCACCACTCAGTGGCCAGCATCAGGCCAGATAAGGCGAACGCAAAAAGCATCATCGTTATTTTCTCACCTGGAATACAGACACAAGGGCCCCAATTCAATCAACTATAGGTAACGAAAAAACCGCACTGTGGGTTCATTAAAGGTGTTAACCCTGTTTAAACTGACACACCTAACAAGTTATTTCTGTGTAGAGGTGCATTAATACTGTAGACCTGTACTGTAAACCATGAGACCTACTTGAGAGTAAATCTTTCTTTGGCAGGCTGTTATAAACCTATATAGATTTATACCTACAAAAAATAATTATTTTCTGTCCTCGCAGTCTTTAATATCAGTGAACATTGCACCTGACAGCCCAAATAAGTAAATAATGCCTTTGGATTTACTTCCCATAGGGAGCATTGGCTTATGACGCTACTTTAAAACCTTTGGATTCCATTCCATGAGACAAAATAGTTGCATTAAAACAGATAATATGACAGGCCAGGCCTCGGGTAAGCAGCCACCAGACAGACCTATATAACAGATTGAGACATGCAGAGGTAATCCAAAGGGGTTTAAATCTCTGCTCATGCACGTGATTATCATTTTTTCTGGATTATTCTGGGCAAGGGCAGGAGAGAGACAAATGATTTGCTCTCCACAGAATCCACTTAGAGCTGGTGGGCTTCATATCCGTCTGGACGGGAAATTGTCAGTGGATCGTGGATCTCCTGAGGTTGACCTTCATCCTGTCACTTTCAACTGAACTAATGAGACAATATACAGCAAAACCTTAATTTACTATTTCCCCCTTTCTCGTCAGAAAATTAAGACAAACAAGGAAGGGTAACAAACAAACACAGCTCTATCAAATAACCATCAGCATTTGCGCTGAGGTGATGAAACCAATATATTTGTTTTCTCAGCTCTAATCGATTGAAATGGGTCTGACAACTGAGTCAAAACGTTGAGATTAACCTGCTGTGTCTTATACAGGGCCGGATGTCTCTCTAATAGCAATTCTTTAACAATGTACTGTATAGTCATTTAAAATAGAGCCCAACTCAGATCCACTGATATATATATGTTGTAGCAGACTGAATAGTTTTTTGTCATTTCATAAAAGGCTATGGGATATTGCTGAATCAATCCAAGGCAATGGGGCAGGTTAAATAGAGGTTTTTAATCATTTCAAAATGCAAAAAGATTATATAATACAAATAAGATAGCAAAACAACAGACTTAACTTTAGATGTGTACATCATTTACATTGTTTTGGAATTTTGGTTTGTGTGTACCTACAACAAGTGTACATGAAAGAAGAGTGGCAGATTTGAGTGACACTAATCCACAGGACTAGATACAGCCATAAAGTAACCTAGCATGGAAATGTCCACGACCTACATTTTACATTGAATTTCACAAGGTGCTGTTCACCATAACAGTTCACAATTTTTCTTTAATGGTGAGTATGATTACTCAGGCACATATTTTCAATACACTGTGATCGATAAACATTCAGGAAAAATAAACAGTGGGAAGTTACATGAATGTTATAGAGTTATATTATCATTGTAGCATTGTTGCTGATTGCAATATCTTACCAAATTATACAGTATGAAATTCCACTGATATAAAAAGAAAATTACTTGCATTTTCTGTATTTGTATTTGAAAATGGAAATAGGATTTAAAGCTTAAATATTTTTTATAATATGACATGGAATTGGATACATTCTTATGTACAGATTATAATTTTATCACCCCCTGGACACTGTCATATTCTGATAATAACTAAATAATACACCTGTCCCCAAAATAACATGAATGTTTATTAACTAGAGGCTAGTCAAAAAGAGAGCCATTAAATGATACTGTACAGTGAAACTGCTATATCTACAGTATTTGACTATAGCCTAGTACAATATTCTATACATCTATTATAACTACATAACTACAGTCATGTGTTTGCATATTATTATAGTTTCATAGAGCCTTCAGCAAATGGTGAGTATGCAGTCTCTGAATGGATCCTCTGTGGATAAGCATAAATAGTTATCCTCAGGTCAGAGGGCAATGCTTGGTTGACCTGTATTGGCAAGTTGACACGATATCCACACTTACTATATATCTGTATATCAGATCGACCAAGCACACCTGATATGAATGAAATGAACCTTGACACTTTAAGAGCATTCCTTATACACATGAAAATGTATGATATGTAATATCATCATGTTGCAACATCGAATTAGATCTGTAGTACTGTAATTGTAATGTTGAATAAATACTTGAATAAAGAAAATGACAAAACATTTTTTTTTTATTGACAACAGCGATTAAATAAACAACCACTGTTCATTATTTTCTTCTCCAAGATATTTTGGATGATATGTCATCAGTTATGTATAATTTCCATATGTTAAGGTTGCACTGAGGATCTAGCTTTCTGAAGGCAGACCGTGGCCCTGTGTCCCTGTAGAGCCTTCACCCTCAGGGGGTGACACAGTCAATGTGTCCCAAGTCCTCTTCCAAATAACCTTAGATAAGCTTCATGGTGAACTTGCCAGCATCCCCTCCACCCCCTCCTCCTCCTCCTCCTCCTCCTACCCCCATTGAGGGACGGGGCACATAGTCGATGGTGGCTGTGTGTTTGATTTGCCCCTTGCTCTGGCTCCAGAAGAACATGAAGACGAAGCAGATAGCCACCGAGCTGAGGAAGGACAGGAAGCCCATGGTGGTGGCGATGATCAGTGTCTTGGCATCAAACGGGTACTGGTTGGCCACCTGGGTGGAGGAGTTGGCAGTAGGGGCGTTTGAGGACTCTATCCAGCCCTCATCGGTGAAAAAGGGCATGGTGCGGTTACGTGGGAAACCCTTCACATAGAGGCTGACGTACAGGCTGTCGTTGCCAGCTGCGTTGCCCGCCGTGCACTGGTATGTGCCGCTGTCCTGAACCTGGGCGTAGCGTACCTCAAGAGTCCCATTGGACAACACCCTGATGCGCCCCGTAGTGGAGAGCGGAATCCGCTGGGCCGACAACCAGGTAAAGGAGGGCACTGGGTCACCGTCCGCCTTGCAGGAGAAGAGCACCGTAGTGCCCTCCTCCACCCTGACCTCCTGGGACCTGCGGTCCACAATGCGGGCCTGCCGGCAGGTGAACAGTCTCGGGAGCTCTTTCTCCGAGAAGTCCCGGAATTCCCGCTCTCGCACCATGTCCGGGGTGGAGCAGGTGGGTTGGCGGCCATCAAAGTTCAGGCGCTGTCGCCGGCGGACCACCCAGAGCAGCCGGCAGTCGCAGGCCAGGGGGTTCCCATCCAGCCGCAGGACCTGCAGGTTCCCCACCGAGTGGAAGGCACTCTCCTCCAGCGTGCTGAGCTGGTTGGATGTCACATTGAGCAGACGGAAGTAAGCCAGCCCCCTGAAGGCCCCTGGTTCGATGCGGAGCAGGCTGCCCCCAGCCAGGTGCAGTTCCTGCAGCCGCAACAGGTCCCCCAGCAGGTTACCCTGGATGGCTGTGATGGGGTTGTAGGACAGGTCCAGGTAGCCCAGGTAGACCAGGTGGCGCAGCGCCTGGTATGGGACAGCACTGAGATTGCAGCTGCTGATGACCAGCGAGGTGAGGTTGAGGCCAATCAGGCTGTTGCTGGCCAGGGTGTCCAGCGAGGGCCAGTGGGAGATGATGAGGCTGCGTAGCCGGTGCAGGCGGCGGAAGGCATTGTTGGGCAGCGCCGAGATGGTGAGGCGGATCATGCGCAGCCGAGTCAGGCTCTGGAGCTGGGACAGTGCCTCAGTCGGGATGGAGGTCAGGTTGCTGCGGTCCAGATTGAGCTCCTGCAGGTTCTGCAGGCCAGTAAAGGCCCGCTGGGAGATGAACACCAGGTCATTCTCCCCAGCCTCCAGCTGCTGCAGGCTCACCAACTCACGGAAGGTGTAGTCTAGAAAGACCAGGATCTCGTTCTCACTCAGGTCCAGGAAGCGCAGGCTGGGCAGGCCAGAGAAGACCCCCACAGGGATGATCTTAAGGCGGTTGCTCCTAATGCACAGGGTCTTGAGGTTCTGCAGACCCTGGAAAGCATCCACCTCAATCATGGAGATGACATTGTCACTAATGTCCAGATCCTCTAGCTGGGTCATGCCAAAGAACTGGCGACGACCCAGCATCTTCAGTTTGTTACGAGATAAGTTAATGTGCTGGGCGCCACTAGCGAAGCCCTCAGACACAGAAGTCAGCTGTTTGCCAGAGCAGTTCACTTCTAAAGTCTCAAGCCGACACACACACCTGGGAGGGCAGGGCCAGGGGAAGTCCCCTGCTGACACGCCCAATAATCCACACTGGAGCAAGATGCTCCATGCCCCCCATCGGACAACGAACTCCACAAACATCTTGCCTCCTGCCTAAAAAGGGAAACAGAAAGGACATAAGCTATGAACCGATAGCTAAAGAGCAGTCATTAATTGCTTACTCTCAATGCCATAACAGATGAAAACAAAGGTCTGAATATATTTTAGTATTTGTTAAGGAACTTACCGATTTACTGTGAGGATGCAGGTTTTCATAACCAGTGGTGGTCAAGTTGGGATCAGACTTGAGTTAAGTCTTCTATAAGAGATGATGTTCTGTAAAAAACATGCCCTTGCAAGTGGCCTAGAGAGAAAAAAAGAGACAGGAATTAATCCTCCCCCAAAAAAACAAATGCAAGGATTCTTTGTAGCGTTTGTAAATCATGGTTTGCAAATGCTATATTTATGGGCAAAGCATGAGTTTCCAACATTTTGAGATAAACCTAAAAAAGTGGTGAATTTGACAGTGGAATCAAGACAATCAAACACAAAAGGCATTAAAAAAAACACCTCAACATTATTAACGTCAGAGCATAAGTAGGGTACTATTTAGAGCAGATGTCATAATTACTATCGACCTACATCTCCGTTTAATAGACAACATCTCTACTAATTGATTATCAAAGAATACATCCCTTACAACTTTTACTCTGCACCTTATATCCTCAGTCTAAGTTGCAGGCTAAACGGTAGTGGTACGGTAATGAAACATACGCCCATGACTGTGCCCCATCTTGTCTGCACTAAAAATCCTCATTAGTGCATCCAGACCTACGCTTACTGCCTCTAAAAACCCGGATGAAGGCCAGTTGGGATGGGAGCTGTGCCCCCTGGCCATAAATCTGGATTAGGCAGGCTATCTGGGGTCAGGGCCAGTGACACGTGAAGGCATGTGTGCCCTTTGTGTGCGTGCGCACATAGGCTATACAGGACCAAGTTGAGAAGGTCGAGTAGGGAATAGTCAAACATTCCCATAGAGGCACATCATACATACCCCAAGAAACAAAAAGGTTTTGTTGTACTTTGCAGCCTCCTTTTCAATTAAGCAGGACAGCAAATGAGGGAACATTTTGAACTACACTGTATTAAAGGGATAGTTGGAGATTTGGGCAATGAAGCCCTTTCTTCTACTTACCCAGAGTCAGATGAACTCATGGATACAATGCTAGCAGCTACTGTAGACTTCCAGTCATTGCACTAATGCTAGTAAGCAATAGCTCCAGAAACTACCTGTAACTACCTTCAAACAGCACACATAGACATATTTTACTCTGGGTAGGTAGAAAGAAAGGCTTAATTGCCAAAATCTCAAACTACCCCTTCAAGTACAAATATAAAAAATATAATATGACATACATTTCAGCAACATCTGTGATTCAACTACAGTGCAAATCAGATTTTGGGAATGCTTTTAAGTTTTAATCCTGATGACAACTAAAGCAGACTAAAGCACCAACTCTTATACCGACACAAATGCCAAAAACATTAGTCGTAACTGCAACTACATGTAGATCTAGCCCTAATAAACACCAAAGGGCAAAATCTAAATCGACAACATCAAAAGTTAAAACCTAAATAAACAAAAACAAAAGTAAAAAGTGATAGCCTACATACATTTCCCCCAAATGGCATAATGTGATGACATAATTATGTCATTGCTGATATCTTGTAAATTAATTCAATCAGTTTACTAATTGTGGCAATGCATTTGACAAATTGGTCCCAAGATTCAACTCATATCACTGAAGAAAACATTCACTAGCTGACAAAGTGTTATCAGGCACATCAAGACTAACGAAGGAGGACTATGGACTGATCCATTGCTGTGATCTAACCAAAATACACGTTAATACGGGTACAATATAGTTTGCAATGATTTACTGTTTCCATATTTCTTTGTTCATGCCCTTTCTAAAATATATCATATAGTATTCAAAATATGCTGAAAACCTACAATCCAACATATCAAATGAATATGCATATGATATTAATAAATCATTATTATTAAAGCTCAGTCAAACCTGTGGGAGCTGCGGTCTCTCACAGTCCAACATCATAGAGACACCTTCTCACTCTGTCCTTTCTCGACACAGCCTCCTCATTGGCCGGCCAAGTTGAAATCAGTCCCAGAGCGGCTTGTCTCATCCCTGCTATTCACGGAAACGTTCTTATAGCGACTGGAAGCACTGACTCGTAAACCATCCACTTGTGCTCAGATGCTTGGAACCGCTTGTACCATTCTAACACCATAGCGCGAGCTAACAGAAATTAAACATGTTGATCCCTCAGTGTGGACTTGTGAGAGACAGACTGGCAGGTGCATGACATCACGGCGGGTAGCTAGGTGGTCCGAATTAGGCAGGGCTGTCAGAGGCTGAGCCTCCAGCGACAGTGTTATAGAATTCCTCCTGCTAAATGTCCATGCATACACCATGAAGCTAGATTGCTGCCAATGGTCGTGACCTAAGGGTCACAAAGAGACCTGACTGTCAAATTAGACAGGGTCAGGAATCTAGACTTCACCCACTTTGGATTCCACAGTATCATGTTCCTCGGGTAAAAGTAGTATTCTATTTCGTTGTTGAGGAAGCTGCTGAATGAAGTCTGTCCTGGGTGGTAAGGGTATTGGGTTTGTTTTGTTTTCAGCTGTACAGCTGATGGCAAAATGCCTGATTGGCCGATATGATGCTCCCGTAAACCTTTTGCATAACACCAAAGACCCACCCGTCCAAACCTGTGCAGCAGCCAGCTCTTATCTAACAGACAACCACAACGCCAAATGCAAACAATCTCAAAGCCAACCTGATGTAACATCCACTCAGACAATCCCATGGCAGATCCAGAAACTATGTTTGGTGTTTAGGTTGGATCCCACTGTTGCTTAATTCATTTAAACATTTGGACTTTCCCCACTCAGCTCTCCCCCATCATCACACAAAACTCATCAAGTCTGCTCAGCTGTCATCGTGTTACATCAAACTGCGGACAGATGTCAGATCATTCTGAGTGTCAAAACAGTGACCTTGCAGTGCGTACATAGCTACAGAATCCCCATTACTGACTCCATGGAATCACTTTAGGTAACCAACACACTCAGCACCGTGGCTCATGAGCCACCTCCTCATTTTGACCCGCAGCAGAAACGGAGCAAAACAACAATCCCAAACTAAGTTTGATCTGTTTTTTGTGATTTATTGCTTTGAAGCCTGCCTAGTATTGCCCAAAGCCTTTGGTCTTTCCTACCTCAAGACATATTTTTCCCAATCAGTATTGGCAGGAACACTTAGTGATTATAGGCAAAAAGACCCAATTGAACAGCTGCATGATGTCTAGCTGGGGACTGCTTTGGATGGGCCACAAGAGCAGTCTTGTGTTCATTCATTGTATTGAAGTCAGTCCTCAAAACAGACACCCTGGCAGACTTTTCCTCCCCTCCCCACATTGGTCACTCTCTAAATCACCATGGGGTTAGAAAGAGAATGCACAGTGTAAGCCAGGCTGCACTTTGACACTTGTCTAAGTGCTATTCTTAGACCAATTAAGATGGCTGAAATGAAACAACAGCACGGACCAGGGGGCCCGGGTGTGTGTATCCACTCTGTTGAAAGTTTCTCTGTGTGGCCTCCCGAGTGGCGCAGCGGTCTAAGGCACTGCATCGCGGCGTCACTACAGCCTGGGGTTTGATCCCAGGTTGTGTCATTACCGGCCGTGACCGGGAGTCCCATAGGGTGGCGCACAATTGGTTAGGGGAGGGTTTGGCTGGGGGGGCTTTACTTGGCTCATCGCGCTCTAGCGACTCCTTGTGGTGGGCTGGGCACTTGCAGGCTGACTTAGGTCATCTGTTGAACTGTTTCTCCTCCGACACATTGGTGCAGCTGGCTTCCGGGTTAAGCGGGCGGGTGTTAAGAAGAGCGGTTTGGCGTGTCATGTTTTGGAGGATGCATGACTCGACCGTCGCCTCTCCCGAGCCCGTTGGGGAATTGCAGCGATGAGACAAGATCGTAATCACGAAATTGGGAAGAAAATAGGGGGTAGAAATGAAAGTCTCTCTGTGTGTATATATCTGTATGTTTTTATGTACTAGAAAGACATTGTACCTGCCACAGTGTACCAGCCTCTGTGATATGCACCAGAGTTCTACAAGCGTGTTTTAAAAGGTTTGTGAGCAGAACAGCTGCTAGGCTGAGGGGGAGAGAATAGCAGTGCTCTTCAGAATGCCAGATTTGTTTTCCATTGGGTCTGCCAGGGAAAGGAGAAAGGGCTCGTAAACAACGTCAAGTCAAGCGAGCCATTTCCGATTCAATCACTTTAAAACTTTTGTAAAGACAACGTATACCTCAATAATATTGCTGTGTGTGTGTATGTACAACTACGTTAGATAGATTGTGTATTTGCATTACAGTAAGCATGTAGGGAAGCCATAAAGAAGAGTATGTCTGTCTGGCTGTAAGCTTGCGACTGTGACAAATATGATTATATTAACTGTGTGACACTGTACCCACATTTGCAATTGGATTTGTTTCATCTGGATTTAATGTGTTTTATACAAATGCTTTTTGTGTGTATTTGCAACTTAAATGTCTGTGGGTTTTGGGGAGTTTCTGGTCTTTGTATGGTGGGATGTGTGGTGGAATGTGTGTTTATGCGTTGGTATGGTGTTGGTATGTTTATGCGTTGGTATGTTAGGTGTTATGCATTATGTGTGTGTGTTCTGAATATGTTTGAATTTACACTCTCACTCTGTCTCACAGGCAGAGGCAGAAGTGGGTCACTATGACAGCCCACTCAAATCAATCTGGTTCCAGAGACACTGTTCTGTCGTGTTGCAGGGTGCACTATATTATAATTCTTTATCAAGGCAGTAAGTTAAGTCACTGCTCGCACAAAGTGCACTGTCTGCTAAATTAATAATAGCACAAATAAATGAGAAAGATAATTGGTTTCAGTGTAGCACTGATGTGACATGCCAAATGAGGTCGTTTTAGTTAATAGCATTGACGGATTGAATCCATCGAGGTACAGTGAGTGAAAGAACAATGTCTGACAGGAGGAGATGGATGTAACACAAGGATTCCAGCCTTATCAAAGGTGCTTGATTCTTCTGAAGGTGGACTTCGGCGGTCAGGAAACTTTTCGCCTATGGGGAATATACCAAGAATATATAACAGCGGCCATTTGTACCATTCGTGGATTACATTGGGCCTCTGTTACAAGGTCTCCTTTAGGCTACACTTTCATTAGACAGTCCTTCCATTTTCAGCATACTCTCTCTGCTTTCACTATTCCAAAACAGCTTTGAGAGGACAAAGAGATCAACCTCTTGAAAGAGAGCCACAACAGTTTGTTATCGGTTGCATTTTTCACAGAAAAGCAACTACCAACTACACTACATAATCCTGCACACACCACTGGACAGGTGGAGCTTTTCCCCTTTGGCACACTTACTGGGCTGCTTGCTAATCTGATCCATCCACAATCCTAACTTCATTCCAATAAAGGTAACCTGCTATGGTGGTGCTCTTAGCTATAGTCCCGTGTATAGGTCCCGTGTAGCTCAGTTGGTAGAGAATGGCGTTTGCAACGCCAGGGTTGTGGGTTCGATACCCACGGGGGGCCAGTATAACAAAAATAAAATAATGTATGCACTCTAACTGTAAGTCGCTCTGGATAAGAGCGTCTGCTAAATGACAAAAAAAATAGCGTGGGTCAAATCATGTGGAAAGCTACTGAATTGCACATACTGTACTCTCTGGGTACAGCACATACTGGGGCTGTTCTCTCATTCAATAAATGTGATAACCTCGATTGAGTCCGAAAGAATACATCAAATAAAGGCAGAGACACAGAGTCCATTTCCTTGTGGCCTCAGAGTAAGTATGCAGGTTTTTGTTTCAACCATGCTTCATTTTTGCTCAAATCGATTGGTTGGCAGATTAACAATGAGGTTTTATTATAGTGCTGTGATGTTGTGTTTACATCATTGATTAGTTTAATAAGTCATCTGATATGCAGAAACACTACCGCAATTAGTTGAACATAATCATATTAAAGTTGGAATGAAAACATGCGTAACATTAGTCCTTATCCTTTAGCACCATCTCTCATGACCACTGCAATGGTGAAAATAAGTAATTTGTTGGTTTGACGTGAGCCCAAGGGTATTGGCATTTAAATATTCATATTGTGACTTTTATTACGTACGCATAATGTACATCAGGCCTTGCTATTCAGCTAACAATGGGCTAAATCAGTAGTGATCTTGAGCACTGCAGCCTGAATAGCGTCCATGTGCACAACAGACAATGTGCTGGGGGGCACAGATTCTGTCCTGGATAGGCTTGTTAATGCACAATCCTTCCAAATGGGTCTTGTTTGAGGCTACTGACATGACATTAAAAAAAAGAGAATGACAGAAACAATCCTTCGAAACGGTCAACCAGAGTTGGTGTAAACAGAATGCATTATCTTCCATAAACTGTTTTTTAAACCAACTCTCCAATACTAGTGATGGGCATTTCCATGTAAAAATCTTTATGAGAATGAACATGTGAAGTTCATAGGAGCACATCAAATGTGGTGTGAAATGAAAACTAACAGTCTATATTTCTGGGGGAAAAAATTGTCAACCATTTTCCATCCTTGAAAATAGGAATAAGCTAAGGCATTGATTTCTGGTCAAACAGATGGAAAAGCGGTCTTAGAAAATGTCTTTAAAAGGTATTAGAAATTTGCCTTCTGTAAGTTTAAGAAATATTGCCTAGTGTCTTGTCATTCTGTTCCCAAAAACCCACATATCTTTAAGATATTTTCTAATTTCTCTCCCTCATCAAGGAGGATAATGAAAGTTCACAGAATAACCAAAAAAATCTGTAACAGAATGACTACAACTGAATGGCTACAATGGGAATTCATAGTAGTCAGAAACCACAGTTGGGTACTGTCCTCCCTTCCACTGGCATACTGTTATGTTCAGCTCATAACTGTTTTCTATCTGTCACGTGGTGGTCAAAGCAAGAGTTTGAAAACAGTCTGGACAACCCACCTCTTACTGACACCTACCCATGAGCCCCCTCTCTTTCCATTTAGTGTAACCCACTGAGCACTGACCAACACCAGACCTCCATGGATGTTGAAAAGTCGTTGAAATTTGGTCAGCCCAAATATGAACCAATCATAGACGTCTGTTTCACAAGTTTGGACAGCACAGTACAGTACAGCACAGCACAGTATAGGACAGTAAAGTACAGAAAAGTAGAGGTCAGCACAATACAGTAATGTACAGTAGAGTTTAGTACAGTAGAGCACACTAGAGTAGAGTAGAATTTACTCTATTGTACTGTACTGAAATGTACTGTACTGAACTATACTGTTCTGTACTTTACTCTAATGTGGTGTGCTGCACTGTGATGTCCAAACTTGTGAAACATAGACATCTATGATTGGTACAGATTTGGTCTGGTCCATAGTGATGCATTGTGGGTACAAACCCAGCTAGCACATAACCATATGTTTCTTAGAGCTTGGTGAGAGTGTGGTTGTCCATTGGGAATATTCTCAAATTGTTCTTTACATAACATCTACAATAAAACGTTAGTAACGTTCAGAGAACGTTCTAATAATGTTATTTAAAAACATATACGTTCCGTTCTCAGCATCAACAAAATTCTCTATCTTGTTAAGTGTGTTCAGGTGTATTGGCCGTGCCCACTTATTGGCCAGACCTTATCTTAATGAGTGCTTTTTTCCTTTGAAATGGAGTCTGTTTGAATAGACTAAAATGAACAGCTTTGTGTGCGTAAAAAAACATGTCATGCTACCTCCATCCTGGTGGCGCAGTGGACTAATTCCGTGGAAAAATAACAGAAGATTATAGGTTCAATGTGTCCAATCTGTGCTTGGAGTTCAAAAAAGTAACCCAAAATAAGATAGCAGTTTAAAAGTCTTTAAGGAAGTTATTCAAGAACCTCCAAATTAACTATAATTTCCATTCTCAGAGCATTAGTAAAACCTCCCAGGAAAGCTTTCAAGGTACCAGAGTAAAACGTTCTCAGAACCTCCCTGTAACCTAAAATACAATTTCTTAGAACAGCCAACATTTTCACTTCTGTTCTCAGAATGTAAAAAAAGAAAACGTTACGTTTTACCAGTCAGAAAAAGCGTGGCTTCGTTCCAACAACCAATGTGAAACCAAAAACATTAGTTCCCACAACTTCCAAGGAACCAAATATGCTAGCTGGGAAGGCCCCAATTATTTGATGGGTCATATGGATGCATTGACTGGCAAGAATGCAAGAGTTGTTTATCGATAGCACTGAAATCACACACACAAATGTGGAATTGTTTGGCGGCGTAGCTCATTCGAATAATAGCCAGTGTGTAGAATAATACAAATGTTCTACCTTTGTGTACCTATTCAGGATACATCATCCTGAAGAGAATGACATTCATAATTATGCATTTCTGTATAGAAGGGTTGGTTGTTAAGCAACAAAACTGACGCGTGCACAACTATGGGGCAAAACAGACGGGGGTTGGCTTAGATCTTTGACAGCATGTAAACTACACCGAACAAAAATATAAACGCAACGTGTAAAGTGTTGGTCCCATGTTTCATGAGCTGAAATAAAAGATCCCAGAAATGTTTCATACGCATAAAAAGCTTATTTCTCTGAAATGTTGTGCACAAATGTGTTTACATCCCTGTTAGTCAGCGTTTCTCCTTTGCCAATATAATCCATTCTCCTGACAGGTGTGGCATATCAAGAGGCTGATTAAACAGCATTGTCCCCAGCACAGGTGCACCTTTTGCTGGGAACAATAAAAGGACACTCTAAAATGTGCAGTTTTGTCACACAACACGTCACAGATGTCTCAGGTTGAGGGAGCGTGCAATTGGCAAGATGACTGCAGGAATGTCCACCAGAGCTGTTGCCAGAGAATGCAATGTTAATTTCTCTACCAAAAGCCGCCTTCAACGACATTTTAGAGAATTTGGCAGTACGTCCAACCACCCTCACAACCGCGTGTATGGCATTGTGTGGGCGAGAGGTTTGCTGATGTCAACTTTGTGAACAGAGTGCCCCATGGTGGTGGTGGGGTTATGGTATGGGCAGGCATAAGCTACAGACAACAAACACAATTGCATTTTATCAATGGCAATTTCAACCCTGAGGCCCATTGTCATGCCATTCATCCGCTGCCATCACCTCATGTTTCAGCATGATAATGCACGGCCCCATGTGGCAAGGATCTGTACACAATTCCTGGAAGCTGAAAATGTCCCAGTTCTTCCATGGCCTGCATTCTCAGCAGACATGTCACCCATTGAGCATGTTTGGGATGCTCTGAATCAACGTGTACAACAGCGTGTTCCAGTTTCCGCCAATATCCAGCAACTTCGCACAGCCACAGGCCACAATCAACAGCCTAATCAACTCTATGTGAAGGAGATGTGTCGCGCTGCATGAGGCAAATGGTAGTCACATCAGATACTGACTGGTTTTCTGATCCACACCCTACCTTTTTTTAAAGGTATCTGTGACCAACAGATGCATATCTGTATTCCCAGTCATGTGAAATCCATAGATTAGGGCCTAATACATTTATTTCAATTGACTGATTTCCTTATATGAACTATAACTCAGTAAAATCTTTGAAATTGTTGCATGTTGCGTTTATACACTGCTCAAAAAAATAAAGGGAACACTAAAATAACACATCCTAGATCTGAATGAATGAAATAATGTTATTAAATACTTTTTTCTTTACATAGTTGAATGTGCTGACAACAAAATCACACACAAATTATCAATGGAAATCAAATGTATCAACCCATGGAGGTCTGGATTTGGAGTCACCCTCAAAATTAAAGTGGAAAACCACACTACAGGCTGATCCAACTTTGATGTAATGTCCTTAAAACAAGTCAAAATGAGGCTCAGTAGTGTGTGTAGCCTCCACGTGCCTGTATGACCTCCCTACAACGCCTGGGCATGCTCCTGATGAGGTGACGGATGGTCTCCTGAGGGATCTCCTCCCAGACCTGGACTAAAGCATCCGCCAACTCCTGGACAGTCTGTGGTGCAACGTGGCGTTGGTGGATGGAGCGAGACATGATGTCCCAGATGTGCTCAATTGGATTCAGGTCTGGGGAACGGGCGGGCCAGTCCATAGCATCAATGCCTTCCTCTTGCAGGAACTGCTGACACACTCCAGCCACATGAGGTCTAGCATTGTCTTGCATTAGGAGGAACCCAGGGCCAACCACACCAGCATATGGTCTCACAAGGGGTCTGAGGATCTCATCTCGGTACCTAATGGCAGTCAGGCTACCTCTGGCGAGCACATGGAGGGCTGTGCGGCCCCCCCAAAGAAATGCCACCCCACACCATGACTGACCCACCGCCAAACCGGTCATGCTGGAGGATGTTGCAGGCAGCAGAACGTTCTCCACGGCGTCTCCAGACTCTGTCACGTCTGTCACATGTGCTCAGTGTGAACCTGCTTTCATCTGTGAAGAGCACAGGGAGCCAGTGGCGAATTTGCCAATCTTGGTGTTCTCTGGCAAATGCCAAACGTCCTGCACGGTGTTGGGCTGTAAGCACAACCCCCACCTGTGGATGTCGGGCCCTCATACCACCCTCATGGAGTCTGTTTCTGACCGTTTGAGCAGACACATGCACATTTGTGGCCTGCTGGAGGTCATTTTGCAGGGCTCTGGCAGTGCTCCTCCTGCTCCTCCTTCCACAAAGGCGGAGGTAGCAGTCCTGCTGCTGGGTTGTTGCCCTCCTACGGCCTCCTCCACGTCTCCTGATGTACTGGCCTGTCTCCTGGTAGTGCCTCCATGCTCTGGACACTACGCTGACAGACACAGCAAACCTTCTTGCCACAGCTCGCATTGATGTGCCATCCTGGATGAGCTGCACTACCTGAGCCACTTGTGTGGGTTGTAGACTCCGTCTCATGCTACCACTAGAGTGAAAGCACCGCCAGCATTCAAAAGTGACCAAAACATCAGCCAGGAAGCATAGGAACTGAGAAGTGGTCTGTGGTCACCACCTGCAAAACCAGTCCTTTATTGGGGGTGTCTTGCTAATTGCCTATAATTTCCACCTGTTGTCTATTCCATTTGCACAACAGCATGTGAAATGTATTGTCAATCAGTGTTGCTTCCTAAGTGGACAGTTTGATTTCACAGAAGTGTGATTGACTTGGAGTTACATTGTGTTGTTTAAGTGTTCCCTTTCTTTTTTTGAGCAGTGTATTTTTGTTCAGTATATATTTCATCTCCAATGTTTATTGAAAAACATAAGCACTTGTCTTTCAAATACATCGTTACAGTTGTTGGTTAGCTAGCTAGTACATTTTTGCCATATTAGCATTGACATGAAATCAGTCAAAACACCTCAAAACAAGACATGGTATCAAGAACAAGATAAAACTAGCTGAAACGACTCCACACATGGCAGCTTCTTATCATTGTTGCTAGCTATCTGGCCATCCAGAATCACAACAACACACTGCCTTCTTCCCCATTAAAAAAGTTTGTATTGTTTTTGTGACGTTGTCAGCAAACCCGTCTATAGTACAGATCAGGGACCCATGAGGTAATTATGTTACCGGGTGTTAATCCACTTCACTGTAGTTCAATAACCAAAATATATATATTTTTTGTTTTAAATCACAGTGTCATACACTACATGACCAAAGGTATGTGGACACCTGCTTGTCGAACATCTCATTCCAAAATCATGGGCATTAATATGGAGTTGGTCCCCCCTTTGCTGCTATAACAGCCTCCACTCTTCTGGGAAGGCTTTCCACTAGATTTTGGAACATTGCTGCGGGTACTTGCTTCCATTCAGCCACAAGCACATTAGTGAGGTCGGGCACTGATGTTGGGCGATTAGCCGTAGCTCACAGTCGGCGTTCCAATTCATCCCAAAGGTGTTCGATGGGGTTGAGGTCACAGCTCTGTGCAGGCCAGTCAAGTTCTTCCACACCGGTCTCGACAAACCATTTCTGTATGGACCTCGCTTTGTGCACGGGGGCATTGTCATGCTGAAACAGGAAACGGCCTTCCCCAAACTGTTGCCACAAAGTTAGAAGCACAGAATCATCTAGAATGTCATTGTATGCTGTAGCGTTAAGATTTCCCTTCACTGGAACTAAGGGGCCTAGCCGAACCATGAAAAACAGCCCCAGACCATTATTCCTCCTCCACCAAACTTTACAGTTGGAACCATGTATTGGGGCAGGTATCGTTCTCCTGGCATCCGCCAAACCCAGATTCGTTCGTCGGACTGCCAGATGGTGAAGCGTGATTCATCACTCCAGAGAAATCGTTTCCACTGCTTCAGAGTCCAATGGCGGCGAGCTTTACACCACTCCAGCCGACGCTTGGCAATGTGCTTGGTAATCTTAAGCTTGTGTGCGGCTGCTTGGCCATGGAAACCCATTTCATGAACCTCCCGACAAACAGTTATTGTGCTGACGTTGCTTCCAGAAGCAGTTTAGAACTCGGTAGTGAGTGTTGCAACCGAGGACAGACAATTTTTACGCGCTACATGCTTCAGCACTCGGCAGTCCCGTTCTTAGAGATTGCGTGGCCTACCACTTTGCGGCTGAGCCGTTGTTGCTCCTAGACGTTTCCACTTCCCAATATCAAGCACTTACAGTTGACCGGGGTAGCTCTCGCAGGGCAGAAACTTTACGAACTGACTTGTTGGAAAGGTTGAATCCTATGACGGTGTCACGTTGAAAGTCACTGAGCTCTTCAGTAAGGCCATTCTACTGCCAATGTTTGTCTATGGAGATTGCATGGTGGTGTGCTCGATTTTATACACCTGTCAGCAACGGGTGTGGCTGAAATAGCTGATTCCACTAATTTGAAGGGGTGTCCACATACTTTTGTATATATAGTGTATCATAGCTGACACCCCATTATTTCTGCAGGCATCTTTGAATCTTAATGCAGTTGTTTTTGGACAACGTGGTCACATAAACAACTGAGGGCGCTTTCACTCTCATTCTGTTACCAAACTTTACATCTGCACTGTTCTTCAAGTAAATGTACTGTACCATTCCAACACCACCTTATATGGATAATCTGGTACACCTACTAAGTCAGTGCAAACCTGCCTGTGTGACTCCTGAAAGTATGTGCTCTGTGGTATAGGAAAATGTGTGTCTCATGTAATATTTTTTAGAATTGGGGCCAGATCTTAAAGGTGCAATATGCAGAAATCGCTATTCCATTTCCTTGTTACTAAAATTCTAATAGTTCGCCTTATTTTAGTTTATGTGACAAAACAAGCAATGTATAGTGTAGAGAATTATTGTACCATCTAAACCTCTGTGAAATATATTTTCAGTAACCAAAAATATTGTATTTTCAGCTGTTTGAAGCTAGTGTACAAAACCGAATGTAAAAGACACAAGAACTAAACTTAATAAATGGGAAACATAGAAATAACCCACATAGAACAGATCTCCCGCTTCTTAGACTTGCTTTCAATGTGAATTTCTTTGTGCCGTACTAGGTAGTGCAATACTAACAAGTAATTGTTCAAATATATCTTTAATGCAAAAAATTGCTTGGTGATGGAGTCACAGCTGCCCAGAAACGTAATAATACATCTTAATTGTATGCATTTAATGGCTCCCATATGGCTCCATGACACATTAAAAAGATATGGCCGTTTTTATAGTGGGAGTGTGACTGTTACCGTGTGACCTTGCCCCAATGCTTTTAGCTAAGCCCATTATTAAGGGCTGCAGATGAAGCTAAAAGCTGCAGCTGAGCAACCTGTCAAAATATATTCTCATTCCTGGATTGTTGGGACTGTGTAAGCAGCCCTGCCTCCCAGAACAAGTCCATTCGAAATCTTTACACTTCGGTAACGATGACCAAGCAAAACAAAGACGGCACTGATGAAAAACACTTTCTTGCTTGACCCAGATCAGGTCTGGTTGATAATTACAAGTCAGGATAAATCATTCCCCTAACAAGGAGACTGAAATACTTCCTGTGCATAAAGCACCTCCTGATTAAAGTGACTATTTGGCCAGTCACCAAAAGGTACTATCTTTGGCACTCTCTGGCTCTCGATGTTGAGTCTGCTTTGCCAGTCCCACTTCATTGATGTGATATTCTAATTCTTCTGTGATATGCTCCTTCTCTCTGGCTGGGGAGAAAACCTACACTTTTTTCTACAGGCTGGATAACATTATTGTATCTTTCTCTCTCCCTTGATGAATTATAATTGAAATGTTAATTTTAGTTTCAGGCTGCAGATGAAAATCTATTATGAAGTTGAAAATCTATCATAAACGTCTAGTTATCTAATTATACGTTATAATGGATATTTGTATGATTGGCTCATCCAACTTATTCTAGATGATAAGAACATTTACCATGCTCACTCAGGATTGCTTTAAATTAGATTTTTTTTGTCACCACTAGAAAAATGTAGCGTCATGCATACACTTGCATCTGAGGATAAATCAAGTAGTCTAGCTTTTGCTTCTTCGACAATATAGCCTAACCAACACAGGTACTGTATTTTTTTATATTTTGTTTGTGTTTTTCTTCCTTCCATATTAGGTTGTGGACCTGTTTACATTTTGAGTCGAGAATAAAATGGAAATGACAGTCACCATTTTGGCACTTATTGTGGGATTTAAGTCGAAAGCCATGTCAAGAACTCGTTTGAGCAGGTCTCTGTCCAGAAGCCCACGTTGACCATAAAAACTATTACATGGGGTCTGAATTAGGCTGACCCATAAATCAATCGACGCCAAAGGGCGACAACACAAGTCCACTCCTGGACTACTGTCCTGCTTGAGTTTCCAGAAACAAACAAGTATGATGTCTTTCATAATATGTACAAAATATTGCTGCCCACAGGTGCTTAGTTAATTTTATTGACAAGTAGCCTACAATGCAGATTGGTAAATCAGTAGCCTAGCCTATGAACTATGTCTGATATAAAAACACAATTGCAAAATCAATTAGGGTTAGGGTTACACAATTTCAAATGTACAATGAAAATTGTATACAATGAACTTAAACTTACCAGCTAATGACTTCAATAAAACGTTGATAGTAAAACATTTCCATATTTTACGCACAACTCCAAACGTTCGGGTTCTTTCTCGCCTAAGCTTTTCGTTCGGTTGCTGGTTGATCTATCATGTTTTACAAGACTTTAAAACATATGCCTTGAGACCTCGCACAATTTAATTCGTCCTCCTTCATTAATTTCTTCTGACTACTGCAGCACCCTCAGGGAGTTGTAGGATAATTACGCTACGGAAAATAATTTAGATCGACTTCTTTATTCTCTTCTGACGCTATCGAAAGCCCGCCTTCTTGCCCCTGCTCGTGCTCTTCTGAGTGGTAGTGGTGCTCTTCTGAGTGGTAGTGATGCTCTTGCTCGAGTCGCACTCATCCCACAGAAAAATATTATAATTACCTCAAGCGAACTGGAGGAAAGTATCCTATTGGTGTGAATCAACGAACTACATGAATGAAACACTTGTCCATGAGGACAGAGTGCAACGACCAAGTGTGTAACAACGAGTTCAAAGTAGGCTACCATAGATGCGCGAATATTGTGGCGAAATCCCTGAGCTCTCAGCATTCTGACAGGATTTGTGATTTTATCCACTAGACTGAGTGAGTGCTGGAAATTATCCAGGACAGTACATTACTATCGCGCTGGGTAGGCCAAGATTTGGGAATGATGGGCAAATGTGCACTCTGGTCAGCCAAATCTTTTGACTTAGGCAAGACACCAGCTGGATAGAAAATAAAGAAATATATAGAAATAAAAAAAACGATAGGACAATCACAGACTAAATTCATCCCCTTCACGGTTCGGTTGGAGAGCCCATGTCTCAAAGTGTGCACACGCACACATGCAATCATTTGTGGATTTGCCCCAATAATCCTCACAAAAACATGATTTGATATGTTGGTATGGTTGATTCTAACCTGGAATTGAGCATTCCCTTTAGGTTATACAAGAGATTTGTGTTCAAGAAGAATTCTGTCTAGCACCTTATCAAGGTTGGCCAACCTGACTATGCTAGCTGTGAGCTTTACAAGTCAATCCAACTCACCATCAGTGGGATTCCGGCAAACAACTCTGGGTTTTGTTTTAATCTAACACTGTGACTGTTTCTCAGAAAGAAGCCAGATGGGCTAGATGTTGGGCCTTGGCTCCCACTAGTAAATGGTAGATTTGGGCTCAACCTCACGTTCCATTTTAATTAATCCTCATCAGTTTGCCTGGTGTTCTCTGATTGGAGCAGGGCAGCCTTGCGGTTCCTCTCCTCTATGGAGCATAACTCGAAGCATCTGCCAGCCGGTATGTTCTTGATGAGAAGCAAGAGGAAAAGTGCGTCTGAAACTGAGGCAGGTGCAGAAGGTTATTGTGTTTAACAACACTCAACACATGGCCATGTTAATTTGGATAAACTGCCCGAGGCCTTGTCAAAGTTCGTTTGGAACAGATGATATCCCTACAAGCTCTCACAGTCTCGCGTCAGAATTATACATTCATCCATGCTTCTCAAATGTCACATTTTGAAGCAATTCCAAACGTCACATTTCGAAGTGTTTAAGGTTAAGTTTAGGCATCAACACCGACTTTTTTGGGTAATGTTTAAGTTTAGGCATTAACTCAAAAATCTTAAGGTTAGGCATTAACTCCGAATGGTTAAGGTAATGGTTAAGGTTTGGGATAGGCTTAAAACAAAAATATAGAAAACTACTTTCTATCACTGGATTCGAACATGCAACTTTTGGAATCAGAGGCAGATGCTTGAAGGTAACAGCGCTCACTGTTGCCCCTAGTGGCCGGTTTCCACATCATCTCCTGACGTCCTCGGACGTGGATGGACGTCGAATACTGACTTGTATCAAGAGTGACCTGCCTGCGATATCCAGCATTCAGACAGAATGGAATTGATATAAAAAATGCATTAGAGATACATTATGTCTTGATTGCACAGGAGTCCCATGCTCTCCACATGACATTCTGCTACAGTGTTGTTCACTGAGGTGCATTAGTTGGCATTGGTTGCTTTGGTGACATAATGTAGCTGTCAAAGTCACGTAAATCATTTTAATGACCAGTATGGTACATTTGCTTTAGTGATCGTGAGTAGCCTTTTGTTTCTCTGTATCTGAAACTGGTGCGCCATCCATTAGTGATTTGGGAGGACAGTGGCACTCTTGGCAAAGCCCAAAGGACTTTAATTACGTTTGGCCACTGGGGGGAGAATGTCTAAAATGAACAAAGGGAGATGGAGCCGGTTCTCTATAATTAGCCAGGTTCACCTTTACCACTGAATGGAGTTCACTTACTTTAATCTGAATTAAAGTAGTACAACAAAACAAGGTAGTGGCCTACATTAGTGTCACATACTCCATTTCACATATATCAGACCTGAATGAAATCTGACAAAACACGATGAGGAATGATTTGCATCATTGTCAACATTTGCATATCAACATCGTTGATTAATGTACAGATATTTTTCTAGCCAAAAACAAAACATGTACAGAATAACAGAAAGATAATGTTGTGTTTCATCAGAATGATACCATAAAGGATCATAATCTATATAATATGAATAATCTTCATGTTTTTCTCTGCGTGGGAAGGAGCCTGAAATTAAGAATGAGCTCTTTCTTGAGGGTTTTTCTTTTTGTAGCGTCTGCCGCAGACAGCTGGTCAAAGGCCTGCTGACAGGCTCTGCTTGGTTAGCAGCCAGCACTTCGTTTTGTAACCAGGAAGATTACATTGGGATTATTTGTTTTGGGTGGCTCTGATCCATCCTTAAATGTTTTTATATAATGAAAACAAGAGATAAACAAAAACAAAGCACCCTCCCTTCCCCAAAGCAAGACTCAAGAAAATGAATTAAATGTAAACGCTAATCTCAGGCAAACCTGTAATTAACAAAACATTGTTGTGCTGAATTCCTTAAATGTTTTTGCAAAACAGAATCATGTGTTGGTAATGTTGCTTGGTTGATGCTGGGAATAGATTCTGGGATACTGGGAATTTGTGAAACTGGCATTCATCTGTCATTTTATAACAGTTTGACCACCATTTAAATTTGAGATTTGAGATTAAAATCTATAACAGACTGAACCAACCAAGTAAACAAACACACACATACACACATACACAATAGTAACTGTGGTGCATGGAATTTCCGATGATATCAAAGGTCCTCCTAATACTATTCCGTGGATCAAAGCATGGAACTCCAAATAGGCCTATCAGCTTTTAAACCCACAGTGAGGCCTCAGCTGTTTTCTCTTGTGGCTCTGCTTGGCTCTACTAATGAGCAGGCCCATAATGCAGTGTGCTCAAGTATTCTTTAAAATATTGGCACCGCTATAAAGTGAACATTACTTAGGTACAGTCTCCCAGCTCATTTCATTTTCTCTTCTGCACAGTGAGTGTTTGACCCTGGTCTAAAAATATGTGTTGGAGGCCGAAGCAGGAGGCACACACCACTTTAACTAAATCTTGTCTCGGACTACTAATCCCTAAAGAGCAAACTTGGAGATGTAGCAGCACGTGGCAGATGAGATCTACCAATTTTGAAATAAAATAGTGAATATGCTGGCAGTCTGCAGCATTGAAATGGGCTTTTCAGTCTGTCTGTGTGATGTGGAGGTTAGCCATTGCTGCTCTGCATGGACTTTAATCCCATAAACAGTAAAGGGAACATGTGCACGTCAACGAAAATAACAGACGCCTGCACAACGATCCCAGCTAATATGATTAGATATTAGGAATCATGAATGGCTTTGTTTCATTGCCAGATATGATGGTATCCCTTAATAATTTCCACATCAGCACATGTCAAATCAAATCAATTTGTATTTGTCACATGCTTCGTAAACAACAGGTGTGGACTAACAGTGACATTTTTACTTACGGGCCCTTCTCAACAATGCAGAGAGAAAGAAAATAGAAAAATAATAGAAAAGTAAAACACGTAATAATTAAAGTAATAATATACTGTATACACAATGAGTAACAATAACTTGGCTAAATACAAGGGGTACTAGTACCGAGTCAATGTGCAGGGGTACGAGGTAATTGAAGTAGATATGTACATACAACTAGGAATAAAGTGACAGATAGTAAACAGTAGCAGCAGCGTATGTGATGAGTTAGTGCAAAAAAGGGGTCAATGAACATAGTCCGGTTAGCTATTTAGTTAACTATTTAACTAACTATTTAGCAGCCTTATGGCTTAGGGGTAGAAGCTGTTCAGGGTCCTGTTGGCTCCAAACTTGGTGCATCGGTAAAGCTTGCCGTGCGGTAGCAGAGAGAACAGTCTATGACTTGGGTGGCTGGAGTCTTTGACAATTTTCAGGGCCTTCTTCTGACATCGCCTGGTATAGAGGTCCTGGATGGCAGAGAGCTCGGCCCCAGTGATGTGCTGGGCCGTATGCACTACCCTCTGTAGCGCCTTGCGGTCGGAAGCCAAGCAGTTGCAATACCAAGCGGTGATGCTGCCAGTCAAGATGCTCTCAATGGTGCAGCTGTATAACTTTTTGAGGATCTGGGAGCCCATGCTAAATCTTTTCAGCCTCCTGAGGGGGAAGAGGCGTTGTCATGCCCTCTTCCCAACTGTGTTGGTGTGTTTGGACCATGATAGATCCTTAGTGATGTGGACACCGAGGAACTTTAAGTTCTCAACCTGCTCCACCCAGCCCCGTCGATGGTATTGGGGGCGTGCTCAGCCCTCCGTTTTCTGTAGTCCACGATCATCTTGCTGACGTTGAGGGAGAGGTTGTTGTCCTGGCACCACACTGCCAGGTCTCTGATCTCCTCCCTATAGGCTGTCTCATCGTCATCGGTGATCAGGCCTACCACCGTCATGTCGTCGGCAAACTTAATGATGGTATTGGAGTCATGTGCGGCCATGCAGTCATGGGTGAACAAGGAGTACAGGAGGGGACTAAGCACGCACCCCTGAGGGGCCCCCGTGTTGAGGGTCAGCTTAGCGAATGTGTTGTTGTCTACCCTCCCCACCTGGGGGGGGTCCCATCAGGAAGTCTAGGATCCAGTTGCAGAGAGAGGTGTTCAGTCCCTGGGTCTTTAGCTTAGTGATGAGCTTGGAGATCACTATGGTGTTGAACACTGAGCTGTAGTCAATGAACAGCATTCTCACATAGGTGTTCCTTTTGTCCATTTGGGAAAGGACAGTGTGGAGTGCAATAGAGATTGCGTCATCTGTGAATCTGTTGGGGCGGTATGGGAATTGGAGTGTGTCTGGGATGATGGTGTTGATGTGAACCATGACCAGCCTTTCAAAGCCTTTCATGACTACAGATGTGAGTGCTACTTGGTGATAGTCATTTTGACAGGTTACCTTAGCGTTCTTGGGCACAGGGACTATGGTTCTCTGCTTGAAACATGTAGGTATTACAGACTGGGTCAGGGAGAGGTTAAAAATGTAACTGAAGACACTTGCCAGCTGGTCAGCGCATGCTCTGAGTACGCGTCCTGGTAATCCATCTGGCCTTGCGGCCTTGTGAATGTTAACTTGTTTAAAAGTCTTACTCACATCGGCTATGGAGAGCGTGATCACCCAGTCGTCCAGAACAGCTGGTGCTCTCATGCATGGTTCAGTGTTGCTTGCCTCGAAGCGAGCATAGAATGCATTTAGTTTGTCTGATAGGCTGGGTTTCCCTTTGTAATCCATGATAGTTTGCAAGCCCTGCCACATCTGTCGAGCATCAGACCCAGTATAGTAGGATTTGATATTAGTCCTGTATTGACGCTTTGCCTGTTTGATGGTTCATCAGGATTTCTTACAAGCGTCCGGGTTAGTGTACTGCTCCATGAAGGCGGCAGCTTTAGCCTATAGCTCAGTGCGAATATTGTCTGTAATCCGTTGTACGGTCACTGTGGGGACGGTGTCGTCAATGAACTTACAGTGGCTTGCAAAAGTATTCACCCCCCTTGGCATTTTTCCTATTTTGTTGCCTTACAACCTGGAATTAAAATGGATTTTTTTCGGGGTTTGTATCATTTCATTTACACAACATGCCTACCACTTTGAAGATGCAAAATATTTTTTATTGTGAAACAAACAAGAAATAAGAAGAAAAAAAAACTTGAGCGTGCATAACTATTCACCCCCCCCCCCCCCCCCAATCAATACTTTGTAGAGCCACCTTTTGCATCAATTACAGCTGCAAGTCTCTTGGGGTATGTCTCTATAAGCTTGGCACATCTAGCCACTGGGATTTTTGCCCATTCTTCAAGGCAAAACTACTCCAGCTCCTTCAAGTTGGATGGGTTCCACTGGTGTACAGCAATCTTTAAGTCATACCACAGATTCTCAATTGGATTGAGGTCTGGGCTTTGACTAGGCCATTCCAAGACATTTAAATGTTTCCCCTTAAACCACTCAAGTGTTGCTTTAGCAGTATGCCAGACAGGATCAGCCAGAGCCTTCCGCCAGACAGGATCAGCCAGAGCCTTCCGCCAGACAGGATCAGCCAGAGCCTTCCGCCAGACAGGATCAGCCAGAGCCGTCCGCCAGACAGGATCAGCCAGAGCCTTCCGCCAGCCATGAGCAGCCAGATCCGTCAGCCTGCCATGAGCAGCCAGATCCGTCAGCCAGCCATGAGCAGCCAGATCCGTCAGCCTGCCATGAGCAGCCAGATCCGTCAGCCAGCCATGAGCAGCCAGATCCGTCAGCCAGCCATGAGCAGCCAGATCCGTCAGCCAGCCATGAGCAGCCAGATCCGTCAGCCAGCCATGAGCCGTCCAGCCAGGATCCGCCAGAGCCGTCCAGCCGGGGTCCGCCAGCCAGCCAGGATCCGCCAGAGCCAGCCAGCCAGGATCCGCCATTCAGTCCGGTGCTGCCCCTTAGTCCGGTGCTGCCCCTTAGTCTGGTGCTGCCCCTTATCCTGGTGCTGCCCCTTAGTCCGGTGCTGCCCCTTAGTCCGGTGCTGCCTCTTAGTCCGGTGCTGCCCCTTAATCCGGTGGGGTTAAGTTGGAGGGTGGTCAGTTGGAGGAGGCTACGGAAGCGGGTAGTGACTATGGTGGGGTGGGGACCACGACCAGAGCCAGAACCACCGCCGAAGAGGTATGCCCACCCAGCCCTCCCTTGGTTAGCCCTAGTTGAGGCGCGGTCGCAGTCCGCGCCTTTAGGGGGGGGTACTGTCACACTCTGGCTCCGGGACTTGTATTTGAGCCAGGGTGTATTCGTGTTGTTGGGGTTTGTTTTGGTTAGGTTGGGAATAGGGTGTGTTCATTTGGGTGTCCTGCTGGAAGGTGAACCTCTGTCCCAGTCTCAAATCTCTGGAAGACTGAAACAGGTTTCCCTCAAGAATTTCCCTGTATTTAGCGCCATCCATCATTCCTTCAATTCTGACCAGTTTCCCAGTCCCTGCCGATGAAAAACATCCCCACAACATGATGCTGCCACAACCATGCTTCACTGTGGGTATGGTGTTCTCGGGGTGATGAGAGGTGTTGGGTTTGCGCCAGACATAGCATTTTCTTTGATGGCCAAAAAGCTCAATTTTAGTCTCATCTGACCAGAGTACCTTCTTCCATATGTTTGGGGAGTCTCCCACATGCCTTTTGGCGAACACCAAACGTGTTTGCTTATTGTTTTCTTTAAGCAATGGCTTTTTTCTGGCCACTCTTCCGTTAAGCCCAGCTCTGTGGAGTGTACGGCTTAAAGTGGTCCTATGGATAGATACTCCAATCTCCGGTGTGGAGCTTTGCAGCTCCTTCAGGGTTATCTTTGGTCTCTTTGTTGCCTCTCTGATTAATGCCCTCCTTGCCTGGTCCATGAGTTTTGGTGGACGGCCCTCTCTTGGCAGGATTGTTGTGGTGCCATATTCTTTCCATTTTTTAATAATGGATTTAATGGTGCTCTGTGGGATGCTCAAAGTTTCTGATATTTTTTTATAACCCAACCCTGATCTGTACTTCTCCACAACGTTCTCCCTGACCTGTTTGGAGAGCTCCTTGGTCTTCATGGTGCCGCTTGCTTGGTGGTGCCCCTTGCTTAGTGGTGTTGCAGACTCTGGGGCCTTTCAGAACAGGTGTATATATACTGAGATCATGTGACAGATCATGTGACACTTAGATTGCACACAGGTGGACTTTATTTAACTAATTATGTGACTTCTGAAGGTAATTGGATGCACCAGATCTTATTTAGGGGCTTCATAGCAAAGGGGGTGAATACATATGCACGCACCACTTTTCCGTTATTTATTTTTAATAATGTTTTTAAACAAGTTATTTTTTCATTTCACTTCACCGACTATTTTGTGTATGTCCATTACATGAAATCCAAATAAAAATCAATTTAAATTACAGGTTGTAATGCAACAAAATAGGAAAAACGCCAAAAGAGATGCATACCTTTGCAAGGCACTATATTAATTAAGCCAGTGACTGACGTGGTAAAATTCTCGATGCCCTCGGATGAATCCCAGAGCATATTCCAGTCTGCGCTAGCGAAACAGTCCTGTAGCTTAGCATCCTCTTCATCGGATCACTTCCGTATTGAGCGCATCACTGGTACTTCCTGTTTTAGTTTTTGCTTGTAAGCAGGAATCAGGAGAATGGAGTTATGGTCAGATTTGCCAAATGGAGGGCGAGGGAAAGCTTTGTATGCATCTCTGTGTGAGGAGTAAAGGTGATCCAGAGTTTTTTCTCCTCTAGTTGCACAGGTGACCTGCTAGTAGAAATGAGGTAAAACAGATTTCAGTTTTCCTGCTTTAAAATTACCGGCCACTAGGAGCGCCGCCTCTGGATGAGCATTTTCTTGTTTGCTTATGGCCCTATACAGCTCGTTGAGTGTGGTCTTAGTGCCAGCATCGGTTTGTGGTGGTAAATAGACAGCCACAAAAAATATAGATTTAAACTATCTTGGTAAATAGTATGGTCTACAGTTTATCATGAAGTATTCTAACACAGGCGAGCAGAACTTTGAGACTTTCTTAATATTAGAGATCGCGCACTGTCACACTCTGGCTCCGGGACTTGTATTTGAGCCAGGGTGTATTCGTGTTGTTGGGGTTTGTTTTGGTTAGGTTGGGAATAGGGTGTGTTCATTTGGGTGTGTGTGGTTTTGGTTAGTTCTTGTGTAGTCATGTGACTCCCAATCGGAGGTAACGAGTGTCAGCTGTCGGCTCGTTATCTCTGATTGGGAGCCATATTTATCTGTATGTTTTCCTTTGGGTGTGGTGGGTTTTTGTTCCGTTTCGGTCAGTATACCGTGGACTTCATGAGTCGTCTTTTGTTTTGTATTACGTGCTTTACTCAATTAAAGTCATGTTTCTTGCACACGCTGCGCCTTGGTCTCCTTCGCTCTTAGACGACCGTGACAGAAAAACCCACCATCAAAGGACCAAGCAGCGTGTCCGGGAGCAAAGAGACTGGACATGGGAGGAGGCGCCTGGTAAGGAGATCGAGAGGCTGGCGATGGCCCAGGTGGGCAAATCGTGGTCCTGGGAGGACATGCTCGGGGGCAAGGGACCTTGGGGGAAGATCAAGGCCCTGGCGAGAGAGGAGCAACGGCGTCAGCAGGGTCATCGTTGGAAGGACGTGAGGCAACCCCAAAAAGTTTTTGGGGGGGGGCACATGGCTTGGGCGGCTGGGCAGCAGGAGGCTGCCACAGGGAGATGTGGAGAGAAGGCTACCGGATTACGGGAGCCATTGGCGAATAGAGGGAGGGAAGCAGTTGAGGCACGGCGTAAGAGACTGAGGTGTGTTACCAGTCCGGTCCGGCCCGTTCCTGATCCCCGGTTAAGGCCAGTGGTGTGTGTTCCCAGTACGGACCGGCCTGTTCCTACTCCACGCATCAAGCCCACGGTGTGCGTCGCCAGTCCAGCCCGACCTGTTCCTGCTCCACGTACCAGACCCACGGTGTGCGTCGCCAGTCCAGCCCGGCCGGTTCCTGCTCCACGTACTAAGCCTACGGTGTACGTCGCCAGCCCGACCCGGCCTGTTCCTGCCACTCGCACCAAACCTACGGTGCGCGTCGCCAGCCCGGTCCGGCCTGTTCCTGCCACCCGCACCAAGTCTACGGTGCGCGTCGCCAGCCCGACCCGGCCTGTTCCTGCCACTCGCACCAAACCTACGGTGCGCGTCGCCAGCCCGGTCCGGCCTGTTCCTGCCACCCGCACCAAGTCTACGGTGCGCGTCGCCAGCCCGACCCGGCCTGTTCCTGCCACTCGCACCAAACCTACGGTGCGCGTCGCCAGCCCGGTCCGGCCTGTTCCTGCTCCCCGCACTAGCCCTGAGATGCGTGTCCTCAGCCCGGGACCACCAGTTCCGGCACCACGCACTAGGCCTTATGTGCGTCCCCAGGGTCCAGCATGCCCTGTTCCTTCTCCCCGCACTAGCCCTGAGATGCGTGTCCTCAGCCCGGGACCACCAGTTCCGGCACCACGCACCAGGCCTTTAGTGCGTCTCGGCCGGCCAGAGTCTGCCGTCTGCCCAACGGCGCCTGAACTGCCCGTCTGCCCAACGGCGCTTGAACTGCCCGTCTGCCCAAAGGCGCCTGAACTGCCTGTCTGCCCAACGCCGTCTGAACTGTCCGTCTGCCAAGCGCTGCATGAACTGCCCGTCTGTACTGAGCCTGCAAAGCCGCCCGTCTGCCATGAGCCTTCAGAGCCGTCCGCCAGACCGGAGCCGCTAAAGCCTTCTGCCAGACAGGAGCAGCCAGAGCCTTCCGCCAGACAGGATCAGCCAGAGCCTTCCGCCAGACAGGATCAGCCAGAGCCTTCCGCCAGACAGGATCAGCCAGAGCCTTCCGCCAGACAGGATCAGCCAGAGCCTTCCGCCAGACAGGATCAGCCAGAGCCGTCCGCCAGACAGGATCAGCCAGAGCCTTCCGCCAGCCATGAGCAGCCAGATCCGTCAGCCTGCCATGAGCAGCCAGATCCGTCAGCCAGCCATGAGCAGCCAGATCCGTCAGCCTGCCATGAGCAGCCAGATCCGTCAGCCAGCCATGAGCAGCCAGATCCGTCAGCCAGCCATGAGCAGCCAGATCCGTCAGCCAGCCATGAGCAGCCAGATCCGTCAGCCAGCCATGAGCCGTCCAGCCAGGATCCGCCAGAGCCGTCCAGCCGGGGTCCGCCAGCCAGCCAGGATCCGCCAGAGCCAGCCAGCCAGGATCCGCCATTCAGTCCGGTGCTGCCCCTTAGTCCGGTGCTGCCCCTTAGTCTGGTGCTGCCCCTTATCCTGGTGCTGCCCCTTAGTCCGGTGCTGCCCCTTAGTCCGGTGCTGCCTCTTAGTCCGGTGCTGCCCCTTAATCCGGTGGGGTTAAGTTGGAGGGTGGTCAGTTGGAGGAGGCTACGGAAGCGGGTAGTGACTATGGTGGGGTGGGGACCACGACCAGAGCCAGAACCACCGCCGAAGAGGTATGCCCACCCAGCCCTCCCTTGGTTAGCCCTAGTTGAGGCGCGGTCGCAGTCCGCGCCTTTAGGGGGGGGTACTGTCACACTCTGGCTCCGGGACTTGTATTTGAGCCAGGGTGTATTCGTGTTGTTGGGGTTTGTTTTGGTTAGGTTGGGAATAGGGTGTGTTCATTTGGGTGTGTGTGGTTTTGGTTAGTTCTTGTGTAGTCATGTGACTCCCAATCGGAGGTAACGAGTGTCAGCTGTCGGCTCGTTATCTCTGATTGGGAGCCATATTTATCTGTATGTTTTCCTTTGGGTGTGGTGGGTTTTTGTTCCGTTTCGGTCAGTATACCGTGGACTTCATGAGTCGTCTTTTGTTTTGTATTACGTGCTTTACTCAATTAAAGTCATGTTTCTTGCACACGCTGCGCCTTGGTCTCCTTCGCTCTTAGACGACCGTGACACGCACCAGCTGTTGTTAACAAAGAGACACACACCACCCCCTTTGAGCTTACCCGACACTGAAATGTTGCCCTGCTGATGCATAGAAAAAACAACTAGATGTATATTATCCATGTCCTTCTTCAGCCACAACTCCAAGAAGCATAGGATATTACAGTTCTTCATGTCCCGTTGATAGGATCATCTCGAACGGAGCTCGTCCAGTTTGTTCTCCAGTGATTGTACATTCGCCATTAGAACAGAGGGTAGAGGCGGTTTATTTACCCTCCTCCGTAGTTTCATCAGGGTGCCCACATGTCGGCCTCTATATCGCCGTCTCTTTCTCTTCCGAGTGTCAGGGATTAGGGCCTGATCCAGGGTGAGCAGTATGTCCAGCGCCGCCGACTCGTTGAAGTAGAAATCCTCATCCAAATCAAATTTAGTTATCGTTGTTCTGATGTCCAGAAGCTCTTTTCGGTCTTAGGAAACGATGTCACAAACATTATGTACAACAAAATCTAAGATCAGTGCAAAAAAACACACAAAATAGCAGAATTGGTCAGGAGCCCGTAAAAAGGTCATTATACATTCCAGCGCCATTCCTCCCCATGTGCAAAGCCAAAGGAGGAAGCTCCTAAGTGACATTACATCCCAAGCCTTACGGTTTAACTAGAGTTACCCCAAAACTAACAGCTGTCACGTGGATTTTGTGCCAATGTCACCGATGGTATTTCAGTACATGCTAAGGTCTACCAACACTAAGATCAGAATGTGGTTGGACAAGTCTTTATTTTTTATTTTTTTCTTAGGGGGTAGATCAGCTTTAATATTGCGAATAGATTGTAGCTTCCATCAATATAGTTGTCTGCATCACTTCCAATCCCCCATATATCTTTTGCAAATATATGCAGTACCAGTCAAAAGTTTGGAAACACTTTTATTTTTACTATTTTTTTCATTGTAGAATAATAGTGAAAACAAAAAAACTATGAATTAACACATATGGAATCATGTAGTAACCCAAAAAGTGTTAAACAAATCTAAATGTATTTTATATTTGAGATTTTTCAAATAGCCACCCTTTGCCTTGATGACAGCTTTGCTCACTCTTGGCATTCTCTCAACCAGCTTCACCTGGAATGCTTTTCCAACAATCTTGAAGGAGTTCCCACATATGCTGAGCACTTGTTGGCTGCTTTTCCTTCACTCTGCCGTCCGACTCATCCCAAGCCATCTCAATTGGTTTGAGGTCGGGGGATTGTGGAGGCCAGGTCATCTGATGTAGCACTCCATCACTCTCCTTCTTGGTAAAATAGCCCTTACACAGCCTGGAGGTGTCATTGTCCTGTTGAAAAACAAATGATAGTCCCACTAAGCCCAACCCAGATGGGATGGCGTATCGCTGCAGAATGCTGTGGTAGCCATGCTGGTTAAGTGTGCCTTGAATTCAGTTTGGACACATCTACTCATTCAAGGGTTTTTCTTTATTTTTATTATTATTTACATTGTAGAATAATAGTGAAGACATCAAAACTAATAAATAACACATATGGAATCATGTAGTAACCAAAAAAAGTGTTTAACAAATCAATATATATTTTTTATTTGAGATTCTTAAAATAGCCACCCTTTGCCTTGATGACAGCTTTGCACACTCTTGGCATTCTCTCAACCAGCCTCATGTGGTAGTCACCTGGAATTCATTTCAATTAACAGGTGTGCCTTCTTAAAAGTTAATTTGTGGAATTTCTTTCCTTCTTAATGTGTTTGAGCCAATCAGTTGTGTTGTGACAAGGTAGGAGTGGGTATAAGGAAGATAGCCCTATTTGGTAAAAGACCAAGTCCATATTATGGCAAGAACAGCTCAAATAAGCAAAGAGAAACGACAGTCCATCATTACTTTAAGACATGAAGGTCAGTCAATATGGAACATTTCAAGAACTTTGAAAGTTTCTTCAAAGACAGTCTCAAAAACCATCAAGCTCTATGATGAAACTGGCTCTCATGAGGACCGCCACAGGAATGGAAGACCCATAGTTACAGTGAGGGAAAAAAGTATTTGATCCCCTGCTGATTTTGTACGTTTGCCCACTGACAAAGACATGATCAGTCTATAATTTGAATGGTAGGTTTATTTGAACAGTGAGAGACAGAATAACAACAAAAAAATCCAGAAAAACGCATGTCAAAAATGTTATAAATTGATTTGCATTTTAATGAGGGAAATAAGTATTTGACCCCTCTGCAAAACATGACTTAGTACTTGGTGGCAAAACCCTTGTTGGCAATCACAGAGGTCAGACATTTCTTGTAGTTGGCCACCAGGTTTGCACACATCTCAGGAGGGATTTTGTCCCACTCCTCTTTGCAGATCTTCTCCAAGTCATTAAGGTTTCGAGGCTGACGTTTGGCAACTCGAACCTTCAGCTCCGTCCACAGATTTTCTATGGGATTAAGGTCTGGAGACTGCCTAGGCCACTCCAGGACCTTAATGTGCTTCTTCTTGAGCCACTCCTTTGTTGCCTTGGCCGAGTGTTTTGGGTCATTGTCATGCTAGAATACCCATCCACGACTCATTTTCAATGCCCTGGCTGAAGGAGGTTCTCACCCAAGATTTGACGGTACATGGCCCCGTCAATCGTCCCTTTGATGCGGTGAAGTTGTCCTATCCCCTTAGCAGAAAAACACCCCCAAAGCATAATTTTTCCACCTCCATGTTTGATGGTGGGGATGGTGTTCTTGGGGTCATAGGCAGCATTCCTCCTCCTCCAAACACGGCAAGTTCAGTTGATGCCAAAGAGCTCGATTTTGGTCTCATCTGACCAAAACACTTTCACCCAGTTCTCCTCTGAATCATTCAGATGTTCATTGGCAAACTTCAGACGGGCCTGTATATGTGCTTTCTTGAGCAGGGGGACCTTGCGGGCGCTGCAGGATTTCAGTCCTTCACGGCATAGTGTGTTACCAATTGTTTTCTTGGTGACTATGGTCCCAGCTGCCTTGAGATCATTGACAAGATCCTCCCGTGTATTTCTGCGCTGATTCCTCACCGTTCTCATGATCATTGCAACTCCACGAGGTGAGATCTTGCATGGCGCCCCAGGCCGAGGGAGATTGACAGTTATTTTGTGTTTCTTCCATTTGCGAATAATCGCACCAACTGTTGTCACCTTCTCACCAAGCTGCTTGGCGATGGTCTTGTAGCCCATTCCAGCCTTGTGTAGGTCTACAATCTTATCCCTGACATCCTTGGAGAGCTCTTTGGTCTTGGCCATGGTGGAGAGTTTGGAATCTGATTGATTGCTTCTATGGACAGGTGTCTTTTATACAGGTAACAAGCTGAGATTAGGAGCACTCCCTTTAAGAGTGTATAAAAGACACCTGGGAATCAGACATCTTTCTGATTGAGAGGGGGTCAAATACTTATTTCCCTCATTAAAATGCAAATCAATTTATAACATTTTTGACATGTGTCTTTCTGGATTCTTTTGTTGTTATTCTGTCTCTCACTGTTCAAATAAACCTACCATTAAAATTATAGACTGATCATTTCTTTGTCAGTGGGCAAACGTACAAAATCAGCAGGGGATCAAATACTTTTTTCCCTCACTGTACCTCTGCTGCAGAGGATAAGTTCATTAGAGTTACCAACCTCAGAAATTGCAGCCCAAATAAACGCTTCACAGTGTTCAAGTCACAGACACATCTCAACATCAACTTTTTAGAGGAGACATGGTCGGATTGCTGCAAAGGAACCACTACTAAAAGACACCAATGATAAGAAGAGACCTGCTTGGGCCAAGAAACATGAGCAATGGACATTAGACCGGTGGAAATGTGTCCTTTGGTCTGGAGTCCAAATTGGAGATTTTTGGTTCCAACCGCTGTGTCTTTGTGAGATGCGGTGTGGGTGAACGGATGATCTCCGCATGTGTATTTCCCACCGTAAAGCATGGAGGAGATGTTATGGTGTGGAGGTGCTTTGCTGGTGACACTGTCTGAGATTTATTTAGAATTCAAGGCAGACTTAACCAGCATGTCTACCACAGCATTCTGAAGTGATACGCCATCCCATCTGGTTTGGGCTTAGTAGGACTATCATTTGTTTTTCAACAGGACAATGACCCAACACACCTCCAGGCGGTGTAAGGGCCATTTTACCAAGAAGGAGAATGATGGAGTGCTGCATCAGATGACCTGGCCTCCACAATCCCCCGACCTCAACCCAATTGAGTTGGTTTGGGATGAGTCGGACGGCAGAGTGAAGGAAAAGCAGCCAACAAGTGCTCAGCATATGTGGGAACTCCTTCAAGGGCGTTGGAAAAGCATTCCAGGTGAAGCTGGTTGAGAAAATGCCAAGAGTGTGCAAAGCTGTCATCAAGGCAAAGGGTGGCTATTTGAAGAATCTCACATCTCAAATATATTTTGAATTGTTTAACACTTTTTTTGTTACTACGTGAGTCCATATGTGTTATTTCATAGTTTTGATGTCTTCACTACTTTCTACAATGTAGAAAATAGTAAAAAATAAATAAAAACCCTGGAATTAGTAGGTGGGTCCAAACTTTTGACTGGTACTGTATATATAGATGGAATTATCATTATTTAAAAATATATATTATTATGTCTGCAGCCAGTCCCTTCCTGTCACTCACTGGATACAATTTTGCTAAAACTGTTTGTTCTACATGGTAATAAGATTTGACATATTGCCCAAGTGAAGATCATGCCAAAACAGTGAATTACCCTTGGTTTGTACAATAAATAAAGGAAAGGTTTATGAGGACTTGGGGGATTGTACCTAAGAAAAATATATATATACTGTATATACAGTGGGGGAAAAAAAGTATTTAGTCAGCCACCAATTGTGCAAGTTCTCCCACTTAAAAAGATGAGAGAGGCCTTTAATTTTCATCATAGGTACACGTCAACTATGAAAGACAAATTGAGAAAAAAAAATCCAGAAAATCACATTGTAGGATTTTTAATGAATTTATTTGCAAATTATGGTGGAAAATAAGTATTTGGTCACCTACAAACAAGCAAGATTTCTGGCTCTCACAGACCTGTAACTTCTTCTTTAAGAGGCTCCTCTGTCCTCCACTCGTTACCTGTATTAATGGCACCTGTTTGAACTTGTTATCAGTATAAAAGACACCTGTCCACAACCTCAAACAGTCACACTCCAAACTCCACTATGGCCAAGACCAAAGAGCTGTCAAAGGACACCAGAAACAAAATTGTAGACCTGCACCAGGCTGGGAAGACTGAATCTGCAATAGGTAAGCAGCTTGGTTTGAAGAAATCAACTGTGGGAGCAATTATTAGGAAATGGAAGACATACAAGACCACTGATAATCTCCCTCGATCTGGGGCTCCACGCAAGATCTCACCCCGTGGGGTCAAAATGACCACAAGAACGGTGAGCAAAAATCCCAGAACCACACGGGGGGACCTAGTGAATGACCTGCAGAGAGCTGGGACTAAAGTAACAAAGCCTACCATCAGTAACACACTACGCCGCCAGGGACTCAAATCCTGCAGTGCCAGACGTGTCCCCCTGCTTAAGTCAGTACATGTCCAGGCCCGTCTGAAGTTTGCTAGAGTGCATTTGGATGATCCAGAAGAGGATTGGGAGAATGTCATATGGTCAGATGAAACCAAAATAGAACTTTTTGGTAAAAACTCAACTCGTCGTGTTTGGAGGACAAAGAATGCTGAGTTGCATCCAAAGAACACCATACCTACTGTGAAGCATGGGGGTGGAAACATCATGCTTTGGGTCTGTTTTTCTGCAAAGGGTCCAGGACGACTGATCCGTGTAAAGGAAAGAATGAATGGGGCCATGTATCGTGAGATTTTGAGTGAAAACCTCCTTCCATCAGCAAGGGCATTGAAGATTAAACGTGGCTGGGTCTTTCAGCATGACAATGATCCCAAACACACCGCCCGGGCAACGAAGGAGTGGCTTCGTAAGAAGCATTTCAAGGTCCTGGAGTGGCCTAGCCAGTCTCCAGATCTCAACCCCATAGAAAATCCTTGGAGGGAGTTGAAAGTCCGTGTTGCCCAGCGACAGCCCCAAAACATCACTGCTCTAGAGGAGATCTGCATGGAGGAATGGGCCAAAATACCAGCAACAGTGTGTGAAAACCTTGTGAAGACTTACAGAAAACGTTTGACCTGTGTCATTGCCAACAAAGGGTATATAACAAAGTATTGAGAAACTTTTGTTATTGACCAAATACTTATTTTCCACCATAATTTGCAAATAAATTCATTAAAAATCCTACAATGTGATTTTCTGGATTTTTTTTTCTCATTTTGTCTGTCATAGTTGACGTGTACCTATGATGAAAATTACAGGCCTCTCTCATCTTTTTAAGTGGGAGAACTTGCACAATTGGTGGCTGACTAAATACTTTTTTCCCCCACTGTATTTTACTTTATTACTTTCTAACCCAACCACCCCTCCCCTAATTGGAGTAAACTAGTGAACAACAACGCTTAGGCTTCTACTTCCAGCTCATACATACTACAGTATATACATTTTATGGGCACTGTCTATTTTACAATAATTATATTTTGTTTGTTTTTACTCCTATCCTACCCTCAACCATCTATTTATTTCACAAAAGTTCTGAACCTATGTACGTTTTAAGGACACAGTATGTTTTACATTATTTATCTTGTTGTTATAAGTTGTTATTATTCCCAACCTTCAGCTCCATTCAACCCCTTCCTCTGTAGCTCAATTGGTAGAGCATGGCGCTTGTAACGCCAGGGTAGTGGGTTTGATCCCGGGGACCACCCATACGTAAAAATGTATGCGCACATTACTTTAAGTCGCTTTGGATAAAAGCGTCTGCTAAATGGCATGTTATATTATTATTATTATCTATCTCTTTGTTGTAGTACAATGTGTTGCTAATTCTCTGAACACTGATTGACTGATTCAGGACAGGCTCAGCAATTCACCAGATGCTGTTATCTAGAGCGACTTCAAGTCAACACATACAGTAGGCCTATTGGTACATGTGGCCCATGTGGGAACCTATAACCCCATGATCCACCTGAATGAACAATCTACAACACTGCAGTTATTCATTATCTAATCTCATTCTCTAACCCTTTCAAACGATGACAGAACGACCACCTATAATGGGACAAGTGGTTATTTTCAACACATTTGGATGTTCCAGATTTGCGAGACATTCAAATCAAACAATCCTGCCTACCCTCCTGGTTTATCATGGATGTATTACATTGAGAGAGAATACAGAATGTAATAAACAGTACATTTAAAAAGCAATGTACTGGAATTAAAATCCAGCTTCTCCATTTATAAACAATCTCTGCCGAGAATGAAATAAAGACTATACTTTAATCTGTTGTCAAAACATATTTTAAAACCCTCTAGTTTAAATGCATTTATCTGAATTGGTCAGTGACAAGTGCACACAGTTCACATCTGGATTCAAACCCATGCATACACATCTTTCAGTAGATTGCAAAACATGGAAAAGGAGGGGTCTTATGGATCTTGGTGTGTATATATAGAAACATGGTGTATATATGGTTGTTTATGATGATGTTGTTGCTCTTATAGAACAACACAATCAGATTACGTATTATTATTATTATAGTACCAGACCAGCTTAGTCAAACTGGAGATCCCATCCCATGACTCAGTCACGGGATCGGTCATATGATCAGAGCAGAGGATCCTGGGAGGTGACCTGCTTCCAGTTTTGTAGTGAGCTCAATGGTATGCACAGAAACAGGAAACAGATGTGGCCTCCCCTCCAACAGCTTTCAGTCATGTCTCACTGAATATTGCACGAAAATTCAAATAAACAGGAAATAAAATATGTTTAATGTAACGGTACCAGGATTTTGGACCGAACGGAAAGCTTTGTAGTAACACAATGACCATATAATGTAAGGAACTGTAGGTGAGAGTGGGGTAAGTTGTTCCAAAGAGTTAGTTGAGCCACCCCTTGTTTCTAGGAAACCATACACAAAATGAATCATATAACCACATTTGGGAAGAGGTAATAATTTAATGGAATCTGTGAAGGAAGATACCACATGGAAAAAGTGCTATGCAAATTAGGTCCCAAAAAATGATTTTCACGAAGTCAAATGAATTTAATGTGTTATAGGTTTCATGATGCTTGTTTCTAAACCAACGTAGATTGTTTTAAGACTGTTTTATACATCAGTTGGGGTCTCTATAAACTACAATATGAGGTCCTAAACCTAGCATGAAAGCGCGTCCTCAGCTTTGTGGGCTAATATAGTCAAAATGGTGTCTTTGGGATAAATTGTGCCATTAGGCCAGGGACAAGTTGAGCCAGTTTTATGCATAATATGCATAGTATTTTTGCAATGTGTCATGCATATGAACTTAAGATGCATTTTTATTGTTACAGAGCAGACATCATGTCCCATGTTTACAAACGTAAAACAAGTAGGGGTCTAGCCCCTTGAAGTGAGAGAAAGGAAGAAGTCCATTCGAGCAGCAGCAAGGGATGAGAACATTTACAGAATGACGCTTAAGAGGTACATTGGCAAAAAAGAAAACAAACATGTACCTGTGCGAAAGAGAGGCTATAATAGAGGAGCAGAGGCACACAAGGTATTGTCTGATGATATGAGGAGTCTGAGTTTGCTAAACTTATCAAGAATCTTGCAGACCAGTTTCATGGGCTTAGAGCCTCAGATGTGAAGAACCTGCCTACGAATTGGCAGACATGTCCCAGACATGTCCTGCCCCCTTTTGAGGACACCTCGCATTTGTGTGATTAGTCAAGTTCAAATTATGAAAAATTCCTTCCTCAGTTTAGTTTGTATTTGTATTTATTATTGATCCCCATTAGCTGCTGCCTTGGCGGAGGTCCATCGGGGAGGATGTACGTTCCCAAGGCTGAGCGCTCGCGACTGCTTCAGTGGGCGCACGTGTCCGACCTCACCAGCCATCCGGGGTGCGCCAGGACATTGGAGTTCCTGCGTAGGAGGTTCTGGTGGCCATCTGCTGAGGGGGATACGCGCGCCTTCGTGGCTACTTGCCCGGTGTGCGCACGCATGAAGAGCTCACTTCAGCCCGCCGCAGGGCTGCTCCGACCCCTGCCTATCCCCAAGCGCCCCTGGTCCCACATCTCGCTGGATTTCATTTCCGCCCTACCCCCCTCTGATGGATACAGTCATCCTGGTCGTTGTGGACCGGTTCTCGAGGGTGCATCACGTTTTCCGGGTCCACGGCCTTCCCCAAGATGTGGTGTCGGATCGGGGCCCTCAGTTCGCCTCCAGGTTCTGGAAGGTGTTCGCCACTTGCCTCGGCGCCTCCATCAGCTTGTCTTCCGGCTTCCATCCCCAGTCGAACGGGCAGACGGAGCGCGTCAACCAGGATCTGGAGGGGGTGCTGAGGTGCTACGCCTCCAGCAACCCAGCTACGTGGAGTCAGCGACTGCCGTGGGCGGAGTACGCCCACAACACCCTTCTCTGCTCGTCCACCGGCCTGTCCCCCTTCCAGTGCCAATACAGGTACCAACCCCCCCCCTATTCCCCAAACAAGAGGAGGAGGTGGCGGTCCCGTTGGTCCCACATCAGTCGCTGTCGCCGCACCTGGAGGCAGGTACAGGTGGCGCTTAAGCGAGCCTCGGTCAGGTCTCAACATCAGGCCAACCGCAGGCGTCGCCCGGCCCCGGTTTTTCACCCGGGACAGAGTGTGTGGCTCTCCACCGGGATCTTCCCCTCCACGTGGCGTCCAGGAAGCTGTCCCCCCGGTTTGTCGGGCCATTCAGAGTGGTCCGGCGAGTCAACCCAGTGGCCTACCGCCTGCAACTTCCCCCCACCATGCGGGTGCATCCCAAATTCCATGTGTCCCTCCTCAAGCCCGTCGCCACCTGTCCCCTGGATCCCCCTCCTCGTCCTGTTCCCCCGCTGTGCCTCGTCAAAGGACACCCGGCTTTTACTGTGGACCGGATCCTGGACTGCCGGCGGGTGGGGAGGGGTCTACAATTTCTGGTGGACTGGGAGGGTTATGGACCAGAGGAGCGGTCCTGGGTGCCCAGGATGGACATTCTGGACCCAAGGCTGATAACAACATTCCGTCGCCGAGGTGAAAGGGGGGGCACTGTTACAGGAGGGGTCGCAGTTCCGGAGCGACCCACTAGGTGTCATCCTTCAACAACCTTAGGCACCTCCTCACCCACAGTCTGGAATAATCATTATCTTATTGGTGTCACCTGTGTCTACCTGTTCACCTGTGTATTTATGCAACTCACTTCCCTGTGTTCCCTTGCTAAGTTTTCTCTGCTAGTTTCTCTATGTCCAGCAGTACTACGTAGTGTCTGATCGGAGACCTATGAACAGGTACTTGAGAAGTGTTCTCCGTGTTTCGTTATTTTGTATTCTGGCTTCGGGACCACCAGTAAAGATACTTGTTTCACCATCTCTGCCTACTGCCTACTGTATATCCTGCACCGCACCTGGGTCACACCTCACACCAACCCTTACACGCAAAGCCAGTGGCGTGTCGTTAGTAAAGATTGAAAAAAAGTAAGGGGCCTAGACAGCTGCCCTGAGGAAATCCTGATTCTACCTGGATTATGTTGGAGAGGCTTCCATTAAAGAACACCCTCTGTGTTCTGTTACATTTTACATTTTTATAGACAGGTAACTCTTTATCCACCATATAGCAGGGGGTGTAAAGCCATAACACATACGTTTTTCCAGCAGCAGACTATGATCGATAATGTCAAAAGCCGCACTGAAGTCTAACAAAACAGCCCCCACTATCTTTTTATCATCAATTATTCTCAGCCAATCATCAGTCATTTGTGTAAGTGCTGTGCTTGTTGAATGTCATTCCCTATAAGTGTGCTGAAAGTATGTTGTCAATTTGTTTACTGTAAAATAGCATTTTATCTGGTCAAACACCATTTTTTCCTAAAGTTTACTAAGGGTTGGTAACAGGCTGATTGGTCAGCTATTTGAGCCAGTAAAGGGGGCTTTACTATTCTTAGGTAGCGGAATGACTTTTGCTTCCCTCCAGGCCTGAGGGCACACACTTTCTAGTAGGCTTAAATTGAAGATATGACAAATAGGAGTGGCAATATTGTCCGCTATTATCCTCAGTAATTTTCCATCCAAGTTGTCAGACCCCAGTGGCTTGTAATTGTTGATAGACAACTATCATTTTTTCACCTCTTCCACACTTACTTTACAGAATTCAAAATGACAATAATTGTCTTTCATAATTTGGTCAGATATACTTGGATGTGTAGTGTCAGCGTTTGTTGCTGGCATGCCTAAGTTTTCCAGTCTTGACAATGAAAAAATAATTAAAGTAGTAGGCAATATCAGTGGGTTTTGTGAGGAATGAGCCATCTGATTCAATGAATGATGGAGGCCCCCTCTAGGCCACAACTGAAGTGTTTTCTTCCAAGGCGTAATGAAAGGTATTATCACTAGGATATGAGGTTACCAGGGCCTATGTTAAAAGTGTTTTTTTTAAAGTACAAAGTGTTAGAAATGTGCGTGTTACCTGTTAAGCCTATGTTAAGTGTTAAACCTGTTTTAAAAGACGCTTAAAATGATTAGAATAGAAAAGAAGAAAACAAAATGGTGATTGTGTTGAATTGTGTTTGTGAAATAAAGATTGATAAATAAAGATGGTTTTAAAAAATATGGTGGTAATATTTAATTTAGTACAGAAATTTGTAGATGTGTAGATATTATGCCAAGGTGGCTTAACTTGTCCCTATGCTAAATTTACCCAATACCCCGGGTAAAGGTGTTTTTTTGGACAAGCTATGTTTTCAAAACTGTTATGTTTACATGATTTCTGATTATTTCCAGGGATACACAACATCCTGAAATATATGTAGATATTTTTGTTAGAAAGAATACTATATTTCCCTGTGATGCTGAATCTAAAAAATAGCTCAACACACCCCACATCTATTTTGTTTGCTTAGCAATTTCGATATGAACTGGGCTGGTCTTACTGAATTTAATTCATTCGTTCAAAACTCTCCATTGGAATTCCAGTTGATTAAAGTATTGATACTGTCACGTAAACATGGTAAATCAGAAAATACCTAGTAAAATACCAACGCCCCCCACTCCACAAACACACCAACATGCACATGCACGCACACACACATCACCACATCACCATGACATGTTCTCGGTCTGAGAGTGGGACTGCTGGTTGATCGATGGAGACAGTCCTGATCTCATTATCTAGAGTAGCTGGCCCAATCAAACAGAGCCTGAAAGAGTCATTAAAGGAGCTTAAGTCTCATTCTGCTGGCCAGTGGGCAGATTCTCCTGGTGCCCCAGTCTATACCAGAGAAATGCAAATGGTCATTGACGAGTGCCAGGCTAGCTCCCTTGCACATGAATGACTCTCATACTCAAGACTGCACATGGCTTGACCTTGAACATCAAACTTCTACTTTGAGACATATTTATTCTGTTATCTAGTGTTTTATGTTGAAATAATGATGATGGCTTATCAAAAACGGTAACTAGATTTGGCGGATAAGACCATTAAACATGTTCTTGCGATGCAGAAATATGAGGAAATCCACTCAAACATGCATTCATTCAGCACAGGAAGAATAGTTTTGGTTGAATAGGGCCCTATTTTACATGAAGAAGTGTGAGTAATCAATATGCTGTTTAGTGGGTTGTTCTCATTGTTGAGTGTATGTCACAAGATGCATTCTTTTTTAAGGGGTGATTTAAGCATGTAGAGTCATGTCTGACTGCATGTACCTAAACATCATGAGACAGTCTTCATATACACACAGCCCTGACACATTGGCTCAGGACCACAGGGGGTTGACTAACATAGGGAAGTACCCGCTCCAAAAACAGAGCAATGGTGATCATATGCACAAGGGGGGACCATAGCATAGAATTGTTGGGATTTGCTACAGACAGTATGCAATATTCTATATAGGCCTCCTTGAAACTTTTGAATGTATTATACTTAACCCTGATTTGAGTCACGTGAAAAAAATCCACTTTGCTTCAACTATCCAAAGTGAAGGTCCAAAGTTATCCAAATGGCATATCCCCCCCACCACCAGACAACACCACCCCACTCACCACTCATACCCTCAATTTTACCTCTAGTATTTTTTTTGCATTACACCATTATGTAATTTCCAACGTAGGCTCATTCTGAAATAAGAAATATATATTCACAATCATTCATTTTCTTTATTTTCTGAATCTTCTAAATAAAAAGTAAGAGGCTGCTGCTAGCCTACATCTTTTAATTCAAATAATCGTTATATACGTTTGTTATAAACCTATGCGACTGAGATAACAATGTGCAGAATGAATAAAGGCCTATTGCAATATTATATATATATATATGTATATATATATATATAAACATTTGGACTGAAGTTAGAGACGCTCCTGAAATTTGAAACCTGACATCATCTGGTTTAGATGAGCGATTCCAGATGTATTTCCCCGTTGCTTAAACTTTTCCCCCTCCTAAACTCCGAGCTCCCGTCGCACTTCCTCAAACTGCAGACTATATAACTGCTCACACAGTGACCTACTTCATCGCAGGGAAACAACTGGTCAAAGGAATTCAACCGACACCTCTCCAAGTCTACGACCAAGGTAGAACTCCCCATTTTTTCAATGTCTTAAATCTGCAAACTTTTTATGTTGCCTTAATGCCTACATTTTTTTCCACGCAGTCATTTTGTAGAACTATGTTCATTAGAACTTTCAGTTTCACTTGGGATTTTATGTTTCAATAAAACAATTTACCACATCGAATTAGTTGTTAAAAATAATATTTGTATTCACTGCGTTTTGACTAAGAGTAAGCCTCGTTTGTTTTAAAGGGAAAACATTGCAGAGCGTAAAGGACTAAGTGTATAGGACTATATGCTGTTTGCAACAAAGAATGCACTTTGGTCATGGTGTAGCCAAACATTTATCAAAGAAATGAAACTATTCTCAAGTTAACTATGAAATCTTTGTAGCCTGTATAGCCTACATTAATTTGTAGCACCATGAAACAATGGGAATAGTAGACATTGAGTAAACCATAAGCTCCTAGCATAATTACTGTGCAGTAAAGGTTCATACAGTAACATGAAGTTCCCTCTGAACGATCAGAGGAATTTCCCATAGAACAGAGAGATACTGTGTCTTTTGTTATGATACCTCTTAATAATGAGCCGGAAACCAGAAAAACATGAACTGAAACCCAATGTACTTCAGCTCTCTTATTGATGTTACATTGTCAGTATGAAAGTCAACACCCATTTTTGTATTTATACTGTAATTAGTGACCATCTTTGTGTTTGTCTAGACTCTTAGGTGCTGCCACAATATTTTAATTTAGAAATATAATGCATAATGCCATTATCTCATTTTCTATATCAATGTAATATGTATTATACATCAATGACTAAAGCAGCCCTTTTGTCTTTTCCCAGAATGCTGCTGTGTGGTTGTGTACTGCTGCTCTTGGGCTCAGTCCTAGCCCAACCCCTGGACAAGATGTCACTGGACGCACAGTGGGACTCCTGGAAGACCACCCACATGAGAGAGTACAATGGCCTAGTGAGTGTCTGTCTGTTTGTCTTTCTGGCTGGCTGGCTAACTGCTCCTCACATTTATGCAGTGCTTTTTCTTTCAATTCTGCCTTCTAAGGTTGGCAATTACAGAAAGATTACCTTAACCTTGGATAACAAATACTCATGATTTTTCATATTTGCTTTGACGGTGAAAAATGCTTATGAATATCAAAGCCATTCATCATCATGAAATTAGTTATAATATAGAATGTCACTTAGACGTATGAGAACACTGTTATCTTTAAGTCAACAGTTTACAAACTATTGTGGAAAACTTCTGTATGTGTTGTTCTTCCTTGAAATGGTTTGTTATGATAGCTTGCAAGCAAGAAAAGCAGGAAACATGAGAATTAATCCTCCGTTTAGAATTTCAACCTTCTTGTTTTTACAGTAAAGAGTTATCAGCCAAGATGTTAGGAACACAAGTATTTCAGTGCTATAGCTAACTTGCCCTTACAAGACTACGTTTGGGCCTTATGGAAGAGCTCACTGCTTCAGGATGTGTGTGTCCCACAATCTGTGGTCAGCACTCAGCACATTCCTCAGCAGTCAGCAGAACAGCACTTTTTCCCCTACGACACCAAGCTTTGAATCATTATTCCTAACACACTGTAATGAGTGATCGAAGGCACTGTAAAGAATTGACAATAAATATTTTCCTTACTAACTTTCACCTCCACCATTTTGTGTCTATATGAACCAGTTCATTTGCACAGTAGTGACTGTGAGCACCGGGACCAAAGAACACATGAAAGGCCAGCTGTATGATTGACACCTGTGTTTTGTTGATGTTTTCATGGTAGGGTGAGGAGGTGATCCGTAGAACCATCTGGGAGAAAAACATGCGTCTGATCGAAGCCCACAATGAGGAGGCCGCTCTGGGGATTCACTCGTACGAGCTGGGCATGAACCACCTGGGAGACATGGTGAGTTAGTGAGCCACATCCTCTATGGGCGTTTTTTTTAGCATGCATGGAGAAAAAGCAACGAAAAAAGGGAGGGTTTAAAAAAGGGTCTAAGTAACTCCATGTGAAAACATATGTCTGGAATGTTATGTTTAAGGGAAACTATTTTGTGTTTGCTGTCCTCAGTTATCCTTTCTAATCAGTGTCTCCCTACTGTCCACAGCTTATCATTTTGGATATGTGTTTCAAATAAGGGAATGTCCCCCAGGTTTTATTTATGGTTTTATTTCACAAACAAGATCAAGCACAGGACAGAGTAGTGGCTTTTAGCTGATGCAGAGCACAGCCATCTGTGTTTTTACTCACGCAATGGCATACTGATTAAAAGGGAGGCTGTTAGGTTAGTGACCATTAAATCTACCCCTAGCTGTGACATGTATGTCAGGTTGGGTCATGAGTGATAACTGTGTTAGCATGAGACTTGAACTCCTTGAACGGGCTGTAGATTAAAATGGGAGGGAAAAGCAACCTGATATAAAGCTGCTTGGCTTTTATTGCTTGGCTTCTATGCCACTCATTAATGCTTTGTCCATTTGTTATCCATCGGAGTACCCAGAGATCAGTTAATCTGAGTGTCAGTTTCACTTCTATGTTGAGATGCGCTGTAAATAAAAGAAAGATGTATGGTTCTTCCAGTTTCACAGAGACTAGCACTCAACTAACATGTTTCAGCACTCATACTCGTATCAGGGCATAATGGGTTTAAAATTATGTACAATTATTCTGTTTTTTTTCTATGTTTTTTAATTTCATGATCTCCAATGGGATTAATAAGCCATTGATCTATCTAAATGATAACTGCTGGACTATAAACATGGAAACACTTGTCCCTACTTATAGTGGGTAAATGGTTCATAGTCTATTGCTATGCATGCATAATTCCCTCATCCCTAGCCTCTTCCCAGATGTCAGAGGAGATAGTTGAAAAATTATGTAAAATGTGTCTGCTTTTTATTTTTAAATGTCATGATCTCCAATGGGTTTAATCAGACATTGATCTATCTATATGATAACCTTTGGACTATAAACATGGCAAATGGTTCATAATCTATTGCTATGCATGCATAATTCCCTCATCCTCATCCCACTCCTCTCCCCAGACGTCAGAGGAGATAGTTGAGAAGCTGACTGGCCTCCAGGTGCCCATGAACAGGGACCGTAGCAACACCTGGATCCCTGACAACAATGTGGAGAAGCTCCCCAGGTCCATCGACTACCGCAAGAAGGGCATGGTGACCCCAGTTAAGAACCAGGTGAGAGGATGGGAGCGAACAACAAAGAGCTGTTACTCGAGTCCAGTGTTTCCCCTAGATGTATTTCTTATTTCCAAAATGTATTGCACCAAAATGTTCAATCAAGCTTAATTGAGGCCAAGATAATGGTTGTAGGTAGGGGGCAACAATCTAGGCAGGGTGCCATCTGAAGATTTTTAGGGGAAACACTGAGTTATAATTAACTCATTTCCTATTCCTCTTTGCTTTCAGTCAGTTAACTCTTTGTTTTCTTGAGGTAGCAAATGATCACAGTTACAGCACAGTCACGTAACCTGTCTAGGACAATAAAAACCCATGGTTTGTCTAATTGACTTAGACAAGTAAAGAATGTGTTTGATTATGAAAGGTAATTACTCATTATGATCTAATTGGACACGAAGGCATTATTTATTATTTATGTAAACATGGTATTTAGTTAAGTGGTACATAAAGTACCCAGACTGAAATATGGAGTACATCTTTGCTACCAGGGAACACTAGGAGATTAGCCCTGGATTTATACCATTCATCTAATGAACATTAGGTAACTTTAAATGAGCACTAATAGTCTGTGGTATCAACAAAGAGCTGTCAGGTTCAGGAGGGATGTGATAGATAGTGAGGTGTGAGTGCAGTATGTCTACCCTCTAGTGGTGAATAAGATAACTATAGATGTTCTAAGGGCAGATGGAAAAAAACTATTTGCTCAGACCCTCTGAAAGCTTTTTTAAAAATCAGGGCCTTTGACTCTCTGTCAAAGTGCACCACCTTATGGACAAATTGGAGAAGGCAGCTCTGACCCTAATGGAAACGTTTTATGTCCCCTCTTTCTCAGCTCTCCTGTGGCTCCTGCTGGGCCTTCAGCTCTGCTGGGGCCCTGGAGGGCCAGCTGGCAAAGACCACAGGCAAACTGATAGACCTCAGCCCCCAGAACCTGGTGGACTGTGTCACTGAGAACAATGGCTGTGGTGGAGGCTACATGACCAACGCCTTCGAATACGTTGAGGAAAACGGAGGCATCGACACAGACGAGGCTTACCCATACCTTGGCCAGGTAGGGGCATGGTTTGGCTAACATTGAAACAGAATGTGACTGTCATTTTAGTTTGTTGGCCAAACAGCCATTTTAGTTTGTTGAAATTACATTTTCAGTCAGCGTTTTCTTACCACACGTCAAGTGAGTTGGAATGTTCTGGATGACATTTGCAGTTTCTGATTGAGCTATCACATCACATGCTCTTTAACCAAAACAACGTTAGCAAAACAAAGGAGCTGATTGTGGACTTCAGGAGGAACCAGGCTGGACACGCCCCCATCCCCATCAAAGGGGCTGCCGTGGAGACGGTCTGCCGTGGATACGGTCATCTCAGAGAAGCTGAAATGGTGTAACCACACAGACACCGTAGTGAAGACCTCAGGATGCTGAAGAAGTTTGTCCTGTCCCTGAGGGCCCTCACAGTGTTCTACAGAAGCACCGTCGAGAGCGTACTGTCGGGCTGCGTCACAGCCTGGTACGGCAACTCCACCGCCGCGGACCGTAAGGCTCTTCAGAGGGTGATACGTGCAGCCGAACGGACCATTGGGTGCACACTGCCTGCCCTACAGGACACCTACAACACCAGGTGTCGCAGGAAGGCCAAGAAGATCATCAGGGACCCCAGCCATCCAAGCCATGCCCTGTTCTCCCCGCTTCAATCACTCAGACACGGGCAGTACAGGAGCTGCTGAATAGCCACCACTAGTCAGCTACCTGCTACTCCCCCGATCGACATTCCCCCGCTACTCCTCCCCATGGACATCCCCCAGACACCCTCAACTCTCACTTACCTTACTTACCTTACCTTCTACTCCCCCTATGGACATTATTTATCCTGCTGCTATTTCTATTGCTGTTTTTTTATTACCATTTTCATTATTTTATTTCACTTAGTCCTGCATGTTGGAGCTCAAAGCCTAAGATTTTCACTGTACCCTGCAATCACACCTGCAACCCTGTACATGTGACTATTAAACAATCTGAATCTGAATCATAAATAAACCAATCCATATCTATCACTCTGTCTACAGGATGAGCAGTGTGCCTACAACGCGTCTGGCATGGGTGCTCAGTGTCGCGGTTTCAAGGAGATCCCTGAGGGAGACGAGCGGGCACTGACCAAGGCTGTAGCCAAAGTGGGGCCTGTGGCTGTGGGCATCGATGCCACCCTCTCCACCTTCCAGTTCTACCAGAGTGGTGAGTGACATTCTGCCTCCAAGAACCATGGATAGAAGAATCAACCACTTGTAGTGGTCTAACACGACACATGCCAGTAGACTTCTAAAGCACTTCTCTTAAAGCTTGTTGAAGCTCATTCCTTTACAATGTCATTTACTCAGGTGTGTACTACGACCCCAACTGCAACAAGGATGACATCAACCACGCCGTGCTTGCAGTGGGCTATGGACAAACTGCCAAGGGCGCAAAATTCTGGATCGTCAAGAACAGGTGGGTCACAGTGCACTGGGCTTATTCAATGGCATCAGGTAACACGTTTCACACTGTTGACTTGAAATGTATTTTTTCAAAATCACAATTCATCCTCTTTATCCACTCTCTCTCTCTCTCTCTCTCTCCCCCTCTCTCTCTCTCTCTCCCTCTCTCTCTCTCTCTCTCTCTCTCTCCCCCTTCTCTAACAGCTGGAGTGAGAGCTGGGGCAAGCAGGGTTACATCATGATGGCACGTAACCGAGGGAATGCGTGTGGCATTGCCAACCTGGCCAGTTACCCCATCATGTGAACATCAAGCGGCAGAGGGCACCATGGAAGCAGGGAAGCCAAACCACATATCAATGACTACACCCATTATAGAAAATAACACTATGTTTCTGGAATAGCACATTCTAATGGTCTGGAGGTTTGAGTATCCCAGAGTTCTTTTGCAAGCACTTTGAAATGCCCTACTCATGTCTTACTGTTATATCATCAAACTTCCAGACTTCAATTGGAGTCTGATCTACAGTGGAACAACTATGATTGTGATGAGGAAAGTGTGTAGTGCACAGCAATTTACATAGGTTGTATTCAGTGTGTCAGGTCAGGTAACATTGCTGCGCAATGGGAGTTTTGTCTCACTGTCAATGCAAAAAGGGCATAAACATAGTAAATGTAAGTGTGTGTCGGTCAAGATTACTCCTGGTGGGTTTTTTGATGATCTTGACTTTTTATTTTATTGTTCAGCACTTTTACACCAAATTCTGATGATTGAATTGTAACATTGATTTCTATTAAATGGAATAAAAGTTGATTCATTTGAAATGAGAGTGTGTGTGCCTGTACATTGAGGGGAAGAGAAGTGAAAGAAAGACAAACTGAAAAAGGAAGATTAAGGTTCCTGAGGTTTTTCAGCTATGTTAAGTATCTCAAATCAACAATCACTCATTGTCCCTTATTGTATAAATACACAACAATATGAAGGAATTATACATGTAATTTGTGTTGACTGTTAAATCTGATGATGAATACAGTACAGATTAGAAGCCTTCATGAGATCTTGAGATAGAGAGACAATGAGCGAATAAACACGTGAAAATGGCACATAGTTTCATACCAGTAACACGTCTTCCTGCCTCAGACTCACCCCCTCAAACAACAGACTTCCTGTGATCTAGTCTTAAGATCAGATGGAAGCTCTTGTATAGTTAATGTAGTGTTGATTGAATGTAATGTTTATGAATACACTGTTGGCAATGTTTAAAAAAGAGATTGGCAGGTAGCCTATTGTTAAGAGCAATGGACCAGTAACCAAATGGTTGCTGGTTTGAATCCCTAAGCCAACTAGGTGAGAATTCTGTAGATGTGCCCTTGAGCAAGTCACTTAACCCTAGTTGTTCATATATTTTAACAAATATTTAAGAACAGTGGGCTGGCTACTAGTCAGTATGACATCTGCCCATATATTTTAATATTTTCACCCTATCCTTCATAGAAGTCATTCACATTATAATTAAGGGGTCTATAACATTGTTTTTAAATGCAGTGAGAAATAGTATTGAATTTACCATTATCAACATAGCAATTCGTATATGACACATTAGAAATGGTCAATGAGGAAGTTCTACCACATGACTTTCACAGATAAATATCAAGCAGGAAAACATCCCATAGAAAACAATTGACGCGCCTTACTCTCCTCTGAAGTCATCATCAGGTGCAACCGAGTTTTACAAGGTAAAACGTTTGTCAGTTTTCAATCGAGGCAGATAGACTATTTCAAGTTCATAATGTAGCTAGCTAGACTCGTTTTAATTAGGTAATTTGTTTTAACTTGACTGTATTTAAAAGCATTGTCATAAAGCATTCGTTTTACTTTCGTTTTTAATTTGTCAATGCAACATTATTTTCTTATAACCATTCATGTATTTGTGTTTTCTTCTGTGAAATTGTCCAATATCTCTTTTCATTACAACCTTTTTTGTAACTTTTATACAACATCAACATTAATTAGTTGTACAGTTTAATAAACTAGGTGATTTCTACTGATAGCCTAGTGGCAAACCTACTGAGATACTTATTTAACTAAATAATAAGCATATCAAACGACACAATATGCTTCTGTGGTATCTGAGGAATTTATGACTTTGCTAACGTTTTCAAATGGTATCTTGGAGGATGTTGATTCAGCTTAGGGAAGCATCTGGGGAGCAGTTTTATAGGGGCACCCCATAAAACAGAGGAAGTCTCATGGGATTGGTCTCTAGGGAAAACCACCCATATCATGGTAAAGATTATAAATACTTGGTTGAGACAAAGGAGGTCAGAACAACATATTATTTTCGGGTCATTGTTCTCCAGATGCCTGCAGACGTCTGTAAACTTATGCTGAAATCTTGTGATATAAATAAACCTTTATAATCAAAGTACAGTGTAAGCGGACTCCTTGGTCTCACAGCAAAGATTAGCATTATTCTTTATAAACAACACTTCATTTTTATGAAATTATAGAATTTGACCTGTTTTGGGGCTTTCTTTTACGCAGTAGAGATCGGTTACCTACACCGGTGCGTCAGGTAGCCTAATCTTGAACACTGAAGCTTCCTATTGAATAGGACATCAAAAAGATTCTATACATAACAATTTTGTAGAATCTGAATGATGGAGTTATTTATTTGATCAGTGTTAAAGACTCTTGATCAACAGTTTGCTTGCGCAACAGTTTCAATACCCATTGATGGTTGGTCTTGTGACAAGCTGACTCATTGTGTATAGGCTACAGTAGTTCCCGTCGCAGTAAATGGTTATTGAAATTTGTTTAACTTTTTGTTATTTGTGGAACTTAAACTGAATTGAGTATTTGAGGCACACACACACACTATTACTTCATTATTTGTATCAACGATGAAACAATAAAATAGAATTGCCTCCTGGTTGAATAATACTTTTTTATTTTCTGTGCAGGCATGATGTTGTGGAGACTGCTGCTCACTGCGCTATGTGGCACAGCAGTTGCCCTGTTTGACCCAATGCTGGAACAGCACTGGCAGATGTGGAAGAAGACACATGGCAAGAACTACCAGACTGAGGTGAGATGAGCCAGCATCACTGCAAGATGTTTTGGCTAGGATGAGGCCAAGCTGCTACTATAGTGGCATTTACACAGGTTCTGTTTTCTGTATAGGTTGAAAGTACCACAACCTTTCCCAAATATATTTCTTACATGTAACTAGCTAACACTGAATGCATTGTGATTCAACCTGTGTGGTTTACATATTTGAAAGTGTATTGTTTTAAAAGTCATAGACTGAGATTTGTCTACACCTGTGTGTGTGGATACTGTGTAGGTTGAAGAGCTGGGCCGAAGGGAGATATGGGAGAGGAATCTTCAGCTGATAAGCCTGCACAACCTGGAGGCGTCCATGGACATGCACACCTATGACCTGGGCATGAATCACATGGGGGACATGGTGAGGGCCTCAGGTCACTGACAATGCCAAGGGCCAGTTTGGAACTCGGATATCTGAAGTTGTTACTAAACTTAGTACCTACCTCCATAAAAGTTTGATAGTGCTTGTGTGGAATATGATTCCAGAAAACGTATACAGAATATGGTATGCTTTCACTAGGTAATGCAGACTGGCCTGGTTTACATGACGGAAGAGTAAAACATTTAGATTTTGACCTTCATGTTTATTTTGTTGAGTTCCTTTGTCGTTGTTTTCCGGTGTTCTACTTTCTTGGCAAATAGGTGTTGAAATGTTGCTAAACTGGTTTCCTGAAGATTAATGAGCATGACTGCAAATATGCTTCCTTATGCCTCTAGTATGTAGTATAACAAGTGGCTGTACCCTTTCATGAGTACGCATCTGATTTGTTTTCTGTAAATAGACAAGCTAAAGTATCATCACATTGACCTATGTGCCTTTAAATGTATTTCTGATCCTATTTCAACATATCTTCCTCCAGTTGATGTAGCCTTGGGTTCATGGGATGGGTTTATGATACTGATTACAGTGATCTTTAAATGCTCAGTTTGGTCAATGTGTTGCATCTCTTGTCAACTATTTTCAGACCCAGAAGGAGATTGTCCAGTCTTTTGCCTCATTGCGTGTTCCTGCTGACCTCAAGAGGGAGCCCTCTGCATTTGTAGGATCCTCCAGTGCCCCCATACCTGATACTGTTGACTGGAGAGAGAAGGGCTACGTCACTGAAGTCAAAATGCAGGTAATGATGAACAGCTCCTTTATGTACTGACGTATGTGTAACTGATAGATGCACACACACACACACACACACACACACACACACACACACACACACACACACACACACACACACACACACACACACACACACACACACACACACACTACATGTTCATGTTTTTAAATGTATGTAAATTGTTAAGTCTTTTGTCTGTAATGTATTTTTCGTTATGTGTCGGACCCCAGTAAGACTAGCTGTCGCCATTAGCTTATGGGATCCTAATCAATCAAATCAAATCATATAACATTTGTTTACATGTGTACGGTTGTATGTATATCATACATTATATGTATTCTCTTTTTTAACTACTGGTAAATATCCTTGGTATGTATTAAAGTTGTTGTTACAGTGTAATAACTGATATCAGGATGTTAAAACACAGTGTTGTCTCTTTTCAGGTCTCACTTCCTCTGTTTGTCTATTGTAGGTTTCTTCCATGTTCTCAGTCGTTGAATTAGTTCCTTTTTTGTGAGGTAGTCGTCGGCCTAAGTGCTAGGGTGTGCGAGTTTAAAACCACTGAATGACAAGCACTGCACGTCTACATAACGTTAACATTTCAGTTCCACTTTATTGTATAAATAAAATGTTTCTGTTTTACATAGTAAAATAATAGATACATTGAACTGATTTCATCATTACTTTTGGGGTGCAGTGAGAACTGAATCAAGAACCACTAAGCACTATTTGAAACCAAGTTGTGGTTCCTTTTTGTTATATTGAACAAGTTTCAGCAACCATTGCGACCACATAATTTCTTGTAGATTTAATAGTAATGAAACAGTACTGTAAAAAAAAGGTATTACAAATAGGACTCTCAAATGAACTATCCAGGTATTAGTTTGGGGATTGCTTCCCTAACAATTGTCTTGTCCATAGGGCTCCTGTGGCTCCTGCTGGGCATTCAGCTCTGTCGGGGCCCTGGAGGGCCAGCTGATGAAGACCACAGGTAAATTGATAGACCTCAGCCCCCAGAACCTGGTGGACTGCTCCTCCAAATACGGCAATATGGGCTGCAACGGTGGCTTCATGTCCAAGGCCTTCCAGTATGTCATCGACAACCAGGGCATTGACTCTGATCAATCCTACCCCTACAAGGCAGTGGTGAGTATGAACTAGTAATAATAGTATGAATAGTGTGTAGCTGGGGTCAGCTGCTCGTAGTAACTAGCTGTTGTAACTAGCTGTATGTAGATTATTTCAACCACCTCCCCATGCCACATTATCTGACCCCTTTGTTGTCTTGTCTCCCCTGTTAGCAACAACAGTGCAGCTACAACCCTGCTCAGCGTTCTGCAAACTGTTCCAGGTACAGCTTTCTGCCGAAGGGGGATGAAGGGGCTCTGAAAGAAGCACTGGCCAACATCGGACCCATCTCTGTCGGCATTGATGCCACCCGACCCAATTTTGCCTTCTACCGCAATGGTATGAAAAAACGTAATTTCAACTTCTTGGGTCATGTTTTTACATTTTAAGGACAGTATGGTCTTGACATTGGTAATGTAAATCAAAATCTGAAACAATGTGGCTTTTATTGTGTAATTTTCCACTTTATGGTCAACTGCTTGGCTTTGACTTGAGGAGAAATGCATATTTATTGAAGGCTGACATGTCATTGTCCAACCCATGTATCATTGTAGGAGTTTACAATGATCCAACCTGCACAAAGAAGGTAAACCATGCTGTCCTTGCTGTGGGTTACGGTACCTTGGGTGGGCAGGATTACTGGCTGGTGAAGAACAGGTAAGGGGATTTAGAACTTCACTCAGAGTTTCCATCTTCAAAGCTCCATCTGCTCTTCTGTTGTTCTGTATCTAGATATTTAGTCAAACAGGGCTACTGTTCAGGGCTGAGATGAAAAGATCCTACAAGTGGACTTTTATTAAACTAGATTCCCCTTTTCAAACCTCCATCTGCTCCTTTGTTTTATTCTGACAAACAGGACCATGGTGAAGGATAAAAAGGGATGTGAAAAGAGAACATAAAACTCAAATTAGGCTTTAGACAAATGAACTTTGGTAGTTTGGGATTGAATGGTATTGTTTATTGTGGGGTTATTCAACCGGGGGTCTGCGGCCCCTTAGGGGTACTGCAGGGGGTCCGCCAAAATAATTATAATTTTAATATAATTTTTCCCCCCAATGTTTTTATGAAAATCTCTAGCAACAGCAGAATAAACAACATGCCTACTGTAGAAAAAAGGATAATATCTTCTTTCTACACTGAACAAAAATATAAAAGCAACATGCAACAATTTCAAAAATGTTACTGAGTTACAGTTCATATAAGGAAATACATTATTTTAAATAAATTCATTAGGCCTTAATCTATGAGTTTCACATGACTGTGAATACAGATATGCATCTGTTGGTCACAGACACTTTTAACAAAAAGTAGGGGCGTGGATCAGAAAACCAGTCCGTATCTGGTGTGACCACCATTTGCCTTATATTTTTGTTCAGTATAATAATGTCAACTTTATCTCTAAACTCCTAATATTGAGCAAATTACACTGATTGGAACCAATTACACTCACTGGAGTGTCTAGCATAAAAAGGTGCCTGTGAATAGGCTACCAGTACGGCAAGTGCCGCTGGCTGTTGGTTAGCTGACTAAACTCAACTCCATGGTGAAGGAGGTTTCTGATAAACTCCACCAACGGAGTTGAGCAGAGACCAGGCGTTGTGGAATTTAAGCTCTGACTACATCGATTTGCCCAAGGTCAATACTTTTAAAAAATTTAATTATGAAACACTCACCTTGTACCTATGTTTGTCCTCTGTAGTTGCATGTCTTTCTTTGTTTGATTAAATCCATATTTTTTAAATAAATGTTAATCAAATACAACCAATGACTGTTTGCTCGTTTCTTTTTCTCGAAGATGGCAACTCAGCGCAAATGCGCATGTGCCAATTTAATCTCCGATGACGTAGGCCTAGATTGTGTGATTTGATTGGACAATGAGTATTTGGAGACCTAGGCCTACTTCATCGGAGATTCAATTGGCGCATGCGCATTTACGCTGAGTTGCCATCTTCGAGAAACAGAATCGAGCAAACAGTCAGTGGTTGTATTTGATTAACATTTATTGAAAAAGAATGGTACGCAACTACAGAGGACAAACATACGTACAAGGTAAGCATTTCATAATTTACTTTTTTTGAAGTATTGACCTTGAGCGAATCAATGTAATCGGAGCTGAATTCCACAAAGCCTGGTCTCTGCTCAACTCCGTTGGTGGAGTTTATCAGAAACTTCCTTCACCATGGAGTTGAGTTTAGTCAGCTAGTGTAGCTGCTGGTAAACTTTCTTGACTTGGACATACATTTTTGACAACACATGGCTGGCTAACCTTTGTTTAACCAGCTAAATAGCTGCTCTTAGTGAAAATGTGTGTTGGAGCTACCTTTCTAGCTAATAGGCTATGTTAGAGTTTACATTTCCTTTTACAATTATAATGTGGGGAGGTCAGAATAATGAAAAAACGATGTACCAAATCTATGCCATTATGATTCACCTGATGATAAGGCAGGTGATTGTTTTTGTTGCTAACGTATGATGGGGGTCCCTGGGTCGCTGGTTTGCCTGGGAGGGGGTCCCTGGGCAAGAAAAGCTTGAAGACCCCTGGTTTATTGAGTATCAATGTTCATTGGAAATATGTTTCAATCTTCCTCACCCTCTGTCTAGCTGGGGCTTATCGTGGGGAGACCAGGGATATATACGGATGTCACGCAACAAGGACAACCAGTGTGGCATCGCCTTGTACGCGTGCTACCCTATCATGTAACTCCTGCCAATCAAAGCGGCCTAACTGGAAAAACTGAGCCCTTTTATTAATTTAATGTAATTCATTTTTCTTCCTCCATTGTTTTAGTCTTGTTTTTACCATTTCACTTTCTGCCACTTTATGTCTATATAGACAGTACTTTAAAGGTGTTTTTACAAATTATGTATAAGGCAAATGTCATTATCTACATTATAAATAATAATATAATAATATGCCATTTAGCAGACGCTTTTATCCAAAGCGACTTACAGTCATGCGTGCATACATTTTTGTGTATGGGTGGTCCCGGGGATCGAACCCACTACCTTGGCGTTACAAGCACCGTGCTCTACCAGCTGAGCTACAGAGGACCACACATCACTGTAGCTAGCATCCTGTCCAGGGGGTGTACTTGTACATGAAGCTGCCTCACGCTACAGAAACAAGCGATAGGCTCCTGCTCCTGCTCCTGTGAGCCGTTCTGGCTCGCACATGCCAAAGCTCGTGCAAGGCTACTTACTTACTTAAGTATATTTTGTCATCGAATAAATATATCTTTGAAAGAACTGATTTGAATTGAATTAATATTTCTACCTCCAAACTGTAGTGACTGTAAATTGTTTATTTTCCATTTCCTCAGTCACAGACGAAACGAAACATATGTAGACCTACATCCTGTGCTCAAATGTGTATTGCCATGCAGCGTGAAGTCAGTAGACCAACAATCTAAATTGGGTTACAAATGAGTCATTTTAATTTTTTGGTGCAACATCACAACAAACAATTTCACATGAGGTATTCAAAGGGATTTTCTTAAGTTGTTGTTACAAAATGTCCCACCATGATTGACATTTAAAGTGTTGTGTTTTAAGCCTTTGGTTGGTTAGCCACATTCATTAGTTAGTCTAACACATGGACGAGAATGGCACAATAAGTATGGTGGGTGAGTCCTAGTTTAGGAACCCAGACACAAACCCATGTCAAATACAATATTTCCCTCAATTTGGCCTCATTAAAGCTTTTGTATGGAGTCATTTATTCCTGCTTCCAACAGTGGGATCAACCAGTATTTCAAATATACTAACATATTGGAAAAGGAGAAATGGTTTTACAAATGTGGAAAAATAGCTTTAGTCTCCTCTTGACCTTTTGTTTTTGGTTGAACTCTTGATTCTTGGGCTTTCATAACTATTACAGTAAGTCACATGATTCTAGTTTGGTACAATGAATAGGTAACGTTGATTACAGCAAGATCCTCCTTGCTTGGATTGTCACCTACTTTTTTGGTCTTGAAAATGATTATATACAGATTATTGGTAAATATGACTTCTGTAGTGCACTGGACTACGCTTTGGCTGGATGGGTCTTGGTTGCTCCTGTAACAGATTGATTCCAGCACATTTGGTTTTGAAAAAAACATGAGAGACAGATGGACAGACAGATAGATAGACAGACACCCTGAAAGGATGGAATCTTTGGTTAAGAAACTTCTTTGCACACAACATCTCACACAGTTGAGGTAGATGGGTAAGTATTCATGTACACAGGGGGACAAAGGGAACACTGGGGTTACGGAGTCAAAAGACTTCCTCTACAGTCACAACTTCATGTCAATCTCTCAGTTCCAATTTCAAATGCTGAACCTAAAAATACTGTGTTACTTAGCACATCTCACTGGAGCAGACTTCACTATCTTTGGATTTCTAGTGTACTAATTTATAGTACAAAATAATATCAGAGGGTAACCATGCATATTCAGATATACCTGTGTTTTTAAGCCCCGGAAGAGTTTCTGAAGAGTTTCTAAACATCCTCGACTAAGACATACTTTTACTTTTAGAAATACATTTCTTTACAATCCACTAGGGGGTGCAACAGGCTAAATTGATGACAGACCACCTGCAATAGTCTATCAACTCTCCATACAAAGGGGAGTTCTCTCCCTCAGTCAAGACAGAGAAGACAATGACTGAGAAGTCTCTCCCCATTTGAAGGCAGACTCTATTCTAAAATATGGGCAGCGGAAAAATAAAGGTGTCATGGGGACCTATCCTATTGTCTTTGATAGAACACCATATGACAAGCTAGAAAAAAAGGAACATCAAAACTGGTAGGGGTTTTCATGTTCCCTGCACCAGACTGGGCCCCCTCCATCGGTCACAGCATGCTTACAATTGTTGCTCATTAAACTTTAATTCTACTCTATTGTGCCCTTGCACCCCCCCTCCCAAAACATTGCACCCTGTTCAGGGGTGATTCAGCCACCTCTCTGATCTCCCCGCCCCCTTTGAATGCCCCTAAGCCCACGGGTCTGGCCAGGAGCGGACCCTTAGACCAGATACGCAGAGAGGAGACGGATGAAAAAGGCTCCCTTTGAAGTTTGCAAAAGTCGATGGCCTCTTTCATGACCGCCCGTCTTTCAAGTGCATGCTGTGAAGGGGCCCCCACAACACGCCCCTCCCAAGGTTAAAGACAGGAGAGGCGCAAGCTAGCTGGTGGACAAGCTATCCCTCCCCACTACCCACCAAAGCAGAACCGAGAAAATGCTTGAGGAGCCTGTGGAACTGAGAAGACTGGCAGAAGGGATGAGTCTGGAAGATGGTGAAATCACATTGAGCAGGACATAGACAGGAGTGTGTGCACTGCAGCAAGGGGAGTCACTACTATGCAAACCTCGAGGAAGATGCACAGCATGCATGTTTCCATGGGGTCTCAAAGGATTCACACTTAAGAGCCTGAAATGCTCCGTAAGTGCATCCCTGGACACTCGAGATACTCTGCTGAACGGTGTTTGAACACAATTCTACAAGCAACCTGTGAACCTATGAGATGTCACATTACCACAACATTCAAACAAGCCTTGGCATAAGACCTGACCACAGAGACATTTGCCAATAGTAAAGAAATCCCCATTATTCTACAAAACAAAGGCCTTCAAGAGAGAGATACGTAACATCACTGGGAGTCGGGGAGAGGAAAGGGGTTTAGGCCATACATTCAGGGAGGACAATCTTAATCTTTGGTATTACGATGGGATTCTACAACTAAAAGTGCCCATCAGAAAAAAAATCAGTTTTACACAGACATACAAAGCATTATTAAATAAATACTTACAGTATATAGATAGCATAAATAAATTACCAAATAAATAGAGAGAACGGAAAAGAAAAACAATAAATACACAAATGCAGTAATAAATACATCGATCAGTTCAGCAATTGCTTTTTAAATTCTTGCTCCAATGAAACTGGTTATAAGGAGGCATGTTAAAACCGTCCCTTGAGGAACTAAAATGACCTTGTTGTATGTAGCAGGACTGGAACAACAACTCATACTTCCATTGGATTTCTATAAGTAGAGCAATGTGCTTGAAATCTGTACAAAAGGGCTGAAAGAATCACATTCCTCCATTTTCTAGGCGTCTGTAAAAAAAGATTTGCAATGGAGCCGAGGTTTGTTCAGTTAAGTGTTTTGAAACATGAGTGGAAAAAATACTACACCATTACTATACATTGTGTTACAAGTACTTCTTTCCTTTGCGTCCGTCGTGTTCAAAGGGTTTTGGTTGAGTCAAAATGGCTACAGAGCTTTTGTTTGGTAGGTCAGTCAACGTCTTAAAGCTGGAGGGTTGCATCAAAAAGTCTCTGACTTGGCATCCCTTGAAATTCAGCCCTTGTTTACTGATTCTGTCCCGATTTAAAGTGAGACACACCAAGGTTGCTCCTTGAAAACTGATTCATTCAAGCTGGAACCGTTGTCAAGAAGTGTAAAATAAAAGTCAAGGTTCTCGTGACAGGTAATGATTGAAAACGGAGAATCGTAGAGAGCAAAATAACCTCCTGATCATCCAAAGAGTTCTGCAGTCCTGCGAACCATGTTATATGGGGACACATGCCGCATTCTTTAGAAAACGTGATGGAGCTATGATTTTGTCACAATCCCCATGTTATTCTCTGTGACCTTCGTCTTGATTCTTCAGAGAAACAAAGGACATAAGAAGATGAAGATCTGTCGATATAACGGGTGGTGAACATTTTAATTAGGGGTTTTATGCAATGCAGTGATGCCTCTTGATTTTTCTTTCTAGGAGGGAGATGAAATTAGCCATGAGGGCAAAAACAATATGTCTCCTCCTGATTATTAATAGCCTCATAACCATATTATTCCTTGTGTAATTATTTATATTAATTTGTTTTTGATCTTTAACTCTGGATTGTTGGAAAATGACCCATAAGTAAGCATTTCACTGTTAGTCTACACCTTTTGTTAACGAAGCATGTGACAAATGAAATTTGATTTGATAACCTACCATATTCAAAATGACTGTTAAGGAAATATAGAAATCAAGGGTGCTCACTGTTACCATCTTAAAATTCTAATAAACTATTCACCCACGACCATTCAAATTATAGGAACTTGTCTCAAACAAGTTCTCATATTATTTTGGGTATCACCCCTTCAATATCAAGGAGTGCTCAACTTTGGTGTGAAATGCTCTGTGATAATTCTTCATAAAAACGAAACTACGCCAACTCCATCACACCCTCTGATAATGAGGAGTACATTATTACGCCTGATCTCTACCTAGACCAGTCTATGTGCCCTCTGCTGCCACGACGCCCACCCAGCCCACATCTATCCCATCAGGCCGTGCTGCAGGACACAGCAGAGGAGGACACGCTGGAGCCCGAGGAGCCTGTGGAGGAGGGTCGGCCCTCTTCTGCCCACTTGTTGACATTGCGGCGCCGGGCGTTCATGAAGAAGTTGCTGACGGTGGAGAGCTCCAGGCCCAGCTGCTGGGAGATGGTGACCTGGAGGTCCTTGGCTGGCCGGTGGTTTTCCCGGAAGATGGCCAATAGGGTACGCCTCTGGAGGTCTGTGAACACCAGCCTGGTGCGCTTGGGGCCCTGGTTGCGCTCCAGTTTACTCTGCTCCTGCTCCTTCCGCTTGCAAGCTATAGGCATAAGAAGTATAAAAATGGGTTAGCTAAAACAGATTGGCTAGCTAACTAGGACAAATGGATTAGCTGAGAGAAAGTGGATTTGTTGAAGGAAAACAGATTAGCTAAGCAAGTTTGATTCGCTAAAAGAGATGAATCAGCAACTTGTTTCACTGCACAGTTGGTAAAGTAAACCTAATCCACCAGAAATCAAGACATTAGGCTGTCACACTTTTACATGCAAGTAGGCCACTCAACTTGGATAAATGCTTACTAGACAACTAGACTAGGCCTAAATACTTGTTGTCATGGTCATGGACATTATCCTCCACCTGCAAGAAAATACATAAAGTAGGCTACAGATAAATAACAAATAAACAGGTTCTTCTAGGCACGCATTTCATTTTTTAGTGAATAGGTCTACATTTACATTTACATTTTAGTCATTTAGCAGACTTACAGTTCATCTTAAGATAGCTAGGTGGGACAACCACATATTCATTTCAGAATTAGCCTATGCTAGATTAGAGCATAAAATAAAAAGTCAATGTTACCTCCTGCACAACAACATTGGCTACTTTAATTGCCTACCTGCAGTTTTGGATTATGTTGCTGCTATTATTGACTATCAACGGTTTGTTAAATTAGTGTTACAGTTTTCCCAAAAAAAAAGACACATTTACTGGTAAAACTCGGCTACAATGTTACTTCACTTTCATTTGGAATTTCAGTTCGACTAAATTCCAAATTGTTGTTTTCCGTTGACAGTTATCCAGGACAGAGGACAGAGATGTAGCAACGGGGGCAGAGGCTACCATTCTACAGGAATAACAGACGTTTTCCAAGGCAAAAAAGAGAAGCCAACTTGAGGCAGGCAAAATTGGCCATGCCAACCAAATAGCATCCAAATGTAGACTATAAGTAGCCTGCAAGCAATTTTTGCAGTAAAGTCCCTAAATGCTTTTTGCATTAGGATAGTAAATGTCTAAGTGCAAGTCTGTGCATTCACAGGAGAGTGAAAAGTGTTTATGCTCCATAGGCTATTCACACACAATTGCAGTCCAGGATCATAGTATACAGTAGCCAGTGCAGTCCTCGTGAGGGAAAATAATATAATGTCTCTGAGAGAAAATGCAGTAATTTGAAATGACCCACTTACAATGTTATATTGTTCAACGTTTACATGTAGCCTAATTAGAGTGCTGAGATAAAACTGTATAGGCTATAGGCTGTGTCTGCAGTGCATCCATTTGAGGATTAGATAATACAAAGTGTATGGGCTACTCTGCCCACAACTAAACATTTGACCACATGTACAAGTAGGCCTACAATAGATACTGTATGTACTGGAAACACTACACCCACCGTTGTCTTCGTAAACTAAGACAGCCCCTCCCCCCCCTTTCTTCCTCATTTTCCCTCCTCTTCCCCTCCGACTTGCCTTAGTGGACACTCCAACATCATTAGTTTCTCATAAAAGTCATTTACATGAGGCGGAGAGAGTGAGTGATAATCACTTTAGGGGGGACTAATTTATTTTCTATTAAATAGGTTACGTCAGAGGGGATTGAAACAAGCAGAGTCTGCACTGCTCCGAGTGTTCAGAAGCCCTAAGTGGACTAAAACATATTTGGGTGACTCTTGTAATTACCTAAATGCACACTTTTAAGACATCTCAATCAGCAGTGTGTGGTTGTATTGCTTTTTTGCTGATGGTGATGGTATTTTTTAAGCGTAAGCAGGGCACACAGCGAGGCTGCCCCCAGTCTCAAAGAAAGGCGCTGAGATGTTCAATAGATAGATTGGCTTACTGTATATCTCCCCATTGAAAATCATCTCACACATTGAGGGTTGATAGGCCTGATATTTGCTGTAAAAGCACAGTAGTGCATATGATAAACGGCAACTCAAAGACAATTTATAAATATTTTATCATTAGGACATTTATTAGCAGCGCCATTAAATGACGACATTTCAAATTCACTAGGGCTAGGCCTATAGCTGAGGTCTAGTTTAGCTAATGTGAATGTTGTGCATTAATACATTGTGCTGTAATTCCCACTGTATATTCACTCTGAATCATTATCTGAAGGAAATGTTAGACTCTGGGATGTCTAACCTCTTGTCAACTTGTGATTACAGGGCCTGTTAGCTTTTAGGCATCTACAGCTCATTTACATTTCTGAGAGTTATCGAGCCATGTCTCATTAAAATCTGAACGGCCTGAAATGTCAAACGTCAATATTACCACAACTAAAATAAATATGTTTTCCCAACTGCTACATGTTTTACTGGCATTATATGTTCATACCATGTCAATAAGAAGACTGCAGCTATAGAACCCATACTGTCCTGTGCTCAGAAACACATAGTAATGAAAGCAATGAGATGAAAGTAGTGGTTAGCTTGCTTGTACTGTGGAATTATGGGTTGTTGGAGGAGTCAGGGTGTCCTACTCCTCTTTTTTTCCTCCGCCCCTCCATCCTGTCCTTTTGTCCCTCCCTCACTGGCGATCATAACGCCAACCATTAAGTAAATGCTTCCTTATGCTGTAATCATGTGTAAAAGGCTTGCAATTACCATGCTATAAATCCCTGGCACCGGGGCTACTCCTGGAGACATAAATATTCCCCTATAGGCTTCTTATGATCGTGGGAACAGCCCCTGATCATGATGTATGCCCTTGTCTCGTGTTGCTGAAACGTGATCGAAAGCCCTTTCCCTACCCCCCGGCGTCTGAACCTCCACCCCCCTCCTAGCCGACCCCCTCCCTGTCTCCCCCCTCCAGCCCCAGCCCACCCCCTGCTGATTTCTTGGGCCAGGGGCTGATAGAAATTATTGATTAAATCTGTGCAGCTCAGACTCCTCGACCCATAGAGGCGGGTTAACCCCTTCAGCGCCAGAATGGGGAGCTGCAACAACCCGATAAAAACAACATTGTTTGTTTGGGAGACTGTGCTGTTTAAACCATACTGGAATGTTACGCATTTTTCACATGCAAATATTTCCCTTGTGACCTTTGAGCTAGGATAACTGAACTGAATATAATAGTGTACATACAGTGGATTGGCTTCATGGCTTTAATTACTGGGGGATGGCGCAGCCACTGGACCTGAGACATAAACCGCATTGACCTTTCTTATTCATTTAGACCTTCAGTCAAGGGCTTCAGCCATCATCTTTAAAGTTAGGTTCCTTGATCCCTCGCGACTTAAAGTGTTCAAGCACCACTGTGTGGTCTTTAGCTGCACCTTGCCTTCTTCTCTGACTAAAGCCTGATTGCCTCCTCCACAGCCTGAGGTTAGCCTGAAGATGCATCTAGAGAGCATAACCACTAAACAGGAGAGAGAAAAAATAACCTTCTCCATGTAAGCTCTTCAGAATGTCTCCACATAAAGAGAAATATTAAAAGACGATGACATGACATAATCAGGTCCACCATTTATCCTAAAGCTTTGCATAATAAAACATTTTGTCGAGGGAAGATAACTGGCATGATAAAAATAAACATGGAGAGCTGGCTGAGATACTGACATGCTGAAGGAGCTGGTGGGTATTTAAGGGAGAGTTGCATTAAGGTGGATCATTTTAAAACTTGAGGCGTGACGCAAACAACATTTGAGCTATCTTCAGACTAGGGAGCACAGGGCACTGTGCATTCTAATTCCAGTCTCGATCTGCCGATGTGGTCGAGGTATGTGTGTGCAAGGCGTGCTGCTCTTTCCCATGGAAATCAATAGAGGCTTGTAATTAAACAAAAGGGGGTTGGCCGGGAAGGGAAAAACAACCCCCTCAGAAAGTAGGTTATGTAGAAAAGTGCAGAGCTGTCCAAATTGTGCCTTTGCCAATAACTAAATATGCAAGTTTAGTCTGTGTGGGGGAAAAGCATTGTCAAATGTTTGTACGCTCGCAATATATTCCCCACGTAAGCTCCTTCATTTTTTATGACTAGGATTGATCTGCTCCTTGAATTTGGAGCAGTGAGTCGTGGAAAAAATATATATGACTGTGGAGGTAAAATAACAAGAATACTGCAGGATCATCCAAATTGTTTGGTCATCTATGATAAAAAGGTGTTTTCTCAAAATGAAAAAAAGTATTATGTTTACAGATCGCACAACACCTCAGTGGCAGGGGGAAAACATTTCCTTCCTTGCACAATAACACTGCTTCAAGTAAAGATTGGATGCATTGACGATATACTGTAGACAACAAAACTGTCACATAACAGAAACTCTGCAAATCTAAACAAGATAATTCATCACTTGTAACTGGGTTGAGTATGATTAGTGTAACATTTTGTCGAACTGAGGATGTACACGTGTTCAGAGAGCTAAACAATCAAAGATCAATAATTGTGAGAGGATTGCAAGAGTGCACAATCATTACTTATGAGCCCTATTGTGTTTTTGGGCTTAATCAGTTGGGCTGCTGACAGATAGCGAAAAGCTGTGATCAACTGTGCTTGCTTACACAGCTCACAGCCCCCTGCCGACATACACACACTCCTCTCAGCCCATATCATATTACTGTGTTCACTTGGATCTCTTTCTGTGCTTCGTGTATCAAATGGGTTCTCAGTCCCTATGGAGTGACAACACTGTAACAAGGCACTGTACATTGATATGCACTTCTTCAGTGCATATCCCCAAAGAATATCAAATGTCAACCAACAAATCATGCCCTGCCTTTTAAAAATACCTATTTTTTTTTCATAATGTTGTTTTATCTTGTACTCCCATTTCACCAATATTCATTTTATTTTTCCCAGACATGGGGATTTCATATGAAGTGTGGGTGAAAGCACAGGTGTATGTTTCCACAACAGAAACAACATTTCCTAACTATCTCCCCAACTCTTAACTTCAGGCATGCACAAACAAATCGTATTTTTTGGCGATTTCAAAAGTTCTTAAACCACCAACAATAATCCTTGTAATTATGATCTCCATGGTTCATTTAAGAATGGAAAATGTCCATTCTAATGGTTTAACTAGATCAAAATAAATTGTGTACCCTGCTCCTTGAATGATCTGTAACATGTCTTTTGTGAGCGCCTAAAATGTGAGAGTCATGACTGTGCAAACTATGGACCTATCATTCAAACCTATCCTTTAGGAACATAGGAAAATAACTACTTGTTTTTCATTCCTCTGAGCAGCATACAGATCTTGTTGGATTTTTTTAGAAAAACATGGAGAGAAAGAGAGAGGTGGAGAGAAATGGAAAGAGATCTTACCCTCCAGCCGCAGTGAGGCCATCCTTTGAAACTCGGGCTCCTGCAGCCAGCGGGACATCCTCTTGAAGGTCTCGCGGCCAGACTTGAGCTTGCCCCAGGGCTTGGGGTTCCTCAGGAGGTCAGACAGAGTGCCCTGTGACCTACACAGCACCCTCTCTGCAAAGATGGCCTGGGGGATGCTGTACCTCTTCAGCTCAGTGATGATCCTCTGGGCCACGTCCCTGGTGTCGATCTCCTCTCCAGCCCCTCCACCTCCACTGCCCTGAGAGCTGGGCAGCATGCCCTCACTGCTGGGCGAAGAGGACGAGGAGTGGGGGAGCTCCCCGGCCTTTGAGGACTGCTGGCTGGGGTGGTGGTGGTGTTGGTAGTGCTGACTGTAGATGTGAGGATGGTGGCTGGGCGCGTGTTGGTGAGCCTCCATCTTGTTCAGCTGATGGCTGACCGACGAGTCGCCGCCCAGCCCTGGAGGGGACATCTCCCTGCCGAAGTCCGCCGTCCTGCAGAAGATGTTGCCCCCGTGGACCTCGTAACCACTTGGAAGCATCTGGCCACCATTGCTGTTGGGGCTGTTTCCCAGGCTCCCGTAACCGTGCATGGGTGTCCCCAAGCCAGAGCCTGTAGAAGGTGGCGAAAGGCTCTGCGTCATCCCCAGATCTTTGCCGTAAGGGTTGTAGAAGTTGCCACCCAGGCCTCTGTCCTCACGCATGAGAGTAAAGCTCCCGATGACATTGCTGACCGGCAGGCAGGGATGGTGGTGGTGATGGTGGTGGTGAAATTTGTCATCGAAGGGCTGCAGGGGGGTTAGTGTGGTGTACGTGCTGCCACAGCTAGATGGAGCATCTCCTCCATAGCCCAACGCTGACATGGAGTGGTCGAAACCTGGAGGTCGGTGCTCAGGCTCCAGGGACATGGAGTGCCCCCCAAGGGAGGGCCTGGGGAAAGCAGCTGAAAGGTCCCGTGAATGCAGCATCGCTCTGCCATCCTGACTGTGGAGCTCAGAGTGGATTTGGACAGACATCTCCCCTAGGCTTCCATCCATTTTGAATTCAGTGAATGTATCTTTTTTTCTATCTTGATCTTGTTGTTTCAGTAGCCTAGTTGTTGTTTAACAGTAGCCTAATAGTCTGGATGGCCCTCTTCTGTTGCACAATACTATGGATTTATTGATTTCTGAATGGATTGATTTATGAGCTTATATGCTGTCTAATTAATTATCTGATAACAACATAAGTAGTGTCTTTAAACTCCTTCAAACTCCAGGAAATCGAGTGTGAAGCAGCTTCAGTAAGATTAACTATCACATTATTTGGATTTGTGCTACAACACTCTTCTTGTCCTTTCTTTGGTGCTAGACTGTGTTCTTCGGCAGAATCGTCGCTCTTTTGCCTGCGGGAGATCAAATGTTTACTCGCCTGTATTTTAGTTGTAGCCTACTCATGCAATAGTGACGTCTAGGCTATTGTAGACTATCACCACAGTCACAAGCATTTCAAACATTAAGAGTAATTTTTCATTTCTACGAGAGCCGATCGATGCATATGTAACACAAAAAAAGACATCGAAATGTCTTCATGGGCAAATCCACTCTTACAAATCACATATTGCCTCATGCAAAGTTCTGAATACTCGATGAGCGCGCACACGATTCTTTGGACATTAACGTGCGTCATGCTTGCATATTTCTCAACACAACACGGACAACGAATTGTGGTTATATGTTCTATTTAGGAGCGTTTAAGTGGTTTTGAGATATAATGACACCAAAAATAAACAGATATGTGTCCTCTTAATTGTATAATTCCTACCTTATTCCGTTATATGAGCGCATCCGCGTCTGTTGTCCGTGGTCTGCATCTCTCCGATTGTGTCGCTTGTCTCTGGTCTTCCAGCCTGTCCGCGCAGATTCACACAATTGGTCAGATCCACGGAGGGATGCTACATACAATAAAACGAGAGGCCAAACAATTGGCGGTTAGGTATACGTCCTTTCCCTGTCCTTTGGTCTTTTTTTAAGTCAAACGTCCAACTGTAGCCTCGCTCTTCTCTACCTAGCAGCTCTCCTCTTTTTCTTTCATTATCTCGTGAGATTTTCCTCCTCCTCTTCCATCAGTCTGCTACTTCATCGATTTCAGCACCACCAACTCTTTCGCTTCTCTTCCTCCCCCCGCTCACACTCGCTCCTTTCAGTAGGCTACGTCACAGGCTTAAAAATCTGACAGATGTGCAATGAAATTCCAACTCCAATTAACCCTTTCGCTTCGGCCAACGTCTCCAGGGAGGGGGCAGGGTTTGACCAACTAGGTGAAGACGAACCCTTTCTCACAACCCCAAAGTTAAGCCTTTTTATCTAATAGCATGCAGAGCTTATGAATTATGCGAGCATCCTGACCATGGTTCAGCTATTTAATTCACCTGACCCTGGACTGCAACGGTTAGGCTCCTGTAGCTCACTGAGCTAGCCTACTGTGTTGTGCTTTTGTGTCCATCCATGCTACACAACCCTATTATTATTATATTTATCCTGATGCCGGACTGCAGATTTAACTGTAAGCAATTGTTTTCTGTCCATATTTTCCTTTATTATTATTATTATTATTATTATTATTATTATTATTATTATTATTATTATTATTTGTACCAGTAGTAGTAGTAGTGGAGGTTGTATTATTATTTTTCTTATTATTCTTATTATTGTGTGATTATTATACTATTACCCTGTTACTAATTATAACAAATGGTATTAGTCATGAATATGCAATTACAAGAATCGCATTACTGTCTTATTGACTATTGAACATCTATTTATATTGACTACATGGTGTAGACTCTCACCACCCATTTTGGAATACCTAAATCTGTATCCCTCCATAGGGCTCATCTGAATTATATTATAATGTCCTCCTGCTTTAAAGCTTTTTTTCTCTTTTTTTGGAGATGTGAGTGGAATGTAAATCCAACTTCTTACACATAAACGTTGTCAAGTGACACGCTTGTAACTGATTCATTTAGGGGACCTCTTAATCAGCACTCAAACCACGGTTGAGCAGGCCCATTGACACCAGATTTCGCACTTCAATCTGTAGTTCTAAACAAGATCAATGAGGCCATTCGTTTAAATGCGACCTTTTTACATAAGATACTCGACCTATAGCAGATATTGCTCTGGCTTTTCATTTAACACAGCACATATTTGGTGAGTCCACTGTGTGTGTCTGTGTGTGTGTGTCTGTCTGTGTGTGTGTGTGTGTGTGTGTGTGTGTGTGTGTGTGTCAGATAGAGAGATTTGGGAGTTGAGAGAAGGAGAGGTGGTTGATACTAGGCATACTAATCATATCTAACTGTCAGTTTAATTTTCAGAGATGAGCAATTCTGGCGTTTGAAAAAATCCGTGTGCGGTGGGACCGATGCCTTCCCGGAGCAGATGCTGCCCTATCGATCCGCGCCGAGAAAGCCTGGATGGTGAGATACATGTATGGATAGCAAGTAGCTGGAGGTAAAATGGTCAGCAGCTACAGAACGAAAATAAAAAGGTCTTTTAGGAGGTCGGGGTGAAAGTTCACCTTCTGTGGCTGGAAAACTCGAGTAGGCATGCTGACACCCGAGCTTCAGCACTCAGACGCTGGCCGGGAGTATGTGGCCCTCAACTTCGCTTCATATCCGTTATAACAATATATGTTATTGTCAGAAAGACAGTAGGTTACTGTGTTTATTTTTGTCAAATCCGTACATTGATTAAGATTATACAAAAACAACACCAGGCTATTCTCGACGAAATCAAAAAGAGACTGCTGTCCAGTTATTTCTCTCTTTGCCAAAAAGCTAATATCAATAGCCTATATATATCGTCATATGGACATTGTTTTGTTTTTGACCTATGCTTCTATCGGACTAAAACACCAGCCTACTGTCATCTTCTTTAATGATTTTTGTTTGTAAAGGCTACTGCTCACATAAAAAAAAACGTGTATTCCAATGCTTAATTCATTGATTTTTTTTCTAAATCTACACACTGTCCTTACCTGAATTTTATTAGCATAATAATCACATAGCCTATAGGTTTCACAGACAGAGCTCTTGCTTTGAAGGCCTACCGAACTGGATGCCACTTTCACCTCAAATAGCACACAATAATACAACATTTAGCCATTTATCTAAGACAATATATTATGATATAGGCCTATTGTAGGCTACATAGGCCTATTGCCATTATAATACCAACAATGATAACCATAATGATGACAACAATAAACGTGGGAATTAAAAAAAAAATATCTGTATTATTTTTGTTGAACATTAAAATATAAAATATCATACCTGACTGAAAGATCTGATGGGTTTAATCAGGATATGTTGAGGCACAGATACATAATTTAAAAAAAAAAGTTTACTCTTATCATAAGCCTATACATTGTCATTGTATCAGAGATTTCATGCTGACCGTTTCAGCGCCGCTAAAGGAGAACAGTTCCTCGATGGTCGCATGAGATCTGTGAGGAAGGAAAAGTAGGCCCACAACTCCCTTGGTAATCTATATCTGAAAATAAATGTTCAGTCTTAATACTAGTTTCAAATCGCTCTAGCACTTCATACAAATCAGTTTTTGCTTTGCATTTTATTTTTAGTAAGGACTATGTGATGCATAGCCTACAGAAAAAGACATAGGCCTGCCCATTTCTATTTCCTAATGTAGACTAGTCGACATATCTGGCAAATGTTTTCACTTGACTTTTCAAATAATTATTTGAAGCATAGGCCTACATGCTTCTATATTACACAATAGCCTACTGAGTTTGATATGAGACTTGTGGATTGTAGCATTATGATCTTATTTGGTGGTGCTTTCATCTTGAGAACCCTCATACATTATTAAATCCGGTATGATTTCACTTGAAAACAGAGGCATTTCTCTGCGCAAATGATGAAAAACATGAAACCTGAAAGCGAAACCGTGTCCAGTGCCTTGGTTGTTTACCTTCCAGCCCATAAGGGACAGGGCTTTGAGACCATGCATGTTTCCTCTGCTTTAGCCAGTAGCATATAGTCCTAGATTCCTTACCAGACTAACTTTTCCTCGAATCCATTGAAGATTAGGATCAAAAGTAAGCTATAGGCCAAGTGCATGAAAATGAAATCACACGCACACAAACATGTACACACACACACGGCTTGCATCTTCATATTTACTTTTTAAGCTAACCTCAAGTTTCCTACACGCAGAGTGAATATGTTATTTGCGAAAATATCAACGCTGGACATGTGATCTGTAGGCGTGTTGTCTCACAGTTATCAGATTCCCTTTTTTTCTTGATTGAGAAAACATAATTTACGATATTTATGTACTGAATAGACTAGTTGAGTCGAATACCTTATAGGCAAATAATAAAACAAGAATAAAACACAAGGCCTTGCCCTATACTTCTGCCGATCACTAAACACTCGGTTTGGCCTATTCTGCAAGAGAAACACAAACGAACACATTCGTGGTTATTACATTTATAAACGTTTTACTCTGTATTATGAACTTTATTTATTTCATCATTATTTATGCATGCCTACTGTATGTTTAATCATAAATGCAGCCAAACCATGCAAACTTTACATGCTCGCCTGTAACAGCTTGTCATTTTTCAACAAAACCTTGCATCCAAAAGTTACTTTCCAATTTCGTTGTGTCGGTATGGGCTTATGTAGGCCTATCTCACCATATGCATAGGACACACACACTTTTATTTGAACGAGTTAACAAACCATCTGCTAATAAACTGAAAGATCTTGACATTTTAAACATTGTAAAAGCTATTCCAAACGTTCATTGTGCAGTCCATTGGATATATATTTTGATAGGCACAAAAATATAATTTTCCTGTTGTCTATTCTCTTACTAAAATACCACGTTCATTACATCAATCCCAGTTACACGAACTTTAGCATTTCAACTTTATATAAGGTCATTAACATGTCTGTTACTTGAAATAGGCCTACAGAACATGTAAAAAGTTGAAATTGTTTCAATAGTTGTCTTTAAATCAAGAAAATGTCGCCAGCTTGTTGGTCTGTTTGGGCATTATGCGGTGACATAGAGGTGTATGGATGGCATTTGGGGTTGAGTTCGGGATCTGCATAACAAATTGTAGGCTATCTGTTCCTTTTACATTATGTTCATCCAACTATATAATACATTATCTTATATTTGGTCACATATGGGAGTGCATTTGGCCTATAAATGCTAGACTAAACTGCTAATGTCATAAATAGACAAAGGTTAGGCTATAGAGGTGATAGGCCAACTTGTAAATGGGAAATATCTATCTATTTATTTGTATTGGTTGGCAATTTGTTTGTCAGTTTCAAGAGAAAAGTTTAAATAAAGATAGCTGAATAAAAGGTATTACGAAATAGCCTTCATTGTAACCGTAGTGTTGAGTGTTTTTTAAACCGCAGAATAATTTTAAAGCAATTATCAAATCTCATTATTTCTCAAATGATTAGGCCTACCTCATGCAACATTTTTAAAACCAATACTTATAAGAAAATACTAATTTGTCTCTAAAATATATACATGTTCTTGGTGTTGTTCTCTGAAACTGTATGATGCTTCATTTTATGGTTTTTATTTCAGTAGGCCTATAGATTAATTCCTAAAACGAAAACACACCCATCAACCAATCAATAAATCAATTACTACCATGACGCTTGATGCAAGAGAATAATCAATAATTGAATTCATTTGACTTGATTAGACTTCTAACATCAGAAAATAAAATAATAGGCTATTGATCTATTCATCAATGAAAAGTCTGCATGCATATTCGTGTAACTTACAACTTAAGACAATACAGTTGTTTTTAGTGTGTCAATAAACGAGTGAGTCAATAAACCGATAGACATATAACTTGATTATCAATTGTGGATGTACTTTTAGTTGTGGATAACGCATACTTTAGAATTAAATCAAACGCATTGTGTTTCAAACGTGGCAAACCGGGCATTAGGCCTGTTTGCTGAAGTCGTGTCAATAAAACCCTACTGTCATCTTGGAAAGCAAACTCATATTTGCTATCCAATTTTCTTCCAATATTTTGATGAGATCTAAAAGACATATCAACTGCGTTGAATGACAGGTTGACATAAATTGACGCTCAACAAGTAGCCCAGGGGTTCACTTAAGTGCCAAAAGAGCGCGAATGTAGGATACTTACCCATTTATAAATTAAGATTTTTGTGTCCTAAGATTTTTTATTTTATTCTAAAAGTATAGCAGCATATCTTACATTAACTGTATTCAGTCATTAGCCTACCAATGCCAGTAATGATATCCTAAATGTCAGGGTCAGAACAACTTTGTGCACTTATGCTTTTATGGCATACACTATTTTCTCTATGAACAGATCTAGTCATTTGACTTTAGTTTTGAAACATTTTTACAGTTTAATATTAAACTTAGACGGCCTATAGGCAATATAATATGTTACACGTAGGCTATTTGTAACCTGTCAAACAAAAAACAAACATTTTTTTTTTTCAAACGTCCAATAAGATTAGCCTATATTACTGTACTTTTGTTCACACTGGTCTCAATTCAATTAAAGCAATAATTATAATACATCGCAGAAATGGTCTCATTTCAATTAAAGCAATAGATTATAATACATCGTAGATTGTTTTTGCCCTAGCCTAATAATTGAGGAGTATCGACTTTTCGATGCATCGAGTTTTCAGATTAAGACACGTGTGTGCAGCCAGGTGCAGCTGTTGGCTAAAGTTATGGCATAAATGTTTTCAACATGAGGGTCTTCGATAAAACAACATGTTGAGTTGTTTTAGCTTAGTTCAGTTAGCTTAGTTCAGTGTAGGCTAAGTGTGTGTGTGTGTGTGTGTGTGTGTGTGTGTGTGTGTGTGTGTGTGTGTGTGTGTGTGTGTGTGTGTTCGTGCGTTTGTGCATATTTGTTGATGTTTAGCCTAATCAATATATGCATCTTGCATATTTACAAATGTAGGCCTAAATATCACATCGCTATTATAGTTAGAATAATTACAGGCATCCATTCTTTATGTTAATGACATTATCTTACTGCTAATTTTTCCTTCTGAAAGAGGGAAAAACGATTTTATATGCAACCTTCTGCTCGACGGGTTAGAAGGGTCGATATAGTTGCGCTTTGTTTTACTCTCTGGCTCTGGTACACATCTTACACTAACTTTATAAGAGTTCTGTAAAGTTTGAACATTAGCATTAAACAACTGACTTTGCTTTTGCAGTTTCCTACAGGAACATATGAGTGCAGTAGAGTTAAACACAGTAAAATTGGTCTTGTGTAACTAAAACCCAAAACATGTATAAAGAAAACTGCCTCTTGTCAAAGATAATGTGATATAAATATTGCCTCTATGTCATGGTTACAATCTCACCTTATTCCTCCTGGTCAATAAAATATTTAGAGCCATCTTTTTGTTGCATAACTTTAAAGCCACTGTCTGGGATTTGAGAAGCTGTTCACCAGTCATTTAATGAGGTTAAAGGCCCAATACAGCCGTTTTTGTATCAATTTCAAATCATTTCTGGGTAACAATTAAGTACCTTACTGTAATATATTAAAATGGGCAAAGCTTTTTAGCAAAAAACTATTTCTCAAGCAAGACTTTTGCTAGGACTGTCTTGAAGTGGTCTGAGTGGGGAGGGGAAAACTGAAAACTAGCTGTTATTGGCAGAGAGGTTTGGAACTCTCTTATTTGTCTATTATCAATTTATGATGTCACCATGGAAAGCCGAAACTCCCACCCTGTCACAGTTCTTGCGTCTCGAGCCCTGTGTGAATTTGAAAGGGGTTACATTTCCCTAGCCCCATCCCTCAGCTGTATACCGAAACAAGTGGCAGGGACCCCATTTTGTGTGTTTTTCAAATCCCAGAATATAGTTTTAAAGAATCCATGCATGGTACCTACTGAAATTATTCTAAAAGTACCTATTTATGATTATTCTACAATAAATCTAATAGAATCTCAGAAAATATTGTGATTGCACAACACTACATTTTTTATTGCGGCCTATTGCGGCTAATGCCTTGGTTGTCTTGTGATACCTATGACTATGTTGATGATGCAATATATTTTGGTTCTTGCATATTCTATTTTATTTTCTATTCTACCTATAGTTCAACTGATTTGATTCCAAAGCAAACTCAAATGAACACCCCCTCTCTCCCTCTTTCTTCCCGACCCCCCTCCCTCTTTCGCTTCTCTTCTCTCTCTCTCTTCTCTCTCTGTCCCTCTTTCTCTCTCTCTCTCTCTCTCCCTCTCTCTCTGTCTCTCTCTCTCTCTCTCCGTCTCTCTCTCATGCCCCCCCCCCCCCCCCCCCCCCCCCCCCCAACACACACGCACACAAACAAACCCTGCCGTTCTATCATCTCCCTCCTTGCATGCCCTCCACACCTTTCAGTCCCGCTTGGAATAAAAACCAATTTCTCAGAAATATCCATAACCATCCTATGAATTCCCTAATCATAACTGCTTGGCAATGTATGACCATTTGCCACGGTGCATTAGAGATATCACTTATGAAACATTTACATATAGATTAACATCATACGTACTGTTCTATTTTCTATCATGATAATGCTTGCCTTGGCCTGTCAGCATGAGAGTGTGTTTCTCTTACAGCCAAGAGTATCAGTCTTTGCGGGTTAGCTCAGTGTTGTCCAGTCGGTGTTGTTTGGGGTTTCAAGCCGGCAGCATCGCTCTCGTCTGTTTGCCTGTCAGGTCAGCATCTGCATCCATTTCCCCCTCCTCTCCCATCCTCTGTTCCGCAGCCTCAGCCTGCTCCGGAGCTCTCCTCAAATTATCCCCTGCTTTTCGTTCCTTGTCCTGTGTTTTTAATCCGTTCTGCATCCTCTGCCTGAGCTCTGTCTCCCTGCTTGTGGCAGGGCTCTTCTGTGTCCCAGCTGCATATGTGCATCTCTCTCCTGCCTACCAGTTCTCTCCCTTCTCTCTTTAATCAGCATGTTAATAAGAAAGGTAACTAATCAATACATTCAATGGCCTGGCCTGGCGATTGATACCATCTCAAACACCCCCCTCACTCTCCCCAGCCAAACACACACACCCACACACAAACACACAGAGTTCAAGCACTCTTGCTACAGGCGCTCTCTGTGGTAATTGTAATAAATGATCATTTTCCAAATGTTTGGGGCAAATTCGGCACATCAATCTAATTACACAGAGTGAAAGGCTACGTTTTCTTTCTCACTCTTTCTTTTTTCTCCTCCCTATCAGTGAACTTCACATTTGGATGCCCATACTGAAGCTCTTAACTGCCCATATTCTTCATTTTTTGTAGGCTAGTAGTGTTGTTTCAGTTATTCGGGCAGGGAGGCCCACCAAATCCTCAGGGCAGAAAAAGGTTGCTCTCAGAAGGGATACAAATGTTTAAGAGAAAATACACTCATACAGCTCAGGGCTTAAAAAAAAGAGTAAAGAACATCCTGCCTTTTACCAAAGCAAATGCATAACAACATTCCCACCCCCCCAATATTATTAATAGAAAGAAAAACTTCCAAACCGTCCTCAGGATATGGACTCAAACAGAGAAATAAAACATGTCTCCGCAACTACTGAGGCTCACATGAGAGACATGGCAGAGGATGAAGGGAAAGTCTTCATGCAGGGAGGAGGCAATGCTACATTGGCAACTCTACAATACAAGGTGGCCTTTTATGGCTGACAGTATGGGCTTATCCCCCTGACCTTAACCCAATGTGGTTTTGCCTTCTGGTAACTTCACTGCCGAGGCCAGAATGGTGTAGATCCTTTTACATCTGTCTGTGAGTTGAAATGTTTCCCTTTTTTCCCCTCTGTATCATTTTACCCTCTCACGATTTGCAATCAATAATAAAAAGGCTGCAATGGTACCTATTGTATGAATTATTACTGACAATGTGTTCTGAATCTATTGTAAATATTTTATTATCATTGAGTCAAGATAATAACTGTATTATTAGTTGGGTTAACATGTATTTATACCGTTCAATGTATTTTAGAGCTTAGAGTTTTTAATTATTCAATTACCTGCCGTAAGTTCTCATCTTACATTTTTTTCCCATTTAAGAGCAGAATTTAGGTATTGTAAATTCCTACTTCAGATGATTGTGTTCTGTGGGTGGAGGGTGATTCTTATTACATTGGTTTAGAAACACAACAAAGGAAATTGAAGCATAATAATGTAATACCTAAATTAATGTTTATACATTTTGAGTGCATTTCTAATCATCAGTCGCCACTGTTTTGTCTGATTAGAAATGCACTTGAATTGTATTTGAAACATGCATGTTTGAAACCTTATAAGGCTGAAGAGAACATTTCTAAATGTTCAGTAAATAGCTACCATCTGGTTGCTTGTACATTTGGGAATGTGTTCTTATATCAACAGTTTCTAGGTAAATGACTGATCAACAGAATCCAAGCAATGGTTAGGTATCAAACCTGCCTTAGCCATGTTTATGCAGTGTCCTTGTTAACAAACAACCTGCACATTCACGTCTGATTCGGAAAACTGGAAGCATCTACTTGAGAGGGGGGAGTCCATGTTGTATTTATGTACCCTAACACATTCTGCAAATGTATTAGACCAGGGGGAAAAACCTATGCTGCATAAACACTGCAATGCGTATTCAATTGATTTGAGCCTAATGTACAGAAAGCTGTGAATATCACTGGGAGATTCCACATCTAAGGCATTCAACGCTGTATATCACATATTCAGGCTTTGCAGTATATCTCTATAGCCCATATAGCCTATATCCAGTTTCATTGCATTATCTGCATGTCCGAAGCCTCCCACAGGGGCTCAGAATGACCACTGGCCCCAGTGACCCTCAGCTCTGCTGTCACCCTTCATCATCCCGTGCTCCATCTTGGATGGTGTGGTCACCTAGCAACGGAGGCCAGGGTTCGCGGCTCATGGACCAGAGGCTATTGGGAAATTAATCGATACTCCTCGGCCAAACTCGGCTCATCCCCATCCCCCCTTATTATGGCCAAACGAGTCGAGGCAGTTCTCACTTTTCTACACCTCTATTTGTGAGGATATCCTGTAACAGGACAAGAAATGTCTCCGCTTGTCAACGGCCTTCAACGAGGATGCTTACCTATGCATCTGTCCCTTCATCCACCTTCCATTTCACCAATGAATGGTGGAAGGGACAAATAAAGCACATTTCTAAGGATTTTTGTTTTTTTCTATCTTTGAATTGATTATGGCTTTCAGTCATATAATGCTGACCGGAGATTGTATTGGTGCAAGATCCTCTGCTATGTACAGTATGGTCAGCACAATGTTTCTGATGGCATTTAGTGCCTACACTCCATTTGAGAGCTTTTGGATTTTCAGTTCGATTCATGAAATCTTATTGAACAGCTATCTGTGGTGCAGTGGCGCAGTGGTCTAAGGCACTGCATCGCAGTGCTAGCTGTGCCACTAGAGATCCTGGTTTGAATCCAGGCTCTGCTGTAGCTGGTTGCGACCGGGAGACCCATGGGGCGGTGCACAATTGGCCCAGGGTAGGGGAGGGAATGGCTGGCAGGGATGTAGCTCATTTGGTAGAGCATGGTGTTTGCAATGCCAGGATTGTGGGTTCGATTCCCACGGGGGGCCAGTATGAAAAATAAAACAAATAATGTATTCACTAACTGTAAGTCGCTCTGGATAAGAGTGTCTGCTAAATAACTAAAATGTAAATCTGATATGAACACAAAGATCATTTCCAATAAAGCAAAATTAATAAATGCTAATGGTATATTGGATTTGGAAATAAAGGTGAACATTTACGTCATTTAGCAGACGCTGTTATCCAGAGTGACTTACAAATTGGACCTGAGGTTTAGGCATATAGCTAGTGCTATCTAGCAATCCAGATCTGTTTAGCAGGACCCCTATTTATTATGAAGGTCCCCAACCTTTATAATCAGGCAAGGGTCATTCACCTTTGATCCCCTCCGACCATACTGGGAGGATGGGGAAAATTCGATCACCTTAAACAGTTTAAAACAGAAGGGCAGAGGAGGAGACCAGGATGAAAGGTTGGGGGGAGGTCGGAGGAGTAGGAGGAGGAGGATAAGGAGGAGGGGAAACAAACCAGTGCTAATCTATCTGTTCCCTGATCAGAGCCATCAAACTGAATGGGGAGACTCAAGTAGATCTGTGCTGATTTACCTCTACGCTCTTCCACACTAAAAAGAGGAACACCATTTCTTTCCATCCCTGTATAAATGATTTCACAAGGATTCACAGAGATTTCACCCTAAAATAACTGCAGCAGATGTTGAACATTTTAATATGGTTCGGATCCTATTTATGTCTTCCATGTGGAATACATGTGTGACAAACAGAAACTATCTTCATAGGACAGAGTATTCACAGTCATTAAGTGCAAATGGCCCACAGTAAACTTTTTAATACTGCAAGTATCAAAGCATTGTATTAGACTGCAGATGCACACACCGAGGCAGCTGTGGCGGTAGCCATCTTTTGGAGGTTCTCCACAGATTAGGCAAACAGCTTTCGTAACTTTTGTTGGTCATCCCCATAAGAGGATGCTGCGGACACACAGATGGCTGTCCAGCGCGTGGCCGGAGGTGGGCCGTGAAATGACCCCCCAGCTGGACACTGTGGACAGGTCACTGATCTCCAATCCCCTCCTTTTGAGCCAGCTGCCAGCGGGCCATGCTAATGGTGAACCCCTCCCCCACTCAGAGGCCAGGCCACAGGGAGTGTCCAGCTGCACCCCACTCCCTGGCCTTTCACTGGACACCATAGAGCCCGAGGGGGTGGGGGCAGGGGTGGAGGCCCACAGGAGAGGCAGATAAGAGCAACAGCCACAAGGACGAAGCATGGAGGCATGACAAGAGAAGGGAAAATAACCTTTTAACCATAAAACTGAGGAGTCGCCTCTGGAAACTGGTGAGACAGTATGTGTTTGTGTGAGAGTGCGGCTCACATTGTCCCTGTTCAATGTGCAGTTGAGGATAGAATGGTGGACGATACAGAATGGATGGAGGAGCCCTGTAGAAGGCATTGGCTCATCAACACATTACATTTGGATGTGTCTGCTGCTAATGTGATGCTCTTACGACCAGTGCTGTTTCCAGTTCGATGACTTGGCATGGGCCCATCCTGCTCATGGGGTGGTAGCTCTACTGAGCTGGAGCCTGTCTGCCTACTGAGAGAAGGCTTTTGGGTTTGGTTGCCTGGAGTAATGTCGATAAATCAATAGGACATACGTCACTGCGGGCCTGAGAAGCCACATGAAACTGTCATCGATCGGCATAAGGTGTAGCGGAGGGGAGGAGGGTTGGGGGGCTGAACTGAGGTGTTGGGATGGGAGGGGGAATAGGGGTCAGTACGAGTAGTCGAGAACTCGACCCCCACAATGAAGGCCTGGGTCAAAGGACAGGGCAGTGGCCAGTAGGCCCTGAACAACACTGCAGAGCCACGTGCCCATCAACACCACTATGTCACAGCTTACAAAACAGGAACAGCCTCTCCTACCCTGCTCCCTCCGTCTCAGCAGTACACTGCAATGGTGCACTCTGACACACTACTTGACTGACTGGCACTGTACAATACAAATGTAGCCTATAATGTCACATTGTAGTTGTTTTAACTGAAATAGATAATGTAATAGTGTCAGGAAATACATCATCATGTAGGAATTTTCATGTGATTTAATTGTGTTTAATTTTAGTTAACGGAAAGCTGCATCAACTTAAACCAAACTAGATTGAAGGAAAATCTTAAAAAATGCACTCAATATACAGTACATGGTTTTCCATAACCACTGTTTCCTCTGTCTCAATGTCCATGACCGCAGCATTGTACACCAGATCCACTGTAGCAAGTCCCCACAACCAATTCCCTTCTCCTCCTGCATTTTCAGCAGTAGTTTCGATTACCGATCAATACAACAACACATGATCAACACAGGCCAGATCATGATATCCATCCCCCTCACTTAGGGCGGACCAGTGGAGCACCAAGAGCCAACGAGGACCTTGTTTAAAGTGTGATAAGTTCAATGCACACTACAGACAGACAAGAGTATGTCTGGTGTCAAGTTCTCTTGACATTCTGTCTGGCTCTGGTGCAGCATTTTGATCTTCAGTGCTGACCAAGAGGAAAGAGTAGGCAATCCCTCAACCACTCCCTCAACCACTCCCTCAACCACTCCCTCTCTCTCTCATCCTATTTCTCTCTGCTCTCTGGCCTTGCCCCTACAGTTGCTCATGGTGAGCTAATGGCCAGCACATTGATCATGCTTGCTCGACCTCCAAATTGAGGTCAACCACGAAAGAAGCCCTCTCCAATGTCAGGAATCAACTGCTGATTTCAACGGTAATACGTGCATGATTTGCTTTTCTGAAATAATAAAATGTATTTTAGTTTTTTTCTATTGCCACATGAAACGCCTCTTGTTAAATATCTGTCACATCACAATTTCTTTAATTAGGCCTACTCAAAGTTATTAAACATTGCATAATTTATTTAAAAGTGGAATATATATAAGTTCCAACATCGATGCATTCATTTCCCGGACACTTTCATTATCACCATAGGTATATGACATAGGCAGGTGTAAATAAATACATGGCAGCCTCTGTCCTTGTTCTGCGAGTTTCCATGGAAACGGCTGATAGAGTATCTTATCGATCGCGGTGTCCAGTCTGAATTGTGTAGCCCCCTGAACCGACTTTTTTTCTGCAGTGATGGGCGTGGATCAATATCCCGATATTTTCTCGCCTTCCGTCCTCCGTAATAGCAAAAGATAGAACAAAAAATGTCAGCAATACTATTTCTAGAAGCGTCTAATGATCAACTTAAATGCTTTAATTGAAATTAAAACGAGCATTTAAATGTAATTTATCAAAAAAGGTGACGGATGCTCTTGTATGGCGCGCGCACAGCCACTCCATAATCACCCATTTCCTTTACTCTCAATATTTACGCATAGCCTACAGTCAGCGTGCATTCACCCAAATGTGTATCCATTTACCCAAATCGTCTCTCTATAGTCGAATGAGTATATTTAACCAACTGCTAAATAAAAGTCTATTCATCTCTTCTAAACGTCATGGTGTGAGAGGAGCCGCAGCGGACCTGGGGGAGCTCGTTTAAATCTTGCCTGAGGGATCCCCCCAGCTAGGGGTCATGGTTGAAGTCATGGAGCATCGGATTTAAAGGTGGGCGTTCCTCAAGGTGTCTCTGTAGCCCCAAGGCACGGTCATCACAATTCCTAGATGGGTGGAAATGGAAGTGCAGAGTGGACAAAGGCTTTTGAACACTTCTAGAAATGTTAGCCAAGGAGCTTGGTGATGGTCATCCACATTCAATAAAAACACCTTGCCCTGACCAATACACAATAGGCTTGTACTGTTTCACAATTCATCTTGTCTCCAAACCATCATTTTTTCATGACCTATTGATATGGGTGGGGTGGGGGGGGAGGGGGGGGGGGGTGTCAGTGATTATTGTAGTGTCCATTTCATTCAGTGTGATGCTACTAATAAACAGCCATATATGGTATTAGGGTTAGGCTATGAAAAATAATAAAATAATATGGCCTATTTTACTTCCAGCATGTCAGTGAGAGTGTGTTATGGATGTCAATACTTACAAAACAAAAAAAAGGGAACATAGAATGTAAGTGGAGTGGTGTCATGCTACTTATTATTTCTAGTCCAGCACCAACCTGATATATATACAGTCTCTCCCCACACAGAGATGTCAATATGTTTGGTCTTCACTGGGTGGAATGCGCCCTCAGGCTCCCATATGAAATTAGCTGACCATTCCCATGTTGGTTCCTTTCATGCCCTCTCTTAATGCTGTGTATACTATTGTATCAATAATTCAGCCACAATTTAGTTGTAGTTGTGCCACATGTTACGGGTCAATTGTAATGGTTAGATTGCACTGTATGCCTGATATTCTCTATATAGAACTTTAGAAAAAAGGTGCTAAGTAGAACCATATAGGGTTCTTTGTTTTGTCCCCATAGGGGAGCCCTTTTTGGTGCTAGGTAGAACCCTTTGCAGAGGGTTCTACTTATAAACTTATATGTAGGGTTCTTCATAGAACCCTCTGTAAAGGGGTTCTATAATTGTTTTACATTTTAGTAATTTAGCTGCATTTTCATACTTTTTGGGAATTGAACCCATAAACCTAGCATTACAAGCACCATGCTCTACCAACTGAACCACACAGGACTGTTCTGCTGGCTTGCAAAGTGATGTGTAATTCCTATTGGAATCCAGACAGAGCAAGGATATCCAACAATTGGAACTTTTAATCACCCCCAACCTGCATTCAGAATGACTGTCAAAGTAGGGAAGATTGATAAAAGAGACTACCTAAACCATCTCAACTAGAACAACCATCTCAGTAACGGGTGATTTAAGTCCAACTACTAACAGATTTGATTCGTTTAGAAAAATGTATCTTCTTTATCTTTGTGTAGCATAAGCATATTAAAACAAACAATAAAAAAAAAGACCTGCTATAGAGCATGCTGGGAAATGTGATAATGATGGGAATGGTATTGAGTGTTTTACTCTACACAGACTAAAAATGACACAATCGCACTCACCTTTGGTATTAACACCAACACTCAGGTTATTTTACACCACTGAGTGTTAATTTAACTTGTGAATCAACTCTAGAAATGTTACACTGAAAAGGCAACACTAGGTTACACTGGCCAATTTGCTGTGTACAAATATTCCCATATACAGTGCCTTCGCAAAATATTCAGACCCCTTTACTTTTTCCACATTTTGTTATGTTACAGCAATCTACACATAATACCCCATAACGACAAAGTGAAAACAGGTTTTTTATCAATTTTAGCAAATGTATAAATAATAAAAACGGAAATATCTTATTTACATAAGTATTCAGACCCTTTGCCATGAGACTCGAAATTGAGCTCAGGTGCATCCTGTTTCCATTGATCATCCTTGAGATGTTTCTACAACTTGATTGGAGTCCACCTGTGGTAAATTAAATTGATTGGACATAATTTGGAAAGGCACACACCTGTCTATATAAGGTCCCACAGTTGACAGTGCATGTCAGAGCAAAAACCAAGCCATGAGGTCGAAGGAATTGTCCGTAGAGCTCCGAGACAGGATTGTGTCCAGGCACAGATCTGGGGAAGGGTACCAAAAAATGTCTGCAGCATTGAAGATCCCCAAGAGCACAGTGGCCTCCATCATTCTTAAATGGAAGAAGTTTGGAATCACCAAGGCTCTTCCTAGAGCTGGCCGCCTGCCAAACTGAGCAATCGGGGGGAAAGGGCCTTGGTCAGGTAGGTGACCAAGAACCTGACAGAGATCTAGAGTTCCTCTGTGGAGATGGGAGAATCTTCCAGAAAGACAACCATCTCTGCAGCACTCCACCAATCAGGCCTTTATGGTAGAGTGGCCAGACAGAAGCCACTCCTCAGTAAAAGGCACATGACAGCCCGCTTTGAGTTTAACAAAGGCACCTAAAGACTCTCAGACCATGAGAAACAAGATTCTCTGGTCTGATGAAACCAAGATTGAACTCTTTGGCCTGAATGCCAAGCGTCACGTCTGGAGGAAACCTGGCACCATCCCAAGCATGGTGGTGGCAGCATCATGCTGTGGGGATGTTTTTCAGCGGCAGGGACTGGGAGACAGGATCGAGGCAAAGATGAACGGAGCACAGTACAGAGAGATCCTTGATGAAAACCTGCTCCAGAGTGCTCAGGACCTCAAACTGGGGCGAAGGTTCACCTTCCAACAGGACAACAACCCTAAGCACACAGCCAAGACAATGCAGGAGTGGCTTCGGGACAAGTCTCTGAATGTCCTTGAGTGGCCCAGCCAGACGCTGGACTTGAACCCGTTCTAACATCTCTGGAGAGACCTGAAAATAGCTGTGAAGCAACACTCCCAATCTAACCTGACAGAGCTTGAGAGGATCTGCAGACAAGAATGGGGAGAAACTCCCCAAATACAGGTGTGTCAAGCTTGTAGCGTCATACCCAAGAAGACTCAATGCTGTAATCGCTGCCAAAGGTGCCTCAACAAAGTACTGAGTAAATGGTCTGAATACTTATGTAAATGTGATATTTTTATTTTTTATTAAAAACCTATTTTTGCTTTGTCATTATGGGGTATTGTGTATAGATTGATGAGGGGGAAAAACAATTAAGTCAATTTTAGAATAAGGCTGTAACGTAACAAAATGTGGCAAAAGTCAAGGGGTCTGAATACTTTCCGAAGGCACTGTAGGTACAGTTTAAAACATTCTCATACCTGTCCTTTTAATAAACTCTAAATCGTTAAAGTTTAAACATTGAGATAAACACTAATGCTTAGGCACTATTTAAAAGAATAAAACAAATATGTACAATAAAAAACGTATTCAGATTCAGAAGGGTTCTAGGTAGAACCCTTCTTGCCTTCCAAATAATCCTTCTTCCAAAAACGGTTCTTAGGATGAGAAAGGTTCTAGGTTGAACCCTTTGCCTTACAAAGAACCCTCGTCTTCCAAAAAGGGTTCTTCAGATCAAAATGGTTCTTGGTAGAACCCGATCCCTCTGCAAGTAACCCTTTTGGAAACCTTTTTTCTAAGCGTGTATGAGCTTCACACTAAAGTGGCTTGTAAAATGCATCATACTGTGGGCTTACTGTGCTTTGTGGCATGGTTCTGACACCAAGTAGCTGAGACAAAATGCTCCACAAAGGAGAAAAAGGCTGAGTGTGTCTCATATGAACACACTTAACTGGGGATGTATCCTCTATCCACAGGACTGGTGGGTCCAGACAGGTCTCAGGGGTTCTTCCTATGCCATCTCCATCCCTGTGTTGGAGATTTGCCGTTATCTGGGTGGCTAGCTCAGCCCCGGGTGGTTACTGTTAGCTCCACACACTACAACAGAAACGGAAATCACTGTAGTGTTTGTGCATGCTGGATGGGAGGAGGGAGCAAGAGGAGGAAAGTGTCTGCCCTCGCATCCCGCTGAGATGAAAACCCTTCAGCCTTGAGAGGAGGAAACGCTACCAGGGCAGAAGTCAGCCTCCCCGGGCCTCTGCATGTGGGAGAGAAGGAGAATCAAGGAGTCAAACTTTTCTCTCCCTCCAGCAGATTGTGTGTGAGAGCTGTCAAAGTGAGAACCTGGTGCTAAACTTCAGCTGCTCAGCTTCAGCTGTACATGTACACTGAACTTCCTGAACATACTACAGTTCACTATAGAATACTACAGTACTTACTATAGAATTCTGTATTAAACTGTAGTATACTGTACAATACTATACAACACACTAGTATCCCTTGATCATGTATAGTACTTATTATAGAATTTTGTAGTATACTGTAGAGTACTATAGTAAATACTACAGTATTATCCACAAAAAAACACTGTAATAAATACTACAGAAATGTCAGCAAAAACACTACAGTACTCAAAAACACACAAAAAAGTATTTCTTTTGCATATACCCTGCCCATGCCCCTCGCCCATAACCCAATTTGTGCCACCCGTAAGTGAGAAACCTACATGCCAAGTATAGACCATATATTGCGTTCCTTACAGGTTATAGAAAAGAGCAGAATCTCTGAACTATCTGTTCAGAACCCAGTCCTACCTACTTACAGGTTGTGGAAAATTTGCTCTTCTAGTATTTCTCCAGTAGGTTTCCTCAAGGAGAAAGCCTCCACTTCTATATCAAAGATAACATTATTATTATTTTTTTTACAGTAATGTCCCCCAAAACACTACAGAAAATACTACAATATACCGTACGACAGTCCGCAAAAACACTATAGAAAATACTACTGTATACTACAGTCCGCTCTTTTTTTCACAAGAGTATTTATTCTATATTAACTGTATATACCACATTGTAAACAGGGTGGTTCGAGCCCTGAATACTGGTTGGCTGACAGCCGTGGTATATCACAGGTATGACAAAACATTTATTTTTACTGCTCTAATCACTTTGGTAACCAGTATATAATAGCAATAAGGCGCCTTGGGGGTTTGTGGTATATGGCAAATGTACCACGGCTAAGGGCTCTATCCAGGCACTCCGTGTTGCATCGTGCGTAAGAACAGCCCTTAACCGTGAAATATTGGCAATATACCACATCCCCTCGGGCCTTATTGCTTAAGTATACTACAATAAATACTACAGTAAAGTTAGCAAAAAAAGACTGCAAAAACATTCCTACCATAGAATACACTATAGTCTTTTTTCATCTGGGATGTACTGTAGGTCAAGTTTTCTACAGTTATGCATAAAAGAAGACGTAGTCTACACCTTCAAGTGAACCTGGCCCTGTTGTAGTGGCTCTATAAAACTGACATAAGTGATTTCGCCCAAGTCATCTGACCATCAGCCTGCATTCTCCTGCCTAGCCTTGGGTACTGTAGGTACGGCAGTCAGTAGTTATTCATCATCCGTAATGTTAACGATTACAGCATGTCGATAGCAAACCCAGGAGTTAAATGAGTTTGTGCACTCAGCTACGCCTGTGCTTGAAGTTCAAGGTCATTCCCTTGATCCTGACAGAGGGATGATTCTCGGCTATGTTAGAAGCACACACATCTCGCCCAAGGTCAAGTGTGCCACTATTTAGAACAAATAGATACATAAAACACTCAGTCTTGTGAGTGGGTAAAGTATGGGCTCAGACCTTGGCTAGGGTGAAGTCAGCAGCCCCTCATATATTCTGTCCTATGCTTGTATTTCAAGTTGACGTTGGTCTCATCAGTTAGCCTAGTCGGGTTAAATGTAATTCAATGGAAAAGTTAGCATAGATTTTTGTCACGTTTAAGGACATGCTAGAGTGCAATGTGCGGAGAGATCTTAAAGGCTCCAGGTGACATATAGAGCACTTTTCATGCACCTGCTGACCAAATGTATATCCAATTTCCTTAAAGCTGTTCAGCAAAACGTACCATGACCAAGACTGCTTTTTCATAAGGCTAAAAGCATTGTGGTTGACCAAGTTGGACAGGCAGTTCGCGTGGCGAGAGGATACACTTGATTTGGAGTCAGTTAGCAGCTCATGCCTATCGTAATGGACAATGGTGAGGGCAAGTGTCTCTCCCTCCCTCCTCTTTCTCTCCTGGCGTGTTCCCCCCAGAGACACGAGCCTGGCCGGGCGCTCTGATGACCAAGCGTGACATTTAAACCCCTGCCCTCCGGTGGCTTTGGGGGAGGGTGAGGTCCATCTGAGCACAGAGAAAAGGGGTACAAGGCAGAAGCTCTCTCTTCAATCTGCCCTCCTCCTCCCTCCCACTCCCGCAGAAATCCTCAGTGTCAGAACTCAGCCATTGTAAGTGTCCTGAACTGAAGAAAGGGCCTTTGGTAAACAATTCAGCTGTCTACTCGGAACACAATGGAAGCACATCCCATTGCTTTGAGCATCTGTTTCAAGTAGGTAGCACTACTGCTCAACACTGACCATATACACAGATTCAATCTCAGAATCTGTTCTCCCTGGAAACACCTGCTCATATGGAATCTTGTTTAACTTAGACAGTGCTTTCTATGATACCACACAACAAATCATTTTAGAGAGTTTTAATTGTGATTAAAATGTAATACAGTAGAGAAAGAAATAAACCTGTTTATTGATGCAAGTACATGGAAGTATTTGTCAATAGTCGCATAGGCCTACAGATACTGCATCCTTTATCATCTAGGCCTGAGTCTCGTCATATTCTGCAGCCACCTATCGCCCTCCTGTGGTCGTTTTCAAAACTACCAAACTACAAATTACAGTATAGTATGTTTTTTAATAATAATAATAAGCCATTTAGCAGACGCTTTTATCCAAAGCGACTTACAGTCATGCGTGCATACATTTTTGTGTATGGGTGGTCCCGGGGATCGAACCCACTACCTTGGCGTTACAAGCGCCGTGCTCTACCAGCTGAGCTACAGTTAATACTTCTGTAATGCATATTATTTATACTAGTTTAGAGGTATTTAGTGGGTTTTCCTCTAATTTAGTTTAGCTCCCCTATTATTTCTTTTTGCAGACTTTAATCAATATACACTACCAGTTTGGACACACCTACTCATTCAAGGGTTTTTCTTTATTTTTTAAACTATTTTCTACATTGTAGAATAATAGTGAAGACATCAAAACTATGAAATAACACCTATGGAATCATGTAATAACCAAAAAAGTGTTAAACAAATCAAAATATATTTTATCTTTGAGATTCTTCAAATAGCCACCCTTTGCCTTGATGACAGCTTTGAACACTCTTGGCATTCTCTCAACCAGCTTCACCTGGAATGCTTTTCCAACAGTCTTGAAGGAGTTCCCACAATTGCTGAGCACTTGTTGGCTGCTTTTCCTTCACTCTGCCGTCCGACTCATCCCAAACCATCTCAATTGGTTTGTGGTCAGGGGATTGTGGAGGCCAGGTCATCTGATGCAGCACTCCATCACTCTCCTTCTTGGTAAAATAGCTCTTACACAGCCTGGAGGTGTGTTGGGTCATTGTCCTGTTGAAAAACAAATGATAGTCCCACTAAGCCCAAACCAGATGGGATGGTGTATCACTGCAGAATGCTGTGGTAGCCATGCTGGTTAAGTGTGCCTTGAATTCTAAATAAATCACAGACAGTGTCACCAACAAAGCACCCCCACACCATCACACCTCCTCCTCCATGCTTTACGGTGGGAAATACACATGCGGAGATCATCCGTTCACCCACACCGCGTCTCACAAAGACACAACGGTTGGAACCAAAAATCTCCAATTTGGACTCCAGACCAAAGAACAAATTTCCACCAGTCTAATGTCCATTGCTCGTGTTTCTTGGCCCAAGCAAGTATCTTCTTCTTATTGGTGTCCTTTAGTAGTGGGTTCTTTGCAGCAATTCGACCATGAAGGCCTGATTCACACAGTCTCCTCTGAACAGTTGATGTTGAGATGTGTCTGTTACTTGAACTCTGTGAAGCATTTATTTGGGCTGCAATTTCTGAGGCTGGTAACTCTAATGAACTTATCCTCTACAGCAGAGGTAACTCTGGGTCTTCCATTCCTGTGGCGGTCCTCATGAGAGCCAGTTTGATCATAGCGCTTGATGGTTTTTGTGACTGCACTTGAAGAAACTTTCAAAGTTGTTGAAATGTTCCATACTGACTGACCTTCATGTCTTAAAGAAATGATGGACTGTCGTTTCTCTTTGCTTATTTGAGCTGTTCTTGCCATTATATGGACTTGGTATTTTACCAAATAGGGCTATCTTCTGTATATCCCCCCCTACTTTGTCACAACACCACTGATTGGCTTAAACACATTAAGAAGGAAAGAAATTCCACAAATTAACTTTTAAGAAGGCACACTTGTTAATTGAAATGCATTCCAGGTAACTACCTCATGAAGCTGGTTGACAGAATGCCAAGAGTGTGCAAAGCTGTCATCACGGCAAAGGGTGGCTATTTGAAGAATCTCAAATATAAAATATATTTTGATTTGTTTAACACTCTTTTTGTCACACCCTGGCTATGGGACTCTAGTTGTTGAGCCAGGGTGTGTTTGTTCTATGTGGTGTATTTCTATGTTGGGGGTTCTAGTTCGTCTATTTCTATGTTTTGCCTGAGTGACTCCCAATCAGAGGCAACGAGTGTCAGCTGTTGGCTGGTTGTCTCTGATTGGGAGCCATATTTAAACTGTCAGTTTTTCCCTTTGTGTTTGTGGGTTTTTGTTCCGTGTTCGGTCATTGTCACCGTGGACGTTACGAGTCGTTTATTGTTTTGTTTCGTGCTTTAATATAATAAAGTAACATGTTCGTTCATCACGCTGCGCATTGGTCTACTTCTCTCCCTGACGGTCGCGACAGAAACACCCACCATACCAGGACCAAGCAGCGTGTCCAGGAGCAGGCAGCCTGGACATGGGAGGAGATATTGGACGGGAAAGGGTCCTGGACCTGGGAGGAAATCCCGCCGGCCATGGAGTGAGACGGTGGAGAGGCGACGGAGAGAGGAGCAGCGGCGTCAGCAGGGTCAACGTCGGACAGGCGAGAGGCAACCCCAAAAAATTTTTAGGGGGGGGCACACGGCAGGGGCGACTAGGTAGCAGGAGGCTGCCACAGGGCGATTAGGTGAGGAGGCCACCAGGTTAAGGGGGCTACTGGCGCAGAGGGAGCAGGAGTTAGTGTTGCAGAGGATGGAGCATTTGGAGGCGATAAGGGAAAGGGTGAGAAATGAGGCACGGCGAGAGGAACTCGGTAGGCAGCTGAGGGAGCGGGGGGTTATGACGAAACCCAGTCCCGCTCCTCACACCAAGCAAGTGGTGTGCGTCACCAGTCCGGTCCGGCCCGTTCCTGCTTCCCGCACTAAGTGTACGGTGCACGTCGCCAGCCCAGTCCGGCCTGTTCCTGCCCCTCGCACCAAGCCTACGGTGTGCGTCGCCAGCCCGGCCCGGCCTGTTCCTGCCTCTCGCACCAAGCCTACGGTGTGCGTCGCCAGCCCAGCCCGGCCTGTCCCTGCTCCACGCACCAAGCCTACGGTGTGCGTCGCCAGCCCAGTCCGGCCTGTCCCTGCTCCACGCACCAAGCCTACGGTGTGCGTCGCCAGCCCAGCCCGGCCTGTCCCTGCTCCACGCACCAAGTCTACGGTGCGCGTCGCCAGCCCGGCCCGGCCTGTTCCTGCCACTCGCACCAAGCCAGGGGTGCGAGTCGTCACCCTGGTCCAGCCTGTTCCTGCTACTCGCACCAAGCCAGGGGTGCAAGTCGTCAGCCTGGTCCAGCCCGTTCCTGCCACTCGCGCCAGGCCAGGGGTGCGAGTCGTCAGTCCGGTGAGGCCCGTTTCGGCTCCACGCACCAAGCCAGGGGTGCGCATCGTCAGCCCGGTCCGGCCCGTCGCTGCTCCACGCACCAAGCCAGGGGTGCGAGTCGTCAGTCCGGTGAGGCCCGTTCCGGGTCCACGCACCAAGCCAGGGGTGCGCATCGTCAGCCCGGTCCGGCCCATTGCTGCTCCACGCACCAGGCCAGGGGTGCGAGTCGTCAGTCCGGTGAGGCCCGTTCCGGCTCCACGCACCAAGCCAGGGGTGCGCATCGTCAGCCTGGTCCGGCCCGTTGCTGCTCCACGCACCAAGCCAGGGGTGCGAGTCGTCAGTCCGGTGAGGCCCGTTCCGGCTCCACGCACCAAGCCAGGGGTGCGTATCGTCAGCCCGGTCAGGCCCGTTGCTGCTCCACGCACCAAGCCAGGGGTGCGCATCGTCAGCCAGGTCCGGTCCTTTCCTGCCTCACGCACCAAGCCAGGGGTGCGCGTCGTCTGTCCGGCACAACCCGTGCCTGGGTCACCGGTGCCTAACCAGGTACCGGTCAACAGCTCCACTACTGAGTTGAAGCTAACCGCTCCTGCTACGTCCAGTCCAGCTCCAGCCAGCGGGGCCAAACCGGACCAGGGGCGCTATGGGGGGTTTGTTGGAGGGTGGTGGGCAAGCCCGGAGCCAGAACCGCCGCCGAGGAGGTATGCCCACCCAGCCCTCCCCTGTTTTGCTCTTTTTGAGGCGCGGTCGCAGTCCGCGCCTTTAGGGGGGGGTACTGTCACACCCTGGCTATGGGACTCTAGTTGTTGAGCCAGGGTGTGTTTGTTCTATGTGGTGTATTTCTATGTTGGGGGTTCTAGTTCGTCTATTTCTATGTTTTGCCTGAGTGACTCCCAATCAGAGGCAACGAGTGTCAGCTGTTGGCTGGTTGTCTCTGATTGGGAGCCATATTTAAACTGTCAGTTTTTCCCTTTGTGTTTGTGGGTTTTTGTTCCGTGTTCGGTCATTGTCACCGTGGACATTACGAGTCGTTTATTGTTTTGTTTCGTGCTTTAATATAATAAAGTAACATGTTCGTTCATCACGCTGCGCATTGGTCTACTTCTCTCCCTGACGATCGTGACACTTTTGGTAACTACTTCATAGGTGTTATTTCATCGTTTTAATGTCTTCACTATTATTCTACAATGTAAAAAATAGTAAAAATAAAGAAAAACCCTTGAATGAGTAGGTGAGTCCAAACTTTTGACTGGTAGTATATATCAGGCTTACCCTCAAATTGTTGTTATTGTTCACATCATGCTCAGATACCATGTCATCTATATTCCAAGGAGACTCCCCCAGTTTCCTTTTACCTTATAGCAATGGGTTAACATCAGCCACGATGCTCTGTTGAAGAACCGCTAATCAGCTAGAAAACATTTGCTGCCCTTCTGGCAAGGTCAAAGGGGTCACGGTCCCTGGCTGAATGTCCAGTTCTATCCCCCCGCTCACCTCTAAACCCCGCTCGCCTCTAAACCCTGCTCGCCTCAGGGGCCCACAGGTCATGCAGGCATAATCACAGCACCCCCTGCATGCAGTCTGAGAGTCTCTCTAATCTAAGGCCCAGGGATGGGCCAGTCCATCAGTCTATCAGTCCGTCTGTCTGTTGGTCTGACAGGGCTTCCCTCCTCATCATACGAACCGCCTTGGCCGGCTCATATTGACTCAGAGACCCGGACCTTGGCTCCACATAGGGGGAAAGACGGCCTCTGAAACCAGCCTCTTGTTTGACCAGCTGATTGATCTGTTAACACTTGCCATTCGACATGTGTCCCTGAATTTAATTTCAGAATTAATTTATTGAGACGTGTGCAGTACAGGCATAATGTAGAGTGGACCGTTTGAGAGGTAGGGGGTGGAGGTAAGTAGCATTGCAATTCAGATGTTGTCTGCTGATATTGGCGTGTTGGTTTTGATTCATTTGTGCACTTTACCTCATTTGAGTAGGCTAGAAGAGCTTCAATCATACAGTATTTTCTCTGATGTATTACACACTTGATATACACTGCAATTCAGCTTTTAGACACTAATGTGTTCAAGATCAAATAAACCTTACTATAAACTACACACGTTAAAACTGTAGCTACATTTTAAGTCCCATTAATGCTGTCAAGTAGCCAGTTGCCAATAATTACAAAGCAGTGGAGGCTGGTGAGGGGATAGTAATGGCTGGAATGGAGTGGCTGGAATGAAACGTTTCCATGTGTTCACTCCATTCCAGCCATTACTATGAGCCGTCCTCCCCTCACCAGCCTCCACTGTTACAAAGCTATAGGAGTTAGATTGATCTTCAATTATAAATGCCACCTGTTCAATGTGCACTATTAGATTAAGTATTGGTTACAATAACCAACCTGGATACACATATACTGTAACTACAATATAGTATAACATGAGTAGAGAGAGAGACTTTCTTACTGTCATTTTATGACAGTGGGCTGTCGATTATAATAAAAACTGTTGAAAAACGCTTTTCACAGCTCATAAAGATTGTCAATTCGCTGCTATGTGGGTATTGTCAAAGGCGCAGAGGGCATTGCACTAGATGTTGCAGTCTATTCCACTTTCCACTTGAATGTTATCTCCAGTGCCCATAAAAAAACAAGACAATGAAATGAGGTTATTCTCCAGTGCCGAAGACAAGCCCTGTTTGGATGTAGGAGCTGATTTGATGGACTCTCCCTCTCCCGCCAGCCGGTATGGTGGAGAGAAGAGAGAGGGCCTGTTTGGATATGCATCACAAAGGCTTCCTGCAGTATTGATCTGCAGTGGGTTAAGGCAGTCTATCAGCAAATGTCCCTCTCTCTGGGAAAAACAACAGCTGATTAAAAACACACAGCAGCCAGGCAGGCAGGAGGGTGCTGATGGCCGGTTATCTCAGCCCAAAGGTCAGTGTGTACAGATATAATCCACTTTCACTTAACAGCTTAATTTAAGTCACACCTCATGCTAATGCCGCCATTTGGCAGTCCCTTTCCTTAAGGTTGACTATTATTTAACAAGAAGATGATACAGTATTGTACAGATGTTTTGCGCTCATGCTAAGAACAGCATCAGGCCTTGCAGACAGGAAGCTGAAGCTCTTTGATCTTGAATTGTAGCAAGCACTTGTGCTTCCTTTTTCCAACCACGACACTAAAACAGGTGCACCCAGGTTTGCTGCTGATGTAAGCAGTTATAACTGAGGTTCAGCACTAGTGTGTAGAACTATTTGCTCTTAACCATACAGACTGAAATAATAAACCTTTTTCAAAACTGAGAAAAGGCACTTTAATATATTTCAAAGATACATTTAATAAAATAACTTACAACAGGAGGGTACTGTATATTAATACTATATAAATGATAACAATATAAAATATAAACACCATTTTGCACAGTGTAAAGTTACTGGTAATCAGAAGACAAACCGTAAAAAAATATATTGACATAAAAAAATATGTAATCCTTTGAAATAAATAAAACTGTGGGTTTCGCACTTCGCAGACCCTAATATACAATTGTAGAAAATACATTTTCCCCAGTCTCCACATCACACATTAGCATGTAACTCAACAACGGAAACTAAAGAATAAACGTAAACAACGAGGTGGACTAGAAATAACTATTTCCTTTGTCCTTTCCATTGTAACGACAGAATGCAGAGGTCATATTTTGGTGTTGGCGGTGGGCACTACACCTTTCCTTTAAAATAGTCACACAACTAAAAAGGCATAGAGATTTTGCCCAGGCAAATTAGAAAATCGATTCTGGTCTTGACAGGTGTCTTATAGGTTAGGTGGAAAGGTCAGAAGCGTTCCTTGGGTTCGCTGAACTTGCGTTTCTTCTGCACAGAGGCCTGGACATCCTGACTGCAGGGGAACTCGAACTGCGATATCTGCCAATCAGAGAGTGACAGACAGTTTACCAACTAATGTAAAACTGAAAAAATGAATAATGATTGCCAAACAATATTCTGTATCCATCGAGATGGGATGGACTGAATGAGTCATATTGACTTGTTAAAAAACATGTAGGTCAGGGAACTTTTATCTTTAAAAGACAATTTTCTCATTATTATCACTCGTTCTGTGAGTAAGACTGGGGACTGAAATCTATGATGCTCCAGGGGGCGTGTCTCCCACCATTTTGTCTTCGATGGGAGAGGGCTTCTTCTTGCTGATGCTGTGCACCTCAGTCTCAGCCTTTCTCTCCTGCACACACACAGAACAAAGACAGTAAATCACAGACTGCAGGGAAGTGCTTGTGAAGCTAGTCGGATACACTAGTACCATAGATACACACCCTCCGTGGTCATTTTTACATTACGTTATACAAATATGTCTTCCATTTGAACAGGACCAGTAGGAGTTGGATAGGGTTGTGAGTTTTGGGGGGCACTGACCAGGGTGGACCTGGTGACGCGTCCGCTCCTGGTTCTCTTAATGGCCACTTCCAGGTCAGAGGTCCTCTTTACCAAAGTGTCCATCTGAGACAGACAGGTCAATCAAACCACAGACCGTTACCTTCACAACTGGAGCAGCCCCTATAGTACTTTATATCCATACCGTACTCTCCCACCTGTGTATTTGTATTGCTCTGTATCTGCATTTGGTTGATACAAGGCCTATCTTAGTACTGATTATGTAGAATTTTTTGCTGTGATTTTACCTGAGAGTTCTCTGTGCTCTCCTCACACATCATATTCTCCTGGCAGTTCACCTGGACCTCTTTGAGCATCAAACATGATGGAAACAAAATAAAACAAAACATGGATTTCAGACTGCATTTGACTTCTTAAAAAAGAAAATAGCACTGCTGTTATCATGTTCAGCAAAACTTCTTTACACTAGGGTTTGAGAGAGGAGGTCCTACCTGAATTGTCCAAGTAAAGGTCGTCGTCTGGATTTTCCATTACTTTTATCATGCGAGTCTAAAAGTAGAAACCCCATAAAAAAGGTTATATACTGTAGGTATATCCCATGGGATAGAGACAGCAACGCCCCCTACTGGGTTAAAACAATAGCGTCCTGCCATAGGCACCCAGTCAAATTAGCCTAGATTTATGTCAGCCTCAGGTCTCACCTGCTGACTGCTGATCTTGGTCACTGTCCCCCCCTCCTCCATCTTCAGTTCCCACTTGTCCCTCACACATATGGGCTGCTCGTCATCAACCTACAGAGAAAAGGGGACAGCTGTTAATCAACGTGTCACCCATTAATCTGGTTGACATTACTCTCTCTTTAGTTATTTTCCCCCCTTTCCTTCATACCTGCTCCAGCCTTTCTCTCTCTGTGGTCACGTCCACCTTCAGGGTGTGGAAGGGAGTGACCACCTCGCCCATGGTCAGATTGACAGGCTCCTTCTCAAACTGCATGCTATCGCAGTCCCCCTCCATGAATCCTGGGGGCTGGTAGTCCTGGGGAGTGACTGAGATATATACACACATGCAAACACACACACACTCTTTATGTGGTCTTTTAAAAACATATACTTGTTATACCCTATGAAAGTAGTGCTTCAATTTGACTTCCGTAGTCCGTCCAGGTTTTGTAGGCTAAGAATGGGCTTAAAATGTATATTGTCATTTAAGATATATATTAAAATGTATGTTTTCTCGTATATATTTATTTACCATATGCCGTTTTTCAACGTATTTGACGCCCAAGAAGCACAAAGCTGAAAAGGTACAACCGTTTCATTTGAACTACACACATGAACTACAAATCAAAAGGCACTGGTTGGCAACGTTCACTGAAAAACCCCCAGCCTAATCTAATATTAAAACACATCAAATGGCCTGTAACTAACAGGTTGTTACCTTCCTGTAAGTCCTCAGCTCGAGCAGGCACGCTCAGGCATGCTAACAACGCTGCAGGAGATGTAGTTCAAATGAGACTTCTCTAACTTTCGTGATGTGTCTTACTTCTTGAGCGTCAAATATTTTGATAAAAGGCATCGGGTATGAGTAAATCAATACACAAATATACACTGAGTATACAAAACACCTGCTCTTTCCATGACATAGACTGACCAGGTGACTCCAGGTGCAAGCTATGATCCCTTATTGATGTCACTTGTTATATCCACTTCAATCAGTGTAGATGAAGGGGAGGAGACAGGTTAAAGAAGGATTTTTAAGCCTTGAGACAATTGAGACATGGATTGTGTATGTGTGCCATTCAGAGGGTGAATGGGCAAGACAAAATTGAAGTGCTTTGAATGGGGTATGGTAGTATGTGCCAGGCGGTTTGTGTCAAGAACTGCAACGCTGCTGGGTTTTTCACTTTTTTCACACAGTTTCCCGTATGTATCAAGAATGGTCCACCACCCAAAGGACATCCAGCCAACTTGACTCAGTGGGAAGCATTGGAGTCAACATGGACCAGCATCCCTGTGGAACGCTTTCGAAGACTTGTAGAGACCATGCCCCAATGAATTGAGGCTATTCTGAGGGGAGGGGGTTGCAACTCAATATTAGGAAGGTGTTCCTAATGTTTGGTATACTCATTGTAATTAAATGGCTGCATTTTCATGATTTTTATCATATAATCTTGGAGCATATTCAAAAGACCCGGGACATGACCCCGGAAGTATGACATAGGATGACATCACTTGCGCAGCGTATTGCATCATATCATCTCTTTTCTTTTAGCTTACTCTACATCACTGTGTGGTCTTTACCGTCGTCGTAGTAGGAGAGTTTCATGTTGAGACAGACATTGTCTGGCAGAGGACCCAGGTTCTGCATCAGTGTGTAGAGTTTACGCACCAGGAGGATGCTGGACTTTTTTGTGTTGCTGCAAGCCATCTTTCCCAGATTCTTGCTGTTTTTGCTAAAACAAAAATAAATGTAAAAACTTTTACACAATTAAAAGTTTCTCTCTTCAATGTTTCTCAATGAAATTCTGCCATGTTATCATTATGTTATACACATTAGGGTTGAATATTTACCCGGTATTTTACAAATGTTCCATCCCGAGAATAAATCACTTTTCTCCGGGGTAAGTGTCAAAACCGGAAGTGTCATTCAAAAGCATTACAAAGCATATAAATAGGCCTATGTCTGGATTTGATTAGAGCTTTGATCGAATATTCAAGCCTGATGCAACCTGAGCCAGATAAAATACATTTTATGAGCCTAAGCCCAAACATGCCCAAGTGATTGTACCGTTATCCAATACAGCTACTGCAGATTACATAAGACAGAAAAACATAAAAGCACATAGATGCTCTCTTGGGTAAATAAATGAAACAAGCTCCAGTAATCTTTTTGAGTGTGAACTGTATTACTGTACTGCATTGTATTATACTGTATTATATGGACTGGAATTACGCACCTCATTCAAACCATGATCAAGCAGGGAGAGAAAATGTGATTCTGGTGCAGCACATGCGGCCTACAAAGTTACAAGTATAGGCTAGCGAATTTGATTGACATTTTTCATTATATTTTCCCTAATGTTATTAGCCTACCTCTTATTTCTCTCTCTTTTGTTGCTTCATTCCTTCCTTGCTTTCAACAGTTAAATTAAATATGTTTCATTGTCCTTATCTTCATCATTCTAATTACATATTTGAATAATATAGGACTAGAATGAGACACAAAAGGCTTTCACTTCTCTTCACGAGGATTGAATGGTTATGGGTCTGCATAAATAACTGCTATAGCCTACCGCCATCACCCGTTCGCTCTTCTTTCAAACTACCCATGAGTTCTATTGGGTGCTGTATTTAACATTCAGCAAACAAGAGCTTGTGTCCCTCTTCGAATAGTCTATTGGTATAAGAAATGCTAAAAAAAAAAATGTCCAGCCACTATTCTAGTTTAGCTTTTCCTGCATAGGACTCCAAGAGCTAAGGAGCATTTTTTACAGAGCGAGGCCAGCGGAGCACAGGTACGTGCATATTGCGCAAGAGACAGAGGCTATAAGTTAGAAGCTTATTATGCATAACCCATCATTCATTAGCTAAATATAAGGCTAATACTGCATTGGATTTATTACCTGAAAGAGGTAGGCTAGCACATCTATAAATAGGCCTATACAGTGGGGAGAACAAGTATTTGATACACTGCCGATTTTGCAGGTTTTCCTACTTACAAAGCATGTAGAGGTCTGTAATTTTTATCATAGGTACACTTCAACTGTGAGAGACTGAATCTATAACAAAAATACAGAAAATCACATTGTATGATTTTTAAGTAATTAATTTGCATTTTATTGCATGACATAAGTATTTGATCACCTACCAACCAGTAAGAATTCCGGCTCTCACAAACCTGTTAGTTTTTCTTTAAGAAGCGCTCCTGTTCTCCACTCATTACCTGTATTAACTGCACCTGTTTGAACTCGTTACCTGTATAAAAGACACCTGTCCACACACTCAATCAAACAGACTCCAACCTCTCCACAATGGCCAAGACCAGAGAGCTGTGTAAGGACATCAGGGATAAAATTATAGACCTGCACAAGGCTGGGATGGGCTACAGGACAATAGGCAAGCAGCTTGGTGAGAAGGCAACAACTGTTGGCGCAATTATTAGAAAATGGAAGAAGTTCAAGATGACGGTCAATCACCCTCGGTCTGGGGCTCCATGCAAGATCTCACCTCGTGGGGCATCAATGATCATGAGGAAGGTGAGGGATCAGCCCAGAACTACACAGCAGGACCTGGTCAATGAACTGAAGAGAGCTGGGACCACAGTCTCAAAGAAAACCATTAGTAACACACTACTCCGTCATGGATTAAAATCCTGCAGCGCACGCAAGGTCCCCCTGCTCAAGCCAGCGCATGTCCAGGCCCGTCTGAAGTTTGCCAATGACCATCTGGATGATCCAGAGGAGGAATGGGAGAAGGTCATGTGGTCTGATGAGACAAAAATAGAGCTTTTTCGTCTAAACTCCACTCGCCGTGTTTGGAGGAAGAAGAAGGATAAGTACAACCCCAAGAACACCATCCCAACCGTGAAGCATGGAGATGGAAACATCATTCTTTGGGGATGCTTTTCTGCAAAGGGGACAGGACGACTGCACCGTATTGAGGGGAGGATGGATGGGGCCATGTATCGCGAGATCTTGGCCAACAACCTCCTTCCCTCAGTAAGAACATTGAAGATGGGTCGTGGCTGGGTCTTCCAGCATGACAACGACCCGAAACACACAGCCAGGGCAACTAAGGAGTGGCTCCGTAAGAAGCATCTCAAGGTCCTGGAGTGGCCTAGCCAGTCTCCAGACCTGAACCCAATAGAAAATCTTTGGAGGGAGCTGAAAGTCTGTATTGCCCAGCGACAGCCCCGAAACCTGAAGGATCTGGAGAAGGTCTGTATGGAGGAGTGGGCCAAAATCCCTGCTGCAGTGTGTGCAAACCTGGTCAAGACCTACAGGAAACGTGTGATCTCTGTAATTGCAAACAAAGGTTTCTGTACCAAATATTAAGTTCTGCTTTTCTGATGTATCAAATACTTATGTCATGCAATAAAATGCAAATTAATTACTTAAAAATCATACAATGTGATTTTCTGGATTTTTGTTTTAGATTCCGTCTCTCACAGTTGAAGTGTACCTATGATAAAAAATTACAGACCTCTACATGCTTTGTAAGTAGGAAAACCTGCAAAATCGGCAGTGTATCAAATACTCGTTCTCCCCACTGTATATATCAATCTTGAACAGGATTATCTATTTTGGATGCAATTTGAATGGAATTAATGGAGAGAAAGACTGCGAGAGAGCGTTCACTCGTGCACTGATTTAAAGCAACGATTTAGGAGTGTTTTAAACTCGTCAATAAAAAAGAAAAATCATCTTTACAATAAAAAAATATAGTGATCCCCGAAAGCCAGATGGAGATGTGTAAATTAGATGCGCATTCGGTCTTTATATTACTGTAGCATAGGCTATGCTGCAGCAAATGTAGGTCTACCTGTCACAATAAAAAAAAATGGATAGGTCTACATACTGAGATGGGCTCTTGGTCCCCACCCAGAGCATTGATGATTCATCATGCAGTGACCAGAGGGAAGGCCTTAGAGAATCCAGATTTAGACATCGCATATAATTACAGCTCCATTTCACGTCAAGCTGTTCATATAAATAATTTCTTATAATTTACCAGTTTCTCACTGTTATTTATCCCGGGAAAAGGGAGTGGTTTTGGCGGTAAATCTCGGTAAACCTCAGTAACCGGGTTCCCGCCATTCAACCCTAATACACATTCACAACGCTGTACCTTTCAAAGTCAATTTTGGGTCCCTTTTCAGTGTATTCGACTTTGAACTGGTAGCATTCAGTAACCTTCTGCAAATTGTAAAGAAAGACCAGTGTCACAATGAGAAAAGGCTTGATTCAAGAGGTTACATATACTGTAGATCTTGTTATAGTCCAGAGAATCAAAGCATTACTATGATAAATACCAATGGGGTTAAAAAGTTGTCTATTACCTTTGGATTCTCTGGGTCTGTGTATATCTATAGAAAGTGGAAGGAGAATACAAACTTTAGCAACTGAAAATTAAAATGCTTTATATGCTGAAGAAAATATTCGATAAGATATACTCACAGACATAACGACCGTCCGCAACTGTTGGAATACAAGACATTCATTATATGTAATTAATTCACATTAATAACATGCATATAATGAATAAACAACTAAATACTAGTATCTCACTTACGTATTTTCTTTGAAGGGCATCAAAGCATCCCTGCATCCTGGGAGGTGTATAAAAGAGTCTTAATTAATCAACACTGAATAAATGATCTAACCAGGATAAAGGGAAAGTATTTGGCCACAGAGAAAACACTGTACTGGAATTCCCCACTGAGGCTTGGTGGTGTATACTGACCACTGTACAATCTGACTGGCACCAGGGCAGGTGCGCTCCTCCCTGAGGATCATAACTTTCTGCTCTGTGGCATAGAGAGAGAGAAGAAAGTGTACTTCTTGAAGATGTTGGCTAGCTACAGTATCATGATTTAAATAACAATAGAGTACATTTAAAAAGAACATAAAATGTGTTTTACCTTCAACATATTTTCTCCCATAAGCTTTTTCTGGGAAAAGACCCCTGAGATAAGTGATGCTGGAGACTGCAATGGCCAGCAGTTTCTTCACAACAATCAAGGACTGCTGCTCTGTTGAAACTACATTTGGCAGCAACTGGGTGCCCTATAAAAGATAACAAAGACAGGCTCTTACACCTTTGAATATTTTTGAATAAATAGAGTCATGTAGATATTCATAGAACATGCTATTAGAACATGCCATCATAGAACATGCCATTTGCTTGCTTTAAAACAGCAATACAATAGGACCAAGGTCTGGCTATGGTTAGCCAGAGGTTTTACCTGAGCAGTCCGCAAACGTTGTTCACAGGCCATGGTAGTAATAGTTGATAACCAGTTGTCAAATCTACAAAATAAAGATTAATCAGAAGCCAGGTAGCTAGCTATCAAGGTAAAGCTATGTTGAAATATGTAGCTATCTAGCTAACGTACTAGCTTACACAAATAGATACAGGAATATTTGATATTAATCTTGCTAGCTACGTTATCTACCTAGCTATCTACATTACATTTGCTAGCTAACGTAGCTAGCAGTACACACACCTACTGATGACACTGACTTTACTCTACAACACATTGTGAATAGTATGAAATTGCATAACTCACATAGCTAGCTATTACTACCTAGAAAAAGCGCAGTCACACAACCTGGTTTTTGGTTGAAAAAATAATAAGCTAGCTAGCTAGCCAGATCGAATTTACTAAGAAGCTATTGGACCGTGGGCCAAACTCGCGCCAGACACACACGCGCACGCGCACGCGCGCACACACACACGCACACACACACACACACACACGCACGCACGCACACACACGCACACACACACACACACACACACCTGTTTCTTTCGGACATAAATTTTTCTCGAGCTACCCGCCAAACCTGATAGCTGAAGTAGCCAATCAGAGGGCAGCCTTAGATAACGTACATTTTCTTGCCACCACAACATGCATTGAGTGATTTGTGATATCAAAGGTAGTGATATGTCCTGGCCGAGGTAAACATCAGTTTTAAATGAAGTTGTTAATGTTGTGGCACTGTATGGAATTTGCTCTGTTGTTAGTGTAGTTTGATGCAACGCTGCGCACAGATTGAATATCCGCACTCTATTGGACACAGCACTGTCAATCAGCATCTCTCTACGATTAGTAGCATTTCATTGGCTCTTCTGGTCTCTAATACAACGTGTTTCCTTATACCATTGGTTACTGTATATGTCTGTCACAAATGGCAATCCCACATGTTTTAGCCTTTTTTTTGTCGAGGAGCCTTGTGTTCAAGAGACAGATTCGATTTTTGCTAGCAGTGGAAGCTAGAAGAGCACCCCTGCATACATTCTAACCTGCGTTTTCAAGCAAATCAGACTTCCCGTCCATTATAGCTGCGTAATGTCGTCCGAAAATCTATCAGATACTCAGATGGAATATGAGGATGAAAAACAGGTGGGTTTAATATCATGACACTATCTTGAGTTTGCCAGCTAGCTATGACGCTAGCTCTATGTTTGTTGTAACGCGTTACAAGTGAAGTGTTTGAATTGATAGCTAGCTAGTTAGCTTTCGTTATGGCATCAAACCTTTAAACGTCTCGTTTACCAGCAGTGACAGTGTGTATAAATCTTTTGGAAAGGTCTTGAGTAAGATTTACGTGTCTCTCGATAAGCAATAATAACATAGGTACTGTATATTATTGAGTTATTTATTGAGTTTTCCTTTGTGCCATTGGCTCGCTAGTCCACAGGTTATGAGATATACCTGGGCCTCATTGGTCTATCCAGACACTGCAGTAGTTGACCCTGAGGTTGAGTCTTCAGGCTTTCGAGACTGTCAGGCAAACAATAATATTGTAGCCTATCCTTTGAAATCTGTGTTTCAATGGAAACCAGGGTCAATCATCACAGTCACTTATATGCTAGCTGATCAGTCACACAAAGCTTATAAGGATGTATAAGCTAGATCTATTGATTCATACTCGTTTTCAGTCCCCTATGTTTTGTGAATGTTGTTATTTAAAGTGTTGCACTGATATTAGGCTTAGCTATATATAATGTAGGCCTATCTATATCAATATGTGACGGCTATCAAATGGAGTACACTGATGAAAAGGCACTTGTACAGGCAGCATCCTGATTGGATGCTGGTGAAGGTCAGAGTTCAGGTGAGTCTGTTGACAAACCCACTGGTCATATCAATATGCATTGACTAGCATGTCTACATAGGGAAGGTACTGATGCGACACTTTGTCTTATCAATGCTAAGGGGTGCTATTAATACAATGGTCTTTTGATACAATGGCAAGAAGAGAAACCGGTCATGTGGGAAAATAACATTTCATGGTAGCTAGCTACTATGGGGTCTAGCAGTTTGGAACTTTTTTAGGGAGTGGAAAGTATCTGGTCCACTCTTGCATTTTCCATCATTGGGGCAGAATATAGCAACTTTTACATTTTCGTTATGGATCCAAGTGAATCAGCAAGGGAATCTGTTCATCGGCTTCTCTACCTTGAGTCACTTATTATTCCTGCCCCAGCAAGCTTTGCGTTCACTGTCCTCTGCATGGAATGGCAGATATTCTCCTGTACTTCGATTGCAGTGTTTTGTGGGTTTCTCAATGTTTTCTTAGCTTTATTTAGCCAGATAAGTTACAATGTGTTGTAAGTTAACAATGGGCAATTCCATGTCAACAGTGATGCTGAGACTCAGATTTTTCCATTTAAAATGTATGCCAAACTAAAAACCAATGATTGCACAGTTAAATAAAATAAAAACATACATGCACAAGGACTACTTTCCACAGAAAATTTGACAAAAACATATTTACTTGAAGAACAGTGCAGATAGAGGTTGGTAACAGAATGACGGGTTGTGCTGTTTGAGCTGTCATTCTGTTACCAAACTTTGCATCTGCACTGTTCTTTAAGTACATTTATTTTTATTTTTTATTATTCTGTGGAAATTGTTAAAAGTATTCCTTGTGCATGGAGTTGTATGGTTTGTTTAGCTTTGCAATCATTGGTTTTTGTTTGACATACATTTTAAAGTGAAAGATCAGTCTTAGCTTCACTCTGTTACTGTGGAATTGCCCCAATAGAGAATACTTATTTTGCTGACTTCTGCTCAGAGTCTACCTGTACTGTGGACAATAACAGGGTGTGTCCTGTTAACGTACTTTCCACTGGCCTCGTTCCATGGACTCCACACTGGCAGAAAAGGGTAAACCAGTTTGTCTAGTGCAGGAGTTGACTCCAGTAAACCATAGGCTTACACCTTACAAAAAGCTTTAGCATGAAGGTGTCATGTGAACACTAGAACCACTCTGCAAGCTCTGTGTACCTAGACTTTGGTCAGCAATTACTCAAGGCCTGTTTCTGTATCATATTTTTACAATAACCATAAAGTAACGCCACCCTTGGCTTGTATATATTTGCAGACAAACGGCTTTATGAGGGGAAAACAGTTTGTTTTTATGGCACCAATAACATGTCAGTGATGGGGTAACAAGGCTGTTTTGTCCACATCAGCTGAGGAAAAGTGTGTGAGAGAGGGGGAAATAATAGATGTGAAGCTGCTTTCTAGTCACACTTAATTCTTACTCGATCATAATACTCGTCTTCTGAGTGAGTTGTTTATTACAGGCAACCATGAGGGCGTGAGAGATAGTGTTGCAGGAGAGCATGCAGAGTGTGACTCATACTATGAAGACGCTTCAACTCCCTCAAGTCATTTTCATGGCATTAGCCCACTTCACAGCTGAAATGAGTAGGGTTAGGCTATATGATTCAGATGCAATCCTTTCTGAAGAGCACAGTGCCAGCCCATTAATCTTGTTGTTTTGTCATCATCAGACCATCTTATAACCTTCTTATTAGTTTTAATGTCACAAGTACAGTGAAATGCCTTTCTTCAACCACTAAATCCAACAATGCCGTAATCAATAACAATGTAATACTAAAAATAATATAAGGTAGAACAAAAACACACAAGAAATAGAAATAAGAAGAACACGAGAAAGTAAGTAAGAATACTATATACAGGGTCAGTCAGTTCCAGGACCATATTTACAATGTGCAGGGATTCTGGAAGAATAGAGGTAGATAATTATAGGGGTAAGATGACTAGGCATCAGGTTATATTACTGCATATCACAAGGCGTTGGACAGTTAAATGGAGAATGTCTATTTTAAAAGCCTATGCTTTTTCTTCTCTGTGCATCATGGCTGACATTATGATGAGGGATATATAAGCGTAGGCTACATAGGCCTACTGTTTTGATGTTTCTCCTCTTTAGCAAAATTCCTTGCGCATAGCAAGTAACACCCATATGACGGCACATCGAAATGTTTTCTTTGTCTGGACAGGACTCTCAGGAAAAGAATGCCAACCTTGTGAAGGGCGAAGAGGTCAAGCTGAAGGCCAAGTACCCCGGCCTGGGCCAGAAGCCTGGAGGCTCTGACTTCCTCATGAAGAGGCTACAGAAAGGGGTAAGTGGAACCCTTCTCCTGGAGAGCCACAGAGAATACATGCTTTTGATTCGGCATGTTAGTTTAGTGCTAGGCTGGAACAAACGCCTACACACCCTTGTTGACCACTTGACTAGGAAATCGCATAGGCTTCGAATAGTCCTCTTTAAGACATTTCAATACGTTCTGCATTTATGAGGATCTCAGATTGCATTGGCATGTCTGTGACAGTAGCTATGTTTCCATGAACTTGTCCAGTTATTTTTTTTTCTTCGACATTTAGAAAGTTCACAAAGAAAATAGATGCGACAATTGCCGTTTCCATTTAACTAACTTGTGTCAATAAAAACAGCTGGACGTAATGACCTCACACCTAAAAATGACATGTAAAAAATTGCAGAAACCTACAGTGTCGCATAACAATATAGTGGTTGAAGTGTTTCCATTACCCATTTAGACAAATTGCGCATTAATAAATTGGTGACAGCCTGTATGCCCTCCCACATATCTGTTTCATGTCTCGGGTATAGCCAGCGAAAGCCAGCATGTATAGAATGCAATAATTTACTAATATTTGCCATATTCTAATAATTATCATATGCCAGCGTATCGCCACGGTCCGAACCATGGAGAAACTTGCACTCCTATAGATCTGAAATAATTGGATGTTGAAACTTGCCAGCCAACCAGAAAAGCAAGGCGAAGCAATTCAGGCATTCTTGAAAGTCAGGACAATCCTTGTCCTGCAAATAAACATTATTTTTATAGTTGAAAAAAATGGATTTAGCAAGCAGTAGACATTTTAGAATTAAATGTGGTGTGGAGCTTTATAGTTACTCGTGACATCACATACCCCACATACAATCATCATTTATTCCAAAAACATTGTCATATGTCGCAATAAAGAAAGTTAGACAAAATAAAAATCCTGTCGAACGGATAAAAATGTTGTTGATCTTTAGAACGTTTCTCCTATATCTGCCGTTTCCATGACACGTCGCAATGATTCTTTTTGCGACATTGCTTTTTTCGAATAAACCAGGGTCATTGGAAACCTACCTATTGACATGAACTAGCAGAATTACTCCAGACAACCTGAATTGAATTCCTTCTATCTTGCCCCCACCTAGCAAAAGTACTTTGACTCAGGCGACTACAACATGGCCAAAGCCAAGATGAAGAACAAACAGCTGCCCGTGGCGGGGCCTGACAAGAACCTCGTCACAGGGGACCACATTCCCACGCCACAGGACCTGCCCCAGAGGAGGTCCTCCTTGGTGACCAGCAAACTAGCAGGCTAGCCTAGCCTCCACCCATCCACCAGGCCCCTAGCTAACGTCCCTCACCTGTCCCCCAACGATGTTCCTCCCTAGTCATCTCCAGGCTCCACTTGGCTTTAACGTATCGGGGAGAGCTGTGAAAGTCAGTACATATTGCTTGTATGTGGGTGGGGAGGGGAGGGGAGGTGAGCTGGGACCTTATCTACCATCTCTCCACACAGCTCTGCCCTCTGCACACTCTGCTCTACCGCCTCCCTTATGTCTTGGTTTGGTGTTCAGAGGTACATAAAGTAGATGTGCCATCGGGGAGGCTGAGTTTAATGCACTTTGTATTATGTACAGTACGTTTTTGCATCCCGAACGACACCCAAATATGTTGTTGACGAGGGAGTTAGGAACCATGATCGCTCCACATTTTTCGATGTTGTGTTCTCGTCAAAGCTGGGGGTAAATGTTTGCGTATTTTGCTTGCACACCAAATCTGGGAGGGAAGGGAACCATGGTGAAGTGTCCAAAGGAAGGGAGTGGTAATCAGAGGGAAATGTGAAAACTGATTTGAGGTTTCCTTTATCTCATGTTTTGTCAAACACAAATCCAAGGTCGTCCACGTTGACCTGACCGAACGGATATGAAACTACACATTTTCTGCTAATGTCGCTTTAATTCTTGACTCCCTGTTGCTCTTCTTTTTCTGAATATGCTGCATGATCGTAACATGTAACAAAATGTGCAAATCTGGAGGGGTTAGACGACTGATAGGAAGTAGCAAGCAACCAAATGGAGCCCTGGAATGTCCATGGTCACTGTCCACTCCTTCCTTCCTTCCCTCTCAATGTCCTGACAATCCACACACTCTGTCTGTAGGCTGCCCATGGCGAAAGCAATGCCACAGCAAACTGAATACCCATGTATCATTTTAAGGCTGGGAAAAGAGGCAACTGTTTAATACTAAATTTCAGTACTGTGGCTATTACATCAAAAAGCCTAAAAGATTTGTTGGGGATAAATTCAATGTATATTTCTGTATTATGTTGAGAAATTTGACATTTGCTATGATTTGTGTCTTTATAATGGGTTATTGTTTGTTCATTGTCACTTATTAGCCATTTACTAGAATCTGGCTATTTTCACTGTTAATGGCAGTTCCTGTTGAGAAATTCTTCCAGTAACAGAAGATTACAGCCTAGTTCCCAATTACATTAGTTGCTAAACCTCTCCTCAGGCTCTCCTTCAAATTCAACGTAGCAAGAGCCTCACAGCGTACTGCTAAAGCATATAGCCTTACGTGTTGACATTCTAAATATACAAATCTGTGATGTCAGTAATGGGGTAAACAGTCGGCCACCTGATAAACTGGCCCTGACTGGACCCTGGCTCACACAGACCTAACTGGGACACACAGTGTGCTTTAAAGATATGCTCACTTGACACATGGCAAAGGGAAGGGATTTGATGACATGAGGAGAGGGGGTAAAGTGTGAGTGTGTATTTAGTTGACCCTGCTCACACCTGTTGGGATGGTTCAACTTGCAAAATAATTATGGTCAGAGGTGTGTTAGATAAATCATACAAAAGTGAAATGCATGCACCCTGGTTTAAAGGTCAGAGGTTGTAGGCTATGTTATCACTGAATTAGTTGTCCTATCTCAATGTATCACACACTCCACACAAATGCTAAAATACACACTTGAGCACTCCCATCTTGGGATTATTAGACACTGCCCTGTGTCAAATTGCAGGGAAGAAGATAATTGGCATTGAGTGTGGTTGTCTGGGTTAGTATGAATGTGCTGCTTTTCTCTGTCCCAGCCGGTGTAAATAGACTTTTGAGGGTGAGGATTCTTTATTTTTATTATTGATTTCACTACTTGTAGTTCTCTGATTCAGTGGTTCCTTTCTCCTGTCAGTGAATACACTACTTCTGCTTTAACCATTTTTTTAAATACAGAGACAAATTAATCTGTATAATATGAATATGTGTAAATGCTGCTGATTCAGTTGATGACTAATCTTAAACTAACATATTACCCCATAAAGAACGTCTGTCCTAGGATTCAAACAATCGGACCCAAGCCTACCATGAATAATGTCTGCCAATGGGAGACTGACTAACCACTCTAGGGTTGGGGGTCTAATTCCATTTCAATTAGGATATTAATTGAAATTCTACCCATGATCAATGCAATCCATTTTGGGAACTGGCCAGCTGGAGTTTAAATGGGATTGACCCCAACTTGTTACTTGACTTTGAACAGAAAGACTGTGCAAAATCCTAAATAATTGTAGCCTGCCATTCCAGGCTTATTAAAGTGTCAAATAATATAACTGGATATGCTGAAATGAAGGTTGTTGAAACAACAGGAGAGGAATTATTGATTGCTATGTTTTTGTGCACTGTCTGGCTTTGTATGGAGCAATGCAATGAGCAAGGTATGTTAAAATACCAAGTGTCCTGTTCAACCATGAAAAGTATATGCCAGAATGTAAGCAAATTTAAAATGACTGTGTGCTCTAAAGTACCTTGTGCTGCTTACCTAACCTGTTTTTGTTTTGCATACATTAAATATGTTTTACTGTTCTCTTACTCACTGCATAACTACAACAAAAGTTTATCCTGGCCCAAGATAACTGCAGGGATATCTGGAGCACCCTTGCTCCCAATAACTGGGGGGTTTACATAAGGATATGCTGATTGTGGAACAGGAGACAAAACAAAATATTGATTTTAAGAAATTAGAAAGTACATGAGTACTAATTGTTTCAATTGTGTGGAAGTAGTGGAGCGAATTTGTCACTATTTGAAATAAACTTTTACATGAATATTAATTACTTTTTGCTCTTTTCAATTATCTTCTCACGTGCATTATTGATTTGATCACCAGTCCTGCTGAAGTTTACATCAGAAGCCAATAACCAACTGTCTCTAGCTACAGTTATCTTTTCAACCACACAGGGCAGGATACCTCCAATTTATATGTTGATAAATGACATACGAAGTCCATGATCACAACCCGTCATTTGCCACCAGGGGACAGCAGATCTCCGCATTCGTTATTTATCAATGGTCTCTGAAGGGCTATAGCAAAGTGCACACACTGTCCTCAGCCAGCAAACGAAATTTGTTTTATTTATCTGTACCGCTCAATGCAGAGAAAATGCATTTTTATATCCTCTCTTCGTGGAGGTATTTATCTGAATGTTATTGGAAAAACATCCCAGATAGATTTGTAAAGTTAATTCAATGGGGGAGGCAGAGTCGGAAGTCATCATAATCCCTCCCTCTTTTTAGAAACTAGCCGACAAAAGGTTGGTCATTTCCGCTTCAGGCTCACTGTTGTAGTTAGCAGTCAACGATGGGGGATATTTGAGGAACGAAGTAGCTAAGCGCTAGCTTTTCGTAAAAAGTAACAGCTAGAAGTACCTTTTTATTTTATTTATTTTTCAAACGCTTGTTTCTTTATCTAAACGTTAAGTGAATATGAATCTGTCGAAGTCGTTTACACGAGCCACAACTACGATGTTGAATATTCAAAATGGAGTCGTCGGAGGATCTTCGTACCCTGCTGGTGCTAGCCCTTTGTACTATTTCGGCGCGAATGGGGCCGTATGTGCTGGGGCGTCACCGAAGTCTAAAGTAGATACTGACTTGGGAAATGGGACTGGCGATACTCCACCACGACCCACGAAGTTAGCAGTGAATGTCGTGAAAAGCAACGTCCTAGATAATCATTTGTCAGACCGAAGCAACAATGACGACTCTGACGACTCTTTGCCGTGCACTCCTCAGATGGCGTCAGAGTGTGGGCCTGACATATCGAATTGTCCATCGGGCGATGAAGTATTGGAACATGATACCAGACAACTCATTGAGAACGTCTTGGGGGACTACACAGGACTGTCTCCGTCTCGTTGGAAGCAAAGCAAGACTCTTACGACGATGAAGCGAGTGGTGGAGGATGTAATAGCGAAGCACCGATACGCATACAATGGTACGTAGATGGTCTTGATGTATCCAAATCACTGGCACTAACTAGCTAAGTGTCTGTATATCCTAATTTTCTGTTTAAAGATGGTATTGAACTCATCATGCGCTAACTTGGTTAATAACAGAGCAATATTATCAGGAATATGGTTAGTTCGTTTTACTCAGACCTTTTTATTAAATGTTTTAGGTATGATCGACAAACTTGACTTGGATGATCGTAGCGATGACATGAGCGTCATCAAGTCTGTGGCCAAGACCCTGTTCAGTGATGGGATCACGAACTGGGGTCGCATCGCCAGCCTAGTGGCATTTGGAGCGGTGGTGAGCCAGCACCTGAAGGAGAGGGGCAGGGGACACTGCGTTGAGCTGGTGGGCCAAGAGATCGCCACATACCTCCTCTCTGACCAAAGGGACTGGCTGGTCAAAAACAATGCATGGGTGAGTCATCTATGTGGCCCATTAGTCATTTGCAGATGTGAGACAATCTAAACTTGTTCAGTAGCTAATCATAAACCTAACTCTGCCTTTGGTCTCTTTCTCAGAATGGATTTGTAGAGTTCTTTCATGTGCAAGATCCAGAGTCCTCAGTAAGGAACACCCTCATAGCCTTTGCTGGAGTTGCTGGGATTGGGGCAACACTCGCCATGTTGATCAGGTGAATTGAACTATAAAAGACTTACCTGTTACTTTTTTTCAACGAAGAAAATGGACTATTCCCGCAAGTTCTCAGAAATCCTTAATATCACCATGGTTGGAATGACTACCCAATGATGTCCTGTTTGGTCAAAGAAGAGGGTCAGTCTGTGACCGACTGAATTGGGACAGTGCTTTGGTGTCAAGCTCAAGTTTGCTTTTTTCCGCATCAATGTTTTGGTGCCTTTTTTGTTTGAGGGGCCATATGAGGATATTTGGTAGTTGTCGGAACGGTATCTAATGGACTTGTTAAATGGCGCTTTTATTTAATGTACAAAGTACAGACATTTTATTTTTGTAATAAATTTATAGTTGAATTTAGACTCGTACAGAAATATAGTTAATTAATCTGCAAATGTTCAACTCACTCATTTTAAGTAATCAAGATGGAAAAGCACTAGCTAATAGCTATAATTCACAATGGCAAAGTTCCGCCTCTGACCATAAAGTTGGCTCAAATGACTTGTGTTTCTGTTCCTTGTGATATTAGTCATACATGTACATACAGGGATTGGTGTAAGAAAGGCAGAACCTGCATTGAACTGACCAATGAGGGCCTTAGAATTAAACTAAGAAGGTAAACCCAGGCTATGGGCATTGAAAATGTAAAGCGCTTACAGCAGGAAAGACTGTATTTTACATGCAATTAATTGCCTTACATGCTTGTCACGCATGTCATAAACCCCCTATCTCGCCTACATCCCATTCATAAGTCCATGTTCCTTGGGGTAGATTTGCCAGTCATGCCTGGCAAACTATTTGCGTGGCTGCAATGTGACTTCCTGGTTAAGGAAATATTGTGGCTGTTGCACTAGGCTTTACTGGGAGGGGGAAGGGAGGACGTGTTTGAAAGTCAGTTCAAAATTCCATTCTCAAGACTATGCTGATTGTATTTGAAGCATTTAATTTCCAAATTATATCCATGTAAATGAAATGTGCTCGCAGGTATGAGTTTTAAATATGAGCTTAAAGATTGCAAATGGTCTCTGGCGTTGGTTCAATAGAGGCAAGATCGTCTGGACAGTAAACATGTACAGCAGTTCCACCTAATAAACTAGCACTAACCCTCCTGATGCATCTTGCTGGCAAATTCCTTAAATTAAAGGATAAAATCATGCAACTTTTGTGACTGCAATGAATAAAGGATGTGACTTTATTCACTTTTTGGCTGCAATTGTCTCAAAGCAGAAGTTCAACTGTTAACCTGCTGTGAACTTTGGGACTACTTTTCGAAGGGGTGGGGGATATTTTGTGAAAAGATAGCAGTGACATCTGCTCTGTGCTAGTTTCTGGTGCTGGAAGGTAACCCCATACACAAATTAATTCCTGTGTTGTACATAGTCATCTACCTACACACACAAACATGCTTATTCACTCCACTCCCCCCGGACATGCACTGTGAGGTTATTTCCTAGAAATTGCGCTTCTGTGTTAACCATGCATATGTGTGTCATAGGCAGAAGTCTACCACAGTATCACTTCATCTGCAGCCTCAGTTGTCAGAAACATAACCATTATTAAACTAAGATCACCTGAACCACTTGGGTGACTCAACCTCTGAGTTGCCAATAAAATAAGTTAATAGCAGTCCAAAGATCTTTTACAATGTTGCATAACTTCAGTGAGCTTCACCCTTTAGGTTTAGAGATGTTTCCACATAAATTGCATCTGACATCTGTCTGCGCCACAATCATAGCGTTGCAACAGTTGAAGCAAATATGAACCACATCCTTTGTTGCTCTCACTAATTTACCAACTTGAGAATTGCTTCTGCATATTTAATCATGTCTTGATTCCAAAGCAGTATTTTATCTCCGAGTGCCACAGGTATAATGCATCCAGTGTAAATGTATTTAGTGATTTGCAAACTAAAATGACTGAGTGACAGCCCGGAAATACCACTGATCTTTCTTTGCATATGTGTTTGTCACTGATGTATAGAAAGGTCAGAACCAGACTGGTTATTGTAGATTTTCCCCTGAAGCTTAAGGAGGAGAACTCTGGGGTGGGGCTAATGGCGGAAGGAAACAGGTCAGCAATGTACAATCTATTCAGGCATGCTTTTAGACAGCTATGGAAATCAGCCACAGAGCAGGTATTGTTTGACGTCTGCTGGGCCGAGGGAAGTTGGAGATATCACAGAGGGTAGTGATGCAAGTCGAGGGGAAATACGTTTACTCTTGTGTTTGCACTCAGTCTCATAAGAACAATTCTTCAAATGTAATATGTGTAACTTATGGGGTTGTCAATAAGGAAATTACATAACATCACTGGAGAAGACTCACTAGTCTCACCTAGGCTAATCTTGGAACAAATTCACATTACCTGTGTCAGGGCATGCTGTACTTCGGATAAAGAGGGTTTCTTTGGTAATGAAAGGTGGTATGGAAACAACAATATGCTAGAGTAAACATACTATGTACTTTAATTTCATGGGAACATGGTTGTTTTGGGGAAGGGCTGCAGCTATATCAGGCCTCAATTAAGGGAATCCTTTCAAAGGGTTATGTTGCTCTTAGTCATTAATGATCCCTCTGTGTGTGTGGTAGGTCTGTTTGTTCAGATCTGTCGTCTCTGGTTACAGCACAAACACACACCCATAGAGGTCTTATGAGGAATCGTAGGCCCTCTCCATGGTGACTAATGCACACGTCAGACCTAAACTAATCCTCCTGCTAATGACGATGGCTGCCACCGTGGTTACCATCACCACAGGGCTAGTTCATGTGGGCCTTGCCAAGCACTAGCTACATAGGGGAAATTTGGATCTGAGCTGAGGCAACCACATTTTACACAATAAACATTTATGGATAGTATGCTCAAATCACATATGACACCGAAACTAAACTGTTATTTCACACTGGATTTTTTCTAAGGTAAAGAGTAGTTCCCACAGACCCGGCGCCAGGATAATGTGACTAAAGGCGTCCGCATGCTTCCCATCCGGAACAGTTTGTGCATATATTATGACGCTTTTGTTTGTTTTGATCTTCGGCAAGGGTTTTTTCGGCTGTTTGTGCACATTTTTTCTCGAGGCAAGCCGAATTTTGGTAGCCGAAATCAAATCGCCCCTTTGTCGGTCATTGGTCAACAGTAGGGATTCTTCAATTACGTGCTTGTCATTCAATGATAGACGACTCGTTTTCATGCAATAAAAAAAAAAAAAGTAACAAATACTGCACCAAACAGTTAGATGTAGATCTCTTCTGCAAAAACGTCAAAATAAATGACAGATTTCTTAGATAAATTCTGACAACGTGTAAACAGGCTATGACGTCTCAAGATTGACAAACAGTATTGCCACATTTCTCGTTTTTCTAGCGAAGGTTTTTTAAGGGAGTATGCGAGCACACTGGTTCAGTTCACCAAGCCGAGTTAGGCCGACGCCTGCGGAAGTCTTAAGAAGGCAGTTGAAATCGGTGATTTTGGGGGTTTCTTGCATTTGGAATTATATTGAATTCTGCTTATATCACGATATGCCACAATAAACAAAGTTCAAACGCCAAGACTCCTAGACCATTGAGTGCTTTTGAAGTGACAAGTTGGCGTGAAATCTGTAGCCTATCTCCGCTACGTTGTATCAGCACAATGGACAGCGCCCTACACACTAAAGCAAGGCCGTTTTGGTAATGAATATAGGCTACAATATTGATAGGGTAATTCCCCCATTACAAACAACCTATGTGAATGCAGCAGTACACACAGCTGTCTTACCAAAATAATACAAACTAAATGCTGAAAGTAGTAGCCTAGTTTTTCATGCATGCAAATAAAAATACTGAATAGCAGTTCGGCTTAGAATACCGACACAACTGTGAATGCAATCTAATGAATGCGAACAGAACAAAACAGCGGTACCAAGTAGGCCTAGTAAACAAAATATCAGATCGGTAATCGCATGGCACAATCTATATTTAGGCTAGTATTAACGGTAAAGAAACGCAGTAAACAAAAGGTGGATGGAGATCCATAATATAGCCTACAGCCTAGTACAGTGAAATGCAGCCATGCACAGCTTTCTTGCCAAACAAATAGGCCTATAGGCCCGCTTCAGACATTGAAAATCATGCCTCTCATGAGTACAGCAACAAGTTGTGATATGGCACAATACACTCGACCCACATAAGTAATTAAGCAATGCCAGCCTACCGTAAACACATTTCCAATATGTACAGTTCCATTTACAACCACAAAAACCAATAATCTACCAAGAAAACCATAATAGAATGTATTTAAACTCAGCAAAAAAAGAAACGTCCTCTCACTGTCAACTGTTTATTTTCAGGAAACGTAACGTGTAAATATTTTTATGAACATAACAAGATTCAACAACTGAGACATAAACTGAAAAGGTTCCACAGACATGTGACTAACAGAAATTGAATAATGTGTCCCTGAACAAAAGTAACAGTCAGTATCTGGTGTGGCCACCAGCTGCATTAAGTACTGCAGTGCACCTCCACCTCATGGACTGCACCAGATGTGCCAGTTCTTGCTGTGAGAACCCCACACTTCCACCAAGGCACCTGCAGGATCCTGGACATTTCTGGGGGGAATGGCCGTAGCCCTCACCCTCCGATCCAACAGGTCGCAGACGTGCTCAATGGGATTGAGATCCGGGCTCGTCGCTTACCATGGCAGAACACTGCCATTCCTGTCTTGCAGGAAAGCGCGCACAGAACGAGCAGTATGGCTGGTGGCATTGTCATGCTGGAGGGTCATGTCAGGATGAGCCTGCAGGAAGGGTACCACATGAGGGAGGAGGATGTCTTCCCTGTAATGCACAGTGTTGAAATTTCCTGCTATGACAACAAGCTCAGTCTGATGATGCTGTGACACACCGCCCCAGACCATGATGGACCCTCCACCTCCAAATCGATCCCGCTCCAGAGTACAGGCCTTGGTGTAACGCTCATTCCTTCGACGATAAATGCGAATCCGACCATCACCCCTGGTGAGACAAAACCACGACTCGTCAGGGAAGAGCACTTTTTGCCAGTCCTGTCTGGTCCAGAGATGGTGGCTTTGTGCCCATAGGCGACGTTGTTGCCGGTGATGTCTGGTGAGGACCTGCCTTACAACAGGCCTACAAGCCCTCAGTCCAGCCTCTCTCAGCCTATTGCGGACAGTCTGAGCACTGATGGAGGGATTGTGCGTTCCTGGTGTAACTCGGGCAGTTGTTTTTGCCATCCTGTACCTGTCCCGCAGGTGTGATGTTCGGATGTACCGATCCTGTGCAGGTGTTGTTACACGTGGTCTGCCACTGCGAGGACGATCAGCTGTCCGTCCTGTCTCCCTGTAGCGCTGTCTTAGGCGTCTCACATTACGGACATTGCAATTTATTGCCCTGGCCACATCTGCAGTCCTCATGCCTCCTTACAGCATGCCTAAGGCATGTTCACGAAGATGATCAGGGACCCTGGGCATCTTTCTTTTGTTTTTTTCAGAGTCAGTAAAAAGGCCTCTTTAATGTCCTAAGTTTTCATAACTGTGACCTTTAATTGCCTACCGTCTGTAAGCTGTTAGTGTCTTAGTGACCGTTCCACAGGTGAATGTTCATTAACTGTTTATGGTTCATTGAACAAGCATGGGAAACAGTGTTTAAACCCTTTACAATGAAGATCTGTGAAGTTATTTGGATTTTTACTAATTATCTTTGAAAGACAGGGTTGAGTTTATTTCTATGATGAAACATACCGATATGTAGCTATACCCAGGGGTGTCATTTGGGTTCTTGCATTGGAATGATATTAAATTCTGCAGTAACAGAGTATTCCAGCCACCCTCTTCCTATGAACCAGTTGCTATTAAATTAATGTTTTTGGACAGAAAACCTTCGACTAGGGTAGGATTCTACACTCTTCGGGAAAGAAGGGTTCCAAAAGGGTTCTTCGGCAGTCCCCTTAGGTTAAATCTTTTTGGTTCCAGGTAGAACCCTTTTGGGTTTCATGTAGAACCCTCGGTGGAAAGGGTTTTATATGGAACCAAAAGGGTTCTACCTGCAACCAAAATGGGTTCTTCAAAGGGTTCTCCTATGGGGACAGCAGAATAACCATTTGATGTTCTAGATAGCACCTTTTTTTTCTAAGAGTGTACACTAACCTGGGCTGGCTCCTCTGTTCCAAGATTGTCAGGAACAATCGGAGGTGGAGGGGGTTGTGGAGTCAGTATCCTGGCGGAGCTTGTGGAAGGGTGGGTAGGCTCTGCACGTGGAGTTAGCTGGAGCTCGGTAGCATCATCGCTGCTGGGCTTGGCGGCGGCCTCGATGGTTTGATGCTGCTCATTGCTCTCCTTTTCCCTTTGGCTTTGTTTTGGTACTTTGGCAAAGCCAATTTATAATATCCATCGTGGCAGATTAGCTGGTAAGTGCTAGCTAAATAGGCTAAGGCTAATAACACAAACACTTTTCATAGCTAGCTTAGAAGCTAACTAAAATCTGTGGTGGTGGGGCGTGAGGCAGAGATGAGTGAAGCAGCTTCAACAGTAAACTTGACCCCGCCCTTATAAATCAAAATCAAATATTACAGGCGGAGGCGCATCACGTTGTTCACAGCCTACCACAGATGAGAAGCGTTTTTCCCGCTTTTTATGGAAACCCAAAGGAGTCATACCTAACCACCCCTGTGGCTTTCCATGGCCCCCCTGCACACACCGTGGTGCGCTCTGTCCATTGTGCTGACACAACGCAGCAGAGATACAGATTTTGCACCAACCTGACAATTAATCATTTGAACTTTTCTGCTATTTTTATATAGGGACATAAAACTAAAACTGAGGGGGGCACAAGTTTCAACTGAAGGGGCTAAGTCCCCTTTTGCCCCCTCGTGGAGCCGGGCCCAAGTTCCCATGAAAGTCTACCCACTGTCACCAGGCTCATTGTTAAGATTGGGCAAGGAAGTTTCAGTGTAACTTGTACCAGATTGGCTTCACGTCACACATACTTCAGTGTTCAGGTGACCCGCCCTACGCATTCCTAGCCTGCCTGATGCGACTGAAGTGGTAGACATCTAGGGAGAGCTGTGACACACTGGTCTGGACAAGAGTCCTAAAGTTGTTTTGGATTAGAAAATCCAACAGTTGTATTGGAAGGGGGCGGTGCTTGGGACCATGTGGGTGTTTGAGTGAGAAAGACATAGACTTTCCAGACTCTGAGGTCAGGAAGACTTCGCAGACTAACGCAGTCCGCCCCCTCAAACACGGTTGGGAGCTAGCCCTAACATTAACTAACTAGCATGCAAGTCAAGCGTGAAGCCGAGACATTATGTGGAAACAACCATCTAGCTACCTATTGGCCAGTCATGGCAGCATTTGAGAAGAAGCTGCTCATAGTGGGAGATGGAGCATGTGGGAAGACCAGTCTGCTCATTGTCTTCAGTGTAGACCGGTTCCCCGAGATCTACGTGCCCACTGTCTTCGAGCAATATGTACTTGTATATGAGTGAATCGGCTATATAAACACTTCCCTTGTAACTGAAGTGCTCAGTCAGGTGCCATTTTGTGTCATACCTGCCAATTTAGTGCATACACTGTGACCTATAGTCTTTATGATTATTTAGAATGTTTGATCATACAGGCATAACATTTTTTGAAATAAACGTGTGCCATATAAAACCCTATGTGCATCTATTCATATGCACAAAATAGGACCAGACTGGAAAACTCTGTTAACACACGTACATTCTTTGTGTAATAATAACTTTGTTTATCTTAATCATGCCTCAACTCTGCCTGGTCACACCCGTGAAACTAGCCAACCACCAACACATAATCAAATACCTGTAGCGCAGGAGTGCACTGCTAGCATATCTGTGGTGTTCTTCTCTTCACCCAGTGGTTGCAAGGGAAGCATTTTATAAATGTGACTTTTGAGGGCATTTGTTAAAGAAGACTTTACCGGAGGAAAGAAAAATAGGTAGTGCACTAGATAAGGTGTCCCAGATTTGACCTTTGTTCTCTGTCGCCATTTCCTGCCTGTACATAAAGTCAACACTGCACAGCAGAGGTTTGTCGCCTGTAAAGTTGTACAAGTTTAGAGCATGTTGTAAACATGTTTGTTTTTATGTTAATCAAATACTTTGTATTTTACATGCTTTAAGTAGTTTGTAGGCTTCATTATCTCTTTCTGGAATGTGGAGGTTTTACCCTCCCCATTCAGGCCTACCTTTAACATCAAGGAAAGGTTTGATCATTGAGTATGAGGAAACCATGGAGTTTTGATATTGCAAGAAAAGAAAATGTCTCAGACTATAACCACAACAGGCTAAAAGCTACATTTGTTTAAATCAGTTCACTATCTTTAATTCACTAAAGCTTCTCTCACAAAAAAAGCTTTTTTCTCAACAACAAGATTGAGATTTAGGCGATTTGCAAGTTTATGTAACTTCTACAAGAGGGCTGACTTTAACTGCAGTTTTCAATAAAGCAAAGTTGAAGATTGGCTGAAAGTTTCTCCACTTCCCCTTAGCAACAGCCAACTGAGTCCCGCCCCCATACTAAAAAAAGCAACAGTTTCCCAGAAGTCAGCTGACACAGAAGTTTATCTGTGACAGAGAGAATGGAGAGACTCTACTCTTCTACGCAGTCCATTTACTTCTGAATCAAATGGTGCACTTGTACTTTGGTTTAATTTGACATGAGATGTAGTGCAGGGGCATAGCCTTGGGAATTCAAGAGGGAGTTTGCCCAGTGCCCGTAGTGCTGTAATACATGCCACCTCAGTGTGAACTCTGAACCCAGTCCCACACAACCAGAGTTGGATGACCATGGGGCTGAGATCACATCTCATCCACATGGTACACTGTGTCATGTCCTCAAATGTAAAGCACATTCATTGTCTGTGTCAGTTGAACTGTTAATCTTGCATTGGACTACCTTGCCTTTAACAGAATAACTTGTTGTTCCGCATTTACCAACATTTAGGCCAAATGAATTTTACACTGAATAAAAATATAAATGCAACATGCAACAATTTCAAAGGATTTACTGAGTTGCAGTTCATAAATGGAAATCAGTAAATTGAAATAAATGCATTAGGACCTAATCTATGGATTTCACATGACTGGGAATACAGACATGCATCTGTTGGTCACAGATACCTTAAAGAAAAGGTTGAGGCGTGGATCAGAAAACCAGTCAGTATCTGGTGTGACCACCATTTGCTTCATGCAGCTCGACACATCTCCTTCGCATAGAATTCATCAGGCTGTTGATTGTGGCCTGTGGAATGTTTATCCACTCTTCTTCAATGGCTGTGCGAAGTTGCTGGATATTGGCGGGAACTGGAACACGCTGTCGTACACGTCGATCCAGAGTATCCTAAACATGTTCAATGGGTGGCATGTCTGGCGAGTATGCAGGCCATGGAAGAACTGGGACATTTTCAGCTTCCAGGAATTGTGTACAGATCAAAAGGTAATGGCGGCGGATGAATGGCATGACAATGGGCCTCAGGATCTCGTCACGGTATCTCTGTGCATTGAAATTGCCATCGATAAAATGCAACTGTGTTCGTTGTGCGTAGCTTATGCCGGCCCATACCAAAACCCCACCACCACAATGGGGAACTCTGTTCACAACGTTGACATCAGCAAACCGCTCGCCCACACGATGCCATACACGTTGTCTGCCATCTGCCCTGTACAGTTGAAACCAGGATTCATCCATGAAGAGCATACATCTCCAGTGTGCCAGTGGCCATCGAAGGTGAGCATTTGCCCACTGAAGTCGGTTATGACGCCGAACTGCAGTCAGGTCAAGACCCTGGTGAGGACGACTAGCACGCAGATTAGCTTCCCTGAGACGGTTTCTGACAGTGTGTGCAGAAATTCTTCGGTTGTGCAAACCCACAGTTTCAACACAGGATCTCAGACGATCCCGCAGGTGAAGAAGCCATGTGGAGGTCCTGGGCTGGCGTTGTTACACATGATTTGCGGTTGTGAGGCCGGTTGGACGTACTGCCAAAGTCTTTAAAACGACATTGCAGGGGACTTCAATTATCTGACAACAGCTCTGGTGGACATTCCTTCAGTCAGCATGCCAATGGCACACTCTCCCAAAAACTTGAGACATCTGTGGCATTGTGTTGTGTGAGAAAACTGCACATTTTAGAGTGGCCTTTTATTGTCCCCAGCAAAAGGTTCACCTGTGTAATGATCATGCTGTTGAATCATTTTATATGCCACACCTGTCAGGTGGATGGATTATCTTGGCAAAGGAGGAATGCTCACTGACAGGGATTATAAGGATGTAAACAAATTTGTGCAAAACATTTGAGAGAATTACGCTTTTTGTGCATATGGAACATTTCTGGGGTCTTTTATTTCAGCATGGGACCAACCCTTTACATGTTGCGTTTTATATTTTTGTTCAGTATAAGTTGACTTTTTAAAAACGTATTTGCACAAGAGATACATTTTTACTGTCCCTTTTCTCAGGACATGTAGTCTCAGGGAGGGCAGTAACCTCAGATGTGAGGGCACAGTGGGCTATTCCAGATAGGGCCTGTTTTCCCAAACTCTGTGAGAGGACAACAGTGCAGTCCAGAGACAAATATTCCCTACAGTAGGGGTGTAACATGTTCCCAAGAATCCCAACTCATAGCAGACCGGAAGGAAGCAGTGGGTGGTGCATGTTATGTTACTAAGAATACCAATCCAGCCAGAACACTGCGTTCCTTGTGGATTCTACCATGGACAACAGGCACTTGTGGATTCTAACTTTGAGAACAGGCAACACCCATCTTTGTGGACAATTCCACCCCCTCCAGTGGTTATAGGCTACTCTAGTGTTTTGACATCCACCGTTGTGTTTAATGTCAATGGTTTACTTTTACCTTAAATAATTAGTTTAACGTTTCATGCATTGGTGGTCATTCCATTTACTGTGTAACTATTTAAAGTTCACAATTGCATTCTTTCAACTGCCACAGCGTAATGTGTGTCTATACACAGAGTCACTATGTGTACTTGTTAAATACCGGAGAATTACCATGAAACTAGGTCACCGTTTGACTTTACAGGAACTCATATGAACCCATTGCACTGTAACAGTTTGTGCCTTTGTAATGGTGCCTTGGTGTCATTTTTGCGTAGGGATTCTGTGGCAAACATTTTAATCGGCCTGTAGACCTCTTCCATGGCTTTTAGCTTCTTGAGGTCAAGCTGCAACAGGTTTGCCCTGGACGCTCTCAGGTGTGATGTTGTTTTGTATGGTGAGTCCATAAAGTGGGTGGGGGTCAAAGGGTTTTGTGTCTCTCCTCGCCTCTGTTTCAAAACAGTGATAAAAACCACCCATCAGAGATTGATTGGGATCAAATGGTCAGGTTTGATATTATTAGCCCTAGCTAACATTCCTAGCTTCATCCTATCTATGGAGCATGTAGGACGTCAACTCATCCAATTGAATGGGGCCCATTGTGATAAATAACACCAACAGCACTGCCCACATGGCCAAGTGAAAAAAGTTGGGTGACGGTACACAGTGGTGTAAAGTACTTAAGTAAAAATACTTTAAAGTACTACTTAAGTCATTTTTGGGGGGATATCTGTGCTTTACTATTTATATTTTGGACAACTTTTACTTTTACTTCACTACATTCCTAAAACAATACTCCATACATTTACCCTGATACCCAAAAGTACTCGTTACATTTTGAATGCTTAGCAGGACAGAAAAATTGTCAATTTCACACACTGGTGGACTCACTAAACACAAATGCTTTATTTGTCAATTATGTATGAGTGTTGGAGTGTGCCCCTGGCTATCTGTTAATTTAAAAAAACATAAGGAATTTGAAATGATTTAAATTTTTAATACTTAAGTATATTTTAGCAATCACATGTACAGTGGGGGAAAAAAAGTATTTAGTCAGCCACCAATTGTGCAAGTTCTCCCACTTAAAAAGATGAGAGAGGCCTGTAATTTGCATCATAGGTACACGTCAACAATGACAGACAAATTGAGAAGAAAAAAAATCCAGAAAATCACATTGTAGGATTTTTTATGAATTTATTTGCAAATTATGCTGGAAAATAAGTATTTGGTCACCTACAAACAAGCAAGATTTCTGGCTCTCACAGACCTGTAACTCCTTCTTTAAGAGGCTCCTCTGTCCTCCACTCGTTACCTGTATTAATGGCACCTGTTTGAACTTGTTATCAGTATAAAAGACACCTGTCCACAACCTCAAACAGTCACTCTCCAAACTCCACTATGGCCAAGACCAAAGAGCTGTCAAAGGACACCAGAAACAAAATTGTAGACCTGCACCAGGCTGGGAAGACTGAATCTGCAACAGGTAAGCAGCTTGGTTTGAAGAAATCAACTGTGGGAGCAATTATTAGGAAATGGAAGACATACAAGACCACTGATAATCTCCCTTGATCTGGGGCTCCACGCAAGATCTCACCCCGTGGGGTCAAAATGATCACAAGAACGGTGAGCAAAAATCCCAGAACCACACGGGGGGACCTAGTGAATGACCTGCAGAGAGCTGGGACCAAAGTAACAAAGCCTACCATCAGTAACACACTACGCCGCCAGGGACTCAAATCCTGCAGTGCCAGACGTGTCCCCCTGCTTAAGCCAGTACATGTCCAGGCCCGTCTGAAGTTTGCTAGAGTGCATTTGGATGATCCAGAAGAGGATTGGGAGAATGTCATATGGTCAGATGAAACCAAAATATAACTTTTTGGTAAAAACTCAACTCGTCGTGTTTGGAGGACAAAGAATGCTGAGTTGCATCCAAAGAACACCATACCTACTGTGAAGCATGGGGGTGGAAACATCATGCTTTGGGGCTGTTTTTCTGCAAAGGGACCAGGACGACTGATCCGTGTAAAGGAAAGAATGAATGGGGCCATGTATCGTGAGATTTTGAGTGAAAACCTCCTTCCATCAGCAAGGGCATTGAAGATGAAACGTGGCTGGGTCTTTCAGCATGACAATGATCCCAAACACACCGCCCGGGCAACGAAGGAGTGGCTTCGTAAGAAGCATTTCAAGGTCCTGGAGTGGCCTAGCCAGTCTCCAGATCTCAACCCCATAGAAAATCTTTGGAGGGAGTTGAAAGTCCGTGTTGCCCAGCGACAGCCTCAAAACATCACTGCTCTAGAGGAGATCTGCATGGAGGAATGGGCCAAAATACCAGCAACAGTGTGTGAAAACCTTGTGAAGACTTACAGAAAACGTTTGACCTGTGTCATTGCCAACAAAGGGTATATAACAAAGTATTGAGAAACTTTTGTTATTGACCAAATACTTATTTTCCACCATAATTTGCAAATAAATTCATTAAAAATCCTACAATGTGATTTTCTGGAAAAAAAAATCTCATTTTGTCTGTCATAGTTGACGTGTACCTATGATGCAAATTACAGGCCTCTCTCATCTTTTTAAGTGGGAGAACTTGCACAATTGGTGGCTGACTAAATACTTTTTTTCCCCACTGTACTTTTGATACTTAAGTGTATTTAAAACCATATACTTTTAGACTTTTACTCAAGTAGTATTTTACTGGGTGACCTTCACTTTTACTTGAGTCATTTTCTATTAAGATATCTTTACTTTTACTCAAATATGACAATTGGGTACTCTTTCCACCATTAACAGTACATCATGTACTGAATGTTCTATTCAGCAGGAACAGGATAATATGTATTTTATGTGTCACAGGATGTGACTCAGTCTGAATGTGTTGGGACATCGCTTATCTAGCACAGGGATCAAGGATGATGATGAGCCATGGGCATGTCCCCGAAAAGTAGATGTGACCTCACAAGAACCAGTATAATTATTACTATTTTTATTTGGAATCATTAGAGCTGCTGAGCATAGACTATTGTAGCGTGTTTTCAATGTGTAATGTCGGGAGGGATTTATACAAGTGAAGACAGACATGACAATAGCCTAATTGTGACTACAAATCAAACATCAATGGTCTTGGTTTAATCTAAAAAAATCTATGATCTATTGGGAATCCAAATACCAGCCTCATTCATGATATTTTTCAACACTGTAGTCTATATTCAGCAAGTTTAACATGCATTCAAATGTCAATGTTATGTGGTTTATCAGTTTGCCCTCATAGGCCTTACTCTTAGAAAGACAATAATTACAGGGTCTCTTTCTTATTGTTAGCTTTTGTTTTGTCTCTATAGGCCTACGTATGAATTTGGGTCAGCACTGAAGCCTTTTATCCTCTCCCTGTAGATGACTGGGGGATTACAACACAGTCAAAATAAGCGCTTTGCTGATAAGTGACAGAAAAAGCCCGACCAGCTCAAGCCTGTTTCCTTGACCAAGACAGTGCTGTTTAACAAGCTATTTCCAAGAGTGCTGTTTAACAAATGATCCCTATACTTTGGCCTGCTGCTTTTTATGTTGTTCATCTTACATCAGCTACATGTTAATAACAGGACAGTTATTCAACATGTTTATTTTTTTCACATTATGTAAAACATGAAAAATCATAATCTTCTAAAAAGCTAATACTGATGTTTGTTGGCTGAACAGTAATTTAACCATGAAACACTCCATAGATGTGACATCCATCATGCCATCACTAGGGCTGTGGCGGTCATGACATTTTGTCAGCTGGTGATTGTCAAGCAAGTAACTGGTAATTTACCGTTAATTAACATAAACACGTAAACACATTTAGCATCTCCCTCACATGGTTCTCTCACATATCTCAATTCTTATTAGCAATGCCTGTCACATGATCGGGTCCTTCTCACAGGCATTTCAGCTAAAAAGTAGGCTACAAGTGAAGACAGACACATCGGGGGCGCAACTGCGCGCGTCCCTCTTCTCGAATTCCAAGGCGCATATTGAAGATGTTAGAAGAACTGTCCACATTTAGCCTACTTTACGTCAGCCAAGAAGATGATTAGGCCTAACGAACAGCAAAAGCACTGGCTTATGTTAATTTACTATCCCCCATAGTACAAAAGTTGACCTATTCTATTGGTCAACTGTCCTTCTGTGCAATAAATAAATATTCCAAACATACTCTGGGACAGTTGTCGGATGTGATAGATCCCAAATTAATACAACCACTCGCATCAAAAAACCTTTTAAAAGCAATGAGGCTGATGCAACTAAAATGTTGTTAAACTATTTGGGTATTTCTTCACATTATAAGTGCAGCAATGCGCACACAGCAGTAGGCTATAAGCGCGAATGTTCCAAAATGCAATCAATTAGCTGGAAAACACTGTTCTCAAAAGTGACAGCAAATGCCATTATGCATGTAATGCTTGATTATAAAGGTGCATGGTTATTGTGAAAATTATCTTCCCCAAACTTCAAACTCACTCGCCGCCTATGTATGCCAGTTAGGCTCTACACCGGTTGTAAAGCGGATTAATGTGCTTAATTTTAAGAAGTTATTTGGCCACTTTAGTTGTGATACAAACATATACTGTAGGCCTATGGGCTAGGCTACATGAGGTTTGCGACTGCACACGCTGGGCATCATTCACAAGTGATAGTCTAATATTGTCACCCATCAGACTATTCTTAATTTAATGTTGTCTTTACATATACTAAATAATGTATGTGTGAAATTAGTTTTGATTTAGAATGGACCAATATCATGCACCTGTCTCGGGAACAGGGGCATGGGAAAAAAAATACATAAATAGCGAATGAAGGACGCTTTTCCCGTGGTTCATTTTCATGCCAGCCAGGTAGGCTATACTCATGTTGTAAAGATAAGCAATATGTTTAATATATGGAAATATAGTAGGCCTAGCCTATAGAAAGCTGATGGAATCCTCCTCTTTTTAACAGAGGCCATCAAAACTCTGTTTTCTCACGCAATTGCATAGCCTATAGAAATGCTGCGCAACATGAGCTCATGGGCTCTCATGAATTGTTTGATTTGATTTCCGAAAACATTTGCATTGATATCAGAGTGATTAGAGGGACAATAGCGTGTTGAGTACCAGGCAGTTAGCAAGTTTGGTAGGCTACTAATGACCATCAGCAGCATCAGAGCTTGGAGAAGCCTAATTACCGTGACTAAACGGTCAGGTGGAATTTGACTGCGGTCATGACTCGTGACCGCCGGTGTGGTGGTAATAGGGTCACCGTAACAGTCCTAGTCATCACCCAATATTGTGGAATACACGTGTCACTATTGACAAGTAGTTTTGCTAATGGTTTTAAGAGGACAGTATAATACGGATGATATAATACATTCACCAATGCATTGGTTATTGTTCAAAGTCGAACCTCCACCGTGTATTTGTGTGCCATAGTACTGGTAGGTTATATCGTGACAATGAGGTATGAATGAGGTATGAGTACTGATAAAAGGTTTTTCAGTTTGGCGCATAGGGCTAAATGTTTTATGACCATGTTAACCTTTGACAGATCTTGTGTTTTTTTCAGCCAATGAGAGTGCTGATTGTCGATCATAAACTACAGTCAAGTGGGCGGCAGGTAGCTTAGTGGTTAAGAGCGTTGTGCCAGTAACCGAAAGGTCGCTGGTTCTAATCCCCGAGCCGACTAGGTGAAAAATCTGTCCATGTGCCCTTGAGCAAGGCACTTAACCCTAATTGCTCCTGTAAGTCGCTCTGTATAAGAGCGTCTGCTAAATGACCTATTTATTTATTTAAGTTTACACTCAAGGTTACTGGAGGACATTTTGATTAACTGAATGCTGGTGATTCACCACCACCAGTTATTTATTTACACTGTAGCCTTATATTTACCATGTGTTGGTAGTTTTGGTCAATGGAGAACAGTAGGCCTATACCTGTCTCACATGCTTTATTTGTTTTCTGGTTTTTTGATATCATAAGCTATGTTATAAACATCATAAATACATGGTTGGAGGAATGTCATTTAGACATCCAACCTCAACAGCACATTGTTGGTAGCACTTTATTTGATGGTAGTTTCCCCTGGTATTTACTAGGAAATGTGTGGTATCAACTGGTACTTTTTGTAAAAGATTGAAACACTATTGGTTGTTAACTGGTACCAAAATGTGCCTATGGTGTTTGTTTTAATGAATATCACATGTTGCCATGTAATTCCTATACTTTAAATAACTGTTCATTTTTATACCATAAAATAACCTTGATTTTTTACTAGATGGTGTAGGTGTTAGTGTAAATCTAAATGAATGCTAAAAAGTAAAAGATTTGTCTGCAAATATTAATATGCATTACAGTCTTAAGAGGGATACTAACCCAGAAATAAACAACTGTATAAAATATATTGTTATGACATCATAAACCAAAAACATTTGCATTGCATTCAACTTAAGAAATGAAATTGATTGTGAAATGACCATATGGGAACGCTGCAAGATGAGAGGAATACTTCTGTTATCAGGATCATATTCTGTGGGAAATTACTGTGTAGGCAGGATTTGATCTATGTTTATCTTTGTTATTTATGGTAACTGACTTTGTCGATTAGGTGTAGAGAGGAACTGAACACCACTGTCTACTATCGTCATCTTGCTACTCAACCCATCTATTTTGAAGATGTATTATTCATAAAGATAAGGTATCAAAACCCAGAAGTATTTCACAATGTGATGCCCATATACAGTACCCAATCGATAATTAAAGCTCTATTTATGACATGAGCGTGTGCCCATGAAAGTCAATCCCACACCCGCACACCTTTTCTATGGGTAACCAATCCTATATGATTCCTGAATTGAGATGGGTGTATCAAACAAACATCCTTGTGCAGAATCTGCATATTTGCGACCTTTGAAGCAAGTTTGTTTTGGTCTGAGCCATGCAAATGCATGTACACGTGCACATGTTATCAGCACACATTAATGGCATCGGAGTTCACAGTTTAGCCTTCAGCACAATGGCTAATAGCTTACTCTTTTAACCAGGCACTACTAATAACAGATAGGGGCTGCACCTGTAACATGAGGTACTGGTAAAGACAAACTATTACTCTTTGGCTTGCTTGGTACTGTACTTGTTGTTGGGGCCATAGTGTGAAAAGCTACTCTTATAAATCAAATGTTGACAGCTTGGCTTGTCTTGGTTTTCTCTATCTCGAATGGATCCAAATCATATTGTTTTGTTGATGTTTACACTTTGGTGAAATGACATAATGTCAAAATACACTACATGACCAAAGGTATGTGGACACCTCCTCGTCGAACATCTCATTACAAAAATCATGTGCATTAATATGGAGTTGGTCCCCCCTTTGCTGCTATAACAGCCTCCACTCTTCTGGGAAGGCTTTCCACTAGATGTTGGAACATTGCTGCGGGGACTTACTTCCATTCAGCCACGAGCATTAGTGAGGTCAGGCACTGATGTTGGGCAATTAGGCCTGGCTCGCAGTCAGCGTTCCAAATCATCCCAAAGGTGTTCGATGGGGTTGAGGTCAGGGCTCTGTGCAGGCCACTCAAGTTCTTCCACACCGATCTCGACAAACCATTTCTGTATGGACCTCGCTTTGTGCACAGGGGCATTGTCATGCTGAAACAGGAAAGGGCCTTCCCCAAACTGTTGCCACAAAGTTGGAAGCACAGAATCGTCTAGAATGTCATTGTATGCTTAAGATTTCCCTTCACTGGAACTACTAAGGGACCTAGCCCGAACCATGAAAAACAGCCCCGGACCATTATTCCTCCTCCACCAAACTTTACAGTTGGCACTATGCATTGGGGCAGGTAGCGTTCTCCTGGCATCCGCCAAACCCAGATTAATCCACTGCTCCAGAGTCCAATGGTGACGAGCTTTACACCACTCCAGCCAACACTTGGCATTGCGCATGGTGATCTTATGCTTGTGTGCGGCTGCTTGGCCATGGAAACCCATTTCATGAAGCTCCCGACGAACAGTTATTGTGCTGACGTTGCTTCCAGAGGCAGTTTGGAACTTGTAGTGAGTGTTGCAACCGAGGACAGACAATCGTTACGTGCTATGCACTTCAGCACTCTGCGGTCTCGTTCTGTGAGCTTTTGTGGCCTACCACTTCGCGGCTGAGCCGTTGTTGCTCCTATATATTTCCACTTCACAATAACAGCACTTACAGTTGACCGGGACAGCTCTAGCAGGGAAGAAATTGTACAAACTGACTTGTTGGAAAAGTGGCATCCTATGACAGTGCCACGTTGAAAGTCAATGAGCTCTTCAGTAAGGCCATTCTACTGCCAATGTTTGTCTATGGAGATTGCAATGCTGTGTGCTTGATTTTATACACTGGTCAGCAATAGCCGAATCCACTAATTTGAATGGATGTCCACATACTTTTGTATATACAGTGTATGATAAGAACGTGTCATCGCTTGCTTGTAGATTTTAACCTAAGGTTGTTTGATGTGACCAAACAGGATCCTCTTTACCGAGGGACACTGTTTCACTCTCTTTCTCTCTCTCTTTTTTCAACACAGGAATTCAGCAGATTAGCAGGTCCTTGAGAACGAAACCAAACAACCTAAGACAAGCAATTTACCACAATATGAGAACAACGTAAATACTTGAGGGGAAGAGAAATACATTCCATTGCAGATAAGCTGACAGATACAATAAATACTAAATGCAAAAACACAATATAATACTTATACGTGTAGATGAATTCAACTAGGTTGAAAGTTGTAAATAAAGGAAGTGTTTTCTAGCCAATGATGGTTCAAGGACATACTATCCCTATATCCAATGTCCTTGACCTTGCCTCTAGATTTCAAGGAGGGGAGGGGGGTGCAGAGAGCCCTTCACAGACTCTTGAATGAGCTGCCAAGAGAGAAGGTCAAATAATCCCATGAATGAGAACAGAGTGTTTTGCAGGATCCCAAAAGTACATAGTGAAATGGAACAATTTAATTAGGTATGTTTACAATTTGTTCTAGAAGCGGGATCTTTCCTCTGTTAATTGATTAAATTTGTACTTTGCACCAGTATTTTCCCACTTTGTTTTGATATAGGAAAACACCCTCCTTATGATCTGGATTTTTTATTATTATGATCTGGTATTTACCTATCTCTGAACTGAAACCCACCTTCAGGTGTTAACACACCTCCCAGGGTTTTTTCATCAACTTCTGGCTCTCCCACTCAGTGCTAACTTTATTAAAGGCCATTGTGTTGGAGTCTGTAGACTGAGAATGTACGTCTACGTCTACAGAAAATGACAGGTTGGCTCGGCTCACCGCATGCTTTCACCGCCCACGCACAAAGTCTCTTAAGGAAGCAGCTCTCTAGTTTCATACACAGGCTTTTAAACACACTTCGCTACACCCACAGAAGATTCAGTGTTCTACTTTACTGATTATACTGATTCTCTGTGGCACTAAAGGCCAGTCTTTATGATTCACCCTAAGCTTTCCAGTGGGTTATTATGGTTTGGATGAGTAAGCATAGACTGATGCTCATGAGACTTCAATATAACTTTTATGGTGTGCTGTTGTGTGGTCATTTCCCCTTTATAGATAGACTGCCACAGTGGCAGTTCACTGAAACTAAAATTCCGGAATCATCTACTGTATACCTTCTAAGGCTGGCCAACTCTTTGGATCCTATCAACCTTTGGGAATTGCCCTCTTTTTCTGTCACAGTAGCTATATAAAAATATATAATTTGGTTATTCGAGCGAACATTCCTGGTAGTACCTTTTTACTATTTCAGCTCACACCAACAAACTTGAACAAATAAACTTCCCATTGTGTATTCCTGTATTCATCTTTACTTTCTGCTTTTTTTCACCTTTCCCCTCCATTATCACAGTCACCTGTCTTGTTCTTGCCGTGACAAGCCAGTGACATTTGACACTGACAGTAAATATAATATTCTTTGCAGAAATTGAAGTGTCAGTCAATATTCTCTCCCTCTCTCCACAGCCCCCACTATTCTTCCCATAGGCTTTCTGTCCTTCTCTCCACCCCTTGCACATGATGTTTGCTTCCTCCTAAAGCAAATTTACCCTGGCTAGTTTACCGGCAGGCAGGCATACAAGAGCAGGCTTGTCTGTGATGAAACCATATACACACAGCTCCTCTCTCATCTGATGTGTTGTTGTCTTCTGGTCCGATCACATAGTCTTCCCACTGAATAACATGGACAGTATGTTTAAGCAATAAGGCCAGAGGAGGTGTGGTATATGGCCAATATACCACGGCGAAGGGCAGTTATTACGCACGGCGCAACGTGGAGTGCCTGGATACAGCCCTTAGCCGTGGTATATTGGCCCTATACCACAAACCCCAGAGGTGCCTTATTACTATTATTAACTGGTTCCAAATCAAATCAAATTTTATTGGTCACATACACATATTTAACAGATGTTATTGTGGGTGTAGTGAAATGCTTGTGTTCATAGCTCCAACAGTGCAATAGTATCTAACAATTCAAAACAATACACACAAATCTAAAAGTAAAAGAATGGAATTAAGAAATATATAAATATTAGATTGAGCAATGTCTGAGTGGCATAGACTAAAATACAGTAGAATAGAATACAGTATATACATATGAGATGAGTAAAGCATTATGTAAACATTAAAGTGACTAGTGTTCCATTATTAAAGTGGCCAGTGATTCCATGTCTGTGTATATAGGGCAGCAGCCTCTAAGGTGCAGGGTTGCGTAACCAGGTGGAAGCCAGCGAGTGATGGTTATTTAACAGTCTGATGGCCTTGAGATAGAAGCTGTTTTTCAGTCTCTCGGTCCCAGACCTCGCCTTCTGGATGATAGCGGGGTGAACAGGCCGTGGCTCAGGTGGTTGATGTCCTTGACGATATTTTTGGCGTTACCAGCATAAATAGAACAGTAAAAATAGATGTTTTGTCATACCCGTGGTATACGGTCTGATATACCACGCCTTTCAGCCAATCACAATTCAGGACTCGAACCACCCATCACTCTGACACACATAGAGATAGACACTGTTTTTGCGACTGGTTGTTTATTGAGTAATGCTTGGAATGGTAGGAATGTAACTGTGTGGTAATGAAGCATCTGTCCCAGCTGCCAGCAAAAGCCAATGGAACAGTGTACTGGAGGAAAACAAGCTCTTTCTTTGTGTATTTGTTACAAAGTTTGGATTAGTGATTAGATTTGCAGGACTAATTCAATTAATGTAGATGTTTGGAGGCTATTTCAGTTATGAACCCGAGTTGAGGTTCATTTCAGTTCCTTGGAGTTGTATGATGATCTACACTTGCCTTGCTCACTACTTTGAATGTCTAAATGTCACAGCCTTACATGTTAACATTAATAATCAAACTAACAGCTGGCAATGCCACTGCAATTAGCATCCTCTTTCAAGATCCAACATGCTCAATTCATTGTTGTAATCACCCATTCTGTTTTTCCAGTTTGTTCTGTTTTGAGTGTGGCTGGCAGGTGGAGGAGGGTTATTCTTATTCCTAACCAGGAAGGTAGGAGCAGGATTAGTGCAATGTAAGGTATAGTCCTACCTGAGCTCATTGTTAGCTAGCTACAGCTGGCCCTGAAATACAGTGTTCCCACGCCTTTCTCAGAAAAATGAGCTGTTTTATCTTTGTAAGCACCTTAGGGAAAAGCACTGTCAGCTGACACTGAGAGAGTAAACAGAGTCCTGAATTCTGTGAGGAGCAGACTGTATTGGATTATGCAGGTCATGGTAGCAGACACACCACACCGTACTTACCCAAGGGTTTGGGAGGTGTTTGCTTGGAGTTTAACTTTGACTTTGACAAAAAGTATTAGGTGTCAAGTCAACATATTCTGGTTCTTTTTTAATTTGTCTTCTTTATTTTGCTTGTTGCATACTTTGTTGTTGACAGTCATGCATGTGGATGTTAATTATAGCTGCCGTGGGAACTAAATTCAAAAGGCATTCTAAGTATGTGGTAATTACGTTTTTTCCCATTCCATTATCTTTACAGCATTAACAGTGACTATGTTTCAGGAAGTCTGTGCCATCAATGGCCAGGAGGAAGTGACTGAATCCTAATCACTTCAAATCAAATCAAATGGATTGGTTGCATGCACATATTTAGCTGATGTTATTGCAGGTGTAGTGAAATGCTTGTGTTCCTTGCTCCAACAGTGCAGTAATATCTAACAATACACACTCATCTCAAAAGTAAAAGAATGGAATTAAGAAATATAGAAATATTAGGATGAGCAATGTCGGAGTCAGGAGTATAAATACTGTATATACACTACCAGTCAAAAGTTTGGACACACCTACTCATTCAAGGGTTTTTCTTTATGTTTCATATTTTTTACATTGTAGAATAATAGTGAAGACATCAAAACGATGAAATAACACATATGGAATCATGTAGTAACCAAAAAAGTGTTAAACAAATCAAAATATATTTTATATTTGAGATTCTTCAAATAGAAACCCTTTGACAGCTTTGCACACTCTTGGCATTCTCTCAACCAGCTTCATGAGGTAGTCACCTGAAATACATTTAAATTAACAGGTGTGCCTTCTTAAAAGTTAATTTGTGGAATGTATTTCCTTCTTAATGCGTTTGAGCCAATCAGTTGTGTTGTGACAAGGTAGGGGGGTATACAGAAGATAGCCCTATTTGGTAAAAGACCAAGTCCATATTATGTCAACAACAACTCAAATAAGCAAAGAGAAACGACAGTCCATCATTACTTTAAGACATGAAGGTCAGTCAATACGGAACATTTCAACAACTTTGAAAGTTTCTTCAAGTGCAGTCGCAAAACCCATCAAGCGCTATGATGAAACTGGCTCTCATGAGGACCGCCACAGGAATGGAAGACCCAGAGTTACCTCTGCTGTAGAGGATAAGTTCATTAGAGTTGCTAAGTTCAAGTCACAGAGTTCAAGTCACAGACACATCTCAACATCAACTGTTCAGAGGGGACAGTGTGAGTCAGGCCATCATGGTCGAATTACTACTAAAGGACACCAATAATAAGAAGAGACCTGCTTGGGCCAAGAAACACGAGCAATGGGCATTAGACCGGTGGAAATGTTTCCTTTGGTCTGGAGTCCAAATTTGAGATTTTTGGTTCCAACCGCCGTGTCTTTGTGAGACTTGGTGTGGGTGAACGGATGATCTCCGCATGTGTAGTTTCCACCGTAAAGCATGGAGGAGGAGGTGTTATGGTGTGGGGGTGCTTTGCTGGTGACACTGTCTGTGATTTATTTAGAATTCAAGGCACACTTAACCAGCATGGCTACCACAGCATTCTGCAGCGATACACCATCCCATCTGGTTTGGGCTTAGTGGGACTATCATTTGTTTTTCAACAGGACAATGACCCAACACACCTCCAAGGCCTATTTTACCAAGAAGGAGAGTGATGGAGTTCTGCTGTCATGGATACCCCCGGTACTGCTGCTCATTCTGTTCACCAGCTCCGGAGGTCTATGTCACCGGCTTTCTAGGCGTCACTGACATGGATCATTACCACCAACCCCGTACTGTCTTGTCTCATTACGCACACCTGGTTCCCTTTTCCCCTGATTAGTATGTGTATATACAGTGGGGGACAAAAGTATATAGTCAGCCACCAATTGTGCAAGTTCTCCCACTTAAAAAGATGAGAGAGGCCTGTAATTTTCATCATAGGTACACGTCAACTATGACAGATAAATTGAGAGAAAAAAAATCCAGAAAATCACATTGTAGGATTTTTAATGAATTTATTTGCAAATTATGGTGGAAAATAAGTATTTGGTCACCTACAAACAAGCAATATTTCTGGCTCTCACAGACCTGTAACTTCTTCTTTAAGAGGCTCCTCTGTCCTCCACTCGTTACCTGTATTAATGGCACCTGTTTGAACTTGTTATCAGTATAAAAGACACCTGTCCACAACCTCAAACAGTCACACTTCAAACTCCACTATGGCCATGACCAAATAGCTGTCAAAGGACACCAGAAACAAAATTGTAGACCTGCACCAGGCTGGGAAGACTGAATCTGCAATAGGTAAGCAGCTTGGTTTGAAGAAATCAACTGTGGGAGCAATTATTAGGAAATGGAAGACCTACAAGACCACTGATAATCTCCCTCGATCTGGGGCTCCACGCAAGATCTCACCCCGTGGGGTCAAAATGATCACAAGAACGGTGAGCAAAAATCCCAGAACCACACGGGGGGACCTAGTGAATGACCTGCAGAGAGCTGGGACCAAAGTAACAAAGCCTACTATCAGTAACACACTACGCCGCCAGGGACTCAAATCCTGCTGTGCCAGACGTGTCCCCCTGCTTAAGCCAGTACATGTCCAGGCCCGTCTGAAGTTTGCTAGAGTGCATTTGGATGATCCAGAAAAGGATTGGGAGAATGTCATATGGTCAGATGAAACCAAAATATAACTTTTTGGTAAAAACTCAAGTCGTCGTGTTTGGAGGACAAAGAATGCTGAATTGCATCCAAAGAACACCATACCTACTGTGAAGCATGGGGGTGGAAACATCATGCTTTGGGGCTGTTTTTCTGCAAAGGGACCAGGATGACTGATCCGTGAAAAAGGAAAGAATGAATGGGGCCATGTATCGTGAGATTTTGAGTGAAAACCTCCTTCCATCAGCAAGGGCATTGAAGATGAAACGTGGCTGGGTCTTTCAGCATGACAATGATCCCAAACACACCGCCCGGGCAATGAAGGAGTGGCTTCGTAAGAAGCATTTCAAGGTCCTGGAGTGGCCTAGCCAGTCTCCAGATCTCAACCCCATAGAAAATCTTTGGAGGGAGTTGAGTCCGTGTTGCCCAGCAACAGCCCCAAAACATCACTGCTCTAGAGGAGATCTGCATGGAGGAATGGGCCAAAATACCAGCAACAGTGTGTGAAAACCTTGTGAAGACTTACAGAAAACGTTTGACCTGTGTCATTGCCAACAAAGGTTATATAACAAAGTATTGAGAAACTTTTGTTATTGACCAAATACTTATTTTCCACCATAATTTGCAAATATATTCATTAAAAATCCTACAATGTGATTTTCTGGATTTTCTTTTCTCATTTTGTCTGTCATAGTTGACGTGTACCTACGATGAAAATTACAGGCCTCTCTCATCTTTTTAAGTGGGAGAACTTGCACAATTGGTGGCTGACTAAATACTTTTTTCCCCCACTGTATGTGCCCTTTGTTCCCCATTGTCCAAGTGCTCAGCATATGTGGGAACTCCTTCAAGAAGAAAAGCATTCCAGGTGAAGCTGGTTGTGAGAATGCCAAGAGTGTGCAAAGCTGTCATCAAGGCAAAGGGTGGTTATTTATTTGTAGCAATTCAACCATGAAGGCCTGATTCACACTGTCCCCTCTGAACAGTTGATGTTGAGATGTGTCTGTGACTTGAACTCTGTGAAGCATTTATTTGGGCTGCAATTTCTGAGGCTGGTAACTCTAATGAACTTATCCTCTGCAGCAGAGGTAACTCTAGGTCTTCCATTCCTGTGGCGGTCCTCATGAGAGCCAGTTTCATCATAGCGCTTGATGGTTTTTGCGACTGCACTTGAAGAAACGTTCAAAGTTCTTAATTTAACATATTGACTGACCTTCATGTCTTAAAGTAATGATGGACTGTCGTTTCTCTTTGCTTATTTGAGCTGTTGTTGACATAATATGGACTTGGTCTTTTACCAAATAGGGCTATCTTCTGTATACCCCCATACCTTGTCACAACACAACTGATTGGCTCAAACGCATTAAGAAGGAAAGAAATTCCACAAATTAACTTTTAAGAAGGCACACCTGTTAATTGAAATGCATTCCAGGTGACTACCTCATGAAGCTGGTTGAGAGAATGCCAAGAGTGTGCAAAGCTGTCATCAAGGCAAAGGGTGGCTATTTGATGAATCTCAAATATAAAATATATTTTGATTTGTTTAACACTTTTTTTTGGTTACTACATGATTCCATATGTGTTATTTCATAGTTGTGATGTCTTCACTATTATTCTACAATATAGAAAATAGTAAAAATAAAGAAAAACCCTTGAATGAGTAGGTGTGTCCAAACTGTTGACTGCTACTGTATGTGATGGGATGTAAAACAATATGGACAGTATATGTGGTATGAAAATGTATGCACTAACTGTAAGTCGCTCTGGATAAGAGTGTCTGCTAAATGACTAAAATGTAAATGTAAAATATGGATAGAATACATAGTATATCTGAAGAATAGTATATGTACAGCAATAGTTAAATAGGATAGGCCTTGACTAGAATACAGTGTATACATATGAAGTGGGTAAAACAGTATGTAAACATTATTTAAAGTGACCAGTGTTCCATTATTAAAGTGACCAGTGTTCCATGACTATTTACATAGGGCAGCAGCCTCTGGTGCATGGTAGAGTAACCAGGTGGTAGCCGTCTAGTGACAGTGACTAAAGTTCAGGGCAGGGTACTGGACAGGGGCTGGCTTGTTCTACCAGTCAATACAGCTGGAAAACATTTCAGAAAGGGGTAGAATGCGGTAAAACAGACCACTATTAGTGTGTGAGAGTGTACAGTTAGTTAGCGAGAGGTTTCAGATCAACCACCATGTCACAGAAAGCTATGAGGTGGAGCGGGAAAGTTTAGTGACCCATATACCTATTTGGTAGTGGTGCTTTTACAAGAGGAAAGTACCCATGCGTGCCCAGAAAGTACCCATTTTGACAGGTGGTGCACAATCCAAGTATATTTGAAGTCACAAGTGAAGAATATGGAGCGATTTCAGTGCCAACAGAAATTGTCATCGAATTCCATCATTGTTTATTTGTATTATGATATTGAATTCGAAATCAATATGGTAGATCATTCATTGTCTGTGTATCAAGTTTACAAATGATCATTTCAAGTTTATCAAAGTTTTATATATTCAACTTCTCAGATGCATTGTGATTCAGTTTTCTAATTTCAGATTCAAAACCAGAGACAACATCCTGGTTCTTTGGCAGCCAGGAAAGGTAGAGGTGAACAGAATCAAATGCTCTCTGTGGTAAACAGGAGCTTCTGGCGGTTTCTGAAGCCAATGTGGCATGTTGAATGTATTCTCTACCTATGAATTTGGCTCTAGCGTTTTAACAGTTTTGGCTATAAGCTATTATGACCCCATTCCTGAAAGGTAAGACTCTCTGGAACATGGTTGTGCCTTCTGTTCCCCTCTGGTGACAACAGGCCGCGCAGGACACGTTAGAAGGAAATGTCACAAAAAACGGACTTTGGCCTTCGTAAGACTATAGTTGAATAGCCCTGTCAAAGCCCTTCTAAGGATAGCTTTTCTGCTCCCTATTTAATCTTGCTCTTGTGACTGACTGTGTTCAAACCAGGTCTCCTTCATGTCAGAAGTCTGTGTTAGCCCACTTAGCTAAAGCCCATGTGGAGTAGTTCAGGAAGTTCATGAAAAGGACGACATGCTGCTTGCTTAACGAGGATCACTTCCCGCTGATTCTGCTCATACCGAGACTCGAACTCAGCACATCTGCCTCACAAACACGTGCGAGCACCCTCCTGAAGCGTTCCAACCCACCGCACTATTGAAAAACGCTTTCTTCAATTGCGCAAGGGGCGACACTTCAGGCTGATGAGTGAGTTTCATAGATCCCCATCTGCTACATTCACCCTCCAAACTCACTCCACAGTGACCCCAGTGGTTGAGCTGAGCGCAATTGTAGATCCGAGCATTTTAATGAGGGAAATAAGTATTTGACCCCCTCTCAATCAGAAAGATTTCTGGCTCCCAGGTGTCTTTTATACAGGTAACGAGCTGAGATTAGGAGCACACTCTTAAAGGGAGTGCTCCTAATTTCAGTGTGTTACCTGTATAAAAGACACCTGTCCACAGAAGCAATCAATCAATCAGATTCCAAACTTTCCAACTTGCCACCAAGTACTAAGTCATGTTTTGCAGAGGTGTCAAATACTTATTTCCCTCATTAAAACGCAAATCAATTTATAACATTTTTGACATGCGTTTTTCTGGATTTTTTTTTTGTTATTCTGTCTCTCACTGTTCAAATAAACCTACCATTAAAATTATAGACTGATCATTTCTTTGTCAGTGGGCAAACGTACAAAATCAGCAGGGGATCAAATACTTTTTTCCCTCACTGTATATAGAAGAAGAAAAAAACATACACCTCTAAAGTCTATGATTAAAAAATCTGAGAACAGCAATATTTTACAGAAACACAAATTTGAAGAATTGGTGGATATAGCATTTTGTAAATAAACTATTCAAGTGCTTAAGTACAAAAATGGTAGAAAAACACTACAATATGTAGAATATTAATACTTCACCACTACTGGAAATTATGACCATATCGTAGAGACCAATTAGATCAAATAATAAACATGACCATTTTATTTTTTTTGTAAGGAAGGAATATTTTATGGTTTGTGAGGAGTTAGAGTGCGATAGGACAACAGAATATACACTATAATTTTTTATACCACACTGCCGACTACTCGTCTCCTCCATTTTCATCAACAAAACAGCGGTGCTGGGGCGAGCAGTGGCGCTGTGTCCCCTAATTCAAATTCAATCTTTAAACGACATGAAATTGTAGAAAAACACTAAAGTATTTCAAATATGAATACTTAACTACAGAAAATGATCACCATTATTGTAGAAACCAATTTCATCAGATTAGAAAACATGAACCAGTTAAGGGATATTTCATGGTTTGTAAGGAGCTATAAAGAACCATAATTGTGTATCCGGCTCCGGGTACAGCACAGCACCTTTAGCCCAGTTTTACTGTCTGTTGCGTCATTTACGCTGACACTCTGCCAGATCCCATGTTTCCAACAGCTGGGAGAAGGATCAGAGCTGTAAAAAAAAACTAAAAAAACTGTGTGAGCCCCACAGTGACGAAATGTAAATGGGCCGATGCACAAAAAGAGCAGATGAAGGCTCTGCAAAGGTGATGTGTGTAGACATTCAAACCCAAGATTTCGATATGGTCTCAATAATGTTAATGTGTGTTGTGTTCCAGTCGTCAATGAAGATATATGGGTTTATATCTTATATGAAGATATGGGTTTGTGTCTAAGGGTTACCTCTTATTTCAAAATGTGTAGTATCCAAGACCATACATTACATGCACACACTTTATGGGCTATATATACAGTGGGGGAAAAAAGTATTTAGTCAGCCACCAATTGTGCAAGTTCTCCCACTTAAAAAGATGAGAGAGGCCTGTAATTTTCATCATAGGTACACGTCAACTATGACAGACAAATTGAGATTTTTTTTCTCCAGAAAATCACATTGTAGGATTTTTTATGAATTTATTTGCAAATTATGGTGGAAAATAAGTATTTGGTCACCTACAAACAAGCAAGATTTCTGGCTCTCACAGACCTGTAACTTCTTCTTTAAGAGGCTCCTCTGTCCTCCACTCGTTACCTGTATTAATGGCACCTGTTTGAACTTGTTATCAGTATAAAAGACACCAGTCCACAACCTCAAACAGTCACACTCCAAACTCCACTATGGCCAAGACCAAAGAGCTGTCAAAGGACACCAGAAACAAAATTGTAGACCTGCACCAGGCTGGGAAGACTGAATCTGCAATAGGTAAGCAGCTTGGTTTGAAGAAATCAACTGTGGGAGCAATTATTAGGAAATGGAAGACATACAAGACCACTGATAATCTCCCTCGATCTGGGGCTCCACGCAAGATCTCACCCCGTGGGGTCAAAATGATCACAAGAACAGTGAGCAAAAATCCCAGAACCATACGGGGGGACCTAGTGAATGACCTGCAGAGAGCTGGGACCAAAGTAACAAAGCCTACCATCAGTAACACACTACGCCGCCAGGGACTCAAATCCTGCAGTGCAGACGTGTCCCCCTGCTTAAGCCAGTACATGTCCAGGCCCGTCTGAAGTTTGCTAGAGTGCATTTGGATGATCCAGAAGAGGATTGGGAGAATGTCAAATGGTCAGATGAAACCAAAATAGAACTTTTGGGTAAAAACTCAGCTCGTTGTGTTTGGAGGACAAAGAATGCTGAGTTGCATCCAAAGAACACCATACCTACTGTGAAGCATGGGGGTGGAAACATCATGCTTTGGGGCTGTTTTTCTGCAAAGGGACCAGGACGACTGATCCGTGTAAAGGAAAGAATGAATGGGGCCATGTATCATGAGATTTTGAGTGAAAACCTCCTTCCATCAGCAAGGGCATTGAAGATGAAACGTGGCTGGGTCTTTCAGCATGACAATGATCCCAAACACACCACCCGGGCAACGAAGGAGTGGCTTCGTAAGAAGCATTTCAAGGTCCTGGAGTGGCCTAGCCAGTCTCCAGATCTCAACCCCATAGAAAATCTTTGGAGGGAGTTGAAAGTCCGTGTTGCCCAACGACAGCCCCAAAACATCACTGCTCTAGAGGAGATCTGCATGGAGGAATGGGCCAAAATACCAGCAACAGTGTGTGAAAACCTTGTGAAGACTTACAGAAAACGTTTGACCTGTGTCATTGCCCACAAAGCGTATATAACAAAGTATTGAGAAACTTTTGTTATTGACCAAATACTTATTTTCCACCATAATTTGCAAATAAATTCATTAAAAATCCTACAATGTGATTTTCTGGAGAAAAAAAATCTCTATTTGTCTGTCATAGTTGACGTGTACCTATGATGAAAATTACAGGCCTCTCTCATCTTTTTAAGTGGGAGAACTTGCACAATTGGTGGCTGACTAAATACTTTTTTCCCCACTGTATTATACAGTAAATATAGCCAGACCTACACTGAGTGTATAAAACATTAAAGACACCTTCCTAATATTGAGCTTAAGGTTATCTTACATAGCAACCGAGCTATTATGCCACAACGCACCCATTAAAACAAACTAAGGATGGGCTGTCCAGGAATAGTTGAAATGTTCTAAAGTGAAAGATTAAACAATGAATGCAGCACACACCTTCTCAGTCATGTGGTAGTCATGCAGCTCACAGCTCCTTCATATCACCTGCAGAGGCATGATTGTTTGCTTTTAGATTGAAGGACCAGGATGTTTTCCTGGTTTCTTAATTGCAATGAAATTGCATTGTTCATTTTGTGGAGTGTTGAATGTACTCATCATTTGCAAATCTGACTAACGGGCTCTGCCAGAAATCCATCCAGGAAATAGTTAGGCCTATATGTTTTTTAAATTGTGCCCCAGGCTGCAGCTGGGAGTTACATAAGATGTATCTGTTGTATCTGGTGGATTATGGGTGGATTTCTGTGGAATGTTGGCAATGTTCCACAGTGTTTTTCTGTGGAAGACCTACCTCTCTACATTCACAAGTCACACAGCCATCAAACCACACACAAACCCATGGAATTATGTTTACCCAATTCTCCAGTATTAACCCTCTAAAAAGAAACATGACATGGCATGAGCAGAAAATGTCATTTCAGTGGTCTGGTCAGGGTCTAATATCTATGACCTATGTACACTATCAGATGTAGATACAGTAAACATACAATGTTATTACACAACCCATCTTTCCTCCTAGTCTATGCCTGCACTGTCACTGTATCCTATGTGCCCTTGAGCAAGGCACTTAACCCCCCCACAACAACAGCTCCCCGGGCGCCCAATGTGGCAGCCCCCCACACCTCTCCAAAACCTTTAAAAGCAGAAGTCAAATTTGGGTTGGGCCTTGTTTGCAATTGACCAATAAAGTCATCTTAATATGACAGCACTGTTACTGTGCGTTGTCGTGCACCAAGGAGTGAGTGTGAGAAATACCAAATATTATTATAGGAAAGGAACTTCTTTCAGCTTGTTTTCAGACTCATGGATGCCTAATGGAACCTTCGCATCACTGGTCAAGGAAGGAACACCATGTCGCGAACAGCAGTTAGGAATCCAGTTTTGGGCTGTGCCTGTATGGGGAGCATGCCCCGGCTTGCAGGAGGAATCTTACATAAGAGAGAGGCGTCGCCCCTTCAACAGACATTACGTGATGCTGAAATGACATGGCCAGTTCATCCTCAGAACAACACAGAGAAAGGGTCAGACATTGTCCTGACTGCAACGTTAGGCAGCGGGGTGCACATATGATTATATACCACGGCATCAAAACAAACACGGCTATTATTGGAGCTAATCGTTCTTTTGAAACCCATGAACTTGTTTAATGTAGTTATTCAGACGCCGTAATCCTACTTCCTTCCATTTCAGTGGTCATGTTGTTACAGAATGTGGACAGTATTATGGAGCTAAATGTACAGTGTTAAGGAGGACAGTTTGTTCCAGACAGAAGATGATGTGCGTTAGTTTCAAAACATGCCATAACAACAACTCACCATGGTGAGAAAATGAGGTCATGGGAATTTGGGGAGGATTGCACTCCATTCCTTCATTAGCCAACTTTTGCATTTTCTGTTTTGTTTTGTTGTTGTTTTCTCAATTATGATGTCACTCCCTTTCACTTTCACTTTCTGTGTTTCATTCTTTAATCATATTCTGTATAGACTTGTCTCTTGTGTTGCTTTTATTTATTAATTTTTCATGTTATGATATCATCTGTTTTTGTGTGTATAACCTACTGGTGCTTTGCTCCACCATCCTTGATAAAGCATCTGATCTCCTACTGTATGACGATCATGATTTCCCATCTTCATATTTTCTTTGTCCTTTCTGCCTTTTATCTTTCTGCCTGTCTCTCTCCCTCTCACCCGTTAACTATTGTCAAAATAGTATTGTCTTTTAATTAAGTGCTTGAGAAGTGTGAGCTTATTGATTTCAAAGGCCAATAAAGTAAAGTGAAGTGAAGTGAAGTGAACAAAACTGATGCCTATCCAACACATACAGTGCATTCGGAAAGTATTCAGACCGCTTGACTTTTTCCACATTTTGTTACATTACAGCCTTATTCTAAAATGGAATAAATCGTCCCCCCACCCCCCACTATGTAAATAAGGTATTTCAGTTTTTTATTTTTAATACATTTGCAAACATTTCTAAAAACCTGTTTTCACTTTGTCATTATTGGCTATTGTGTGTAGATTGATGAGGATTTGTTGTAATTTAATCCATTTTAGAATAAGGCTGTAACGTATCAAGATGTGGGAAAAGTCAAGGGGTCTGAATACTTTCCGAATGCACTGTATCTGATATTTTGCTTTCAGCTATTTTAGGCTCGTCTAGACTAGGTGTTTTTACTTTGCTCAACGTTTTATTATTTTATGTCTCTAGGTCTATTTCATTTTGGGCTTTTGGATTTCTCCTCTCCATTTTGATTGATATAATGTTTCTTTTTTTCTCCCTCTACTCCTCATCCACATCCTTTCTACTGATAAACTACTTATTTCACTTTGTCCTCTCTCCTTCTCTATTTCTCTTTCTTTTACAGTGTACCAATGTCTTCTCTATCCCTTGATCACAATTTAGCTTTCTCTCTGACTACTTTCACACTGAGTTTCCAGTAAAGAGATTTTTTCTCTGCCTTCTTTCGTACCTCCCCCCCTCCCCTTCTGTGTGGCATGTGGTCTGGATTCCTGCCCAAGGACTATTCAGTAGGGAGAACAAGGCCCCCCGTGCGATCTGTTTTCCACATTCCACAGCCCTGACATCAGTCTGGCTGGAGGAAGGACGCTGAGGGGGTTCTTGTTATGCCGCTCAATGACGCCTGTGTTGCGGGAAGAGGCCCCTGACCCAGGCAGACCCTGTTAGTCTGCAGGAGCCTCTCAGGCAGCCCACCAGCCTGAAAGGAGAGCCCATTCACAATACATTCAAAGGGATGCTTTACATACCACATGTTGTTTTCCAGTATAAATTGGATGAGATCGTCTCGATCGTTAAGATGGATTATCCTATAGTCTGGGGCGGGTATAGAAATTCAGGTCATGTGTTTTTTTAATGTAAACATGATACATACCAAACCCTGCTAGGAAAACTCTAGGAAAAGCACAAATACTCAATTTTGGCCTAGACATTTTGTCCTAAAGAGGTTCCCTCTGTGTTTCGTGGTACATTCAAACATACTGCTAATTCAGTAGGATTTAGAGCCGTGGCAAATGCTGTTTTATATCAAGTTTCTCTGTATTGCTTGAACAGAGGGTGGAAGGAGGGGGGTGAGGGAAATAGGGGGATCAGTGTGGGAGGAGGAGACATCAAACAAGAGGGGAAATCGGATCCCCTCTCACAGACAAAGCACCCTGTGAGGTTCAGGGACAAAGGAAATACGATCAGCCATGTGACCATGAACGCTATGGCCTCATAGATCACATGCCCATCTCCATTCAGATTTTCCCCATTCACTTTTATTTATTTATACATGTATTTATTTACAAATGTATAAGTGGTGAACATTTGTTATGAACAAATTTAAATGTTATGAGCATTTCAGGTTCCAATTTCCAAATGTCTTAATTCATGGAATGTACATTAATTTAGGAGACTAATTCAACACAATCTTCAATATCTGTATTCTATGTATAAATTAAACCCCATCTTGATGTTGCCTGCATCATACTACCACCATCTGAGCTCTCTGGACAGCAGGTTCTCAGAAGAAGAGAAAGGTAGGTGACAGGGAGCGGTTTAAAATTAATTGGTTCATCTCAGTTCTAAAAGCTGACTCTTTACATGATTGAAACTCAAGGTGGGACCTTGCTTCATACTCATAACCATAACATGCAGTCTTTCTCAATCCCAGATTACTTACCTCCCTATATGTTAGACACAAAGTGTCACGTCTCCTCCCGTTGCTCCCCTCCGGCGCTCTGATTCGCCGGTCTACTGAGCCACCGGTCTGAGCGCACCACCTCGGCAACACCGGAATGGAAACCCAACACACCCTAATCACCTCCAGCGCACCTGCACCTCATCATCTCATCACCACCCCTATTTAGCCCTGGACTGTTCTGGATGATATTGTGTGTGATTGTTTAGCTTTGTTATTTCTCTTGCTTATTGTTAAGTAAACCTTGACCTTGTTAATTCCTGTGTCTGCGTCCTGCCTCTTCGTATACTCAGTACGCGTCACAGAATCACACACCAAACGAAAATGGATGCAGCAGGAGTTTCCCAGTGCCTCTACCAGCATTTTTTGACATTTTAGTCATTTAGCAGACGCTCTTATCCAGAGCGACTTACAATTAGTGAGTGCATACATTTTTCATACTGGCCCCTCGTGGGAAACAAACCCATCAGCAGCAGCTTGCCCAGTTGAACGCCGCCATGCAGGAAGTGCTCCAAACTCTGCATAATCTGCCAGGCGCTCCGGTTCCACCTCAGGGAGCGGCGAGTGCCCCCAATCCACCTGTTCCCGTGCTCTCACCCACTCCTGCGGGAACCCTCGCCCTACCAGAGCGCTATGACAGTAAAACTAATAAATGTAGCGGCTTCCTGCTACAAGCTTCCCTTTATCTGGCGCATCAGCCTGGGGCATATCCATCTGACCAAGCCAGGATAGCGCTGGTGATTTCGCTTCTTAAAGGAAAGGCGCTGGATTGGGCCACGGCAGTCTGGGAAGGAGAGGAGGCAGTGGTGCTTCCCTATCCCACCTTCCTCGCTAGGTTTAGGGCGGTGTTTGATCATCCCACGGAGGGAAAGGACGGGGGTGAGCGTCTTCTCCATCTACAACAGAGAGAGGGGCCCGCGTCCGAGTACGCTCTGAGCTTTCACACGGTGGCGGCATCTTCCGGCTGGAATGAGCGTGCTCTGCGCACGGCCTTCGGGAGAGGCTTACGGAGGACATCAAGACGGAACTCGCATGTCGGGATGACGAGATGGACCTTGATACCCTCATCACCATGTCCATCCGTCTTGACGACATGTTGAGAGAGAGACAGCGTTCCCAACACCTCCCAGAGCCTCGATGCTCACCCCATCTGAGCTATGGAAGCCGCCCTGCTTCTGAGTTCTCACCCATGGAGGTGGGCAGTACCCCCTACACCACCACGGACCACCGATCACCTGGCGGCTCCCTATCTAGGCGGTATGACTCACGTCACCGCTCTGTGAGTGTTACGTCAGCTCCTATCACAAAACCATTGTTTTTAGTTCCCATAACGGTGACTGGTTATTCCTTCTCTTCCATTTCTACCGCAGTGATAGATTCCGGATCAGCGGGGAACCTTATAGATATTGGAGCTGGTCTCTGAATGGGGGTTGCCCACTGTGACACTGCCATCTCCGCTACACGTCACCTCACTGGACAATAAGGGGGCTGAACGCAATCACCACCAAGTACCGGTACCCCCTCCCTCTGGTTCTGTCGGCCATCGAGCAGCTACGAGGGGCCCGGTACTTTACCAAGTTGGCACTGAGGAGTGCCTACAACCTGCTCCGAATCCGTGAAGGAGACGAGTGGAAGACGGCATTCAGCACTACGTCAGGCCACTATGAATACTGCGTCATGCCCTACGGCCTCGCCAACGCACCTTCTGTGTTCCAGTCCTTCGTCAATGACGTGTTCCGGGACATGCTGAGTAGACAGGTGGTGGTGTACATCGACAACATCCTGATCTACTCGGCTACGTTCGAGGAGCACGTCAGGGACGTCCGAGCTGTCCTACTCCCCCTTCGGGAACACAGCCTGTTGGTGAAGGGGGAGAAATGTGAATTCCACCAACAGGCCATCTCCTTCCTGGGATACCGGATCAGTCCTCAGGGGGTGTTCATGGAAGGAGTGAAGACGGACGCCGTCAGGTCATGGCCAGTTCCCACCACCATCAAGGGCCTACAGAGCTTCCTGGGCTTCGCTAAATTCTACTGGCGTTTCATCAGGTCCTTCAGCTCCATAGCCGCCCCGCTCACCTCTCCTTAAGGGTGGGCCTCAGAAGCTGGCCTGGAACCCTGAGGCTGACACTGCCTTCAAGAGGCTGAAGGAGAGGTTCACCACAGTGCCCATCCTAAAACACCCAGATCCATCTTGTCCTTTCATCCTGGAGGTGGACAAATCGGAGGAGGGCGTGGGTGCGGTCCTCTCCCAGCGGCACGGTAGGCCAGAGAAAATGTATCCCTGTGCCTTTTTCTCTAAAAAGCTTAGCCCCGCAGAGAGGAACTATGGAGTTGGAGACAGGAAGCTGTTGGCGGTGGTCCTCGCTCTGGAGGAATGGAGACACTGGCTGGAGGGCGCAGTCCATCCATTCCGGATTCTTACTGACCACCAGAATTTGGAGCACATACGGGCAGCGAAACGGATGAACTCTCGTCAAGCCAGGTTGGCCCAATTTCTCACTCGCTTCCAATTCATTCTGTCCTACCGCCCAGGATCCCAGAATGTGAAGGCCAACGCACTCTCCAAGATGCACCATACCGGAGAAAGGAAGGATCTGGGGGGGTCCTATCCTGCCCTCATCTCTCATCGTTGCTCCTGTCATTTGGGATGTGGATGAAGACATCCGCCTGGCGGCTCAGGAGGACCCAGCACCTGCCAACGCCCCTCCGGGGCGTGTGTATGTACCCAACAGTGTCCGTGACCGCCTGCTGATCTGGGCGCACACCACCCTTACGGCAGGGCACTCTGGTATTACGCGCACCCTGCATTCTCTAGCCCAAAAATACTGGTGGCCCACTTTGGCTTCTGATGTCTCCCGCTACGTCAACTCCTGTTCCGTATGTGCCCAAACGAAGACACCTCGGAACGACCTGACAGGCAAACTAGTTCCTCTCCCAGTGCCTCAGAGACCTTGGTCACACCTGTCCATAGACTTTGTCACAAACCTTCCACGTTCTGACGGCTTCACCACAGTCATGGTGGTTGTAGATCGGTTCTCCAAATCTTGTCACTAACTGGTCTTCCTTCTGCTCTCCAGGTCGCTGAGGTCCTGTTCCAACAGGTCTTCCGGCATTATGGACCTCCGGAGGACATCGTCTCGGACCGTGGCCCCCAATTCACCTCCCGAGTGTGGAAGGCGTTCCTGGAGAAGTTCCGGGGCTACGGCCAGCCTTTACTTCCAGGTATAGGCCTCAGTCGAATGGGCAGGTGGAGCGCATGAACCAGGAGCTGGGGAGGTTTCTTCATTGCCACTGTCAGGACAGGCAGGGTGAGTGGGTGAGGTTTCTTCCCTGGGCAGAATATGCCCAGAACTTCCTTGTTCACTCCTCCACGGGGCTCACTCCCTTACAGTGCGTCCTGGGGTACCAGCTGGCCCTGGCCCCTTGGACACCCAGCCAGATGCACCCGCTGTCGATGAGTGGTTCCACAGGGCCGGACAGGTCTGGGACGCCGCCCATGTCCATCTCCAGAGGGCCATTCGTCAGCAGAAGGACCAAGCCGACCGCCACCGCAGTGAGGACCCTGTATTCCAGCCTGGGGATCGTGTCTGGCTGTCCACAAAAAACCTCCCTCTCCGCCTGCCCAGCCAAAAAACTGAGCCTCCGGTTTGTGGGGCTGTTTAAGGTCCTCCGGTGGATAAATGAGGTATCATACCGGCTGCTCCTTCCCCCTCACTACTGTGTCTCACCCACTTTTCATGTGTCTCTCCTCAGGCCGGTGGTTCCTGGTCCTCTGGCGGATGCCGTCCCCCGGGGTACACCTCCTCCGCCCCTGGACATTGACGGGAGTCCGGCATGTGCGGTGAGGGACCTGCTGGACTCCAGGTTCCGTGGGGGACGGCTCCATTACCTGGTGGACTGGGAGGGGTATGGTCCTGAGGAGAGGAGCTGGGTTCCGGCTGGGGACGTTCTGGACCCCAAACTAATTTGGGACTTCCACCGTCACCACCCTGACCGGCCCGCTCCTTGTCCTCAGGGTCGTCCTCCTGGCCGGTGACGTCCAGCAGCTGGAGCCGCGTCCTGGGGGTGGGGGGATACTGTCACGCTCTGATTCACCGGTCTACTGAGCCACCGGTCTGAGCGCACCACCTCGGCAACACCGGAATGTAAACCCAACGCACCCTAATCACCTCTAGCGCACCTGCACCTCATCACCACCCCTATTTAGCCCTGGACTGTTCTGGATGATATTGTGTGTGATGTGTCGTTTACTTTATCTTTGTTATTTCTCTTGCTTATTGTTAAGTAAACCTTGACCTTGTTAATTCCTGTGTCTGCGTCCTGCCTCTTCGTATACTCAGTACGCGTCACAGAATCACACACCAAACGAAAATGGATGCAGCAGGAGTTTCCCAGTGCCTCTACCAGCATTTTTTGGCAATAACCCGGCCCTATGGACAGGTGTTATCTTATCATAATCATGGGGCAAGGACAGAAATTAAATATTTATTGAGATATCAATAACCTTTTGAAGGTAATCTCCACACAATTGGAGTCTCGGCAGCTATGCTGACAATATTCAGACAACACAAATGTTCAGCTCAACACTATGTTACAGCATTCCAGTAATGTAATTACACCCTGAACACCGCCCAGAGCTACAATGAGATACTGTAGTTAAAATGTACCTGATAGTCACTGGACTTTCGATAGGCATTTAGATGAGTCAAAGGGAGAGGCCATCATGCCATTCAGAACCTACCTGTGTCATGATCTCTAGTCAATGATCTGGTACTTTAATTGAGTTACCACCGTGAATGTACCTATCTTTCCAAAACACTGCCTGCTCTATCACCAAGGATACAGCTTATACTGTACACACGCGTTGAACATTGTGGTCACAATTTATTAGACAAACCACCGCCACCATTACATGAGACACACATTTTCTTATACCACAAAGCACATACTTTCAGGTGTCACACAGGCAGGTTTGAACTGACTTAGTAGGTGTACCAGATGATCCATATAAGGTGGTGTTGGAATGGTACAGTATGTGTTGTGGTTTTATATCCCATGTAGCCTATGGGTGAAGGTGTTCTTCAAACATGGAGGAACATACAGTCAAGTCCAAGAAGGACAGAGCTTGTTTACTGTAAACACAGCCCCAACTGCTCAGATCATTCTATGTAGGCTGCTACACTGGCTCTCTGGGAACATTCCTTGGGACAAAGGCCTATTGTCAGTTATGGGCTCAACATGTTCCATCGTCATTCTATAAAGAGGCCCTCTGTCGGCCACACAGTGAATTACAGTTGGCAACCTTTCAGCTCAGTCCTATTTCTGCAGCCTTGAATGGGGAAGTGTGTACGTTCCTGTGTATGTGACTTCTCTTTTCTAGTTAGAAGGTAGTTGTGTGACGGTAATTCATGGGGAAAATACATCCAGTTTAACATGACCTTTTCCAGAGAAGGAAGTGTTCTTATTCAAAGTGATCTTAAAGCCATTGGTTACTATTGAAACTGGAGGGGTTTCTTCTGTAATATTATACACATTTTTTTTTAAAAATCAGAAGCCACCTCATTTGCTTAGGTCCCTGTGGATCGGGTGCGGTGTGGGTGTTTGAACGTCAAGGGAGAGCCCCATTCTACCCAGTATACTTTCCTGTTGACTGATAATACCCCAGGAGGGTGGGTGGGCGTCTCTCTCTCTCTCTCTCTCTCTCTCTCTGGTTGGGGGGGAGGCTACACATATAGCAAACAAAAACAAAACAAATCATGAGGTTTAGTTGAGTTTTATTTTGAATGAACAGTGTGATAAAGAGCCTCAAATGAGCAAAAAAACGTCAAAATGAAACCAAAGAGGAATGAAAAAAACAACCTTGAAGCCAAACAACATCAGACCGATACTGTGATGAGACGTATATCTTGGTAGCAGATTGTTTGATTATACTGTTGTAAGTCAACAAAGGAAATGCTTGGAAAAACCACCTTGAAGACATGGCAGCTAGCTTTGGAGCAGGCAGTGCCCTACATTTATGATTGATTTTAATTAAACAGTAAACCAACCTTTTTCATACTGTATCTATTGTTCATTCAAAAAGGCAGATAACTATGAGAACTAATCATAAGGAACAGAATAATGCAGTCTGGTAACATGTTCATATGTGCGCTGTGGGATACACACGTACAATACAAATATGTCAAGCATGCCATGTATGTTTTTTTTTCTTCTGAACTGGGTTGGGATCTTAGCATCCCGATACAACCCGAAAACATCATACTAACAGAAACAACCCCCAAATACCAGAAACGACCGGAAAACACCATATGACCTATTATAACTCATGAATCATTAGGACACACTCAACTTTGAGTATGTGCTGCCACCGTGTGGGCATTTGTTAGACTGGCTCATGCACCTGATATTAAACCTGCTGTACTGCAGCGTCATGAATCTGGCAAGGAAGACTACAAAACCAACTGAATATAGTTTATAGAGGCGCAATTCAATTTTACAGATAAGCCCAGTGGAGTTCTTGGTACTTAGCCCACAGTTCTTCACAGTGAAGAAAACATGCATCGACAAAGAGAAAGAATCAAAGAAGTTGAGAGAAAGGATGGCAAGGAATATATCTACATAAGGGAAGAGATAAATACTGTAGTGACAGTTATTAGAACCCAGGCCTAAAACCTTTATCCTGTCCCTTAATCTCTTCCTAAAAATATCAACTGACCATAACACTGACCCCTAGAGCTACTTTGTGAAACTTGCATTAACCCAAACATGTAACCTGTTCACTAACGCTTAGGTAACCAACCCATTGGAACTCTCCTCCATGTCATGTTCTGTTTGTTTCAGGTCACTGGAAGTTCACAGTTTAGGCCACCCCAGTGTTGGTCAGTAACATGGACTCATCTGATGACCCTATTGGACAAGGAGGCCCCTCTGATACTCAAATCACAGTGGTATTATTAAAGTGGAGTCTGGGCTGGAGATGTTGAGTAAAGGTACAATGGGAATGATGAATTCCACAGAGTACCACTGTATACTGTCTTAACTTGATATGCTGTAGTTACAACTTTTGTCAGAGATTCAGAAAGCACCAGTAGATGCCACTGTTACCTACTACACTTGGTTGGCTCTCTATTAATTGAGGCACTGATTAGCACATGGGCATCACTCAATCCCTCCCCCCTCTTTCTCTCTTTCGCTCTCTCTCTCTCTCTCACTCTGCTCAGTGATTCACAGTCACTCTTGCAAAGCCAGAATAATAAAATGCTGACCTCTCAAAGTGCTGCCAGTATCCCCGTCTCAGCATAGAAGGCTGGACAGTGAGAGAGGAGAGGATAGGGGGAGATAGGAGAAGGGAGTGGAAGAGAGAGGAGGGGAGGGGGGTTTAGAAAAAAGAAAACCGGTGGGAGGGGGATTGAAAAAAGAGAAAGTCCATTCTCGGGTTCCAACAGCAGGCTTTGCCTTGTAGAGAGCTCCAGCACTGCAACTCTGTGAAGGTAGGTGGGAGGCTGCTTCTCTCTCAACTGTGGGGATACCGTTGGCATGAGGATGGCCCTTTCTTTAATCTCGCTCTCTCTCTGTGTCTGCTTGGAGCTAAGCTTTACCCAATGTGCATGTGTCCGTGTGTGAGAGACTCTGTTAGGGACAGAAAAGTTAGGGAGACGAATTTGTGAATATCCAACATTGGTTTATGTTGGTATTGCTTGAATACTTCACTTTGACTGTAGAAGTTGGTGTGTTGGTCTTCTAATTGCCTTGGATTCTTTTGGCCACGACTTTGACAGTTGACAGTTGGGCATTTCCTATGGGAGACCAGTGCTCTGATGAAAGTCGACTGACCGAAAGCTCAGACTTTTTCCTGTTTCTCCAATGGGAGTCCAGTGAAACCCTAAGCTAAAGTATTGTCACTCAATTGAAGATCTTTTGCTGGTATGCTTGGGTTAAGTCATCTCATAGCTGTCCATCGCTCTACAGTTTTGTGGTGTTGTCTCAGGGGATGGTAGATTTAAGGGGGTGTCCCTCACCCCCACCCCCACTCCCAACTAACTTCACTGCAACGCCTGACGTTTGAATAGCTGTGTTGGCTGAATCAAGTCGTCTTTGGGGCCATTTGTGGCTGATTTGTGCTAAAGTCTTTAAAACAGGCACAAAATGTGTGTCTTCACCGTGGCTAACGATGTAGAGTTACGGCAGCTTAGAGACGCATGGAGCTGAATTACAACGTCGTTGTATTGCTGTAAAGATATATTCCCACCTATTAGATAGTTTGTACTCTTTTCTGAACAGTTGCTTGTACTTGAAAAACAATTTCACTTGCTTTCAGGCTATGAAAACTTCCATATTGGTGTGTTGTCATCAAAACATGTATTTATGGTGAATGGCAAATACCATGGAAGCCAAGAACATATGTTCATACAATGTCGATGAGAACAGTTTACTCAGCCAAAAAAAAAATATGAGCATTAACATTTTTCAGATACCTTTGCCTCTTTTCCCCCCCACAATTCAATGGAACAATAACCTTTTCATGTTGGACAGTAAAAAATATTCTCAGACAAGTTGCTTTTAGTCCTCCAAGTGGAACTTCTGTGTGGGGTGAAGGCCGCAACCCAAGCCGGGGAAGATTTACACTGTAGGAAGTAGCTGACCTGTGAAGCTAAAATTAAGCTGCGGTTGATTTGGAATTGTACACTTATGTGGTAAGACCTGGAGGAGTCAACCCGCAAATAGTGTGAAATCTTCTGACCTGTCAACCAGAGTGACTCACTGCTTTGACACTTTGGGCCCTCTCTATTATGATCTTTCCAGTTTCACCCAAGTCATGTAGCTTGTCTGCACACTGTACATACCTTTACTTTGGACTGTACAACAAGACAGTTGTTTTGTATGAGTTGTTGTAACTTTGTACTTCTCAGAGACTTGGACTTTGTAGGATCATGAACTTGGAATTGACACCATCATACAGCTTGTGGATGCTTAATTTGGTCCCAAGGTGCCACAAGCTTTTAGTGGACCTGCACAAAGTAGCTGAGATTACAAAGTGAGAGTGAGCGTTGTTAGAACCAGATGCCACTAGTGGAAAAAGGAGAGCCACTCCAACATAACAGCATGTGACATCATGGACACCATGCCATACAGTTGATGGGAAATAAACATAAAGCCATGATGAATGTAAGGGGATGCACCAGTTTGGTGGTCCCCACTCCTCTCAACAGGTGTGCTCTGATTGGCTATCTGTGCAGCCTGGTGTCAATTTCCTGAAGTTTCATTGGCTAAACCAGAGGCCCGTGGACCGGCACAAGTCGCTGGGATTTTGCTAACCAACTCCTTAGATGGTTAGCGGCCACAACAAAGATAAAGCTGCTTGAAGTGGTATGTTGTTTAGTGATGAAATAACTATCTTCCCCAAGAGAATCTCTTAGCCAGGCATAACCCAGATTCCGTCTGGAAAGAAATGTCCTGAGACAACTGGCTTTGACAGGTGACACTGTTCCGCTCAGATACTAGTTTGGTTCCCATAGAAACCCAATGGGAATACTATTGACAGGTGTGTGCGCACTACTTTCCAGTCTGACGTCTCCTTGAATATGAAACATGCTCATTAAAATGTCACAATGAATCAAAACATGGCATCCTGCCTCTTGAACACTTATCAAGCACATTTGTCAGAAGGCTTTTGAAGGTTTCTGATAGAACACTTGTTGTACACAGTAAAACCTCTGCCCTTGGTAGTGTTGTATTCTGAGGCAAGGACGTTGTAAAACTCAGAGCGATAGTTTATGCAGCCTATTTATTCAAACAAACCTCATGGGCTCAAGGGCTTTGGTGCAGTTGAATCAGGAGATACAGGTTTGGATGTTGCCCCATTGTGTTACAACTTCATGGAGCTACATTCAGGAGTAAGTTTGTCCTCATCTGTCCATACAAATGAGAAAAGGAGAAAGCTGCTTTTGCATTCAGTGAAATCCAAGTTGTTCCTGCAATGTGCAAGAGAACAAACAAAATGTTGATGCTTCTCGGCATGTGAACTAAAAGGTACATACAGTTGTTTGCTCCATAATTACTTCCTTATTTTTCCACAGCTGTTTGATCCAGTGTTTGTGTCATTGGCTTAACACATAAAGCTGCATTGTGCTGACGAGGTGTCCCCTCCACTGAACACAAACATAAATGGACACATGCCGTCACACACGAAAACACACACACTTGAAGTTATTATACACACACTTAACAGTATTTCTGTGGTAAGAGTATGTTTTACTGTAATTCTAACGCACTAATTACGACATGGTCGCACACAAGCGCACACACACGAACACACACACAATCACAGTGTGTCTCAGAAGACTTTCCAATTTTAGATGTTCTGTCAAAGTGTATTGTCATCACCAGATAATCATTTACAGGTAGACTAAGCATTCCATGAATGCAGTCTATTCATTAGTCACAAGGTGTGTAGGTTTGTGTTTGCAATAAGTCACAAAATGTGTGTGGCCACTCTAATAAAGTTTGACATTGTAACTTCATCTAGGAATATAAAGCACACCACTGTTACCTATGCAGAAAGGAACAAGGCTAGAGACCACAACAATCATGTGCTAATGGACTCGTTCAACACTCATGACATTGATTTCCTATTGATGGATGCATGAAGTGTTCTGTTATTGTCTTGGGGTGTTAAATTGCCAATCACTGACTTGAGCTTCTCAGTAACCCTTGAATAGCTCTCATCAAACTGTTTCTGTAGCAATGGTAGACTTACAGTTCCTCACATAATGGTCAATTTTTGTGTTTGATTTACCATATAAATGGTCAGGGTCAACAATTAGGGTCAATTCTGAAAGCATTTCCTAAAAAGACCAATATGAAATGGAATGTGGATTTAAAATTGAAAATGTAAATGGGTTTGACCCTACACCTGTTTTGCCAGAGGTATATACAGTATGATATTGTTGTGGTATTTCCTCCAGTGAGTGCCCAGGCTTTGTGTTTGTTTCATGGTTGAGCTCCACTCTCCAGGGTGCACTTGAAACTGACCTCAGATCTGTGTTTTGCCTCTATCTGGGCCTGTCCACTGGTGGGTGTACAGGGAATACGGGTGGGGCCGCTAGTGGGTGTCAGCCAGTGATAAATAAGGGAACGCAGCCCTCTGCTCCGCTATCCTCGCCTCTGTAACTCTAAACCCCTAGCTCACCACATTGGAACTAAGAATAGCAAAGAACCTGCACTCTCTCTCCCTCTCTTTCACTTGTTATTTTCTTCTCTGTCTCTCTCTCCCTCTCCCCTTTGAATCCATAGCTTCAGTTCTATAGGAGTGTGTTCATTTCAGTTCAGTTTCAGGAGAAAAAAGGAGTGCTCAATCCAAATGTGGCGGTGTTTGTGCGTTGTGGCAGTGCTTATTTGTGCATTCATGTGGACCACAGGGTTCTCCAGGGAAATGTGTGTTGATCACTGGAAATAGTTATTATTACCATCATCCCCTCATAGAGGCAACACAGGGAAAATGGACTGCCAACAATATACTCAATGGAGATCATAAGTTGCTCACAAGACAGTACATGAAAATAGTTGGTGTGCTTAAGTCCTAGCTACCCAGGTTCTGTCACACTGGCTAGTCCTAACAGGACACCAAAACATAGTATCCGTTGCTAGTATTATCTAAGTGGCCATAGTGTGCCCAATCTGTCAAGATCTGTCCAATCTGTATCCCAAGTGCATCCTCTCCTTTCTCTCTCCTCTCCCCACAGACAGTGCCCTGCTCTACCCCAGGGGTGTGTGGTGTGTTTGTGACCCTAGCTAGGAGCCCAGCCAGCCTGTAGGCATGTCGAAAAGCGACCCCCGGGACATCGACGAGGATGCCATCCTCAAAGGGATGAGCCCTGAGGAGATAGATGCGCTGGAGTATGAGCTGCTGGAGATGGACCCCGAGGTACTGAGGGCCCCAGAGGGCCCCTGGTGGCAAATAAGGGAGTTAATTGTAGAAAGATAACTCCAGACTCAAAGACTGAGGGATGCACAAGGCTCATAGTATAATAATAATAATAATAATAATAATAATAATAAATTATAAAAATAAGAATATGCCATTTAGCAGACGCTTTCAATCTAAAGCGACTTACAGTCATACATGCATACATTTTACGTGTGGGTGGCCCCGGGAACCGAACCCACAATCCTGGCGTACCTAACACAAGAGATTCACTGATACACACAGAACACCAACACAACTGAGGCACTGCCAATTACATAATTCCCCCTTCTCATGTTATCTTGTTCTCTGACATTGTAAGACTTACTTAGGAATTTCCTGGGGATTACGTAGCTTTATACTGTAGTTATAAATCTTATAAATCCATTTTCCAACATCTCAAAAACCAGTCTCACACAACCAGTTACTAGAACACCAGAGGATTCAGAACTCTTTGTACAATCTTTGTACAATGTCCACATGCCCTCTGACCCCTACTGTTTCTGTCCCAGAATGCCATCCTGCCAGCCGGGTACCGCCAGCGTGACCAGACCAAGAAGAGCCCAACGGGGGCGTTTGACCGTGACGCCCTGCTGGATCACTTAGAGAAAACAGCTCTGGAGCACGAGGACAGAGACGACCTGGTGCCCTTTACAGGCGAGAAGAAAGGTACGGTACACTAGACTACTGCACAACACTATAGACTACACTACCCCACACTGCACCGGGGTGGCTCTTAAATGAGTGGCTTTTGGGCCCGACCACTGCTTTAAACTGAAAAACAATCCAATGCTTTGAACTTTAAAAATCAGTAATGATAAGTGATTGACTTAAAAGTGTAATTTTAGTGGTTTGTTTAACATTGATATGGCAATGAGATGCATACAGTTATACAATAGAACATGTAGTTTATTGGAGTTTATTCAAAGCCCATATAAACCAGGGCTTTCTTAGTGTTTTCAGAAACAATCCCAAAAATGTTTTCCCCAAAACAAAGACAAATCCACTGTAAGGGGCATATTACAATCATGTAATTCTTTATAATCTCAAAGAATGTTATATGATACAAGATACATACTGAGAGAACAAAGGTTTTCCCCTCGACTGTACCAAAAAAACATGTGTGCTATAGGTACAGTTTGTTTACAGTCTGCTCATGACCCCTTGGATACTAGTTGCCCTGACAGTCCCTATGTATGTGTCTTTCTCTCTCATTCTCTCTCTCTCTCCTTCTCTCTCTCTCTGTCCCTCTCCAGGGAGAGCGTTTGTTCCTAAGGAGGGCCATGGAAAGATCCCCGACCATGAGCAGATAACCCTGGAGCCTGAGCTGGAGGAGGCTCTGAAGAATGCCACAGATGCTGAAATGTGTGACATCGCAGGTGAGAACCTATCAATTTAAATTTTTGTCATTTAGCAGACGCTTTTATCCAGAGCGACTTACAGGAGCAATTAGGGTTAAGTGCCTTGCTCAAGGGCACATCAACAGATTTTGACCCTAGTCGGCTTGGGGACTCAAACCAGCAACCTTTCAGTAACCTGGCCAACCGCTAGGCTACCTGCCGCCCTTTCCCTCTCCGTCTTTACATTGTTTCAATGTGATGTTGCCCAATACTCCCAGTCGGTATTAGATAGAACTTTGTGGCCCCGCTCGCCTTGGGGGAAAACAGACCATGGTTAACTTGGTTACCCCATTGGCTCACAGCAAAAACGTGACATTTTTCAAATGCCTGGGGCCGCCCCTATGTATTGTGACCCAATTGTTTACAGTGACCCTTGCCCATTTTATTATTTTGTCATAGGCCCATATTATTCCATTGCTCATTGATCCATAATATTATTGTTCTAGTGCATCACAGACCCACTCCAACACATACAGACATGCAGAGGATGTGGGACATGGCATGGTGGGGGGGGCTCCAATTCCCTGCGCTCAGCAGCAACATGAAAATAAGCTGGCCAAGAGTCACCAAAAGAAGGGAGGAGTGAAAAGAGGGATGGGGGAGGGAGTGAAATACTTGTCTGTTGGGTAAAGATACTATATCAATTTACACCAAACAAGAGGCAACCTTGTTTTAAACTTAATTAATTGAATCAACATGTTTTCATTTTTTTCATGTTTACCCCAATTGAGATGTAGAATTAATGTCAAATGAGTTCATTGCAGCTTGAACATGCGTTCCAAATATATTTTGGTCTCATTCGGTCAACACTTACAGTACCAACCCAATTTGTTAGTTGTTTTTACCCTCACACTGTGCTTACTTCATAACAACGCCTAACAAGGACTTAATAATTTACTGCATCTGCAAAATGTGCTCTCTGCCATTGTTTTCAAAACAACAAAGTTATTTATGGTTCAATTTGATATGGGTGATTTTCACCCAAAAAACACACAGCATATTTTTTGTTTCCAAATTATATCTCATTCGATGAGAATTCACGTCTCAGCCTCTTTTGAGCTACACAACATTATGAGACCATAACACCATTGGCAACATATAAATCATGCATATATCATTCAGAGGATGGCCCAGAACAACCACTGTTTAGCACAATAGTTAAATCCCCCTATCCGTATCCACCCACTGTGCAGGGGAGCCAGGCCTGCCTCAGTCCGAGGGGCAGGCCTCCTAACTACTTTAATGGCAGAGTCATAGCCACAAGGCATAGGCGTCTGAAAAGTGCCAGTGGGGGAGTTTGGGGAGTGGAACTGTGATGTCCACATAGATTAGCCTGTCATTTACTCCCTCATTGAGAACACAGTTTTGACCCTGGAGGGAGTCCAGATGAGGATTAAACCTTCGTTAGCCTCTGTCACTCTTTTGTTTGGGGCTGGATCTGAGTCCACAATAGCATTGCTGCCTAGCCGGCTCCACCAGCAGCAAGGGAGGGAGGGACCTCAGTCAGTAGAGATTTAATTGATGCTTTTTATTCACTCTTAATAATACTGATGGCATTTTGGGAATTGTTATTATTATTGAGAGGCTGGGTTGTACTGTAAAGCTACTGTAGAGTCAAGCCAGGTGACATTGGCGCATTTTGCACCAGACCAGCTGTCTCTGGATTCCTCTCTCCTCACAAGGCCTTCCCTCCCATAACTCCCAGTTTGCCCCAGGTCGGAGCCTGGGAGCGGGGGGCTGGTGGGGGTTTGCTGTCATAGCAGTTGGTGTGTGACACAGTTTGGTGGCGAGGGGCCGTCTCTAATGAGACTGGGAGAGAGGCATTCAAAGTGCTGCCCTCTACTGGGGATTTGAGCAAAGCAACAGCAGCTCCAGTCCTATATTTTAAGGAGCCTATTGTTCTACGTCCTATGTCCCATCTTGTAAAATTAGCAGTGCTTAGCTGAGCTAACTCACAAGCATATTTGTAATTCAAAGTACTCGTCCCCAGGGCATGGTGTCAAACTGAACAATACAATGGCCTCTGTCTATATATGCATCTAATTGAGGGGACGAATAACCATTAATTGTGTTGGCCCATTCTCAGTTAGAATAACATTGGGCTTGGTGTGTCTACATGGCTCGCATAAATGTTTGGTGTCATAACGTCCTTAGGGCCTGGAGGCACTGAGATTAGAGACTGTGACTGCAGCTCTCTCTGTAAGAACTGAGGAAAGGCTATAATGTCCTTATCTGGTCAAGCAGACAGACCGAGTAGGCTCGTGTATAACATGGTAAATACTGTACCTAGTATTCTTATGATACAGTGTTGGGTGTATGCTGTAAATGTACAATTCAGTTGTTGAAATAGATAGACCTCTACATGAAGATATGTAGAGTATAATTGGGATTGGGAGACCTGCCTGTCAAAACAAAGCCCTCATAAATAATTGCACTCACATACACTCTCGGTTTAGTTATAATGAAGGCCTTGTGATTACTTACTGGGACAATAACATGCTAAAGGTCTCAGCTGACAGCTACCATTCATTATGTTGAAATATTACTGGATGATGAATGAGAGTTACAGATATCTTATCAATCAGTTCCATCTCTTTGCAGCTATTCTGGGAATGTACACACTGATGAGCAACAAGCAGTACTACGATGCCTTGGGCACCACTGGTACCATCGCCAACACAGAGGGCATCAACAGTACGTATGAAGAGGTTGACCAGCAGAACATGCCTACTACGGTATTCAGTATATTACATGTTTAGGAAATTCTTACACTAACCTGTGATACTCTGTGCTTTTAGGCGTAGTAAAACCAGATGCATTCAAGATCTTCCCAGACGAGCCCCCCAACCCCACAAACGTGGAGGAGACCCTTCAGCAGATCCAGGAAAACGACAGCAGCCTGTTTGAAGTCAACCTCAACAACATCAAGGTGAAGCCAGTTGGCTTTAGATCCTATGGTCTGAATGTACACAGTGACCAATTCTACAATGGAGGATTAGATCACTTGATGGAAGAGTGTAGCCTCATGTAATATGGCGTACTGAATCACCTTAAAGTGATTGACGTCCGTCTGTCTGTCCTGTAGGACATTACCATCCCAACGCTGAAAGAGATCTTTGATGCAATGAAGGGCAACACTCACGTGGAGTCTCTGAGCATTGCTGCTACCCGTAGCAATGACCCTGTGGCCTATGTGAGTACGTCCTTCTCCCCCAGACTAGACATAAAGAATCCTCATTTTTACATCCTTATTGTAATTTTCACCTGTTACTAATGAATGTGACTCTAGTAACGCACGTGTGTGTGTGTGTGTGTGTTAACCAGTCTGTTGCAGAGATGCTCCAGGAGAACACCACTCTGCAGAGTCTTAACATCGAGTCCAACTTCATCACCTGCGAGGGCATGAATGCCATCGTCAAGGCCATGGCCAACAACACCACACTGACCGAGATCAAGATCGACAACCAGGTCAGACACCCATACAGAAAGTATGCTGTAGAATGAATATATACATTTGAATAGTGCTACATACTGTATGTATGCTGTATAAACAACTGAATATAAAACTAATTCCTTATGAGTTCCTCAAGAGACATGAAAAGACATTGGAAAGAGAAAAAACTATGATAAACTTATAACAAGACAATGCTGTGATTTGATTGTGTGGTTATGGGGTTATTTCATTCCTTTTCATCCTTTAACCCACCCTCCTCCAATAGAGACAGAAACTGGGGGACTCCTGTGAGATGGAGATTGCCACCATGTTGGAGAACAACTCCAGCATTGTTAAGATTGGCTACCACTTCACCCAGCAGGGCCCTCGTGCTAGAGCAGCCATCGCCATCACCAGGAACAACGACATGAGTGAGTCTCTGGAGAACGCATGCGTACTGTCAATTATTGTATTTCAGTTGTGCTTCGATTGACATGGTCAATTTTAAAGCACTTGACATTCTTCCTGTTAGGGTTTTCGTGAAGAGGCTGTCATAATACCCTCAGAAAGTGACTATAATTCTGACATAAGACTTGACAGATGAGCTAGTTACAGTTAACGTTTAGGTGCATGTGCTAACCTGTTACTGAGGAATTTCAGCTTTCGGATGAGCATTGATAATGTACTCTGGCTGACTCATATTGTTCCTTTTCTTTCTCCATCCAGTTCGTCAACAGAGAGTAAGATGAGACGAGAGTGGAGCAACAAGATTGTGCTCTCAAGTCGCTAGCCTATCAATTCAGCCCCTTGGATCCAACAACTCTAAAGACTGCCATTGACAGCTTTGCGCTAGCTTTGTCAATTGGGCGCAACAAACCCTTACAACCCCGCTGTGCCTCCTCACAAGGACGGGTGATCATTTCTATGTCTGTGTCCAAGCATTTCATTTCATTAACAGCTTTTTATAGACCATTGAATTCATCATAAAAGCATACATAGGTCACATCATTGTGAAGTGTTGTTTATGCTTCTAGAGTACACCATGAAAACATACTCAGAAAATGACTGAACTCCTACATGGTGGTGGTGCTATATCTAGGAAAAGAATCTGTAAATACTTTAAATAAAACATTTAAATAATGAATTTTCTTAATGGGCTGAATGTGATATTTTTGCCATTTCATCACATCATGTCAACATACATAATATTCAACATTCATAATTTCCATGGTTCAAAGTTCTGAGCTGACACAAGGTACAAAATGCAAGCAGATACAAGAGTACACTATTTGCTCCGAGATCTTGAGAATCGGAACTATTCAATCCCTCCTTGAGCCCGCTGTATCCCCCAACCCCGACCTATTTTGATCCCCCTCCATTGGAAATGTAACCTAGTCCTCTGGGCTTGAGTTACCCTGCCCAGAATATACCAACTTCTAAAGGGTCTGAAGGGGAGGGGCCACCCATATGCACCCAAGGAGATCCATGAACCCTCACCAAACAGCTGTTAACCTCTGAGGATTTTCACAGCATTGGAGTGGCTCCATGCACACAGTCATTTTATACCTGTATTAAGCAATGCGTTTTGAATGTCATTCTCAATATAAGCAACCTTTAGAATTTCTTGTAAAGAAATGTCACCTAGCAGGTTTTGAATAAATGGGAGACAGGTTTAGAAACCTTGATTGCAGTGGAACTGGCTACAGCCAGTGACATTTGGCACAGGTACCAGGCTTGTAATGATTTAAGGTCAGTGTTGCCATATCAGATGCTATTCCTGGGGTTATTTATTCCCCTTTGATCATTCAGCCACAGTAAAATGCATGTGTATTTATAGATAGTTATGTAGGATATCATGCAAGGTATTTAGTGACTGACCTAGTATACAGTATTAATGACCTGCTAAGTTAAGCTGTGCCTTATTTGCTCCCTTGTATTTGGGTTATTCAAACAGACATTGAACATTGTGGCTAGTTAGCAGTGGAGGACAATTATGTTTTGTTTAGTCATCTCATAGTACAAGAAACCTGATAGAATCAACATGATTTATTGCATTGACAATTTCACTCCATAATATCATCACTCGATGACACATAAGACTGCATCGACATAAGAGCTCAACTGTCAACAAACATTCCAAACGTCTTGTGGCAGTCACGCACTGAACTCAAAAATAACAATCAGGTACTCCGTTTTTGCCACACTTTAACGTCATCATTTAAAATTAACCCACATTAAGTCCACATGCTACCTTTCTCTAGGGAGTGGGGGGTTATCCAATTTATACAGAGTGGTCTAGGGGGGAGCCACAAATGAGAACCTTCTGAAGAATGTTAACCAGTGGCTCCACTACCAAGATTAGCATTAATATTGCCCTATCTGCTGTTTTATGGTAAGCTCACAGAAGCTTAGCCTTAACAGGGGAGGTGTTGGACCTAAAAAAAATGGGCAAACAGAATAACACAAAGGGTGCTGGGAATCGTCTCCCTTCCCACCCCTCTCTCTAGGTGACAACAGTCAAAGCATTGTCTCAAGCACCAATGCATCTTCCCTGAGAGAGGTAAACAAAGGAAGCATGGAGGCAGTTCAAGATGATCTAGTGCTGCTCTTATAGTGTTGTCATTACCGCAACAGAGTGCCATTCATAACAACTGTTGAGTCAACAGATGTATGTCCAAATTGGACCTTAGAGTCAGTGGCAGGGTTTTTAGGAAAGGGCTAGGGATTGTGTTAAGGTGGTGGTGTTGAGTCACTGTGGGGAGAGGATGGGAGTGATGAGGGTTCCTCTTAATCTGAATCAAACTCCACATTCTCATCCTTTACCCACTGGCCACTCCTGTCCTGCAGCCATCCCGCACTGAGGCAGAAAGTGAAAGAGTGAGGTGGTAGAAAAGTTAAGATGGCATACTGACCTCTGGTGGTGAACATACAGAACTGCAGCCTTCACATTTGAAAAACGACTCAAGTGAATGACAATGTCACACTATCCTGCTAATGTTCACATGGGGAAAGGCAAGTTTAATAAACTATTCAAAACAACAATTAAAATATGCATAAAGCCAGTGGGAAATTGGAATCGACTGACAAATGCCGATTAGCAGTGACGTTGAATGAGAGTCAAGACTTTCTAGATAAGTACCTTTTCAATTTGAGGTAATGCTCCATCTCTCGCCTCCTTTGAGCTGTCATAGGTTCCGACTCCTGGGTTGCCATTGGATGAGACTCCTTACACACTTCCTTATTTCTCCCGATTGGACACGATCCCTGATTGACTAGTGAGGATGAACGGCATTGAAAAACAGGGTTAGAGGGGAGACCAATCATTATAGATTTGTAACATGATATGTTATTTATAATAAATCTAGACTTTACCTGCTATATTACTGTTGGAACTGGGTAATGACATGATGTCTGTATCTCTTATCGTCTCCACTGATGTTTGATGTGGTGATGATATTCTTGTGCTGGAGGGGCTAATGTCACAGTCTGGAATGGAACTAGTTGACCCTTTTTCAGACTTTGTACTGGAAATACATTTCAAAAGAGTCTATGAAAATGTGATTGTAATAATGTGCATGGTACTACTCACAACAGCTCTCATTAACATATAACTTTCAGCATAGAGTACCTTGTCTTTTTGTGACAACTGTTGTATGGCACAGTCTTCAGTAAGGCATGGTGGGTGAGTTTACGTGTCTGTGTCAACAGGGGGGCAGAACTAGAGGGCTCCTATGGTGAAAACAAAAAAAACATGACGCATAGTAAACACTAGTTTACACTACAGTCTAAAGCCTCAGGTTTACAAAGACAATATATTTCACTGAATAACTTAGCCGCCAGGTAAAGCTATATAACTAGCTATCTTCAGCTTGAATATAGTTTTCATGTTGTCGTTTAGATATCTCATTTTTCAGTTGAGTTTTCTTTCCATAAAACCACTTCATCCCTGGCAAAGAAAGGATTAGTGTAGGCATATTCAGCTTTCACAGATGGTTTTGATATAGCTTCCAGCTAGGGAAAATAATTGATCATTCATATGTACCACCTTCGAGATGTCTTTTCCCCTTTCTGTGTACTGTCAGCATGTCAACTGTATCAAAAACAGGGCGGTATGAACACACAAGGCAGGTGTATCTGAAAGGGAATTAGGAAAAATACAGATGCTCATGAGAAGTGCTTACTCTGCCAAATAAAAACAACAGTAAGATCTGGGTAAGGATTCTTTCCAGTTGAAGCAATGATGCCGGTACTTCACCTTCCATTTTTCATCAAGGCTGCCTCATCCTCTGGAATGAAATTGGACAGGAGATCTGCAACACGCCGTTTCTGGAAAATAATAAATTAGCTAACTAACTAGCTAAATATTGAGTTAGCTAGCTAATAGTTCAAATACCAAACGTGCCCGAGCTAGCTAACGTTAGTAGCAGTTATGTGTTGTCACAAGCTGATTGATTTCTGTGTAAGCAACAAATAGTAAGATGGCTTACCTTGAGGATATTCAATTGACTCTGATCATTGCCCTCTCTTTTAAACGACATTTAGGTTAATAGGTTTAGCTAAATATATTTGTTAGTTTAAGGTCTTTATTTGCGAATAGCTAGCTAGCTACTTCCTTGCAAACATCTTCAAAACCGTTTGTAATCTTGTTACTTCCTGCTTTTAGTGAGGAATTATGGGAGTTGGTCATACAACGGCAGCAATGGAAACTGACAGCTGACTGAATAAATATTTTCTCTGGCAAGTTTTTGTTTTTGTTTAGAAGCTAACTAGCTAGCTAGTCAAATATATAATGTTAACAAGCTACATGCAATTTAAAACTCATGTTATTAGCTAGCTAGCACCTCCCTCCAATAACTTGGTTTTCTAGCTGTATAATCGCATGGGGGTAGTTTAGCTAGCTAGCAAACTAACTAGCCAGTTACGTGAGCTGGTTTACGCTAGCTAACGTTAATGCTAACTTTGCAAGTCAAGACAGAGGGATTAGATCACTAGCTAGCTAACGTTAGTTTACCAGTTACAAGCTCCACCATGTTCCACGGGGAACGGGCTCCTCTTCCAACCTGTGGAGGCGGTCTGCTCCGCGGTAACCGCACGAGGTCATACGGCAGTCTTGTACAATCCAACCTTTCTCCGGTACGACAAAGACGAATTGAACACCAAGTTCAACCAGGAGAGACGTTGCAAGGACTCGCGTTGAAATATGGAATATCTGTGAGTAGCTATACATTGGCATTGCCATTCTTCCTAAATGTTTGAGTATTTGAAATGTTGGCCCAGCAGCCAGCCTATCAAGAAGGAGTTTTCTACTGCATGACAACTCAAAATGGGCAATTTGTAGGCTTATGCTATGGTGATCACTTTCTTTACCTTCATAAACCCACATCGTCTGCAATTTTCTCTTTTTAACAGATGGAACAAATCAAAAGAGCAAATAGACTGTACACGAATGACTCAATATTCCTAAAGAAGTCTCTTTCTATCCCTGTGCTGTCAGACGACTACAGTGATGTTAATAATGGGGTAGATGTGACTGAGGAGGACTCAGGCCAGGTACAGGACAATACAAGTAAAGAAGGCTCTACTCAAAATGGGAAGCCAGTGAACAACTCTGAAAAGACACAAGAAGAAATCACATCAGAACTTTCTCCAATGGATTTCTTGAAAAGGATGGATGGTATGATCAGCCAGTGCAAGCAGCTGTGAAAAGATGCCAAGAGGGAGAGAAACGGTAAATAAACCCAGATAAAGTCATACCGTACGATTCTGACCTGTCATGATCTAGTGGCCAGTCTATGCAGAAATCGCTCCGCCATTTTCTGGTTGCAAAGAATCTAATAGTTTGCCTAATTTCAGTTTGTGACGAAACAAGCAAGCAAGTATAGTGTGGAGAATTATTGTACCATCTAATATATATATATATATATATATATATATATATATATATATTATTTTTTTTAAATCCCAGCCCACTTCCCCGCAGGAGGCCTTTTGCCTTTTGGTAGTCCATCATTGTAAATAAGAATTTGTTCTTAACTGACTTGCCAAGTTAAATAAAGCTAAAAAAATATAATACAATTGCTCACATAGAACAGATCTACCGCTTCTTAGACACTGCTTTAAACGAGAATGACAGATCTATAACACACATTTCTATGTGAATTTGGTCGGGTCACCAAAAAGTTACATATTGCAGCTTTAACTTTGATGAAATGCTAATATCAATTTAAAGGAGTAGGGTGTCAATGTGATGATGTCATGACATACCCCCCCTTACCCCACCCCCCAAAAAAATAAAATAAAAATAAAAATAAAAAATACATATTGGAAAGTGGTTATCCCACTGGCTATAAGGTGAATGCACCAATTTGTAAGTCGCTCTGGATAAGAGCGTCTGCTAAATGACGTAAATGTAAATGACATCAATGGCATGTCATTATGTCAGGTTCCCAAACCTTTTTGGCCCGCAACCCCATTTTGATATAAAAAAATTGCGCCACCCCACCATGTAAAAAAATTTATGTAATAAACGGCCAATGTTTACTAATTTAAATTGGGGCTAAGACAGTCTATTACAAATCAGTCTGAAAGTACTTTTGACAGTATTTCAATCTGAAGGAAGTATGGTTTGAAGTGACAGAAATGCAACAGAAGGGTATAGGGAAGTTCAGAAGATCATCAAGCAATATTTTTGTATGATATTCTGTTTAAAAAAAGTCTGATTTAGTTCCTGGTCTTTTCCACTCTTTTAATGATTCCTCTGCGGCTTTGTGGGCATTGTAGAGGGAAACAAAGCCTTATCTTTGAGTGATGGGGTCATAATATTTTGTAGCTTAAACGGTTCAAAAGATGGAGCCAAATTTGTAGGAAGCAAACAGAAACCGATCTGTTTATTGCAACCGAATCTAGCGGCAACTGGAGGTTACTGACGTAACCCCGGTTCTATAAACCAAACGCAATTTAAAACAAATGTATTTAAGTTTCTCGCGACACCATAGTTTGGGAAACACTGTATTATGTGCTTAACTCTTCATATAATGCTTGATTTAGTCAAGCTTATGTTTATTTCACCTGTTTGGGTTTTCCTTCACAGATTGACATCTTTGGAAGCAGCTTGTACCAGCAAGACAACAGACCGTCGATTTACGAGGTCAAACAGTGTCACGGTCACTTCCTCTCCCAGAATGCATCAGCAAGCCATACTTGGGGCAGTGCCCCTCACCATCACCAAATGCACCAAGAAACTGAGAGAAAGAGAGGATGAGATCTTTGAGTTGTGATTTAATTGCCTCTGTCAGGCAGATCATGGGACACATGTACTAATGCAAAAGTCAAAGGGATTGACCTCCAAGCTAATCTGGCATTACAGATTTAGGAGAGTTCTGATTTTCACTGATGAGTAACCTGCTGCTCTATGGACTAGGTACTTGAAAGTTGGTCCTTAGCACTGTTGATATAATTGTTTTTGCTGGGAGGATGAGTTTCATTTGGACATATAAGAAGACTTCTTATTAAGCAAGTAATTAACTATTACCAAGTTATTTAAAGTTGTAGTACATTGATTACATATTATATATTTGCCATGTCCAGAACAGCACTGTCTGGTTGTCTGTTTACTACAGAAAATGAGAGTCAGAATGTGGTACTTTGTTGAGTTGTGTTTGTATGTTAGTGTGATCATGTAACTCTCCAAGTTATGCGCCTTTAAATGTATTTATGTTTGGCGACAGGCGCTAGATCATGTGAGTTATCCTACCTCGTAGTGTCTTATGCAATGTCAGAAATGTGAGAAATATGCAAGTCTTGGAGAACCAATAGAAGTTGACTATACATTTTTTATTTATTATTGAAGCCAATGTGAGTTGGCATAGCCTAGTCTTCATCGGGTGTTTGTGACAATTATGCAATGATGTACATATTTATTTTTAGAAGAATGCTGAGCATTGCACTTTCTTTATCTGATCTTGGCACTAGGTTGTAGTCAGTGGTAAGGTTGCCTTGGTATTTAATTTAATTTATGGATGTATTGTTACAGTACCAAATTGGCCATACTCAATCATAGTGAGGAACTTGTTGTATCTCCTTGCTATTTCTAGGGAAAGGCAAAACGATATTCCTCTGGTATAGTTTCCTTTTTGTTTCACACTGTAAACTTTTCTGCTGTTTAAATAAATCCATAGGTGTAGTTGCGACACACAAGATACAATTTATTTTGCCATAGTTATTTCAGAAACATCTGGCCTGGTTACTTGTTTTGATATGTGATGTTACTGTTGGTTCACTAGTTTTGTCCCTATTTTACCCAGGTATTTCCATTTTGCCCACTACCTACAGTACCAGTCCAAAGTTTGGACACACCTACTCATTCAAGGGTTTTTATTTATTTTTACTATTTTCTACATTGTAGAATAATAGTGAAGACATCAAAACTATGAAATAACACCTATGAAATCATGTAGTTACCAAAAGAGTGTTAAACAAATCAAAATATATTTTATATTTGAGATTCTTCAAATAGCCACCCTTTGCCTTGATGACAGCTTTGCACACTCTTGGCATTCTCTCAACCAGCTTCACCTGGAATGCTTTTCCAACAGTCTTGAAGGAGTTCCCACATATGCTGAGCACTTGTTGGCTGCTTTTCCTTCACTCTGCCGTCCGACTCATCCCAAACCATCTCAATTGGTTTGAGGTCGGGGGATTGTGGAGGCCAGGTCATCTGATGCAGCACTCCATCACTCTCCTTATTGGTAAAATAGCCCTTACACAGCCTGGAGGTTTGTTGGGTCATTGTCCTGTTGAAAAACAAATGATAGTCCCACTAAGCCCAAACCAGATGGGATGGCGTATCACTGCAGAATGCTGTGGTAGCCATGCCGGTTAAGTGTGCCTTGAATTCTAAATAAATCACAGACAGTGTCACCAGCAAAGCACCCCCACACCGTAACACCTCCTCCATGCTTTACGGTGGGAAATACACATGCAGAGATCATCCGTTCACCCACACCAAGTCTCACAAAGACACAGCGGTTGGAACCAAAAATCTCAAATTTGGATTCCTGACCAAAGGACAAATTTCCACCAGTCTAATGTCCATTGCTCATGTTTCTTGGCCCAAGCAGGTCTCTTCTTCTTATTGGTGTCCTTTAGGAGTGGTTGTGAGAATGCCAAGAGTGTGCAAAGCTGTCATCAAGGCAAAGGGTGGCTATTTCTTTGAAGCAATTCGACCATGAAGGCCTGATTCACACTGTCCCCTCTGAACAGTTGATGTTGAGATGTGTCTGTGACTTGAACTCTGAAGCATTTATTTGGGCTGCAATTTCTGAGGCTGGTAACTCTAATGAACTTATCCTCTGCAGCAGAGGTAACTCTGGGTCTTCCATTCCTGTGGCGGTTCTCATGAGAGCCAGTTTCATCATAGCGCTTGATGGTTTTTGCGACTGCACTTGAAGAAACTTTCAAAGTTCTTAATTTAACGTATTGACTGACCTTCATGTCTTAAAGTAATGATGGACTGTCGTTTCTCTTTGCTTATTTGAGCGGTTGTTGCCATAATAGGGACTTGGTCTTTTACAAAATAGGGCTATCTTCTGTATACCCCCCCTACCTTGTCACAACACAACTGATTGGCTCAAACGCATTAAGGAAATAAATTCCACAAATTAACTTTTAAGAAGGCACACCTTTTAATTGAAATGCATTCCAGGTGACTACCTCATGAAGCTGGTTGAGAGAATGCCAAGAGTGTGCAAAGCTGTCGACAAGGCAAATGGTGGCTATTTGAAGAATCTCAAATATAAAATATATTTTGATTTGTTTAACACTTTTCTGGTTACTACATGATTACATATATGTTATTTCATAGTTTTGATGTCTTCACTATTAATCTACAATGTAGAAAATAGTAAAAATAAAAACCCTTGAATGAGTAGGTGTGTCCAAACCTTTGACTGGTAGTGTATGTATCACATTGTTGTTAATTTGTTGATGAATTGCACATATTGTACATTTAATAACAGTAACTAAAGATGTAAAGTCAAGATATTCACAAATAGACCATTAAAAAAAAGGCACCAGGCATTTATTTTTTTCCAATCCTATGATGTACAAGGCCCAAATAAGACTGAATTATTTTAGAGCCAGTTCTTAAATATTCCAATCCAGTTTCTCTTTGGGTCTTATAAAATGTCTTGTATCTCCACAGTAGATGTGCACTGTTTTTGTAAATATGCTTTTCCTTTTTCAATGATACGTGCAGTACTGAGTCATTGCCAGCTAGACCACTAGATGGTAGTACTCTATTCTTATATTCTTATATTTCACCTCTTGCTTTTAACCCTTGTTTCCATTCTGTCAGACAGTATTGTGAAATCCTTGAGGTTTCTCTTTCCCTATACAGTACATAATATGGAACTTAAGAGAGAGAAAAAACAGCAGAAAAACTGGAAGAGTAGTAAATGAGTATGTGAAACCTTGGATGGAAATTCCACTGTATAAAAATCAGGTGGTTTGACACAATCTTAGCCTAATCCTGACTTTCCAGGAACTCCATCCTTTGAGACACAATTCAACAGGAGACATTAACTTTACATCATCCTGCATATTCTCATATTGTTTCACTTTGTGGAGTACCCTTTTGGAAAATAACAGATCAGTGAGTGACTACATCAAGTAAAACTTGGGTCACAAATCTCGCCAGTTCTGATTTAGAGCATGGTCACTTCCTGTCCTTGCACACAGTCCTCTCTTGAGTTCTAAGTAGACCCCTCCAAGCAGATATCCCAGTGTCTCTCTCACAATCATAGACTTGCTCACACTCTCATAACGTCCCCTCCTCCAGCAGATGGTTGAGGCCGGTGCAGATTTTGGTGAGGTTTGGTTTCAAGGGTCCGTCAGGGTTGTACAGCTGGGTCAGAAGCTCGGGATCGGCGTAATGGTTGAATACGTGGTTAATGCGACCATGGGATTTGGGCGTGAGGTGGGAGTCAACTAGCTTCAACAGCAGATCTCTGCATCCTGTCAGGATCTCCGACATTACTGTTTTGTCAAAGGTGAACTCCACCTGAACAAGAAGAAGTGGGAAATAGAGATATGATGACAATGTTGTTATTATGTTGTCATCCTCTTTTATCTGTTTTCATAGAAACTGATGGGCCGTTAATACATAGAGGTATATGATCGATTAACTCACTGTAACATGATACTGTTATACAAGGTGCCGGCATGTTTACCTCACAGAAGCTGATGGCTGTCATGGCTCCTTGATGCAGCTTCTTCTTGAAGTCCTGGGCCAGACTCAGCTCCTCTGGGCTAAAACGGTTGTGTCTGAACAGCACGCCGATCTTCACTGCTATCTTGATCAGGTCCTTCACCACCTTCTGGGCCTCGGAGCGGTTGCCTGAATACTCTTTGGAAACGCGGTAGAGCTCGTCCAGGATCTCACTGCTGGTGTCGTCTATGAACATATGAACCATGGACTTGTTGGCCATGTGGCTGAGGATCTTCTTCTGGGCCTGCATTGCCATATCCTTGGAGCTGAATGACTCCATGCTTACCTGGGGTTTAGGAGAGAGAAGTGAGCAGAGATCGCTTATTATGGTATTTCTAACTCATAGCTCAGCTGTTCCATAGGATTTCTGCTGAGCTCCCTCTGTTCAGTTTTCTGGGCTTTTTGTTTTTGTATCACAGAGAATCCAACTGAGACATACATTAGGCCCAGGGAATGTTCCATGGGTAATACCCACCGAGGCTACAGCCTCTCCCCACACCCAGTGTCCCTGTCAGGGGAGTGAGGATACAGAGAGCCACCCCTCATGGGAGGACATGAGTGTACCTACATCACGTAAACACACAAAACTGTTGCACCACACACCGTTTAACAGGACTAGTGTCATTGCAGCTTTGTCCTGCAGCTGTGGTGCAGGTTAATTAGATGTATTTAATATCAAATTAACACAGTAGGTTACATGGTACACCTATGGAATTGGGCCTAGCCTACATGTAACAAATAATCTAATGCTCAGAAGGTACCACTTTCTAGTATAAGCCTTTATACATGGATGAAATTGTTATTTGTGTATCTTTACATTGTGGCCACATCATTTCGACATCATTTTCAACATTGTAAAAATGGGCATGTACTACGTATAAAAGGTTACACAATTCCTACCATTGGTTTCTGTGACATGTTGAGAGCATACACAATCATCCTGTGCTGATAATTTCAGTGCTGAATCCCCTCTTAAGGCCTGTGTGGACAAGTATGTGAGAGAGGCAGGTAGGCTGCATAGCTCAGGCATGTTTCTACAAGTGCTCCTAGATTGCATCAGAACAGGGGGAATGGAGAAAGTCATGGCCCTAGACCCAATGGCTATCCTTCACTCTTAGAAAAAAGGGTTCCAGGTTCATAGGAAAAACTATTTTTGCTTACAGGTAGAAGAACCCTTTGGCGTTCCATGTAGAACCCTCTGTGGACAGGGTTCTCCTATAAGAACAGCCAAAGAGCCCTTTTAGGTTCTAGATAACACCTTTTTTTTTTCCTAAGAGTGTATATTTACTGGCTTGGAATCCTCCCTTAGGCAAAAGGTCTTACATTGGGGCATCCTTTAAGTGGCAACAAGGCTTTCACACATATGGGTCTTTTTAAATTGCTTCAGGGCCCGTATTCACAAAGGGTCTCAGACAGACAGGAAATGGTCCTATTCTGAAAGGATTTATGAATACGGGTCCAGGAGTGTGTGCACTCGTGCATGCGTGATCCAAATGACAGTAATCTATCTGACTCACAATTGATGCAGTAAGCACTGAATGCAAATGACTTTTCCACCAATAAATCATATGATCCTGACATACTAATAAGCATACCTCGCTAATAGGCTATGTTCCATAATCAGCTAACACACATCTCCCATATGACATCCCACTGGGTTTTTATTACATGCTTACCCAGTGTCACATTTCTAATGGTACGTTCCAGTACAAAGCCTCAGCTCTCTGTGGGAACATTCATTAGATTAATTTCCCTTAACGATGATAATGGAAGTGGAACAGCATGATAGCTATTTCAGATTTGCTCTCAATCTCATTCCAGTGCAGAAAAGCCCAGTGGGGATTGAGAGACGTGCACACCCATCAGCCATGTATCCTCCCTCCAAAAATATGGAGCCACAGCTGGAGACAGCTGTCTCTTTGGCTGGGCTTAAAGGAAAGTTCACTCTGTTTATTTGACTAGTCTGCTAAGGGTCAATTGTTTACAGTATAAATATACTTTTTTTGTTGTCTTCATGCGACAGCCGAGAGTACAATAAAAACCGCTCTCCTGTAATGGACAGCACAGGGCGGACTGATAATGCATTTTATGTGTACACAGTTCATGTGGAGTACAGCAACAATGATCATGTACACATTTAAAGAGCACTCAAGAAGGTTAATTTGAGTTGCTATCCATTAGGCTATGGATGGAAGAGCACTAACTTCTCCTATAACAAACCAGACATTATTACACATTCAGGAATAGGAAAAGCCAAGCAATGTGGGTCTTCCATGACCAGTGTTAGGAGGGCAGGTTGTGTGGATCAAGAAGAGCTGTGCTGACTGACTTGGAGATAGTGATCGCTGATTGGAAGATTATGCGCAGGGGGCCGGGGCGGGAGGGGGAAATATTTAGCATTCCATAGATGACTGCTGAGGGTGTGTGTGTGTGTGTGTGTGTAGGTAAATCCTCTGGACTCTCACAGGGCTTAGCAGGGGAATTGGGGAGTCCCTTCCACTTCCCTGGACAGAATGTGACTACTGCTGCTATTACAAACCACCAGGTCCAGCAGACATGTTCCACTAACACTAGCCCTGGAGGCTTATGTCACCCACTGCCTGTCACCAGACTTGAGTGGTATTATGGGGCATTGAGGCCTCCCAGTTCATATAGTGTCTGTTCAGAAGGGCGAAATGTTTAGGGTATTTCAGATAGAAATATATTATATAGGATGGACATGACTTTTAATCATATGAAACAGAGAATATATGCAGTTCTACCACCTCATTGAACACACTCCTGGTGCCATTATCCTGAGCTCAGGTCCTTTCTTTTCAATTGAGGACCTCACAAAAGTGTGGAACTTTCCAGTTTCTCTCTCTCAGCATTCAGTTGGTATAGGTTTCTAAATCAGGCTATGTCCCGTTTGAGCAGGTTCAGCATGCGGCACAATAATGGACCAAAAACTGGCATCACAACAGTATTGCTTCATTAACAATGGTGTTGGACTGATAGTGTTAATTCAATGAATGCTTGCTGTTTGATTCTGGCAGTTTCTCATTGAAAAGTGTTCATACAGTATAATATTTGCACGTTTTGTCAGTCTTGTAACGTTTCTCAAAGTCTTTGAAGAGTTGTTGTTCAAGACTGACACACAACTCTGCTGGCTTAATAGGGAAGCGAAACAAAGCAGTTAGTTTGTGGTGAAAAATCATCACCAATCTTGTCTGTCCAACACATTGCTGTGTCATTTCCCTGTCTTTGTCTTTCGCTCTGACTGGCTCTCTGGCACTCTCAATCCATGTAGGCTAGTAGAGGAAAATAATGTCCACAGCTCAGGGTTTGATTGTGCAAGCTCCACCAGACACAGATGGTTTCTCTTCTCAGTTATAAAGCTGTCTGTCAGGGGTGGGTTCTGTTTGTACCTGTTCCAGCATGACTCTGAGTGTACGTACACGCCTCCCAAGTCAAGTGTAAGTTAGAAAAGTATCGAAGAGGAATTCACACATGATCTTATTTGGTTCTTCAGTACCACGTTCCTTCTCACTTTATCCACATAGGCCTAAACTGTATTGAAAGATATAACAAAAAACAACAAGCTTGCTATAATAATAACACAAGTGTTATATTTGCAAGAGTGTATGTTATGTCTGTCAAAGGTATCTGTGCATAGAAAATACATGGTTGAGTTGTTATCAGATAGAGAAAGCCCTGAGAGCCTTCTTACCTGTGTGTGTGAGAGTCCCCCTCCCTCCTTTGTGTCAAACGTCTAAGTCCCCACGGCACGTGGCTCAGGTTGTCAGCATTGAGCACTTGTTAATGGAATCCCTTCATCTTACCAGGTGAAAATAAAATAAAATCCCTCTGTGTCGCTTCTATCTTTGCTGCTCGCCACCCTGTCTCAAGATAATTTTCAGTTGTACTTCCTTGAGGAACTAAATTGCTATGACACACCCCTTAGTGTGTTTCTCTCTCTCTCTCTCTCTCTTTTCCCTCTAAAGTTGAAATTCAAACTTTTGTTCCTCTTCAAACTACAGCATCTTTCTCTTGCTCTCCTTCCTCGTCATACTTTATCACTCTCCCTGTTTCTTTTTGTTTCTCTCTCTCATCCACTCTCTCTCTCTCTCTCTCTCTCTCTCTCTCTCTCTCTCTCTCTCTCTCTCTCTCTCTCTCTCTCTCTCTCTCTCTCTCTCTCTCTCTCTCTCTCTCTCTCTCTCTCTCTCTCTCTCTCCTCTCCCTCCCTATATCTGCTGACAGTGGGCCTCTGCTTGTCCTGACAAGTGAAAACCCCAGAAAGAATTTAGCAATAATCCAGTGATGCAGTCGTTTGAAAGGGGAGCGGCTTAACCCTTTTTGTGTTCACCATTGCAGGAATGCAGCTTCTGTCAGCAGTGGACTCCATGTCATCTCTGTTCTCCAGCAATGTATACATTCATATAGTTCATCTGTTAATCCTTTAACATTTTCACTGCTTTACTGTTGTCATTTGTTATTTTGACCCTGGTGACATAGTACAGTATTAAGGGATTAAACCGTATGGAGTGTATACTGTATATACTATAGTATAACTACATTGGCATGAATTAACATTATTTCAAAATACTGAGCTCACATTGGTTTGAAATGGAGGGAAGTCAGTAAAGACTGATGGCTATATAAGACCTATTTACCAGCTTTGTTTGCATTGGTTGCCATAGATTTTATCTCTCCTCATGTTTTCTTAGTTTCAATTGATGTTGAATTTGTGAAAAGCAAATACAGAGTCATAGGTAGACTGAGGTAATAGTACATACAGCGCCTAGTGAAAGTCTACACATCCCTTGCACATTATTCACATTTTGCTGCCTTAAAATACAATCTAAAAAGGCATTAAATTAGATTTTCAAGTGAAAGAAAAGTATAGAACATTTTCCAAATGAATTAAAAACAATGTATGTCTTCACACCCCAGAGTGAAAACTTGGTGGAAGCACCTTTGGCAGCCATTACAGCTGTGAAGAGTCTACCAACCTTGCACAACTCTTAGGGCATGGTATATCTATTGTTTTTGTCACAATTGCTCAAGCTCAGTAAATTTGGTTTGGAATCAATGATGGACAGAAACATTCAAACCTTGTCTCTGATTTTCAAGCTAATTTAAGTCAGGACTGACATTGGATGACTCAGAAACACTCAACACTTTGTCATTAAGATTTGTGTAATTGTTCCTCTGAAAAGTAAAACTCTATCCCAGGGTTAGGTTTCTAGAAGACTGAGGTGGGTTTTCCTCTAACTTTTTACCTAGGCTTTGTTCCTTTAATATTTATTTTGATCCTGACAAACTCCCCAGACCCTGCCGGTGACAAGCATACCCAGAACATGATGCTGCCACCACAATACTTGAAAATATTGTATTGGATTCGACCTAAACCTGTAGTTTTTAATTTAGGCCAAAAAGTAAATGGATTTGCCATGTTGTCTTGCAGTATTACTTAGCAAACAGAATGAATGATATGAAGTGGATTTTTAAACATAGGTTTCCTTCTTTTCACATTTTCATACTGGCCAGTAATGTGGAGTGAATGTAATGTTGTTGATCCTCTGTATTTTTCAAGTATTGTGGTGGCAGCATCATGTTATGGGTCTGCTTGTCACCGGCTGGGAGTGGGGAGTTTCACTAGCAACTGTATATTCCAGATATCCTAGTCTCGGATCTTGAGTTATAATGGGGGTGAATTTGATCAGTCTCAACAATTCCTAATAAGGGAAGTGTGTTTTGTGTTTACACTGACCACAATTCATGAATGCCCTGATTCATACAGGCTTGGCCATTACCTGATTCAAAAGCCCTCTGTTTATCTGTAGGTTTATGTGAACAACATCCAGCTGGACCAAACAGCCTGCTGAGGCTCAACCCATAAAAAAAAGCTCCATCCAATGGGGCCAAGGCCTTTGAGCCAATGATTGTTTTCAGATGTCGGGGTGAGAGGTCAGACCAAGGCCCAGTTGAACTGAAGGGAGAGTCTGAACGGATACAAGCCCACAGAGTGTGCAGTGGGGATTCAAAGACACCTGCACCTTTGTGTTTATTTTCTCTTTCCTTCTGCACGAAATTAACTGACTGGAGATAGTGAACTACAACTGAAAAAGTGGGCCTGTCACCGTGGCAACAGACAGGAAATAGTGCTTAAGCGGTTTCCTGACGGCTTCCTCTTAATCATGTAATGACATCTCACTCAGAAATGTCTACAAGGAGAGTTCAGATGTGTGTGTGTGTGTGTGTGTGGTAGGTAGGTCTGTAGCACCCACTAACCCTTAAGTATTCATACCCCTTAACTTGTTCCACATTTAGTTGTTACTGCCTGAATTCAAAATGGATTAAATAATATAATTTTTTTCCATCTACATACAATTCCCCATAATGACAAAGTGAAAACATGTTTTTAGAAATGTTAGCACATTTATTGAAAATGGAACACACACATACAGTGGGGGAAAAAAGTATTTAGTCAGCCACCAATTGTGCAAGTTCTCCCACTTAAAAAGATGAGAGAGGCCTGTAATTTTCATCATAGGTACACGTCAACTATGACAGACAAAATTAGGGAAAAAAATCCAGAAAATCACATTGTAGGATTTTTAATGAATTTATTTGCAAATTATGGTGGAAAATAAGTATTTGGTCAATAACAAAAGTTTCTCAATACTTTGTTATATACCCTTTGTTGGCAATGACACAGGTCAAACGTTTTCTGTAAGTCTTCACAAGGTTTTCACACACTGTTGCTGGTATTTTGGCCCATTCCTCCATGCAGATCTCCTCTAGGGCAGTGATGTTTTGGGGCTGTCGCTGGGCAACACGGACTTTTAACTCCCTCCAAAGATTTTCTATGGGGTTGAGATCTGGAGACTGGCTAGGCCACTCCAGGACCTTGAAATGCTTCTTACGAAGCCACTCCTTCGTTGCCCGGGCGGTGTGTTTGGGATCATTGTCATGCTGAAAGACCCAGCCACGTTTAATCTTCAATGCCCTTGCTGATGGAAGGAGGTTTTCACTCAAAATCTCACGATACATGGCCCCATTAATTCTTTCCTTTACACGGATCAGTCGTCATGGTCCCTTTGCAGAAAAACAGCCCCAAAGCATGATGTTTCCACCTCCATGCCTCACAGTAGGTATGGTGTTCTTTGGATGCAACTCAGCATTCTTTGTCCTCCAAACACGACGAGTTGAGTTTTTACCAAAAAGTTATATTTTGGTTTCATCTGACCATATGACATTCTCCCAATCCTCTTCTGGATCATCCAAATGCACTCTAGCAAACTTCAGACGGGCCTGGACATGTACTGGCTTAAGCAGGGGGACACGTCTGGCACTGCAGGATTTGATTCCCTGGCGGCGTAGTGTGTTACTGATGGTAGGCTTTGTTACTTTGGTCCCAGCTCTCTGCAGGTCATTCACTAGGTCCCCCCGTGCGGTTCTTTGATTTTTGCTCACCGTTCTTGTGATAATTTTGACCCCACGGGGTGAGATCTTGCATGGAGCCCCAGATCGAGGGAGATTATCAGTGGTCTTGTATGTCTTCCATTTCCTAATAATTGTAAAGCAGCTTGATTTCTTCAAACCAAGCTGCTTTACCTATTGCAGATTCAGTCTTCCCAGCCTGGTGCAGGTCTACAATTTTGTTTCTGGTGTCCTTTGACAGCTCTTTGGTCTTGGCCATAGTGGAGTTTGGAGTGTGACTGTTTGAGGTTGTGGACAGGTGTCTTTTATACTGATAACAAGTTCAAACAGGTGCCATTAATACAGGTAACGAGTGGAGGACAGAGGAGCATCTTAAAGAAGAAGTTACAGGTCTGTGAGAGCCAGAAATCTTGCTTGTTTGTAGGTGACCAAATACTTATTTTCCACCATAATTTGCAAATAAATTCATAAAAAATCCTACAATGTGATTTTCTGGAGAAGAAAAATCTCTATTTGTCTGTCATAGTTGACGTGTGCCTATGATGAAAATTACAGGCCTCTCTCATCTTTTTAAGTGGGAGTAATTGCACAATTGGTGGCTGACTAAATACTTTTTTCCCCACTGTATCTAATTTATATAAGGATTCACACCCCTTTGCTATGACACTCCAAATTGAGCTCAGGAGCATCCAATTTCCTTTGATCATCCTTGAGACGTCACTACAACTTGATTGGCGTGCACCTGTGGCCAATTCAATTGTTTGGACATGATGTAGAAAGAAACACACCTGTCTATATAAGGTCCAACAGTTGACAGTGCATGTCAGAGCAGAAACTCTACCAGGAAGTCAAAGGAACTGGCCATAGATTTCCGAGACAGACTTGTGATGTGGCATATACTACTCTGACAGAACTACAGTCTCTACAGCACAGTCTCTACAGCACTTCACCTGTCTCTACTGCACTTCACCAATCTGGACTTTATGGGAGAGTGGCCAGACGGAAGCCACTCCTGAGAAAAAGGCACATGACAACATGCCTGGAGTTTGCAAAAAGGCACATGAAAGACTGAGAGCATAAGGCAAAATATCATTTGGTCTGATGATACACAAATTGAACTCTTTGGCCTGAATGCAAAGCGCTACAGTGAGGGAAAAAAGTATTTGATCCCCTGCTGATTTTGTACGTTTGCCCACTGACAAAGAAATGATCAGTCTATAATTTTAATGGTAGGGTTATTTGAACAGTGAGCGACAGAATAACAACAACAAAATCCAGAAAAGAGCATGTCAAAAATGTTATAAATTGATCTGCATTTTAATGAGAGAAATAAGTATTTGACCCCCTCTCAATCAGAAATATTTCTGGCTCCCAGGTGTCTTTTATACAGGTAACGAGCTGAGATTAGGAGCACACTCTTAAAGGGAGTGCTCCTAATCTCAGCCTGTTACCTGTGTAAAAGACACCTGTCCACAGAAGCAATCAATCAATCAGATTCCAAACTCTCCACCATGGCCAAGACCAAAGAGCTCTCCAAGGATGTCGGGGACAAGATTGTAGACCTACACAAGGCTGGAATGGGCTACAAGACCATCGCCAAGCAGCTTGGTGAGAAGGTGACAACAGTTGGTGCGATTATTCGCAAATGGAAGAAACACAAAATAACTGTCAATCTCCCTTGGCCTGGGGCTCCATGCAAGATCTCACCTCGTGGAGATGCAATGATCATGAGAACGGTGAGGAATCAGCCCAGAACTACACGGGAGGATCTTGTCAATGATCTCAAGGAAGCTGGGACCATAGTCACCAAGAAAACAATTGGTAACACACTATGCTGTGAAGGACTGAAATCCTGCAGTGCCCGCAAGGTCCCCCTGCTCAAGAAAGCACATATACAGGCCCGTCTGAAGTTTGCCAAAGAACATCTGAATGATTCAGAGGAGAACTCAACTCGTCGTGTTTGGAGGAGGAGGAATGCTGCCTATGACCCCAAGAACACCATCCCCACCGTCAAACATGGAGGTGGAAACATTATGCTTTGGGGGTGTTTTTCTGCTAAGGGGACAGGACAACTTCACCGCATCAAAGGGACAATGGACAGGGCCATGTACCGTCAAATCTCGGGTGAGAACCTCCTTCCCTCAGCCAGGGCATTGGAAATGGGTTGTGGATGGGTATTCCAGCATGACAATGACCCAAAACACACGGCCAAGGCAACAAAGGAGTGGCTCAAGAAGAAGCACATGAAGGTCCTGGAGTGGCCTAGCCAGTCTCCAGACCTTAATCCCATAGAAAATCTGTGGAGGGAGCTGAAGGTTCGAGTTGCCAAACGTCAGCCTCGAAACCTTAATGACCTGGAGAAGATCTGCAAAGAGGAGTGGGACAAAATCCCTTTTGAGATGTGTGCAAACCTGGTGGCCAACTACAAGAAACGTCTGACCTCTGTGATTGCCAACAAGGGTTTTGCCACCAAGTACTAAGTGGTCCTCTGTAGCTCAATTGGTAGAGCATGGCGCTTGTAACGCCAGGGTAGTGGGTTCGATCCCCAGGACCACCCATACCTAAAAAAGTTATGCACACATGACTGTAAGTCGCTTTGGATAAAAGTGTCTGCTAAATGGCATATTATTAGAAGTCATGTTTTGCAGAGGGGTCAAATACTTATTTCTCTCATTAAAATGCAAATCAATTTATAACATTTTTGACATGCGTTTTTCTGGAATTTTTTGTTGTTATTCTGTCTCTCACTGTTCAAATACACCTACCATTAAAATTATAGACTGATCATGTCTTTGTCAGTGGGCAAACGTACAAAATCAGCAGGGGATCAAATACTTTTTTCCCTCACTGTATGTCTGAAGAAACCAGTCAAGGCTCATCACCCGTCTAACACTATCCCTACCGTGAAGCATGGTGGTGGCAGCATCATGCTATGGTGATGCTTTTCAGCGGCAGGGACTGGGAGACTGGTAAGGATAGAGGGAACAATAAATGGAGCCAAATATAGGTAAATCCTTGATGAGAACCTGCTTCAGAGTGCAAATGACCTTCGATGACCCCAAGCATACAGCCAAAGCAATGCTGGAATGGCTTCAGAACAAGAATGTGAAAGTCCTTGAGTGGCCCAGACTTGAATGACATTGAAAATCTGTGGAAAGACTTGAAGATTGCTGTTTACCGCCGCTCCCTAAATTGAGATGTGCAAAGCTGTAATCACCGCCAAAGGTGCTTCTACAAAGTATTGACTCAGGGGTGTAAATACTTACATAAATTTGCAAACATTTCTAAAAACATGTTTTCACTTCCATTATGGGGTATTGTGTGTAGATGGGTGAGATTTTATATATATATAAACAGTGGGGGAAAAAAGTATTTAGTCAGCCACCAATTGTGCAAGTTCTCCCACTTAAAAAGATGAGAGAGGCCTGTAATTTTCGTCATAGGTACACGTCAACTATGACAGACAAATTGAAAAAATAAAATCCAGAAAATCACATTGTAGGATTTTTTATGAATTTATTTGCAAATTATGGTGGAAAATAAGTATTTGGTCACCTACAAACAAGCAAGATTTCTGGCTCTCACAGACCTGTAACTTCTTCTTTAAGAGGCTCCTCTGTCTTCCACTCGTTACCTGTATTAATGGCACCTGTTTGAACTTGTTATCAGTATAAAAGACACCTGTCCACAACCTCAAACAGTCACACTCCAAACTCCACAATGGCCAAGACCAAAGAGCTGTCAAAGGACACCAGAAACAAAATTGTAGACCTGCACCAGGCTTGGAAGACTGAATCTGCAATAGGTAAGCAGCTTGGTTTGAAGAAATCAACTGTGGGAGCAATTATTAGGAAATGGAAGACATACAAGACCACTGATAATCTCCCTCGATCTGGGGCTCCACGCAAGATCTCACCCCGTGGGGTCAAAATTATCACAAGAACGGTGAGCAAAAATCCCAGAACCACACGGGGGGACCTAGTGAATGACCTGCAGAGAGCTGGGACCAAAGTAACAAAGCCTACCATCAGTAACACACACTACGCCACCAGGGACTCAAATATTGCTTAAGCCAGTACATGTCCAGGCCCGTCTGAAGTTTGCTAGAGTGCATTTGGATGATCCAGAAGAGGATTGGGAGAATGTCATATGGTCAGATGAAACCAAAATAGAAATTTTTGGTAAAAACTCAACTCGTCGTGTTTGGAGGACAAAGAATGCTGAGTTGCATCCAAAGAACACCATACCTACTGTGAAGCATGAGGGTGGAAACATCATGCTTTGGGGCTGTTTTTCTGCAAAGGGACCAGGACGACTGATCCGTGTAAAGGAAAGAATGAATGGGGCCATGTATCAGGAGATTTTGAGTGAAAACCTCCTTCCATCAGCAAGGCCATTGAAGATGAAACGTGGCTGGGTCTTTCAGCATGACAATGATACCAAACACACCGCCCGGGCAACGAAGGAGTGGCTTCGTAAGAAGCATTTCAAGGTCATTCTCCAGATCTCAACCCCATAGAAAATCTTTGGAGGGAGTTGAAAGTCTGTGTTGCCCAGCAACAGCCCCAAAACATCACTGCTCTAGAGGAGATCAGCATGGAGGAATGGGCCAAAATACTAGCAACAGTGTGTGAAAACCTTGTGAAGACTTACAGAAAACGTTTGACCTGTGTCATTGCCAACAAAGGGTATATAACAAAGTATTGAGAAACTTTTGTTATTGACCAAATACTTATTTTCCACCATAATTTGCAAATAAATTCATAAAAAATCCTACAATGTGATTTTCTGGATTTTTGTTTCTCATTTTGTCTGTCATAGTTGACGTGTACCTATGATGAAAATTACAGGCCTCTCTCATCTTTTTAAGTGGGAGAACTTGCACAATTGGTGGCTGACTAAATACTTTTTTTCCCCACTGTATATATATATATATATATATTAATCCATTTTGAATTCAGGCTGTAACGCAACAAAATGTGGAATAAGTCAAGGGGTATGAACACTTTCTGAAAGCACTGTACCTTTTCTTTGAGCACAGTTTGTATAATGTGTTACCTCCTTAGTTAAAAGATCAAGGACATTGGGCCTCCCACCTTAGTGAAGAAATTAATAATCTAGAATAAGTATATTCATTGTCATGATGGGATTTCTATTTGGACATTAATTGAGCTCAGTGTAGGCCTAAAGTCTTTGTACGCTTTACTGTCTTTTCATTAAACATTTTGGACATTTCCTATTTTCTGACTGGTGCTTAGCTGTTTTCTGAGTACACACAATCTCCGCTAGCTGTGTTATCTGATATGGGGCCAGGTAACGTCTAGATAGGAGTGTGTCGATTCAGAGAAGGTCATTGATTTAATCTTATATGTCTGCAGCTGACTGCGACTAGCCTTTTCCCCATCACATGCACTGATAAGTGTGTTGTAGAAAAAAGTTACTATCCCCAGTTTTATAGAGCTATAGCTACCCTTTTAACTTTGCCTTTATCTGTCCCTTGACATTGATCGAACCATGATTTTTTGTGTGTTTATTATTAAGCGAAACATTTAAAGATATCAACAAGGAAATGAACACGTAACATGTTTGTCTGTACAGTTTTTATGGACAAAGAAATGCTAACGTACAGTAAACGTGCAACAAATTACAAATACAAAACAGAAAAGTTAAGCACTTACAGCATTAGGAAAAGCACTATTATATAAATGATTAAAGTCATATTATTCCATCATTAAATACAGTATCAGAAATGTAACTTGGGTCAGTCTTCTCTGAGAACTAGTTAATGCAAATAAAATACAACCACCTCTTGACATCTCATCTTACTCTGTATACCAATCCATTGTGATGCTGTAATTTGAAAAGGTGTTTTCACCGACAGTAATAACTTGATAAATGGTACATGAACTGTACATTTATTGACCTGTTTCCTTTCAACAACACGCACAAATCCATGACATTAGCCAGGTCCTTGTATTACCAAAAGAGGCCCAGTGTTTAACATGTCATCAAGACATGAGTATCTGTACATATTTGTTGGAAGAGAAACGTTTTTTCCCTTTTCAGTAATGTCACATTTATTTAATTTTAGGGGCATCAATGTTTCCTCCATTAATACTTAGGTGGAGTGGTCCCCCCTGTCTACCTCTGTTACTCCACCCTGAATAAATGGACTAATACATTCCATTAGGTGTGGGCATCCCTGAATGTTGATGTGGGGACCCTCAGGTCCTGCCTAAGGAAAAACACAGGATAAACACCAGGGCGTCATACAATATATCGAACATGAAGGCTGGCCCATGATCTGAGATGAGAGGTCTTGACCTCTAGCCTGGTCCCTTTCACAGTAGGGGAAAAACTATAGGGACGTGACTGACCAGCGAAACCATGTTGAATTTTCTAATTGGTTAAGTTAAGGTTCAAGGTTAGGGTTAGTTTCAGGGTTTGCCTTCACAGGACTGTCAATAAGATGCAGGCCAGTCACATCACTTTAGCCACTCCTCTCACAGTAGGCAGCAGGAGGTGCTGCGCATGGGAAGGTGGGTGGGCAGCTTGGTGTGCTGCCTGAAGCTGTTCCTCTTGTTGTTAAGCACTGGGGCGGCGGTGGACAGGGGGGCCGTGGGGGTCTCCTGGGCAGCAGCAGGAGGCACTGCACTCTCCTGCACCGCATTGACCTGCTGGGGAGGAGCCTCGGGCTTGGCCACGCCCCCTTTGTTGTTGTTCTTAGTGTTCTTTTTGACTTTCTTCTCCTGGGGCTCCGTGGGGTCTGTGAGGTCCTCGGGGGCACCCTCTAGTGAAGGTAAGGGCTCTGCAGGCAGCTCTGTGGGGGTGGGCTTGCCCTCTGCCTGCTCCTCATTGGGAATATTCAGGTTGGAGGTGGAGCGCTTGGTGTTGGTGCAGGTGGAGCTGTGTATTGGAACATGTATAAAAAAAATGACCACATAGAGTATTTACAAAAGCAAAGCAAATTACTAGCAGGTGTGTTTTTGTTATGGGAGCCCTTCGATCCACAAACGGGCTGATGCTGGAACCTTACTAACTCTACAGTAGCGACATTCAATGAACAATTCGCAATCATATGATATAGGGCATCTTGCAGTATATCCCTACAGAAGAGATTGGGGTTGCCTCCTCCCCTGCTCCACTCACCCATTGGAGCTCCTGTCCTCTGAGTCCTTCTGTTCACTGCTGTAGCGGAGCTCTGCTGGAGTCTTAAACGACAGGTCCTTCTTCCCCTTCAGCCAATATGTCTTCATGTAGCCTTTACCCTGTGATTGGACAGAATGTAGGCAGAAATAGTACCGTGTTCATGATCCTTATGTTCAATACCTGTCATGATTATAACTCAGCCAATGGATGGGCCGCAAATGACCATTTTAGGACTTTTGAACTTTGATAAAACTCCTGAAGAGATCAAAATATGTTTGAATAGATACAGTGGGGTAAAAAAGTATTTAGTCAGCCACCAATTGTGCAAGTTCTCCCACTTAAAAAGATGAGAGAGGCCTGTAATTTTCATCATAGGTACACGTCAACTATGACAGACAAATTGAGAAAACAAATTCCAGAAAATCACATTGTAGGATTTTTTATGAATTTATTTGCAAATTATGGTGGAAAATAAGTATTTGGTCACCTACAAACAAGCAAGATTTCTGGCTCTCACAGACCTGTAACTTCTTCTTTAAGAGGCTCTTCTGTCCTCCACTCGTTACCTGTATTAATGGCACCTGTTTGAACTTGTTATCAGTATAAAAGACACCTGTCCACAACCTCAAACAGTCACACTCCAAACTCCACTATGGCCAAGACCAAAGAGCTGTCAAAGGACACCAGAAACAAAATTGTAGACCTGCACCAGGCTGGGAAGACTGAATCTGCAATAGGTAAGCAGCTTGGTTTGAAGAAATCAACTGTGGGAGCAAATATTAGGAAATGGAAGACATACAAGACCACTGATAATCTCCCTCGATCTGGGGCTCCACGCAAGATCTCACCCCGTGGGGTCAAAATGATCACAAGAACGGTGAGCAAAAATCCCAGAACCACACGGGGGGACCTAGTGAATGACCTGCAGAGAGCTGGGACCAAAGTAACAATGCCTACCATCAGTAACACACTACGCCGCCAGGGACTCAAATCATGCAGTGCCAGACGTGTCCCCCTGCTTAAGCCAGTACATGTCCAGGCCCGTCTGAAGTTTGCTAGAGTGCATTTGGATGATCCAGAAGAGGATTGGGAGAATGTCATATGAAACCAAAATAGAACTTTTTGGTAAAAACTCAACTCGTCGTGTTTGGAGGACAAAGAATGCTGAGTTGCATCCAAAGAACACCATACCTACTGTGAAGCATGGGGGTGGAAACATCATGCTTTGGGGCTGTTTTTCTGCAAAGGACCAGGACGACTGATTTGTGTAAAGGAAAGAATGAATGGGGCCATGTATCGTGAGATTTTGAGTGAAAACCTCCTTCCATCAGCAAGGGCATTGAAGATGAAACGTGGCTGGGTCTTTCAGCATGACAATGATCCCAAACACACCGCCCGGGCAACGAAGGAGTGGCTTCGTAAGAAGCATTTCAAGGTCCTGGAGTGGCCTAGCCAGTCTCCAGATCTCAACCCCATAGAAAATCTTTGGAGGGAGTTGAAAGTCCGTGTTGCTCAGCGACAGCCCCAAAACATCACTGCTCTAGAGGAGATCTGCATGGAGGAATGGGCCAAAATACCAGCAACAGTGTATGAAAACCTTGTGAAGACATACAGAAAACATTTGACCTGTGTCATTGCCAACAAAGGGTATATAACAAAGTATTGAGAAACTTTTGTTATTGACCAAATGCTTATTTTCCACCATAATTTGCAAATAAATTCATAAAAAATCCTACAATGTGATTTTCTGGATTTTTTTTCTCATTTTGTCTGTCATAGTTGACGTGTACCTATGATGAAATTTACAGGCCTCTCTCATCTTTTTAAGTGGGAGAACTTGCACAATTGGTGGCTGACTAAATACTTTTTTGCCCCACTGTAGATTTAATAAATAGATTTAGTGTGGTGCATTTTTGTCTGTTTGGCAGGTGGAGCATCACAGTGCCATGATGGAGCATCGTACACATACCTTCACAAAGATCTTTCCCCTCTCCTCAATTATGTATGGCTCATGTTCCAAGTGATCTTTAGTGGTCTGGCTTATGTGGATCTGCATGCCCTGTACAGACAGACACACAGAGGTTGATGGCTAACATAGTGCTAACTATTCAGCTCACTCAATGTCACATTAACCTACTTGCGGCCTACTTACGAAGTAAATGATTTGCTATACAGTGCTAATTGATCATGTCTGTTAGTGAAATATTTAATATTAAATCCATTTGGATTCAATCACTTTTTGACAGCACCCCTTTTGATTTGAACAAAACCTTCCATATAAAATTGTCCATTGTAGAAGTGCTAAGAAAGTGACCTTTGGACCTGAATGCCAAAACATTCAAGAGATAAAGTTGCTCAAAGTTGACCAATTTTGCATACCCCACCATACCATGAGACATCCATGTCTTCATCACTGGAAAAGATAAACGGTTGATAATTTATAATAATAATATGCCATTTAGCAGACGCTTTTATCCAAAGCGACTTACAGTCATGTGCGCATACATTTTTACGTATGGGTGGTCCCGGGGATCGAACCCACTACCCTGGCGTTACAAGCGCCATGCTCTACCAATTGAGCTACAGAGGACCACATAATATATATATATATATATATATATATATATATATATATATATATATATATAATTTAAAAGCTTACAAACAGGGTTGTCAAACTATTTTAAATATATATATATCTTTTTTTTAATGTCATTTCTTTAACATTAAACGTCAATGATCTAAAAACGTATAAACTCAGATTTTTTTTCCTATTTACATACATTGTAGCTTAGACCATATTTGACATAATCTGAGGTTTTTGTGTTGTGACCAATATTCCCTCTAAGCTGTGCGCGGGCACACAGCTCCCCGGCACTAGTGCGCAGAAGAAATATCAGCCCGCGCAGAGAAGCACAAGATTTACCATCACTCAACTTTCTAGAGTTTTCCCCGTTAGTTAACACTATCAACGTTTCCCTTTAATGTGAGAATTGTGATCGAATCTATGCAATATACCAAAACAAAACTAACTATGCAAGAGATTTTGTTGTAGGCAGAACGCATAGGAGTAGGATTCTGTTGCATTGACAGGCACGACTCAGGCCCTTACTCTACACAGACCAGTGCGCCATAACCAATCAGAGCTGCAGTAGGCCTATATGCAAATAGACCATTGCCATATATGGATCTGTGCCATTCACTTTGAACTGGACTGTTTTTACAGCATGAGCGGTCGTGAGTAGATGCGCTTGTTTTGAGATCAAAGCGAGAGCTACATGTGGCGACTTGTGCACATTTGAACATTTGTTCAGATCCTTTGCTAGTTAGTGAGTTATTCACCCAGTTATAGAACATTTGTAGTCAGCAATGGGGGAGTGATTGCTTCCTACAAGAGCACAAAACGTGTGTATTTCTAGACATCTTTGAAAAGCGAGTCAGGTAAAGAGCTTTTTTCTGTCTTAAAGGGCCAGTGTTGTATTTTGAGACAGGCTTGAATAAGCTAAGTAGCCAAAAGGCAGAGGGTAGCATAATTTGTCTGATTCTCTGTAAAAATGGTATGGGAATAATTATGGTTTCTTGCATCAAACAACACAACAACATTTTCAGTCACTATTGGATAAACAGTTTCATGTCAAGCCCTGCATGTTTTTTTCAAAAGTCTCATGGAATGTAGGCCTACATTGAACCCCACACATTGGCTGCTACTGTAGGCTGAACGACAGAACAGCTATTTCCATGTTAAAATGTTATGGGATGCATTTTCTCCATTGTTTTTGATGGTAGGCCACTCTGGTAGGCCTACATTATGATCGAATAGCCACAGTAGCCTACTTGACCATTGTTAAAACTAACTTAAACCGGGTACAGCATCAGTGTTCACAGTAAATGCGCGCCGGAAGTTGCACAGAATTTTCAGAACGTTCAGGTTTGCGCTCAGCAGACCTGAAATTTGCTCAGTGCTGACATTTTTTTGAGGGAACATTGGTTATGACCGCCATTGGTTGAGACACAACATGCTCTTTAATACAGCATGGGTGTCAATCATAGAAATAGAACATGTATGGAACATTTTGTTTAAATCAAAAGGAATGCTGTCAAAGTGATTGAATTCAAATGGATTTACCCTATAGTGAGGTTATGTTCTAATGGCAGCACTCACCACCCCATTGCTCTCCATGCGGGAGGCAGTGTTGACGGTGTCTCCAAACAGACAGTAGCGAGGCATCTTCAGCCCCACCACCCCAGCCACCACCATCCCTGAGTGGATCCCTGAAGGGAAACAACACACAATGAAGTTAAACTGCTTTACTGAACCTGGATCAGTGGCTCTAGATTCAGGGTGCCTTAAGGGGTATACATCTGGCAGAATTAACTGAGCAGCACAGTCAGGGCATGGCTAGACAATATCAAGCCTTTGACTTCCTTTTGTCCGGATTATAAAGACACATTGTACAGTACAGTATGTGTATGCTTTATGTCTGTCATGTATGCAGGGTTGGGTAGGTTACTATATAAATGTAATCCGTTACAGTTACATGACCAAAATTGTAATCAGTAACGTAACTTTCGGATTACCCAAACTCAGTAACGTAATCTGTCTAAACTGTCTGTGCCATAGAAATAGAATGACTAGATTGTATTTCAATGGTCTCTGCTCACCGACTCTGATCTGGATGTTGTCTCCAGTGGAGGGGTCTTTGAGGTGGTCGATGGAGCTCAGCATGTCCAAGGCCATGTCACATATGTGGTGGGCATGGAAGGTTGTCTTATTGGGCACGCCTGCCACCACCATGTAGGCATCTCGGATGGTCTCCACCTGAATCCAGGGGAATAAAAGTCAAGTAGTATGTTTAGAAGCATTACTGTATACATTATATCCTACCAATGAAACAAACTAAACATTCCACTCTGTAAAACATTGCTACAGCCACTCAGTGCATGATAATAGAGTCTTCCCTTTTTGGTCCAGACAACCTTGGTTGAGTATTCAGGCATATTGTTCCCACAGAGTCCCTTGTTTTGTATTGTCCCAGTCATTCACCTTGTAGACGTTGTGCTTCTCGCTGAGCGTGTCGAAGACTATGTAGATTTCGTTGAGCATGTCCACCACCTGCATGGGCGTGATGTGGATGCAGATCTCGTTGAACTTCACCACGTCGCTGAATAGGATGGTCACGTCCGGGAACACCTGGGAAACGGAAAGGAAATACCAGCACACTTAGATGCTTGACATTTTACTGTGGTGTTTCTTCTGGCTTGATAGAAATGAGGTGGCTAGTTAGCTCCAGAATTCAATTGAGTCTTATTGTCATTGAATGTTTTGAGCCAACATGGAGGATAGTTTCCTCTACAAACTCTATGGCTGCGTCTGAAATGGCACCCTATTGCCTATATAGTGCACTACTTTTGACCAGAGCTTGGGCACTATATGGTGCACTATATAGGGAATGAGGTGCCATTTTGGATGCAGCCTGTATATCTGTACATGTATCTGTAAATATATGGCTCTGGGTTAGTACCTGGCACGTCTCCAGGGCCGTGATACCCTTCCTGAGCCGGTCAGCCACAGCTTTGGGGATCATGGCGTAGAGGAGGGAGTCTCCTCTCTTCTTCTCCTCGTCCAGCTTCTTGATGATCTCCTGGAGCTGGGCGTACTTCTGCTGCTCCTGGAGTGGGAGGAGCCACCAGAGAGAGAGAGAGCTGTCAGTCAACTAACTCTTCCTCATCCTTCTTCAAAGGCCTATCCAGCCCCGCCCTTGAGATGGTCTTTGCCTCTGCCTTTCAGTGTGAACTATACACTGCATACGTCTTTATTTGTAATTTTGAAAATAACGCTGCCTATGAGCAGGACTGTGTGTGGGTATAGTAGTATGTCTTGCATTCTTAGCTGAGGCAAACTTGGCCCAGTTAGTAGATGAGTTATATGATAACGTTAACAGTGTACCAAAGTAAGGTTGTGTGTTATTCCAATTCAAGAAAGGTGGTATGTGGTATATATGAAATGTGCATGACTTACCTGGTCAAGAGCCAGCTGAAGTTCAGCCGACTGCTGTGTTCCGGCTAAGATGAGCTCTCGGCTGGAGTCGTGTAGGTTCAGATCGTTCACATAGACGCCCATTTTAATCATGTCCTCCACTGTCTCTATACTGGAAGAGGAAGAAAAGAGAGGAAGAGGAATGAGAGAGACAGCAAAGATGGGATGAGTGGCAGAAAGGGAGATAAGAAGGGATTGAAAAGGGAAGTGGATAAAAGCAACATGCAACAATTTAAAAGATTTTACAGTTCATATAAGGAAATCACTCAATTGAAATAAATAAATTAGGCCCTAATCTATGGATTTCACATGACTGGGCGGGGGCGCAGCCATGGGTGGGCCTGGGAGGGCATAGGCCCTCCCAATTGGGAGCCAGGCCCAGCCAATCAGAATGAGTTTTTCCCCACAAAAAGGCTTTATTACAGACAGAAATACTCCTCAGTTTCATCAGCTGTCCGAGTGGCTGGTCTCAGATGATCCCGCAGGTGAAGAAGCAGGATGTGGAGGTCCTGGGCTGGCGTGGTTTGAGGCGGCTTATTTTAGAGAAATGAACATTCAATTCTCTGGCAACAGCTCTGGTGGACATTTCAGCAGTCAGCATGCCAATTGCAAGCTAACTCAAAACCTAAGACATCTGTGGCATTGTGTTGTGTGACTGAACTGCACATTTTAGAGTGGCCTTTTATTGTCCCTAGCACAAGGTGCACCTGTGTAATGATCATGTTGTTTAATCAGCTTCTTGATATACAACACCTGTCAGGTGGATGGATTATCTTGGTAAAGGAGAAATACTCACTAACAGGGATGTAAACACATTTTTGCACAACATTTTTGTGGATCTTTTATTTCAGCTCATCAAACATGGGACCAACACTTTACATGCTGCGTTTATATTTTTGTTCAGTATATATTTAAAGCGGTATAAATATGTAATATATTATGCATACTGCACATATTTATAGGCATATAGTAATACTATACATATTGTATATCATTGTTTTTACTATTTTCATATGCTAATAAACATTTTCATATGCTAATAAACACCATAAGGTAAGGTAAGGACCATCTAAGGTAAGTGTTGGAGCCAAATTCCCTAACGTTCAGTCTCATTATGAATGTTTATGGTTTGTCTTATTAGAATTGTGAAATATTGATTAATTGAAATCATGTTTTGGGTTTTCTATTATGGTTATCATGGGTATTTGAAAGCAATATGGAGCCTCACCTGGGCACACCTCCTTCTTCCCATGTTCCCCTTCCCTATACCCATTTTGTGATTTGGTATTATGGCTCAGGTAGGCCTGGATGGACTATAGTCGATGAAATTACCTTTGTTTGTGAAATACATATCTGTTTGTTTTTATACTATCGAAGCTTTGGATTCTCCTTTTTTGGTTGCTTTGGAAGCGCGTCTGACCGTGGCATCACATAGCTGTAGCCTCAAGGCAAGTTTTGAATTGGATTACGTATTTCCTTTATAGTAAGATAAGGACTAGGTACTGTACGGATGTTGTGGGTGGTCTTACATGGGCGTACTGAGGAAGATGAGCGAGTCCCACTGGGGGACGTACTTCATCTGACCCTTCAGGTGGAGGGGCTTCTTGGGAGGTTCCCTCATATCCTCGAAGATGGTTTCACTGCACTTCCCTGGGGATGACGAAGAGCAGGGTGGGGTCATCCACAGCCATAGAACTTGGAAATATTGCTTTGGAATTTAGAATTGTCATTGGTATTGGCACCAACAATTCCAAGACCATTACACTCTAGTTATTAAAAATTGTATAGTTAATACTTCATTCAAAATAGACATGGCAATCACTGACTCTGTTTTGATTCTGGCATTGTGTTGGATTTCTGTACCCCTTTCAAATGTAGGAGAACAAAGCTATGTAGCATGTAAGCTTATTTTGGTGAGCTGGACAGGTGGGATGATAGATAAAAAAAGAAGTGTGAAGGGCGAGGAAGAAGGGGTTCTCACCGGTGACAGTCTGGAAGGCGAGCAGCTCGATGTCCTCCCCCCCTGAGTTGGCTGAGCTGTTGTACTGAGTCAGAGCACTGCTGAACTCCTGGTCCCCCTTCATCTCCTCCACAGACTTCACATCTAATGGGCCAGAGGACAGGAGGGAATGAATGACGGAGGGAGGGAGGGAGGGTGGGTGGCTGAGTGAGTGACATTTGTTTAATCAATTTCACTCATGCTTATAACAGCACTGACAGAGAGATTTTTTTTTATTGTTACACATATTGGAAGACCTTAAAAGACCCGGTGCAGTCAAAAACCTGATTTTCCTGTGTTTTATGTATATTTCCACACTATGAGGTTGGAATAATACTGTGAAATTATGAAAATTATAATAATACCCTTTGTGTAAGAGCTGTTTGAAAAGACCGCTTGAAATTTCAGCCTGTTTTGGTGGCATGGTGTTTTGGCCTGCCTGTTGACATCACCAGGCAGTAAGTTAGTAAATAGACCAATAAGAAAGAGAGTTCCAAACCTCTCTGCCAATAACAGCTAGTTTTCAGTTTTCCCCTCCCAGACAGTCTTAGCAAAATTCTTGCTTGAGAAATTGCTCTTTGCTAAGAAGCTATCTATCTTTCTTTCTTTTTGACAATTTTAGTTGAAAACAATCACACAGTAACTCACTTAATTGTTACCCAGAAATTATTTGATATTGAGATAAAAACGGCTGCATTGGACCTTTAAAGTAATTAATCAAAATTACTTAAACATTAGACATGTGGTAGAGATTGTTAGGGACAAAGTACTCCCCTCTCCTGTCGGTTGACTGTGGTGACGGGCGGACCCTTGACTTCTCTGTACCTCTCTCTTCCTCTCTCTTTGGTTTCTCGCTCTCCTCTTTTCCCTCGTCTTCCTTTTCCTTGCTCAGTTTAGGGACGTTCACCTTCTGCTTGCTCTCCACCACAGCTTTGGACAGCAGCTCAAACACATTGTTAAGGTGGGTGTAGATCTGAGGGGAAGCATGGAACAGATGACTTCAGTCAATACCAGGGCCCGTATTCACAAAGCGTCTCAGAGTAGGAGTGCTGATCTAGGATCAGGTCCACACTGTCCATGTAACCTAATTTATTGTGATTGTGAAGGGAACATTGATCCTAGATCATCACTCCTACTCTGAGATGCTTTATTCTGAGACTGGCCCTGATATATGCAGACATAGTGATGCTTAAAGGTCCCACACAGTCATCCTATTTCCCCAAGTAAAAATAGCCTTTGAATGACCAAAACATCCCCATAATATTTTTACACTTTGCTCAGAATTGAAGAAATTGTACCTTCTCTCATCTCTAACTATCAGGAAGCCTGAAAGAACAGGCTGAGTGAGTGGGGAGCTTATATTCATGAGCTCGCCTTGACTGACAGCTCTTTGAAACCAAGGGCCGTTGGCAGGTAGAAAGGTAAACAATGGGCCACTTCATTGATGACCAGGTAGACAATGGGCCACATGACATTCCGAGCCTAAATAGTAGGCCTTAACCCATTTTCTCTGCAAAATGCTCTCATAGTCAACAGAGCTGTTGGATAGACAAAAAGCAGCAATACACAATTGCATTTCTATTGTTTTGTAACTAATTACAGAATACAGTTCACTGATACACTTCACAATAATTAGTAAAGCCTGAGTAACCTTAGGAGTTTAGACATAAGGGAATGTACATGAAAACAGCATGCAATAAGTGTGCTGGACAATGGTCCTCTGTAGCTCAATTGGTAGAGCATGGCGCTTGTAACGCCAGGGTAGTGGGTTCGATCCCCGGGACCACCCATACGTAAAAATGTATGCACACATGACTGTAAATTGCTTTGGATAAAAGCGTCTGCTAAATGGCATATTATTATATTATTATAAATAACAATATGTTCAGAATTGTATAGATCAGACATTTATTTGATCATTTACAATAGGACAGCATAGCCCAAAATATTGATCAACATAAACACTCATGAGAAATAAAGGTGAGACATAATTTGACATAAAAAAATAATTAAGAGCCATAAGCCTAATATAGGCACCCAGCCGCCCTACAGTGTACAGGACCCCATTGATTCGTACAATTTGTAACACTAATCTCCCATCCAAATGCTTGAAAAAAACATACAAAGTAACAAAATGTGATTTCATGTAAACGTTAATGACTTAGGCTTTAGGTAATGCAACCAACTACAACGATTGATGGGGAGGGGAGCGGGAGAGGAGAGGAGAGGGATCCATGTACCCCGATTCAATCAAGCAGACTTCAGTAACCCACTTGGCTTCAGTCACCCCCAAGATTGAAGCGGGACACAAATCCAGCTATGGCCTCCTCCTTGTCAGGCCTCTCACACTGGGCAGACAGGGGTCCTGGGATGGACCGCTCACACAGCTTCCCCACATACTGTAACATGCTGGATCAAGGGTGACCTTGTTGAAGAGGAGGTCCAGGAGCCTGCCTGTAATGTTTTTGAAAAGGGAAATGTTCGTTAAACGGGTAGTGAATTTAATTTCCTTTTATTTACTGTTCTGAGTTATGATGCTATCAATTCGTTGATGTAGTGATCTATTCATTCTACATTGTGTTTTCTGGTGTTCGTATTTGGAATTTTGTGTCCCTGAAATGCTCAATTGGTGCAGATTCTAAATGAACAGTGGTGTCAAGTAATTAAATAAAAATACTTTAAAGTACTACTTTAGTCGTTTTTGGGGGTATCTGTACTTACACTATTTATATTTTTGACAATTCTTACTTCACTACATTCCTAATCGGGAAAGCCGATTTGGTATCACAGCATTCCTGCTGCGGTGGTTGCCTGGGAAGCTGTGCAGACAAATTAGATGTAGAATTTTCTAAAATGTCTATCATTACAGCTTGATGATAGTGAAAAGACAAAAGGAGATGGAAAGTGAAATTAATAATGATACTTACATTATGGTCAGCGCTTGCAAGATCCACTGTTCCACTGTCAATGATGGTATTGTATCCGTCTTTAGGATTAGCTTCCTGGCAAGACCCATCGAATATTCTCCCCAATTGATAAAGCAACTTCGCTCGAAATGTGCACTGCACACCCGTGACATGATCGTAATTTTCGGTGCAGCCTGTCCACCCAAAATGAAAATGAGACACTGCTGTCGGATTGTCTTCATTCTTCGGAAAATAGTGTAACGTTAAATTTACACTATGGCATCCAGTCACAGCTTTTTGCCGGCATGCTGGTAAGAGCTTGCTAGCTAACAGTCACACCACAGATGAAAGGCTACCAGTTTATAAAAAATATATATATATTTGGTCGTGCGTTCTGCTTGAGCTAGCTACTAGTAGCTTGCCTATGGTTTGTAAACAAAGCCAAAGCAAGGTGTAGGAACAGATGCACTGATGGTTTAAGGCGGTACATATTTAAATTAGTTAAGATGATAAGATGCTACCATTGGTGTATTACATTTCCGGCTTTATGTGACGTTAGATAAAGCAGGAAGTAAATCCTTGGTAATGCCTGTCTGAATCCAAGCGTTTGACACGGGGAAGGGGACCAGTAACTTTATGATGAAACTTTATCAATGTGCCAGCTACAGTCATTTTTCATACTTGGGTACCCTACTTTGAACTGGTTTCATCCAAATATCATCCAATGTGATGAAAAACATTATTTTCACTGTTTGGGACCATTAAAGGGGGTTGTTGAATGTAACTAAATAACCCAAATATCCACTAACAAACTCTTTAGATTGACAACAATAGCCTAGGGAAGTGGAAAAACCATACCAAATGTAACAGAACCCTCATCCCCCTCTCTTCTCCCCTCCTATACTCACATTGTCCCAGCTGAACTCCAGCATGGGCCGCACCAGGGTGAACTCTTCGTCGACCTTCTTGCCCTGCAGGTCGGAGAAGACCTCCTTTAGGCCGTCCCCGATGCGGTACATGGTCATGTCCCGGCGGAAGATCACGCTAAAGGGGAACATGTCGAAAAATATGCCCCTCTTCATGGGTAGCTTCTCGTACCCCGGGGCCGTCTTCTGCTGGGGCATGCGGTGCTTGAAGGCAGCGTTGTCAAAGTTCATCTTGTAGATCTGCGGAAAGAGACTTCAAAGGTAATCATGGAAACGCAGCTGTGAGGATCTTAAGGTTGTGAGGATCTTGACAATGGGGCCTGACACTAAAGTTGCTTGACAATGGGGCAAACAATTGCACTTGGAAAGTGATGCACTCCTAGGTCTAGGTCGGAGGAGTTACTTGCAGGTGCGTTGGGGTGTACATAACATTGTTCTAAGAAGTAGCTTCAAATAGGTAGATGCCCACAGTACAGTACATACCACATATGTCATCTTCTCAGTCTCCTCTTTGGACAGGATCTCAACTTCAATGTCCGTGTTGTAGAACTGCCTTCCCACTTGAGACAGCTGGCCTACAGTATGGGAAGAGAGAACAAATATTTTTACAGGTTGGGGATGTGTGACATGGACCCTATGTACAGTATTACCAAATATAGTGCTTCCAGAAAAATAGTGTTTGTTATGTTTGTCCTCTGTGGTGCTCCCTACCTACCTTTGACAAACTGGGTGAAGCCCTTGCGGGTGCTGCGGTAGTGCAGGGTGAGGCTGGTCTCACACTCCTCCTCCACACAGAAGCTGGGAGGCTGCACCTTGGGGAAGGAGAAGCGGAAGTACTCGTGCAGGTTGTCCAGCTCATTGATGAAGTCACGCACATTACGACCCAACACCTGGATGAATGGATAAGGGATAAATAATGACATTACACACACACCAGTGTATTGATCATTGATTAGGGCCAATTATGCCTATTGTTAACTCAGACACTTGAGGAGGGCCACTAGGCACTAGGTTACCTTGAGAATCCTCTCATAGCCGTAGTTCCCAATCCTCTTCACCATGTAAACCCCAAAGGCATACATGAGCTCATCATGGGTCTTCCCCAGGACCTCGCCTGCTGCCTTGGCCAGCCGCAGGATCAGGTTGTCACTGCAGGGGAAGAAGGAGGATACCTAGATATGACATTTACATTTGAGTAATTTAGCAGATGCTCTAATCCAGAGCGATTTACAGTTAGTGCATTCATTGACCTGTTGTCTATGTGTGTGTTGTTATGTATTCCAAATCAAATCAAATAACATTTTATTTGCCACCTGCGCTGAATACAACAGGTGTAGACATTACCATGAAATGCTTACTTACAGCCCTTAACCAACAATGCATTTATTTTTAAATAAAAAAGTAAAATAAAACAACAACAAAAAAGTGTTGAGAAAAAAAGAGCAGAAGTGAAATAAAATAACAGTAGGGAGGCTATATACAGGGGGGTACCGGTGCAGAGTCAATGTGCGGGGGCACCGGCTAGTTGAGGTAATATGTACATGTGGGTAGAGTTGATGGTCTATGTAAATGTGTTGTGCTTTTGCCAAGTCTGTCAGGAAAGAGATTAAAGTGAAACCTCAAGTGACTTCCCTTCCTGGTAAAATTAGAATAGAAAGTAAATATGATGCATATGATGGGTACAGAGATGTAGTTAGACCCGACAGTTAGATGGGATATGACCGTACTTGTACATCTGATGGCGGACAAACTTGAGATGCGGTATCTCTGCCCGGGCCTCTATCAGTCTCCATACATCCTCTCCGTAGGACTCGTTGATATAATCATTCACCGCTTCCAAGTACAGGCCGTACATCTTAAGGGGGTTGGGAACCTCCAGATTTCTGCCAAGTTAACTGCTTTACTGAGGAAGGGGAAGGAAAGAAGAAGTGTAAAACACCTGCAGTCTGAGTCATTTTACATATAGGATGAACTAGATGTTAAAAACGATGCTATGAGCATACCAGGCGCTATGAAGTGGCTCATTATTCATTGTCACAAATATTTTCCTAAATCAATAAATCATCCCTTTTGGGAATTAGGTTTTCAGACAGAGCAAGATTCTCCCCTTTGAAATCTTGCTCTACTCACAGCTCTACTCTACATGTGCAGTACTTACATTTCACAAGTAGTATTTAACCGATGAGTAAAAAGGAGAAAATCAATCTCACCCCTACAGTTGAAGTCGGAAGTTTACATACACCTTTGCCAAATACATTTCAACTCAGTTTTAATCCTAGTAAAAATGCCCTGTCTTAGGTCAGTTAGGATCACCACTTTATTTTAAGAATGTGAAATGTCAGAATAATAGTAGAGAGAATTATTTATTTCAGCTTTTATTTATTTCATCACATTCCCAGTGGGTCAGAAGTTTACATACACTCAATTAGTATTTGTTAGCATTGCCTTTAAATAGTTTAACTTGGGTCAAACATTTTGGGTAGCCTTCCACAAGCTTCCCACAATAAGTTGGGTGAATTTTGGCCCATTCCTCCTGACAGAGCTGGTGTAACTGAGTCAGGTTTGTAGGCCTCCTTGCTCGCACATGCTTTTTCAGTTCTGCCCACACATTTTCTATAGGCTTGAGGTCAGGGCTTTGTGATGGCCACTCCAATACCTTGACTTTGTTGTCCTTAAGTCATTTTGACACAACTTTGGAAGTATGCTTGGGGTCATTGTCCATTTGGAAGACCCATTTGCGACCAAGCTTTAACTTCCTGACTGATGTCTTGAGATGTTGCTTTAATATATCCACATAATTTTCCTTTCTCATGATGACATCTATTTTGTGAAGTGCACAAGTCCCTCCTGCAGCAAAGCACCACCACAGCATGATGCTGCCACCCTCCAATTGACTCAAAGTATGTCAATTAGCCTATCAGAAGCTTCTAAAGCCATGACATCATTTTCTGGAATTTTCCAAGCTGTTTAAAGGCACTGTCAACTTAGTGTATATAAACTTCTGACCCACTGGAATTGTGATACAGTGAATTATAAGTGAAATAATCTGTCTGTAAACAATTGTTGGAAAAATTACTTGTGTCATGCACAAAGTAGATGTCCTAACCGACTTGCCAAAACTATAGTTTGTTAACAAGAAATGTGTGGAGTGGTTGAAAAACAAGTTTTAATGACTCCAACCTAAGTGTATGTAAACTTCCGACTTCAACTGTATATCACAAACACATTTTCACATGCACACAAATCATACGCACATATACAGGCACAATAACTTACTTTACACACTTACCATGAGGTTTGAGTGCCAGGTAACCTCCTCAAACACCCCCCTACCTCTGCACACTGTTACACAATACTCTTTTGTCAGTGTGGATCAGAAGACTTTTACAATAGCACAAGATTATCCTTTAAAGACTAATCTTTAAATAAGACACTACACTGCACAGTATTGCCTCTAGTCTATGGCACCTCAGACCTAGAATTGTCCAGAATCTAGGTTTCACAGCATTTAGCCTGCTAACACAAATGTTTCCCCATAGTATAGCAAAGGTTTTCCAAATGAAAAAGCAGAAGAAGAGGGTGAAAATATGGGTCCCTTACCTGCAGTCCCTCAGTGGTGGTATGTAATTCGCTGGTCCAACTGCGGGAGCGAATGCCAAAATGCTGCTCCCTGCTCTGACTGGCCAAACAGCTGCTCATGACACTGACCCTCTTCAGACACTTCTCTGTCAGATCAATGGGTGGCAGGGCCTAAAATAAGAGCACCAAGGCATGTTTCTGGCAGGTACCAAAGAAAAGGGAATAGTGGTGACTTTATAACTCGCTGAAGACATAACAGGTAATGTGTGTGTGTACTGTGCTGTAAATCTGGGTTTGGATCTTGGTTATGAATGCCAAAAGGAAATGTGTGTGAGCTTATTGAGGGGAATCTCTCAAGAGGGCATGTCCCCCCTGTGATATAAGTCTAAATGTTTTTATAAATCAATATACTGTCTAGTTGTACATATAGGGCTGTGGACTAGGAGGTCCATTGTCACAAATATATATATTTTTTTAATCAGTAGGCTCTATTACATACCACTGAGGGACTGTTTATCCCATATGTAACTCTGTGTTGTTGTTGTTTTTATCACACTGCTTTGCTTTATCTTGGCCAAGTCGCAGTTGTAAATGAGAACTTGTTCTCAACTGGCTTACCTGGTTAAATAAAGGTGAAATAAAATAGAAATAAATAAAATAGGCCAAGGTCATGGATTCAATGGATTTTTTGGGGGTTTGATTTGTTCATCAAAATCAACTTGCAGGCAGGACAAATGGAAGATATTTAAAGATATAAATATATATCTACCAGGTTTTAGAAGTTCAAGTGTAACCTGTAGTCGTTTTTTAATCCAAAATAATGAAATGACAGAATCCCCTGGAAAATGTATTTTGGTTAATGAGATCTCTCATGTTGCAAGTAGGATTGAGAAAGCCCTGTGAGTGTGAACATTGTCTTGATGATGATAGTATGCTTGCCTTTAATACGTTTCTATAGCCCTCAGGTAATCAGTGGAATGGTATCAAATGCATCAATCACATGGTTTCCAGGTGTTTGATGCCATTCCATTTGCGCCGTTCCGGACATTATTATGAGCCGTTCTCCCCTCAGCAGCCTCCTGTGATAGGCATAAAATACGTGGGTCTGTAACACAACACACAAACAGAATAGGCTGGACCGACAACTGAGTGAATTTTCATGCGCTCATCTACTTTTCTCTAAATATTCGCTAGGGGGCACCGTTACAACGCTCTCCCTTCAAATGAGAACATCAATGGACATCACCAGAGAGAGAAACTACACTACCGCAACTGATGGGCATTCCGAGTATTGTCGGTGAGCCGGCTCATTTGGCTCCGTTCACGTAAAAGAGTCGGCTCATTTGGTTCCCAAACGGCTCTTTGTTCAAAATGCTTAAAAATCGACCTATAACCATGAAACAAATAGCAAATATCCAATATAAAGAACAAAAGGTAGGCTACCATTATGTCAGATCGTGAAATGCGCGTTCAAATACATTTTTACCTGGCCAAATTATTATATGGCTTGCAAAAAAAATGAAGCATGGACAAGATTGACACGCTCTCCCACTATTTGTTTCTGCAGTGTGGAGAATAACTTACAGTATCTGCAGAAAAACGTTGTTTTGCGCTCAAAAAGCAGTGCAGTATGCAAATCAGGGAGCCAAATGATTTTCCATAGTAGCTGCACCAAAGTACTTCACATCCTTCATCCTCCTGTCTATGATAATCTTAGGCCAACTTGTTTGATCACAGAAGTTCTGTCTGCTCTGCCAACCATTCTCATCATAACCTACAGCTCTTCTAGGCCTACCTGTTATTACAAAGAGGAAACTCAAAGACAAACGCGTTTTAATTAGGGATCTTAAGTATTATTCACGCACTGTAACCAAATGTAGGCTAACAAATTGTTTACTGAATCAATGAGGGAAATTAGCCCTTATAATGCCAGCCAGGTCCTCCGGTACATGGTGATACTTCTTCAACAAGATTACTTCACTTATTCCAACCACAAATGGCCCCTCCTCTCCCACTCTCTACAACAATATGACAGGTGTGTGTTGAACCAGAGGTAGTTACTTTATTTTGTGTGATAATAAGCATCCTCTACCACATTTCCTGCCAGAGCTTGATTTCCCCCCTTTCTTTCTTTCTCTCTCTCTCTCTCTCTCTCTCGCTGCCTCTCCCTTTCTTCCAGGTGTTACTGTCTTATTTAATGGCCTCTGTGCAACTGTGCAGGAGCGACCCAGGAGGTCTGTTGCTGTCTCTAAGCTGGGAAATTGAGGAATATAACAATGTGCTGTTTGCGCCAAGAAGGATCTCTCCACACAGATGCCTAAGGCAATTATTTTAAAGGGGAAATGACTCATGTGATTTTGCTTTGATTTCAGCTATATTACATCAGGTAGTACTTGTGTATAGGGACTATAGTTTCTGAAAAGCAGCCCAGTCCATTGAAATTATATCTGAAATGGTAGTGTGCAACACCACACGCTGATCCTGTCATCTGCACTCAATGCTTGTTATCGTAGAAGGAGTTATCAGCCTCAGCCAGCTTAACTGGAGGATGATTTGATCGCGAGGGTGCCAGGTGGAGACCATGCATAGTGAATACCTGATTCAGCACACCCAACTTGGCTGCATAAATGGTCTGCTCCATTGAAATAGTGACCATATATCAACATTTGATGCCACTATTGTAATTTGCATGCAGATAAAAACACATAGGCTAAAGGTGGGGGTCTTATTAAAACATTTCCACTGTGTTAAACTTGAACTTATCAGATGCCACATCATGACAGTAACAGTACAGCCTAACACTCCGTTTCCATACTGCCACTGCCACTGGCCCCTGATGAAATTGTAAATCCTGTAGTATAACTGGGCTGTGACTGCACAATAGCTGTATGGATGATTCACAGTATGGGGCAAATGGAAATCTCAGCTACAGTGCTGTATGTGCTGTAACTATTGTGCCCTGTAGTTGAATACCTAATAAGAGTCTATCCGGCTCCCATCTCTCAATCTCCTCCGTCATCACTTTCCCAGCACAACAATGTGCCATATTTCTCTCCCTCAATCCCATGATACCAGCCTCTTATTGGTTTGACTGTATACACAGCGGCAGCGGTAGCAGCTACTCTAGCTGAATGTTAACAACAATGGGGATGGGGCGACTTGTGTGGCTTTATCTTCCTTGGGCCTCCCACCATCTCTCCCTCTCACTCTATCACTCTCTCCCCTTCTCTCCACCCTCCTTCTTTAAGTTCTGAGTTTTCTCTCTCTCTTCTTTCTTACATCTGTCTGTCCCTCTTTCTCTCTTCTCTCGCCTTGTCCCCACTTTCTACACTATTTTTTCACTCACTCATCTGTCCCAGCCTCCATACATTCTCTCTCTCTCTCTCTCTCTCTCTCTCTCTCTCTCTCTCTCTCTCTCTCTCTCTCTCTCTCTCTCTCTCTCTCTCTCTCTCTCTCTCTCTCTCTCTCTCTCTCTCTCTCTCTCTCTCTCTCTCTCTCTCTCTCTCTCTCTCTCTCTCTCTCTCTTCTCCCCCATCCCTGCAGTGATGCTGTACTCTAGCTAGCTGTATTATTGATGGTTGCATTAATACCTAATACCCTTATCTTCCCTCCCTTTCTGCATCAGCTTATTGAATCTTCCTGCACAGTTTAGAAATTATGGTGTGGGGCGGTCCGTTATTCCTTTGCATTGATTTCTATGTGAGTCGGTGTGGTGAGAAGCTAATAGTCCCTGACAAATCACAGCTCCCATTTCCGCGCTCTCTACTAGGACTTTTCAACAGCTGCCAATGGAACCACAGTCCTCTTGGAGGTGCAGAAATGGTGTCAAAGCCTAACAAAGGCAGAGGTAAAACGAAGGAAAAAACAGACTGCTGAGAAAAAGAAAGAAAGATCCTGGAGTCTGCATATAAATATTCCATTAACTTTACCCGTCTCTATAACAGTGTGTTTATGCGTTCAGTGCCCTGAATTTGAAATGAAATTATTGCAAGGGGGAGAAAAAAAGTAGCTGTTTCCTTCTTCCAATTTTTCCCTCTTCCTTTTTTTGCCCTTCTCCTTATCAAGGGTGACACTAATCCAATTTCGGCTTGGCTTGTGACAGCTCTAGCATGGTTTTGTATACTGATTCCCCCTCCCTGTTCATTCTGTTCATTCACACACACACACACACACACACACACACACACACACACACACACACACACACACACACACACACACACACACACACACACACACACACACACACACACACACACACACACACAGCATTGTTAGCATTACGAGTTCCCCATCACCCTATCTGAATGACTGAATGAATGAATGACATTTTATTTTCGTGTCAAATCGCCAGTTGGCAAACCATCCCTTATGGGATTAATTGACACATAAACATTACAATAATTCTCAGTGATAATTCTTCCGGTGTTCTCTGCAGTGCGCACCGCATACATGTACAGATAAATAAATACAGAAAAATGAAACGGAAATCATTTGAACCCAGTCTGGCACAAAGAGAAGATTCAAGTAATCAATATTATTTCATAAAAAGACTTGAAGATAGGTGACTTTCAAAGTGCATTTTCAAAAGACAATATCATTTCTTGCACAAGTAGTAATCTTTTTGCCAGTCTTACTTCAGCAAATGCTGAACTGGGCAGTTCTTGTGCTATTACAGCTAGTACTTTTAATGATTCATCCATAATACAAAGACTGGAAAAACAGTCCAAACAGTGCAAAGCGGATAATGCCCCTTCCTCACTCTCACCACTTTCCACAGCAGTGAACCATAATCTCCCATTCGTATTCCTTTACATCCGATGGGAATCATTTCCCCATGTTCCAATCCCTTCCCTGTCGGGTAACGCCTGTGGGTTAGCGTCAGAGAGTGGAAGCAGCTAAATAGAGACAAGGTCAGCTAGTCTTTGTTAGGATACTCCAGAGAATAGGGTGCACAGAGAGGACACATTAGAATGATGGCAGACACAGATCACTGGGAAACAAAAGGGAACACATAATCCCCATTGTATGGGAGATAATTGCATCAGAAAGCAGTAATCTGAGAAGAGGTAGTGGCGAAGAGACAGGCAGGGTGTGTTTGTGAGTTTGTGAGGTGTTTGATCAGCTCGGTCTTTCTCACTTGAGAGGCTTATCTCTGTGTGAAGGCATGCGAAGGAATGGTGTCGCTGTGTGTGTGTATGTTTGATTGAGGATGTGAGGTAAAAGCCCACTACTGCTGAATCCGCTTTATCAGCATTGAGTGTGTGCAAAAGAGAATGCGTCTGCTGCATGTCTGTCGCTTTGCTTGCAGCATGTGTGCCTGTGACTGTGTGTGTCTGTCATAAATCATTCACACAATAACACCATTACCATGTCTTTAAGATAAAGTGTGAAATGTGATGTATGCACTGTGTGTGGTTGTTTTCAGTCTCTCTCATAGTGACTCACTCGTATGAAACCACCTTCTTGCTCCTACTCATATTCAACACTCCTTCCCTTAGAAAACCAAAAACAATCCCTGAATTCATTGTTCATTACATTTACATTACATTTTCGTCATTTAGCAGACGCTCTTATCCAGAGTGACTTACAAATTGGTGCATTCACCTTATGATAGCCAGTGGGACAACCACTTTACAATTTTTTAAATATTTTTTTTTGGGGTGGGGTAAGGGGGGTAGAAGGTCATTTTTCATTAAATCCAAAGACACCAAAAGAAGCTATTATGTCATTACCATTTTAACATTTGATCTAATATAGATAGTGGATTGTAAAACCAAGCATAATGTTTTTTTCTCAATGATCGACAGTAGTATTGAACTTTGGCCCCAGTTAATCACTGCAACTCTTCTGCTCCCTCTCAGCTGTCAGCCTCAGCCCAGCAGCACTTCTGTCTGTGGTGAGTTAATGATGCCCCTCTGCTGGAGACTATTGCACCATTATGTCCTTCTGAAGGGTCTGGATGAGCCCAATGTCCCTCTAATCCCATTTAAAGTCCTTCCTCTCGATTGGCGCCTCAGCTAAGCACTGGACAGACCTTCAAAATGTTTATACTGTCTTGGCTCTGGCAGCCATTTTGAATGCAAGGAATTAATTTAGAAGTATTTATAAAATGTTCTGTTCTGTTTTCTATGAGCTTGCAGGAGACTCGTGGAGGGTTTATTGTAATGCCTCCTTATGGTCATGGCTGTAAATATCAATAGCCTTTATGTCTGTCACAATATAAGTAGTAGTTTGAATCAGAGGAACAATAATGTATTCTGGATCACCTCTTTTTAGATTATGTTGTCTGGCTGTGTGTGTGTGTGTGTGTGTGTGTGTGTGTGTGTGTGTGTGTGTGTGTGTGTGTGTGTGTGTGTGTGTGTGTGTGTGTGTGTGTGTGTGTGTGTGTGTGTGTGTGTGAGTGTGTGTGCCTCTGCTTGCATGTGTGTGTGTGTTTTAATTGTGGATCTCTAGACATGTCTCAATGTGGCTAAGCTTTGGCTGCTTTAATTAATTATGGGGACTTTGCAGGATCTCCACACAATATGGGTACACAGTGGTGTGCAGACAGTGAGCCCCAGTAATGAGTTGTGTTGCGGTAGGAACAACACAGATCCAGGGGAGGATGAGGTGGCTCTGTGTGTAGAACAGGATCACACACTGGCTTCAGAACATTTACAGGAGAATCTAGAACAGTCACACTGATACCATCCTATTCTCTGTTGCTTTTCTATTCTGGTAGATATGTTGTGCTATAAAATAGGCCTACATATCTGTGGTTGTTATAAAGATTTAGCATGGCCCAGTTAAGGATAGCTGTCAATTGACTGGGAACACTGGTTATCTCTTCATTCTGGATTGGATTTGGTTGTCTATTTCTAAATTCAGCCTTTTTCCTTAAAATAAAATAAACAGTCATTAACTTTCTGCTTCAACATCTTGCCGATACCGACAACTACTCAAAACTAAAGAGATCAATAGAAAAGCTCAGTAAGTTGAATATCACTTACTTCAAAATTAACATTGTTTATTTTTCGCCATTTTCGTAATGTAATCAAAACCTATTCTTGAGTTTGCTGTAATCCTTGGTTCTGGGCTTCAGGCTGCATCCAGGCTTCTCTCCTCCATCATCCTCTAGGCAGCCATGTTATTTGTCTGTTACACAATCACCATCATTATTCCTGAGAAGAACACTAAGCTTAAAACCAATTACATAATCACATAGAGATTGCAGTCTGACAACTATATTTGGGAAGTGATTGTTAGCCAGAGAAGGTGGGAAGTCAATCGATTCATTCAAGTGTGCTTTAGTTTAGTGAGAGCTGTGCTGCCACAGGAACCGGCCTGTCAGTTAGTCAGTAAAACCTCTCATTTGTTTAGTGAAAGACGCTCTCTTCTCTTCCCAGCGACCACCCAGCCCAGAGTAAATCTGTCAACCACAGAATGAGATTACCATAAAACCCTAACCCTCCCTCCCCATGCACGTCCGAAACCAACACCCCAGCAGGGGAGGGCGGGGAGGCGGAAACTGCATTTCCACAGCTATTGTCTTCCTGAATGCTGGGTGGTGAGATAAACCAACTCTGGCGGGGTGTGCTTTCCTCCATGCCACCCGTGCCAGATGCTGCAGCATGCCAAGGCAGCCACGTGTCACCCTGCCAGTGCCAGCTTGAAACAACCATCTGTGTGTGGACTCAGCAGTCTCTTTTCCAGTCCATTTACATTCATATCTAACCCTATTCCACCCTCAGGGAGAGAGTCAATGTGTTTAGGGTCCAAGAGCCCGCCTAAGGAATGCTGTAAAGGAGATTGCTGCTCAGCATTTTGTAATTCCCACTCTTCTCCACCCATCGTTCTGTATTCTGTTAACATTGCTTAAGCATCTCATCAGCCTGGGAGGAAATTGGCAGAAAGGAGGTGGGCAAATCTCCCTGGCTGCATTGTCATCGCCACACACAGACAGCAGAAAGGAAAGAGTTGGGAGTGAACACTGTTCAAGATGCTCAGCAGAACGTCTAGGGCTTTACCTGTTATCAGTCTGCTATCAGAATCACCTGAAGCCAAGGCAGGCTACAGTTCTCCACCGCCAAGCTAGATTACATTTCTGAAAGCACTATAAATGGACCTATTGCATTCCGACCATAGAGAAAATGTATCTGTATAACAGCAGACTTTTCTTATTTTCTCTCGCTCTCTCTCTTTCTCTAGAGAGTGAGGTACATTTGAACAAGCCTGGTGACAATAGAAGGTAAAAAAATAGAATGACCTTGGGTCAGAAGACTGTCTCTGAGATAGATGGCTGCAGCGGTAAAGGATGGTCTAGACTGGGGATTCTTCAAGACTTGGACAGCCTGGAAGTAAACCCCAATACTCATAAATGGTAGGCCTACATAACAGACAGTCCATTGTCTTTCATTTCAAATGAAGGTCAAATGAAGCATCTATGAAGAGTTTATGAATGGTTTATGTAGCCTTCATAAAATATACTATGTTTAAAATGTGACAGAAATAGGCAGTCCACTCCGTTTCAAAGTTTGCAGGTGATATGTCTATATTGGTCATTGTCTTTTTAGTGTATCTATGTTTAGGCCCATTCATTCTAGCTAATGCAACACTTGCATTCATTCCAATGCATCAGGAATACAGTCCAATACACATAATGCAAACCTATGCACCACAATGCAATCCAATTATTTCGCTCTCTCCCTCTTTCTTAAAGCAATTAACTTCACTTAAAATGTTTTTATTAACAATCACATAGCTAGTGTGCCCTGGAGGCCTCTGTTTAATATTTCATCCACAGCTGTGAAAGTCATTAGATGAGATTTCTCTCATATTATTTCAAGCTTTTATCTGACCCTGAATGGAATAACGTATCGAAAATGAATATTTATGGTGACATTTCTATGACACACTGATATTATAGATACATTTAATGTTATTTCCCCTCGACGCTCACATGAAAACTGACAGGTGAAATGATGAACTAAGATGGTTTGATATATCAACGGTGCAGATATTTGAATAACCCAGGAGTAATACACTGTGATTGATATATAATGCAATAGCAATACGGTATTGTGAATAAATCCTTTATTTCATTCTCCTTCTTATTCCTTTGTCTTGTTTTCCCACTTTGGAAACAGAGGCTGTTGCCTGTTACATGGTAAAAGTGATCCTAAATTAAATCACACAGACTTTAGGCAGTAACCTTGTGTAATGTTCCAACATCTCTCTCTCTCTCTCTCTCTCTCTCTCTCTCTCTCTCTCTCTCTCTCTCTCTCTCTCTCTCTCTCTCTCTCTCTCTCTCTCTCTCTCTCTCTCTCTCTCTCTCTCTCTCTCTCTCTCTCTCTCTCTCTCTCTCTCTCAATTCAATTCAATTCAATTTAAGGGCTTTATTGGCATGGGAAACGTGTGTTAACATTGCCAAAGCAAGGGAAGTAGATAGTAAACAAAAGTGAAATAAACAATAAATATTAACAGTAAACATTACACTCTGAAGTTTCAAAAGAATAAAGACATTTCAAATGTCATATTATGTATATATACAGTGTTGTAACAATGTGCAAATAGTTAAAGTACAAATGGGAAAATAAATAAACATAAATATGGGTTGTATTTACAATGGTGTTTGTTCTTCACTGGTTGCCCTTTTCTTGTGGCAACAGGTCACAAATCTTGCAGCTGTGATGGCACACTGTGGTTTTTCACCCAGTAGATAAGGGAGTTTATCAAAATTGGGTTTGTTTTCGAATTCTTTGTGGATCGCTGTAATCTGAGGGAAATATGTGTCTCTAATATGGTCATACATTTGGCAGGAGGTTAGGAAGTGCAGCTCAGTTTCCACCTCATTTTGTGGGCAGTGTGCACATAGCCTGTCTTCTCTTGAGAGCCAGGTCTGCCTACGGCGGCCTTTCTCAATAGCAAGGCTATGGTCACTGAGTCTGTACATAGTCAAAGCTTTCCTTAAGTTTGGGTCAGTCACAGTGGTCAGGTATTCTGCCACTGTGTACTCTCTGTTTAGGGCCAAATAGCATTCTAGTTTGCTCTGTTTTTTTGTTTGTTCTTTCCAATGTGTCAAGTAATTCTCTTTTTGTTTTCTCATGATTTGGTTGGGTCTAATTGTGTCTCTCTCTCTCTCTCTCTCTCTCTCTCTCTCTCTCTCTCTCTCTCTCTCTCTCTCTCTCTCACGTTTCTCACGTTTCTCACCATTTAGAGTTGTAGTGTCGATTCCCATATGAACAGAACGAGGCCCTTTTTCCCATGGTGCAGTTTAAACTTAACTCAGAAATCAATAAATCGATACACTCCGATGAGGCTGCTCGCAGAAACACTCCCCAAATTGATATCCAATGTAGGCTAAATGAACAGGCATTAACCCTACCTTTCTCTCTCTCTCTCGCTCTCCTGAGATTCATCTCTTATACTAAGAACCAGACTTCAGTGAATGCATCTGCGTGGGCATCCTCCAGTTTTTTTTATTCTTGTTTGTTTGGGTTCATATAGACTTTCAGTTCAAATTCTTTCACTATATTGCCGCTCTTTGTCCTGGAGATATTTTCAGCCCAGATATACCATCGAACTCATCTGGTGCATATTTGAAGCAAGTTAACCGCTTTATATAACCAGTGAGCTTTGGGGTATTGCTCTGCAATTCTGATGCTTATCTAGATTAGGTTTTAGGCCCAGTCTCATTCTGCATTAAATAGATGGATTGTATGCATTATTCACAGTCTGATATCTATTGTCACCTTACTTATGGAGTTCTCCTCCCTGAAAATACATGCATACTTTATTGTTTTGATCAATGGCAATACAGGCTTTATACAAATAAGCTAAGAAGAAAGTGTACAATACTTCCTCACTGACCTTTGTCAGTTTTGGAAAAATACTCTTTCATTTGCCTCCAGTTTTCACATTGAAAGGATATCAGCTGCAGAAAGATACCATCAAAGCTCTCTCTTACCACCATGGAGCACAGTACCACAGTATAGAAAAGGGAAGTTGCTGCTGACAACAGCAAAGACAGATTCCCTCTTTGAGGTATGCAAGTCCAGTGGCCTTGTAGCCTGACCTAGGAGGCTCCATAAAGGGAGAGGAAACAGTATCTAGCTGGCCTGACCACCATCTATTGTTAACCACAAGATCAAGGCTGCAGGAGGGTAGGGGTCTGTGGGGCTTTGCAGAGCCTTAGGGGGATGCATAGTTCACTGAACTGTGTTGGAGGTATACCATATAGTGTGAAGGAAGGAATAATTGTACGTTCGCATACTACAAGGTTGTGTGACTCACATGATCTTTGGAATGTATGGTAGTTTGTTGTTACTTTCTACTTTGTGACCTCTTAGCTAGGTCAAAAGAGCAGCAGACTGAGGCAATTCTTTAAGCCGTGGAGGTGTGTTGGCTGCAACAATATACAGTGGGGAAAAAAAGTATTTAGTCAGCCACCAATTGTGCAAGTTCTCCCACTTAAAAAGATGAGAGAGGCCTGTAATTTTCATCATAGGTACACATCAACTATGACAGACAAAATGAGAATTTCTTTTCCAGAAAATCACATTGTAGGATTTTTAATGAATTTATTTGCAAATTATGGTGGAAAATAAGTATTTGGTCAATAACAAAAGTTTCTCAATACTTTGTTATATACCCTTTGTTGGCAATGACACAGGTCAAACGTTTTCTGTAATTCTTCCAAGGTTTTCACACACTATTGCTGGTATTTTGGCCCATTCCTCCATGCAGATCTCCTCTAGAGCAGTGATGTTTTGGGGCTGTCGCTGGGCAACACAGACTTTCAACTCCCTCCAAAGATTTTCTATGGGGTTGAGATCTGGAGACTGGCTAGGCCACTCCAGGACCTTGAAATGCTTCTTACGAAGCCACTCCTTCGTTGCCCGGGCGGTGTGTTTGGGATCATTGTCATGCTGAAAGACCCAGCCACGTTTCATCTTCAATGCCCTTGCTGATGGAAGGAGGTTTTCACTCAAAATCTCACGATACATGGCCCCATTCATTCTTTCCTTTACACGGATCAGTCGTCCTGGTCCCTTTGCAGAAAAACAGCCCCAAAGCATGATGTTTCCACCCCCATGCTTCACAGTAGGTATGGTGTTCTTTGGATGCAACTCAGCATTCTTTGTCCTCCAAACACGACGAGTTGAGTTTTGACCAAAAAGTTCTATTTTGGTTTCATCTGACCATATGACATTCTCCCAATCCTCTTCTGGATCATCCAAATGCACTCTAGCAAACTTCAGACGGGCCTAGGCATGTACTGGCTTAAGCAGGGGGACACGTCTCGCACTGCAGGATTTGAGTCCCTGGCGGCGTAGTGTGTTACTGATGGTAGGCTTTGTTACTTTGGTCCCAGCTCTCTGCAGGTCATTCACTAGGTCCCCCCGTGTGGTTCTGGGATTTTTGCTCACCGTTCTTGTGATCATTTTGACCCCACGGGGTGAGATCTTGCGTGGAGCCCCAGATCGAGGGAGATTATCAGTGGTCTTGTATGTCTTCCATTTCCTAATAATTGCTCCCACAGTTGATTTCTTCAAACCAAGCTGCTTACCTATTGCAGATTCAGTCTTCCCAGCCTGGTGCAGGTCTACAATTTTGTTTCTGGTGTCCTTTGACAGCTCTTTGGTCTTGGCCATAGTGGAGTTTGGAGTGTGACTGTTTGAGGTTGTGGACAGGTGTCTTTTATACTGATAACAAGTTCAAACAGGTGCCATTAATACAGGTAACGAGTGGAGGACAGAGGAGCCTCTTAAAGAAGAAGTTACAGGTCTGTGAGAGCCAGAAATCTTGCTTGTTTGTAGGTGACCAAATACTTATTTTCCACCATAATTTGCAAATAAATTCATTAAAAATCCTACAATGTGATTTTCTGGATTTTCTTTTCTCAATTTGTCTGTCATAGTTGACGTGTACCTATGATGAAAATTACAGGCCTCTCTCATCTTTTTAAGTGGGAGAACTTGCACAATTGGTGGCTGACTAAATACTTTTTTCCCCCACTGTACCTTTATTCTCTGTGTCTTAAGCTAAGAGGAAGATAACATTCTCTTATTTTGTGCATTGATTAGTTTTCTCTGTAAAAGAGGACCTGCGCATTTAAGCAGGATAATTTGTGCTTCACAATATTTGGTATTCAGATTTTAGTCAAGTCCTTACACCCACCCTAAGAAGCCGGGGCTATATGTGCTACGGAGAAGGCCGGGGCCTTGAACTGTATAGGATTAAGTTGTTACATAAATACAACAACAAAGAAAGACACCCGCTCTGCTCCTGAGGGTAAAGCATTGGCGGAGAGAGCACTACAAACTAACCTGTTTAAAAAGCCACAGGCAACGGCTTGAGGTTTGGCTTATTTGCATTCCATTTTGAATACCAGATTTGTGGTCTAATCCACACGTGTGGCACGGAAACAGCAGGTCATTGTATGGAAATGATTCCAGGGATGAGACTTAGCAGTAAGAGGATAGAGCAGTAGCAACCAAAATGTTTAGGTTGAAAATGAATAATGATCACTTTCTCCATCAGTTCATTATGTAAACGTTTGGCAATACGTAATGTGGCAGCATTTTACATGCAAATGAACATCTGGCCAACATCTGTCATTACCTTTGTCTTAAACAGCCTGTCGTCTGTGACTCACAGATTCATTCACATTTTGATATTTGTCTTCATCATTGTTTATATCACCCTTCCAACAGGCAAATATTTCCGTTTTGGGAGGGGTTTGAGCAATGCACCTTTTTAGAATATTAGCCTGAGGAAGACTGCCAAATCCTTATAGAGGACACTGGCCTCGTGTTTATAAACATTTTTAATAGCAAAATATTTGTTTTGGCTGCTAAGAAAGCCAGTCATTATAATATCCTGGACCTAGCCATACAGGTATTGAGGCAACGCCAAAGATGGCCTGCTTGACTATAACCTTTAAGCTCCCCTTGATGTCGTCACTGGATCGATAAAGTAATGGCAACACTAGAAACACAAGGGCAAAGAGTCATCGACTACCTGACTGTGACCTTTCGAAGAAATCCTGAAGAATGTCTGGGTTTGAAAAGACGGCATATTCACTTCTATACAATGGTATACTTTAGCTTTCACTTGTTTCCTACACTAGACAGAGGTAACACTAGAAGAAGTTTGGCTTGAAGTACATGGCCTCTTATGACAGCTCCTTTTCTAAACGGTCTTGTTTATCTGCAGGGGGTCTTGCTGGGTAGTCTGGTGTTATTAATATTGGATGGAGCATGATGGCGGTAACCTTTAAGACATCCCACAGCTATAATACTCCTTGGTGACCTTTCTACAGACACCTGGACACACTCACTGCTTCAGTGGCTTATCTGTCCTCCTGCTCAACAAAGTAGTAGCCTATAGAAACTTATTCATAAGAATGAAAGACATATGCAGTCATTCACTCCATCAATCGAACCTTCTTCAAAAAGCATCTCACCAGTTGATGACTCTTTGAATTGGACTGTCCAGATCCCATTGTCACGATCGTGTGAAGGATGAGACCAACGCGCAGCGTGTTGAGTGAACATCGTAGACTTTATTAAGGTAAAGCACGACAAAACAATAAACCACGATCAATGAAGTTCCACGGTGCACTCACCGTAACGGAAACAAAAACCCACAACCCCACAGGAAAACATACAGGAATAAATATGGCTCCCAATCAGAGATAACGAGCCGAACAGCTGACACTCGTTACCTCCGATTGGGAGTCATTGAACAAACCTAGAAAACAACAACCTAGACACCCAACATAGAACACAAACACATAGACTGCACACACCCTGGATAAACAATAATGAGTCCCAACACCAGGGTGTGACAGTACCCCCCCCTAAAGGCGCGCACTCCGGGCGCACCAGCATACCGTCTAGGGGAGGGTCTGGGTGGGCGTCTGTCCAGGTGGCGGCTCTGGCCCAGGTCGTGGTCCCCACCCCACCATAGTCATTACCCACTTAATTTGCCTCCTACACATTACCACCCCCCAACTACACCCCACTGGGTTAAGGGGCGGCACCGGACTAAGGGGCAGCACCGGACTAAGGACCAGCACCGGGTTAAGGGGCAGCACCGGGTTAAGGGGCAGCACCGGGCTAAGGGGCAGCACCGGGCTAAGGACCAGCACCGGGATAAGGACCAGCACCAGGCTAAGGAACAGTACCTGACTAAGTGGCAGCACCGGACTGAGGGGCAGCTCCGGACTGAATGGCGGATCCTGCTGCTCATGGCTGGCTGACGGATCTGGCTGCTCATGGCAGGCGGAAGGCTCTGGCTGATCCCGTCTGGCGGAAGGCTCTGGCTGATCCTGTCTGGCGGAAGGCTCTGGCTGATCCTGTCTGGCGGAGAGCTCTAGCGGCTCCGATCTGGCGGACGGCTCTGAAGGCTCATGGCAGACGGGCGGCTGTGTAGGCTCTGTACAGACGGGTAGTTCAGACGGCGTTGGGCCGACAGGCAGTTCAGGCGCCGTTGGGCAGACGGGCAGTTCAGACCCCGTTGGGCAGACGGACAGTTCAGGCCCCGTTGGACAGACGGCAGACTCTGGCCGTCTGAGGCGCACCGTAGGCCTGTTGCGTGGTGCCGGAACTGGAGGTACCGGGCTGAGGACACGCATCTCAGGGCTAGTGCGGGGAGTCGGAACAGGGCATGCTGGACCCTGGGGACTCCCATAACGCCTAGTGCGGGGAGCCGGAACAGGGCATGCTGGACCCTGGGGACTCACCTCACGCCTAGTGCGGAGAGCAGGAACAGGCCGGGCTGGGCTGGCGACGCGCACCGTATCCCTGGTGCGAGTGGCCGGAACAGGCCGGGCCGGGCTGGCGAAGCGCACCGTATCCCTGGTGCGTGGAGTAGGAACAGGCCGGGCTGGGCTGGCGAAGCGCACCGTCTCCCTGGTGCGTGGAGTAGGAACAGGCCGGGCTGGGCTGGCGAAGCGCACCGTATCCCTGGTGCGTGGAGTAGGAACAGGCCGGGCTGGGCTGGCGAAGCGCACCGTATCCCTGGTGCGTGGAGTAGGAACAGGCAGGGCTGAGCTGGCGACGCACACCGTATCCCTGGTGCGAGTGGCCGGAACAGGCCGGGCCGGGCTGGCGAAGCGCACCGTATCCCAGGTGCGTGGAGTAGGAACAGGCCGGTCCATACCGGGAACACACACCACTGGCCTCAACCGAGGATCAGGAACGGGCCGGACCGAACTGGTTACACACCCCAGTCCCTCACGCCGTGCCTCAACACCTTCCCTCTCTGCTTTACCCAGTAGCCCCCTTGACCTGGTAGCCCACTGAATCCTACCCTTCTCTGCCTCCGTCAGCCCCCTTAACCTGGCCGCCTTCTGACTCTCCCTTGTGGCAGCCTCCTGCTGCTCCGTCGCCCAAGCCATGTGCCCCCCCCCAAAAATTTCTTGGGGTTGCCTCTCGTCCTTACGACGTTGAACCTGCTGCCGCCGATGCTCCTCTCTTGCCAGGGCCTTGATCTTCCCCCAAGGTCCCTTGCCTCCGAGCATGTCCTCCCAGGACCACACTGTGCCCACCTGGGCCATCGCCAGCCTCTCCATCTCTTTGCCCGGCGCCTCCTCCCATGTCCAGTCACCTTGCTCCTGGACACGCTGCTTGGTCTTTCTTTGGTGGGTTTTTCTGTCACGGTCGTCGAGGAGTGAAGGAGACCAAGGCGCAGCGTGTGAAACGAACATGGTACTTTATTTAGTTAAAGCACGACAAAACAATAAACCACGATCAATGAAGTTCCACGGTGCACTCACCGTAACGGAAACAAAAACCCACAACCCCACAGGAAAACATACAGGAATAAATATGGCTCCCAATCAGAGATAACGAGCCGAACAGCTGACACTCGTTACCTCCGATTGGGAGTCATTGAACAAACCTAGAAAACAACAACCTAGACACCCAACATAGAACACAAACACATAGACTGCACACACCCTGGATAAACAATAATGAGTCCCAACACCAGGGTGTGACACCCATCCCATGTTTCTGCTTCTTTCTCATTCAGCAGCCATTCCCACTATCCAAGAAAGCCAGTTTATGTTGTGATTGTGCTGATATTTCTCATTTCTCAATACATTACGAACAAAAACATGATTTCTAATTGGCTTTGTCCTTCGCCAAACCCATGAATTTCCTCCATCTATGCAGTATTGGGAGAAAAACAAGAATACAGGCCCCGGACAGCCATGGAGGAGGGTGGTTAATGATTTTATATCACCATTTGCCCCTGCTGCCGATATACTGGGGATTGGCGGGATTGTTTGTTGGGGTGTTAGAGAACGGATGTGTTTGTGGTCACTGGCCACTCAGCCATCGATCTTGGGCATCAGATAAGGAAGCCCAATGACAGGCTTTTAACCTCAAACTGTTGGAGAATGAATTCCTTTCATCTCATCCCATTCCCTCCGCTGCTCTGCTCCCTCCCAGGCAGCCTAACCAACCCCTGCAAGGACGAGGGAGGTTAGATACCGCTAGATGCACATTCATCCTTCCTACCCTGTGCCCCTTCCCATGATTTGTAACAGCGAGAGGTGTGTGGTAGCTTAAGTTGTTGCTGATACCCATCATGCTGTTTCATATTTTCCCTGTTGTGATGATAAACTATATCTCTATAGTCGGGTAATGCATTCGAGGTGGGGGGAGTGCTTCAATGTGTACTATTAGGGTCAAACGGTATTGGAGAGTATGCTTGTGGATACTGATGTATTTTTGTTGTTAGACTGAATTGTTAAGGAAATCCTTTAAATAAAGGTTTCTTTGGAACATTTAAATGAAAATTGAGTTATTTTAAATGATATATCCTCCAATGGGACTAACAACTGAATTGCAGCTTGATTGGCTACATCAAGGGATCTCCATGTCTATTCTGACAGCACCACTGCCGCTGTCTATTCTGCTCCCAGAATGCTCTTGGGTCACTACAGCTATAATGGCTTTGCAAGACTTCCAAGACCGATAACTAACCCCCACAGTATACAAAGACTGGTCAAATTGAAGTCACCCAGGAATATGGATTTTGATTTGCATTCAACTTTTAAACGTTGTTGTATGTGAAAGGAAATGCTTCCAAAACTGCAAAATGTATAGATTAAGTAATTGTATGATTATCTCTGCAAGGTTTAATGAGTAGGATTGGAAAATGCTTTCCAACCCTCGAAGAAATGATTGAATTATGAGTACAAACTGTGCATCAATGAAGTCTGTGGAATTTTATTTTCTGTTGTGCATGCACACTGTGACAAATAATGCATTGTATTTATCATATTTTCCTGCACTGCATGGAATTATGTTGTTCTTTGTATTTTTCAGTAAGACGTATGAAAGCGTGAGGAACCAATCAGAACATTCAAATGAGAAGGTTTACTGTTCATGGTTAATGGCTTAAAACAGCTTACAAAAAGGCTGTTTTTAGCTTGGTTCTCTATGCTCTTAGTCAGATGCGAAGTCTTGACAGCCACACTGCAATTATCTACACTAAAGCATTAATGTAGCTACATTCTCCATAATCATCTTGGTTCAAATGATATTTTTTGCCCTGAATAAACCAGCCTTTGCAAAACATATACAGTATAGACAGTATGGTGTAAACAGTTGTAAACCACATAGTTAGGTTATAGAAGCAACAGTCTTTTCATCTGATGGAGGCTGGGTAGACAGCCAAACATGATATTTAATTCAACCAAGCATCATGTTGTTATTTTCATTATGAGTTGGTTTTGCTCTGCCTTGCCTTCAGACCTGATTCAAGGCAGCAAGTTTACAGCGTTACTTATTATTTTCTGGACAGTAAGGCTGGGATAGCATGGCTGTTTGAGTTGTATCCATTTTGACCTGCTCTGACATCTAGCTGCACCAGTGTGATGTGTGCCCACCCACACAGCAAATTGGCCAGTGTTGATTTTTTGTAACATTTCTAGTCTTGATTCAGGAGTTAAATTTGCTCTGTAAGTGGTGTAAAAGAACCGCCAGTGTTGGTGTTAATAACCAGAGTTATTGTTTTACACTGTGGAGAGTGAAACAGTCCCATCAAAACCACACCCACTCATATTTCCCAGCACACTCTACTGCAGGTAGATTTTTTTTGGATTGTTTTAAATATCTGTGTTTTTGCATGTACATTGATTGGTTGATTAATCTTATGCTACATGAAGATAAATAAACCCTTTACTGAAATGGTTGTTACAGTTTAAATGGTTTAGGTAATCTTTGTTATCAAGTTTCCTAACCCTGGATGTCATTCTGAATGCGGTGAATAAAAATTCAAACTGTTGGATGGCCTAACTCTGGCTGGATTCCAATAGGAATTACACATCACTTTGCAAGCCATCATAATGTGACTTGCAGGCCTGATGTGGCCTGTAAACCAGGAGTTTCCTAACACCATTGTGTTAGGATACACTAGGCCATCAAAGTAAGGCCTCATGATATACACTGAGTGTACAAAACATTAGGAACACCTGCTCTTTCCTTGACATAGACTAACCATGTGAATCCAGGTGAATGCTATGATCCCTTATTGATGTGGGGAGGAGACAGGTCAAAGAAGGATTTTTATGCCTTGAGACAATTGAGACATGGATTGTGTATGTGTGCCATTCAGATGGTGAATTGGCAATACAAAATATTTACATTTAACATTTACATATTTAAGTGCCTTTGAATGTGGTATGGTAGTAGGTGCCAGGCAGGTGCACCAGTTTGATTGTGTCAAGAACTGCAACGCTGCAGGGTTTTTCACGCTCAACAGTTTCCCGTGTGGATCAAGAATAGTCCACCACCCAAAGGACATCCAGCCAACTTGACACAACTGTGGGAAGCATTGGAGTCAACAAGGCCAGCATCCGTGTGCAACGCTTTCGGCACCTTGTAGAGTCCATGCCCCGACGAATTGAGGCTGTTCTGAGGACAAAAGGGGGTGCATGCAACTCATGTTCCTAATGTTTTGTACACTCAGTGTCTGTAATGTATTGTCATTAGTGATGGGTCATTCTCGAACAAAGGGCTCTTTTTGAATGGATCTTTTTGGTGAACTTTGGGAACCGAATCGCAAGAGCCGTTAATTTGGCTCCCTGATTTGCATACTGCTACTACTGCTTTTTGAGCAGATAAATTACAAAATAATTCTGTAACGAGGGTGAATCTTCACTGCAGAAACAATGAATAGTGGGGAGAGTGCGTCAATCTGGTCCACGCAGATATTTTCAGTGCGTTAAAAAAACATTATTTATTTAGCAGGCCATCTAATAATTGGCCAGGTAAAATTTTTTTGAACGTGCTTTTCACGATCTGACATAATGGTAGCCTTTCTTTAGGGCTTTACATTGGAGATTTGCAATTTTGTCATGGTTCTAGGTAGATTTTTAAGCATTTTGAACGAAGAGTCCTTTGGGAGCCGGCTCTTTTACGTGAACGGAGCCAAGTGATCCAGCTCACTGAAAAGACTTGAAATGCCCATCACATTTGAATGATAACATTCGCCTAGCAACTCATTTGGTGAAAGCCACAGGCCTTTAAAAGGAAATAATTCAACAACCATGTCACTGTTACTAACAAATACAGTCATAGGTGGTAACTTTACAATTCACTCAAAGAAAAGGCACCATGGGAAATATGCAAATTAGGCTACACCATATAGTTTTAAAGGTAGACTCAGCGATATGACGTAGATGCAGAAAGTAAACAGTATACTGAGTCAATTTCTGCAACAACTAAGATCGTTGAAGCACAAGGCTCAACTTCTCCACTGTTTTGATGCCCTGGCGAAGTCTTGCATCTTGCTCATCTCAATATCTGCGGTGTTGCTCATGGCAATGTCATTTCGTTGAGTCTACCTTTAAAACAACACCCAAAACACCCTTACTGTAACAGTGTTATTGTTTAACGCTAATATGAGTTAACTCTATTAACACTAGTGTTGAATAGAAATAACACTGTAAGCGTTAATTACCCCATAGTGTTATATTTGTGTAACACTGGCAAGTGTAATTCAGTGGTCATTTTTTACAGTACGGAGTGTTACATTAATACTCAAAATGTAACACTATAATCAGAGTACTTTTTACACTCTGTAGAGTGGGACCATATGTACTCTGAGATAGTGTTAAACACTCTTTAAGTGTTGATTTAGAACTGCGAAATGTACTGTGCACCTAGCCATGACGGTATGGGTGTTGGAGCCTAATACAGTTTGACCCATGGCTAATGATACCCTGACTCTTGTTGTGTGTAGTTCGGTCTGGTAGCGCCGTGGCTGGATGACTGGGTGTTTAATTGAGAGTGACAGGACAACACCTGTAGATGGCTAGGGTATTTATGGGCCCAGGGTTTAATAGTGGATGAAATTAAATAAAACCTCCATCCCACTGTCATTAACCTGGCTGCTACAGGTTACATTGGGAGGTTGCAGAGTGTGAATGTCTGATTTAAATAATGCTATTTTTGCCACACCGTCTGGAAATATGATTTGGTTTGCTTAATTTTGTGTTTTTGTTTTCCCTGTGACAAGTGGTCAGTCAGTCATGGCTGCAGCTGGTCTGTCTAACCCCAGGAAGCAGAGAATCTGGAACAAAATGTTCCCTTCCTCACCCCATCAGCTAGCTGACAAAATAAACCAAACAGCATGTTATCTTCAAACATCATCATATCTCTTCATTATAAAAGCATATTTATGCTTTGTTTGAATCTTAAGTGCATGATAGCATCCAAAGCACAAGCCCTCAAAAGAGAATTATGTCGAAGAAATGTATCAAGATTTCGGAATTAGATTTTGAGGCAAAGTATATTTATTTTTCTTTTGAAATGTGTAAAGATTTTATGATAGGGGATGCCCCCTGTACAATTGCAGTTTTAATTTGTATGGGAAGTGTGGTGATTTAGCACAGGGTAGTTGAGGGAAAGGGGGCCATGGAGTTGAGAACAAAAGCGGATGAAGACAGAGTGGACAGAGAGAGGAGAGGTTGATGAAAGACCAAATCTGTATGAGGAAATGAAGTAGCTAGCTAGACACGCAAAATTATGGGCAGGAAAGAACGTTTCTTCAGTCAGATAAGAGGAATGAAACGACAGAGGGCTGAAACACATTTGTCGTTAGAGGATGATGTTAGCACATCTAACCCTCTCTATTTCTGGAGTCCTGCCTCATCTCTCCGGAGCTCGAACTAGTGCCACTTCCATAAAGAATTCAATTTCTTCCCCTTTATCGTGCCTGGCCAGGCTTCTCAAGGAGCTGAAGGAGGGGGGGGGAGAGGAAAAAGGCCCATCCTTTTTCTTAGCCTCATTAAGAGCGAGCAAAGATCCTCTTTCTTGGACCTCCTGCCTGCCTTTGTCTATGAAATATGTCTCCTTACCGAGCAGCGGGCACACAGGGCAGTGATGGAACTCCTGCCATGTGCTGTGTGATCTTCACCAGAGATATTGATGCTCAACAAAAGGTGCTATAGCAAGAGCAGTGAGGTGGGAAAATGACATATTATTTTCTTGCTCGCGGGTATATTATATGACTTCTTGATATTTATAGTGGAAGCCATCTTGGTTGGGTCTGAACTAAATATTTAAAGTGTCATTGTGCTGATGTGCATCTAAAGCTTACATCAGGAAGTATCTTTAGGACACGATGCTTACTGCTTTGAATTCATCCCAACGTTTGTCTTTTTTCTTTTGTGGTATAAAAAGTGTTGATGGTTATGAAATTAATCTCATGAGACATTTCATTGAATCGTTACCATTCAGCTTGTGGACATGTGATTAACTCGATGCACCACAACTGATATGCCCCAAGGCAGAGAGTTAGTTATAATTTGCCCGCAAGGACAGAAGCGTAACATGAACTGTCGAAGTCAATGTTATAGATTAGTCTATGGAGATAATTGAATTTAGCATTGCAGACAGGGTGTGTGTCTGTGTGTATGCTTGTGCGTGTGTGTGTGGTGTGTGTGTGCATGCGTGTTTTACGTGCATGCAAGTGTGTGTGAGTGTATCATTCTTCATTGAAGACCATGGTGTGTATATAGTGCCCTTCCATCCTTTCAAGAAAGCAGAATAACTAAGAGTGACATTCAATTACTCTATGCACATTTTTGTGTTTTTTTAGTTGGGTTTCACTATTCATTTAGTTAATTAACTGTTTGGACGCGAGCTATCATAAGCAGATTGCAATTCTATTTAATAATGGGCATAATGGAGTATATTATTAGTAATAAAGTTAATGGAATAAGTGAAGCGAGACTCCTCATCAAAATGTGATGGATGATAGATTAAGGAGAAAATACAACAATGAGAGACATGAGCTCAACAAAATGGCAGCTGTAAATTATTGTTTAAAGGTTTCTTTATGATGGACCTTTTCATTGTTGATCTTAATTCATTATCGACCTTGTGTCATCCGCCTGTCATTGGCTGAGCCTCTTGCCCTTGCTGTTATTGCAAATGGCACCTTGTTCCCAATTAAAATGCAATTAAGGATTTAATTAACGCTGGCTAGACATTAACGAGAACAAAATAACTCACCGGCAATTAAGGTAATTGAAAATATTTTGGTCGGACTGTAGAGTACATGTCATTGGCAATCGTTATGGTAGGACTTCAGGACCTTAAGTTCAGGGCTGTGATAGTACTCTTCTTACAGCAACAACACAAGCTCCAGTATCTCTCTGATTAGAGTGTGCTGTTGAGTCATTCTGGAGTGTATCACAAGTTGCAATGCCATCGTGATCGGAAGAATGCTGAGTAGCCTACCGGCAGTACACTCTGTCCCCCGCTGGCTCCGTTTCTCTGTCTTACACCTTCACAAGGTTGTAAAACTCATCTCCTGTTCCACTAATTGGATTGAAAAATACCATACAGAAGGAATGACAGGGCTTGTGACCGCTGTTGCTAAATTGATCAGATAGACAAACGTTCCTTGATGCCAAGGTCCTGCATAGCCGTGTATACCACACAGCCATGTCAACCTGGTAGCATTGTTACAAAACCAGAGTGAGTTAGAAGTGACACCTGGGTCCAGTTTTTCAAAAAGGATCTATCTGTATTTCATCTATCGGATAGGATTAAATACATAGAAATATAATGAATAGAACGGGAGTCCCCATTCAAGTCAATGATTTGTTTGTTCTATCATTCTATTTGTATGCATTTAATCCTATCCGATAACTTTTGAAAAACTGACCCTGAGCTCCAAGCCTAAGGTTACAGCCCTTTATTGAATTGGTGTGTTATTAGGACCAAGATGGAGTAAAAATATGCTCTTCTGCAAGGTGGACATTTTAACTTATTCATGTTGATATTCACGTCCTCCTGAGTGGTGCAGTGGTCTAAGGCACTGCATCACAGTGCTAGCTGTGCCACTAGAGATCCTGGTTCGAATCAAGGCTCTGTCGTAGCCGGCCGTGACCGGGAGACCCATGGGGCGGCGCACAATTGGCCCAGGGTAAGGGAGGGAATGGCTGGCAGGGATGTAGCTCAGTTGGTAGAGCATGGCATTTGCAACGCCAGGGTTGGGGGTTTCAATTCCAGTATGAAAAAAATAATAATAACAACAACATGTAAGTCGCTCTGGATAAGAGCGTCTGCTAAATGACTAAAATGTAAATTACTGTTTTATATCTTTACTGTTTTATATAATTATCTTAGTCCTCTTAGTATGAATAGATTGTTTTTAAATCCTTAAAGATAGAAAGTAGTGTTAGGTTCAAGCTCTTTGTGTATTTGAAGAGTGTAATTATATAGTGGACTGCAGTGGACTGTAGGAATGTGTACTTCCAATAACTCAAGGCCTCCTGACTAGGGCTGTGGCAGCCAGTTATTGTCATGCAAAAGTATGTCTAACGGTAATTGGCCATTAATTAACACTTAGCATCGCCAGGCCTCCACACATTCACATTAAAAAAGTCAAATAAATCAATGAAATATACACCATCACAATAAATCCATTATTTATTTTAGGCAGGTCTAAAGAAACATTATGATATGAAGAAAATGTATTTCAGAAGAACAGAATATGAGTTGGCCTACTGTATGTTATCTGGCTATGCGCCCATGCCATAGGCTGTAGGCATCTTCATTTAGCAGACAAGATATGCTTATAAGTCCCGTGCCCTTATTTTATATTATACTGTATGATTTTATATTAAGAAAAATATAATTGAACTTAAAAGGAAGGATATTTTTTGCTACTCCGGTTATTTCACTCCACACATTAACCACTGTTTGAGGAGCATGCAGCCTCTCGCTGCACAACATGTGATATTCCGCCCAAACTCTGTGTGCCATGGGCTCTCCAACCCTGTTCCTGCAGCTACCCAGTGCTTAATTTGGGAAACCAAGTTAAATCTGTTTGGGAACATCAATAGTAACATGTTTTCACAACAAAACGTATTTCAATAAACTGTTGACAGCCCCTCTCTCTATGTGCTCGAGAAAGGAATGAAGGAGAGTGGGGAGGAGATGGAAATGCATGGAGGTGAGATATTCTGTAGCTAATGTAATGTGTCAGCCTATTAGTTATGAAAATATAAAACAATTCCCTATTACTAGGCTATTCAAAATCAAATACAAATTCACTATAATTGTAGGCTAACTCTGAATTTGTTTAATTTTGGAGTATAGGCTAGACCAATTATGTACCAAAGACATCTTAATAAAAAACATTTAAACAATTGGCATGTATAATATGCGGTAGGCTATATATTGTATAATGGAACAATCATTATTTGAAATCAATTTTTTGGGGGGGCTTGGGCTAATATATAGGCCTATGAGTATGCATAAGTTTTAATATATATATGGGTGTTTTGAATTAATCATCACCTTAGAAAGCGCTGTCCATTTCGTTGTGTTAGGCTTTGAAACAACATCTACAGCGACCATGTCTTCCACTCAGTTTCAACCTGTTGTTGAACTTCTTTCTTCAAATAGGGCGGCAGGTAGCTTAGTGGTTAAGAGCGTTGTGCCAGTAACCGAAAGGTCGCTGGTTCTAATCCCTGAGCCGACTGAAAAATCTGTCAATGTGCCCTTGAGCAATGCACTTAACCCTAATTGCTCCTGTAAGTCACTCTGGATAAGAGCATCTGCTAAATGACTACAAAAAAAATATATAGATCAATCACAGTGAGGTGAGTTTTAAAAGCGCAATACTGTTTTGATGATAAGTGCTGGATGTAATTTTCGATTTCATTTGCATTGATGTCAGAGTGGTTAGAGGGACAATAGAGCCCTGAGTACCAGGCCATTGGCGACCTGATGATCATTAGCAAGTTGGGTACTACCAAAGCATGAGAGGAGATTACCTTGACTCAACGGTCACATGGAATTTTACAGCGGTCATGACTCATGACTGCCGGTGTGGCGGTAATTAGGTCACCACAACAGCCCTACTCCTGACTGATGAGAAGTCCTGTGATATGCATGGAGGAGCACGGAGATATCCTGGGTGATGGAAAAGTACTGAAGTACATCTTTGTGGAAGGGAGGGGGCGAGAGCTAAGGGTATAAGAGGACACTGCACTATATTGAATGGATATATTCAGCTGGACATCTTCGCTGAGTAAACATTTTAAACTTCACTCGGAGTTTGGCCTCTTTTGTATGATAAATATGTTTATTGTATATTGAGATATTGGTCTTCTTATCAATGTAGTACATGGGCTTATTAAGTGTAGATACTGTTTTACTGAGTGCTGTTTGGTTTGATGTGAACAACACAATAGCCACTTTGCAATTGTCTGTGGGCTGTGCCTCTACATTTGAGAGATGATCTAAAAAGAAAAGTCCTCCCTGACTTTGAACCACCTGGCTCCCAGCACATGGAGAACTGCATTAGAGCCAGAGAGGGAGGCTTCTTTTGTTAAAGATTCCCATTAAACGACAGGAGAAGGTGACTTTCCCTTTCAGCCTGGTGACACATGCAGACACACGAAGAGCCTCCCCTGTCAGGTCAGGAGAGACGGGGGGTGGGGGGCGGAGGTGGAGGTGGTTAGTTGGATAGAAAAGGAGATATTGATTGACTGAACCAGTACCGCACCGCCTTCTCTCCTCCCTCCCGTGGTCAATCACCTCCATTCCTTCTCCTCCACATTCCTTTCTTCTGCCCAGCGGTGATCCCCCCCTCCACGTCTCTCCACGGAGCTGCTGCCCTCATTTAACTTCATTACTGCCGGCTGACAGCCAGCAAGGGAACAAACAACGCCCCCGACCCCGTACCATCTCCTGCACATCCCTCCTCCCCTCCCCTCCATCCATCCGTCCTTACCTTCAGCCCTGCCTTTCCCTCTGATTCTAGTTATTCTGTCACTGTCTCTCGTTTCCCTGCTCACCCCCCTCCCACCGTCAGAGCTCAATCGTATTGATAACAGTCTGAAAGACCACAGCGGGCCGAGGCCTGGCATCAATCCCCCCCACGCACCCCCAAACGCCCCGTTCCCTTCTCATCAAGGTCACCTCTCCACCACCGACAGACAGCTCCTCCCTCCCACTGGCACAGGAGAGACACAAAACGTTGGGATGTGACAGGGTTTCTTCAAACTGTTCCTTGTCCCTTTTCTTCTCAGACGTTTGTTTGTCTGACCCAGAGGGTGGTTCTGGATGTACGGTTCACAGGATAAGGTGCAGGCATGTATGCTTCCTAGTCCTTGAACAACCAAAATGTCACAATCCATTCTAGTATAATAAAGGCTTGGCGCCGACGAGGATGGCGGCCTCGCGACTAGCTCTTAGGAAACTTTGCAGTATTTTGTTTTTTATGTATTATTTTTTACATTATTAGCTCAGAAGGTGTTTTGTATCATTACATACTGCCGGGAAAAACTATTGGATATTGGAGCGGCGGTAACTCACCAGCATTACTACCAGGAATACGACTTTCCCGAAGCAGATCCTTTGTTTGCTCCCCAGGGCAATTGAACTGATTCCAGCGGCTGACCCAAAACATCGCCGGCGGAGGAGAGGCACTCGGAGCGGCCTGCTGGTTCGACTTAGGAGGCGCGCACACCACCCACCGCTTCCAAGTACACTACTCGCTAATGTTCAGTCTCTGGTTAACAAGCTCGACGAGCTCCGGGCAAGGATTTCTTTCCAGAGAGACATCAAGGCCTGTAACATACATTGTTTCACGGAAACATGGCTCTCTGGGGATATTCTGTCGAAATCGGTCCAGCCAGATGGGTTCTCAGTTCATCGCGCAGACAGGAATAAATATCTCTCAGGGAAGCAGAAGGGCGGAGGTGTGTGTTTCATGATTAACGACTGATGGTGTAATTGTAGTAACATACAGGAACTCAAGTCCTTCTGTTCACCCGACCTAGAATACCTCACAATCAAATACCGACCGTATTATCTCCCAAGATAATTTTCTTCGATAATTTTCTTCTATAGTCATGGCCGTGTATATCCCTCCTCAAGCCGATACCACGACGGCCCTCAAAGAACATCACTGGACTTTATGCATACTGGAAACCACATATCCTGAGGCTGCATTTATTGTAGCAGGGGATTTTAACAAAGCAAATTTGAGGACTAGGCTGCCGAAGTTCTATCAACATATCGACTGTTGTACTCGCGCTGCTAAAATCCTCGACCATTGCTATTCGAACTTCCGGTATGGTTATAAGGCCTTCCCCTCCTTTTGGCAAATCTGACCACGAATCCATTTTGCTCCTCCCTTCCTATAGGCAGAAACTCAAACAGGAAGTACCCGTGCTAAGGACTATTCAACGCTGGTCTGACCAATCAGAATCCACACTTCAAGATTGTTTTGATCACTCGGACTGGGATATGTTCCGGGTAGCTTGCAAAGATAATTTAGACGAATACACTGAAACGGTGACTGAGTTTATCAGGAAGTGTATTGGTGATGTTGTGCCAACTGTGACTATTAAAACCTACCCTAACCAGAAACCGTGGATAGATGGCAGCATTCGCGCAAAACTGAAAGCGCGAACCACCGCATTTAACCATGGCAAGGTGACTGGGAATATGGCAGAATACAAATAGTGTAGCTACTCACTCCACAAGTTGCAATTAAATGGCTCAGACACGAGACATATGTGGCAGGGTCTACAAAGGTAACTGAACTAAATGACTATCGCCCGTAGCACTCACCTCTGTCATCATGAAGTGCTTTGAGAGATTAGTCAAGGATCATATCACATCTACCTTACCTGTCACCCTAGACCCACTTCAATTTGCTTACTGCCCCAATAGATCCACAGACGATGCAATCGCCATCACACTGCACACTGCCCTATTCCATCTGGACAAGAGGAATACCTATGTAAGAATGCTGTTCATTGACTATAGCTCAGCATTCAACACCATAGTACCCTCCAAGCTCATCATTAAGCTCGAGTTCCTGGGTCTGAACCCCGCCCTGTGCAACTGGGTCCTGGACTTCCTGACGGGCCGCCCCCAGGTGGTGAAGGTAGGAGACAACATCTCCACTTTGCTGATCCTCAACACTGGGGCCCCACAAGGGTACGTGCTCAGCCCCCTCCTGTAATCCCTGTTCACCCATGACTGCGTGGCCAAGCACGCCTCCAACTCAATCATCAGGTTTGCAGACGACACAACAGTAGTAGGCTTGATTACCAACAATGACGAGACCGCCTACAGGGAGGAGGTGAGGGCTCTGGGAGTGTGGTGCCAGGAAAATAACCTCTCACTCAATGTCAACAAAACAAAGGAGATAATCGTGGACTTCAGGAAACAGCAGAGGGTGCACCCCCCTATCCACATCGACGGGACCGCAGTGGAGAAGGTGGAAAGCTTAAAGTTCCTTGTCGTACACATCACTGACAAACTGAAATGTCGCTTGTAACACCAGGGTAGTGGGTTCGATCCCCGGGATCACCCATACGTAAAAATGTATGCGCACATGACTGTAAGTCGCTTTGGATAAAAGCGTCTGCTAAATGGCATTTTTAATTTATTTTTTAAGTGAGGGTTTGATATTATCCCTGTCCCCATGAACTTTGACAGTGTCCGTAGTTGTTATTGTTGTTTTCTTATTGCCGTCTTGCAGCTCTCTTGTGTCAGCACTATCGACATAGTTAGAAGCAAACCACTCCGTCTGGCGCCTTGGCTTTAAATGGAATGCTAACACAGCACATTGCAAACGTGCAATTGCCGTCTACTCCACATCTGTGCACGGCACTCCACACAACGGCCTCTCTGAAGTAACTGGCTGCCAAGAGAATATAGTCCATTAGTGAGAAATCAGCACACATACTGTAACAGTAGTACAAACACTTGTTTTTGAATACTGAAATTGAGCTAAATCCCAAATTCAAGGTAATGGTTATAAATGGTATTGCTAAAATGTATTCTACTAACAGCAGGTGATTGACTGCATATGACCGGTGCTAATGGGATGAAATTATACAGGAATGGGTGACAGTGACTGAGATGGAAATTAAATATTTTTGGGAATGACCTCAATATGTAGTTGAGGGATGTCATTACTCTTTTTTTCTCTCTCACCCCCCCCCCCCCCCCCCTTCTCCTTTTCTCTCTATCTCCCTCTCTCATTGGATGACTCATCAGCATGTGGAAGTTACAGTTTTCACAACAGCACCTTTGTTGAGACGGGTGTATGGTGTAGAGCAGGGATGTCAAACATATGGTGGTCCTCTGTAGCTCAGCTGGTAGAGCACGGCGCTTGTAACGCCAGGGTAGTGGGTTCGATCCCCGGGGACCATCCATACACAAAAATGTATGCACGCATGACTGTAAGTCGCTTTGGATAAAAGCGTCTGCTAAATGGCATATTATTATTATATTATATGCAAGGGGGTCCAATCACTCCCGGGGGTGATTTGAGTAAAAAAAGATATATACAAATGTTTTTTGGGGTGAAACTAACTCAATATACTTTAAAATGACTAAAACAAAATTGAAACTGTGTAAAAATGATAATGGACCTACATTCATAATGTTTCTTGACTGTCTCCAGCTCGCTAATAATCACTGAAATGAAAGCTAAAGAGTCAGAGAGCATCGGAAATTCCAAAAACAATGTATAGATTACCATTTTTAGCTAATTTTAACAGCGAGGAAATATAACCAATTTTCTGTGCGGCCCTCCGGACCTCATTGAAGCCAGAATGCAGCCCCCAGGGCAAAATGAGTTTGACACCCCTGTTGTAGAGTCATTGGCCCATAATATACATTACCATATTGATGTAAATATATACCTGTACCTAAGGCAAACTCACCTTTGTAAAGATACCATAATAGATTCCTCTGGTCCTGGAATTTCCACTTACAAACCAAATTCACCCCAAACTCTCTTCGAAGCTTCATCAGTCACTTGATTATGATGCCGTATCTTGTTTTCCCTGAGGTGGATAAAGCATTTTAGGATAAACAAACCAAACCGTAGAAATGTCAGAGGACTATGTGGACTCCCTTTGAACTATGCTCATGCCAGAGGGAGTGGCGTGCTGGCATTAGGCCTAAGCAGCGTTTCATATAGCATTATACAGATGTAGGATCTTCATTTCATCACCCTGTTGCAGGAGAACTTTCCTGCAATGCAGGACATTTTTAACTTGTGTATTTGTGGTTTCCAAAGGCTTCTGAAGTTTGTAATTTCCACAAAAAAATCTCAGACTTGATCTTCCTTAATCCACATAATAATGCACATTTCCTGTTGCAAACTGGCTCAAATTAAGATCCTACATCAACAGTGTTCCTAAATGCCACCCTCAAAGGTGGGCTCCCAAGCATGTCATATTTATATTGTCCTTATACACACAACCTGGCTCGAAGTAGAGTAACAGAAAACACAAGAAAGACCTAGCCCAATGACATCATTTCATATTTTTTTAATATATGTTATTAGCTCGTGATTTTAAATATGTGAGACACAGGCCTATGTCGTAGACTAGGTTGTTGTAAGCCGCTTTGACATCAGTCTAAGTAGGCCTCTTATGATAGCACTGTATTTTGACTGTGTGGTGCAGGAAAATATAAGGAAATTACTTTTTTCCCTATAACTCTTTCACTCTTTTCATATAGGCACAGATTACGAATGTATTTGTATTTTTCATCCTTTAAGATATATTATCAGCAATTGAGTGAGGGTGTGTGACGGGGGGTAGCTAAGTAGAACACAATTATTCTAGGGGGTTTTGAGTTGATGTTTAAGTAGGACATTTCACTTGTCTGAGCATTATGGAAATTCAATCAAATGAAATTAAATGGTTGACAGATTTTCATATGCCAAATGCCTAAGCATATAACCTTAGCAAAGTCCCCGGTTTACCCGTCAGAAAATACATGGCCTAGATCTGCTTTCTCTCATTTAAGAGAGATTGTTCACAGCATTGTCTATCTCTGTGATTGTATAAGCATATAACATTTTAATTGGAATTACTTGCCTGAAAATACTAAGCCTAAGCCTACTCATTATTTACAAACATTTAAAGTTTCCACAAAGAGAGTTGTCATATCCCTGCATCGGTCTATCCAAGCACACAAATTAAACTAAATTTAAATTATTGTACCGAACAGATCTGAATTCTAAATGAAGATGCATACATGGCCGGTCAAACTGAACGCTGTTTAGACTAAATCATTATTTAATTTCAAATATGCAACTGTTTTACTTTTGCTGTCCATTCCTTCTAAACAGCAGTGAACTTCTGAATTAGCACCAGAGTGTTTATCAGACTATATATTGCTGCTCTTGATGTGGGTCCATTTCCCGCTACCATCTAAAGTAAGACACAGCTAGGGGTCGAACTGGATTCATCTGAGGTCATACGGCCTCCATCCCAGAGAGGCTCAGTCGCGCTGAGCAAAAAGCTGCCCTGTGGTTTTTATTAGAGACGGCTCTACCTACTCAACCCATTCTAAGAGGGGTATAATTAGACCGGTGGTGTGGAGAAACAAACCACGGCTCCCTGAAAAACCACCGTCCTCCAGCAGCAACAATGAATATCATCAGAGAGAAGAGAAGGAGAAAAACAGAGAGAGAGAAAAAAAACAGAGAAAGCGACTGAATACACTTCCCATGTGAGGGACCTGGAGCTAGAGCCTCAGTTGAACTGGAAATAGGCAAAGAAAGTAAATAATTTCTTTCAACTTTTCTTAACGTAAAAACATTTGTGGGTTTTAAGCTACAGGAAGGTTACTCAGTGCTTTATCATGCTGGGCTCTTTCACAGTGGTAGAAAAAGACACCAGGCTATCATCACAATACCCAGTGCTTTGTCAATACTTTAGTTTATGGGGTTGATATGCTGGTTTTGGCACACCAAGGGCATACTGTACAGCCCAAATAGATGTCAAGGTTTTCCCCACATCAGTTTGGTGACCCCGACGTGATAACAAAATCATCATTAGCCCTATAAGGGTCATCATTATAAATTAGATAAGTGGGACCTCTAATCCTTATCAGGACAATCAAAGCTAATATGAATCCACAATTTTGTCACGTCTCCTCCCGTTGCTCCCCTCCAGCGCTCTGATTCGCCGGTCTACTGAGCCACCGGTCTGAGCGCACCACCTCGGCAACACCGGAATGGAAACCCAACGCACCCTAATCACCTCCAGCGCACCTGCACCTCATCTCATCACCATCCCTATATATTCCAGCGCACCATCCCTACTGTTCAGTGTTGTGTTGTGTGTTTGTTAGTGTCTTGTTGTGTACTCGCTCTTTGTTGTTCTCTTGCTCAGTGTTTTACATTTTTTACATTTTAGTTATTTAGCAGACGCTCTTATCCAGAGCGACTTACAGGAGCAATTAGGGTTAAGTGCCTTGCTCAAGGGCACATCGACAGATTTTTCACCTAGTCGGCTCGGGGATTAGAACCAGCGACCTTTCGGTTACTGGCACTACGCTCTTAACCACTAAGCTACCTGCCGCCCCATGGTTAAGTAAACCATTACATTGTTGATTCCTGCGTCTGCGTCCTGCCTCTTCGTATCCTCAGTACTCATCACAAATTTAGAGCTGGACCAATATGTTTATAGCATATGGAGTCTTGTTGTTTGTCTTCTCCATTAGTTAATTAATAGAAAAATAGCTTTGAGTGAGGGTACAAAATTGTGTGAAGTGGCTTCTGAAAACAGCGCTGGCGGCCATATTGAAATCACCTACCTCTCATTTTGTTTTTATCAGTCAGAGTTTGCACTGCGGGGGGATCGATGTCGGAGGTGGGCTGCAGGGAAATAGATTAAACCAGAGAGTGACTTGCATCTAATTGAAGGCTCTGTGATGGCAAACACACTGCAAATAAACGTTGCCTCATATCTAGGGAAATCATGTCCTTCGTATCGCTCTACTATACCTGAGGTTTACTACACAGAACCATACTCCCCCAGAAGCCTCTAGTCCTCACCACCCCCTGATTCTCCTCTCTACATATTCATCATATTTACACTTGTGTTGTCAGGGTCCCTAGGGGTTCTGCTTGTGTGCTCATGTTGAGGCTGCAGTGACTTTCATATAATAGCTCAGGAGCTTCAGTCTTTAAGGCCTGCAGTGTCGGCTGGTTTTCAGTTGATATTGTTGACTGATTTAAGGATTTTGTGGGTTTTGGATAGTCTCTGGCATTGGCTAGACTATTGATAACATCAATTTATGAATAAGTACTCTTGGCAATACTGTTCTCTGTATGACCATCTGTTACAAGTGTGTTTCTTACAAGTACCACCACTATCAGTAAACTATAGTTTCCAAAGCAAATCCATTATGTATGGCTTTTGTTTACTTGTTTGAAAAATAACCTCTATAGATAGTCCTCTTACAAAGCTACCACACTTTGGTTGTGTTCTATGATAAAGTATTCCATTCTTGAACGCTACCCAGCTTCTAAATGGCCAGCCTGGTCGAGTGCATCATGGCTGTGTCAAGGAACAAACAAATAAGATGAAGTGCTCTCTCAAAGTCAGGGGAAAGGACGCCACACTGGCTCCCAACAAACAATGATAGATGAGCAATACATGATGGTGTGGGGGGAGCGGGGGGAGTATTCAATTAGTACAAGGAGAAATGGCACTTTACCGCAGGGAGAGAGAACCTGGCAGCCACTAAGAGACGGCAAATTGAAAAGGCATTCATCTCAGGTCCCTGACATGCTCATACCCTTGTCCAAATTGGTCAAACATGTATAGTTTTCCATAATTGTTCACATTCTGGCATCCCATATTTCACCCCTTGTAAATGAATGAGAAAAAATACATTAGGTTGTTTGTGGAATGCTAAAGAAGTGGGTCAGGTGCCTAACATATTATTTTGTGCATTATTCCTCATGTCAAAAACGTATTTCTTCACCACCTAACAACTTGCTGACTTCTGGCCAGGATTTGTGGCAGGTCTGAGGTCTGTTCCATTGTGAAGAGTTACACCTCCAGAAGCACTTGGAGCACGACTCATGCATATTTATACACTGATTACGAGCTCTGATTTATCGGCGACAAAAGAGAATGATGGGCCTTTAGGAGCAGAGTCACACTAGATGTATGGCTCCCTTGAAATGTAGTGCAGACCTGAAATATACTGTATAATGGGCCATCCATTTGGATATATAAGGACCACATTATGCATTCCATACTGTGCCTGATCATGTGAAAGCACTTGTGTATTTTTTATATTTGTCGATCTCGATACATTTGAAATACAACGTCTGTAGTTCATACTTATCCATACCTATCCATGGTTGCACTGTAGTGTTGTTGTTGTTCATATGATACCTGTCCCATTAAGGCTTACATTTGATCAGACCAATCAAGAGTATACTGTAGTAGCTTAGACCACCACTGAAGTAGTGAAAAAATGTTGGTCCTGCAAGACTGCAGTGAATCCACAAACTGTCTTTTAAGATGTTTCATCAAAAAGCACTCTTGCTAGTGTCCACACCGGCCACCATTTTGTGCTCCATTCTTGTCAGTATTCCTGCCAAGTCTCTTGAGTGGCAGGTGAGATTAAGCACCTTTTGAACTCCACCTCGTTATTGGAGGAGCGGTCTAAATTGAAACAGTGTTATTTCATACGGTCTTGCCGAGTCAGGGGAAAGTCGGAGCATGGGGCTGGTTCTGGACTGAATTAATAAAGAGCTTTTCAGAGGCAGGAAGTGTTGAGACTGATCTCAAATGCGTTATTCACCAATAATGAGAACTGTAAAGGAAGAGAGAGAAAAAAAGTGATTAAATGTGCTTTGACCAGAGCTGTGATTTTCATTTAATCTTTGATAAAAAATTATGACCCAGAGATGTATTTTGCTTTGGAATTGGACAGAATAAGCATAAAATGTGCAGACTCTAATTTTAAAACACTTTTCAGTTCATTCATAGACCTTGTCAAAGGAGAAAGCCCCAGTATGGTCACTATCTAACTGGGTTAGTCTCATGTGTCTACCAGTCAGTAGCTGTGCGTGGGTAAAATCACTGGGGAAACCAATACAGAAAAAAAAGCCATATTACAACTTATGTGTTGTGATAATTGTGTTGTTTACACTATAACCTGTTTGTTAATATGCCTTGACACCGTAATATATAGGCCTAAGGCCGAGACAATAAGAAGACACAGTGGCAGAATACATTTGACCACACATTTGTTTCATTACAAAACCGTAGAGCAACATCTGTCCGGTGAAGTCCACAAAACATATTGCATGTAACAAACAGTTACATGACCTACAGCATGGTCAAGCAAGGTAATGTTTCCGATATTTCCGGACTACTAAACAACTATTGATTTAGAACCACAGAATTACCGGAAGTTGCAAAGAAAACAGGAGCTGCCTCCACTCTTCCAGCACCATTTCAACTTCAACATTTCAACATCATCTAATCACCTATGCTTAGTCTAATACAGTGACAACTAAAACATACCAAAAACTATTTAGTCCAATCAACGTAAGCTAAATATGATGTGGCTGTCCATGGTGCTGATTTATGTGTGTGTGTGTGCATGCATCTGTGCAAGTAGAAAAAACATGTTGACTCACCATACTTGTGGAGAAACGTCAATGCCGTCCTCCTCATTCATGTTGCCTAAACGGTCTATGACTGTCACACAGTACACTTTTTTTTGTTTTTGTTGTCCTAGGCTAAAATACTTGCTTGCTGGCCTAACTTCCTTTCATGGGCAACGATGCGCCAGTCCAGCTAGTTAACATTAGCCTACTACATGTTGAACCACATGTTGAACTTCCATCCTCTTAGGCCAGGGGCACAATGTATGAATTTATGGTTGGATCAGAATCACCGTTATAATCATTGGCCAGTACAGAGAATTAAGTAAAACCACAAGTCCAAATCCATGGCTAATTTACTGTAGGAAAGGGCAGATTTTAGCTAGCTAGCTAGCCGCTGGAGGACAACAACACAACTAAATGCACCAATTCAAGTTTTTTTTCTGTCAATAATGACGTTTGGCTTGAGATGTGATTGGTCTGAAGCCAAATCCAAACTGGCTTCCCTTGACACATTTTTTGGGTGAGCCAGGATCATTCACAGTTGAGCTCACTCAGTTTAGCTCAACACTGATTGGCTTTTATTTTTTATTTTTTAATTATCAAGGGAGGCCAAATGCTCTGTGGCTTCCCTTGCATTCAGTGCTACAGGCCGCAACAATGTCATATTCTTTCTGACCAGACAGCATCAGATAGATATGCTACACATACTGAGACAGAGGGGTGCTGTTTCGTCCGCTCAGATGCTTTCTCCGGTGAGATACATTCAGCCTCTTGCGAATTGAAGGAAATGTATGTTTTTTTGTCAATTTTTGTCAATTCTTAGGAGAGCATGTCTTCCCTTGGCATCCATGAATAAACGCTACTGCTACCGGTTCACTTGATATCAAAACTATTGTGAAATGTTGATTAGTCTGCTCCTTTTATTAAACTACAAGGCCAAATTTCAACCCAGTTTGATGAAATAACGCTCCTTAATTATCACAATAACTCATTACAACTTTACTGTCCATACAGTAGATGTCTTGTATCTGTGTTTCATCTGTCCATTTACCCAATTTACAATATCATTGTCATGCTCGTTGAAGGACGGGTCAGACCAAGGCGCAGCGTGAAATGCATACATGTTTATTTAAACAACAAAACAACGTAACGTGAAGTCCTCAGGCTGAACACAATACAAGCCTCTACACGGAATAAGATCCCACAACTAATGATTGCCAATAGGCTACCTAAGTATGATCCCCAATCAGAGACAACGAGCGACAGCTGTCTCTGATTGGGAATCACACCCGGCCAAACATAGAAATACAACACCTAGAACGTAAACATAGAAATAACAACCTAGAACTCCACACCCTGACTCAACATACTAGAGTCCCATAAGTCAGGGCGTGACATTCATTGGGCAACTTTCTTTCTCATTCTTGAGATTATAGTTGGGCTTAGGAGAGTAGAAATCGCACAAGCACAATATTGACATATGTGTCTGTCAGAGTGTGTTAAGCTGATTCTCAGGGAACGCAGATGTTATTAGAAATAGATGTCACAGCATTCCTGGATAAATTGGTTAAGGCTGCAACAATCTGCTGACTTCCATCCATCACTGGCCTATGGAGATGGGCTATGGATGGATGGGCTCTATGTGGCAGTGTGCTCCAGTTCATTCCTCCATACGTATGGATAAATAGATGCACAGAGGGATGTAAGCCTGGTGTGAGGCGACGGGGACTGATAGTGAGGGAGCCTTGGTGAGAAATGATACTAATGCTAATGAATTCAAACTAGCGGCTCTCAGTAGGTTTCAAAGCATTTCATATTGTATGGCTGTCACTAACCCATCAGAGTAAGAGTTATAATGATTACCTTCCTTCTTTTTGCTTCCCTCTAAGTTGGACCTCATTTGATGATGTGGTCAAAGGCTCAGAAAAGCATTAAATTACTGTATACTTTTGAGTAAGTAAATAGAAACATTTTCATCGCAATAGAGCAGCAACAGGAATGTTGTTTCCTCAATTCCCAGCCTCCTCTCTGAGTCCATAAAGATCTGTTGCTCCCCGAAGTCCAATTGACCTTAGTGACAGAAGACAAATAACATGGTGAACTTGGCTTGTTTGGAACAAACTGCAGAGTAGCACAGCATACACTGAAAGGGATGATTGGTTCATCGATGGATGGTGAAGACAGCCTTGTTCTAACCTAGCATTATTCTCCTGCATCCTCCTCTGAAACATCAACATCATCTGATGAATCAGTGAACTTCCCACCCAGGAACGTCCTTGAAAAGGTATATTATTTCTACTTCAAAGAACATGCACTACTTCAATACCAATTTCCAGGTATAGTCTTTGAACTCACCTGTGTCCAAAAAGACACAACACGTGTTCTTTAGTTATAAACACATGGGCAAGGAATAACATTATTCCACTGTTACCCAGAATTATGTCTATCTTAGGAGGGTGAACATAGTGAATGAGTGCAGCAGCCTTTGGCCTGAGGGTGTTGCTGTCCAGGGATAATTAAAAAGCAAATGAGAGCAGCGGGTGTGATTCCAAAGCCATCTGGATGCTGAGTGAGACTTCCTCTTAACCACTGTGTTTTTAACTAGATTACATTTTGACAATGCAGCACTGTTATCAAAATAAGCCGTCTCTCTTCAATTAGTCGTACCAGCATTTAGGTTTTGTGGTTGTATTGTGTGCATACATTTTCGCCGGCCTCTATGGATGATTGAACAATTTGGGATTTAGGAGTATTATGGTATCTTGGACATAGTGTCACTTTTTGTGTTGTCAAAATGGGGCACTTAGACTTTAGCCTTAGACTATTGTGGGAAAAAGTGACTGTGTCCTGGCAGTAATTGAGCAATTTAAAAAAACAGATATTTATCTGATTGTTTTGAGAACCATTAGGCCTACAGTGGGGAAAAAAAGTATTTAGTCAGCCACCAATTGTGCAAGTTCTCCCACTTAAAAAGATGAGAGAGGCCTGTAATTTTCATCATATGTACACGTCAACTATGACAGACAAAATGAGAAAAAAAAATCCAGAAACTCACATTGTAGGATTTTTAATGAATTTATTTGCAAATTATGGTGGAAAATAAGTATTTGGTCAACTTCAAACAAGCAATATTTCTGGCTCTCACAGACCTGTAACTTCTTCTTTAAGAGGCTCCTCTGTCCTCCACTCGTTACCTGTATTAATGGCACCTGTTTGAACTTGTTATCAGTATAAAAGACACCTGTCCACAACCTCAAACAGTCACACTCCAAACTCCACTATGGCCAAGACCAAAGAGCTGTCAAAGGACACCAGAAACAAAATTGTAGACCTGCACCAGGCTGGGAAGACTGAATCTGCAATAGGTAAGCAGCTTGGTTTGAAAAAATCTACTGTGGGAGTAATTATTAAGAAATGGAAGACATACAAGACCACTGATAATCTCCCTCGATCTGGGGCTCCACGCAAGATCTCACCCAGTGGGGTCAAAATGATCACAAGAACGGTGAGCAAAAATCCCAGAACCACACGGGGGGACCTAGTGAATGACCTGCAGAGAGCTGGGACCAAAGTAACAAGCCTACCATCAGTAACACACTGCGCCGCCAGGGACTCAAATCCTGCAGTGTCAGACGTGTCCCCCTGCTTAAGCCAGTACATGTCCAGGCCCGTCTGAAGTTTGCTAGAGTGCATTTGGATGATCCAGAAGAGGATTGGGAGAATGTCATATGGTCAGATGAAACCAAAATATAACTTTTTGGTAAAAACTCAACTCGTTGTGTTTGGAGGACAAAGAATGCTGAGTTGCATCCAAAGAACACCATACCTACTGTGAAGCATGGGGGTGGAAACATCATGCTTTGGGGCTGTTTTTCTGCAAAGGGACCAGGACGACTGATCCGTGTAAAGGAAAGAATGAATGGGGCCATGTATCGTGAGATTTTGAGTGAAAACCTCCTTCCATCAGCAAGGGCATTGAAGATGACACGTGGCTGGGTCTTTCAGCATGACAATGATCCCAAACACACCGCCCGGGCAACGAAGGAGTGGCTTCGTAAGAAGCATTTCAAGGTCCTGGAGTGGCCTAGCCAGTCTCCAGATCTCAATCCCATAGAAAATCTTTGGAGGGAGTTGAAAGTCTGTGTTGCCCAGTGACAGCCCCAAAACATCACTGCTCTAGAGGAGATCTGCATGGAGGAATGGGCCAAAATACCAGCAACAGTGTGTGAAAACCTTGTGAAGACTTACAGAAAACGTTTGACCTGTGTCATTGCCAACAAAGGGTATATAACAAAGTATTGAGAAACTTTTGTTATTGACCAAATACTTATTTTCCACCATCATTTGCAAATAAATTCATTAAAAATCCTACAATTTGATTTTCTGGATTTATTTTTCTCATTTTGTCTGTCATAGTTGACGTGTACCTATGATGAAAATTACAGGCCTCTCTCATCTTTTTAAGTGGGAGAACTTGCACAATTGGCGGCTGACTAAATACTTTTTTTCCCCACTGTATGTGTCATATATGTTACCTGGCAATATGCCAAAAGCTTCATAGGACACCATCTTATACCATCAGAATGGAAAAGTCTTTGGACAATGAAGCCTTGCACAATTGGCTCAGACCAGTGACCTTTGTATTTATTTCATTCAGAAAATACCAGCTGCGACCATCTTATTAGCTTGTTCCTTAGTAGAGAGCTTGGTGATGCCCCCTTCCATTTCCCTGTTCTGTCTTGTGCAATAACAGTAACCTTTTACTCAAATATCATCATGGCAAGATAGTATTTCTTTCTCTGCACTTCTCTCCTGAGAGCCCTGATGGAAATGGCAGCATCTAATCATTATTAATGGGCTGGTGTTAGTGAATGGAGCAGATCTAGGTGAAAGGGGTTCATCTGGCCCAAACAGGGGAATTAATAGTGTAAAATGAATTAAATTAAATGACTGGGTTTGCTACTTGTCTGATTGAGGCGTTTTCGTGTTTTGTCATTTGTATTCTTGGTAAGCCTGTGGGTTTTAGAGCCAATCCAATACTGTATCTTAGTAGAGGACCAAACAATCAATGTCCTTTAACAGTGTTAATACTAATGCCCACCTCTCAGAAACGGAAGAATATTGCCTGGAACTGAAATGCAACCATTACTGCTATTACTGCTAATGAGAGAGAAAAATACCAGATAAAAATAACCATGTCATGAACATGAGTCTAGTCAAATTAATTCACTCAAGAACATAGAAAGCTATAAAAACAGGAAAAATAAGTAAACAAGCTTTTTGTAAAAAAAAAAAAAATCATTTTATAGTGAAGTTTTATGCTGTTCCACCAAGGTTGGGCCTGGATGCAAATAACTGTCTGTGTGTTTGGCTAAGGAGGAGGTCTAGACTTATTTCACTATAACACTGTTACTGTTGTTTCCCCATGAGGAGATGTGCGACCTTGAGAAAGACACAAGATAAAAAATAGCTTTTATGTTGCAAACAATGAGCACACTGACAGTCAGCATTGTAAATATTCTCATCTTTATGGACTTTGTGGAGGCGTAGCTAGTGCCTCAGGTATTTTGTCCTTTTATGGATTATAGAGTGTAGTATACATAATCCCTTCTAGTTGATATCAGACTCTGAGCATGTGCTTTATCTTTGACCAGGGGCGAATTCAAACAATAAACTCTAAATTAACCAGTGTACCTGCATTCACCACCATCTTGCTCTGACCACTGCTACAGCACAAATCCCAACATGTCACTGGACATCACCACTGAACTACTGATCTCTTTTTTCTTTTCTTTTTTTTCTTTTTCTTTTCACCTTTATTTAACCAGGTAAGCCAGTTGAGGACAAGTTCTCATTTACAACTGCGACCTGGCCAAGATAAAGCAAACCAGTGCGATTAAAACAACAACACAGAGTTACATATGGGGTAAAACAAAACATAAAGTAAAAAATACCACAGAAAATATATATACAGTGTGTGCAAATGTAGCAAGTTATGGAGGTAAGGCAATAAATAGGCCATAGTGCAAAATAAATACAATTAGTATTAACACTGGAATGATAGATGTGCAAGAGATGATGTGCAAATAGAGATACTGGGGTGCAAATGAGCAAAATAAAGAACAATATGGGGATGAGGTAGTGAGGCTGTGTACAGGTGCAGTGATCGGTACGGTGCTCTGACAACTGATGCTTAAAGTTAGTGAGGGAGATAAGAGTCTCCAGCTTCAGAGATTTTTGCAGTTCGTTCCAGTCATTGGCAGCAGAGAACTGGAAGGAATGGCGGCTAAAGGAGGTGTTGGCTTTGGGGATGACTAGTGAGATATGCCTGCTGGAGCGCATACTACGGGTGGATGTTGCTATGGTGACCAATGAGCTAAGATAAGGCAGAGATTTGCCTAGCAGTGATTTATAGATGGCCTGGAGCCAGTAGGTTTGGCGACGAATATGTAGTGAGGACCAGCCAACAAGAGCGTACAGGTCACAGTTGTGGGTAATATATGGGGCTTTGGTGACAAAACGGATGGCACTGTGATAGACTACGTCCAATTTGCTGAGTAGAGTGTTGGAGGCTATTTTGTAAATGACATCGCCGAAGTCAAGGATCGGTAGGATAGTCAGTTTTACGAAGGCATGTTTGGCAGCATGAGTGAAGGAGGCTTTGTTGCGAAATAGGAAGCCGATTCTAGATTTCACTTTGGATTGGAGATGTTTATTGTGAGTCTGGAAGGAGAGTTTACGGTCTAACCAGACACCTAGGTATTTGTAGTTGTCCACATACTCTAGGTCAGACCCGTCGAGAGTAGTGATTCTAGTCGGATGGGCGGGTGCCAGCAGCGTTCGATTGAAGAGCATGCATTTAGTTTTACTAGTGTTTAAGAGCAGTTGGAGGCTACGGAAGGAGTGTTGTGTGGCATTGAAGCTCGTTTGGAGGTTTGTTAACACAGTGTCCAATGAAGGGCCAGATGTGTACAAAATGGTGTCGTCAGCGTAGAGATGGATCTGAGAGTCACCAGCAGCAAGAGCGACATCATTGATATACACAGAGAAAAGAGTCGGCCCAAGAATTGAACCCTGTGGCACCCCCATAGAGACTGCCATAGGTCCAGACAACAGGCCCTCCGATTTGACACATTGAACTCTATCTTAGAAGTAGTTGGTGAACCAGGAGAGGCAGTCATTTGAGAAACCAAGGCTATTTAGTCTGCCAATAAGAATGCGGTGGTTGACAGAGTCGAAAGCCTTGGCCAGGTCGATGAAGACGGCTGCAGAGTACTGTCTATTATCGTTTAGGACCTTGAGCGTGGCTGAGGTGCACCCATGACCAGCTCGGAAACCGGATTGCATAGCGGAGAAGGTACGGTGGGATTCGAAATGGTCGGTGATCTGTTTGTTAACTTGGCTTTCAAAAACTTTCGAAAGGCAGGGCAGGATGGATATACTGTAGGTCTGTAACAGTTTTGATCTAGAGTGTCACCCCCTTTGAAGAGGGGGATGACCGCGGCAGCTTTCCGATCTCTGGGGATCTCAGACGTTATGAAAGAGAGGTTGAACAGGCTAGTAATAGGGGTTGCGACATTTTCGGCGGCTATTTTTTAGAAAGAAAGGGTCCAGATTGTCTAGCCCAGATGATTTGTAGGGGTCCAGATTTTGCAGCTCTTTCAGAACATCAGCTGTCTGAATTTGTGTGAAGGAAAAGCGGTGGGGCATGGGCAAGTTGCAGCGGAGGGTGCAGAGCTGGTGGCCGGGGTAGTGGTAGCCAGGTGGAAAGCATGGCCAGCCGTAGCAAAATGCTTGTTGAAATTCTAAATTATTGTAGATTTATCGGTGGTGATAGTGTTTCCTAGCAGCTGGGAGGAGGTGCTCTTATTCTCCATGGACTTTACAGTGTCCCAAAACGTTTTGGAGTTAGTCGCTAACCTTTGCTTTCCTAACTGCTTATGTATATTGGTTCCTAACTTCCCTGAAAAGCTACATATCGCAGGGGCTATTCGATGCTAATACTGTATGCCACAGGATTCTTTTGTGCTGGTCAAGGGCAGTCAAGTCTGAGGAAAACCAGGGGCTATATCTGTTCTTAGTTCTGAATTTTTTGAATGGGGCATGCTTATTTAAGATTGAGAGGAAAGCACTTTTAAAGAACAACCAGGCATCCTCTACTGACGGAATGAGATCGATATCCATCCAGGATACCTGGGCCAGGTCAATTAGGAAGGCCTGCTCGCCGTGTTTTAGGGAGCGTTTGACAGTGATGAGGGGTGGTCGTTTGACCGCGGACCCGTTACGGACGCAGGCAATAAGGCAGTGATCGCTGAGATCCTGGTTGAAGACAGTGGAGGTGTATGTAGAGGGTAAGTTAGTCAGGATGATATCTATGAGGGTGCCCATGTTTACGGATTTAGGGTTGTACCTGGTAGGTTCCTTGATAATTTGTGTGAGATTTAGGGCATCTAGTTTGGATTGTAGGATGGCCGGGGTGTTAAGCATATCCCAGTTTAGGTCACCAAGCAGACAAACTCTGAGGATAGATAGGGGGCAATCAATTCACATATGGTGTCCAGGGCACAGCTGGGGGCTGAGGGGGCTCTGTAGCAAGCGGCAACAGTGAGAGACTTATTTCTGGAAAGGTGGATTTTTAGAAGTAGGAGCTCAAACTGTTTGGGCACAGACCTGGATAGTATGATAGAGCTCTGCAGGCTCTATCATACCAGGTACAACCCTAAATCTACAGTAGATTGCAACTCCACCCCCTCTGGCAGTTCTATCTAGACGGAAAATGTTGTAGTTGGGGATGGACATTTCTGAATTTTTGGTGGCCTTCCTAAGCCAGGATTCAGACACTGCTAGCACATCAGGGTTGGCGGAGTGTGCTAACGCAGTGAATAACTCAAACTTAGGAAGGAGGCTTCTGATGTTAACGTGCAGAAAACGAAGGCTTTTACGGTTTCAGAAGTCAACAAATGATAACTCCTGGGGAGTAGGAGTGATACTGGTGGCTGCAGGGCCTGGGTTAGCCTCTACATAACCAGAGGAACAGAGGAGGACTAGAATAAGGATATGGCTAAAGGCTTTAAGAACTGGTCTTCTAGTGCGTTGGGTACAGAGAATAAAGGGGGCAGATTTCCGGGCGTTGTAGAATAGATTCAGGGCATTATGTACAGACAATGATATGGAAGGATATGAGTACAGTGGAGGTAAACCTAAGCGTTGGGTAACAATGAAAGAGATAGCATCACTGGAGGCACCGATTGAGCCGGTCTCTGCGTGTATGGGGAGTGGAACAAAGGAGCTATTTGAGGCAGTTTGAGAATGACTTGGGGTTCTATATTGAAATTGTATAATAACAACTAACTGGAACAGCAATAGGCAAGGCATATTGACATGGGAGAGAGGAATAAAGCAATCACAGGTGTTATTAGAGAGAGCTAAGACAACAACTGGTAATGGCGTTGAAAGTTTGGGCTGAGGCTAAACAGATAAACAGGACAGGGTACCGTGTAAAGGAACAGTCCAGCAGGCATCAGCTGTGCAGCTGAGTGATCATAAGGTCCAGTGAACAGCAATATGTGAGTCCGAGAGCAGTTCGAATTGGTGCTAAAGCCCAGCGAGCAGGAAGCACGGCTGTTGTTTGCGCGTGCTAGCGGGCCAGGGCTAGCAGATGGATCTTTGTGGTTGTCACAACGGGAAGCCTGTTGAAACCACAGACGATTACGTCGGCAGACCAGTCGTTATGGATCGGCGGGGCTCCGTGTCGACTCTAGGAGGTCCCGTCCGATTGACAGAGAGGTAGATAGCCGGGAGATGTGCCTAACTCGAGGCTAGCTCAAGGCTGATTAGCCAACAACAACATCCATTTGGTTGCAGCTAGCTAGATGTGATGATCAGGTGTTAAAGATCCAGTGATTTAGTGATTCCGGCAGAAAATCCGATATGTTCTGGGTCGATAACGTGCTGTGCAGACAGTGCAGACTGGCCGATAATAGTCCAGGCTAGAGCTGGCTGGTAGGTAGTGCAGGCCATGGACAATGGTGAAAAACCTCTAACGGTGGCTAATAGCAAGTAGCTAGTTAGCTGGCTACTCCCGTCCGGTAGACAAAGAGGTAGATAGCTGGGATATGGGCCTGGCTCAAGGCTAACTGGTGCTTGCTTCGGGGGCAGTGGTGATTAGCCTACAGCAACATCCATTCGGTTGCGGCTAGCTAGTTGCGATCCGGTGTTAGGGTCCAGTGATTCAGTTATTCCGGCAGAAAATCCGTTGTTCTGGGTGAAAACCGCTAACGGTGGCTAATAGCAAGTAGCTAGTTAGCTTGCTAGCTAGTTTCAACTGGAGATTCTAGATAAAGGTGAGTAAATAATATAATCCGTTCCACATTGAGTGAGGCGGGTTGCAGGAAAGTATATTTAGTAGAAGGATGAAAAGTGTGACTGGGAAATATGTACGAAGAATACAAAAAAATACAAAAAACAGGCTATTTACACGGACACACAACAAAGAACACGACCGCACTGCTACGCCATCTTGAATCTCTCCCTTTGCTAACTCCTTTTTTCCCAGTCTTATTTTTTATTCTGCTGTGTCCAGGCATCTTTATGCAATATATGGGCTGTCTTGTACTGTGTGTATGCCTTTGACATATGACCCCTGAGAAAGAGAGGGAGAGAGAGAAGGTACACTGGAAAAGGGTGGTTATTTATCTCCTCTGGAGGAGGGCGATGCAGTGTAGGCTTGGGCGGTATCCAGATTGTCATGCCATCATGCGGACCTTGTGCATTACCGGGATATTGGATAATACTGGCACTGAACCCAAGGGGCGCTATTTCCAAACCTTAATACGAAGGTTAGCAATGCTAACAAGTACAGTACATGTAACATCCCATAGAGAATGCTAACTAAATGCTAACGAGCGCATTGCTAACATTTTATAAAGACTCTGACCTCAACTATTTGCAGGACAGACTTCCCAGCTATGAAATGTAAGTCAAAACGTAGTTTTCTTTGCCTTATGTCATTATAAATTACATAGAATTAATAATTTGATTGTTCTCTACAATATTACAGTATAACCTTAAGAACGTTAATTTGCTGTGACCGTTGGTAGTTTAGACTGTGCCGCTCTTAGTTGTATCTCTTTAAAATTGGTGTTGTGAGGTGGTACCATTTTGAGTTGTTTCCGCTGGTTGGACCAATCAACTTGATACCTTCATCCAATGAGCGGGGGCTGTGGGGCTTACAAGACCCGAATTTCATATAATTTTCAAGCCATCAATGTAGCAGTAGAACTACTATCACAATATCGGAATATAACTTCAAATAAAATAAATCAATGTAGGCTACATGTCATGACTTCCTCCGAGCCTGCCTCCTCTCCTTGTTCGGGCAGGCTTCGGCGTTCGTCGTCACCGGCCTTCTAGCCACTGCCACTCCTCATCTCATCATTCCATTTGTTTTGTCTTGTTTATTACACACACCTGGTTCATATCCCCTCATCAGTACCTGTATACGTGTTCCCTCTGCCCCCTTTGTGTGTGATTGTCTATTGTGAGATTAGTGAAGCTCGGTGGAGCATGTAGTATCTGAGGAATGATGACTTTGCTAACGTTTTCAAAATGGTATCTGAGAGGATGTTTATTCAGCTTGGAGGGAGCATCTGGGGAGCAGTTTTGTGGGGACACCCCATAGAACAGAGGAAGTCTGTTGTGTGGAGACAGGTGATTGGTCTGTATGGGAAACCACCCACAGCAGGGTAAAGATTATAAATACTTGGTTGAGACAAAGGAGAGCAGAACAGACATATTATTTTGGGCCGCTGTTCTCCAGATGCTGCAGACGTCTGTAAACTTATGCTGAAATCTTGTGATATAAATAAAACGTATAATCAAAGTACAGTATAAGCGGACTCCTTGGTTTCACAGCATAATTAGCAACGTTTTCTCGACACAACAAAATGGCGACGAGGATGGGATCCTTTTTTCAGCAGTTTTTTCTTCTGTATCTTCAGCTTCTTGAGTTGTTCTTCCAGTTCTTTTACTTCTTCTAAATTATTCGCTTTATCCAGGCATGATACGCATCGGTCTATATCTCGTTCTATTTCTTCTGTGCTAGTCATTGTAGGATAAAATCCTCTTGAATATGAAGCACCTTTAATCTCCAAATCTTTATCGCTGTCTCCATCTTTACTTTCATCAGAACTCGAATCTCTTGTATTCTTCTTCTTCAAACATCCATCACCCCTTCTTTCCGCTCTGGCCAACCTCCGTCTGATCACAGGGTCATATCCATGATCTCTTCTGAATCACTCTGATCATCATCATCATCATCATCATCATCATCATCATCATCATCATCTTCAAGTTCCATCCTCCTGAACCTCATTCTACCCTTAGTTTCCAGACATCTCGGTTTTTTCTTACTTCTGGAGTTTGGATTCATTTTTATGGTCGTTTCTGCTTGTCCTCTCTCTATTATTCGTTCATCTTCATCTCTGATGCAATAATCACCCTCCTGAATGATCACTGGAAGCTGAGGATAGACGTCCTTAAACTCTACTTCTTTCTCATAAGGTGGGGGTCTTTTTGCTGAATCCGTATGTGAGAAAGGTGTACTGACTTCTGTCATTAGTTTTTCTGTCACCTTCACTGCATTTTCAATTTTCTCTATACCTTTGTTTCTTTTATCGTTGGTATCTTTTATCCGTTTTTTTCCTTCATTTTCAAACAACTTAAGAACACCCAGCTCTCTTTTCTTTACGTTGTTCCCTTTTTTCCCTTTCTTTTGATCTACTTTATGAATTGACAGAAGCACTTTCATTATGTTGATGATATAATAATTTGCTCACAAAATAAAGAAACATGTCATAGAGACTCAATTAAATTGCTACAGGTATTGGCAGAAAAGGGGCATAAAGTTTCACAGAAAAAGTTGCAGTATTGCCAGGAGAGGGTTGTTTATTTGGGTCAGAAAATAACGCATGGACACAGAAGCATTTTGGAAAGTCAATTGGAAGATATTCGTAAGGCTCTGAAGCCTAGAACTGTCAGAGAGATGATGAAATTTCTTGGTATTGCTGGTTATTCCTCATCTTGGGTGGAGAGATATACTAGTTTGATGGGACCTTTGAGAGCTATGGTTAAGGATACTGGAAGTGGACAACTCCATAGCAATCTTTCCTGGACACAGGAAGGCCATGTGGCATTTGAAACGATCAAACAGAGGTTGCAGGAGGCACCTGCACTTACACTACCAGACTACTCTAAGAACTTTTTTCTATATGTGTCTACTTCTACTGGATGTAGATATGCATGTGCAGTTCTTTGTCAGCCGACAGGCACAGGGACGAATCCTCAGCCTATTTCCAACTACTCTACTGCCTATTCAGAAGTAGAACTAGGGCTACCACTGTGCTACAGAGCAATGGTGGGAGTATATTTAATGTATGACAAAGCATAATCGGTTACGATGGGTTACCCAGTAACAATTCTTACCCATCATAGTCTCAGAAATCTTCTGAACTATGGGAAATATACATTGACTATGCCTAGGCTCAGAGACTATCATAGGCTCTTAGAGCAGGAAGATGTCACCCTAGTGAGGTGTGATACGGTAAATCCAGCTGAGAATTTGCCAACTTCAGAGGATGGTGAGTCACATGATTGTGTCCAAGAAGCAGAGAAATACTCAAGGCTTAGATCAGATTTGCAAGCCTTTCCATTACGTGAGGCAGACCTGGAGTATTGGACTGATGGGTCTTGTTATCGTGTGGGAGATAAATTGTGTGCTGGCTATGCAGTAGTTAAAGCCCAAGGAACTGGATTTGTTGTTGAAAAGGCTGAAGTAATACCACAGCCTGTGTCTGCACAACTTGCTGAACTTGTGGGGCTAACAGAAGCATGTTTGTTAGCAGAAGGAAAGCGAGTGACGATATACACTGATTCAGCATATGCACATAGTGTATGTCATTTGTTTGGGGCAGTATGGAAAGGTCGAGGGTTTAAGAAAGCGGATGGTTCTCCGATACAACATCATGGGCAAATAATGGAACTGTTGCATGCTATTATGAAGCCTAAAGAGATAGCGATAGCTAAGTGCGCAGCTCATAAAACAGATGTGTCAAAAGTCACCCAAGGGAACAAAGCTGCTGATGAAGCTGCAAAAGCCGTCACAGGAGCGGACAAATTGGGCAAGGTTTTTCTGGTCACTCATGGATTGGACTTGGAAGACAAAATTACGCTTAAGGATGTGATTTTGATGCAGGAAGCTGCTTCTATGATTGACAAACAGCTGTGGCTAGACCGAGGGGCGGTCAAAGATGCTACTGGTCTTTGGAGAAACCATGAGGGGTTAATAGTAGCGCCTCTAGACCTCTTAGGTCTGATGATTCAGGAGGCACATGGGTTAGCTCATGTTGCAAGGGGGGAGGTTAGGAGAAAGATCACAAAGGAGTATGGTTTTTGGGCACCATATTTGCTTGAACAGATTGACTATATGATAGGAAGGTGCACAATCTGTCTGAAAAATAATGTTCGCAGGGGTGTGACTGTTCTTCCTGGTTACATTCCTACACCGAGAGGTCCTATGCGTGAGTTGGTTATTGACTTTGTTGATATGATAAAACCAGTTGATGGGAAAAGATACATGTTGGTGGTTGTAGATAGATTTTCACGATGGCCGGAGGCCTGTCCAACCAAGCGAAAGGATGCTCAGTCGGTTGCCAACTTCTTGTGTAAAGAAGTCATAAGCAGGTGGGGATTACCCGATCAAATATCCTCAGATAATGGGAAGGAATTTGTGGATAAATCAGTGAAATTGATGTTGCAAAAATTGGGAATTAAGCAACGTCTTGGAGCAGTTTATCACCCACAAAGTCAAGGGATTTGTGAAAAAATGAACAGTGTCTTGAAAAATCGCATTGTCAAAATGTGTCAGCATACGGGTCTAAACTGGATAGCGGCGCTTCCTTTAGCATTAATGGTGTGTCGCTCAAGTGAGTTGCGTGATCTACGTATGACACCCCATGAATTGGTAACGGGAAGAAGGATGCCTACGCCTTGTTTGCGAACAAGTGGAAAGGGTCCAAGCTTGGCTCTTTTGGAAGATGAAATGAGAGCGTGCGTTACATATATGGCCAATTTTCATAAAAAGTTGTCCACATATGTTTCTGACAGGCAAAGAAAAGAAGAGGTGGAGGAGGAGCTTGATGAGAAAAAAAGGAGCACAGTGCAACCTGGGGACAAGGTGTTCGTGAAGGTATTTAGAAGGAAGTGGTATAACGAACGTCGTGAAGGACCATTTGAAGTTGTTCGTAGTACTGGAACAGCTGTCCAGGTTAAAGGATCTCCAACGTGGTATCATTTGTCACATTGTGTTAAAGTGCCTGGAGAAGAGGTGCCACGCGCAGAGAGAGAGGATGTTGAAGGCTCAAGAGAGCAGGAGGGAGATAGGGGAGAACAGGAAGAAGGAGAGATTGTCAATGTTATGGATAGCATGGATGATAATGTTTACACTTCTGATGATGCCAGAGATGACTCTGCAATGGAGGGAAAGGAAAGGAGATTTGGGGAAATTGATTTTCAATACGTCCCAGAAACAAGAGGGAATATTTCAGTGGAATGTGAAGCAGCGGAGATCACCCAGGGCAACTCTGTTACAAGAGAAGCTGGTGATTCGGTTAGACAAAGTAGGCCAAGACCAGTTAGGAGAAAAGTCAGACCAAAACGTTACGAAAACTAGGGTTGAAGTAACTCTGGGACAGTCAGCTCAGCTCCCATGTAAGTGCACGAGAGAGAACAGTGGTGAAGGGAAATTTAGAGTTCAGTGGGAAGATAGATATGGCAGGAGTTTAGATCTGTTAGGAGCAGTTGCATTGAGAAAGTATGCGTTGCTGAATGATGAGAGAAGAATGAAGATTGAGGGTGATTGCAGTATCTATATTTACAATTCCCAGCAGGAAGATGAAGGTGATTATAAGTGTATTTTTTATAATCAACAGTTTGAAAGTGAGGGATTAGAGTTAGGACTGAGAGTTAATGTAGTGACACTAGTGGTGATAGATGGAAAGACAAGTCAAGAGTTCCAAGCCTTAGGGAGAATGGGTGAATTAACAACAATGACATCAACACTTCAGCCTATTATAAACAACAGTGAGAAGCAATTTAACTCCTTCAACATTGACAGTTATTAAAGCTATAAATATATCACATTTGATTACAAGGGAGCCAATCGCTCCAGCACCAATTTTAGAGGAAAAGACTGTTATTAGGGTTAGGATGGGTGATACAGCTCATCTTCCTTGTAGATATGAGAGATGGAGTGGGGGTGGTGACGTTCCTCCCACATGGAGAGATAATTACGGAGAAGAAGTGTTGTTATCAGGACCAGAAGTAGAAGCTGTGCCCCCTAGTCAAAGGAAGTATATTTTGTACAACGATTTGAAGAGGAAGAGGGTTATGAGTGATTGCTCACTTATTTTGCGTAATGTTACATGGAAAGATCAGGGAGAATATATGTGTACTTATTTAGTGCAAGCATTAAAGTTTGTTCCGGCTAAGAATTATTGGTTAAAAGGCTATGTAACTCGTAAGGTGACTCTTATGATGGAAGATTTGAAGTCTGTTGAAGCTTCCACAGTCACCAAAGGAGTTCAGGAGAAGTATATTACAGTAGCCACTCCAACAGTAAATACTACACAGAGGATATCTGTAACTTTCCCACTTGAAATAGTTAAGAGTGTTAATACATCAACTACAGCAACTATTTTAATAGTAACTTTGAAAGAGATTAATGGTACAACGGCAATAACAAATGTAGGAAGTATGACACAGACACCAACAACAACTTTTCTGAAACTAAAGGATGTAGCAAGAGTGACTCAGGAGTTTATGATACGGATGGAGAGTGCTGTCAATGGTAGTAAGGATATTGTTGAGATAGGAGAGGAGATGGTAGTAGAGAATGATGCAGATTCATCGGAAATAGTGCAGGATACTATCATGGAGGTACAGGATGAGTTCTTTGATTTTAATGAAAGACAATAAGATATATTTGATCAGTACCGCTCATTAGGGAAGAGAGAAACTAAATGGAAGGCATATGGATTTGACTCTTCTGTTTTGCAAATTAAAGATGGATGGGCAGGTAGGAATCTTTGGTTCCAGCAGTTAACTAATTCTGTAAGATCAGTGAGGAATCTTGAGGGTCCATGTCTGTTGAGAATTCCAGCACCAGGCACATGGGGTTCTATTTTAGAGACGGTCGCTAAACCTTTATCAAGTACGTGTCAATCTTATGCTTTATCATGGCTGTTGTATCAGCAACAATCATTAACGGATACAATAATGTCGTTGTCGAAACATTTGTTTAGGCCTAGGTTTAAGTGTTCTTGGTTAAATGAAATACCCTATGTGAATTTGTTAGATGGGAAGGAAAATCAGCTAACAGCGACTCCTGAAGTGTTGGAGGTGAAACCAGTGAGGGCTAAAAGCTGTTTTCGTTCTAATAAAACATATGATGGAAAGGGTATGTTTATGGGAATATCAGATTGTGATGATTATATGATGACTTTAGGTAAGCTTGAACATAAGGTTAGTAATGAGAAATATAATGTAACTTTTTATGTTCCAGTTTGTAAGAAGAGCAGGACTTTGATGGTGAAAGATCAGCTTTTGCCTGGCAATGTGACTATTGGGAATTTTAGAGATATTTGGTGGGTTTGTGGTGATAAAGCGTATATATTCTTACCCTATGGATGGACAGGATGTTGTTACATGTCGACGTTGAAGCTTCCATATGAGGTTTTTACCATTGAAAGAGGGGAAGCACCGGAAACAGATATATCTGAGTCTAGGTTTGGAAATAGGGTGAAAAGGGACATTTCGGAATTTCATAGTCTGGAAGCCTACCATTGGAGGATAAGTCTAGGAGAGAAGTGGGGACTGGGACTTTTTCCATGGTATGGTGTAACATTTTTGGCAGGTCATATTGATAATATTACCTATACTTTGCAGGGTTTTGCAAATGAAACGATAAGAGGGTTTAACCTTCTGTCGAATACTCAAAGAAGTCACAGACTGACGCTGTTGAAACATGACATGGCTCTTGACTATATTTTAGCAAAACAGGGTGGCTTATGTTTGGCTATGAATTTGACGGGGGATGATTGTTATACTTTGATCCCAGATAGTTCCGATAATATCACTAGTGTTGTAGATGCATTGAAGAATATAAGGGATGCGTTTGGTAGATCTGAAGGAGCTGGATGGTCAGCGAAGGCTTGGTTGCAAGATCAGTTAGGCCCAGTGGGAGCAGTGATGGTTCAGATTTTAGTAGCAGCTCTGATAGCGCTGTGTGTGATGTTTTGCTTTTGTACTTTGTTACTGACCTTTGCGAAGGCTATGATATTGAGATGGGTTGGAGTTGTGATGCCTGGAGATAACACTCAGATGCCGTTGTTAACTGTTACTGATCTAGATGAAGATGAACAAGTGGGACTGGATGGAGTATTGATGGATAAATATCAATTTTGATTATCCGATCTTTTTTTTCAAATGTTTTTCAATATTAGTGTGATTTTAGTATTTTGTTATGAATCAAAGGGGGGAAATAGAATGTGATTCATTTTATATATCATTTTTATATTCTTAGTTGATATTGATGTTTTAATTTGAATGTGTTGTTTTGCAAAAGATACTGTTTGGTCTTTTCTTTTCTTCCAGAAGCATATGGGGGAATATGTAGAGGGGATTCAAATGCTCAAACAAGGACAATATGAAAGGACAATATGAATGGACTGGAGGAGGTGGAACAAGGAAGGTGTGGAAATGTTCCGATTCCATCATCGACGATGCATTGGAAGTCGACACTGCTGAGGAGATGAAGTGTAGTGGACTACATTCCAGTGTCTGCAATGATATATAGACATATTTGCATGTGTAATACATAATTTGTGTCATATTCTTTCTGTATTAATTTTTGTAGAATGATATTTGCTGTTATTGGGTACATGTGGGGATCTCAGATGTTTTTGTTTATTTCGTGGATGCTTAGGGATATTGGGTCTAGGCAGGGATAGAGAGAATCCACAGGAGGGTTCGATGGGTCGACCAGCCTGAATGTGGACATTTTTGATAGTATTTTGTTTGCTGGGGCTTTCATGTGTATTCAAATTGCATCATAGTTTCAAATGAATTGATAAAGATTTATGAATTGATCTGGAGTACTTAGGTGGTTGCCTGGGGCAGAGGGGCCGTGAGAGAATTTTACTGTCTTGATTGATGGATGGATATTTGGAAAGAAGGCTGCCAGACAGGTTTTTCGCTCTCACACTCCGTAGAGATTTGTTCATATTTCATAGAAATGTATTCACACTTCATAAAGATTTGCTCATATTTCATAGAAATATATTTACACTCCATAGAAAAATGTGTTTTTGGTTTATTGTTAAAGATACTCAATAAGAGAAATTGTTACTTGCCATAATCCTATTCTTTTTGTTTTCAAGACTTAATTTGTCTCGAAGGGGGGAATATGTAGTATCTGAGGAATAATGACTTTGCTAACGTTTTCAAAATGGTATCTGAGAGGATGTTTATTCAGCTTGGTTGGAGCATCTGGGGAGCAGTTTTGTGGGGACACCCCATAGAACAGAGGAAGTATGTTGTGTGGAGACAGGTGATTGGTCTGTATGGGAAACCACCCACAGCAGGGTAAAGATTATAAATACTTGGTTGAGACAAAGGAGAGCAGAACAGACATATTATTTTGGGCCACTGTTCTCCAGATGTTGCAGACGTCTGTAAACTTATGCTGAAATTTTGTGATATAAATAAAACTTATAATCAAAGTACAGTATAAGCGGACTCCTTGGTTTCACAGCATAATTAGCAACGTTTTCTCGACACAACAAGCTCCTTGTATTTTGTATCACTGGGTTATTTTCCCCGTGTGCCTTCTTGGTTTCAGTGCGCCTGTTTTGCGAACTGGACTGTTTTGACGTTTTATTGCGTAACTCTGTATTCCGGAATAAATCCTGTTATTATGTGATTTACCCTCCTGCGCCTGACTCCTTCAAATCACCACATAACAGAACCACACACGCGCCATGGAGTCAGCAGGAGAGGAGCACATGCCTGGAGTCGTGGCACGGGTCCGGGAGCATTTGACGATGCTAGCCAGCTTGGGAGAAGCGATGGATCAGGTTCTCCAGGTTGTCCAACGCCTGGAGAGGAGTGGACCCAATGTGTTGGGACCAGCTGGGCTACCGGATCCAGCCACCCAGAGGGATCCATATCTCCCGACTATGGGATTTAGACGGGGCAGCTGCTCTCTGCCAGGGATTCCTCCTACAACTGGAGCTATATTATTCAAACATCAGCCCGGCTCCATCGGAGCGGGAGAAGGTGGCCGCCCTCGTCTCCTGTCTCTCGAGGAAAGCCCTGGAGTGGGCCAACGCGGTTTGGAGTGAAGGAGGAGCCGCGTTGGACAACTATGGGGAGTTCGCTTGCCTCTTCCGGGCAGTCTTCGACCACCCGCCCAAGGGTAGAGTGGCGGGCGAGCGGCTGGTCCACCTGAGAAAGGGGACGAGGACTGCGCAGGACTTCACCCTGGAGTTTCGGACTCTGGCGGCTGGGTCTGGGTGGAACGAGCGGGCCCTCATCGACCCCTTCCGGTGCCATCTGCAAGAGGACGTCCGAAGGGAGCTAGCCTGCCGGGACACCATGTTGCCCTTCAACCAACTGGTGGACATGGCCATCCGGTTGGACAACCTGCTGGCTGCTAGAGGATGTCCTGGAAGGGTCCTGCCCGTTCCACCCCCCCAACCCGGATCACGAGACGATGGAGCGGCGATCCGGGAGAGCAAAGAACGACAGCGCCAGTGTCACTCTCGTGGCGCGAGAGGACATTCTCCTTCACAATGTCTTCAGCATTCTTTTGGGTCTGGAGGCGGCAGGCAGGGCACTCTCGCGTCACCCCAGGTATCGAGCACCCACACTCGTTCAGAGCTCTCTGCTGCGCACTGTACCCTACCCATCCACTTTCCTGATTACATTGTAGTTCCCCAGTGTAAGGCGCTGGTCAATTCAGGCGCAGCTGGGAACTTTATGGACAGGTCATTTTCACATAGTCTAGGCATTACATTGGTTCCCCTATCCATTCCACTCCCCATTAGAGCACTTGACAGTCGACCATTAGGGTCAGGGTTCGTTAGGGAAGTTACAGCACCAGTCACTATGGTTACACACGAGACTCATCGAAAGCAAGTCACCTTTTTTATTATTGAGTCTCCTGATTTCCCTGTTGTGTTAGGTCTTCCCTGATTAGCACTACACAACCCCACCTTTTCATGGCTGCAGAGGGTTCTCACGGGTGGTCGCGAGAGTGTCAAGGTAGGTGTCTATTTGTTTCCGTTGGTCCAACCACGATGGAAAGTCCAGACAGTACCTCCACCGTGCGCATTCCCCCCGAATACCTCGATTTGGCGCACACGTTTTCCAAAATGTAGGCAAACAAATTACCACCTCATCGGGCGGGGGATTAAGCGATAAACCTCCGGGTAGACGCTGTGCCTCCCAGGAGTCATGTGTATCCCATGTCACAGGCTGAAACGGAGGCTATAGAGACACACGTCTCCGAGTCCCTGCGCCAGGGGTTCATACGTCCCTCCACTTCACCCGCCTCCTCGAGTTTCTTTTTTGTGAAGAAGAAAGACGGAGGTCTGCGTCCTTGCATTGATTACCGAGCACTGAACAAGGGAACGATACGTTATAGTTATCCTCTACCCATCATTCCATCTGTGATCGAGTCAATGCATGGTGCGCACTTCTTCACAAAGTTAGATCTCCGGAGTGCGTACAACCTGGTACGTGTCCGAGAGGGCGACGAGTGGAAAACAGCATTCAGCTCCACCACGGGGCGTTACAAATACCTGGTGATGCCTTACGGTTTGATGAATGCTCCATCCGTCTTCCAGTCTTTTGTGAATGAGGTGTTTCGGGACATGCTTGGTCGCGGTGTAGTGGTCTACATCGATTACATTTTGGTGTATTCCGCCAAGTGCGCCGAGCATGTGCCCTGGTTCGCAAAGTGCTGGCCCGACTGTTGGAACATGACCTTTATGCCAAGGCAGAAAAGTGTCTGTTTTTCCAACAGTCCGTCTCCTTCCTCGGATACCGCATTACCACCTCAGGTGTGGAGATGGAGGGAGATCGCATTTCAGCCATGCATAATTGGCCGACTCCAACCACGGTAAAAGAGGTGCAGCGCTTTATTGGCTTTGCCAACTACTATTGGAGGTTTACCGGGGCTTTGGCAAGGTCGCAGCTCCCATCACATCACAGTTGAAGGGTGGGCCGTCCCGGCTCCGCTGGCCTGCTGAGGCTGACAGGGCCTTCAGTAACCTGAGGGTTCTGTTTACCTCAGCCCCGGTACTGGCCCATCCCGATCCATCACTACCGTTCATAGTGGAATTGGATGTGTCCGAGGTAGGGATAGGCACTGTCCTATCTCAATGCTCGGGCACGCCACCCAAGCTCCGCCCCTGTGCCTTCTTCTCCAAGAAGCTCAGCCCGGTGGAGCAGAACTACGAAGTTGGTGATCGGGAGCTGTTGGCTGTTGTCCGAGCCCTGACCGTGTGGAGGCACTGGCTCAAGGGGGCGAAACACCCTGAACCCTCACCAGGCCAGTTGGGCCCTATTCTTCACCCGGTTTGACTTTACACTATCTTACATCCCGGGTACGAAGAACGTGAAGGCACACGCACTGTCACGGCTGTACGGCCCAGAGGAGAGGCCCATAGACAACACCCCTATACTCCCGGCCTCCTGCATTGTGGCGCCGGTAGTATGGTCGATGGACACAGACATAGAGTGGGCGTTACGCACAGAGCCATCTCCACCTCAGTTTCCAGCTGGGCTGCAGTACATGCCTTCTCTTGTTCGAGACCGTCTGATCTATTGGGCACACACGTCCCCCTCCTCTGGTCACCCAGGTATCGGTCGTACAGTGCGCTGCCTGACCAGAAAGTACTGGTGGCCTACCTTGGCTAAGGACGTGAGGGTGTATGTCTCCTCCTGCTCAGTGTGCGCCCAGAGTAAGGCACCTAGGCACCATCCAGCGGGTAAGTTACATCCCTTACAAATTCCACAATGGCCATGCTCCCACTTGTGTATTGACTTCCTTACTGATTTTCCCCTCTGTCAAGGTAACACCACCATCCTGGTCGTTGTGGACCACTTTTCCAAAGCCTGCCGCCTCCTTCCTCTGCCCGGTCTCCCCACGGCCCTGCAGACTGCGGAGGCGCTGTTTACACACGTCTTCCGGCACTACAGGGTGCCAGAGGACATAGTGTCTGACCGGGGTCCCCAGTTCACATCCAGGGTCTGGAAGGCGTTCATGGAACGTTTTCACCCCGAGTCTAATGGGCAGGTAGAACGGGTGAATCAGGATGTGGGTAGGTTCCTGCAGTCCTACTGCCAGGACCGGCCGGGGGAGTGGTCGGTGTTCTTGCCATGGGCCGAATATGCCCAGAACTCTTTCCGCCACTCCTCCACTAACCTCACGCCATTTCAATGTGTTTTAGGTTATCAGCCACCGTGGCATCAGAGCCAGACCGAGGCTCCTGCGGTGGATGACCAACAGATACCATCTGTATTCCCAGTCATGTGAAATCCATAGATCAGGGCCTAATTAATTTTTAATTATAATTAATTGACTGATTTCCTCATATGAACTGTAACTCAGTAAAATCTTTGAAATTGTTGCATGTTGCGTTTATATTTTTGTTCAGTATGTAACCTGGGTGTCCTCTTTAGCCTTGTCTACAAGGCTTGCTGCCAACAAATGCGCCTATGTTCGGGCATGTTCAAAAACCTTTGTTGTTGTTTTTTACGTCCGAGGCAGAGGATGTTAACTTACTGTACATTCCACCCACTCTTTTGTTAGTTTAATCCCTCAAGTCATTGCTAGACCCAAGTTCCCTACCTTTTTGTATTTTGTACAGCCCAACTTTGAATTCTGCATGACAAGCCAGGGCTTATACGTTTGCTTGTTCTTGAACTGCAAATTGCACCTGTTCCGAGCACTTCGTCGGTGGATGCACTGTCCCCCCCCTAGCTCCCCATCTCCCTTTCCCGCTGAGTCTGACTCGCTAGTAGGCCTACTAGCTAGTGGAGGTGCCGGTGGTGATGCTGAACTGGCGGGATTAGCAGTGCTGCTAGCTAAGGCATCGCCATCAGGAACAGTTTGCCCCTCACTCGTCTCCTCCGGCACTGACCGTTCTCTGGCTCATTCTGGGTTTGATTCACCATCTTTCTCTGGATTTTTGGACTTGAAACATTTCATCAAACTCAATTGTCTTTTCTTGTAAAAAATTTATTTGGCTTTCCCACGTTTCAAATTCCGTAGGGAGACAACTAGCCTAGGCTACGTGACATGATTACGTAGGGACCTCTTCACTAGCTGACCACCACTACCAAGACCTGATCAGTTACTTACCCCACCGGCCCTCCCCATAACCTATATGTACAAATAAGAGAGCAGGTCTGGAATCAGTGTGGCAGGATAGGATGATTACACAGAAGGATCACGAGCTTTTACATCATGGTCTTTCTGGGGGCGGGAGAAATAACGAAGAGAAACTTGATTTAACACTGATCGCTTTTATTAGAATGTTTACAGTGCGAACAGTGAAACAATTAATAAATCAGGCCGCGAGAGGTTCCGGATCCGGGCAAATAGGTGCCGGAACTAATAAAGTCAAATCTGAGAGGTGCCGGAGCCTTCATCATTTATACCTCCAGATCCTTGGCTTTCATTGCCTTTATTGGCAATCAATCTATGTTCAGAGGGGCTGTTTCTATGGCAATTTAAAGGGAAAGATTCAGAAATACACAATGAAAACAGGAACAGATTGTCTTTGCGGAGGCAGCTGTCAGCAGTGTTGTAGAGGACAGGTGATTCCTTTACTTTACCTTATCTCTCTCTCTCTCTGGGAGCCAGGAGAGGCAATCAGTATGCAGCACTGTGGTGGGAAACAACAGAAAGGTTCTATGAGAGATGACACAATGACAGTAGCCAAGCCTAACAGGCCACATTAGTCTATCAGTGTGAGTTGTCTGTTCCAAGACCCCCCCCCCCCCCCACCTCCATCCCAGCACCTCCTCCTTGGTCTTCAAACCTAGGTCACAGAGAAGCGTCATTTAATTGTGCCCCCCTATGCAAAACAGGACACACACAGCTGCTATGGCAGTATCTTTCAATTAATTTCACATTCACAAATTATTAATGAAACCCAATTCTTTCACATCGCTGTAAAAGCAAATAAATGGCAAATCATTATAATGCTAATTGAACATTGCAGTAATAAGGGAATAGTCATTAGTGCTCATATTTTATGTATGCATGAAATTCCGTTCTCGAGACCTTGAAGCTCTGATATCTGTTCTAATGTGAGACAGAAGGCAAACGATATTGTGACTGTGACTGTGTGTTTGTGGCAGTTCCAAGTGTGTGGCGCGTGCTACCGTGGCCGACGCTACTGTGATTCAGTATGGATATGGACTCTGTGAACCTAGGAGTGCTCAGCATACTAATTCATTCAGTGGGAACAAATTATATGAATGGTTGTTTGTGTTTCATATCATGTATTGATTATGCATAGTGGCAGTGGGAAGTCAGGGTAAGTCTGTATGTGTCACACATTGTCAGACTGACATTGGACTGGCAGCCTACATGTTTGCTGCATTATATAGTATCCAGGCCACTGGCCCTACAATAAGAGCAACATGAGAATACAGAGGTGATTTGGGTTAATTCCAATATGTTCACTCTATAATAATACACAACAAAACAGGTATATCCAGAACAATAAAGGTTTGCTTTCATTTATATACAGGTGGGGAGTAACAAGAGCATATCAATGTTGTTTAGCAACCTAATAGCCTGAGAAACTGTTGCACATACACTGCCTGTCTGTTCGTCTGGGATTGTTGCAGATTGAGAGCAGCAGAGAGGGGACTCAACTGTCTCCCATCACAATCTCTCCCCAATTCCCAATGTATATTTACAGACATGTGCAGCCGCACTCCCATTTCAGAAGGACTTTCTCAGCTTCCAGTGTGTGTTTGTGTTCTAGGTAGACGGTAGGGGCTGTACATCTAATGTTGACTCTCAGATTAGCAAGATGGAGACAGGGGAGGTGTGTGGTGGGGAGGGTTGGGGAGGAGGGATGGACACAAGGAACATCTGACCTTCAGGAAGAGAGTGTGGAAGACAACGACAAGGTGGCGTTAGGGATGGGAATATAGCACTCAAAATAGGTCCAAACCCAGCATAGATTTACACTGATCGTTTTGTTTGATCGTTTTTCCTGTCTACAGTAGAAGTGCACAATAAATTAGCTTGTCATTTATTTCGGCACTTATTCATTTGTTACTGACCTCAATGGTCTCAGTTGATTTATCCTCGTGGTACCTTTTCCGTAGACAATTTCCTGGAACAATTTAAGTGTATTCTTTACTGCCATACACAGTCACAGCCATGTGTTAAAGCACATTTAATTGTAATATCACTGATCAAACCCATCCCCTGTTGTCATTGGTCTCCTTCCTATCTTAAAGGGGATGGGAGACAAAAGCTTTAAATACGGCTACAAATAACCATTCATTTCCTGCTGTCAGACATGGAGTGATGTATAGCCTGTGGCTTCACTTGATTCATCAAAACACAAAACAACGCACAACAACGGACAGTGAATAAAGAACAGGAAAAGGCTTTTGAGAATCTGCTGAATGGATCCTTTTGGCCTCATTTGCATAATGTGTTGTTTCTCTGAAAATGATGAATAAACCAAAACACATGCATGAGAAACAACTAGCTTTAAGTGTGGTGGCATTCGCCACCGATGGAGCATGAAGGTAATGTCCGCGTCTTACTGCGACGCTAATGAGATTGCAATGCAAAGCAGAATGCATGCATACATCTTTATGATAATGCATTTAGGGTACGTTGCGGGGCATGTGGCACATAACAGATTACTTAAATTGTTCAATCGTATACCTTTCTAACTTTACCAACTTGGCCAAGTTGTATATAGTTGTTTTCGTATACTTTCCTCAACTCAACAAATATACAATGAGACCTGTGCAACTTTATGAACTGCTAGTACAGCTTTAATTGAATCCTAAATGCAGCTGCCACTGTATTGAAGCCATTGGACGCAGTTTATCATAGCGCTTTGCGCTTTATTATGGGCGATAGGCTCAGTGCGCATCATTCTGTATCAAGAATATGCTGGCCCTCTTTGAAATCTTATAGATCGATGCATTGCACTCTTTCGTTTAGCCCTCCTGCATAAACTTCCTCTGTACCTTACTTCACTGTTAACTTATAGACAGACGTACAAGATAGCAGAGCCGGTCTCAGGGATGGCTAATTTCGCTACAGCCGCAATATGTGTATGTGACCAATAAAATGTGATTTGATTTGACTTGGAGATCCCTTCAATCTCCACTGATTTAGGTGAATCTGAACCTAACTTGTGGAATAATCTCCAAGGATCTCTAAAATTTGATTTATTGGTGCCTTTAGAGCAATTCAAAAGGCTGATTGATGAATATGTTTATTTTCTATGATTGTGTTTTACATTTAATTTTAAATGTTAGTAATTTAGCAGACACTCTTGTCCTGTCACGAACGTTGAGAGACGGGTCAGACCAAGGTGCAGCGTGAAAAGCGTACATGTTTATACACCCAATAAACATACAAACCAAAACAAGAAACAACGTAACGTGAAGTCCTCAGGCTATACACACAAGCCTACACGGAACAAGATCCCACAACTAAAGTATGCAAACAGGCTACTTAAGTATGATCCCCAATTAGAGACAACGAGCGACAGCTGTCTCTGATTGGGAATCACACCCGGCCAAACATAGACACACAACCTAGAACTGAAACATAGAAATAGACTAGCTAGAACGTAAACATAGAATATATAACATAGAAACTCACGCCCTGACCAAACCAACTAAAGACAACAGGCCTCTCAAGGCCAGGGCGTGACATATCCAGAGCGACTTATAGTGCATTCATCTTAAGAAAGCTAGGTGGGACAATTTTCTGTTGTTGCTTTTGTATTAATGTGAATATTGATGTGTATATTAATGAATATTAGTGATGTGTATAGTGTATATTGATCTGTTTTTTATGTATATTGATGTGTATATATGGCTCATTTGAGAAAGAGACCTTGGTCTCAGCATGACTCCCTGTTGAAATAAAGGTTAAATATATGTCATTTTTTTAAATAACATGTAAAGAACTTCATAAAATACATATAACACAGTAGGCTAATAATATAAGCTAGTGGGGAAAACCATACAAAAAGGGGTAAGAAAGGGTTAACATATACTTGGACTTGCTTGAGAACAAAGGGAGAGCTGACAAAGTCCTATTCAGTACTTTCCATCTCAGTAAGATGTGTCACAAAGGCAATGACGTTGTTTGTCACCTTGTTCTGCCGTTGTGTCTCTGCCTGACACCCACTCATCAATTCAAGTAAAACATGGAAGGCTGGAAGAGGTTTGATATGCTTCCTATCTTTATGATTTAGATATCAGTCATAGATCCTTTGACGACAAACTGGACATGGCCAGTGATGACCTGTTACATCATGAAGGCACTTTCATGATATAAAGACAGAGACAGAGTGGATTACAAGGGCAAAGGCATTGTTCCACATTTCAGAAAGTATGATTAACATATGTTTACCTCTTTTATGCTATCGGTAAGTCTACTCTTGTTTTTGTCCAATCAGACCTATAATCAATTGGAGTGCAGGCCCAATCACAACCATCAGCATGATTGATTAAATTAATGGCTCTGGTCTGATTAGCATATCTCAAAGAGTAGACCAATTAAAGTTACCAATACTGGCTTGAGGCAGCACCAACACTTCAGATATTTGGAGGTGAAATTAGGACATGCTTTATTATTAATGCTACTGTGCCAGACTAGTTGGTATGCTGTCGTTTTGAAAGCAGTAAGTTGAAACGCCACGAAGAGGATGACAATGTTGAAATATCCTGAGCTTTTCCATCAATTCTGAGAACTTTTGGGGGAACTTTATTCTGTACAATAGGAGTATCTGGCTGAGGATCAACCCTTTCCTTTCTGTCACTATCCAACAAAGCCATGAGCCCCTGTAAAAATTATAATTTACCACAGATGTTAGGGGCAGAGACGTGGACATCCATCAAGCTCATTGTCACAGAGCTTCTCATCCCTTTTTCTGACAAAACGTTCCCAAAACAAACCTGGGAACAATAGTTCTGGTTTCTCAGTGACCGACTATAGCGGGTCAATGGCTTGTCTCTTAGCCTCCGGCCCCCACAAAATGCCTCGTTGTCCCTTGCAGAGGAGAGTGACACGCCCCTTCCATCCCTCTACTCCCAACCCACATGAGTGCTTTCTCTCCTCTTCCTGCCTCATTGGAGCAGTCCGGTCCATTCAAGCAGGTTCAGGGGGGTGTTAGTGAAGCGATGTTGGCTCTGTCCTAGGGAGCAGGGGTGTTTTGGGAAACGCACAATTTTATATGCTATGTCTCGCACAGACATTCATGTGGCTCACATGCACAAACACATTCACACATAATCAGTAATTTGTCACGAGGACAGAGAGTCTGCTTGACATGATTTTACAGGATTGCAGTGTATCAAGGGAAAACGATGAGCAATGTGGTGGAAGGCACCATTTTACAGAAATCACTGACTCACTCCACTGTAATGTAAACAGTGGGACACAGATGAAAGGTCCAATACTGTATATTTCTAAGTAATTCTAAGTAATGTACATGTGGTCTGAAATGATTGGCACCCTTAAAAAAGATGAACAAAAATTACTGTATAAAATAAATTATTCAAATATTGTGTGTGTGCAGCGGTCTAAGACACTGCATCTCAGTGCTAGAGGCGTCACTACAGACCCTAGTTCGATTCCAGACTGTATCACCACCCGGCTGTGATTGGGAGTCCCATAGGGCGGCGCACAATTGGCCCAGTGTCGTCCGGTTTGGCCAGGGTAGGACGTCATTGTAAACAAGAATTTGTTCTTAACTGACTTGCCTAGTTAAATAAAGGTTAAATAAAAATAAAATAAATAAAATATAATCAGATTATTATATATTTCTTCCTCTTATGCATCGACACTAAACCCACCGCTGGTGTGCACGGCCAAAGAGCTCTATTTTCCTGTAATCTATCTGACCACAGCACTGGTTTCAATCCAAGTGCCAATTCCATTTAGCAAACTCCAGGCGTTTACATTTCTTGGATGACATGAAAATAGAGCTCAGTGGTGGGTTTGGCTTTGAAATTAGAGTGCATAAGCAGATAAATAACCCGTACCTACTGTAAAATATGGTGGTGGATCTTTGATGGTATGGGGCTATTTTGCTTCCACTGGTCCTAGGGCCCTTGTTAAGGTCAACGGCATCATGAACTTTAACCAGTACCAGGACATTTTAGCCAAAAACCTGGTTGTCTCTACCAGGAGGCTGAAACTTGGCCGCAAGTGGATCTTCCAGCAAGATAATAACCCCAAGCACACAGCAAAATCCACAAAGAAATGGTTAATTGACCACAAAATCAACATTTGCAATGGCCATGTCAGTCTCCGGACCATTGAAAACCTGTGGTTTGAATTGAAGGGGGCAGTCCATAAGACGAAAAATATCAAGGATCTGTAAAGATTCTGTATTGGGGAATGGTCTAAGATCCCTCCCAATGTTTTCTCCAACTCATTAAATATTTTAAGTCTCAGTGCCGTTATCCTCGCAAGGTGAGGTATTGAAAGGTATTGAAAACAGGGGTGTCATAAATTTTGACCCCTATCTTTTTGAGAAGAAAATTGTACTTGTTAAACAAAATCTATTTTTCTGAGCAATTGTATTTGTATAACACAATATATTTTCCCATTTTTTTTGCATACAGTATAGCTTAGTATTTTAATTATTTATTTGATACAGTCATTTTTGCTAATCTTTATCAAGGGTGCCAATAATTTCAGACCCCACTGTATATTCCTCCTCATTATCCTTCAGAGCACAGTTCACCCATTCACATAATGATTAGTATTAATGACACACACACACACACACACACAAACACAAACAAACACACACACACACACACATCCTTGGGGGTCACTGTATCAGAGTCTTTGAGAGTAGCAATTTCCCATTCTTGTCATTATTAGATTAGTGCTTGTATCATCTGTAGATTAAACTGGCAGAGATTGCATTGAACGCCAACAATGGGGGTAATACACATCCTTTTTCTTAATGGTTATGAAATACAGAGCGACTAGGCCTTAAGGAGCACAGTCCTCAGATGTTATCGCCATTAGATTTCTATGGTGGTGTGTTGCCTTAAGCCCTGTAGACTCCACTAGAATACTGGGGGATTTGTTTTGGATTTAGAAGATAAGACAAATAGTGGAAGTGAACTCTTGTGTTTAAAAAGTAACTCGCTTTGATGCTGGTTAACTTAAAGGAAGATCAAGTGTGATGTAGTCACATGTAATAATCACAATTTACTAGTTCTTCACAAACTTCTGAGGCCGGGACCAAAAACTGAGGACAATATCAGCCATTTGTGAGTTGCTATTCCAAGCCTGTGAAATAGCTCTCCTTTTTCACAGCATCGAGCCTGACATCCACTAATAATAAATAGCCCGATTTAGGATAGAAGTGGCCAAAACAGAACAAATGAAAGCAGGAGACCACCATTAAACCACCTGAATCCATCACTTCCTGAGCGAGGGTCACATGGGATTCAGCGGTATTCGAAGCTCCATTAGCAAGCTATACAGCTTTGGGGAATGAGTTTATTGCACTTAAATGCTTCCCTCATTTTCGAAATAAGCCTTGCCGGCGTTGCCTGATTGACTTTGCCCGTGAAGGGTAATTGATTGGTGGGGATTATCCAGCCAGGCCAGCCACTGATGGAGGAACACAACTGAGGCAGAATAGAGTTGGCGCTGAAGCCCCCCCAAACATTCCCATAAGGTAAAGTTCCTATTATGTTCCATCAGTTGCAGTACAAACTTCAGTCAGGACATAAATCACTGTTCTTCACTCTTGCTGCTCTGAAAACATTACCTTCTAACAGCTCTAACACCTGCATTGAGGAAGTTTCCTTTATCTTACTTAAAACATTTTCAAACGTTCTGGGAATGTTCTGATGCCCTTAAATCAATATTAAGTTGGGCACCCTTTACACCAGTGTCACGGTTTCGGCCGAGACTGCTCCTCCTCCTAGTTCGGGCAGGCTTCGGCGTTCGCCGTCCCCGGAGTACTAGCTGCCACCGCTCTATGTTTCGTTATTTGATTGCTTTTGTCTGTCTGTTACACCTGTGTCCATTTGTGTGTTGATTACGTGTCTTATAAGTTCCTTGTTTTGCACTAGTATGATTGTGTGTTGTTATGACTGCCACTGTGTCGGAGCTACGTGTTTGCACCCTGTTTGTTTTGTGTTTAGTGTTTATGCGTGTGCGTAATTTTCCCTCGCCTCTTGGTGTATTTTGAGGTCGGGGTTTTTTCTCGTATACATTAGACTATTAAAGTCTGTTGGACTTAACCTCTGTGTCCTGCGCCTGACTCCTCACCACATCCACATCGGTTCTAGTGACAGAACAACACACCACCATGGAGTCAGCAGGAACAGCGGCGGCACCCGAATCCCTGGAAGACCGGATCAACTACCAGGACACCATGATCCGGCAACTCGGGGCCGCCATGGACGAGGTGTCCAACACTCTGCGCCGATTGGTGAATCGAGAGGTGCCCACGCACTCTTACAACATCTCATCACCAACGGCCAGTCCTCCTCTCTCAGCACCGGAACCCAGTGGCATTCGGCTCTCGCTCCCGAGGGCATATGACGGTTCTGCAGCCGGGTGTCAGGGATTCCTCCTGCAGGTGGAACTTTACCTTGCCACCATACACCCGGCGCCCTCAGGATACGAGAGCGTCTCCGCCCTCATCTCCTGTCTATCCGGCAAGGCGTTGGAGTGGGCCAACGCCGAATGGAGGGGAATAGACGCCGCAACCATCACCTACGCAGAGTTCTCCCGCCGCTTCAGGGCTGTCTTCGATCATCCACCTGAGGGGAAAGCGGCGGGAGAGCGTCTATTCCACCTCCGACAGGGGAAGAGGAGCGCACAGGAGTTCACACTGGAGTTCCGGACACTAGCGGCGGATGCGGGGTGGAATGAGAGGGCCCTCATCGACCACTACCGGTGTAGCCTACGAGAGGACGTTCGTCGTGAGCTGGCCTGCAGGGACACCAACCTGTCGTTCGACCAGTTGGTGGACATTTCCATCCGTCTAGACACCCTGCTGGCTACCCGCGGACGTCCCGAGTGGGGGTCGTCCATTCCACCCTCCAGCACCTCCGAGCCGATTCCCATGGAGCTCGGGGGTGCTGGCGCTAGAGAGAGGAGGAGAGGGAACTCGAGGGGGGCCATCCCCTGCACCACCTGTGGTCGTGGAGGACACACCGCGGCCAGGTGCTGGGGAGGGTCTCCTGGGAGAGGTGACAACAGGCCACGCACTGGGGAGTCATTTCAGGTGAGTAGGCGCCCCACTTACCCAGAGCTTTCTGTTGGTCACATGAGTATTCCTGTGAGATTTCCACAGGTGGCACCTCATTCCCAGCATAAGGCGCTAGTAGATTCAGGCGCAGCTGGGAACTTTATTGATCGGGCATTTTGTTGTAGGTTAGGAATTCCCCTTCGGCCGGTAGAAGCTCCATTTCCTGTCCACGCATTAGACAGCCGGCCGTTGGGGTCGGGCCTGATCAGGGAGGTCACAGCACCACTGACGATGACGACGCAGGGGGGTCATGAGGAGATCATTCAGTTTTATCTGATTGACTCTCCTGCGTACCCCGTGGTGTTGGGCCTTCCCTGGTTAAGCACCCATGATCCTACCATAGCGTGGCAACAGAGGGCTCTTATGGAGGGGTCTGCCCAGTGTGTAGGGAGATGTCTAGGTGTTTCCGTAGGGGCGACCTCGGTAGAGAGTCCGAACCAAGTGCCCGCACTGCGCATTCCCCCTGAGTATGAGGATTTAGCACTCGTGTTCAGCAAATCGAGGGCAACACGGCTACCTCCTCATAGACAAGGGGACTGTGCGATAAATCTCCAGACAGGAGCGGCTCTTCCACGGAGTCGTGTGTATCCCCTGTCTCAAGAGGAAACAGCGGCTATGGAGACTTACATAGCCGAGTCCTTGGCACAGGGATACATACGGTCCTCCACTTCCCCGGTCTCCTCGAGTTTCTTCTTTGTGAAGAAGAAGGACGGGGGATTGCGCCCGTGTATTGATTACCGTAGTCTCAATCAGATCACAGTTAAATACAGTTACCCACTTCCACTGATTGCGACGATGACGGAATCATTACGCGGAGCGCGGTTCTTCACAAAGTTGGATCTCAGGAGCGCGTACAATCTGGTGCGCATTAGGGAGGGGGATGAATGGAAAACAGCATTTAGCACCACCTCGGGTCATTACGAGTATCTCGTCATGCCATACGGGTTAATGAATGCTCCTTCAGTCTTCCAATCCTTTGTTGATGAGATTTTCCGGGACATGCATGGGCAGGGTGTAGTAGTTTACATCGACGACATCCTAGTGTATTCTTCTACACGAGCCGAGCATGTAGCCCAGGTGCGCCGAGTGTTGAGAAGACTGTTGGAGCATGACTTGTATGTCAAGGCAGAGAAATGCCTGTTCTTCCAGGAGTCCGTCTCCTTTTTGGGTTATCGGTTGTCCGCGTCTGGTGTGGAGATAGAGGTAGACCGGGTATCGGCCGTGCGTAATTGGCAAACTCCAACCACTGTAAAAGAGGTGCAGCAGTTCTTGGGTTTTGCTAATTACTACTGGAGGTTTATTCAGGGTTTTGGACAGGTTGCAGCTCCCATTACGTCCCTGCTAAAGGGGGGTCCGGTTCGTTTGCAGTGGTCGGCTGAGGCGGACAGGGCATTTGTCAAACTAAAGAACCTGTTCACCTCGGCTCCTGTGCTGGCGCATCCGGATCCCTCTTTACCATTCCAAGTAGAGGTAGACGCGTCCGAGACCGGTATTGGGGCAGTTCTGTCACAACGGTCCGGCACGCCACCTAAACTCCGCCCCTGTGCGTTCTACTCCAAGAAGCTCAGCTCGGCGGAGCTCAACTATGATGTTGGGGACAGGGAGCTGTTAGCCGTAGTCCAGGCCCTAAAGGTGTGGAGGCATTGGCTTGAGGGGGCTCAACACCCTTTCCTCATTCTGACTGATCACCGTAACCTGGAGTACATCTGGGCAGCTAGGAGATTGAACCCTCGTCAGGCTAGGTGGAACATGTTCCTAACCCGGTTTGTTTTTAAGATCACATACATCCCTGGGTCCCAGAATGGTAAGGCAGACACCCTGTCCCGGCGGTATGACACAGAGGAGAGGTCCAACGAGCCTACTTCCATATTGCCGGAGTCTTGTTTGGTGGCTCCGGTGGTATGGGAGATCGATGCGGAAATCGAGCGGGCACTGCGTACCGACCCTACTCCCCCCGAGTGTCCTGTGGGGCGGACGTACGTTCCGCTCGAGATTCGTGATCGTCTTATTTATTGGGCTCATACATCACCCTCCTCTGGACATCCAGGTATTGGTCGGACCGTGCACTGTCTTAGCATGAAATACTGGTGGCCAACGTTAGCTAGGGATGTGAGGGTTTATGTCTCCTCCTGCTCGGTGTGTGCCCAGTGTAAGGCGCCTAGACATTTGCCCAGGGGTAAGCTACATCCCCTGCCCGTTCCACAACGACCATGGTCCCACCTATCGGTGGATTTCGTAACCGACCTACCCCCCTCCCAGGGGAATACCACCATTTTGGTCGTTGTGGATCGGTTTTCCAAGGCCTGTCGTCTCCTTCCCATGCCGGGTCTCCCTACTGCCCTACAAACCGCTGAGGCCCTATTTACCCATGTGTTCCGGCACTATGGGGTCCCCGAGGATATAGTGTCTGACCGAGGTCCCCAGTTCACCTCCAGAGTTTGGGGGGCGTTCATGGAACGGTTGGGGGTCTCGGTAAGCCTTACCTCGGGGTATCACCCAGAGAGCAATGGGCAGGTGGAACGTGTCAACCAGGATGTGGGTAGGTTTTTGAGGTCCTATTGCCGGGACCGGCCGGAGGAGTGGTCTAGGTTCATCCCCTGGGCAGAGATGGCCCAGAACTCTCTCCGCCACTCCTCCACCAATTTAACACCTTTCCAGTGTGTTTTAGGTTATCAGCCGGTCCTGGCACCATGGCACGAGAGCCAGATCGAGGCCCCTGCGGTGGACGAGTGGATTCGGCGCTCGGAGGAGACGTGGGACGCTGCCCATGTCCATCTGCAGCGTGCCATCCGTCAACAAAAGGCGAGCGCCGATCGCCACCGCAGTGAGGGACCGGTGTACGCACCGGGAGATCGAGTCTGGCTCTCGACTCGAAACCTGCCCCTCCGCCTGCCCTGCCGGAAGCTGGGTCGGCGGTTTGTGGGGCCCTTCAAAGTCCTGAGAAGATTGAACGAGGTGTGTTACAGGTTACAACTGCCTATAGGGTATAAAAATATTAACCCCTCGTTCCATGTGTCTCTTCTCAGGCCGGTGGATGAGATAGGAGAGACCCCTCCGCCCCCTTTGGACATCGAGGGGGCCCCGGCGTACAGGGTCCGGACCATCTTGGACTCGAGGCGCCGGATGAGTGGTCTCCAGTATCTCGTGGAGTGGGAGGGGTACGGTCCGGAGGAACGGTGCTGGGTGCCCAGGAGGGACATACTCGATCCATCCCTCCTGACTGAGTTTCACCGTGGGCATCCCACGCGCCCGGGTCCGCGTCCTCCTGGCCGTCCCCGAGGCCGGGGTCGGCGCACGGCTGGAGCCGCGCGTCAAGGGGGGGGTACTGTCACGGTTTCGGCCGAGACTGCTCCTCCTCCTAGTTCGGGCAGGCTTCGGCGTTCGCCGTCCCCGGAGTACTAGCTGCCACCGCTCTATGTTTCGTTATTTGATTGCTTTTGTCTGTCTGTTACACCTGTGTCCATTTGTGTGTTGATTACGTGTCTTATAAGTTCCTTGTTTTGCACTAGTATGATTGTGTGTTGTTATGACTGCCACTGTGTCGGAGCTACGTGTTTGCACCCTGTTTGTTTTGTGTTTAGTGTTTACGCGTGTGCGTAATTTTCCCTCGCCTCTTGGTGTATTTTGAGGTCGGGGTTTTTTCTCGTATACATTAGACTATTAAAGTCTGTTGGACTTAACCTCTGTGTCCTGCGCCTGACTCCTCACCACATCCACATCGGTTCTAGTGACAACCAGCCCTCTGAGTGCAGTAGCCAAGCCTCTCTAGTCTGTCTGTCGCCCTCCCTGCTTGGCTTCATCATTAGACAACCTACAGCTACATAACCTTCCCGACGGGATTTGTAACACATGAACACCTTTGCCGTCACCATTAGGCAATTAAACACCACCCCACTTCATTTTGTCCTCCACTTCAATCAGACGGAAGTTTCTCTCTCCTCAGAAAGCAGCATGTTTTTTTCGCCAAGCTGGACTGTGTAGGTAGCTGCTGAGTCAAACTGGGATAAACATTTAGTGTATCCGAGCAACCAAATTGTTTTTTAATGTGGTCGACTGCAGAGATTCAGATAGGCAGGGGGGTTAGACCATTAACAGGGAGCCATGATCACATTTCCCTCCCAATTCAGGACCCAGGAAATATCTTTCAATATCTCCAAATATTATATACCGCCCCCACACCGCTCAAAATGGTCGCTCTGAGGAAGACATAATGATCGTTGTGCAGAAGATGAAAACATCCAACATATTTTAAACAGCAGAGATATGGTAGTTGTTCAATCTGACTCCATTGTGAAATCTTGACTCCTTGTACGGTAACTGAAATGCTGCCTTAAATATTTATAAAGAGGTAGACAATGCTATTGTGATAACCAACTATCCCTGCACTTTTCCTCTGAATCCCTTCCCAGTAATTGGATTGTCAACCTCCTTGGAACACAGAATTAGATCAAGGCCCCATATAGATGACACATAGAAAATCCCCTTACATGTAATGGTTTGGATCCCGCTGTTCTGCAATGGCATCTATTCAATTCAACAGGGCCATTCTGCCACAGAGGATCTGGTTTATCCTGTTCTAATGCACTGTCATCGCTAGCTATTGAGACCTCGTGTCATTCATGCTCTGTTTACTGCTGAAAGATTATGACAGATTCTGTGAAAGCGCAACTCAGGCTTCTCACTGTCATAAAAGTGGTGAATTCTGGGAAACCGAATGAGGGGCTGATATGGATAGAACTTCTTCCAGTAAGTTCCCTGTCGTGTTTTGTGGACATCGGGTGGGATGCCAGACTTTTTGAATCATTTTGTGAATCATGTTCCTTAATCAAATGATTTATTGGAGACATTATTAAGTGACATGAAACAATTTCAGCCCGATACTGGACTGGAGTCTGTGCTTAAAACAGACGATGAAAAGGTGTCTTTTGTGTGTGAATTATTTGTGATTTGGCTTAGTGGCTATTACATAATTTGATTGATTGTGTAATGCCTCATTTCTTGTTTAATATCTAAATGTTAGATGTTGAGAACAATCTATTAATTATCACTACATGAAGTTACCATCACCCACCACCGGATAAACAACTATTTTCTTATGAGGGTCATATATCAGAGAAGACAAAATCCAAAAGCAATTTGGCGGGCCTAGTATGACTAAAGATGAGAAAAGAGATTTAATAACAGATTTCTTACACAAGAAAGGCATGTAAAAACTTTGGTTTGGCTTTTGGCCTGCTCTTCTAAGAAACAGATAAAATAGTTGCAAATCCCCAAGACAATGTAGACATAATTACTATAGATTTATGCTTAAACAAAGTCTAAATATTTGAATAAGCTGCACTTATAATTTGTTAATTTCGTGTCACATGAATGGATGGGGATTCAGATCTAGTGAAATCCTTCTAATTTGCTGTACAAGTTGTTTGTTTGATGTTCACCAGAGAAGCACAATATTCTAGTAAGAAAATTATAATCACTGTCCTTTGTTCCATTGCCTTTGCTTTGATTGGAAAATTACAGACAGCGGATGTGTCTCATGGGTCATCAATGACATCATAGCCACTGAGTCGTGTGAGGAGCTCTTGTAAAGGCACAGGCTAAGTGATCGCATTCACAAATCACGCAGACCAAAGCAAAGCATGCCGCAAATGAGCCTGACTATTCTCTTAAGTTCTCTGAAGGAACTGTAATGACGTTATCTTACAGCAGACTTGTGTCTGATCGGTAACGATGAACCTGGCACCTTGAGGTTTTGTGACTCATTCCTAACGTTGGCACTTTTAGCTTGAGCTCTACAATTGTCAACGAACAAAGCACATCTGTCAAACCACACACTGAAGGGACACATTTGTAAATTTTCGAGTATGGTCACAGTTGCCTGGCACCCACCTCCATGGTGACGAATATGGAGTGGTGATTTATTGAGAAAACAGCCTCTGGGCTTAACGACAACACTGCTCAAAGACAAATAGGCTTTTATCTGTGGATGGAGTAGGCTCCACATCGTCCAGCTCCGTACTACATTATTAACTCAAATTAAGACGTGCTCGCCAGACTTGCGGTAAATGCTTGACCCTGTCTTGCTGGAGGCGGCCATCTCGTTGTGCTGCATTAGGGAGCCCAATTGATCCTGTCTGCTGCTTAAATAAGGCCATCTCTGGACTAATGCACAGCCGCGATGTTAGCATGGTGGAGTTGAGTCTCTTTGCTGTGACCCTCAATAACGCTCCCCTAACACTGATGAGCTTCTCTCTCATTCTCCCTCACTCTCTAGATTTCGTTGACACTTTTTAAAGCTAACTTCCTGTCTCACCCCCCCCCCCCCCCACTCTCTCTATCATAGTCTATTTCAGAGCGTAGTCAGTGCCATTAGAACCATTGAAACTGACAGCGAGCAACCCTTATTGAGCCTTTTCTACTTTATCAAATAGACTGACCAGTCTCCTTTGTTTGGTGGTGTCTATACGGCTCATGGGTTGTTTGTGCTTGTTGCTATGGGCAGTTATTTAAAAGAGTCTCTCCATGCTAAGCATAGGCCAAATGCACATTTGGTCAAATTCATCAATATTACGTATTTACTTCCAACTCTAACGGCAACTATATACCCATAATCATAAGTGGACCTAACCAACCTCTGCTAGCTGTTGAATCAGGTGTAGGGGAAAGCGCTCCTAACTACCTCCAGTATGACCTCCAGTAGTTAGACCATACTCCTACTTCTGGAAGAGAACATTGTACACCAACACACTCACATAACTCCTAAAATTGATCTTCTGTTCCGCATATCTACAGTACATCTTGCATTGGGAATGTGCTTGTCAATAGCCTTGTTTTCTTACATTTTCTGCCCGTGGAATCTACCACTAGCATCAGTAATTGCTGCCTTGAGCCAATGATTGGATTGATTGCTTGTGGCCGACATAATTTAGTCAATCAATTGCGGTAAATATGGTTGAAAAAGATTATCGTGACCATTTGCTGTCACTTTCTAAACCCAGAGTCAATAGAGATTATTGATTTAGTCCTTTGCATATAAAGCACAGCATAACCCTCAGTAAACAGTATACAGTCAGTGGGGTAAAAGACAATTGTGTAATGATTCAACCTGGTATTGTAGGGTAACTCAAAATTACCTTATATTATTAGCATGTATATCAAGACATGCTAATTATTTGCTCTATCCCTTGGTCCTGTTGTATTGGGCTCTTTCGGTAGCAAACTAATTGGAATAAATCGGAATGGTGCCAGACATCAAAAGATTATCCGGCAAGCAATAAACCTTATCTATTCAATACAAACTGGATTACAAAGCCCAGAAAATACCTCAGTGTAGCTTATCATGCAAACATTGTGCAGATCTCAGCAATTGATTTGAATAGCATGTCGATTGAGGAGGCCCATCCAGACTGAGGCAGATGTCAACAGCTGAGAGGGGGAAGTAATTAAAATGGGTAATCCCTGATGAGATGGCATAATGATTCCTGCCCACCGCCTGTGTCAAGACTCCACTACAGAGTGCTCTATGATTACGCCAGTCGAAGGCAAAACCTTATTAAATACAAGGGGTGCAGAGAGCTAGCTCTCGCTTGAAATGTTCTGTAGTAATGTTTTTATTGGATTCATATACCTCTCCATCTTGTATTGGGATTTTTTTTGTATTGATTCATTGTCTGGGAGAAGAGGCACTGTGGCAGGATTGTCAGGAGGGTTTCAGTTTTGATTTGGACAAGTTGATATCAATGTTCAGCACAGTAATAGGTCTATAGTATGGCGCTGTGGTTTCCATGGTGAGACTAGTTTATTAAATGGAGGCGATCCAGCAGAAGTGTTGTAAGTGCTCTCTCAGCTTAGCAAGAGCCTCTTAACAGCAGTCTCAAGACTACTTTCCTTGTTGATTTTCAAAAGCGCCTAAAGTTAAATGCTAGACATATCTGGGTCATTTTATTTGGTTGTTTATTAGAAAAGAGATGGCGAGAACTGGCTGCCACAAAGTTGGCTGCACAGATGGTAAGTACCATTGAATCACTGTAGAACAGGTGACAAATTGGCTGTCTGCAAGTACATCTGGTAAAGACCTTGCAGCATTGACAATAAAACATACCTTAAACAGCAAGGCTATATATGATAACAATTCCATTATTCCTAATGTACATGCAACATATTAAAATATTTGTGTAATAATTCAGTACTTCCCGATAACTGTGGCAATTCTAGAAGTAAGGATGCCATTAGCATTCATTGGCATGTCAATAAATGTAATGGTACAGTTTATGATCAGTAACTGATCACCTTGAGTTGCTGTTACCAGACATGCTCTTCTGTCCTTCTGGAGGGTGAAATACTTCACCGCTAATTGTGTCATTGGAGGATTTGTCAGATTTTGTATTCCCTACGGTAATTACCTAGAGAGTGATGTGTAGGAGGAAAAGCTGAGGTACATTAAACCAGCAATGAGGTATGCAATGCATTGTGGTTAATGAGATCAAACATTCAAGTGTGACTTCACATTGTTTTGGTGTGAAGAAATGACCTTCTTAACAGCCGTTAGGTTTTGGAAGGCTGCCTTATTTCCATGGCAACTCTGCCGGTCCATGCCATTGACCGTTAGTACTGGAGATAAAACTCTGCTCCAGATCGGTTTGACCTCTGTGGAGGTCACATGATTTTCAGTCACAGGATTTATGTCACAGGATTTATGTTGAAAGTCCGCTTTCAAATATCCACAGAATAGTACTCAGAATATGGCACATTAACTGGAATTTCTATCATGTGATAAATTACATCACAATATCGTGACAGGTGCAGTGGTGAGAAAGCTAAACCATGGATATTTTGATGGCAATTGACATCTTGTGCCAAGTGCTGGATGAGTTGAATCCTTGTCTTTGTTGAGTGAAAAATCAGTGCGAGTTATTGGGCTGTGTCACGACTTCCTCTGAAGCTGCCTCCTCTCCTTGTTTGGGCAGGCTTCGGCGTTCATCGTCACTGGCCTTCTAGCCACTGCCGCTCCTCATCTCATCAGTCCATTTGTTTTGTCTTGTTTATTACACACACCTAGTTCATATCCCCTCATCAGTACCTGTATAAGTGTTCCCTCCGCCCCCTTGTCTTTGTGTGTGATTGTTTATTGTGGAGGTTAGAGAAGCTCGGTGGAGTTCCTTGTATTTTGTATCGCCGGGATATTTCCCCGTGTGCCTTGTTGTTTCCAGTGCGCCTGTTTTGCGCACTGGAGTGTTTGACGCATTACTGCGTAACTCTGTGTTTTCGAAATAAATCCTGTTATTCTGTGATTTACCCTCCTGCGCCTGTCTCCTTCGAAATCACTCATCACAGGCTGACAATGCATTTGAGTTGAGCATGATGTTTTGTTGAGACAGCAGTCCGCACAAAACACTGAGCACTGTCCCATAACACTAGTTCGAGGGAGAGAGAGAGAGAGAGAGAGAGAGAGAGACCAACCCATAGGGGATTCAAAGACCTTATTATAACTTAATTTATCAGTTCCAATCCCTGGACTGGATATGCTCCAGAACTTTAAAATCCCTCTCCCTTTTATGATCCGTCAGCTTATTCTTTATATGGAGGGATATGGTTGCAGGATGTAAGCCAAACTTCACTTACACTTTGCACCTCACTTGTGCGACAGTCATTTCTGTCCCCAATCCCAAAATAACTTTGATGTGGGATATTCCCATTAATATGATAATATCCAAGGAAAGCTCTAAGATTCTTTTTTGAAATATGAACGATATAATAAGCTCACCGAGCCAGAGCCTTATCAGCACATTTTGTAATGGTCACATAGGAAGAATAGGAAGAAAAGGGACATGACCACAACACATGAAAGAAACCCGAGTCTAAATTACTCCAAACACTTCTGTCCGTGAAGGGTAAAATTCCTAATATGATTCATCTTTAGCTCATATTCATTCAGATTTAGCACTTTATATTTGAGTAAAAAAATATATATAAAGGAACTGTTTATTCAGTTCAGATACTCCTCTCTTATTGCTATGAAACCCTTTTAACATCACTTCAAAGATGTTGTCAGGAAAGTGATTCGCAATGACAAATTTCAGTTTCAGTGTCACTTCAGTATGAAGGAACTCAACAACGTATTAGGGCGCTTGTGTGTGTGTGTGCGCGCACGTCCGTGACTGAAGTTACTCTCTTATTAAACCATTCATCAAAAGTCCTGTATTGATTAGAGGGATGTAATTAAATTGTGAGTGTAAAAAATGATGCTCCAGGCACCGCACCCATGGCGTGCTGCGCTAAACACCCATAATTCACCTGTGCGCCTTGTCATCATAATAAAGTAGTCATTTCTCAGCTGCTTAGCATTGCTAAATGGTCCCATATTTGTCAATGTATTATAAACGCATACAGTGTTGATCCTCACATCTCTACCAGGCTCTATTAGGTACCTCTGGCGCAGATGGCCAATGACTTCTCCTTCATTATCTCTCACAGAAAAATAAATAAAAAAGTAACAATTACAGAGAAAGCAATTAGTGCCACGCTGTCAATGTTACGGAACTGAGGTGTGTAATTACCAAGATGAGGTTTTTGATGGCTGTGACTGTGTTGCGCTCTGCGGCGACGCCACCCTCCATACCTGTTTTTTTAATTAGTGTCTCTCGGCTTGGGTGAGGCGGTAAGGGGTTCTGATGGTGTTCACGGGGTGCACAGGAGAGAGAAGGGTTCCATTATGCAATAGGATAGCTACGAGACCGACCAATTGTGACCGACTGGCTCAATTCGGTCTTATGTAGCAAAATGTATTGGCTACATAAACATGAGTCATTCTCCAATATTAGGTTATTACCCCATCTTAGAAACATACTGTATCTAAACTATAAATTCCATTTTATCATATACAACGTTTCTTTAGTAAACATCACATAAAGCTAGGCTGTATCTGATAGCATCACATCTCTCCCCTCTCATGTCTATGTGCTGCCCCCTGTGACATGAAGAGTCTACACCACATATGAGATCTGGAGAGATCCTGACCTTTCAGAGGGAAACAGCTCCCTGCAGCCACCTGTCATCAGCCCAGCAAGATGAAACCCTCACTAGTGGAGCGGGTCGAGAGTTTCAAGTTCCTTGGTGTCCACATCACCAACAAACTATCATGGTCAAACACACCAAGACAGTCATGAAGAGGGCACGACAACACCTTTTCCCCCTCAGGAGACTGAAAAGATTTGGCATGGGTCCCCAGATCGTCAAAAAGTTCTACAGCTGCACCATCGAGAGCATCCTGAACGGTTGCATCACAGCCTGGTATGGCAACTGCTTGGCATCCGACTGTAAGGCGCTACAGAGGGTAGTGCGTACGGCCCAATACATCACTTGGGCCAAGCTTCCTGCCATCCAGGACCTATATACTAGGCGGTGTCAGAGGAAGGCCCCAAAAATTGTCAAAGACTCCAGTCAGCCAAGTCATAGACTGTTCTCTCTGCTACCACACGGCAAGCAGTACTAGAGCGCCAAATCTTGGTCCAAAAGGCTCCTTAACAACTTCTACCCCCAAGCTGAACAATTAATAAAATGGCAATTAATAAAATTACTTTAGTTTATTTAGTAAATATTTTCTTAACTCTATTTCTTGAACTGCATTGTTGGTTAAGGACTTGTAAGTAAGCGTTTCACGGTAAGGTCTACACCTGTTGTATTCGGCGCATGTGACAAATACAATTTGCTTTGATTTGATTTAATTTGACTTCAATGGCAGCAGGGTAGCTTCTGTATCAAGTATTCTTCTGTCATGGTGCACCTTTGTAATGAGTCACACTGTAGCAGTATGGAGTACTGATATCATTTGTGCATGATTATTCGCAAGAATATACATCTGTTAATTCAACAACAGCAAAGCAAAAGCCTGACTGCATAATATAGGGTAGATTTGTATATTGTGACTGTGAGTGTACTGTAGTAACATAGTATCTTTAGGTGCTTTTTCTTTGAAAGAAAAACTGCCAGATTTATACTCTTACAAAGTATTGTAAGGACTACCACTCCATAACAGTGATAGCCAAGTTCTCCTCATATTAAGTAGTGTATAGCTTTAGTCCGGTACGTTAAGCCGATGATCCAGGTTTTATGGCTCCATTCCTCTGTATCATGGTCCAAAACGTCTCTGTTGAATGCACCAGAGCCCCATTATATCATTATGGAGCCTCAGCACCAGCTTGGAGTGATGTCCTGACTTTATACACAGATCCAGTCAACCACAACTGGGCTTCAAATCTCCAATGTGTCACCATAAGCCTGGTGATACTTGCTTTTTTACGGGTGGTTGGATGGCCACCATTACGGGCTTCAGACTGGAGTCTGATACTGGGTGTATACTGCCTCAGCTCAGTGGTGAAAGCAGGCCAGCGTTGATGGAATTGTGGGTTCAGTTTAGATGGCTGTCAGTTTTACATGCATGCAGTGTTTGTTAATGTTGGTTTTGAACGGCATTCCAGTGCTTTGAGCCTAAAATTGCCAGTAATTTGTCTTGACTGTCGCCTATACCGTATGAGGGAATATCGGAGCTGAATAGAAACCAATACCCAACATGTATTTTACATTACTGTGTCATTCCACGAAATGAGTACCCCTTTAATATTTTAAGTAGAAATTGTGCACCAATATTGCATTTTAAAAGCCTGTTATAGTCAATGAAGTAAAATAAACCACATGGAGAATTCAATAAATCAAATATTATATTTGAATAAAGACTTGCTAAACTCACAAAATTCGGTTGAACGTGCTCTTTATGACAGAATTAAAGATATTGGTGAAATCAGACTGGGTTTTTTCACCAAATTACACATCTCAGAAGGCACCGATTTGGAGGAATGACCCTAGTATGTTTAAAGTTAAGTGGTTGCTGGTCTTTAGGAACATTATTTACCAAAACACACATTCAGAGAGAGGAGGAAATTACATTTTCCTCATATTCTTGTTAATGTGATACGTACCACGATCACCGTTGTTAAATTATTTTACAAGAATACGTGTGCCAATCCTCTCTCCTTATTGCTCTAATTTTCACCTTCATTTTACCTTACTCCTTCCCTCCCTCCCTCCATCCCTCATTCCCTTCCCTCCCCTCTTTCCATTGACACAATCAACGTTTCACCCTTTGACTTGGGTTAAGTGTCTGCAGTAAGAAAATGGCCGTATTGTGACTGTTTCTCTGTCTGCAGCAGGAACCCTAAGAGAGCTCTCAAAGACTGTCTGTCCTTTGGCTGTCTCATATCGCTGGAACAAATTCAGAAAACAGGGCCAGTCATAAGAAAAATGAATGGAGAATGAGGAGACAGATATGGAAATGTCCAGATGGTTATAATTTTATCCCTGACTGTCGGTCTGGGTGCTTATTAGAATATGCTTGTAACTCTGAGGCTGCTCTGAGGCCTTGAGGATGTCTTAGGTATTAGACATACTCATTTATTCAGCCTTTATATAGCACTGATGGATTGTGAACGTGGCAGTGTTTGGCTGAATGTTTCAGAGACAGTTTATCAGTGTGGTGACAACTAGTAGTGCATCTGTTTTAGAACTGGCCAACCCTACTGGGATTCATTTAGACAGGATCACAAAGCAATAGGCATTTTAACATTTCCCCCATGTTTACGCGTGGTCCCATGGTTATTTGACTTAGTTCTCTGAAATACACTGCTCAAAAAAATAAAGGGAACACTTAAACAACACAATGTAACTCCAAGTCAATCACACTTCTGTGAAATCAAACTGTCCACTTAGGAAGCAACACTGATTGACAATAAATGTCACATAATATTGTGCAAATGGAATAGACAACAGGTGGAAATTATAGGCAATTAGCAAGACACCCCAAATAAAGGACTGGTTTTGCAGGTGGTGACCACAGACCACTTCTCAGTTCCTATGCTTCCTGGCTGATGTTTTGGTCACTTTTGAATGCTGGCGGTGCTTTCACTCTAGTGTCTAGTAGTCTACAACCCACACAAGTGGCTCAGGTAGTGCAGCTCATCCAGGATGGCACATCAATGCGAGCTGTGGCAAGAAGGTTTGCTGTGTCTGTCAGCGTAGTGTCCAGAGCATGGAGGCGCTACCAGGAGACAGGCCAGTACATCAGGAGACGTGGAGGAGGCCGTAGGAGGGCAACAACCCAGCAGCAGGACTGCTACCTCCGCCTTTGTGCAAGGAGGAGCAGGAGGAGCACTGCCAGAGCCCTGCAAAATGACCTCCAGCAGGCCACAAATGTGCATGTGTCTGCTCAAACGGTCAGAAACAGACTCCATGAGGGTGGTATGAGGGCCCGACGTCCACAGGTGGGGGTTGTGCTTACAGCCCAACACCGTGCAGGACGTTTGGCATTTGCCAGAGAACACCAGGATTGGCAAATTCGCCACTGGCGCCCTGTGCTCTTCACAGATGAAAGCAGGTTCACACTGAGCACATGTGACAGACGTGACAGAGTCTGGAGACGCCGTGGAGAACGTTCTGCTGCCTGCAACATCCTCCAGCATGACCGGTTTGGCAGTGGGTCAGTCATGGTGTGGGGTGGCATTTCTTTGGGGGGTCGCACAGCCCTCCATGTGCTCGCCAGAGGTAGCCTGACTGCCATTAGGTACCGAGATGAGATCCTCAGACCCCTTGTGAGACCATATGCTGGTGCGGTTGGCCCTGGGTTCCTCCTAATGCAAGACAATGCTAGACCTCATGTGGCTGGAGTGTGTCAGCAGTTCCTGCAAGAGGAAGGAATTGATGCTATGGACTGGCCCGCCCGTTCCCCAGACCTGAATCCAATTGAGCACATCTGGGACATCATGTCTCGCTCCATCCACCAACGCCACTTTGCACCACAGACTGTCCAGGAGTTGGCGGATGCTTTAGTCCAGGTCTGGGAGGAGATCCCTCAGGAGACCATCCGCCACCTCATCAGGAGCATGCCCAGGCGTTGTAGGGAGGTCATACAGGCACGTGGAGGCCACACACACTACTGAGCCTCATTTTGACTTGTTTTAAGGACATTACATCAAAGTTGGATCAGCCTGTAGTGTGGTTTTCCACTTAAATTTTGAGGGTGACTCCAAATCCAGACCTCCATGGGTTGATAAATTTGATTGCCATTGATAATTTTTGTGTGATTTTGTTGTCAGCACATTCAACTATGTAAAGAAAAAAGTATTTAATAAGATTATTTAATTCATTCAGATCTAGGATGTGTTTTTTTAGTGTTCCCTTTATTTTTTTGAGCAGTGTATATTCAAGATCACCTGAGTGTGCAATCTTCAGTATCATGATGGATTAGCAACCACTGAGACACACGAAGGGGATTCTGATCAGCAGACCCATTTAGATTTTTGCAGTCCAAAAAAGGCACAATATCGTTGTGAATAATAGCCCAAATCCTCTTATCTCTGGTGTAATCACATATTTTGGGGCTTGTGGATTGCTTGATGAGAGAGGAGATTTGAGACGATTTTTTGCAGCACTTGTTCTTTTTGGGTGGAAAATATGAATCGATTTATTAAAAGTCATTGTCTCTCCCATTCTAATCCTCTGGTTGGTATTCCGGAGATGCTACAGTGATTTCAAGTGACATAGTGTGTCGCTTTGGGAGTCCAGAATTATCATACAGATAATACAAGTCCCTGTTATAGTCTGTGGGTTTAGTTCAGCTTAATGGAGCGATTTGAAAGTGCTTTTACAGTTGAGTAAAAAAGAGAGCAACAGCTGAGCAAAGGAGGAATAACATCCCATAATGTTACATTGGAACAATGATGTGCAAGGGCCAGGGCTAAAACTCCTGCTGTTACTGGGGCAACATCTAATCTAATGCATTGCACACACCTCTCTCACACACACACACACACAGGAAACTCTTGTTTTCCAAAAATGCTAATCCAATTTCAACCAGACAGGAGAAAATACACACCTAGCGTTGCCAGGCACAGGGATTCATATCCTGCCATCTAATCGATTGGTATTGTACGATGAAGCTAACAGCTGTTCAATTGTCAACACCCATCCACTGGGGCACATTTAGCTTCCTGCTTTGCGTCACATTCTGCATGGTTTTTAATGAACAGCTTCCTGCCTGCATGCCAGAGAATCTCTCCCATTCTGACGAGGCAGCTACACTCCTCTATGTAGACACAGACAACCCAAGCCTTTATCAGCTTGTCACGATCGTTGAGAGACGGGTCAGACCAAGGTGCAGCGTGGTATGCGAACATGTTTATTTAACTAAATAAACATACAATAAACAACGTAACGTGAAGTCCTCAGGCTATACACATACAAGCCTAACACGGAACAAGATCCCACAACTAAGGTAGGCAAACAGGCTACTTAAGTATGATCCCCAATCAGAGACAACGAGCGACAGCTGTCTCTGATTGGGAATCACACCCGGCCAAACATAGAAATACACTACCTAGAACATAAACATAGAATTACATCACATAGATTTCCACACCCTGACTCAACAAACAAGAGTTCCATACGTCAGGGCGTGACACAGCTGTGGAGAGAATGAGAGTGCTGCAATTGTGTTATCTATCCTCGGGCCAGCTATTTCCCTGATACGTCTGCTCTCTCAGTACCTACTCTTCTCATAACATCATAGCTACACCCATTTCAAGGCATCCAGCAATTAATTGGGACCCCAAGTGGTTCACAGCCAAAGGGCAGAAGAACCCGAAGAGTCTTTTAGATTGCAGCATTTTGTTTAAATACCTCTAATAGCTACTTATGTCACCTAACTCATTCCCTCATGGTAACAACAGCCCCATTCATGAACATTACTTTGCAGTAAGCGGTAACTTGCGGTTCAAGAGCATATTGATTTTATACAGCTAAATGCTTCAGAGATATAATAGTGGAACACCACTGAATTTCCTGGAGCATATCTTGTGTCAACCTGGACTAGGGGTAGACATAACATAGTAAACGCAAATTAGTATGATATGTTACGTTTAGTATCGAATGTGTTAATTTGTGGATGTGCATCATTCATTTCCTAGGATATGTTGCGAATTACAATTTGTATGATATGTTAGGAATAACAATTTGTATGATATGTTCCGAATTGTAATTCATACAGTATGTTATGAATTTATAATACGTGTGATATGTTACGAATTCCAATTTGTTTTGGCTAACTTTAGCTAGGTGGCTAACACTAACGTTAGCTAGGTGGCTAATGTTAGCTAGGTTAAGGGTTAAGGTTAGGGTTAGGAGTTAGGTTATAAGTTAGGGTTAGCATTAGGGGAAGGGTTAACTAAAATGCTAAGTAGCTGCAAAGTAGCTCAAAAGTAGTAAGTAGCTAATTAGCTAAAATGCTCAAGTTGTCCGTGATGAGATTCGAACACGCAACCTTTGGGTTGCTAGATGTTCGCGTTATACACCTACCCATCTACCCAGACCAACCACCCTCCTTTTGTTTTTGCCTTAAGTAACCTTCTGTCTTATGTTACGTTTGATATGGTTTTATATTATACAAATTTGAGTGTCCCGGATTTTTGTTCACTATGTTACGTCTAGTCTATGATACCAGGTTCCTTGTGTTTACACTGTAGCTGACATTTTATCAATGTAACATGCAAACTAAGGAAAGATGTAAAAGAGCACAATAAAATCTATCATGACACTAACTGAAAATTCCAGATCACAATAGTCTGATACGGTTTCTCTGTGCTTACTCTCCCATACTGTACGTAAATCTGGTGCTGCAGGTCATCAGGGAGGCTCTGAGACAGAGTGTAGTGAGGTGTTGTATGTCTGTATCATCAGACAGACTTTGAAGGGCGTTTTACTTACACACTCTCCCTCCAGCTCGGGCTCTGTCCCTTGGGACTGCCATGCAGGCTGGTGACAGTCTGGGGCATGCCCCTGTCACTGGCATCACCCAGCCCAGCCATACTGTCTGACACACCATGCCCTGCCAACCATACGACTCAGGGGAGAAATGAGCTCAGAAGTTAGTGGAGAGTTATTGTGCTATGTCAGTGAGTAAGTGATGGATTGAGTGAGTTAGTAATGGATTGACTGACTGACTGACATATTTTTTTCTCACTTTAATGTTTATATAATGGAAAAGCACAGTGTAGATGCATTTCAGAAGTTTGAAGTCCATGGATTGCAATTTAATAATGTGACTTATTCACAGTCAAATGCAGGGACTGTTTCACTAACACAAACACTATAGAACAATTTGCTTTTAGGGTTTCCTGGACACAGATTAAGCCTAGTCCTGCACTAAAAAGCATGTTTAATAGAGATTCTCCATTGAATGTGCTTCTATGTCCAGGAAACCATTGGTATTAGTGGTAGCCTAGCACTATGATTTAAGTACATACTATTTTCACTGTAATGAAAAGTTACTATGTTCTAATCCTTCCTTCTCAATGTACTGATGGAGCTTCCATGTTAAAGTCAAAAGTTTATTCATAATCTTAAAAAGTTTGGAAGTTCCATGGCATATTTCACAGTTAAATAATCATAGTGGACTGCATAGCTGACAATTTCATGAATAGGCCAATTATTATACTGTAAGCTACATTAGCCTTAAATTACAGTCCTTAGAAACGCTGTACATTTTTCCTGACTGTAAGCAGAGGATTATGACTTGACATACCTTTTTAACAGCTGTCCATTGTTTTCCCCATGGTCAAAACGGGTATTGTCTGCATTCACATGCGCACAGCTACAGTGGCATGTCCTTCCTCTTCCGGTCCTTTGTCAGTTTCAAGAATTAATCATATCGTATTTTCTTTGATAAGGGGCTAGCTATGCTTGGTCATATGTCAGGCTTTTCAAATGGAAAAGTCACTGACTACGTCTCCCATCCCTTTTCTAAGGCCCCCTGTCAGATAGTGGTAGAGTAATACAATGTGGTGTGGAGCTATACTGAAGAGCTTGATGTGGTTATGAAGGTGGTGAGTGGGCCATGTGCAGCCAGCAAGTCAATGTCACCTCTATATACATTTTACATTTTGTAGTATGGTTAGTCTCTTTTCTGAACCAGCATTTCAGTGAAAGGGTCTTCACAGTCTTTAAATTATATTTATGTGATTTGTAATTCAATTATTTAATGTCTGTTGTTTCTGATACCGTTTCCTTCCAGAATTCTATGTAGAAGTAATGTAGAAAATCGCTGTTTTATCCACACCACTTTTCTCTGTAAGCCTTTAGGTGTTTCCTTTCAATCTAGCCCATGGCCTATAACCCATAAGCACAGAGATATCTGTGGATCGAAGTTTGGAGCACCTGTTGAGGCTAGATTGATACAGCATTGGGATTTCTTCTGAAACATTAGTATTCTCACCCTCTCAGCAGGTACTTTAATTAATCCATCTTCCCTAATTACTAAATGATTAGCGGCATATCATAATTTTGTTGTTCTGAAGGTTTCTTTTGTCTATTCATTTGGGGGCAAAATGGATATGAGTTTTGGATGCAATTAGTCATCATTAAAGATTTGGTTGTTGTTGTTGACAGTTCTAAAGATTTGCTCAGGAGACAGATTAGTGGGGAATATGTTTTGTAGAAAACCAAGACGATGCCTCTTATATTGAAATAGGGAGGGGGCGGAATGTTGATGACCTATACTGTATTTAGCAGCACCGTCCCCTAGGAATAGTAGAACCCGGGTTACCTTCTGGGGCTTTAAATAGAAGTTTAGGAAGAGTGTGCATGTGAGTGTGCGTGTATTAGGCATGTGTGTATAAGTGCACATTTATCTAGATTATTGTTCCTGCTTCTGCTGATAATGAGTAACTTATCTCGATCATTTAGAGCTCAGTACAACTCAGCAGTTTGAAATTATGTGCAACTTTACAAATGCAGCCAGATAATTTCATAATGCCCTATAGACATTGCGTCGTGTAGTAATTATTCTCTCTGTTATGTCAGTAGGGAAATGCACAGGAGTAAAATTATGGAGCCACTATGGAGAACAGGAGCTAAAAATATGTAATTTTGTTCTCTGTGGGATATCTAAATAGCTAGCCTGGCCTTGATTCTCTGTCAACATAAAAGCAGCTCAAAAATATTATTTTAGGAGGATGTTGAGCACAGATATTACTGCTTACACAAACCTGTGATCACATTATTTATGACCAAACAGATGCAGATATTTGAGGACCCAACCTTGAGAAGGAGATATTGCCCATGTTCCAGAGAAGTGATTCCCTATATAAATCAATCAAATGCATTTATAAAGCCCTTTTTACATCAGCAGATGTCACAAAGTGCTTATACAGAAACCCAGCCTAAAACCCCAACGAGCAAGCAATGCAGATGTATACAAATTTGCTCTCCAATGTCTCCTAGAGTTTTGACAAGAAATCCTTTGCTTGGCAGATGTGACCCCAGTGAAATCATATCCGATGGCTTGAAATGCTTACTTGAAGAAAAAACGCCATGGATAACAAATATTGATAGAGCAGCCAAGCAATCGATAAGCCGTGATTAGGAAATGAAATAGTCAGGTGAAACACAGATAGGCTTGTCCCCAAATTCCCCAGTGACTTGCCGCAAACAAACATATTTATAAAAGCACGCACGCACACACACAAACATTCCCCCTTGCCCCATACAAACAGAACTTCACAAACACTGCCATGTTCTATCCTTCACACTGGCAAGATTACCTGGTAAATTCCAAATAAATTGATAAAACAAAGAAACAAGTAAATTGTCCAGGCTGAGGATGAAGGATTATGCTTTCATTGCCACTAATAAAATGAAATAGCTGAAAATGTTTATTAGCCAGGACAAACAATTGAATTAGGACCATTGAAGGACGTTTGCCACTGAAACGATTCACGTTCTCTGTTTTCTAACATTGTCGACAATAATATTTTGTCCAAGGCCTGAGCAGACCAACTGTAGCGGGTGTGAGAAAGCGAGTGCTATCGTAAATAGATGTTTTGTAGAGTGCGATTGTGGTGCTGCAAACTTGCCTTACAGTATGTTCCCTAACACAGATTGATTGGTATATATTTTTGTTTTTAAAGTGGTGTTGAGAAGTGCTTGATGTATTGCATGCTCACCCCATCTTTGGTGCATGAATCATTGCTAATTTACTGGTTCTGGACACTGGTCAAGACTACCTCCAGCAACAACCTGGTGCCAGTCATTTCAATTCAAGTCGATCACAGCCAGAAGCACACATACTGTATAGTAAAGGAAATAACCCTGTGTCACGGACGTTGAAGGACGGGTCAGACCAAGGCTCAGCGTGAAATGCATCCATGTTTATTAAATCGTATGAACATACAAAAACAACAAAAGTCAACGAAACGACAGACTTCTATACACACACAAGCCAAACTCACCAAAACACAAACAAGATCCCACAACACAGGCAGGAAAACTGGCTGCCTAAGTATGATCCCCAATCAGAGACAACGAGCGACAGCTGGCTCTGATTGGGAATCACACCCGGCCAAACATAGAAATAGAAACATAGAATCCCCACATAGAAAACCCCCCACATATATTCACACCCTGACCAAACTAACTAGAGTCTATAGGTCAGGGCGTGACAGTACCCCCCCCCCCCAAAGGTGCGGACTCCGGCCGCACAAACCTGACTTAACAGGGGAGGGTCCGGGTGGGCTTCTAGCCTCGGTGGCGGCTCCGGCTCCGGGCGTGACATCTCCTCCCTTGCTGACTCCGCATTGCACCCCTGGACCTCAACGCGGAGCTTCCCCTCTCAGTCCTCCCACAATGCACCGATCCCTGTCTGGACCCTGGTGTGGGAGACTCCGAACCTAGAGAGGGGATGACGTCTGGACCCGGAGTGGAGCAGCTGACCTGAGCTGGACTGGACCCCGATGGAGCGGAATGCTCTGGCTCCGGAGTGGAGCAGCTGACCGGAGCTGGACTGGACCCCGATGGAGCGGAATGCTCTGGCTCCGGAGTGGAGCAACCGACCGGAGCTGGATCAGGCACCGGTGGAGCGGACTGCTCTGGCTCCGGAGTGGAACCGTTGACCGGAGCTGGACTAGGCACCGGTGGAGCGGACTGCTCTGGCTCCGGAGTGGAGCAACCGACCGGAGCTGGACCCACCGGACCCCGGTGGAGCAGACTGCTCAGGCTCCGGAGTGGAGCAGCTGACCAGTGCTGGACCAGGCGCCGGTGGAACGAGCACGGGCCGTGCCGGACTGGAAACACGCACCCCTGGTCTGGTGCGAGGAGCAGGCACGGGCCGGCCCGGACTGGGAACACGCACCACTGGTCTGGTGCGAGGAGCAGGCACGGGCCGGACTGGGAACACGCACCACTGGTCTGGTGCGAGGAGCAGGAACGGGCCGGGCCGGACTGGGAACACGCACCACTGGTCTGGTGCGAGGAGCAGAGACGGGCCGTACTGGACTGGGAACACGCACCACTGGCTTGGTGCGAGGAGCAGGCATGGGCCATACCGGACTGGGAACACGCACCACAGGTCTGGTGTGAGGAGCAGGTACAGGCCGGGCCGGACTGGGAACACGCACCACTGGCTTGGTGCGGGGAGCAGGTACGGGGTGTACCGGGCTGGGAACTGACGTTAGAGATCTCCGACTGTACCAGTCTTTCACTCTCCGCGCCCAGTCCTCCTCCCGTGAGGACTCCTCCCTGAGCCCCCACGAGTGCAGTGGTCGGGGCTCTTCTCTGTCGCTCCCCGACCACCCTTTTAGCCCCCCAACATTTTTTCTCTTGGGCCTGTCTCTCGGGCTTCCTCCTCGGCCGGCGCCTTCTGTGTTGCCATTGCTCCTCTCCTGCCTGGGCTTCCTCCTTTGCCCAGGGTCCTCCACCAGCCAATATCTCCTCCCAAAATGACTTCCCCACCTGTCCAGGATGTCTGCTCCTGGGCACGCTGCTTGGTCCATTTTTGGTGGGATCTTCTGTCACAGACGTTGAAGGACGGGTCAGACCAAGGCGCAGCGTGAAATGCATCCATGTTGATTAAACTGTATAAACATACAAAAGTCAACAAAACGTGACGATGGACTGCTATACACACAAGCCAAACTCACCGAAACACAAACAAGATCCCACAACACCGGCAGGAAAACTGGCTGCCTAAGTATGATCCCCAATCAGAGACAACGAGCGACAGCTGCCTCTGATTGGGAATCACACCCGGCCAAACATAGAAATAGAAACATAGAATCCCCACATAGAAAACCCCCCACATATATTCACACCCTGACCAAACTAACTAGAGTCTATAGGTCAGGGCGTGACACCCTGCTACTTGTCAAGCCACCACAGGCTGTAATTAGTATAATTTCAGACCCTGTTTATTGTTCAAATGATATTCTTTGAGTGGCATCATAGTATCATTATTGTGTTGGTGAAATTGCTGCAATTAGTACCCTGGTCACTATGCATTTGACACAACCTACAGTATTTGCATATTATGGATATGGTTTCTAAAAGCACCCCAGCAACAACAACATTTTCCCCACTAGGTAGGTTTAAAAAAAGAAGTCACCCACACACAGCACCCTAGCCATTAGATGTTGACAGGCATCTGTGATTGCCAGTTGTTGGAATTGCAGCATTTGTAGCAGCTCTTTAGGGTTGTGGAATGGGTGAGAAAGTAGCCCATTTAGGTTCATCCATTTCCCCTTGTAATGAGCCAACCTAGCGGGAATCTATCTAATAACCAATTACATGCGTCCTCCCACTCCCTGTCCAAGTATGGGGAGTTTGGAGTGAGTGGGTTTCTAAATGGTTGAGTAGCATTGTGGGGGCTTTGTTCGGGGAAATGTTCCTAGACACCATTTTAGGAGGGGGAGATGAGTGTCTCTCTCTGTTTGTTCAATGTAGCAAAGATGTTATTTTTTACAAATATATTGATATATTTTTTTTATCAACATTTATGTTACATTCAGTCATCTAGCAGACACACTCCCATCCAGAGCGACCCACAGGAGCAACCAGGGTCAAGCGTCCCGCCCAAGGGCACATTGACAGATCTCCCACCAAGTCAAATCGGGGACCCAAACTAGCGACCTCTCGGCCACCGGCCCAAGCTCCCAACCATCCAAGATCCATCCACAATTCCCCCGAGAGCTGCCCCTCAACCATCTGAAATGCCCCCACAGCCCCGAAAAACCTGTAACAATACAGAATAAAACAATTAATAAAAGTCCCATGATGGTAGTGACTGCCCATTACTGCTTATCACTTCTTAACCCTCATTTATTCACATTACTTTACTTTAAGAATATATTTCCGTTGTTGTGTATATTATTTGATGACTTTATTATTTCATTCCAAGTAATCATCTCATATATATAGAGCTGCTGCCTATGCTGTCTGATAAAATCGAGAAAAAATAATTATAGTTCTTCAACGTAAATAAGGCACACTTTTATGCAGGTTGACGTTTATTACCATGAGTCTTGTCCTGGAGGCAGAACTGAGCGATTTCTCCTTATATAGGCCAGCCGCAAAGTCAAAATTGGCTATATTGAAAAAAAAAGTAGCGGTGTGGTTAAGGTTAGGGTTAGGGTTAGGGTTAGGTTTAAAATCTGATTTTATGACTTTGTAGCTGTGCCAGCTAGTGACCACTTTGCAGAGATGCCTCCAGAACAAGATTCATGATGAAAAACACCAACCTGCTACTTTTATAACTGCTGAATATCAACTATCAATCGCTTAGATCAGGGCTGCCCAACCCTCTTCCTGGAGATCTACCATCCTGTGGGTTTTCAGTCCAACCCTAATTTAACACACCTGGTTCTACATATTAGCTGCTCAACAAGACCTTAACTAGTTGACTCAGATATGCTAAATTAGGGTTGGACTGAAAACCTACAGGACAGCGGATCTCCAGGAAGAGGGTTGGGCTGCCCTGGCTTAGATCATGTACAGTGCCTTCAGAAAGTATTCACACCCCTTGAATTTTTCCACATTTTGTTGTCTTACAAAGTGGGATTAAAATGGATTTAATTGTATTTTTTTTGTCAACAATCTACACAAAATACTCTGTCAGTGGAAGAAAAACTATTTTTTTGGTAAAAAACAACAAAAAGTGTGACAAATAAAACACTAATATATCTTGATTAGATAATTATTCAACCCCCTGAGGTTGAACAATACATGTTAGAATCACCTTTGGCAGTGATTACAGCTGTGAGTCTTTCTGGGTAAGTCTCTAAGAGCTTTGCACATCGGGATTGTACAATATTTGCACCTTATTATTTTTAACATTCTTCAAGCTTTGTCAAGTTGGTTGTTGATCATTGCTAGGCAGTCATTTTCAAGTCTTGCCATAGATTTTCAAGCCGATTTAAGTAAAAACTGTAACTAGTCCACTCGAGAACATTCAATGTCATCTTGGTAAGCAACTCCAGTGTATATTTGGCCTTGTGTTTTAGACTATTGTCCTGCTGAAAGGTGAATTTGTCTCCCAGTGTCTGTTGGAAAACAGACTAAACCAGGTTTTCCTCTAGGATTTTGCCTGTGCTTAGCTCTTGCCGATGACAAGCATACCCATAACATGATGCAGCCACAACCATGCTTGAAAATATGAAGAATGGTACTCTGTGATGTGTTGTGTTGGACTTGCCCCTGAAATAACACTTTGTATTCAGGGCATAAAATGTGTTTCTTTTCCACATTTTTTTGCAGTTTTACTTTAGTGCCTTATTGTAAAAAAAAAAATATTGGTGAAATCCCTGGCGGTTTCCTTCCTCTCCGGCAACTGAGTTAGGAAGGACGACTGTTTCTTTTTAGTGACTGGGTGTATTGATACACCATTTAAAGTGTAAGTAATAACTTCACCATGCTCAAAGGGATATTCAATGTCTGCTTTTTTTTTTACCCATCTACCAATAGATGCCCATTGCGAGGCATTGGAAAACCTCCCTGGTCTTTGTGGTTGAATCTGTGTTGGAAATTCACTGCTCGACTGAGGGACCTTACACATAATTATATGTGTGAGGTACAGAGATGAGGTAGTCATTCAAAACTCATGTTAAACACTATTATTGCACACAGAGTGAGTCCATGCAACTTATGTGACTTGTTGAGCAAATTTTTACTCCTCAACTTATTTAGCCTGTATTTTCAGTAGAGATACGAAGCAACTGCTCTCTATCTCTCCATCGCACGTTTTTCTCATTTTTCTCTCTTCTCTCAGTCTCCGTGTCTGCCCCACCGGACAAATTAGCGCAATGGATCATGGTCTTTGTAGTGAATTACCACGTTTTCTGCAATAAACTATGTAGAATATTGGCCTGTTGAAAACCACAATTCCCTACTACATCGCACAGTTCGGGCATGATCTGATTTATCTCTAGAGAAACCGTGCATTGAGCTCACAGAAAATTTGTTGTTTAGAAACCAACAAAAAACATTATTTATTTTTTAATTTTTTTGGGGGGGGGGGGGGGGGGGGGGGGGGGGGGGTAATCTCTCAGTGCTAGGGTCTTCTCACAAAAACGTCTATGGAGTCCGAATGGTTTGAGCTACAAAGCTGAGACTCTCACAAACACATACATGTAATCTGTTTGGCTCCATGAAGCTCACAAGCTACACGAGTAGTTAGAAGGTAAGGAGTTCTTCTACATAGAAGATCACAGGAAATCCCAGAACATAATGTCTATAATAATGTAACAAGCTCACATAGTTGCTGTCACAAACTCCAAACAGTTGTCACTAATTAGTTGGATTTTCATTTCCTACTGAGGAAACAATTTCTGTACCTACAGCAATCTACTGTAGAGATAGCCTGCAGAGCAATCTACTGTAGAGATAGCCTGCAGAGCTCTATCATACTATCCAGGTCTGTGCCCAAACAGTTTGAGCTTCTACTTCTAAAAATCCACCTTTCCAGAAATAAGTCTCTCACTGTTGCCGCTTGCTACAGACCCCCCTCAGCCCCCAGCTGTGCCCTGGACACCATATGTGAATTGATTGCCCCCCATTTATCCTCTGAGTTTGTACTGCTTGGTGACCTAAATTGGGATATGCTTAATACCCCAGCCATCCTACAATCCAAGCTAGATGCCCTCAACCTCACGCAAATTATCAACGAACCTACCAGGTACAACCCTAAATCCTTAAACATGGGTACCCTCATAGATATCATCCTGACTAACATACCCTCTAAATACACCTCAGCTGTCTTCAACCAGGATCTCAGCGATCACTGCCTTATTGCCTGCGTCCGTAACGGGTCTGCGGTCAAACGACCACCCCTCATCACTGTCAAACGCTCCCTAAAACACTTTAGCGAGGAGGCCTTCCTAATTGACCTGGCCCAGGTATCCTGGATGGATATAGATCTCATTCCGTCAGTAGAGGATGCCTGGTTGTTCCTTAAAAGTAATTTCCTCTCAATCTTAAATAAACATGCCCCATTCAAAAAATACAGAACTAAGAACCGATATAGCCCCTGGTTCTCCTCAGACTTGACTGCCCTTGACCAGCACAAAAACATCCTGTGGCGTACAGCATTAGCATCGAATAGCCCCCGCGATATGCAACTTTTCAGGGAAGTTAGGAACCAATATACACAAGCAGTCAGGAAAGCAAAGGCTAACTTTTTCAAACAGAAATTTGCATCCTGTAGCACTAACTCCAAAAAGTTTTGGGACACTGTAAAGTCCATGGAGAATAAGAGCACTTCCTCCCAGCTGCCCACTGCACTGAGGCTAGGAAACACTATCACCACCGATAAATCTACAATAATCGAGAATTTCAACAAGCATTTTGCTACAGCTGGCCATGCTTTCCATCTGGCTACCACTAACCCGGCCACCAACTCTGCACCCTCTGCTGCAACTTGCCCATGCCCCCCCCGCTTCTCCTTCACACAAATTCAGACAGCTGATGTTTTGAAAGCGCTGCAAAATCTGGACCCCTACAAATCAGCTGGGCTAGACAATCTGGACCCTTTCTTTCTAAAACTAGCCGCCGAAATTGTCGCAACCCCTATTACTAGTCTGTTCAACCTCTCTTTCATAACGTCTGAGATCCCCAGAGATTGGAAAGCTGCCGCGGTCATCCCCCTCTTCAAAGGGGGTGACACTCTAGATCCAAACTGCTACAGACCTATATCCATCCTGCCCTGCCTTTCGAAAGTATTCGAAAGCCAAGTTAACAAACAGATCACCGACCATTTCGAATACCACCGTACCTTCTCCGCTATGCAATCCGGTTTCCGAGCTGGTCACGGGTGCACTTCAGCCACGCTCAAGGTCCTAAACGATATTATAACCACGATTGATAATAGACAGTACTGTGCAGCCGTCTTCATCGACCTGGCCAAGGCTTTCGACTCTGTCAACCACCGCATTCTTATTGGCAGACTAAATAGCCTTGGTTTCTCAAATGACTGCCTAGCCTGGTTCACCAACTACTTCTCAGATAGAGTTCAGTGTGTCAAATCGGAGGGCCTGTTGTCTGGACCTATGGCAGTCTCTATGGGGGTGCCACAGGGTTCAATTCTTGGGCCGACACTTTTCTCCGTGTATATCAATGATGTCGCTCTTGCTGCTGGTGACTCTCAGATCCACCTCTACGCAGACGACACCATTTTGTATACATCTGGCCCTTCATTGGACACTGTGTTAACAAACCTCCAAACGAGCTTCAATGCCATACAACAATCCTTCAGTAGCCTTCAACTGCTCTTAAACACTAGTAAAACTAAATGCATGCTTTTCAATCGAACGCTGCTAGCACCGGCCCACCCGACTAGAATCACCACTCTCGACGGGTCTGACCTAGAGTATGTGGACAACTACAAATATCTAGGTGTCTGGTTAGACTGTAAACTCAACTTCCAGACTCACATAAAGAATCTCCAATCCAAAGTTAAATCTAGAATCGGCTTCCTATTTCGCAACAAAGCCTCCTTCACTCATGCTGCCAAACATGGCCTCGTAAAACTGACTATCCTACCGATCCTTGACTTCGGCGATGTCATTTACAAAATAGCCTCCAACACTCTACTCAGCAAATTGGATGTAGTCTATCACAGTGCCATCCGTTTTGTCTCCAAAGCCCCATACACTACCCACCACTGTGACCTGTACGCTCTTGTTGGCTGGTCCTCACTACATGTTCGTCGTCAAACCCACTGGCTCCAGGCCATCTATAAATCACTGCTAGGCAAATCCCCGCCTTATCTTAGCTCATTGGTCACCATAGCAGCACCCACCCGTAGTCTGCGCTCCAGCAGGTATATCTCACTGGTCATTCCCAAAGCCAACACCTCCTTTGGCCGCCATTCCTTCCAGTTCTCTGCTGCCAATGACTGGAACGAATTGCAAAAATCTCTGAAGCTGGAGACTCTTATCTCCCTCAATAACTTTAAGCATCAGTTGTCAGAGCACCTTACCGATCACTGCACCTGTACACAGCCCATCTGAAATTAGCCCACCCAACTACCTCATCCCTATATTGTTATTTATTTTGCTCTTTTGCACCCCAGTATCTCTATTTGCACATCATCTCTTGCACATCTAGCATTCCAGTGTTAATACTATTGTAATTATTCTGCACTATAGCCTATTTATTGCCTTACCTCCATAACTTGCTACATTTGCACACACTGTATATATATTTTCTGTTGTAGTTCTGACTTTATGTTTTTTTTACCCCATATGTAACTCTGTGTTGTTTTTATTGCACTACTTTGCTTTATCTTGGCCAGGTCGCAGTTGTAAATGAGAACCTGTTCTCAACTGGCTTACCTGGTTAAATAAAGGTTAAATAAAAAAATAAATAAAAATAAATTCATTTTCACTGGAAAAACTGTGCGGAAAAACAATATACAATTAAATATAATAATACATTAATATCCAGCCATTCCACAAAATGGAACAATTACATGTTAAAAAGTATAATGCGTAAGACAGTCAGTAATGACAAAGAGTTTAAATTGGGAGAGATTAACAGTAATGCTCGTTAAAATCGGACCTTATTTTTTATAAATGTTTTATTTGTCAATAAAACTAATTAATGCAACTGTTTATGTCAGATTGTCCAATTTTTTTGTGTTTTAATGTAGGCCTGGTTGTCTTGAAAACAAAATATTTTGCTGTGCGACCTGGAATTTTTCTTTAGGAGCACCACAAATTATTACCTCAAATATTTAGCATTGTGCTCCTAAATGTCTTTGTGTGCGCCTGCATTTTACAACTTAGGCACACACATGCTCCTTGTAAAAAATGTCAGTGTAGAGCCCTGAAACACTCCAACTGTTTATCTCAAATAGTTTTGTGTTGTACTTGTAGCCCTGGTTGTCCTGAAAATAAAATTGTAAAACAACTGTTTATGTCAAATTGTTTTGTTTCCTACTTGTAGCCCTGGTTGTCCTGAAAATACTATTGTAAAACACTTAATTGTGATGCTAAATATAAATGCTGGACATGCAGATAAATGAAAGTAGTGAAAAAAACGCAGATATTTGCTGGGGTCCTTGGGCCTGATGAGGTTAATGGTTGGGCATGGGTAAAAGGTCACCACCATTTTGTTTCTTCCTTCCTCTCTTTATTTCCCAGTCATCATCACTCCTGAAGTCTGCCTCCATTTTCTGTCCTTCCGACTCTGTCACCCTCATCTTCACTCTTTCCTTTCTTCTCCTGTCAGCCTCTGTTCTTCCTCCCTTCCTTCTCTCTTTCTCCTGCTGTCTCTCTTGCTTCCTCATCCCCTTAATCTCTCTCTCCCTCTCTATCCTGCTCTTTGTTCCTGTCACCCTCTCTATGTTAGTAATGGCCTCTGTCATTGAAGGGGATGTGGTAGGAGATGGAGGGTGGTGGATTGGCTTTCTACAACTATGTTAAAGTTGTCTCACACACACACATCCGCGCGCAAATGCGCGCAATCACGCACACACACACACTCACACAAATATACTATCCAACCACAACCACATTCACAAACACATGTTTTGACATTGACACCGTACATTCACAGCATGGAAATGTTCACTTCCTGAGATCTCCTTTTAGATTATCAAGAGTGAAGAGGATGGTTCCTACCTGCACTGCAATCATACCATCTCTTGAGCATTATAGTGAGATAATCAAACACATTTCAAAGGCTGAAGGACCCCATTGAAAGAGTCAAGGACCCTTATTTAGGAAATATTTCTGACAGATAGAAACTTGCCACTTCATCTTGTGTGTGTTGCGAAGAGAGGGAGCGTAGAAAGGAGAAAGAGAACGAAGAGTACAGGAAGGACAACCTTGGAGACCAGGCATAAACAGACAAAACAGTGGCTTGCAAAAGTATTCACCCCCCTTGGCATTTTTCCTATTTTGTTGCCTTACAACCTGGAAATAAAATGTTTTGGGGTTTGTATCGTTTGATTTACACAACATGCCTACGACTTTGAAGATGCAAAATATTTGTTCTTGTGAAACAAACAAGAAATAAGACAAATAAACAAAAAACTTGAGCGTGCATAACTATTCACCCCCCCCCGCAAAGTCAATACTTTGTAGAGCCACCTTTTGCAGCAATTACAGCTGCAAGTCTCTTGGGGTATGTCTCTATAAGATAGGCACATCTAGCCACTGGGATTTCTGCCCATTCTTCAAGGCAAAACTGCTCCAGCTCCTTCAAGTTGGATGGGTTCCGCTGGTGTACAGCAATCTTTAAGTCATACCACAGATTCTCAATTGGATTGAGGTCTGGGCTTTGACTAGGCCTTTCCAAGACATTTAAATGTTTCCCTTAAACCACTCGAGTGTTGCTTTAGCAGTATGCTTAGGGTCATTGTCCTGCTGGAAGGTGAACCTCCGTCCCAGTCTCAAATCTCTGGAAGACTGAAACAAGAATTTCCCTGTATTTAGCGCCATCCATCATTCCTTCAATTCTGACCAGTTTCCCAGTCCCTGCCGATGAAAAACATCCCCACAGCATGATGCTGCCACCACCATGCTTCACTGTGGGGATGGTGTTCTCAGGGTGATGAGAGGTGTTGGGTTTGCGCCAGACATAGCGTTTTCCTTGATGGCCAAAAAGTTCAATTTGACCAGAGTACCTTCTTCCACATGTTTGGGGAGTCTCCCACATGCCTTTTGGCAAACACCAAATGTGTTTACTTATTTTTTCTTTAAGCAATGTTTTTTGTCTGGCCACTCCTCCGTAATGCCCAGCTCTGTGGAGTTACCGGCTTAAAGTGGTCCTATGGACAGATACTCCAATCACCGCCATGGAGCTTTGCAGCTCCTTCAGGGTTATCTTTGGTGTCTTTGTTGCCTCTCTGATTAATGCCCTCCTTGCCTGGTCCGTGAGTTTTGGTGGGCGGCCCTCTCTTGGCAGGTTTGTTGTGGTGCCATATTCTTGACATTGTTTAATAATGGATTTAATGGTGGGACGTTCAAAGTTTTTGATATTTTTTTTATAACCCAACCCTGATCTGTACTTCTCCACAACTTTGTCCCTGACCTGTTTGGAGAGCTCCTTGGTCTTCATGATGCCGCTTGCTTGGTGGTGGTGTTGCAGACTCTGGGGCCTTTCAGAACAGGTGTATATATACTGAGATCATGTGACAGATCATATGACACTTACAGTGGGGGAAAAAAGTATTTAGTCAGCCACCAATTGTGCAAGTTCTCCCACTTAAAAAGATGAGAGAGGCCTGTAATTTTCATCATAGGTACACGTCAACTATGACAGACAAAATGAGAAAAAAAAATCCAGAAAATCACATTGTAGGATTTTTAATGAATTTATTTGCAAATTATGGTGGAAAATAAGTATTTGGTCAATAACAAAAGTTTCTCAATACTTTGTTATATACCCTTTGTTGGCAATGACACAGGTCAAACGTTTTTTGTAAGTCTTCACAAGGTTTTCACACACTGTTGCTGGTATTTTGGCCCATTCCTCCATGCAGATCTCCTCTAGAGCAGTGATGTTTTGGGGCTGTCGCTGGGCAACATGGACTTTCAACTCCCTCCAAAGACTTTCTATGGGGTTGAGATCTGGAGACTGGCTAGGCCACTCCAGGACCTTGAAATGCTTCTTACGAAGCCACTCCTTCGTTGCCCGGGCAGTGTGTTTGGGATCATTGTCATGCTGAAAGACCCAGCCACGTTTCATCTTCAATGCCCTTGCTGATGGAAGGAGGTTTTCACTCAAAATCTCACGATACATGGCCCCATTCATTCTTTCCTTTACACGGATCAGTCGTCCTGGTCCCTTTGCAGAAAAACAGCCCCAAAGCATGATGTTTCCACCCCCATGCTTCACAGTAGGTATGGTGTTCTTTGGATGCAACTCAGCATTCTTTGTCCTCCAAACACGATGAGTTGAGTTTTTACCAAAAAGTTATATTTTGGTTTCATCTGACCATATGACATTCTCCCAATCCTCTTCTGGATCATCCAAATGCACTCTAGCAAACTTCAGACGGGCCTGGACATGTACTGGCTTAAGCAGGGGGACACGTCTTGCACTGCAGGATTTGAGTCCCTGGCGGCGTAGTGTGTTACTGATGGTAGGCTTTGTTACTTTGGTCCCAGCTCTCTGCAGGTCATTCACTAGGTCCCCCCGTGTGGTTCTGGGATTTTTTCTCACCGTTCTTGTGATAATTTTGACCCCACGGGGTGAGAACTTGCGTGGAGCCCCAGATCGAGGGAGATTATCAGTGGTCTTGTATGTCTTCCATTTCCTAATAATTGCTCCCACAGTTGATTTCTTCAAACCAAGCTGCTTACCTATTGCAGATTCAGTCTTCCCAGCCTGGTGCAGGTCTACAATTTTGTTTCTGGTGTCCTTTGACAGCTCTTTGGTCTTGGCCATAGTGGAGTTTGGAGTGTGACTGTTTGAGGTTGTGGACAGGTGTCTTTTATACTGATAACAAGTTCAAACAGGTGCCATTAATACAGGTAACAAGTGGAGGACAGAGGAGCCTCTTAAAGAAGAAGTTACAGGTCTGTGAGAGCCAGAAATCTTGCTTGTTTGTAGGTGACCAAATACTTATTTTCCACCATAATTTGCAAATAAATTCATTAAAAATCCTACAATGTGATTTTCTGGAATTTTCTTTCTCAATTTGTCTGTCATAGTTGATGTGTACCTATGATGAAAATTACAGGACTCTCTCATCTTTTTAAGTGGGAGAACTTGCACAATTGGTGGCTGACTAAATACTTTTTTTCCCCACTGTAGATTGCACACAGGTGGACTTTATTGAACTAATTATGTGACTTCTGAAGGTAATTGGTTGCACCAGATCTTATTTAGGAGCTTCATAGCAAAGGGGGTAAATACATATGCACGCACCACTTTTCCGTTATTTATTTGTTTGAATTTTTTGAAACAAGTTATTTTTTTCATTCCACTTCACCAATTTGGACTATTCTGTGTATGTCCATTACATGAAATCCAAATAAACATCAATTTAAATTACAGGTTATAATGCAACAAAATAGGAAAAACGCCAAGGGGGATGAATGCTTTTGCAAGGCACTGTACCCCTTTCAGACCAATGTCCACATTAATTTGTCTTTTCAGAGCAAATTGAAAAATACCCACCTTCTTTTTCCAGGAATGAAATGGAAACTCTCGGTACAGCAATTTCGGAAGCAAGATTTAATAATTACTGTAAATTGGTCACAACGTTTTAAAGGCAAAAACACTTAGCTTAATAATAGCTTGGAAATTATGAGTCTCCAGGAAATGATCAAGAACAGGCAGGAATCCTGAAACCTTCTAGCAGGTCATGAAAGGGAAATACACTACCGGTCAAAAGATTTAGAACACTTACTCATTCAAGGGTTTTTCTTTATTTTTACTATTTTATACATTGTAGAATAATAGTGAAGACATCAAAACTATGAAATAACACATATGGAATCATGTAGTAACCCAAAAGGAGTTAAACAAATCAAAACATATTTTATATTTGAGATTCTTCAAAGTAGCCACCCTTTGCCTTGATGACAGCTTTGCACACTCTTGGCATTCTCTCAACCAGCTTCACCTGGAATGCTTTTCCAACAGTCTTGAAGGAGTTCCCACATATGCTGAGCACTTGTTGGCTGCTTTTCCTTCACTCTGTGGTCCGACTCATCCCAAACCATCTCAATTTGGTTGAGGTCGGGGGATTGTGGTGGCCAGGTCATCTGATGCAGCACTCCATCACGCTCCATCTTGGTAAAATAGCCCTTACACAGCCTGGAGATTTGTTGGGTCATTGTCCTGTTGAAAAACAAATGATAGTCCCACTAAGCCCAAATCAGATGGGATGGTGTATCGCTGCAGAATGCTGTGGTAGCCATGCTGGTTAACCTCTTAAGGATCGGACACTTTTTTTCAATTTTCAACCTAAAATGACATACCCAAATATAACTGCCTGTAGCTCAGGACCTGAAGCAAGGATATGCATATTCTTGATACAATTTGAAAGGAAACACTTTGAAGTTTGTGGAAATGTGAAATGAATGTAGGACAATATAACACATTAGATCTGGTAAAAGATAATACAAACAAAAAAACATGCGTTTTCTATTAATTTTTTTGTTCCATCATCTTTGAAATGCAGGAGAAAGGCCACAATATAATATTGCAGTTTAGGCGCAATTTAGATTATGGCCACTAGATGGCAGCAGTGTGTGTGCAAAGTTTCAGATTGATCCAGTGAAGCATTGCAATACTGGACTATTTTGAATCAAGTCTGCCCAGATGTGCCGTATTGGTCAATTGATACATTTTCAAGTACGTAACTATAGAGAACATACAAAAATGATATGGTAATACAAAATGTACGTTTACACACTCCCAGGAATGTCATATATGATGGATCATTAGCTTATACGCTAACTTTCACACATCTAGATGGCTGGGCGGGGTGGGTGTGGAGCCAGAGACAGCAGGGGTTCAAACTGTAGCACCCAGTTCCTACATTTGAATATAAAAATTGATTTTATCAAACAAAACTATGCTACATTTTATCTCTGGGACACTTAGGATGACAAATCAGAGCAAGATTACTGAATGTAAGTACATTATTTACCTTCAGAGGTGAATGTATCAAACCAGTTGCCGTGATAAGTTTTTTGTTGTTGTGCACTCTCCTCAAACAATAGCATGGTCATTTTTCACTGTAATAGCTACTGTAAATTGGACAGTGCAGTTAGATTAACAATAATTTAAGCTTTCTGCCCATATAAGACATGTCTATGTCCTGGAAAGTTTGCTGTTACTTACAACAGTCATGCTAATCACATTAGCGCACGTTAGCTCCCGTATATGGGACACCGATCCCATAGAGGTTAAGTGTGCTTTGAATTCTAAATAAATCACAGACAGTGTCACCAGCAAAGCACCCCCACACCGTAACACCTCCTCCTACATGCTTTAAGGTGGGAAATACTCATGCGGAGATCATCCATTCACCCACACCGCATCTCACAAAGACACGGCGGTTGGAACCAAAAATCTCCAATTTGGACTCCAGACCAAAGGACAAATTTCAACCGGTCTAATGTCCATTGCTCTGGTTTCTTGGCACAAGCAAGTCTCTTCTTATTATGGTGTCCTTTAGTAATGGTTTCTTTGCAGCAATTCGACCATGAAGGCCTGATTAACACAGTCTCCTCTGAACAGTTGATGTTGAGATGGGCCTCTTACTTGAACTCTATGAAGCATTTATTTGGGCGGCAATTTCTGAGGCTGGTAACTCTAATGAACTTATCCTCTGCAGCAGAGGTAACTGAGTCTTCCATTCTTGTGGTGGTCCTCATGAGAGCCAATTTCATCATACCGCTTAATGGTTTTTGTGACTGCACTAAAGAAACTTTCAAAGTTCTTGAAATGTTCCGTATTGATTGACCTTCATGTCTTAAAGTAATGATGGACTGTCATTTCTCTTTGCTTATTTGAGCTGTTCTTGCCATAATATGGACTTGGTCTTTTACCAAATAGGGCTATCTTCTGTATACCACCCCTACCTTGTCACAACACAACTGATGGGCTCAAGCGCATTAAGAAGGAAAGGAATTCCACAAATTAACTTTTAACAAGGCACACCTGTTAACTGAAATGCATTCCAGGTGACTACCTCATGAAGCTGGTTGAGAGAATGCCAAGCATGTGCAAAGCTGTCATCAAAGAAAAGGGTGGCTATTTGAAGAATCTCAAATCTCAAGTATATTTTGATTTGTTTAACACTTTTTTGGTTACTACATGATTCCATATGTGTTATTTTATAGTTTTGATGTCTTCACTATCATTCTACAATGTAGAAAATGGTAAAAATAAAGAAAAACCCTTGAATGAGTAGATGTTCTAAAACTTTTGACCGGTAGTGTAGATAATTGTGACATTTAAAGGATAGCTGTAATGAGTTGTGTGTGAAATAGTATTTTGATGGTTTCTACCATACAGATGAATGACTGACCAGGTTAACCTTTGTCATTGTAATGTTTGGCTGTTCAGTCACATGTAACAGGATTCTCAACTAAAGTCTAACTTAGTGTTAGAGTACAGAAGTTGAGAATTATGATGCCTGTCACTTGACCTTGGAGATGTGGTGTGTGGACACCTTGAATAAAGTCACGTTTTGTTGTAATGTGTGCTGACCCTATTCTTGAGTTTTAGTTTTATTTACTTGGTGTTTCATCGCCTGAAACCAGGCAGCGGCCGTTGTTTCATTCACAATTTACAAGTTTGGATATTTTGCTCAAGCTTTGATTTCCTTTGAATGAGAAAGTTAATCTTCAATTGCAGTGCATTCAGCTCATGGCTCAATGTGTTACCACATGAGTCTCTCCCTCTCCTATACTGCTGCTACTGCTGTCATGCAGGCTAAGTAGCCAACAGAGGGTAAGACTGTTTACATTCTGCCGACAGACTCCTGCGTTTCGCTAGGACACTAATCCTGTCATGTTCCCTCAGTGACGCAACTATGAAACCACACACAGCCTCTGCAAGGTCAGGACAATCTCATTGAATTCCCTCCGAATCACGTTGCCAGCCCCGGGTTCGGTGACAACCATTGTTTGAACATTTGTCATGACAGGTAGGTGTCACTTCCTTCCTGGTGTGATTTTTTTAAATCAGCAAAACTTCATTATACACCAGTGGACCAATTGACAGCCTGGCACGGTCGCCACCCACAACCATCTAATGTCTCCCTATCTATCCCAGGGTGCTCTCTGATTCATGCACTCTTTCTCTTTCTGAGGCAGCCTCTCCCTCAGCTCAGCTAGTCACCCCTATTCATTGCTCTCTCTCCCTAGAAGCTCTGAGAAATGACTCTTTATCGCTCCCAGTCTGACATGAGCACAAAAGTGGCTTATTGTGTATGCATTGGAAATGGCCCTGGGTGTGATAGAGCAGCAAAAAGACCAGCGGATGGGGCATTCTTTCTTTTTTTTTGGGGGGGGGAGGGGTTGGATCTGATTAAGCTGTCAGGGGATCAGTGAGACAGAGTGACATCGCCCATTCATTCAGATTTCGGGTAACTGAAGTAGAAGTTTACAAGTATACTTGTGGTTTCTTGTACATCTCCTTAGAACTTTAGACCAATAGCAGAGATATTATAATTGGTTGCTTTTCAAAGAACTTGATGAACTTGGCTGGTATATAATGGTCTATTGATTAGTTTGCATTCAGGACTATGTAAAGTCAGTTATTAGAGCTATCGTTACCATAATGTGCAAGAGAGCTTATTTGAGTTAAGTGTTTCCCCTGAAGCAGTATTGTATTGCTGAATAATATTGAATAAAATACTGAGCTGGATAGTCGGGGTTGATAAACCTGTAGGCAGAGCGTCTGGTGTCTGGCTCAGTCCCCAGTCCCAAGCTGAGCAGAGAAGTCATCACAGTTTACATTTCATGCAGAGATGGAGCCCCTCTGAGAGATACATCCCCGCTGGCATGAAGATATTAGCACTGAATTGTGGTGTGACTTTGACGAAGCAAGCATTACTGTCCATCTCTTCCAATTTAAACTATTTTTAATTACTGACTGTCTTAGGAATTTTTAACATATACTTGTTCCTTTTTGTGGAATGCCTGGATATTAATGTATTATTATATTTAATCGTTGTTTTTCCGCACAGTTTTTCCAGTGAAAATGTCTTCACAGATGTTCTATGTCTACTATCAAATTATGATGAATGATGATGACCATGTACATACAGTATATTGTTGTGGTCCGGTAATTGTTTCAAGATCCTTTATTTTTTCTTGAACATAGCAGGCAACTTTCGATTCAATAAAATTGGACCCATGAGACCACATTGAATTTCTACACTTCATTGCAGATTGCATGCAATGAAGCTTCCCATCTTAAATATTTTCTGGGAACTACCTCCAACTAATGTTTTACAGGGGAAACATACATTTAGATAAAGTATCATGTGTATTGAATAAATGTGTAGAATACATTGATGTAGAATACACTATAGATAGACATTCATAGCAACACACACACACAGCTTTTAGAATAATTAGCACATACACGTCTATGTTGAACAAGAGGCACATTTTTCTCTCCCCATGACCCGCCTCTCAGTGTGTCAACACTTAGGAGCTATAATCCCTCACCCTGCACTCCCACGATATCCCCAAATCTATATAATCACCCCCTGGGTCTCCCCACCTCCCCTAACCCTCACACCAAGCTTATTTCCCCAAATGAACTACCAAGTCCCACTCTTTCCGTGCCGTCCCCCTCCTACCCCCTAAACCAACATTTGGTCTTCATTTAGAAATGTGCTGGTGGGCCTGGGGCTGTACAGATACACAAGCCCCACTGCTAATGGGACTTGACTGTGGGAGAGTAAGGCAGGAAAAGTGTGTGGTAGGGTTATAGGAGGGGGTTGTGGAGAGAAATGCCCTGCTTCTATAAATCAAACCCAGTTTCGAGAAGAGGGGCACCAGAGAGGGGTTTAGAGGGGGTAGAGTTTTAAAGCTTTCATAGTTTACAGCCAATGGCAGTAGCCTCCTGTTAAAACCAAGCACCACTGGCTTTTATTTACTTACTTTAGCAATTTAACCTTTAGGGCCCCGTGTAGCTCAGTTGGTAGAGCATGGTGTTTGCAACGCCAGGGTTGTGTGTTCGATTCCCACGGGGGGCCAGTATGAAAAATGTATGCACTCACTAACTGTACGTCGCTCTGGATAAGAGTGTCTGCTAAATGACAAAAAATATATATATATTTCACCAGGAAGTCTCCGCAGGGACTTGGAGGGGTGACAAGTCAGACTAAGTGTTTTTAAGATGTTCACTTTTGGCCTTAATCACCCTCGTGTTCGTGCACTTAGCCCAGAAGTTGCAGGATCAGCTCAAATTCTTGATTAAAGACATGTCATCTTCAAAGTGTTGCCGCTCATCAATAATGATCATCATCAACATTAGCAGCAGCTGTAGAAGTGACAGCATTAGTATTAATTATCCTAGCAATTTACTCAGGTTAGTTCTATAGGTTACGTGATAAAGAGACTGGTTCATTGCTTTGGTATGGTCTGCTGACCTTTCAACACCACATTACTTTTCTGTCTGAAAATGCACCCTCCTCGTTTTGACTAGGACTATAGCCTATTTTATGTGCAACAAGACTTGTCAAGGCTGGGAACAGGACCTGAAAGTTCTTTGCAGGACAGGATCCTCATCACATCCCTGGGTGATTCAGGGTTTCCTTCAGACCAGACTGATGAGTAACCTCTACTGACCTTTACTCACCCTCCAACACCATTTTCAGCAGCAACCTCATTTTCCCAGGTGGTCTACCATCCAACTGTTGGCTTGGTCTAACCTTGCTAAGCTTCAGATGAAAGCCAGCGGAGGGATACAGGGTGATGTGGCCTATAGCAGAAAAAAAAGATTTTAATATCTGCATTCAGACATTTTGACTTTTAATCTCAGTTTGTCCTCTCAGGCAGAGAAGACTGTTCCAATTCTAATTATTTTCTTTCCTTAGGAATGTTGTCTCATACACGCACAGATGTGCTCAAATCTGTTTCTACAGGTTTGTGTTATTGAGTGCATATAATCCAAGGGAGATAAACATCAAAGCTGATGCCCAGGTATTGAAAGGTGAACAGAGTCTGGTGACAATCCAACATTACACCATAATGCCTGCAGTGGTTTCCTAAGGACAGTTTTGGTCATGTCAGGGAATAGACTAACAGCATCGTTCCAGCCTAGCTGTCTCCAGACAGGAACCCTCTAGGACAGCTTGTATGGTGACAGTAATGAGCACAGAGTGTGGGTGCCACTGCCACGTGAGCCTGGCACCATGCCCGCGGGGGCTCCATACCATGCCATGCAGCGCCAGCCTGATTTATGTTCTCTCTAATAGGAACCAGCGGCGTCACCGGGAAAGATTTAAGCTAATGCCACCTTCAGCTCATTCACATGCAACGGTGGTCAACCATGGGAGAGCGAGACAGAGAGGAGTGAGAGAGAGATGCAGACAGATAGAGATATATGGAGGGAGAAGGAGATAATGGGAGTTGAACTGGGGCTTGTGTGTAAGAATCAGTGTGTATAATAGGTACATTCTAGTTACCAGTTTAGAGAGTCCACTGTATCATTCTTCTATTATAAAATATCCCTTGGCTTTTTTTGGCCATTGAAACAATCACTTCCTCCACTTCTATTTCCCAAAGTAATACCATCCATTCTATATCAACATTTGACCACGAAATGAAATGTGACCTCGCAAAATCAAATAAAACAGTCTATGTATAATAAATGATGGCTTCACTCTTCAAACCTCAAACTCATTCAAAGGTTGAAATAAAAAAGGTAGAGAAGACCTCTCTCTCTCTCTCTCTCTCTCTCTCTCTCTCTCTCTCTCTCTCTCTCTCTCTCTCTCTCTCTCTCTCTCTCTCTCTCTCTCTCTCTCTCTCTCTCTCTCTCTCTCTCTCTCTCTCTCTCTCTCTCTCTCTCTCTCTCTCTCTCTCTCTCTCTCTCTCTCTCTCTCTCTCTCTCTCTCTCTCTCTCTCTCTCTCTCAATAGATAAGTTGCTATTTCTGAAAATCAAAGGCTGTATCCTGCCATTTAAAAGAATGTTACTTGTTCTTTTATAAATGGAGACCATTTAACATAGAGATGAGAACCTGCAGGTTAGAAACATAAACAGCGGCGCTCACTAAGCACATTAGCTGGGAGAAACAGCCTTTGCGTGGGCGGAAAAGGTTAGCGCATCCATACGGCATAAACAGAAACAGCATTAACATATTTCACTGCCTCACCAACAAATGAATGTCTGTTGTTGTTGAAGTGTTACTTTTATTGCCTACAGTGACATTGAAAGGGAAAGAATAAGGTCAAACCATTGGATTATTCATCACAAAAAGCTCCGATATGACCGTGAGACACAGTGGTTTATGTAGGTAACTTTTTATTAGCTCGGTATGATATAATATGCACATCCCATTATTTCATCAACTCTGATTTTCTCCAAACAGTGACTTATTGATGAAACAGAGAAGAGATTCACATAACGGTAAAGTTCTCTAAAGGCAAGATAGTTTTTTTTTTTTACTTCAAAGTTGATCTCAGGTCTCCAAATCATCAGTCTCGACACCTACAGTACTAGGATGTGGAATACAACCAAGGAGTACTAAGTAAGCCCAATATTTGATTATTTAATGTCCTTCAAGTACTATATCAATTGAAAGTATAAAAGTTCACTGTACCAATGTACATGTAGTATTCCAACTCTCTGGATAGTTTTTTAAATGATTCCACCCCTATAACCTTGGTTGGAGTGGGTGATATGAATTCATTGTTCTGAGCAAACCACATGCGAGGCTCTTGTTAACCTCACACCCTGAGTGTGTTTCTGGGTTTGTGAATTAGATATGAGCCCTCTTCTCTTCTCATGTCTTCAGTTCAAATCCTCTTTGAAGCCAGTAATATTTGAGTGGGTCTAGTTGGGGTTAGCAGATTCACATATGATGTTGTCTGATCACTTCCACATTTGGGGAGTTGAAAAGCTTCAGATTCTGACAGAAGGTTAAATTAGGGAATTTTTTCCAGTATTGTTGCCCAAGGCCAGTACACCATTTAACATGATATTCGACCTTCCGGTGTACCCTTGAAGTTGGGGAGAGCTTTTCTGCCAACTCTCATTGATGTGTCTGTCAGGAAACGGTCCTCAGGTTAAAGTTAAGTAACCGTAAAGTGTCACTAAGTTTACCATGACTCAGACTCAGTCACAGCCTAAAGCTTAAATACTTAAAGGGGCAATCTGCACTTGCTACATCCGTTTTTGGACGTATAAATTAACAATATGCACCCATTCATTCTTGAAGAAAAATAGAAATGCCTCATGAGCTTAGTTCAACTGTCATACCCCATCAGAACCCAAAATATAAGATGGTTTTACTCCAATGTTTGTAAACAACGTAAATGTAAACAAACAAAACATTTAAATATTATTTTGATATCATGTAAATGGTTAAATTTCTCCAGCCCCATCCCTCAGCTTTTTAACAAAACAGTGGCGGGGAGTATGCTTTGTTATTGTTTCAACAGCTGATTGTCCCTTTAAAGCCAATCAAGAAGGGATGATTTCCTCTTCCACTGCCTTCTTCCTCTTCCAGTATATTCCTCTTAATTAAGGCCAAATACATGGGGCCCTGTTCATAATTACTAATCAGACTTTTATCACAGTTAAGGTGAAGCGGGTGTCTGGACATTGAAAGATGGGAAGGGGGCGGGGTGGTGGTTTGTCATATGCTCGAAGTTCAGAGCCAAAGGCACTGTTGGTTGAACATGAGAAGAGACAAAATGTCCGACTGTCATCACTATGGATGCAATAAATCAAACCATTCCCATTTACTACCTTTCAGAATCACTAATTACAGGAAGGTGAATAGTCAAACAAATATCTAACAGCTTCACTGTGGCTTACTATCCTAGCCACAGAGGATCACTGGATTGCGTTTGAATCATAGGATATTCATCTAAACACACACCAATACAATACAGCCGTTCCAAATGAGCACTTCAATGAACGTTCAGGTGGAGACATTGTTTAGTGATCACTGACAGCCAGGTGAGTGGCCCAGACAGACACTAACAGAGAGTTTTGCTCTCTACTCGCTGCGCCTCCTCAGGGCAGCACAGTGTCGTTTGAAGACTAAACGCATCCTCATACATCTGTCAGCTTCCCACATACAAATGTAGATCAATGGAAAACAGGTGATGGTTGAACGCCTTTATGAATATGGATATTGGAAATGTGTTGAACGTTGCCAGTCTGGCTACAGTCTCCTACTCAGCTCTGGGATCCTCATTGCTCTACACAGGAGCAGTAGGCTTAAAGGTCAGACAAAAGCCCATAATCCTTTGCACCAGCATCGTTTCCCTCTGTTAGATTTCCTACATGACCAGGAAGTTAAATGGGAGCTGACTTCTGTAAAGAAACATTTCAGGAACGTTAGCTGATTGCTGTCACGGAACTGTCCAGGGCCCGGTTTCCCAATAGCGCTGGGAACTTAGGCTTATGTTTGTTTTAATTATGCATCTTTCCTACAGCGGCCGAAGATGTAACATGCATTTCCCAAAACACCACGCAGAGAGAACGTTTGCTAAGTGTGTCGTTGAGGCATGTGTCGATACTGATAGGATCGAAAGAAAGGAAGCACTGCTCTTGGATCAGCGTTCTCCCTTTCCAATCTTACTTTTAACATTATAATTATTCCATAATACTGATGACGGATCAGCTCCTAGAGATATATTATCACCTATGGCTGCAAATATTGAGGTGGCTTATTCGAATGCTTACGCTATAATAATGCACTAAAATCAAGATTTGGCACATCATTGTGCACGTGTTACACATACACGACAGACAGTAGCGTACAAATAGCTGAATAAAACTCAATTGAATTATCATGAATTTGACTTCAATATCATTCAAGTATATAGGGTCTATGTAGCCTATAATGTATTTATCTTTTAATACAGTCATCTCGGTTTTCATTGGAAGAGTCTTTATATCCTTTGCTTGTTATGCAAAGAAATGGGCAGCTTTGTATTTGTAGTCACTGTCACATTCGTTCTGAAGTTATCGGGGTCACAGAAAGACAGATAAACATCTTGATATTGTGTTTAGCGGATATCTTCTGTGTCTAAAGTGACACAGAACGGGAAAAAAGCATCTAACGACGCACTTAGCTGTTCTACGAGTGGTCTGAGGCAGTTGTTAAATAACAAGCGTTTTCAAGAGCAACTTTAGTAACAATGGTTTTGGGAAACGATGCTCCTACAAAGGCTTTAACGATGAACGTAGCCTTAATATGTCACGATCGTCATAATGAGTGGACCAAGGCGCAGCATGATATGAGTACATACTTGAATAGGTACTTTTCAAACAGCAACAAAAACAACAAAACGATACGTGAAGTCCTCGGTCAATAACACAAACCTACACGGAACAAGATCCCACAAAACACAAGTGCACAACAGGCTGCCTAAGTATGGTTCCCAATCAGAGACAACAAGCAACAGCTGATTCACGTTGCCTCTGATTGAGAACCACCCCGGCCAACATAGAAACACATAACCTAGAACAGAACATAGAAAACGAAACATAGACACTACACAAAGAAACTAACACCCTGGCTCAACATACAGTCCCCAGAGCCAGGGCGTGACATAATATGCTTTTGGGAAACCGGGCCCAAGAACGTTAGCTGTTTGCTGTCACAGAACCTTACAGGAACGTTAGCTGTTTGCTGGGTTACTCCGGTTAGATACACCATTAATAGAAAGGTGAATATAGCAATATAGGGTTTTATCTAAGGTTTACCTATGCAGACAGGTCTAAGTCCTGTCTTTAAATCTCACTGCAGAATCCCCCCTTATTATTTAGGATAAGACTAGCAGGTCATTATCTCTCCCCCTGGGTGCCTTTAGAGGCTCCTGGATAAAATGGTCATTGTTGCCATCTTCCTCTATCCATATTTCTACATACACCTAGCAGGTCATTACCTGACCTGGGTCTTACCGGCCAAAGCAGGGTACCAGAGGGAGGCGAAGGTGAGGGGATCATGGCTCAACTTGCTGTCTTCCTGGATCTAGCAAGTTGGTGGAGGTGGAAGTAGTGTTATGGTTAAACCTGCTTTACCTGACCTGATTTCTGTTCTGGTGGATGATGTATCTCCTACCTTCCCCACCTCATTCCCTCAGGAAAGTTGAAAGGAAAGCTGTGAGCAGAGGGACTTCACCTTCACTAGTGAAATGTCACCATTTTGACACTCCTCTTCCCTTTCCTCCTCATCATGTCGGAAATATTCAAATGCCAGCGGCGCTGGGATATTGCGAGAGTCTGATTTGATCAAACGCAGACATCTGGCTGGCCCTCTGTAATTCTCCAGAGAGCAAAACTGGACGTGACAGAGTGCAATCACCATCTCTCATCTCCCAATGAGGAGAATGGGCAGCAGGGGATTGAGTGGCCGACCGGCCGTAGCATGTCGCTGTGTCGATATTATTGAATTATGCCTCGACAGGAAGCTACATGCTCTCAGTCATCAAGCGCTTTAGATAGTATGAGTGTGAATGCTGGGTGAGGTCTTACTGTTGTTTTGCGTTGAAACCTTGCATCTTAGGATGTAATATTACAGTTAAAGGACGTGGTAGGATTGCATTGATTATCATTACAATGATGGAGCCTGCTGAGATGAACAGTAGGCCTGCCCTATTTCTTTCTCCATCCCTCCTCTCTCCCTCTCTCCTCTCTAACCTTTATTTTATCTACACGTGTTAGACTCATGCAACGGCCCCGCTTTCACCCAAGGTAATTGTTACAAGGACGACAATTATGGAAAAGCAGCGAACTCGCTAGATGAATCAGGTCAGGGATCTGATGGAAATTACACAGCAATATAACAGCCCCCATATTGTTATGCAGATATATAGGATACACAGGGCACCCGCTGTAATACAGTCACTGAGGTATTATACGAGACGAGAGGTACAACAGGGTGGAAAGATACGTGCGGCGCCTCTCAATGGAGCACTGAGAGGAGATCAGTAGCATAGGGCACCAGTCAAGATACTGTACACTAGTGGATGTGAGAGCCGTTTTCATCTGCCAACCTTTTTTAGATGATGAGATTACATTTATCTTTTAGTATGTTATAATTAGAATCCAATTATTTCAGTTTGTCTGAATATGCTGCCGTTAGACTATTTGTCAGATTTTATGATAGCTGTTTTAACAGTGTGGATTTATGTTAGATTTACTGTATGGTCATTCATAATCATTTGGCAGGCTACACTAATTTCAGATCATTTGTCAGATTGCACAGATTTTCTGTCTGTGGGGTGTTGGCACCTAGAACGCCTCATTCCCAGTCTCCCTCTTTATTGTTGTTGTTGTTGTTATTGTTGTTTTACACTACGGGCGACAGAACAGACTTGGGGTACAGTGAGGTGTCAGTGTGCCTGTCACCTCCAGGAGGGAGGCTGCTATCACAGCCACATTCAGAACCAAATTAATTGCTGTCACTTCACTGGGGGGAGGAGGGGGGTGGGGTATAGCCCCCCTCTTGTCCCTCTGACAGTCTAATTAGTCTTATTTAGGACAGGCTCTGAGCGGTAAACACCCAGACGTGTGTGTGTGTGTGTGTGCGTACACACATATACAGTCTTAGAATGGGGTGGGGAGTGGGAAATGCCCTCCTGAGTTATGGGTCATCAACGCCCTGCCTGTTACTAATCACCCTCCGTCCCTCCCTAACTCCCCCCCCCCCCCTTTCCCCCTGCTCCCATACTGCCACCTTGGTTTGATTAACACCATGTCACCAGCCGCTCCCAGCCCAAGCCACTGTTGCTCTAACGATGCCATCTACAGCCCTCTCTCTCATTCCACACCAACTGCTGTTTGTTTCCTGCTGTCTGCTCCCTGTAAACATCCTACTGTTTAGCTGCTGCCGGTAGAGAAAAGTGTCATGTTGTAGTGTAGTAGGGTATGAGGCATTTATCTTTTGTAAAATCCCATGGAGTCCTCTAAATTATTAAACGATGTTCTCTTGACATAAAAAAAGAAGCACTTTCCCCTGCTCATCTGCAAGGACTTCTCTTAGTTCTATACAAATAGGAGCTTTTAGCTAACCTTTCCAAGACAAACAGACAATGAAGGTTGGAGGAATTAGGCTTTAATATCATGGCCAATAACTGACTCAGGATATCTCAGGAGGACATCTCAGGAGGACATCTGCAGCACAAAAAGCCATCAACATTGTAAGCCATTAAACAATGCTGAGTAAAAGCAGGATTTTATTTAATTTCTCTGAACTAAACCAGTCCCCATTCCTGAGTCGTGGCAGATGGACCCAGTAAAACATGTAATCACCGATCTTTAAAAGGCCCAGATTTATTCACCGAATACCACAGAGGGCCGTGATGGTGTGATCTGATCTGTTTAAAATACCGCCCTTCATCCACCCAGGGCCAAGGGGGTCTCAGGCTAGTGTTGTAATATGACTCAGCGTTTAACTGCCCACCAGTGAAAGAGCAGAGGAGCCAACAGACAGGCGAAGGTCAGCCCAAAGTTAGCAGCGGAGCCTGGCCAGTAGTACCCCAGGGCAGGGAATCCAGGGTGCTCACCCAGCCACGACCCTCGCCCACACGGCACGGCTCAGCAGCCCAACTGATCTGACCTAACCTCTCACCAACCTCCAAAAAAATCCCCCCTAGTTGTTATTCACATGCCCTATGGAGACGGCTCCATCGTCCTCTGTGCCAGGCCAGCCTCTGCCAGCCTCTGTCTCTGAGCCAGCTACCATCATGGTGGTGAGCAGAGCGGGTGGGTGGTTTAACAAATATGAATAGGTCATTTTCTCTAAAGGCGCCAACAACTTTTGCCCACTTTCGATTGTAACTTTCTAAATGGTCCCAAAATAAATGGCAGTAGAGTGAAGTCACATGAATCTCAACTATTAGAGACATAATAATAGACAGGTCCCTACTGAGCTGGTTACTCATTCTCCCCTCCTCCCTCCTCTCCTCAGTGGCCTGACTCTTCCTTCATCTCCAGGTAATTGTGCTGTGTGGAGGGTGGTCTTGGCTATTCTGCCACAAAAAGGCTTGATGCTGGGTTTATAATCCCTGTTCTACCTCTAGCCGTAAATTGGCTCTTGGCTGCAAAGTGAATGTTTTTCTGAAGCATTGACATTTCAGAGATCATCCCATATCCTCAGTTTGTATCCATCTATTATATTCTATCAATAATAGCATAATTGGCATTATACTTTTTACCAAGATTATTGTCAAATTCTCTCATTGTGTTTTTCTCCCCAAAAATAACATTTTTGGTTGCTTTCCTCTAATTTGCTTTTTCAGCAAATTAATTGGACATTAGGATGGGACCACAATTTTCCAGAGATGTTTACTCAGCGAAATAATCAGTGAGAGAACATGTGATGATAACCCAGTTATATGAGTGTAACATGACAAGCTATGTGCTTCCAATCCAAATAGTTTTCTATTGTTGTCCAATGCTGGATCATTGTGATTGTTCACAGCTATCACATCGGTTTTTGAGCAGGCAAAATGATATCCAAAGACCTCAATACGTACGTCATTCTGTCAGTGGTGGAAAAAGTACCCAATTGTCATACTTGAGTAAAAGTAAAGATACCTTAATAGAAAATGACACTAGTAAAAGTGAAAGTCACTTTTACTTGAGTAAAAGTCTAAAAGTATTTGGTTTTAAATATACTTTATAAGTTAAGCATATTTTAGCAATTACGTTAAGTATCAAAAGTAAAAGTATAAATCATTTCAAATTCCTTATTTTTAAGCTACATATGTAACTTGGGCGGCTGACCAAATTCACATAGAAATGTGAGTTATAGATCTTTCATTCTCATTGAAAGCATGTCTAAGAAGCGGTAGATATATTCTATGTGCGCTATTTCTATGCTTCCCGTATCCGTTCATACATTTTTTGTTTTTGCATATTTTACTTTCAGTTTTGTACACCAGATTCAAACAGCTGAAAATACAATATTTCACAGCGGTTTAGATGGTACAATGATTCTCTACATGATGACTGCTTGTTTTGTCAGATAAAATGAAATTTGTGCAACCAGGAAATGGCAGAGCGATTTCTGCATGTGCAGACAAAGACAGTACAGTATGAAGATAGGCTAAAACTGCTTCTCCAATAGAAATTCCCGATCACACGTGTAGGTGATGTCATGGTGACGTTGGCTAGCTAAGCTCATGTGTAGAAACAAGTCATTGGGTCTAACAGTCGTCTCGCACCGAGCTGCGCATGTGCAGGCCGTAAAATCAAAGGCACTCCTTCGATATAAAGTTGGTTTTGACCTGTCAGTTTGTCACTTTCATGAGGTTGGAGTAATAACATGACAGTTAAGACGTTGTTTCGAATCTAGGTTGTGCCTTTAGATTTCGAGAAAATTAACAGCCAAGGAATAATTTTTCACTTCTCTCATTGACTTCTAAAACCCCAAACCCCCCGGCCTGGGCCCAGGGCACAGATTCACAAAACCTTCTTAAGAAGAAATGTATTCTTAACTGCCATTTTGTCCTTAACTAAAGACTTATGAAGAAAGTTAAGCAAAGTTGCTATTCCTCAAAAAGGTTATTGGAAATGTTCTTGCGCTATTTCTTATGTTTCTCCTTAAGCAAATAGTTAAGAAGAAATTAGATTATTGAAAATAAACTTTTGGGATTTGTTCTTAATTCCAAGATAGCTAAACCCTTGCCCCAAACAATCGTAAAGGGTATTCATCAGAGAAAATGACTTTACCCCAGTCCTCAGCAGTCCAATCCCTGTACCTTTTGCAGAATATCAGTCTGTCCCTGATGTTTTTCCTGGAGAGAAGTGGCTTCCTCGCTGCCCTTCTTGACACCAGGCCATCCTCCAAAAGTCTTTGCCTGTGAAGCCCTTTTTGTGCAAAGCAATGATGATGGCACGTTTTTCCTTGCAGGAAACCATGGTTAACAGAGGAAGAACAATGATTTCAAGCACCACCCTCCTTTTCAAGCTTCCAGTCTGTTATTCTAACTCAATCAGCATGACAGAGTGATCTCCAGCCTTGTCCTCGTCAACACTCTCACCTGTGTTAACGAGAGAATCACTGACATGATGTCAGCTGGTCCTTTTGTGGCAGGGCTGAAATGCAGTGGAAATGTTTTTTGGGGATTAAGTTCATTTTCATGGCAAAGAGGGACTTTGCAATTAATTGCAATTCATCTGATCACTCTTCATAACATTCTGGAGTATATGCAAATTGACATCATAAAAACTGAGGCAGCAGACTTTGTGAAAATTAATATTTGTGTCATTCTCAAAACTTTTGACCACGACTGTATGGAGTAAAAGTACATTATTTTCCTTAGGAATGTAGTGAAGTAAAAGTAGTCAAAATATAAATATTAAGTACAGATACCCCTAAAAACTACTTAAGTAGGACTTTTACGTAAGTACTTTACACCACTGCATTCTGTAGGTAAACACTCAAAATAGTGAGTTTGTGAAGATGTTTGGCCTTATACTACATTCATTTAGCTCATGTTCACTTGAAAAATCTGGAGAAAATAATTATATTTGTGACAGACATTATAAGTTTTGGCTCTTTTCTGATGATTGGACACAAACGAGGTCCCGTGTAGCTCAGATGGTAGAGCATGGCGTTCGCAACGCCAGGGTTGTGGGTTCGTTTCCCACGGGGGACCAGTATGAAAAAAGAAAAATGCATGCACTTACTAACTGTAAGTCGCTCTGGATAAGAGCGTCTGCTAAATGACTAAAATGTGAAAATGTAAACGAGGAAAGATAAGAGTATTTTCCCCTTGTTTTCACTCCCTACTCTGACAACAATGTCCCTTGCTGTTTACTGCAACCAGGCTCCTGGAAGGGTGAGCACATGATGCACAGGAGAAGATGATGACACTCACACAGCAAGGCATGACGTCCACAGAAGGATTGATTGGAGTGTGTGTGCGTGTGTATGTTCCTGTCATGTGTTACAAACAGGGTATATCCTGTGTTAACAGGATGTGTTATATATACTCCGTATGTGTGTGCCGGCATGCATGAGCATATTTTCCTATGTAGAAATTAAAAACATACATGTTCACGTGTATTAGTTCATGAGTCTATATGTTTCAGTGTGTGTAAACAGTGTGGAGAGGATGTCTTGTGACAGACCCAGACCAGCAGTAAGCTGTCTGAGGCCAGGCGCTGGAGGTGTAGAGAGAGAGAGAGAGAGAGAGAATCCAAGTCCATTTGCACTGCTCTCATATGCTCTGGACAGTATAAGCTAGCTGGCATAACACCCATTTCCTGTTAACGACAGAGTTGACACTCAAATGGCATTGTTCCTTGGCAGATCTGAAGACCCTTAGGTGTTCAGTCCTCACAGCATGCAAACACAGTGTCCTTTCGGAGTATCATTATCAGCATTATACAAGATGCTTTACCTTTTACTTTTACTTCTGACCTCTAGTCATTCCCATGGACTAACAAGTCTAGATGAATTAAGCTATTGTGCTGATGGGCTCACATGCTTTCTCCTCATTTAGCACCCATTGGCTCACTGCAATGCAATTGTGAGAAAAAAAAGAGTAAATATGTTGCTGGACCAGTTTTAGAATGCTTGTCTTTTTGACAACAGCCAGTGCTTCTTGGCATTTAGTTTATTTTCTTTTGCTTGTTGGCATAGGAGAAATACAGTGTGTCAGTTTTCTGCAAGCCCATGGTGTGGCAAGATAGCATGGTATCATTGATTGAATCTCTTTAACCCACCCACACACTCTTATGAAACTCAGCTGGTGCCCTATTGAACTTAAAAATGAGAAAACGAAGTGGAAAAGTTCTTTTATTTCAGACTGCCAAAACCAGGAAACCCCTACTTGCAAAGCTGACACTGAACACACGCCTACTGAGATTTAGTGTGTCCACTCAGATTGTGGACTTGGGAGCTTGTCCTCTCCTTACTCCTGAAGGCACCTTACCACAATGGCCGGGCTCACACTCTATTTCACTGGCTGGGCTCACAGACTCTATTTCACTGGCTGGGCTCACAGACTCTATTTCACTGGCTGGGCTCACAGACTCTATTTCACTGGCTGGGCTCACAGACTCTATTTCACTGCCAAGAGAAATTACTGGAGTAAATCTATCAGCATTGACCCTAAACTCACCTAAAATGATTGGCAAGCTATAAAATATAATTAACAGCTGACATCTGTGGTAGATAACAAATTACAGATAACTAGCTATTTAATCAGTAGTATATCCATGTCTATCTACATGATTACTATCTCCACTAGACAGTGATTTGCAGTTGGAACATTTATAATGATCAGCAAGGCTCTCCTATGCAGATATCTCATTAGAATCCCCCAGTAAGGGAGCAATAGCTTCATACAGTATAACTACCTTCACCAATTAACTCTACGGTTCCCTCATTATGCTCTGTCTTCCTCCGGCATAATTCCCTGCCTGTCAACATAGATAGGACAAATCTATTTAGCACCTTGACATACTGTACGCTGGGCTGCATACATTTTGAACCTAAAAGGCCTACTGAAAACATCCATGAAATGCATAGGCTATTGGCTCTGGGAAGCCTACACTAAGTGCTCAGCTTGTTTTTGTTGATAATCTGAAGAAGAAAAGTTTCATTGTTTAACCATTATTACAATACAAAGGACACTATTACAAACATTTACATTTACATTTAAGTCATTTAGCAGACGCTCTTATCCAGAGCGACTTACAGTTAGTGAATACATATTTATTTTTTTATACTGGCCCCCCTTGGGAATCGAACCCACATCCCTGGCGTTGCAAACGCCATGCTCTATCAACTGAGCTACATCCCTGCCGGCCATTCCCTCCCCTACCCTGGACGACGCTGGGCCAATTGTGCGACGCCCATGAGTCTCCCGGTCGCGGCCGGCTGCGACAGAGCCTGGATTCGAACCAGGATCTCTAGTGGCACAGTTAGCACTGCGATGCAGTGCCTTAGACCACTGCGCCACTCAGGCGCAGTGGTCAAACATATTTAATGTGAAAACTGAAAATGCTATTATAATGGCATGATGCATGTAATTAAAGGGATGTATAAGCAAAACATGGAGTAAGTTAGGTCCATGTAATTTAATATTTGGACCACAATATTAATAACTGAAGGCAACAGAGAACCTTGTTGACAGAATGAAAGTATTTTGTTCAGTGATCTTATATTTGGAGCAAAGTAACCCCCTTCAGAAAGAAGCTCAATCATATCTCAATTGAAATGCCCTTGTCTGAAATCTCATTGGCCGAGAGACTGGCTGCAGGCTCGGGTTGCAAGGATCCAGATATGTAGGCACCAGATGTGTAGGCATCCAACAACTGGACAAAGGTGAGATGTGGAGGGAGGAGTCAAACGAAAAGGTTTGAACAAAACACGTCTCAAACAAGGTTAAAAAAAACAAAACAAAAAACGTCTCAAACAAGGTCTGGTACTATCCCTCACCTGCCATTGGACCGACTGCCTGCCAATTCAACACATTAGGGCGTGTATTCTCCGCTTCTGCTCTTCGCTGGGTGAAGTCTGTTGTGATTGCAGTCCAGCTCGAGCGTGAGTGGGTCTCTGTCATGACGAGGGACGCTCTTTCGCGCTCTGGGAATACAAGCCTTTTTGGAAAAAATAACTAATCTTGTCTCAACGCTTCTGTAACACTGGCCTCTGTCCTGCAAGAATCAAATTGTTGTCAACGAAAGAAAAAGGTAAGAATTCTACTACGACACTTTCTCCTTCAGTAGCCGACTGCCTCGGTTGCTGCACCAACATTTAACTTGCGCATTTGGAGAAGTTTGCCCCAGTATCTACATAGTGCATAGAGGACATTGGGCTATTCAAAACAAAACGATGTCGTCTTCTAGTTCTAAGTAGGTAACGTTACTTATAGGAAGGCCTACCACTCATAACATGTTAGGCAAGTTTAGACCACCTACCTCCAGCCCCCCTGTTTTGATTTTTGACCAAGTATTACACAGCGGATTCAAATAATCAACGCTTGAAAAAGAGTTGGTTATTTGAATCAGCTGTGTAGTGCTGGGGCAAAACCAAAACGTGCACCCAGGGTTAACCCTTTCCTAATCCATCGGCTACAGCTCGATCGTCTTTTCAGCTAAATGCATGGGGTAAGAGCATTTGTCAGCAAAGAAATATGAAAAAAATGTATACTAGGAATATTCCATCCGTTTTTGGATAGGCTATATGACTGTGTTTTGTCGTTGTGCAGACGGACGTCTGTGTGTATTTTTGTGTAGGCTATAGTTTACAGAAATTAAAATGAGACTTGAATAGGCTATATAATAGACCTGCAACCATACATGTCTTTCAAACGCTGTCATAGAATCTCACTGGGCCATTTGAACAGTGTGAATACAAGATCGCGTTTGTAGAAAATTGTTGCCAGTTAAAGAGTCAGTTGAAATGCATAGCTGCGTCCGCCTAGATGTATAAAGTTGGATGATTTCACAGAATCGAATGCGCGCAGTCCTTTGTGTGGTGTGACAAAAACTTGTTGTAGGCCTAGATTTACCTTATTTGGTTCACCAGCTTTACATTATATAGCAATTTCTTGTCATTTTGACAGCTGCTTAATTAAAATGCGCATTGGGTGATTTTAGTTGTGGATAACTTTGAATTTGCAGCCCGTGTCCTGCTGGTTATCTGTCCTAATGCAATGAAACAAATGATGATGCCTTTGATTGTATGTTTAGGCTGATAAACTTGATTCTTAAATTGTTTTATGGTTTTTGAGTTTGTGCACTGATGCTATATTTATAGTCTGAAAAGACAGCTAGAGGCTATCAATAAAAGTGATTCTCGCTACATGTTGATATTCGTTTTTTCATGCAGTTTTTATGCGTTTTGATAAACTCTAGCCAAAATATAATAGCCAATATTGTGTGGAAGTAGCGAGAATAGGTCCGGATGGGAGCACATTGAAGGTACAGGTCTGGGTGACAGTCTGTGTGTAGCCTACAGACTTGGATGGAGACAAAAATAGGCTATATTTTTATGGTCTTTAGAACCACTCTCAGCTATGCCCAACAGAGAGAACCTTTTAGTAGGCTTACGGTGAGGGGAAAAAGTATTTGATCCCCTGCTGATTTTGTACGTTTGCCCACTGACAAAGACATGATCAGTCTATCATTTTAATGGTAGGTTTATTTGAACAGTGAGACACAGAATAACAACAACAAAAATCCAGAAAAACACATGTCAAAATGTTTATGAATTGATTTGCATTTTAATGAGGGAAATAAGTATTTGACCCCTCTGCAAAACATGACTTAGTACTTGGTGGCAAAACCCTTGTTAGCAATCAGAGGTCAGACGTTTCTTGTAGTTGGCCACCAGGTTTGCACACATCTCAGGAGGGATTTTGTCCCACTCCTCTTTGCAGATCTTCTTCAAGTCATTAAGGTTTTGAGGCTGACGTTTGGCAACTCGAACCTTCAGCTCCCTCCACAGATTTTCTATGGGATTAAGGACTGGAGACTGGCTAGGCCACTCCAGGACCTTAATGTGCTTCTTCTTGAGACACTCCTTTGTTGCCTTGGCCGTAAGTTTTGGGTCATTGTCATGCTGGAATACCCATCCACGACCCATTTTCAATGCCCTGGCTGAGGGAAGGAGGTTCTCACCCAAGATTTGATGGTACATGGCCCCATCATTCGTCCCTTTGATGCAGTGAAGTTGTCCTGTCCCCTTAGCAGAAAAACACCCCCAAAGCATAATGTTTCCACCTCCATGTTTGACGGTGGGGATGGTGTTCTTGGGGTCAAAGGCAACATTCCTCCTCCTCCAAACACGGCGAGTTGAGTTGATGCCAAAGAGCTCGATTTTGGTCTCATGTGACCACAACACTTTTCACCCAGTTCCCCTCTGAATCATTCAGATGTTCATTGGCAAACTTCAGATGGGCCTGTATATGTGCTTTCTTGAGCAGGGGGACCTTGCAGGCGCTGCAGGATTTCAGTCCATCACGGCGTAGTGTGTAACCAATTGTTTTCTTGGTGACTATGGTCCCAGCTGCCTTGAGATCATTGACAAGATCCTCCCGTGTAGTTCTGGGCTGATTCCTCACCGTTCTCAGGATCATTGCAACTCCACGAGGTGAGATCTTGCATGGAGCCCCAGGCCAAGGGAGATTGACAGTCCTTTTGTGTTTCTTCCATTTGCGAATAATCGCACCAACTGTTGTCACCTTCTCACCAAGCTGCTTGGCGATGGTCTTGTAGCCCATTCCAGCCTTGTGTAGGTCTACAATCTTGTCCCTGACATCCTTGGAGAGCTCTTTGGTCTTGGCCATGGTGGAGAGTTTGGGATCTGATTGATCTGAGATTAGGAGCACTCCCTTTAAGAGTGTGCTCCTAATCTCAGCTCGTTACCTGTATAAAAGACACCTGGGAGCCAGAAATCTGTCTGATTGAGAGGGGGTCAAATACTTATTTCCCTCATTTAAAATGCAAATCAATTTATAACATTTTTGACATGCGTTTTTCTGGATTTTCTTGTTATTCTGTCTCTCACTGTTCAAATAAACCTACCATTAAAATGATAGACTGATAATTTCTTTGTCAGTGGGCAAACGTACAAAATTAGCATGGGATCAAATACTTTTTTCCCTCACTGTATATCTGCAAGTCAAATATCTTGACGAAAGTATGGCATGAAGTATGTGTGTAGAAAGGGAGGGAGGGGGGGGATTTAAGCATACCCCTTGAGCTGTCAGTATCCTCCTGACAGGTGGTTCTTAAAAAAATAAAAAATGCATCTCTGCTCAAATCAGGGTAAAGGATTGAAAGGAATGTAAGTCTTATTCAGTACATTTAGTAATTGCTTGCTTTTCTAAAGTCTAGCAACCTTGCCAGCAGGCAGGTTAGACAAGCTAATCTAACTTGATTGATAGCCTGAAATGGCTTGGTAGCTAGTTATGAGGGTGGGAGATTGGGAATATATCTAGCTGGCTAGCTAAAGACAACTTCATAAAATTACTAGGTGGCTAGTATTACAGACAAACAACATAACATTTTTGTTTTATTTATTCATGAAGAAGAAATCAATAGGCTACATAGCTTGATCACATTCATTTCCAAACATACCTCCTGCCTAGCACCGGCAGCTAAAATCAAATGAAACGCTGTGTGTCACTCTACACTCTCTCCTCCACTGACGATACTACACGCACCAGAGTATAGTGTCCTGCCTAGGCATCTCTTTGCTCAGTGCTCCTTGGAAGCAACCACTTGCTGGGGGGGGGGGGGGGGGGCGGGGGGGGCACACGTGCCTTTGTGCCCTCTATGGGCATGACGCCACTGGCAGCATGCACAACTAACATAAAGACAAATCTTTATTGCCACTTTGTTTCCCCTCCACAATAATGTCGGTGATGTTGATGTGTGATTACTGTGTCTATATTCCAAAGTTTAGATGGAATTTAAATATTCATGTTAATTTGGTGCAAAACTCACCAGCTCCAGGGTATGATTATCTTACAGTACAAGCAAGGTTGTTTTTCTCCTTTTTAAATGTTTCTTGCCGCAGGTATTTTATGAAAAACAATATTCACCCCCAACTTTTACATATTAAAAAGGAAATCAAAGTTGCAGTTGGTATCATATTTGTTCACTGGTGCTTTGTCCTCAGGGTTAGGTGCTTCGTCCTCAGGTTATAGGTGGTTTAGATGTCATGACCTAATCAACAAGTGGTGATATTGCTTCCCTTCAACAGAGTTGGAATATCCCACTGGTTTGTTGCTTTTTCTGGATTTATCGTTTTTGAATAATATGTTTATCATATTATTTGTAACTCCTAACCAACCAGTATGCCCCCTCTGAACTCTCTTTTTATCGCTCTCGCTCTCTTCTCTCTCTCTCTCCTCTCTCATTTCCTACCCACATAAACACACACCTCCGCTTTCTTATTACCCAACCCCATTCAATAAGTAACTCAGGTCTTGCCGGCTGGTGGATGACTGGAGCTGAGAGAGGCGAGTGTCGGCGGCCCATTCCCTCTCCGTCGGCTCCCAAATTGCATGCTGTCCGGTTCTCATTTCAGCCCTGAAAGAGCCGGCGCTCGGTTAGCATGGCTAATGGTGCATTTAGACCAGGGTGTAATTTTATTTCCAATTTCCGATGGCGCTGTAGTTTTTGTATTAAATGACGGGAGGTCTGCTGCAGGGCTGTGCTGGGCTGTGACATGTGGATGGCTGTGCCTCCCTAATGGTCCGCGGGGTAATGAGGGCAGAAATAGGCTCCGTCCCAGGGGCCCAGGACTATGGTCCTGTGGGACGTACAGTACAGCCTATACCTCCCAGCCCACGGTCACCCTGTGATGCAGATATTCCCTCATCCAACTCTCCTGTGTCTCCAACTGTTCCAACACACTTCAGAACTGGCCCAGACTCAAGTTACTGTACTGTTTAGAGAAGCAACTGTCTTAGGAGGCAACTGTCTTCCGCAGAAGACTGTGGTACCATAATACTATCCATTATACTATATTGAATGGTTTCGGTTGGGAAACTGAGAGGCCAGACGCCCTGGCACATATCAATTGCAGTGGCTAAATTACTGCAATCCGTCCCTTCTGTGTTAACTTCCATTTTGAGATCAATATGACTATTATAGTATCTTTTTTAAAGCATTGTAAGTGTGGAGCATTGACAGTAACCATCTGTCTGAGGTGACTCTGAAGTACTACCTACGGCTCTGGAGGGCTGCTGGAGTTTAGAAAATGGGCAGTGTGACTGTGTTTGGCTTGAAGAAGCAACAGTTAATCTTCGCCTCCCACCCCCAGCATATGGGACTTTGTTTGGCCCTGCACCTGAGAGAAGCACTGGACTGTGGCACCTCATATTTCATATTGATGGTAGTGTGTTACCCATGGTAACTGGGCAGCCAATGGGAACCCCACATCTGACTTAGGTGGGGAGGTGGGGGGAGTGGGAAGTGGGGAAAGTAAGGAAAGGAGGGGGTTGCAAGGCCGCGTACTCTTCCACCCACCCTCCCTGCCTGCCTGCCTCTGTTCAGCGACGGGTCCCGGAACCCTGGGGAGTGAATTATTACCTGTCAGCTCCAGAGCCTCCCCATCATCCATAACCCAAGGCTGACACGGGACAGGCTTGTTCCAGTTATCTGCTGAGACCACCAGGCCTTGGCCTTTAGGTCTGGCCCCACCAACGGACAGTGGGAGAAAATCACATTAACATGTTGCATCAAGCATTACAAATGGAGGGTTGAGGAAAGTGAGAATTTCTGCCTCGTGGCTTTGGCATGGCAGCTGAAGGGGGTCGTCAATCATTGTCTGGGACCAGTAGGGGGAATGTACTGTACTGTATTTCAGCTGTTTGCTCCTCACAATGCAGAAGCTTGTTTTACTGAGTCCTCATCACAATGCTAAGCTTCACTGTATTTGGTCATCATAGATTGCGCATGATTAATGCAAAATCTATGATTGGTTTGAATATTACATCTTTTCAAAACATCTTTTTTTTTTTTTTACTGTGTTCATTTCAGCACTCACACCAGGACCTGGATGCCCAAAATAAATGTCTGATTTAATTGACTGTGTTCAATATTGACACTGTTTTATCCTATTAGCCACATCAGTAGCAGTCATTTAAAGAGAGTCCTTGACAGGGCAGTAATTAGCTCTGATTCTAAAAACAGGCGAGCGATGGCTGCCCTCCTGTCACACCGCCGCGGTTAGCACAGTATGGGTAATTATACCAGAGCTGATGAGTGTGTAAATTTGGGAGGAAAAAGAGCTCAGTTCAACCAAAGGGTAGAATGAAAAAAAGGTTGCAGACCACACTCTGGACAAGTGACAGGCATCGGTCCTCCTTTCCAGTCTGGCTGTCTTCCTGTGGTTTTATAAAGCGTTTTTCAGCAGTTTTAACCCCTTGTCAAACATGGTCTTAGGCTGCTCAGCTAACCCGCAGCAGCCACGGGCCGAGAATGCTGGGTAACTGTCTGGTTAAGCTCCATGAACTGAAGTGGAAGGGTTCCAGCAATTACAGGGGAATATAACCTGTAAACCCCTGTGTCAGCAGAGAGTATCATATTTATGTATTCGGGTCAGTAAAGGTTTCCCAACCCTTAAAATAGTCTTTGTATGTGAAAAATGTTTATTAATCCTACTTTATTTGTGTTCTATTAGTATGTCAATCATGCTGTCAGAGTGGCTTGTCTATGTTTGTTTGTAATTCTGTGATTTGGGAAGGTGCTTCAATCTGCATTTGAGTAATCCTTGTAGATTCCACTACCTTTTGTCTTCCTCCAAAGAGATTGGCCACACACACACAGCTGTTTGATTAGTGTGACGGGAAGATTTTGCTCGGTACCCTCAGGGCTGGTAAGGGAGAAGAGTTTTGGAGAAGAAATACATTGTGTTGAGATAACTTCTTCCCCTTTCATGCATATTTCATCTGTGGAGGTAGCTACTTCCTCATTTACATATTGAGTCTCCTCATCACTGAGATTACTGAGCGATGACTAAGACCATTGCCTTTTTTAAACTCTAATTTAACGACGATACCCACAATCCCCCAGAGCCCCCAATGTACCATAACAAACTCAAGGGCCTATATGGCAATATTCAGGCATTGAGAAACTATTATATGAATACAGTACCAATAGGTATCAGTAAATTTGAATCAAAACACTTTCTCATTGGTTACTTAATGCAGGAAGCAACATTTTGCCACAATTTTGTAACTACATTGCTCATCTTCTCATAGAATACAAGTTAACGAAACAAGCCCTCCCGTAAATTGCTGCTGGCCATACATACACATTATTGATTGGTGCAGTCTTAGTGGGGCTAAAGGTGCAGTGGTTTGTGTTCCAAATTATCGCTTAATCACTTCATAATGAGGGCAGCCCCCCTACATCCTGTCTCATTGATTAGCTGCTCATGCTGAAACTGAAGCAATGCGTCCCTTCACTTCGCTGAATGTTTACTTTGGATTCGCTGGTGTTTGGGCTTAGCTGTGTCCACAATCCTTATTGGGTTTAAGTTGATTTTGTTTCTGGTGGCGCATTCATACCATTTTTGTATAGTCTATTTTTGTGATCATGCAAAGGATTTGGCTATAGCTGAAAACCACCTAGTTCCTGTATGATTTCAAAATATGTATTTGTTATTTATTTTTAGGCTAAAATTAAAGTACAAAACCGAATCTGCTAGAAAAATTCTCTACTAACCATGTTCCAGGAATTTAAATGTGGGAGCATGCTGGAATGTGTTGTTCTTGGAAATCGACCCACAATTACTTAGCATGCAGGAAAGACATGTTCTGCAGAGAGAAAATGTGTGAGAGGAGGACGTTAGTAAAAGAGGGAGAGAGCGAGAGAGATTGGGAAATAGGCAGAGGAAGTAGGAGAATAACATCAACAAAAATGTAATTTGATCATCTTAAAATCCATCATTCATGCCACATAATACATGTAATCCTTATGCATTTGGGCCCGATTCAGACTTAGGAAATGTACGCCTTTCTTACGCATGCATTTCCTAGGCACTTCTCAGTAGTTGGTATTCAGACTTACCTTATGCAGGTGCGTAACGGGCTTAGCAGCTGTGGTTCCCTTGCGGGCGCTGAATAAATCAAATTAAATCTCTGAAAACCCTCCCACTTGCTGGCCAACAGATTTTCTTGTGGAGTTTTCATTCAATAACGTTTTCAGTACATTTACCTAAAGGCATCCCTTTTAAATAGTGTTCCTTTAATTATAATTTTCTCGACAGAGTGTACAAAACATTGGCCTCCTGTAGCTCAGTTGGTAGAGCATGGCGCTTGCAACGCCAGGGTTGTGGGTTCGTTTCCCACGGGGGGCCAGTATGAAAAATGTATGCACTCACTAACTGTAAGTCGCTCTGGATAAGAGCGTCTGCTAAATGACTAAAATGTAAATATACACTCAGTGTACATGCTCTTTCCATGACATAGACTGTCCAGTGAAAGCTATGATCCTTTATTGATGTCATCTGTTAAATACACTTCAATCAGTGTAGATAAAGGGGAGGAGACAGATTACAGAAGGATTTTTAAGCCTTGAGACAATTGAGACATGGATTGTGTATCTGTGCCATTCAGTGGGTGAATGGGCAAGACACAAGATTTAAGTGCCTTTGAACGGGGTATGGTAGTAGGTGCCAGGCGCACCAGTTTGAGTGTGTCAAGAACTGCAACTGCTGGGTTTTTCATGCTCAACAGTTTCCCGTGTGCATCCAGAATGGTCCCCCACTCAAAGGACATCCAGTCAACGGCAGGCCAGTGGTCGAAAAATGGGTAATTGATGAAAGAGGACAAAGGCGGCTTACGCAAAATGTGCAGAGCGACAGACGGGCTACAGTTAGTCAACTATAACAGTCCAGTACAACATTGGTGCCCAAAGACCAATAAAAGACTGCACAACTCATCGTACCTTGACACGAATGTGGTATGGCAGCCGACGATCTTACAGAGTTCCACTTCTTCCAGCAAAAAACAAGAAACTGCGGTGGGCTAAGTAGAGAAAATACTGAACATTGGGAAATTGGAAAAACATCGCCTGGTCTGATGAATCCCGGTTCCTGCTGTTTCATGCTGATGGGAGGACTAGGGCGTGGAAAAAAACAAACGAGCACATGCATCCATCATGCCGCGTGTCAACATTGTAGGCTGGTTGTGATGGTGTGGAGTGTGTTTTCATGGCACATATTGTGCCCCTTGATAAAGTGGAGCAACATTTGAATGTCACAGGATATCTGAACATCATTGCCAATCAGGTGCATCCCTTCAATTTTTTCAGCAGGATAAAGCCTCATGCCACAAGGCTAGGATTGTCCAGGAATGGTTCCAAGAGCATGACGGTCAATTCCGTTTACTGCAGTGGCCTGCCCAGTCACCAGATCTCAATCCAATTGAGCATCTGTGGGATGAGATGGAATGAGCTATTCAGAGTAGAGATCCACTACCAGCCAACTTGACACAAACTGTGGGAAGCATGGGAGTCAACAGCGGTTTGATTCATCATGAAAGTTTCATGAAAGTTTCCATATTCAATTGTTGAATCGATGAAATATTGGAAGGTGAGAAATGGGTACAATAGGGGTTGAACAGTAGTCCTATAAATCGACCCTAATAATCCTCACTAATCCCGGAACTGTGATGACAATGATCCAATCGTCATGAACCGTGCGCAAGGCTCCAGGTTTAAACTGCTATGTATGGTCTGTGTTCCATAATGATTGCACAACTTGTAATATGTTAGCTTAATGTAAAACACTACTGCTAGCGACCCTCAGGAACAACCACACGAACTTGACAGAGGAAAGAAAGGTAAACTAACAATGTAAGGGAAGAATGCAAAATGTGTCATATTTGTAAAAAAATGTATAAAAAATAAAACACTAATATATCTTGATTTAGAGAACTATTCAACCCCCTGAGTCAATACATGTTAGAATCACCTTTCGCAGCGATTACAGCTGTGAGTCTTTCTGGGTAAGTTTCAAAGAGCTTTGCACACCTGGATTGTACAATATTTGCGTTCTTGTAAAAGTTCTTCAAGCTCTCTCAAGTTGGTTGTTGATCATTGCTAGACAGCCATTTTCAAGTCTTGCCATAGATTTTCAAGCCAATTTAAGTCAAAACTGTAACTAGGCCACATAGGAACAATCAATGTTGTCTTGGTAAGCAACTCCAGTATATATTTGTCCTTGTGTTATAGGTTATTGTCCTGCTGAAAGGTGAATGTGTCTCCCAATGTCTGTTGGAAAGCAGACTGAACCAGGTTTTCCTCTAGGATTTTGCCTGCTTGGCTCTATTCCGTTTCTTTTTATCCTAAAAAAACTCCTTAGTCCTTGTCAATGACAAGCATACCCATAACATGATGCAGCCACCACCATGCTTGAATATATGAGGAGTGGTACTCACTGACGTGTTGTGTTGGATTTGCCCCAAACATAACGCTTTGTATTCAGGAAATGTTTTACAGTTCTACTTTAGTGCCTTATTGCAAACAGGATACATGTTTTGGAATGTTTGTATTCTATACAGGCTTCCTTTTTTTCACTCTGTCATTTAGGTTAGTATTGTGGAGTAACTACAATGTTGTTGATCCATCCTCAGTTTTCTCCTATCACAGCCATTTAAACTCTGTAACTGTTTTAAAGTCAGCATTGGCCTGATGGTGAAATCCCTGAGCGGTTTCCTTCCTCTCCGGCAAATGAGTTAGGAAGGACGCCTGTATCTTTTTAGTGACTGGGTGTGTTGATACACCATCCAAAGTGTAATTAATAACTTCACCATGCTCAAAGGGATATTCAGCGTCTGCTTTTTACATTTTTTACCCATCTAACCAATAGCTCCCGTTCTTTGCGAAGCACTGGAAAACCTCCCTGGTCTTTGTGGTTGAACCTGTTTTTGAAATTCACTGCTTGACTGAGGGACCTTACAGATAATTGTATATGTGGTGTACAGAGATGAGGTTGTCGTTAAAAAATCATCTTAAACACTATTATTATTATTATTATTATTGCACATAGTGAGTCCGTGCAACTTATGTGACTTGTTAAGCACATTTCTACTCCTGAACGTATTTAGGCTTACCATAACAAAGGGTTTGAATACTTATTGACTCAATACTTTTGTTTAACATTTTTTAATACATTTCTAAAAACTTTTATATTATGGGGTATTGTGTGTGTAGAGGCCAGTGACACATGATCTCAATTTAATCAATTTTAAAATTCAGGATGTAACACAACAACATTTAGAAAAAGTCAAGGGGTGTGAATACTTTCTGAAGGCACAGCAGGCCTATTTATGTGGATATTACTGATGGTGGCTACTGATATATACGGAGAAGTCCGGCCATATCATTAAATCATTCTGGAGTGCATACATCAACTCGGTAGGTTCGCCGCTACTGTCAGTGCGCACAGGTTTCCATAGGCTACAGCCTCGGCTTGGGTCTCCAAATTTCATCCCCACAAATTATGAAGCCATAGGCCTACAATTTAGAATACTGAATAACGGCACAGCAATTTATTTATTTATTTTTATTGTATTTATTTCACCTTTATTTAACCAGGTAAGCCAGTTGAGAACAAGTTCTCATTTACAACTGCGACCTGGCCAAGATAAAGCAAAGCAGTGTGATTAAAAACAACAACAGAGAGTTACATATGGGGTAAACAAAACAAAGTCAAAAATACAACAGAAAATATATATACAGTGTGTGCGAATGTAGTAAATTATGAAGGTAAGGTTTAAATATTTAAACTTCACTTTGGAAAAGAGCCCGAAATACCTGTCATGTTGACATGCTTTTCAGTTTGCTGAAATATGACTGGTTTCACATTTCTCTCCAGCGATCATAAGATAAAATAGATCTAAAACAATTGTAATTTATATGTACAATTCCCTTATCCAAACAGATTACTCAAATAGCTCTGTAAATGTGTAAATTTCAGTGCTTGGAGAATGGTGTTATTTCTATCGGGGGAAAAAATTAAGATATTGTTCCACTTGGAACTGACAGGTTGCTCGACCTTATTCATCATTTCATTGCGCGTAAAGGTGTTGGAATTATGACGGAATTAAGTCAAGGTCAGAATACACTGTGGACACCTCCGCCACACCATTTCTTTGATCTCTACCCCAAACGAATAGTGGCTGAATAGCATAATATTCTCATGCGTAACGTCAGAATACGCGTAGAGAGAAAAGTGCATAAAAAGGAAATTACGTTCCGTTTACGCACACGCGTAACTTTGGTCGGAATTTACCCCTATTAGTCTTTGTTCTTCATATCTGTGGCACAGTTATTGTCTTATCACAGATATAGCCTATACCGTAAAGCAATAACTGCATGTGCAAAAAAATCTATTTAGAGTTTAGCTACTGCATAATTTATTCTGAGTTATGATCATGTCTCAAAGTAGCTTATTGCAGTTTTTGGAAATTAGGATTTTTATGGGCCCGAAACGTGAAATGAAGCAGGAAATTAAAAACCTAAGATAAGATTGTTTTCCCCCCTTAAAGCCGTTGCTTCATGCAGTAATGCCTCATCATACCCAATTCAGGCTCTGCACGCACTCAAAAGGTGACTGGTATTCATTTACACAAAGTGTTTTGATTAAACCGCTTATAAATTTTTTTGGAATGGTATCATGCGACTATTGAAAAATAAATATGCTAGTCTGTCACACGTTGGTGTAATATGACATGCATACTGCCAATTGGGTTTTTATTAGCTTGTTCAAAACCCTGCATCCAATTTCCCAACTATCCATAAATAGCAGTCTTGTTCGACCTTGTTACTGGAAACTTAGCCGGAGTCGATCAAGACTTGTAGCATGTACTGTACATGTATGGGTGACAATGGATCGCATTCAAGTCTCTGCTAGTCTTCGCTTTGTTTAACTTCGATGTGTATGTGTGTGTATTTGTGCATGTGTGAGTGTGGGTGTATGTGCTGGTTTTTACAGTATAGGTCTACATCTCTGGGTGGTGATAATGATATCAGTCGTTTGGTTTGGACGAGGTGCAAGATTAGTTCAGTAACAGACTCCTAGCACGGTTATTTTCCTGGGTTTCTCAGAACTCCAGACCCTTTCGGCTGAATCAGTTATTTTTAAACTGGTCTGTGGGGGGGAGAGGTCCAGGGGGTTAGTGTCATATAATTCTACCCTGGGCACCCGGCCAGGGTGTGTACAATTGCCTCCCCCCCCTTCTCACTGCTATCGTCCCATTCCACGGGTCTGTGTCAGTTAACCATGTGGTGACTCATCCACGCAGGTGTGCGTGCGTGTGTGTGCGTGCTTGGGTGTGCGTGGTGGGTGTTTTGTGTGTTATAACGGCTGTTACGATGTTTACCATGTGTTTAGTCTTTTACACAGATACAGTAAACATATTTGTGTTGACATACACAGACACACTCCCACAGGTTGTCTTTCTCCTGTCCAGTGCATCCTAGGCGGCTTCATTTGATCCTCCTTTATTCCTTTCCCACATTATCGCTCTGCCTCGACAGTCTCTCCCTGAAAAACAACTCAAGGTAAACAAGTCTCCAACTGCAGAGCCTGATATTGCTTTAATACCTCATGATTGAGAGAGAGCAAGCACAGTAAACAGGGTATATCGTTAGTCACCTAATTTGAAAGGACCCAAATAGCCACCACAGCGGAAATGACCCCTACCCCCCCACTGTCACACTCTAAACATGGTTCCCATACCTACTACTATAATCACAGTCAGTGTCCGTGACTATTAGATGGTCACCAAAATGTTCTAACAAACAGAATCTCAAGACGTTTGTCTGATTTGAAGAAGTGATAAGAAAAGTTATTTGAGATGAGGGAGTTCGATGTGCTATTACCTGACCAGGCTAATGGAAATCATGTCTCATCTAACTAGCCAGGCCCCCCACTTCTCCCGTAGTTTGTCCAATTTCGTCTTTCCCTCTTCTCAGTAGGAACACTTCTGAGGTGCTAATGGAGTCGGTAATGGAGAGAGAGACTGACTGAGCTCTGAGGAACATGTATCGGACACTCGGGTCAGCGATTGCATTGAGGCGACCATTCACACAGAATACCTTTTTAATTATGTTATTTTAATTAACCAGCTAGCATTATGTCTATGTCCATTTGTCTACCCGCTCGCCTTGGCAGACTGGGCTGAATGCGCAGGCATTGTGTTCACTTGGCTTCCGAGGTCCCTGCCTCCTACTATATTTTCCATTCAGTCAAATGTATTTTTTTCTCTTTTGGATTAGCATGATAATACCCCACGGGGGGAAGGATGGTGAGGTGTCAGCACAGGGTTGCTAATCAGATTCACTGTGTTCACGGCCTGGTTATTATTATACTAAATTCACCATCAGTTAAACTAACAGTCTGAATTCCGGCATTATTCTCCAATACCAATAGGTTAAGAAAGGGGGAAGGAGAACAATGGCAAATTGTGGGCTATGTCTTGCTCCCTGGTGTCCACAATATTGTTCCATGGATCTTTCCCCAGTGTAATTATGCTACGCTAATACCCTCCCACTGGTCCCCAGTTATACCAGCAGCAGGGTTGTTCAGACTTCCAGATTAGACTATGCTATGTCACATTGTTGTAGATAGAGTGAAACTAGAGCAAAGATAATTTTAAATAAATGAAAAGTCATCCAGTGCCACCCCTGAAACATGAGCATATTCTGGACTGTTTCTCAGACGCTCTCTGTGGCGGTGGGGGTTTGACTGGAAAATCATTGGCTGAGCTTGTCGCCATGGTTTCAGGTCAGGTGTGGGTCAGCCCACCTTGAACTCCTCCGCTGGAGTGATTGTGTTGGCCTTGACAGGGTTAGACCGCTGCTCCTCCCCTTCACACAAGGACTTTGTTAAAGCCTGAAACAGGCAGCACAGACAAACCCCTGTCATGGTCTGAGGAGAGCCGGGTGAGGTCAGGGGTCAGGAGTTAAGGTGGAGTTGTGGCTTGACCTGAATACGGATTGATTTTCTTTGTGGCTGTCTGGGGAAGGGGGCCATGTGAGGGGGGTCAAGTCTTTTACCCACTGTTAAGACGTAGCGTATGGGAATGTGGTGAAGGAATGGCGAGAGACGAGTGGTCACAACATGCCTCTCCCTTCTGCTGGACTGTGTGTGTGCTCCTTGTGCTTTCGATCTCACTGACCCACAGCACTACACTGACCCACAGTACTACACTGACCCACAGTACTACACTGAGGGGGGGTTGGACAGTGGGCACCACCCGCAGTGACATGGTGGTCCACAGCTGTAGATGATCCCAATATCTTAATGCCAAGCCCTGGTCCTGATCCTGCACCCAGGGGCTTCATCTGGGATAATGAGCAGCTAAGTCTTCCCGCCTTAGTCTCTGTGATTAATCAAACTGCTGCAAGGTCAGTGGAGAGGACACAGGGTTTAGAAGAAATCTGTCCTCTACTAACCTCCAACCCTATCCTTCATCTCTCCCTCCACTTGGCGAGATCTGAGATCTGTGGTTGTTGTCATTTGTGTTATTTTGCTTAATGGAGATTTTCTGGTTTCTTTGGAGATGATGTGGTATCTCACTGTTGAAGATCCATATTCAGAATCGATGCAGAATTGCACATGCGCATGTCAACACATGTTAACATGCAAGTGTGTGAGCTGCTTGTTTGTCCTTCCAACCATATATTGAAGCTTCTGAAAAGAGTAGAATAAAGTTGCAAATAAAACAAAAATCCTGTAAAATGTTTCAGCGGCCAGAGTTGTACTTGATTAACTACCAAGTTGTGATTACGAGCAGTGGATTGTGTAATGGTGTTTATATGTTAACTCAGAGTTTAGAGGAAGCCCAGGCTGGCCAGTTGTGTTGCCTTAGCTCTAGTGGTGGAATCATTCCCCTCTACTCACGTTACCCAATCAGAAGAGATTATGCTGGCACCGTTATCTCAAAGCCCTCTCAGATATTTTTTCCTTCCAATTTACATTTCTGTTTTTCCTTTTTTAGGTGTTTTTAGGTCTTATGCTACTCTTATGCTGCCTTGGCTTGGGTATCATACTTTTAGAGTGAGGCAAGTTTCTTATTTTTTAAGGAAAATAAGATTGTTCTCCACATTCAATATGTTAAGAGCCTTGGAAGCTTACTGAACCCGGCAGATGCTTGCCTTTTCCCTTACTCCAGCCAAATATCTTTTGAAATTGCATTGACGAGTTGATCGCAGTGCACCAATCAGATAGTACGAGCATGATCCTAACAGGTGGCTTATTGATCTGTGGTGTTGATTAAACTGTGCAACCTTCCCCTTTTTCCTGAAGGAAAATAAAACACATAGCCCTACCCTCATAAATGAATCTACTGGGCATTTGGGAGCATTTTGAAGTTTGGGACCTTTTAGTGCCTTGGTAATAATGTTTTTCTGTTGAACTTGAAATGGAATTTGGTTTCCACTGCACACAAGCGTTGAATAAGTTAGTATTTTGTGTTGTTCTTCCCCAGGCTGTGCTTTGAATTCTGAACTGATCCATTACAGCTCTTACAGATGGCAAGTACCAGCATTCATCGATCAACATTTTGCTACAGACCAAAAAATTGCAAAACAATAGTATATTGGCCAGAAGCCCACGCATATCACGCAATCCACAAATAGGCTGTTATTGATACGCTACAGTTTAGATTTTCTCTCTTTGTGCTCTTGGCCTTTTTCACTCATACTGGGGGCAGAGTGAAAATAGAACAAAGTACAAATAAACAGAGCTATTATAGAATTTGAGACAATGGAGAAGAAATAAGATGGAGAGTCTGTTCGCCTTAACCTTAACTGAACCAGCGTTCGCATGTGGCTGCCAGCAGGTCATTTTTTATTTATTTTTATCCAGGGGCTTCTTTTTTTAACAAGTCTTTACAGGTTGAACTACCTGCTGGGTTTTTGGAGAACTAGGTCACATACCCGACCTTGACCATTTGTCACAATTAGCTTTGTCTAGAATAGATAAGGACCTAGTGTTGGATCTAGGTCAATGGTCTCTAATCATGGCCCCAAAAACGTTCAATCATAGATGATTTTGACCGACCAAGTTCAGTCTAACTATAAATAGCTGCTGCATTAGGGGGGGGGGGGATGCACTTTCTTGAGGCTCTGCTGAATCGACTGGCAGAAGGAATTTTCCAGAACAATGACCAGGTTAGAGTGTTTCCAAAATGTTAATTGTGATTGATGGCCCTCATGTTAAGCAAGGCCTTGTCGCGATTTGGGATTTCTGTAGTGTACATTTTTGTGGCCAAGGACTTGGATAACCCTCATAATATGCTATAATTCACAACATGAAGCATCATTTAAAAAATTGGACCTAAATCTAGCTGTCAGGCTATCCAGAGGAACAAAATCACTTACGAAACCCACAGATTGTTCTTTTTCATTGTTTGAAAGATCTCTGCCATATTGTCAGAGTGGAGAATTCAAAGAAGCTTTCTCAAACCACTCTGTGCTGAAAGGGGAACTGGCAAAGTGAAGCCTAATTCTCTTGAAGCAGATTGCCAGAACAGATTGTGTTCTGAGATGCCCTGTGATTTGGCCAGCTCCAACTCTCTAGGATTTGTCAACAGATTTTCTTCATAATCTGCCCATTATCAATGTAAACTAAGTGCACTTTTGTTAACTTCCTTTCTCTGAATAGAGAAGAACCTGCAAAGAAACTTGTCCTCTTCTGCTTCGTTAGTAAATGGAATTTCTTCTTTAAGCACAGGACATTTTAAATGTCTTGCTTTTTTTTTACTGACCAGAGTTGACTACTTCAATAGTCCATTGCTGCTCTTGTTATTTCCAGAGTACATTGCCATTTTATTGGTTGTTTAGGTCTTTCTTTGGCTATAGTATAGAGCAGGGGTATCAAACATACGAATCCAGCCCGCGGATGGTTTGAGTAATTTTATTTTATTTTATAATAATATATTTTTTTTTGGGGGGGGGGCAAACTCAATATACTTTAAAATGACTTAAACCAACTGTGTAGAAATGATAATAGCCCTTCATTCATACAGTTTCTTGACTGTCCAGCTCGCTAATAATCACCGAAACAAAATGTAGTCAGTCAGGGAGCATAGAAAATTCCCTAAACTATTTATAGAGGACAATGTTTTTGCAATTTTGACGGCGAGGAAAAAGTTCACAGATACATTTACATTTTAGTCATTTAGAAGACGCTCTTATCCAGAGCGACATACAGTTAATGAGTGCATACATTTTTATTTGTTATACTGGAATCGAACCCACAACCCTTGCGTTGCAAATGCCATGCTCTACCAACTGAGCTACATCCCTGCTGGCCATTCCCTCCCCTACCCTGGACGACACTGGGCCAATTGTGCGCCGCCCCATGGGTCTCCCGGTCGCGGCCGGCTACGACAGAGCCTGGATTCGAACCAGGATATCTAGTGGTACAGCTAGCACTGCGATGCAGTGCCTTAGACCACTGCGCCACTCGGGAGATTAGATACATAATTATTATGCAGGGTTGGTACATATCGCCTTCTCATATTATTGACCTGCTGCATCTTGTTTTTAAGAAATAGTCCACTCGTTAATATAATTGTCTGTGTTCTAAAGGAACTTTATGTACTAGATGGGAACCCTGCTTCACAATATATTAATTGCTGCATGACAGCGGCAGAGGGATTTGAATGATGTGACATGCGGGACCTCCGAGGTGTGAAGATCTTAATTTGCCCTAAAAGCCCGATTTTGATTTAAATGACCACATAGAGCAGAGGTTATTTTTCTTGGCTAGACCATTACATATTTTGAATGTCTAACTGTACGTCACTCTTGAATTTGTCCCTGTTTAAATAATTCGTATTTTTGTTTTTGTTTAGATTGTGGATGTCTTCACTCGGGGTGGCGATCCTAACCAGCTATTGCCAATAATCTATCCGTGTCAGCAGGCTGAATCTCTGCAGTCAAATTTGTCGAAAGTTAAGGTAAGAATGCAGTGAATATTAATTGCAGTGAGATGAATGTTGATTGGGAGTTGTAGCTCTGGCTATGAACTTTCTTCTTATTGTTTAATCTTTAATAATTATGAATAAGAGTGGTTTGATAGGATAGGGGCAAGGTCAGGTGGCTGGAGGCACCCAGTGACAGATTGATAAATGGAAGCCGTGTGAAAGGTTATGTAGCCACTTTTTTAATTCCTGTATTGACCTATATTATTCATTGATTAAAATATTTTATAAAATCTAATCTACAGAGCTGAGTAATTTTCATGAGCATAACTTTGAATTATCCTCGCATTTTGTTTTTGTAGAAGTAGATTAGACTTTTACATTATCATGTTATACATTTATTAGCATGACAATAGCATATTGACGTGTAGGCCGTGGTGGAAAGTGGCTCAGATTGCATTATGGCCATCCCGCCAGTCATTGAAAAAACAACTGCATAGATTCCCCTAGTGACCGTATCCTAGATGAAGAGCCATCCTGTCTGGTCTGACAGTCCCTGGCCACCATGACCATGGACAGTAGAGGACAGGGCCAAGGTGTGCTGGTGACAGGCCATCTCACGGGATTGGTCTAAACAGATGGTTGGCCAGATGCAATCTAGCTGTGACCTTGGACCAATCTGAGGGTAGAACCAGTGCAAATGTCTTAAAAAACATGTCCATAATATCAGTCGAAGACCCATTTTACAGTACTTTGTTATTGTTTGGTGTCTGTTACATTATTTTGCATTTTGAGGACATACAGAGGCATCATTATAGCAATTTCTGCAAATATGCAGTCTTTTGGGAGTGTGTCCCTCTATCGCTTAAACAGCAGTTTGTCTCTTCTCAATAATTTGCATCTCACCTGCCACTTGACCATCCAGGGCTCTCAGAGAAGATGCCCCAACCCTGACCCAATTCAAACAGCCAGATCCAGAAAACAGGAGGAGCCTGGGGAATGACTGCCACCATCAGCCCAACACTCACCAGCCCTGCAGAGTGATTTAAGAGCAGTGAAGGGAGGGGCATGACAAGAGCTGGATGTGGGATTGGGGACAGGGGGTGAGGTTAGAGGTGTCAGGCATATAATTGGGGTGAGGAGATCTCGGGGTAGATAGAGAGAAGCTTTATTAAGTCAGTTGAACTCGGATGTGGCCCGTCCACCTCGCTTTCCCACACACCCACACATACAGGCCAATCTTCCATTTCCACAAGAGACTCTGTTCAACAAAGGCGTAGAGGGCAAACTCCTCAGGCTCCTTTCAATCAGAGATAAGACAAAGACCTAATTAATCTACAAATGCTAGGGGGAAGGCTATCTATGGTCCTGTGTCCAAATGGTTGTCTGCTCCTCTGACAGTTCCAGTTGAAAACATATGCTACTGTCTAGTTCTGTTTAAGGACCGATTAGTTAAATGCAAGTGTGTTCAGTAGTTTCAGGGCTTTTTTATTTGTTTCAAAGCCAGTTTGACGCGACCCTTTTTAAGTGATGGGGTTCTGCACTACCTTGATGTAGTGCAGAAATGTGTTTTTCATTTTCTCACACAGTAAATGCTAAATTGTTAATACTCGGTCATTGAAGTCCCCCCTTCGCTCAGGCTCGTATTCTGCGGTGCCCTGTAGAGGCTTGTTTTCAAAGCCACTGTGAAGGAGAGGGACACTGACAGCCTGGACACAGCTCTCTTTTCCTGAGAAAATAGTTTAGACTCTGAGCAGCAAAACAAGAGAAAGTTGATGCAGAGAGGTCACGGGCAGAATTAGCTGCCTCCCTCAGTTTCTCCCACCACAAATTGGTTTCCGAGGAACTCAAGAAAGAGGCTGGCTCCTTGTGTTCTCTGCTTCCTTAGTAGCTTGTTAATCCCCAGCTCTGGCCGGAGGGGAAATGCTTGCGCACACACTACCCCGAAAAAACGACCCCCCTGTCCTCCTACCCAATCCTACAGGGGCTTGCTAATCCTGTGCCTGGTCATGGTGGGGAGATTGCTGGAATTTTCAAAGCCCGTCTCTGGCCAGACTTCAAAGTCACAGTGATACAAGGCTTGAGAAAGTGGGCTGGGTGAATGAGGTCCACTGTGAGGAAACCCGCTCCGAGGGTCACCTCAAACGTTACCTATGCACTTTCCCCAAGGCAACACAGAGACGTTCAGTCTCGAGGGGATGGTTTTGTTGATTGGGGTACTGGGTAGGGGATAGCTGGTTTGGCAGATGTGTGTGGAGGCTCTCTCTGGCCATAACCTGTGAAACCTGAAAGAAGGATGGCGGGCCTGTGAAGCTATTTTTCCCAATTTGAAGAGCTGCTGCCTAATTGAAAGGTACCATTTTATGTGAATTGCAGGGGAAAAAATAAATTGAAAACCCCTCCCTCCCTTCCTTTTTAAGTCTTTTTAATTATTGAACTGACAAACGCCTAATTCTGAATATGTTAAGTTTTGATTGTTCCTCATAATTTATAGTAATGATGATACCTTTGCCTTGTGCCAATCCTGTCAGATCATGTTCATTGAACTGTCATAACAAGTCTATCTATGTACAGGCTGTATCGTGAGTCAGGATTTTGGCTCTGGGTGTGTTAATTGTGAGACATCGCACTGTTTATAATTCTACAGAATACTGCTGCTCCTTTGCCAAGAATCACTCCAATTACTACCATGTACATTCTTTTTGGGTCCTCATACCCAGTTAGATTCTCAGATAACAATTTGCTTGATTGGAGCAGCAAGGATTCATGCCAGCTGAGTAGGATTTTCAGGATCATTGCACTTACTATTTTTTGTGATCAACAATAGTTTACTGTCTTAACAAGCCTGTGATAGTAATTTTTTAAGTATTTCATAGTTTTATATTCAGCATCTGTCGCTCTTTCTTAGAAATGATTTAACACAATAACATACTGGTTATTCCAATTGGCATGACTAATCTTGTGGGCTTCAAATTCAAAGCATTTAAGTACAAATGTTTGTGCCCATGTGCTTGTTAGTTTGACCAAGTGGAAATCAAGCTATCTAAAATATTTGTCCTCGTTTTGTGTCTTCCTCTTGAGTTATTTGTCTCGTTATTTAAATTTAATCAGAAGTCTTTGTTGCTTGGACGGTTCAGAGGGCTCACTCAATTTAAACCCTTGATTAGAATAAAGGAATAATTACAGTGAAGGACTCCTTACTCCTGATGATAACTTGCCTGCTCGCTTGTTTAATGAATGCAGCATGTCCGTGCAACCTGGTAATTAGCTTAAGTGGACTCCCTGGGCTCCAGATTATGCTTTTTGCCTTCCTTGACCAGGAAAGTGCTGGGATGTGTGGCGAGTGGGATTCAGCCATAATGCTCTCTGCCATTTGCTGAACCCAGCTAAACATGTCACTGAGACAGCTTTGCCCTGGGCTAACCCTGCATAAGAGGTCAGCAAGGTTTAGTAGAATAATGAGGATTTTCTGTTACCTATGGATACATTAGTAGATGTGATGTTGCAATTCATTGAGCTTATTCAATTAGCAAACCCTAGCCTATTCTTTATACAGGGGGTACCGGTACCGAGTCAATGTGCCGGGGTACAGGTTAGTTAATAATAATATATGCCATTTAGCAGACGCTTTAGTTGAGGTAATTTAGGTAATATGTACATGAAGGTAGGGGTAAAGTGACTATGCATAGATAATATACAGCGAGTATAGTTACTATGGTGTATTCTGTATCAGGGCTCTAAGCTTACCTTTTTTACAAGGAGCATGTGTGTGCCTAGGTTGAAAAATCTAGGAGCACACAAAGAAATGTAGGAGCACAATGAAAAATATTTGAAGTAACAATATTTTCTTTGTAGTAATGGTGCAATCAAGACTGTCATGAATCTGCGCTCTGTGTATTCTCAGTGGCACTCAGGGGCTGCGGTACAGTGAAGTAATCATTGCAACAATTATCATCTGGATGATTTTTATTCTAGGCGCACTGGTGCTCCTAAATAGAAATTCCAGGTCGCACAGCAAAATATTTAGGCGCATATGCAAGTTAAATGGTCGCACTCTAGAGTCCTGTGTTTTGGAGTGTATTCTGTCCAGCGTCCACAAAAACAGTGCCTACCCTTTGCAGGGAGCTGGAGAGACAGATTGTATTGATCTGGCCATGAGACGGATGGTTTATGTGAAAGATTGGTACTGTAAGCAGCCATGGACTTTGAGTTGTCTGCATAATGTAGAAGAACCAGTCTGATCAGCGATATTGACAGTGGAGCAGGGCTTGGAGATTTACAGTGGCATGTTGTTTTCCACTGAGCTGGGTTGTTTTTCCTCCTGCTTCATCCCTTCTTTATCTGTCAAGGGACTTCTGGGTTATTACAATGTGGAGACTGTTAGTATTTGCAGTAGAACACAAAACCCCCAATCAGAATTTCTCTTGCTTTCGCTTGGAAATTATATGGTGGAGTTGGATGGTTTTGTCCAGTGAAGCATTTGTTAGCGTTGAGGGGGATGTTTGCTGGTAGTGGTATCATGCTGTGACTGCTGCAGCACGCTACAAGTTCTATCTCATTGACTCTCCTATTTCATATAATTGATGTTTACAAATTCTCTAGCTACAGCATTACAGGGATTGCTGTATTAATTGCCAACGTATGTCTTCTGAATAGGTAATTGCAAGCAGTTTGCTGGAATATAAATGCACTCTGCTTGTGTTTAATGGAGTTTATTTATATGGAAGTACTACAGGCCCATTTCATTAATAAATACAGACACTAAAATAGTTGCTTTCCCTTACTTGACCCCTCCACATTTATTTGACTCCTCCCATTCATTTCCATTAGTACATGGCTGTGCATTTCAAGGACATTTCCCAGGACATTTCACATTTCCTATTTCCGTGTTTATAATGTATGTGATTCTTACCTTTTCTCCCGAACCGTGACCATGCATTTTTGCAGCCAATTGAGTTTGTAGTGCAATCCGGCGCTTCACAGATTCAACCCCCCTTTCTTATTACAAACCTTCCCTTCCCCACTGCCGTTTGTCTGTCCCATGATGAATGACCTCTCTATGGATGCCGACACCGGTGGATTGGACATGGTCACTAAACCTCTTGGTCCTGAGTCCCCTCCCCATACTCAATATTATCGGCTTGCTCCCTGCATAGTTCATCTTCATTCATCTTCCACCAGGGCCTTCGTCCCTTCCTCCATTCAATATCCAATTTCTCCCAGATTATGTACAGTGCATATAGAAAGTCTACACCCCCTTGAATTTTTTTCATATTTTGTTGCATTACAAAGTGGGATTGAAATAGATTTCACTGTAATGTTTTGCCATTGATCTACACAATACTCCATAATGTCAGTGAAAAGACAATTCATTTTTTAAAACTATTTAATAAACATTCAATAACTAAAATATAGTCGTCATGTAAGTATTCACCCCCTTTGTTTAGGCAAGCCTAAATGAGTTCAGAAGTCAAATGTGGCTTAACAAATCACATAGTAAGTTATATGGACTCACTCTGTGTAAAATAATAGGGGTTGATATGATTTTTGAATGACTACCCCCTTCCTCTGTCCCCCATACATACAATATCTAAGGTCCCTCAGTCAGGTATTGAATTTCAAGCACAGATTCAACTACAAAGACCAGGGAGCTTTCTGAAAGCCTCATAGAGAAGGGCAGTGATTGTTAGATGGGTAATTGTAACAAATAAAACATTTAATATATATTTAAGCATGGTCAAGTTAATAATTATGCTGTGGATGATGTCTGGGTGGTTTAATACATGTCAAAGATGCAGTTGTCCTTCTGAACTGAGCTACAGGACAGGAAGGAAACTGCTTAGGGATGTCACCATGAGGCCATTGGTGATTTTAAAACAGCTACAGAGTTCAATGGCTGTGATTGGAGAAAACTGAGGATGGATCAGCAATATTGTAGTGACACCACAATAATGACCTAAATGACAGGGTGAAAAGAAGAAAAAAAATATACAGAATGCACTTTTTGGCCTAAATGCAAAGCCTAATGTTTGGGTCAAATCCAACACAACACATCACTGAGTAACTGCCTGGTGGTGGCTGCATTATGGGGTGGGTATGCTTGACATCAGCAAAGACTGGGGAGTTTTTCAGGATGAAAAGAAACGGGATGAGGCTAAGCACAGGCAAAATCCGAGAGGAAAGACTGCACCAGACACTGGGAGAGGAATTCACCTTTCAGCAGGACAATAACCTAAAACACAAATCCAAGAGTTGCTTACCAAGAAGACCGTGAATGTTCCTGAGTTGCCAAGTTACAGTTTTGACTTAAATCTGCTTGAAAATCTATGGCAAGACTTGAAAATTGCTGTCTAGCCATGATCCCCAACACCTTGACAGAGCTTGAAGAATTTTGAAAATAATAATGGCCAAATATTGCACAATACAGCTGTGCAAAGCTCTTATGACACTTACCCAAGAACTCTCACAGCTGTAATTGCTGAAAAGGTGTTTCTAACATGTATTGACTCGGGTGAATGCTTATCTAATCAAGGCAAATTAGTGTTTTATTTTTCATAAATCTAAAAACTTTGACATTAGAGTCTTGTGTAGATCGTTGACAAAAAAATGTCAATTACATTTATTTTAATCCCACTTTGTAACACAAAATGTGAAGATATCCAAGGGGGGTGTAGACTTTCTATAGGCACACTGTGTACCTACCGCTGCTACCATGCTCCACCGGCACCCTCCTTCCATATCTGCCAGGTCAAGCCTGAGAGAGGGGTTAAGCGCCCTCCTTACGAGCACCTGTATGACACAGAGAGAGGCGGATGAGAGCATACTGATGAGACGAGGACAAGGAGGGCAGATGTGGAGGGAAAAGGAGATTACTTAGGGCAGACCAGGGGGGTGAGGGAGGTGATATATTCCATGTACTTTGTGATGGGTATTAGGATGGAGCAACCTGCAACCCCCTCCACACACACACACACTTGCTCTCCATCAGCCTATCTCTATCAATCTGTTCATCCTGTTGGTGGTTATTTTCAATCACCTGCTTCCATGGCTATGCTAGCCCTCTCATCCACTCCATTATTTATTCCCATCTTCTCTTCCTTTCTTTTCCTCCTTCCTTATCTTCACTCTCTCCAGATTTTTCAATATGCCGGTGATTGGTTCACTGATGCGGTGTGCTCTCCAATCTCATCCCTATTCATAGTCTTCTGAACACATCTCTTTCCCCTGCCTCCCTCCCTCTGCATCCCTCCAACACACTTGCCACTTTCCACTTCTTATGTCTTTGTTTAAGACATTTTGTTTGGCTTTATAGTCACTTTTACTTATTCGATTGACCTCCCTCCAGTAGCTCGTTGACATTGCATCACAAGCTAAATGCTTTGTGAGCTCTTTAGCACCAGCCACAGTGTACCATTCACTTTCCATAATTACTGCTGAAACAAGCAGCTCGGGGAAGTTACGCTGCCTACTGACAATCTCCCAGCCTTTATCACCCACCGCTAAGGCTTTCTCTCACTGTGTGGCTGCCATGATTACCTTGCAGATCAGAGTATGCAAGTGAGGTACAGTATGTAAGCAGGGTTTTTCACACTTCTGAAGGAAATCGCTTCCATAATGGCACCATACCTAAGGTCCTCCAAACAAAAGGGTTTCAATTGCAGAAAGCTCAAAACTGCCAAGCCACCATCTGGGTTTCCATGGTGATTCTGCACTCTCTGTGCTCTAAGTGGACAACTTAAATTCTATTACTCTCAGATTGCCCTGTCAAGCACACTTTTGCAGAGGTTTTGTTCTGTCTTTGACACCTGGCCTACTCCAGCGCATGGGGCTATAGAACATGGGATCAAGCTGTCAAGAGTTGGCCATTGGGCAGAACAGGTAGACAGGGGACACTTTCTCCAAGGTTAGGTGATTCCCTGTAATGATTGCCTGCCTTTTTTTCTGAGAAATGTCTCTTGTGCTTATTCAATAGAATGGGTAATGGCATTTATTTACTGTATGTGAGAAATGTCACATTCTTCCATTGCAGCCGTACCCAGAACTGCATCCCAAGGGATTAGAACCATATGCAGTAAGGGAAAAAACAGGCAAAGTTGTTTAGCTTAGACCATTGAAATAATTAGCCACAGCCATTACTCAGTCTATATGGCTTTGTGGCCACTGTTTGTGCTTAAGTGTGCCGTGAAATAGCTGTTCTAGATCGGTCAGTGTGTGTGTGTGTATGTGTGTGTGTGGGTGCCTGCATCTGGCTGTTGAATGGGTGGAACTCATTCAACAACTAAAAAGAAAAGCGGGTGGTACTCCTGGTGGAGAACGCCCAACAAAAACAAGTGGAAACAGGTGTCACTACCTGCTTGCAGTCACCTGCCCTGGGGTGGAAGAGACCAACCAGTTCTCAGAAAAACTAGCTAAACGATGACACCAACACAAAGATGTGTGACTCTGAGTTCCCTCCTCTCATCGTTTCGCCCTTCCCAGTGTCTCTTAGAGAGGGTGAAGAGGTAGAGAAATCCATAACACTTGTCTACTGCGGATGCAGGACTCTTTACACCTCCATCTCAAAACACTTCCCACCAACCCTGGCTACAATGCAGTGGTGAACGGTGTAAAGATTGGATTGGGAGAACAGAACAGAGCTCAGCTAACAGTGCCATTTCAACCAGGCAATGAATGTTTGAGAGCCAGTTTAAGTGGTTCAGCTACAGATCTCTGAATTTGCCCTCCATCATTTCCCGTCAAATGTTTGAATGCACCTTTTCACACGCGAGTTCCAAATATCTCTTAACGGTCGCCCCAGTGAGTTTTTTTTTATGTGCGTGATGTCAGAATGCACTCACTGTTCCAAAATGTGATTGTTACGCAACAGGACAGTTAACCTGCGCTGCCTGCTAATTATCTATGGGCTATGTTTCAACTTGTCAATTTCAAATTATTTTCTAACTGCTTTTATTTTTTAATAATAGTTTGAATTGAGGTGTGTTCCACCTCATTAATTCACATAGAAGTAGCCCATTTAACTGTTGCGTACAATTGAGGCATTACTGAGCCGGACAAACTTCTCTCTTCAACAAGAGCCCATGCACATCCCAGTGTTTCCCCAGATCAAGTATGCAGACATTTGCGAATCTCCGGTCAAAACAGAAAATGATTCCCCCTGGCGCCCGCGTGGCCTTCATTGTTGTTTTCCTTACTAATAATAACTTTGGACATGTGTGCGTTCCTATCAAAGTACAGTTGAAGTCGGAAGTTTACATACACTTAGGTTGGAGTCATTAAAACTCGTTTTTCAACCACTCCACAAATGTATTGTTAACAAACTATAGTTTTGGAAGTCGGTTAGGACATCTACTTTGTGCATGACACAAGTAATTTTTCCAACAATTGTTTACAGACAGATTATTTCACTTATAATTCACTGTATCACAATTCCAGTAGGTCAGAAGTTTACATACACTAAGTTCACTGTGCCTTTAAACAGCTTGGAAAATTCCAGAAAATGATGTCATGGCTTTAGAAGCTTCTGATAGGCTAATTGACATCATTTGAGTCAATTGGAAGTGTATCTGTGGATGTATTTCAAGGCCTACCTTCAAACTCACTGCCTCTTTGCTTGACATCATGGGAAAATCTAAAGAAATCAGCCAAGACCTCAGAATTTTCATTTAGACCTCCACAATTCTGGTTAATCCTTGGGAGCAATCACCAAATGCCTGAAGGTACCACGTTCATCTGTATAAACAATAGTACGCAAGTATAAACACCATGGGACCACGCAGCCGTCATACCGCTCAGGAACGGGTCTCCTAGAGATGAACGTACTTTGGTGCGAAAAGTGCAAATCAATCCCAGAACAACAGCAATGCACCTTGTGAAGATGCTGTAGGAAACAGGTACAAAAGTATCTATATCCACAGGAAAACGAGTCCTATATCGACATAACCTGAAAGGCAGCTCAGCAAGGAAGAAGCCACTGCTCCAAAACCGCCATAAAAAAGCCAGACTATGGTTTGCAACTGCACATGGGGACAAAGATCGTACTTTTTGGAGAAATGTCCTCTGGTCTGATGAAACAAAAATAGAACTGTTTGGCCATAATGACCATCGTTATGTTTGGAGGAAAAAGGGGAAAGATTGCAAGCCGAAGAACACCATCCCAACCGTGAAGCACGGGGGTGGCAGCATCATGCTTTGCTGCAGGAGGGACAGGTGCACTTAACAAAATAGATGGCATCATGAGGAAGGAAAATTATGTGGATATATTGAAGCAACATCTCAAGACATCAGTCAGGAAGTTAAAGCTTGGTCGCAAATGTGTCTTCCAAATGGACAATGACCCCAAGCATACTTCCAAAGTTGTGGCAAAATGGCTTAAGGACAACAAAGTCAAGGTATTGGAGTGGCCATCACAAAGCCCTGACCACAATCCTATAGAAAATGTGTGGGCAGAACTGAAAAAGCATGTGCGAGCAAGGAGGCCTACAAACCTGACCCAGTTACACCAGCTCTGTCAGCGGGAATGAGCCAAAATTCACCCAACTTATTGTGGGAAGCTTGTGGAAGGCTACTTGAAACGTTTGACACAAGTTAAACAATTTCAAGGCAATGCTACCAAATACTAATTGAGCGTATGTAAACTTCTGACCCACTGGGAATGTGATGAAAGAAATAAAAGCTGAAAGAAATCAGTCTCTCTACTATTATTCTGACATTTCACATTCTTAAAATAAAGTGGTGATCCTAACTGATCTAAGACAGGGAATTTTTACTAGGATTAAATGTCAGAAATTGTGAAAAACTGAGTTTAAATGTATTTGGCTAAGGTGTATGTAAACTTCCGACTTCAACTGTAAGTGCCTTATTACGTTATCGTTATATTTCTGTATATTGTGTTGTAGTTTCTACTGTAGCACACCGTATTTATGTATGGAGCATAATGCATTTACTGTTTTATTCACGTTTTCAATTACTGGTAACAAATCATGCATTTCGATTCTTGCATACTTTTTTGAAGGTTGTACTGATTATGATGAGATAATGCTAAGCTAATTGCCAGCTATGTGTGGCGCCATGTTTGTTGAAATCATACAATGCATGATGTACGTATCAAAGGGTTAAAACCGGATCTTTGAAACGCACACAAGGTACAGTAAAAAAATGTCCGATTGCACTGGGCTTGTATTCTATAGGTTCCCAGAAGTCAGTGGGATGAAGAACACTGTTTCTCCCTCTCCCCTCACTCTTTTCTCCGTCTCTCTTTCTCTCTTATTATGTCATTTTCTTTCTCTCCTGGTGTTCCTCTCCTCCCTTTCAAATGGTAATGCTGCGGGAACATGTTGGAGCGCCCTGGCCGAGACTTGACTCTACTCCTAAAAGCTTTCCTTTATGGGCGCTCACGCAGGGTTTCCAAGGCATTGGCCGCCATTTGCCGAGAATCTGGTCTCTGCTGAATCATTCGAGCAATGGCCCCAGCTTTTCACCACAGCACCCAGGGTTTATGATTATTGTTATTGCGGTAATGAAGTGAAGGCTGAATAAAAACATGTGCACAGTGTTGTCCTCTCTATGCACTCACCCCCATTTAGGAGAATCCAGATAAGCCATTAATCTTATTCAGCTGATGCATATGCAGCTTTCTGCTGGTATTGCCTTGACTAATGCCCAAACCATGACAAATTAAGCTGATGCAATTTTCTGTGGAGTAATATAAACAGCTCGAATCCATGGATTACTCTTCCTTGTGGGTTGAGGATGGACTTTGTCAATAGCCAGCCATTTTGAGCTCCATCAAGTCTGATCCCCTGAGGTAATTGGGTGGTGGCTTAAAATGTGCGCACACACAAAAACAGAGTGGAGGGAATAACTCATTTGCATGTAAATACACTCCCATGTTTAATACACACCCACACTACTAAGAGAAGCAAAGAATAATCCCAGCATTACAAGACAACAATCACACACTAATGTGGAGGGAGGACAGCTTTTGAGGCTTGCTCTATTTTGTGATTCATGCCCATTGAGTGTGTTTCATTCTCTATTAACCACACACACAGATGAGGCAATGGCCATTGGCGCTGTTGGCGAGAGTACAGTTGAAACTGCTGGCTGTCTGGCCCATGCACTGTCAGTGACCCTAACTGATATCCTGTAGACTTTTTCTTCAGATAACACTGGTCTGAATTCCCAGACCTTTCCAGGCCTCAGATCTTGGGAAAAATGCTCAGAGTAAACATTTCACCCTGTGGTTGTTTTCACTGGGAGACGAGTGAGTGTGCGTGCGTGCGTGCCGGAGTCCTGCTGGGGTTGCGTGCTTCAGTTGATTGCCCTGTGTGGACTTTGTTTGTGTGCATGTATGTGTGTATGCGGTCTAGGATTCTGCCATATATCTTGAGTAACAAGCAAATGAAATGCGTTTAAAGACCAGGCCCTTACTTTCTCTTGCTATTCAATCTCTTGTGTTTTTCTACGCTTTCCTGAAATATCCCTCCACTCCATGAACTGTTTAAAAGGCAGCCAAACACTTCAAAAGATATCCACTTGAGCATGTCAGCCCCAGGTTGGCAGCTCTCTAAAATGATCTCCTCTTCTCATTACCCTCTTAAAATACCCCTCCGCTTGAGAGCCTTGTGTGTATCACTAATTTCAGCCATATTTCAATAATTAATGTGATGGGTTAAGCAGCACTACTGCCGCATATTCATTTATATGTATTTATTTTCCGGTGGGGCAGTTCATGGGGACCCAGGCTGGTTTGTCATGAAAGGGGCTCTATGTAACGGCTGATTTGTGCCACATATGTTGTTAAACCTCAGCCTGCTCTCCCATGGCGGCGGGGCTCCTGCGACGGTGTCTCACCACTACTGTATTTAAACACCGCTCCCCTGCGGGCTCCAGACTTGTGATCAACAAGCCCAGCACGGCCCCATGCCTGAGCTTTCCCCCCTCCCCTCCCCTCTCCTCTCCCTCTCCCTCTCTCCATCCCTTCCTTTTTTATATTCAACAGTCATTACGGGTGCATAAATAAGTAATGCAGGATCAATAGAAGGAACTTGGCCTGGAGGGAAGCTCAGGGACTATATCATGGAGTTATTTAAATAAGGGGGCTTTGTTTTATGGGGGCCTAATCAGAAAAGGGCCCGCTTGTCCCACAATGGATCGGGTTCTTAATTGAATGCCTCCTAATGCAAATTGGTCATAATTTATGGATGGTTTGTGAAGGGACTGACAGAAATCATTTTCTGCTGTAAAATGTGCCTTCAGTCTGACTCCAGAATTCAAGAGCCTGTGTTTATCTGACTCATTCACTGCTGCGCTCTCCGTCGCTCCCTCAGCGGCTGTATCTGTCTCTTGGTTTTTCTTCTCTCCGACTCACTCCTCCAGCCCTTTTCTCTTTATCTCTCTCCTGTTTTCTTTCTCTTCTCCCTCTATCCTCACCTTGGCAGCGGCCCGTTCCCAGCCTCTGAAGCGCTAATTGACTTTTCTTCGGTGTGTGCTGTAATTGAGTTTTAATCACTGTTTTACATCATGTTTTGATATTTAAATCAGCCATGTCAGCGAAGAGAAGGGGCTCTTCACCATGCTGTCATTCACAGAGTTTGATGCTTAAAGCACATTTGACGTGTGATTGCATGTTCAACATTAGCTCCTGGTTCTTGAGTGAGCCAAAACACCTGCAGACACTGTTTTCACAGGACCAGCCTAAATAATAGGATCACGCTGAATGCCACCAAGAGCTGATTTGATATTTATCTGAGATAGGGATAACTTTGCAACAGTCATTGGTTCTTGCTCTTATACCAGCGTGGGCTAGGCAATGCAAGATTAATGGAAGCCAATTCGATTCAAAATTAGAATAAGTAAAATTGCAACCATGAAGGGAAGGGAACATCCACTATCAAAATAAACATTTCTGTGGACTCGCCGATTCAGAAGAACATCGTCTAACATATAGAGTGGTTTTCAGCACCTGTGGGATCCAGTCGGATAGAGCGAAAGACGAGACAACTTGTAGAGTCAAAAGATTCTGCTTCTGAACCGTCAGCTCTCTGGCAGCCGGCCATGGCAGACATGCAGATGTGTAGTTGAAGCACTGGTTGATAATTCCGGGTCATTCTACCAGCTCCACTGAATGTTTGGAAATAATTTCCCACGCTCCTCACTGCTGGTGGAGGTGAGATGGAGATAAGCAGGGTTTAGACTGAATCAAGCTAAAGAAACCAAACCAGGCCTCCACAACAACACAAACCCCTCATCGACTACCTACAACAACAAAGTGAACATTAGGAAACTTCTATAAACACTTGTCTTCTGTATTCTTGTTATTTTTGTGTGCCTGGCTGGAATGGAAAACGGGTCCAATCCTTCAACATCTCCCAGCTTTGAAACCTGAACTCTACAGTCTTCTCAGATTATACTGCAAGCACCACAGGAGGCACAGATTAGGATGCATGAGCCTCTCTCTGTGTCTCTCTGTCTATCTGCCTCTCTCCTTCTCTCCCCCTCTCTTGTTCTCTCTCTTTCTCCCTCCCTGGTGGCTGAAAGATCGTGAGTGACGTTTAGTAACTCTGCAGCCGTTGGGAAGGCTTTCAGAGAGAGCCCTCTCTTTTTAGCATGTCCGTGACTCTCTCCAAACAAATTGTGACACTAAGACGAAACGCGAGCTGGCAGCCAGCATTTTCTTCCTCATAAGACTCATTCCCTATCTTTTCAGATTCTCTCTATGACATTTAGTTGTGAATGTTAAAGCATTGTTTTCGGTGTGTGTGTAAATTGCTGAGCTCCCTCTGTTGGGAGGGTAGGAGGGTTGGGAACATACTCCTGAGTCATTGCTTTGACAGGCTTTTTACCTTTGCTCCACTCCTGTAATCACTTAATGAAAAGCCATTGCATACAATCTGGAATCTCACCTCTGGGATGAATTTGCCTCTTCAAAGTTAGTCCAAAATAATGGTTTCCCCACCCAAGCATTAACCATTATGACAGCTAAATTGCCCCCAGACCATTGCTATGAGTCAGTCATACTCTTTTCACCTCTGCTAAGGAATGGTACATTTTTCAATCTTTTTGGTGCCTGTTTGATTAATTTGGTTGGAATTGAGAGGGAGGCAATTATTATTTCAAGTAATTTTTTTGCATCGCTTAATTATTCAATGATGACCCCAAGCTACTCTTTTGATACTGTATCACTTTAGACATTACTCAAGAAAAGTAGAGCCATTACAAAGCAATGTCAAGGACAGAACCAGGAAATGAACGCAAATAGCCTACATATCCATGGACTGTGTGGTATTTTGTCAGGCATCCTCCACGACATTGCGAGTTTGGCAAGTTAAAGTCGCTGCATGTCAGCCCTTAGTGTTCCCCATCCATTAACGATGGTCCCTTTATCTTTGTCTCTGCCCTTCTGACGGTATGAAACCAGCCCGGTAACGAGGCCTGCCATTTAAAAGGCCGCTGCCGGCTGCATTCTTCAAGTGTCGCCTCTCATTTCAAACCACTCTGATATTTGTTTCTTCTCTCCTCCTACCTTCTTCCATGGTCTCAGTTGTAAGCACTGTCTGGTCTGCAGGACATCTTATCAGAAGCTCCACTTTTAAAATCAATCTTGTTTCCGCACAATTGCATAGATTGTAATCTCATTCTGGCAAAAAAGCCCAATTTGAAATGAGGCCATACATCCGAGTAAACAGTGGAACTGAAAGACAGAGGGAGTGAGAGAGAGAGAGCTGAAAGAGCGAGCTGAAAGAGTGAGGTGGAGGGAGAGGCGGGGATGGGGAGCATGAATTGCCAAGGGAAAGGTAAATAAACACTGGCATCAATCAGTTCACAGAAGTCAATCTAACTCACTGCCGTCCCCGTTCTCCTCACCAGGATGTGACATTTAAGAGAGCGATGTCCTGTTTTTCAAGGCCTAATTAAACATTCCACGTTGTGCCAACAGACAGAGGCACCCAGCCTGCAAGTCCTTCCCCTGTAGTTATATCTTATATCTGGAGCAGCTGACGGGAGAGGACGTGTTTTTCTCTGGCTGGAGGTAAGTAGGTAAGTAGGTAAGTAGGGGTAAGCTACATGTAGTGTTGAGTAAAGCTTAACCATGTATTAGATCGTAGGTAGGTAGTTAGCTGTAGTTAGGTATTGTATTTATTGTAGGTTAGTATTGTTGTTATTGTAGCTTTCCGTGGGTAATTTGTGGGTTAGTTTCGAGGCATGAGGCTAGCTAGCTAGCGGGTAGCTATTGGTAACGATTAGCAACGCTGGAGAGCTGGTTCCAACGGTAATGTACTCCTACCCAACGTTTAACTTTTGCTTAACCATGTATTAGATCGTAGGTAGGTAGCTAGCTGTAGTTAGGTATTGAATTTATTGTAGGTTAGTATTGTGGTTGTAGTAGCTTTCCATAGGTAATTGTGGACTAGTATCGAGGCACGAGGCTAGCTAGCTAGCGGGTAGCTATTGGTAACGATTAGCAACGCTGGAGAGCTGGTTCCAACGTTTAATTATTATTATTATTATTATTATTATTTTTTTTTTTGCTGCGTTGTGAAGGGAACTCGACACGGACTTGAATTGTCTGTTTGGTGTGCTGACACACTCTTGGCAGTTTGTTGTGGCCAGGTGTTGATGCTAAGTTGTGTGTTAATGGATGCTAGCTTGCAGGTTGGCTACGGCGTCATAGCTAGGCTTCGTGGGTTGTTGTGGGTAGTTACTGTGTCTTGGCAGTGTCCTCGGCCGTGCCAGCTGTAGCACGAAGCTAGCTAGCTAGCCGTTCTTCAAACAGAGTCGACACAGTGGCCATTGCTAGCTACCCAACATGACCATTTGGCTGTACTGTAGTAGCTAACCACAATTTACTTGTCCTAGCTAGCCAACGTCTAATCATTGCTGCGTCATATAAGGAACTTGACACAGACACGAATGATCTGTTTAGTGTGATATCACAATATTGGTGGTTTGTGTGACACAGACACGAATGATCTGTTTAGTGTGATATCACAATATTGGTGGTTTGTTGTGACCAAGTGTTGGCGCTAAACGGTGTGTTATTGCTATTGGATGCTAGTCTGCTAGTTGGCTATGGAGTCATAGTTGGCTAGCTGAACAAAGTGGGTTGAGTCTACTCCTTTAAACATTGAACCGCTGTGGTTCACAACAATTCTGATTTCCAAAGGCGGAAGTTGGGAGAGTTTTTGTTCGGGTGGTTCAGTGAAACAATTTTAGTTTCCGAGCTAGAAGATTTGGTGAGGGAGGCCCTGCTCTCTCCACTCCCAGATGCTTAGCCCATTTCATTCCGATCTCCTCTGCATTTTTGTAGCCATTTGCTACAGCCTGTCAACTATGCCTCTGCCTATCCCTGTTCTCTCCTCTCTGCACAGGCTACACAAACGCACCACACCGCGTGGCTGCTGCCTCTCCAATTTGGTGGTCCCTGCACGCACCACCCACGTGGAGTTCCAGGTCGCAGGCAGCCTCTGGAACTGCCGTTCTGCTGCCAACAAAGCTGACTTCATCCCAGCCTATGCCAACCTCCAGTCCCTCGACTTCCTGGCGCTGACGGAAACATGGATCACCACTGAAAACACCGCTACTCCTACTGCTCTCTCCTCGTCTGACCATGTGTTCTCGCATACCCCGAGAGCATCTGGTCAGAGGGGTGGTGGTACAGGAATCCTCATCTCTCCCAAGTGGACATTCTCAATTTTTCCCCTAACCCATCTGTCTATCTCCTCATTTGAATTCCATGCTGTCACAGTCACTAGCCCATTTAAGCTTAATATCCTTGTCATCTATCGCCCTCCAGGTTCCCTTGGAGAGTTCATCAATGAGCTTGACGCCTTGATAAGTTCCTTCCCTGAGGATGGCTCACCCCTCACAGTTTTGGGGGATTTCAACCTCCCTATGTCCACATTTGACTCATTTCTCTCTGCCTCCTTCTTTCCACTCCTCTCCTCTTTTGACCTCACCCTCTCACCGTCCCCCCCTACTCACAAGGCAGGCAATACGCTTGACCTCATCTTCACTAGATGCTGCTCCTCTACTAATCTCACTGCAACTCCCCTCCAAGTCTCCGACCACTACTTTGTTTCCTTTTCTCTCTCACTCTCCTCCCACACTACTCACTCTGCCCCTACACAGATGGTAATGCGCCGCCGCAACCTTCGCTCTCTCTCTCCCACTACTCTCTCCTCTTCCATCCTATCATCTCTTCCCTCTGCTCAATCCTTCTCCCTCCAATCTCCTGATTCTGCCTCCTCAACCCTCCTCTCCTCCCTTTCTGCATCCTTTGACTCTCTGTGTCCCCTATCCTCACGGCCGGCTCGGTCCTCCCCTCCAGCTCCGTGGCTTGATGACTCATTGCGAGCTCACAGAACAGAGCTCCGGGCAGCGGAGCGGAAATGGAAGAAAACTAAATTCCCTGCCGACCTGGCATCTTTTCACTCCCTCCTCTCTACATTTTCTTCATCTGTTTCTGCTGCTAAGGCCACCTTCTACCACTCTAAATTCCAAGCATCTGCCTCTAACCCTAGGAAGCTCTTTGCCACATTTTCCTCCCTCCTGAATCCCCCCCCCCCCCTCCCCCCCTCCTCTCTCTCTGTGGATGACTTCGTCAACCACTTTGAAAAGAAGGTTGACGACATCCGATCCTTGTTTGTTAAGCCTAATGACACTGCTGGTCCTGCTCACACTGCCCTACCCTATGCTTTGACTTCTTTCTCCCCTCTCTCTCCAGATAAGATCCTGCGACTTGTGACTGCAGGCCGCCCAACAACCTGCCCGCTTGACCCCATCCCCTCCTCCCTTCTCCAGACCATCTCCGGTGACCTTCTCCCCTACCTCACCTCGCTGATCAACTCATCCTTGACCGCTGGCCATGTCCCTTCCGTCTTCAAGAGAGCGAGAGTTACTCCCCTTCTCAAAAAACCAACACTCGACCCCACTGATGTCAACAACTACAGACCAGTATCCCTTCTTTCTTTTCTTTCCAAAACTATTGAGCGTGCCGTCTTTAGCCAACTCTCTTGCTATCTCTCTCAGAATGACCTTCTTGATCCAAACCAATCAGGTTTCAGGACTGGTCATTCAACTGAGACTGCTCTTCTCTGTGTCACAGAGACTCTCCGCACTGCTAAAGCTAACTCTCTCTCCTCTGCTCTTGTCCTTCTAGATCTGTCTGCTGCCTTTGATACTGTGAACCATCAGATCCTCCTCTCCACCCTCTCCGAAATGGGCATCTCCGGCGCGGCTCACTCCTGGATTGCGTCCTACCTGACCGGTCGCTCCTACCAAGTGGCGTGGCGGGAAGCTGTCTCCGCACCACGTGCTCTCACCACTGGTGTCCCCCAGGGATCGGTTTTGGGCCCTCTCCTTTTCTCCCTATACACCAAGTCACTTGGCTCTGTCATATCCTCACATGGCCTTTCCTATCATTGCTACGCTGACGATACACAACTAATCTTCTCCTTTCCCCCTTCTGATCACCAGGTGGCGAATCGCATCTCTGCATGTCTGGCAGACATATCAGTATGGATGACGGATCACCACCTCAAGCTGAACCCTGGCAAGACGGAGCTGCTCTTCCTCCCCGGGAAGGACTGCCCGTTCCATGATCTCGCCATCACGGTAGACAACTCCGCTGTGTCCTCCTCCCAGAGTGCGAAGAGCCTAGGCGTGACCCTGGACAACACCCTGTCGTTCTCCGCCAACATCAAGGCGGTGACCCGCTCCTGCAGGTTCATGCTCTACAACATTCGGAGAGTGCGACCCTGCCTTACACAGGAAGCGGCGCAGGTCCTGGTCCAGGCACTTGTCATCTCCCGTCTGGACTACTGCAACTCGCTGTTGGCTGGGCTCCCTGCCTGTGCCATTAAACCCCTACAACTCATCCAGAATGCCGCAGCCCGTCTGGTGTTCAACCTTCCCAAGTTCTCTCACGTCACCCCCCTCCTCCGCACACTCCACTGGCTTCCAATTGAAGCTCGCATCCGCTACAAGACCATGGTGCTTGCCTTTGGAGCAGTGAGGGGAACGGCACCCCTGTACCTTCAGGCTCTGATCAGTCCCTACACCCAAACGAGGACATTGCGTTCATCCACCTCTGGCCTGCTGGCTCCCCTTCCTCTGCGGAAGCACAGCTCCCCCTCAGCCCAGTCAAAACTGTTCGCTGCTCTGGCACCCCAATGGTGGAACAAGCTCCCTCACGACGCCAGGACAGCGGAGTCACTCACCACCTTCCGGAGACATTTGAAACCCCACCTCTTTAAGGAATACCTGGGATAGGCTAAAGTATTCCTTCTAACCCCCCCCCCCCCCCCCCCCCCAAATTGTAAAGTGGTTATCCCACTGGCTATAGGGTGAACGCACCAATTTGTGAGTCGCTCTGGCTAAGAGCGTCTGCTAAATGACGTTAATGTGCCCTTGAGCAAGGCACTTAACCCTAATTGCTCCTGTAAGTCGCTCTGGTTAAGAGCGTCTGCTAAATGACTAAAATGTAATGTAAATGTAAAATGTAGTTGTCCATTTCCCCTAAAAGAGCATTCAGGCAACTTCCTGAAAGTACTAACCTTAACTGGCATTCCCTGAATGGCATTAGAAGGGCGATTCTGGTCCCCTCTGGCTTTTTGTGTGTGAAGACCCTTACCGTGTTTGGCAGTGCCCTCCCGCGTGCCCCATTGTGGTCAGTCTATTTGCCATCAGCGTCAAGCAGTGGTAACTATGGTGACGGTGCTCTGAAGAGCTAGAGGTGTAAGCTCAGTGGTCCTCCCTGGGGGCTCTATCTGAATCTGGGCGCCTAGCAGCCCTTGTTTCCTTGCAAGGACTTTTTTAAAGGGTCGTAGAGATGTAAGAAAAAGGATCTACTGACGTCAATAGAAAATATTAAAAATAATTAATTTAATTAATTAATAATTAAAAAAATACATTTTCATCTCATAGTTGCTAGTCCAGACAAAGAATGAGGTACCAGCACACTGTCTGCACTGACAAAAGCGCACAATACAGGGCAAATTAGCAGTGCGATAGCACGTTTATCCTTCTGTGCTATGCTAATTGTGTTTGCCTGTGTTTTCAACAGTGACAGAAGTGAGAGTGCATGCATATCTCACCTGCTCACTGTCCAAGGGACACTATAATTATACCTACAATGAGATGACCAATAGGTTAAACGAAATGAACATTTTAAGATGCTCTACTCTCTCCCAACTGTCCTATATCCCTTTGGCATGAGATTTGCAATATCACGGGGGGATATGGGACGCTTTAGCCTGAGAGGTCACTCACGCAGGGTTTGAAATCTGGGCCGTATCAAAGAAAAGCCATATTCCCTGTCCTCGGGGCTTGAATCAAAATGCTCGACTTGGGTTATATGGAACAAATAGGAGTCCTCCCTGTGACTGCATATGTTTAATTCTGCCTCGACTAGCACCTGTCTGCTTATCAGTGATGCAGGCAGGTATTGAGCTTCTGCAGATGACAGAATTGCCGGGCTCCATCTCTGAGCCTTGAACAAAAGAATGAGACTGGCGGTGAGGGAGGGGGGGGGGGTGTAATTTCTGTGAAAGATGGATGTCACACAGAGGCTGAAACTAGGACAGCTCTCAGAAGGACAGTGGAGCGACAGCGCCAGAGCAGGGATGATAACTAATGGCAGCCAGTTCTTTCTTAATTCGTTGGGAATATTGACCTGAGCACACCTGCACAGAGATGTTTATTCATCAGTCTCCTGCGCTCTGGGGTGTTACGTCTGCAATGTTGTTCTGTTTTGATAAATAATTAGTAGAAGTGTTTCTGATGTGGTGCACCTTGAGTAAACATCTCATCCCTCAAGTTCAGCTGTGCATCCACTTCAAATACAACCTTTCCTCTTGATTAGCAGATCCTGAAACCATTGTTTTCGTATCTATAACCGTGGATGAACTCCTATATATAGCGTCTCTGTCTGCTCAGATCTCTGTGGACAGTCTCTACTGATCAATTCCTCAGCCCATCTGTCTGCCAAGCTTACTCACAGGGCAGCACAGTCGGGAGACGGACCCTCACGGCAGGAGACTTCATTAAACCAATCCCTCCCTCCACCTCATCCTCCAACTCTCCCCAGGCCTGGCCAAAGTTAATGAGAAGATTCGATCCCCTTGAAACCCTCCCCCTCACCCCCACCCCCTTATCACCGCCACTGCTTTTCTCTCACAGCTGCTTGACTCATGGCTGTAGGAGTAGTGGCTGGTTAGCCACCTCCCAGCCCTCTTTAGCTTCGCCTCATTCCTGCTGTTTACTCTGAAGGAGTGGTAAGGAGTGGTAACTGGCTGCAGGGGGTTGTGTGGGGAGAGAGCGGTGTGGATTGGTTGTTTTCTCCCAGAGAAATGGATTTGCAGTGATGGATTGCATCAGTTGAGCCCTACAGGACGCTGCCTGTAGCTGAATCATAGCTTTAAACAAATTACGTGGGCATAGCGAAGCCGTTGTGCTCCGTGCCCAAACTCAAGACCCGGCTCGTCTAGTGCACTGCCAGGGCATGCATGCCAATTACCCCTGCTGACTTGTCAAGGAGAATGAAAGAGAGAAAGAAAAAACATAGAGCTATTTGCTCACTTGCTGAGGCAAACAGATTTCTAAAGCACCATTTCTATTCACTACATGAGTCACAAGAAACAGTCACGCAATGTAATGATGTTTCAAATGACCTTGTTTTTTCATGGTAGATTATGGACTGCATGCATAGTTTTTGTTTCTTTCACATGTGGCTTGGCCTAACTGCATAAGGCTGGCAGTTTATGGTCCGTGCTATCTGGGATCCTTGGGACGTCCCTACCCCATTGAAGTTAAAATGGGTAGGGTTTAGGGTAAGGACGTCCCAAGGATTCTTGATGGCGCTGACCGGCAGTTTGCCGTCAGAGTTAGAGAGATGAGACGTTCCTCTTTTCGGGCTGGTAGGGTTTTTCTTTCCTCACCCTGGAGAGCAGGACTCACTGTATTGTGTAATCACACCGTATTACCCTCTATCTGCCGGTGAGTATTTGGATCAGGATTCACTTGCAATTGTGGCAGTTTATTTGGTGAGTGTGACACAGAAGTATAGTGTGGTGGTGGTAAAAAGTGGGGGAGTTATGGGCAGATGTTTCTTGCAGTCTGGGTGGTCCTGAGTAATGAATAGGCCTCAATTACAATGACCCCTCATCACGACCCTTGGACGGTGTAGGCCTATCTTCATATATATTGGAGGGACTGCTATAGGAATACATAGAAAGCACAGGATCTGAGTAGTAATGTGTTGTTTGTATTGTCTCTTCTTTTACTGGACCCAGAAAAATGCATACACTCTTTGAGCTGTCTTAAGGGAGGCTGAGTGGCAGTAAATAACAAGGTTAAACTCCTTTGATAGCCCCGCCAACCCCTCCCCAACGCGAGCAGGGAGGTTGACGCAGGGCTGCACAACCGGGGCCCTTGCTTTTAGGTCTGGCGTGAATTAAGACGAATGGAGCCATCCGACTGTCAGATGATGAATTGCAGTCTGCGGGAGAGCCTCTCCTTTATGTAAAAGAGGCACTCGCAGACATGACACTTTCATCAATCAGATGGGGCCCACTGTAATTTCATTACAATGGCAGAAAGAGGAGCCAGAGTGCCGATGCAGCAGACAGACTCCTAGACAGACCGCTGTTTTCCTTTTGCTGTTTGGGGACTTAACCCTCTCTGGGACTATGGCTGTGACTGGGGATGAGACACTTTCAGTTTATTTGGAGGCAAAAGCTATTCGCCCCACTATCTCGGTAAGGTTATACATTGTTGTAAAGTTAAAATGTCCACCCACAATTCAGTTGTATTGCTCCTACAGCGATATCTCAGTCTCAATTAAAGTGATACCTGGGTCTCACATTCACACCTTCCACAAAGCCCAGTACAGGTCCCCGACAGCGGCCCCACACTGCTTAGTCAACACTTCACAGGCTCCGGAGATGGGTTTGGCACAGAGTGCTGCCCCAAATGGAATTCCTGTGCGTTCCGCATGTGTTACATTGGGAGCGGGCTGACTATATTGAAATGCCAGCAGAGGACGTGGAACGAGCCGAGAGTGAACGGCGGAACAAGGCTAGTGTAATCTCCAGGTGAGGGAGCGCAAAAAGTAGAGAGAAAGTGTGATTCCTCCCACCTAGTTTTTCTCTCCCTCTACCACTCTTCCAATTTCCTCTTTTTATACTGTTTCCCACTCTCTCTCTTTCTTTCCCACTCTCTCGCTCTCTCTCTCTCTCTGCATGGGGTCGTTCAGTCGCGGCGGCGCTCACAGCTGGAGATGCGGAGCACTCCAGCTGTTTTGGCAGATAAGCCGCTCCCTGCCCGCCCGGCTTCCTGCCGCTCGTCAGTCGAACGGGACTTGCACTGTCACCGTTATTCACGCGGGACAGGCAGGTTTCTACTGCGAAGGAGCCCCCATCACCAACCATCGCCTAATCCCCTGTCCCAGAGAAAGATGGCGAGAGTCCAAATCAACAGAGCAGCTCCTCCTCCAGCTACACAGACAGTGACGATAATGGAAATAATGAACAGAAAAGATAAAACCCTTGTCCACATGGCTGAAGATCCTATGCATCACAGCAATAGTATGTTCAAGGTAGCTTGTGTTGCTAAGATAGCAGTGGCGGCTCCTGAAAAAATTCTCAGGGGGGGCAATTTTTCTGATGATTTAGGTGACCTACACACATTTTAAAAAAAGATATGTCCAGCAACAACATGAAGACAGGGGCAGCATATAAGTCAATACTGATATACACATTACTTGCTTCAAAAAGGCCTCATGGTTGAATTGGAAATATGTGCACCTGAGCATAATTCACAACAAGCAAGCAGGAGCTTTTGATAGAGGCTACTGAAAACATTGATGCAAGTTATTGGTAATAAGACATTTTTATAGACTTCCATATTCTGCCCTCTTGTATAGATTTGTGAAAATGAACAGTGATAGACATTTTGCCTGAAAACAGAATTTGAAAATAATTTATAGAAAAGGTAAACACAGCTATCTGTATGGCTTTGTAAAAATGAACAACCATATTCTGGCCAATTGTATAGATTTGTAAATATGATGATGTCTCCTTTCATGCATACATTTTCAAATAAAGCTCTGCTTTGAGAAAGATCGAATGATATTGTTTAATCTTACCTTATGGCCTGCACACTGCTTGTGAAGCTGTCGAGGGCACGTTTGATGAAGACCGCATCGATGTCCTTCTTCTGTAGCTTCTGGTACAGAATGTCGACGTGGGGCATGATTTTGTGAAAAAGCCCCAGGAAAAAAATAAAATCTTCTTGCTATCTATGTACCTCAGCACAAGCACCAGCTGTGTCTGTGTAGAAACGTCCGTGGTCTCGTCAGCTTGGATAGCTACGAAGTTCGCCGACTTCACCTCCTCCACAATATGTTCCCTCATGACCGCTAGCATACACTCCAGTAGCTCGTTTTGAATGGTCTTTGATGTGCCCTTGAAAACTTTAGCATTTTTAAGATGGTCATCAAACACCTCATCTAATTGTGCCACAAAGTTGACAAGTCCAAGAAAAATACCAGGGTTGGTGGAGCCCTCAGTTTCATCTTTGCCTCGCAAAGCTAACTCAAACACTCCGCAAAACTTCACACACTGGATTAGCCGGCTGAGGATGTGGCGGTTCTTGCTAACCTCATCGTTGTGGCGGCGGACAGCTAGCCTGTATCCCTCATCCAGTTGAGTGGCAATGTTCACTCTCCCCAAAGCAGACAATCTCAAACAGCTATCCATGTGGGTCTTTGACAGCTCATGTTTCTTAATCTTTTCTGAAAGATGGTGCATGTCCGTTACACCAGTCGCTGTCCAAGCGGTGCTGTCTGCTGTGCCGCCTTCAGGGTGAAAGAGTAAGCAGGGGTAGCAGAAGACTGCATTAGCTACATCGCAGCCTGCTAGCCAGGTTTTTCGTTCGTACCAATTTTTGGAAAATCCTCGGGTGTAGGACTTTCCCCCTTTAGTAGAAACCTGTTGAATTATTAAATTTGGTCTGGGAGGTCCTAATTGTTTAGTTGCCAATTTATCTTGATTTGTTCGCCGACAAAAATGAACTTCTTTCAAAGAGACAATCGAGTTGCACTGAACGCTAGCCATTTTGACAGTAGTACGTGAATTGATTGACGCTGCTACCCGCTCTTTTCTTAGTTATGTTCATGGTTATGTTACGTATGACGAAAGCGCGTAAGTGCAAGCCCTCCCGGAACCCATAGAGATTGTATTGAAAGCTCTGATATTTGAAAAAATAAAGATTTTACATGAGAGTCTGAGAGACTTCTGGGGCGATTTTCAACCTGACTGAAATCGACCCAAAACGGGCGGGGCCATTTGAAGCACGACTTTAGCCTGATTGGACATTTAGTGGCAGATCAGACGTCTAGATTAGAACACTAAAAACTACTGTTGCCGTGATATAATTGATTAGAAAAAAAATCCCTTCCTTTTCCCGTTTGGCAGTGCGTCGCCCATATCGCCCTAATGAACACACCGCCCCTGTAAGATAGTCTTTAAACAATAGGACAGAACTTTCTGAATGATAATAATTCAGTCATTTATTTGGACTTGCTTGTACAAGTGTTGCTGTCAACTGTCAAACCAAAAGCTTGTTGTCAAAACTTTGCCAAAAGTTTGACGCAGAGAAGGGCAGATGCTGAAACGCTGTAGTTCTATAGTTAGGAAAATTCTGTCCTATTGTATTTGTTTTTGATGGTATGTTTTTATAAGGATTCAGTATCCCGTAGACCAGAAATTAGCTTGCAATTTCACAATATGTCATAATATGCAATGTTAACATTCACCCCATAAATTAATTATGTGTGTTCCTATCAAAGGGACATGATATGAGTACTCAAACAGTGTGCACTGGATTCACAAACATTGTCTCTCAGACCCCCTTGTGTATGGAGGCTTTCAGCTCCATTATTACAGTTAATTGATTTGTTATTCTTCTAATTATTGCGATATGATATCTCGTTTTCACCCATGATGATTTGATCAACTCTGAAAGGAGTGACAGCTGGCAGTAGTGAGACACACAGTCCCATAGGCGCTCGAAGCCACACGTCCCTGACGTACCTACCCTGATGTGAATGGAGAAGCAGGGTTAGCAGCTCCATCCAACTGGAAGGTGGCGAGTTTACAGCCGAGGGCAGAGGGCCTAGATTATATTTCTGTACCTGGAGCAGGGAACTGATTGCCTGATGAAAGCCCATGCAAAAGGTCAATAAACAGCGGGCCAGTTATTGTGTGGCAGATTGAAAAGGAAATTGTTTTGCTGTGCTGGGAGGTGTGGTCTGTGTGTGCAGCCTGATGCCTGGCTCTTTTCGCTTTGGGTTTCTCTTGGCAGCGAGTCTTCCAGCTGACCTGTCAGTGTTAGTCAGTCTGTGGGACTGTGAAAAGGCCCACCACAGGGCACGCTCGGGGCCCCACTACCTCATTAGCTTTCTCCTTTTATTTCTCTTTAGCTAGCTCCCTCTCTTGCACTCTTGTTTCTCTGTCTCCCTTTTTCTTCACGGGAGGTTTAGTGTTTCCAGTTTGGATCCCGTTTCCCTGGCTTGAATACGAATCAGTCGAAAGAGAGAGACCCATTTTTCATAAAGCGCTGGGAACACGCCAAGAATCGGAACAGGCCATCTCAACAGACCATCTTGCTTTCAGTTTTTTTTGGCTGTGTCTGCTGTTGAAGTATCAGGTATGGGGTGAGTTTGCCAAGTTGCCTTTGTCTTTGTATGTGGGTTAGTTTGTGTTTGAGTACAGTTCTGCTGCAAATCCATGTGCAATACATCTACACCACCTTTTGTGTACAGTATGCCATGTCTATGCGTGTGTATTCATATGTTTGATCATTATGAGTGGGTGTGTGTTTGTACAGTGCTGGCCAGTGGGAGTGCAGTATTTTTCCTCTGGTGGAGCGATGGAAAGAGGCTGGTCCTTCTGGCACTCACATCAGTGGGGCCGACATTGGCAGCCCCAAACCCTGAGGCCCATTAGTAGACCAGAGTAGTACTGTAGCGGGCCTGCCTGGCAGACCATGTCCCACTGGTTTCCATGAGTCTCCTTCCAAACACTGGCTCGTGCCAGGCCACGACATGTCAGTGTATATGGGCACCCCCCTGCCCCCTGGCCCTCACTACATCCATTCATCCAAACAGCATGTTGACATACAGTAGTGTGGTCATTAATGTGCACCCTCCAATGGTTCAAGAACATGAGGGTCAGAGTTTATTTAGTATTTTCTGAACCATTTCTTGAGTAATGGTTCATAGTAACTCAGTGGCTGTCAAATGAATTTATTTAATCTATGTTATCTAGTTTTTAAAAAATCTATCTATGTTTTGCTCAGCTATTGAAACACGAGGCATCTCCATATCCAAGGCTGGGGAAATTTTATTTCTGAGAAATCTCAGAGCGTTTTAGTGTCATCCCAACCCCCACATGTCCTACATTGGAAACATGCTCCTTTTCCAACTGGATGTCTACCAATTTGTGTTGATTTGATTTTGAGTAGGAATTTCACTGCTCAGCAAGTCCTCTCTTTTAACTGTTTCTCTACTGGGTGAGAGGTTAGCTTGCCTGCATTAGTTAACCAAGCTCTGTAAAGAGACATTTTGTTATTCTGAATGTCAGCATGTGTTTTTCCTCATTGTTTGAGCAGCTGCTTTTGTTGAGGGAAAAATATCACTTTTTTTGTTCAAATATAAATAATGAGTCAGTTATAGGGAGAGAAACATGAGCAAATTCAAACCTGCTGCCAGAACTGGAAGTCTTTCTCTGCTACAGTAACTGTTAAATTAGCTGTACATTAAGCACCAATGGATGTTTGAAGGGATGAAGAGTATGAAGTAGTCTAATAACGTTTTGGGACTGTAGATGAAGTTACACCCTTGGGTTTAGTAGAACTTCCCTTTCTAAAAGTATTTTAAAAGACAAATAGGTTGAGTAAATATTGAGAAAGTCCATACTAGTTATTCCTGTTTGACCTTTTTAAAGTCATGTTTTATTCACAAGGTGAAGGCAGTTTAGAAGTAAGAATCACTTAACCAATGAATATATGAAAAGCTAGTCTGAAAGATTGTCTGTCATGCATATGAAATACTTAAGAGAAGCTGAGTTAAAAAGTAGACCGTTAACCTGAGGAATGAGGACGTTTTGTGTTACCTAGAGGTTGAGGATGCTGAAAAACTCAACCTGTAAATTTTTCTCTGAACTGTAATACCGACACATCAAACGCATTTGATTCTACATATAATTCAAGGCATTTGTTTAGTCATGGCAGACTGCCTACATCATGAGGAAACACAACTTTTTTCAGTTTGTCTGAATTTGAAGTTTTGTTTTGGAGTGTGGTTGACACCATGTTGTTACATGGGCAAGGAGCAGAATACTCCCCCACAGGAAATGTCATAGTATACTGTGTCTTCTCAAGTCATGTAGTAGAGTGATGAACCTAAGAGGGCTTGAAGCAAAACCAGAAAGTCAACCACTTCTCCTAACCAGAAACCAACCTACATAATTACAAGCCAATGCTCTCTTCCCTTTGATGTATGACTTTAGGAGAAGTTTGTTGGATACCCTATAGCGATAATTGTGCGGTGAGCTTACTGGTGTAAACTGGCTGTAATGAGTCACCCAATTGGGCACGAGATCATTTTTGTCGCTCGGGTTGAGTTCGTTCCACCCAATATAAAGGGCTATTAAATCCTCCGATATAAAACACCCCATCTATCATCATTGTTATTACCAGGTTGATGGCTTTGAGATCTGAGGCAAAGCGTGACCTTTTCCTTGAGGAGCATTTTACATTATCCCCTTAAAATCATCACCTGTGTGGAAGTAATCTACACGCGTAGTTATGGAGCCAGGAGATGCATGGTCCATTCCTGGATTCCAATCAGAGATTGAGGGATTTCAGACAATATGAAATCTCATCTGCCTCCTGGATCCCCATGATTACGAAAGAGCCTGGTGGGGAGGGAATGGGCGAACGGGAGCTTAGAGCACGGCGATAGAAAGGACAGCGTTGACAAGGCAACTAGAGCTCATTATTTCTCCATCTATGCAAGGGCACGGCGCTCTGTTGATGGGCACCAGAGGAGAGGATGGAAGGGTGGATGAGGTTACACCCACGTCTAAAGGTCATCCAGGATCCACGACTGGACTGTAATCCAGGAATACCTGTCCGATTCTGTCGTCTGTGTCTACGATCCACGTCAGCAGAGATCACGACACCGGCCCAGACTTTGACTCACTGTGTGAGTGTTTGTCTCTGTGATATGGCTCTGCAACATCTGCACAGCAGCGGTAGTTGGTTGTGATTTGCCCACCAAGCCCAGCCTGCACAGTGCCCAGGTTTCCACAGTGGGTCTGGGAGGATGTGTGGTATTGACACAGGTTAGGGGGCTGCTGTCTGGGTGTCTGCTGGCAGAGAGACGGGGGGTGTCTGGTTCTGAAACACGTCAGGGTGTGATAAAGATCTACACTGCAGCTCTGTGTGTGAGAGAGGTCCTCTGAGACTTGTCTCTTGTGGTTCAGAACTACAGGTCACATTACAGTGGAATGGATTACAAGACAACCCCAAGAACAGCCCTGACTCGTGTCTTTATAGAATCCACTTCCTCAATGGTGTATTGCTACAGAATAACAACTTCCATTTAAATATCAGGTCTTCAGTAATGTCTTTCCACAGTAAGGCTCGGTTTGGAGGTTATGTTTAAAGAGGGGCACTTAATGTGTGCACACAGATTGGGGAAAAATGTGTATTTGGGAGTTCTCTCCTTTCGAAATGTGCACTATTTTGGTTGAGAGTACTGAGGCAGGTAGCGAATGCTGATTCTTTTTTATTTGGTTGGTGCATACATCGCTCAGTGAGTTTAAGCAGTCAACGGCTTTGCCTCTAAAATTAGACACTGACTAATAGACTTCTCTACCAAAGTTTGTTCAACTCAAAATGTAACTTTGTCAGCTTGAGCGACTTGTACTCAGTGAGGGGTTGGTAAAGGTACAGTAAGCTTTATTTGCCCCAATGAGCGATGGATCTAGTGTCTTGACAAAGATTCAGTGAGTCTACAGTAAAGTATTTCTGTGAACTTTAAAGAGAGAACTTTCATAGATAGAAAGAGCACAGAATAGCTGTGAACTTGTTACCAAAATCATTGTCTCCTTCTCAAAATGTGAATGTTTTTATAATAGGCCTACTGGTCTTTCAGGTTCGATAAGCTAGACCTGTGGGTTGGGATGGCTTATAATTGCCAGTTCATTTAGTTTGATAATGTCCCAGGGCCAATGTTCTCTCTTCATTTTGGCTGTACTATGTTGTAATTTCTCTGTGTGACTGTGCTATAATTATCTGAAAAAATTAAACGAGAGAGCCTAAGATGTCTTTCTTAGACCGTACATTGCTACTCTTTGTCAGAAGGCATGTTGACGTTGACATTTTCCAATGAAGTTGTCAAAATGACTGAAAGGAAACAAATGCATGCATGGACCCACGCAGGCAGGCAACCAGGACGACACCAAACCACATACTGTGTGCATTTCTACACATACAAAAACACACATGCACTGAAATGTGCTTCTTAACTACAGCCATCACTCTAGCATTCATCACCCTCCCCTCTCAGTCCGCGGGTCATACATTTACACGGCATGTATGGCACCTGTGTGCGTTTGTGTGTATTAACGTTCTTATGTGTGTGTACAGGATGTATGCTTTTCCAATGGAGGAGGTTTGGAGGGAGAAGAAGGGGTCTCCCCTCTATAATGTAGTCTTTAATAAAGACACAGGTTGCCAGATTGGAAGTGTCAGTGTGTTGCAGCATGCAGTCTCTCAGGGTGATTTATGGCTGTGCTGTTAGGCTATTAGATTATGGGCTCCAGCTCTGCTCCGTGTGGGTGATAAGAACAGCCCACCACCATGGGAAAACTCCCTGTCCACGTGCCTCATTTCATGGGGACATGGCTGGGATTTTCAGAAGGTACCATATGAAGGACATCTAATCTAAGCACATTGCCTGTGTTGTGGGTGTATCAGCGTTCCAATTAATGTTTTAACCTTTAAAAGTTTGGGGAGTCTCGCTAAGAAAGGGGAAGTAATGAATTATCATCATCAGCACTCATCTCATTTTCACCTCTTGGCTTGCTGGCTCCAGTAAGTGGACCATAATCAAAATGACTTAATCCACTTATGTGCAATTGTCTAATTTTGACAAACCATTCTTACCTTAGAAACAGAAGAAGAACAACAACCAAATCTGCAACTCTGCAGTTTCTCCATTTCACCATGGGCCTGAACAGGGGATGTGGGGGGGAGAGGGGTTAGATTGAGAGGACAGAGCGCTAGGGTCAGAGTTTGCGCTGCAGCGCGCCGTGGCTGAAAGGCCAGTTGTCAACCGCCGGTGAAAGAAAACAATGGGGCATCGGCTGGAGCGCCTGGGGAAAAGGACGAGTCAGGGTCGCTTTCAATTAGCGCAGCGTGCCATCACTGCAGCTAGCCACAGGGGCCGGGAGGAGGTGGCGGGGGCGGCTGAGGGGTGAGGAGAGGAGTGGGTGGAGAGGATGGGGGAGCAGGTGCAGCACAGCGCGAGAGAGAGAAAGACAGAGAGCGAGAGAGAGAGAGTCGTGCTTGTCCCCGACTGCCCAAGGAAGAACGCTTTTGCATGCCTGGAAGCAAAGGGTGTGTGTGTGTGTGTGTGTGTGCGCTTCGAGAGTGAAATGTAGAGATGGATGTTTAGATAGGCTTACTGTTCGAAACCAGGATGGAATCCTGAAAACACCTCGTTACTGTCAAAAATCCTGATAAGGGATGAGGGTCTTCTAATGATTCATAAGACAGAGAGGAGAAGAGGAAGGATCAGACAGAGGTCGACCTCTATAAATCCCATTACAGTAGTGTATCACTCTGACATTCTGTACTGGGGAAAGGATGAGGCAGTGTGGCTGTACTGTATTCAGGAATAATGAGTTGCCTTTGTGATTCCTGGATTGGCCAATAAATCGTATTTTCCCTTCAAAATAACCTGATGAGTTTGGAAGTAGGACACTGCATTATGTTGTTTCACACACTGTATACACACTCCTGAGGTTTCTGTGCCCCAGCTGGCAGGATATGATTTGCTATGCTTTAATGTGGACGCGCGCGCACACACACACAATGATGTGTGTCGGGGCAGAAATTGATTAGTTTCTATTGTGGGTGTTGGTGTGTCGTAATAAGTTTGGTCATACCAGCCAAAACATACAGTATACACACACACACACACACTCCCAGTGTGTGCGCACACAAATACACACACTAGTTATTCCACTCATGATCTATGCCTGACCACCAGTTACCAAGGGCAACACGTAGGGCTGACGCATACAAACACATATAAGCACAGCATTGGACGCATTAATATGCACATACATGCAAACAGTGCACCGCAAGGCTCTCCAGAGGGTGATACGGTCAGCCCAACGCATCATCATTGGCACACTGCCTACAGCAACCGGTGTCACAGGAATGCCAAGAAGATCATCAAGGTCCTTAGCCGCCCAAACCTCGCCCTGTTCACCCCGCTACCATCTAGAAGGCGGAGACAGTACAGGTGCATCAAAGCTGGGACCGAGAGACTGATAGAAGCTGTTTATCTACAGGCCATCAGACTGTTAAACAGTCACTACTAGCCGGCCTCCGCCCAGTACCTTGCCCTGAACCTTAGACACTGTCACTAGCCGGCTACCACCCGGTTCTCTACACTGCCCAGTGTCGTCCGGGTTAGGGGAGGGTTTGGCCGGGGTAGGCCGTCATTGTAAATAAGAATTAGTTCTTAACTGACTTGCCTAGTTAAATAAAGGTTAAATAAAAAAAGTACAAAAAGAGACTGGTCACTTTAATAATGTTAACATATTGTTTTACCCACTTTCTATGTACAGTGTATATACTCTATTCTAGTCATGGCTCATCCTATATAACTACTGCTATACACACTTTTTCTATTCACATACTGTCCATACTGTCTATACACACCATTCACATACACTGCTCAAAAAAATAAAGGGAACACTAAAATAACACATCCTAGATCTGAATGAATAAAATAATCTTATTAAATACTTTTTTCTTTACATAGTTGAATGTGCTGACAACAAAATCACACAAAAATTATCAATGGAAATCAAATTTATCAACCCATGGAGGTCTGGATTTGGAGTCACCCTCAAAATTTAAGTGGAAAACCACACTACAGGCTGATCCAACTTTGATGTAATGTCCTTAAAACAAGTCAAAATGAGGCTCAGTAGTGTGTGTGGCCTCGACGTGCCTGTATTACCTCCCTACAAAGCCTGGGCATGCTCCTGATGAGGTGGCGGATGGTCTCCTGAGGGATCTCCTCCCAGACCTGGACTAAAGCATCCGCCAACTCCTGGACAGTCTGTGGTGCAACGTGGCGTTGGTGGATGGAGCGAGACATGATGTCCCAGATGTGCTCAATTGGATTCAGGTCTGGGGAACCAGTCCATAGCATCAATGCCTCTTGCAGGAACTGCTGACACACACCAGCCACATGAGGTCTAGCATTGTCTTGCATTAGGAGGAACCCAGGGCCAACCGCACCAGCATATGGTCTCACAAGGGGTCTGCGGATCTCATCTCGGTACCTAATGGCAGTCAGGCTACCTCTGGCGAGCACATGGAGGGCTGTGCGGCCCCCCCAAAGAAATGCCACCCCACACCATGACTGACCCACCGCCAAACCGGTCATGCTGGAGGATGTTGCAGGCAGCAGAACGTTCTCCACGGCGTCTCCAGACTCTGTCACGTCTGTCACATGTGCTCAGTGTGAACCTGCTTTCATCTGTGAAGAGCACAGGGCGCCAGTGGCGAATTTGCCAATCTTGGTGTTCTCTGGCAAATGCCAAACGTCCTGCACGGTGTTGGGCTGTAAGCACAACCCCCACCTGTGGACGTCGGGCCCTCAAACCACCCTCATGGAGTCTGTTTCTGACCGTTTGAGCAGACACATGCACATTTGTGGCCTGCTGGAGGTCATTTTGCAGGGCTCTGGCAGTGCTCCTCCTGCTCCTCCTTGCACAAAGGCGGAGGTAGCAGTCCTGCTGCTGGGTTGTTGCCCTCCTACGGCCTCCTCCACGTCTCCTGATGTACTGGCCTGTCTCCTGGTAGCGCCTCCATGCTCTGGACACTACGCTGACAGACACAGCAAACCTTCTTGCCACAGCTCGCATTGATGTGCCATCCTGGATGAGCTGCACTACCTGAGCTACTTGTGTGGGTTGTAGACTCCGTCTCATGCTACCACTAGAGTGAAAGCACCGCCAGCATTCAAAAGTGACCAAAACATCAGCCAGGAAGCATAGGTACTGAGAAGTGGTCTGTGGTCACCACCTGCAGAACCTCTTCTTTATTGGGGGTGTCTTGCTAATTGCCTATAATTTCCACCTGTTGTCTATTCCATTTGCACAACAGCATGTGAAATGTATTGTCAATCAGTGTTGCTTCCTAAGTGGACAGTTTGATTTCACAGAAGTGTGATTTACTTGGAGTGACATTGTGTTGTTTAAGTGTTCTCTTTATTTTTTTGAGCAGTGTACATACACTCAGTGGGAAGTTTATTAGGTACACCCATCCCATTCATGAAAATTGTTCTCTCCTACAGAGAGTGAGTCACATAGCCGTGGCTTGCTATATATAGCAGGCAGACTTGCATCTAGGCATTCAATTACTGTTTCGATTGAACGTTAGAATGGGCAAAACTAGTGACCTAAGAGACTTTGAGCATGGTATGGTCATCGGTGCGAGGTGTGCCGTTTCCAGTATCTCAAAAACGGCCGGCATCCTGGGATTTTCACCCACGACAGTGTCTAGGGTTTGCCGAGAATGGCGCGACAAACAAAAAATATCCAGTCAGCGGCAGTCCTGTGGGCAAAAACAGCTCATTGATGAGAGGTGGAAGGAGAATGGCAAGAATGGTGCAAGCTAACAGGCGGTTCACAAACAGGCAAATAACAGTGCAGAACGGCATCTCGGGACGCACAACTCGTTGGTCCTTGTCACGGATGGGCTATTGCAGCAGACGACCACACAGGGTTCCACTCCTATCAGCTAAAAACAAAAAGCAGCTCCAGTGGGCACGCAATCACCAACACTGGACAATTGAGGAGTGGAAAGACATTGCTTGGTCCGACGAATCCCAGTTCCTGTTGCGTCATGCTAATGGCAGAGTCAGGATTTGGCATAAGCAGCATGAGTCCATGGCCCCATCCTTCCTGGTGTAAACGGTACAGGCTGTTCGCGGTGATATAATGCGGTGGAGAATGTTTTCCTGGCACACGTTAGGTCCCTTGATACCAATTGAGCAACGTTTCCATGCCCGAAGAATTCAGGCTGTTCTGGAGGCAAAGCGGGGTCAGACCCAGTACTAGATGAGTGTACCTAATATCTGGACACTGAGTGTATATATTTATATCTCCAGAATCTTGTCCAGAAGCTAATTTCCTGCAATTCTATCCATTTTGCCATGGGGTTTTGTACTGTGTTTTAAATACTGTATTCTCAACATGGTTCATTTTAACATTTCTACTACTGTACATTGCATTGTAGTTACACGGTTTATACACACAGCATATATATTTATATACTGGATTATTAACACTGCTGTACATATCATTCTTAGCATATATTGTGTAAATTCATCCGGTATACACCGAGTATACCAAACATTAGGAACACCTTCCTAATATTGAGTTGCACCCCCCCCCCCATTTAGCCCACAGTTGTGTCAAGTTGGCTGGATGTCCTCTGGGTGGTGGACCATTCTTGATACACACGATAAACTATTATTTGTGTACTTGTTTGACATTTCACTGCATTGTTAGGAGCTAGTAAATTAAGCATTTCGCTGCACCCGCTATAACATCTGCTAAACTGTGTATGCGACAAATAAACGTTGATTTGTACGTCTGCGGTCTGTGTGATGGATAGGTCAACAATTCGAATCCTATATGGAAAGGCATTGACATGACTGCATGTTTTGTTCTTTGCCAATGCGGTGAATCGGCCCTTATGGAGAATACGTTTTTTTTCTGAGGCTCAGATCTCAGTGTGCCATGGCTGTGATGTGGTTTATTAACTTTATCTCACAGGATGGTTAGAAGATTACAGAATGTTTCTGATGAACAACGCTATCATTACACATATTATACCAAATCTACATCTGTCTTATCAAAGTGTGTTGCCAGATGTCGATGGCTAACAAGATACCTCCAAAGGAAATAGGAGGAGGAAATAGCTAGCAAATGAAAGTAACGATATCATCAAGATGGATGATTTGGTAAACAGTGTGTCGATTCCATTTAGGTTCATTTTGTTCAGCAGACACACACTGAAATAATGGACAAAGCCTCTATTGAGAAGCCGCTTGATAAATTCCTTGTGTCTATCAAGTGCATGTTGCACAAATGTTACGGTATCTCAAATGACATACTCTCTCAACCCTGGCGTCAACCAAAGAAACTGAACAGGCAACCCCAGTCTACCAGACCCCCTCACAGTTTACGCTACCCGTTTCAGCATTCGGTATCCCTATCTCTGAATTCCAGCATGCCAAATGCACTCCACTCTCAGTCGCCAGCTAGGCCTCCAGACTATTACATTCTCCTCCCCTAAAAGATGGCAATTAATCCAATTAGTAATCAATCAGCCGTCCAGGCCCCATGTCTCCCCCACGCTAATGGAGGATATGACAGCCGGGCCCTGCATTATTAATACCTCCATTTCAGGAGCCCCGAGGCGCCACGGCCAGGGGCCATTGATCACCTCTACAGCAGAGCGAACCAGCGCACTGCGCAATGCCTGCTGGGAGATATCTGGAGGGAAGAATGATCTGAGAGATGGAGGGAGGGTGTGGAGGAGGAAGAGAGGGTTTGCAAAGACTTTTAAGGAGGACACCGGAGGGGTTTTTTGGAAGGTGGAGGAATTGCACATAAATGGTAGGAGGTGAAGGTTGGAAGTGGTAGAGAGAGGGCTAATACTTAAAAATAGAGAAAGGGGGCGAGAGGTGAGGAGCCTGCAAGGGAAGGAAAAGGAGGGATTTGAGGGCAGAGATGAACTGGGCACGGGGGGAGGGTAGTGCCTTTTTTCCCGGGTTTACATTCGCCCTTTTGCAGGTTTTACTATTATAATTTCTTCCATCCTAGCCAAATTTCCTCATCTGCTTGCATGCGCCTCCCCTATATCAAGGTGTTTGGTACTTCCCGCGCTAACTATACCACACAGGTCAATAGTCTACCAGTCTGTCTATCCTGCCCTCTATCCACCATTCATAGTGACAATCTTGGTAGGTGGATAGTTTGTCCAGATCTGCAATATGCAAACTAGCAATCATACCACACACAAAATCATTAAAAGCTGCACTAATTTTCTATATAAGCGGAAAGAACAGTGAAGACATGAGACACGCAGCTCCCTTATTGATCTTGTTTAGGGACAATATAATTATCCTACCTAGACTAGCCTACAACACCACATTACAATTAATAATTGCTTTGTTGTTTTCAATTGAGTACAAAATTCTACTGTAGGCTGTAAACTGCAGTGAAAATGTCATTTGAATAACGGCGCCCTGTGATTTGAATATTTCATTCCATTTGGATCAGGGCTCTACTCAACACTTTAAAAGGTATAGAAAGGAACAGTAGCAGGCCAGTCTGCCTGTATTTTAAGTTCTGATACTGAGATGCGCTGTCTGTTATGAATCATCATTCTCTCAAGTCGTCCTATAATAATGTGGCCACATATGCTCCCAGCAGGCCCAGTTATTCAGGAAAGCTTAACGCGCGCTCTGTCTCCTCTCCGATCTGATATTCCTTACGCACATACAGTGGGGGAAAAAAGTATTTAGTCAGCCACCAATTGTGCAAGTTCTCCCACTTAAAAAGATGAGAGGCCTGTAATTTTCATCATAGGTACACGTCAACTATGACAGACAAATTGAGATTTTTTTTCTCCAGAAAATCACATTGTAGGATTTTTTATGAATTTATTTGCAAATTATGGTGGAAAATAAGTATTTGGTCACCTACAAACAAGCAAGATTTCTGGCTCTCACAGACCTGTAACTTCTACTTTAAGAGGCTTCTCTGTCCTCCACTCGTTACCTGTATTAATGGCACCTGTTTGAACATGTTATCAGTATAAAAGACACCTGTCCACAACCTCAAACAGTCACACTCCAAACTCCACTATGGCCAAGACCAAAGAGCTGTCAAAGGACACCAGAAACAAAATTGTAGACCTGCACCAGGTTGGGAAGACTGAATCTGCAATAGGTAAGCAGCTTGGTTTGAAGAAATCAACTGTGGGAGCAATTATTAGGAAATGGAAGACATACAAGACCACTGATAATCTCCCTCGATCTGGGGCTCCACGCAAGATCTCACCCCGTGGGGTCAAAATGATCAAAAGAACGGTGAGCAAAAATCCCAGAACCACACGGGGGGACCTAGTGAATGACCTGCAGAGAGCTGGGACCAAAGTAACAAAGCCTACCATCAGTAACACACTACGCCGCCAGGGACTCAAATCCTGCAGTGCCAGACGTGTCCCCCTGCTTAAGCCAGTACATGTCCAGGCCCGTCTGAAGTTTGCTAGAGTGCATTTGGATGATCCAGAAGAGGATTGGGAGAATGTCAAATGGTCAGATGAAACCAAAATATAACTTTTTGGTAAAAACTCAACTCGTCGTGTTTGGAGGACAAAGAATGCTGAGTTGCATCCAAAGAACACCATACCTACTGTGAAGCATGGGGGTGGTACCATCATGCTTTGGGGCTGTTTTTCTGCAAAGGGACCAGGACGACTGATCCGTGTAAAGGAAACAATGAATGGGGCCATGTATCGTGAGATTTTGAGTGAAAACCTCCTTCCATCAGCAAGGGCATTGAAGATGAAACGTGGCTGGGTCTTTCAGCATGACAATGATCCCAAACACACCGCCCGGGCAATGAAGGAGTGGCTTCGTAAGAAGCATTTCAAGGTCCTGGAGTGGCCTAGCCAGTCTCCAGATCTCAACCCCATAGAACATCTTTGGAGGGAGTTGAAAGTCCGTGTTGCCCAACGACAGCCCCAAAACATCACTGCTCTAGAGGAGATCTGCATGGAGGAATGGGCCAAAATACCAGCAACAGTGTGTGAAAACCTTGTGAAGACTTACAGAAACCGTTTGACCTGTGTCATTGCCAACAAAGGGTATATAACAAAGTATTGAGAAACTTTTGTTATTGACCAAATAGTTATTTTCCACCATAATTTGCAAATAAATTCATTAAAAATCCTACAATGTGATTTTCTGGATTTCTTTTTCTCATTTTGTATGTCATAGTTGACGTGTACCTATGATGAAAATTACAGGCCTCATCTTTTTAAGTGGGAGAACTTGCACAATTGGTGGCTGACTAAATACTTTTTTTCCCCACTCTAGAACCAATAAAGCTTCAATATACCCTAAATATTAGTCACTTAACTTTGTAAAATGTATTACCTTTTATGTGTGGCATAAACACAACCAGTCACAATTAGGGCCGGGACGATACCAGTATCGCGATACTCGTTAGTATCATGGCAAGGAAACAAAACACAAAGTGGATTTAACTTCTTTAGGAAAACTGCCCTAATGTTGGAAACAAACATCCCACTGGGCAAAAACTGGTAGAATCAACGTTGTTTCCACTAGGGATGGGCATGAGTAATCGAGTACGTGAGGACTCAAATGGACGTCAAAGCTCAATCTTTAACCAGAGATTTAAAAAAATGTTATCAAATACTGTAAAACTATTTGATGGAATGTGCTTTGTGGCTGCCCAAAATGGCAAGTGAAATTGTCTTGACTACGTTCATTTGCTTTGACTCTAGTGTTACATTTGTATATGTGCATTTGCAGGGCACAACAAAAACGAAACCAAGCCAAGCATCACAGTTCTTCTCCCTAAATTCCCTTTCCCCCTCCATGTCTTATTCACTCAATTGTGTTCCGACCGCTCCCTAAACACATGCGTGCTGATTGCACACACAAGCTCCCGTTAGGCCTACAGAAATAAATGCCTATAAAAACGTATCTAACTGATGGAATATACAAGCTACATTCCATGCCTATTTTACTCTAAAACCGTCTTGTTTGCTAAAGTAACAAAGCAAAGCTATACCATCGCGATCATAGGTTTCTACAAGCTAGTGCCACTGCTAAGGTTAGTGCCTTTTTGAAGATTGTTCCACAATATAATTTAACCAGCTGACTCTAGTACACCCCAAAAAATTATGAGTACCGTATTTTCCGCACTATAAGGCGCACCGGATTATAAGGCGCACCTTCAATGACTGGTTTATTTTAGAACTGTTTTCATATATAGGGCGCACCGGATTATAAGGCGCATAGAATAGAAAATAGTCAAACGATTGACTGGGGTTGCGTTATGCATCCACTAGATGGAGCTGTGCTAAAGGGAATGTCAACAAAACAGTCAGATAAAGTCAAACTTTATTAACATTTACATTTTACATTTTAGTCATTTAGCAGACGCTCTTATCCAGAGCGATTTACAGTTAGTGCATACATTATTTTTTATACCCCCGTGCGAATTGAACCCACAGCCCTGGTGTTGCAAACACCATGCTCTACCAACTGAGCTACATCCCTGCCGGCAATTCCCTCCCCTACCCTGGACGACGCTGGGCCAATTGTGCGCCGCCCCATGGGTCTCCCGGTCGCGGCCAGCTACGACAGAGCCTGGATTAAGCGTTCTGACAACTCCGTTCACTCCCATGGTAACGTTGTTCAAACGTTAATGTGCATATTAACAATATCTCCCAGCCTTGCTCACTCTTCTCCCAAACGTGGAGGGGAACTTTTCCCTGATTCAGTAAACACGTAGTAAAAGAAACAGTCTGATACCACTAAATCAAACGTTAGTGCATAACTCAACATTGTTCAGTTACGTATAACACGTAAAGCTCACTTTTTCAGTTCATTCCCCGTCCACGAATCCCTCGAATTCTTCTTCTTCAGTGTCCGAATTGAACAGTTGGGCGACTACGGCATCCAACCTGCCCGGCTCCCTCTCGTCATTATCCGAGTCAGTGTCGCTGCTGTTGCCTGGCAGTTTAGAGATTATTCCTGCCTTCGTGAAAGCTTGGACCACAGTTGAGACCCATTGATTCATTAATGTTGAATTCTCTCGCTGCTGCTCTATTCCCATATTCTACTGCGTGACCGACAGCCTTGAGCTTGAACTCTGCGTCGTAAGCGTGTCTCTTGAAAGCTGCCATTTTGGGGTCTTTATACACAGACAAGTGGTGTGGGACTGTGAGTAAGCACAGTACCAGTGTTTACTGACAACGGTAGCCGTAATGCTGCAAGCGGTGCGGCTTTGTAGTTTACCAGTCGTACTGAAACATTTCATTATTATTAAATTGTTTTTATTGGTTTTTCATACTGAAACATTTTGACAGAGCGCCTTGAGCGGCGTGTACAACCAGCATGGATCAACCAATTAACCAATTGATCCATATATAAGGCGCTCCGGATTATAAGGCGCACTGTCGTTTTTGGAGAAAATTAAAGGCTTTTAAGTGCGCCTTATAGTGCGGAAAATACGGTACTCTAACATGCTTCATAAACAACTGATGTAGCCGAACAGTGAAATGCTTACTTACGGGTCATTTTACAACAATGCAGAGTTAAAAGTGATGCCGTTGAATCAACGTGGAAAACAGATTTGATTTGCAAATAAGTCAACAACATTTTGTCTTTCTTTTTATACCCAAAATCCAATGACAAGATGATATTTGTTGTTGATTTCACGTTGAATTCACATTAGTTGAAAACTCAACCAAATATAAATCAAAACTAAATGTTCAACTGACGTCTGTGCCCATTGGGATCATTATGTTGTCATCCAGAGTCACATTTATTTATTTTTCAAACTTTAGCACACAGTATTTTACATACAGCAGATTTTTAAAGGACCAAAGAGTTTGGGCTGCTTCATGTTTTCATTTTTGCCATGGAAAAAAGAATGCGATACTGGTATCATCACAGCCCTAGTCACAATGTTTTAATCTGATTAATCTACTTAAAAAATCTCCTGTAGGCTACGTCCAAAATATAATTCCAGCCTCCAAACTGTAGATTGTGGTGTTGAAATCGCAAACCATGACATTAAATCGCCAAAAGTAAGCATTCTTTGCTTATTGGTTGCATATATTTTATATGATTTTATAAATATAGCATCGAAATGTTGAAAATCTGATTTCCACCAAGCTGATCATTATCTGCAGCCGGCTATGATCGTAGTGTAGTTGTAATGAGAAAGGTAGGGAAAGTGAGCTCGTCCGTTGAGGTCGGCAAACCCTTAACTTTCTGGCCTGTAGCCCTGCTTGGCATCGACTGTGCCACAAAAGCATGCTGATGTGGCAAAGTCAATATCCACGTTAATAAACACAGGGTCACTACAGTTATTTGTGGTCGTAAACATTATTTTGAGGGTGTGCAACATTTTATTTTACAGTACAAGGGGAGGGTCATGTGAAAATATTCTTAATGTTGGGTAGTTAGGCGATTTTTATTTTTATTTTCTTCTAATGACACCTCAAGTTAGACAAGCTGTCCCTTAGGCAGGGGAAAGTGAGGCTCAGTGGGGCCAATCCAGGCAAATAAGATTTAGAAATGATTGGACAAAATCAGAATAGTAAAAACGTGATCAATACTTTATATTCTCCCTATTTATACCATATCATGTGTGCACCAAAACGAATTCACTCAACGTCGGTTCCAGGGCATGGTATGGTTTGTTTTTAAGAAAGAAAAAAAGACCACATCTAGAAGTCTTCGTTTTGTGAAATCGATACTGCAAGTCATTCCATGTTGGGCTGGGGAAAACAAGCGTGCAAAAACAACAACCTCTCGCTCATGCCTTCTCATAGCCTCTACTCTGAAAAGACACATTGTGTGCCAACAAAATCAGCTGACCTTAATTTGAGCTATCCTGTGTGCCAGAGGCTGCTAATCTCGCTATCAAGGATGGTTGTTGTTGTCATCTTTCAACACATGTTGACAGGGCCTCTGCGATGGTTTAGTGTATGTGACTCCAAAATGGCTGCTCTGTGCCAAATGTGACCACTGTGGTCTTAGGTCTTAAGTATATGAAAAGGGAAATGAGTGGGAGAGGATATTTGTATTTGAGCCTGGTAGTCTTAAACAAATCTTTAGCACTGACATCAATCCTATACAGACAACTTCTGTTTCCCATGACTGGGACCCTGTGTCATTTGGCATGTAGACCAAAACGCATCCACTTACCGACCCACACCGCGTGAGCGAAGGTTCGTGTCCCCCTCTTCACCACATAGGTTTAGTCACTGTGGGTCATTATGCCAAGGAACCTACGCTGGCCTAGTTAATGTGGAGAATGCTGGGGTGGTTCTGGGTTTATAGCCTTATTCATGGGTGCATTAGACCACTGTTGGTTAGCCTCCTGAGTCACTCTCCAGTCTATAGCAACTGCAGTCAGCTGGGTTAATATCCAGGGGGGTCAGAGAGACGGATGTCTTCCATCCGCTGGGCGGTGTGAGTCAGTTCAGTGAGTGGACATACTTTAGTAATCACTGAGGATGTAAGGGATAGCTCCACGGTCACGGCCTGCAATCCGCAGCCATTTGTGTGCGACTGTGCGATTGCGTGTGAATGGATGTGCGGCGGGGGCGTATTTGCGGGCACAAGACGCATCGACCACATGCCATTAGTCAGCGCTGGTCGTTAGCGATGGGCCAGTCAGGGTGCTGACCTTTCTGGAATGGATTGGAGGGAAGTTCATCTGTCACGGGTTCCCATCACTGCGAGGGTGTTTGTTTAGGAGAGATGGTAAAACCTTGACAATACAGTTAGCTGACAAGGCCAGTTATAATTCAAACCCCCAGATGGTTTGGAACCGGTGAGGCTCTGGAGCTCATAAACAAGCTTTAGTGGAATAACCATTTGTAGCATAGTTGTTAGCAGCAACTTTGTATGAAGTACCGTTAGGCTGTTAGCGTTACTTTGTAATAAACAAGCTTAGGTTATTGACGGCTCTTTTTTCATTAGTGGCTATATTACACATCCATAGTAGGCTGTTTGAATAATCAAACTAACTTGGGACTATGGGGGAACAGGCTATTTAAGAAAGGGATAAGTATAGAGAAAAGTTCTCACACTATACTGCAGCTCCGCAGCTTCTCTGTCGCCTCACCATCTCACCGCCTCTACCCCTGAGGAGCCCCACACATCTGGTTCTATTTCGAGCTCATCTGCTTGTGTTACGCCGCTATGTTATGACAGTAAAGCGACTGAGGAGATTATGCTAAGAGGACGTTTGGCCCCCCGCACTTCTTCCTCAGTCATGGGTCAGCGGCCCGTTGCCGTATCCTGCCGATGCTGTGCGTTGAAAAGGCAGAGGTTATTAGCCTGTGTGTTTGCAGTGCAGCTGTGCTTTGAGAATCTGCCTCCCATTGTTTTACATACTGGGCCATCAACGCTGCAGCGCATCGCTCATGTTGTTCGTCTCTTGTTTTCTTTCTCTCACAGGAAGTTTGCTGAGGATTGCATATTTTTTTGTGGGTAGAAATCTGAGGGGGCTTCCACCCCCTGACCCTCCCCCAACTGCACAACCCCTCCCCATCCGTACTTATCGGATCAGATCCTCTGAATTCTTCACCTCTGTTGGGAGGAACCAAAGATCGACTGGGCCATTTGACGGTGTAACCAATAACCATCCATCTGTACTGATACAGAAAGTGAGTACTGTCACCATTATTATTCTCTCTCCATGTCTTAAGTTTTAGAAACTTGGCTTGAAAACAGGATCCAAGTAGTCTAACCCATGGGTTTAGATGGAGTATGATGTCAAACATGCTGGGTGGGGTGTAATAAATGCTGACTCGTATCTAATGGGTGTTCTATAACAACCCGGAAGCTTGATGATAATCAGGAGTGGTGTGCTATGATGCCTGTAGTAGATGTTTCAATGGCCTTCCGAATAACAACCGTAGCTGATTACTTCTTTTATTTATTTATTTATTATTTATTTAGTCATTTAGCAGACGCTCTTATCCAGAGCGACTTACATTATTTGAGTGCATACATTATTTATTTATATTTTTCATACTGGCCCCCTGTTGGAATCGAACCCACAACCCTGGCGTTGCAAACGCCATGCTCTACCAACTGAGCTACATCCCTGCTGGCCATTCCCTCCCCTACCCTGGACGACGCTGGGCCAATTATGCGCCGCCCCATGGGTCTCCCGGTCGCGGCCTTAGACCACTGCGCCACTCGGGAGGCCATTACGTAAGCCCTCATGTCATGAAGTGATTGTTGTCCACTGTGGAAATGGGCCTTTCAGGACTTTCATTTAAACCTTACCTGTATAGGCCCGTCTTTGACGTGCCTCAATGCTTTATATAACAACAACAACACAGCTGCTATTCTGTCTCTGTCACCCTTTTCACTCCCTGTTGCCCGTATTTTCAGCCTTTTGATGGGACGAGGGTTCACATTGGACACCTCTGCTTTCATACTCCTTTATGCGCATTGGCTTTGTACTGTTATCCCTCTTTTGGCCGGTTATGTATACAAACACCACGGGCAATTGTGTAGCATTGTGCATCAATCAAAGTGAGTGCAAGCCAGCCACTTGCATTGTTGTCAAATATGTTAGCAGGCAAACAATGCATTAGGGTTTGGTGTGCAGGACATGTAGATAGAGTATATAGGTGTTTTGCTCAATTGGTCACTGGCAGAGTAGTTGGGTGTCTACAGCTGGCCCTGATATAGTTAGACATTTTCTGCTTTTCATTATGGCTGCCACAAAGGGTAAAATGGGAAGGAACACCAGTCAGTGGGAGCATAGGCATGACATGTGATCAGACGGAACACTGAATGGAGGAGTTGTCACAGCAAACAGTGTGTGTATATGAGAGGACTGTGTCTCGCATTGCTTTCATACCTTGTCACCCACTCGCTTCACAATAAAGCACTGTCCCCGTCCCACTGTGTGAAATTCTATTCATATCTTCGATGCATAGCTGCAAAGGTTATTTCACTGGTTTTTCTAGTGAAAGATAGTAAGAAATAAGCTCAGATTTGTAGTGTGTACACTCCTTTAATGCCTTGGTTGTCAGCAGTTTATTGCCCTGTCCCAAACCTCACTACTCTATAACATCTCATATAAGACATTAATCCAACTGTTTCCATTGCCACTGGAGGGTCTTCACTGATCTCTGATAACTCGCAAACACTCATTTCATTCTCAACTGAACCCCCTTTCATCCTCGAGTCAGTTCATCTTACCAAAAACTATAATCCTGGAGCTAATATTGACGTTTTTTTTTTTCATGAGCAAGTCTTCTCAACCTAATTCTACATCTAGCTAAGGTGTTTTGTGGTTGTAGAATCAGTATGAAAATCGAAATGTGCACAAACATTTGCTAGCTAACTAGTGACATGCTTGCTGGCTGAAGCAGTCTCAAATCAATCCATATGAAATTAAAGGGATGCTAACAAGTTCACACAACTCAATGCTGAATACTCCCGCTAGCTAGTGTAGTGAAATTCTAGCTAATAGCACTAATGCGTTTTCATGATAAGGTTCTGTCGTGATTAGTGCGCCGAGTTCTGCAGCACAGCTGACTGCTCTCTGCGGCGTTATGGCATTGGCCAAATGTTACAAAGTAGCGAGGCACAGTACCAGCTGTCAGAGTCAGACACATGCTGATTCCTTAGAACAGTCCCATAACTTTGGTGCCATACAACTTCATCAGTAAGCTGGCAAACTACCTACCGTAATGGCCATTCAAACAGGGTAGCACTAGTTTGCTCAGCTGATCGAGCATGGTTTGCCTACGGAGAGTGAAGTGATTTTCAGAATTAGGAACTAGTGTTAGGCGGATTAGCAAAATCATGATTCTTAGAGATGAGTTCCACGTTTGTTTAGGCAGATGGCTCCTGGCAACTGTGTGTCACGTTAGAATGATGCCATCTTACGTGAGACAATGCTGGAGGGTGTTCACCTCAATTAGGTCATTATAATTCAGTTGGGTGCAAACTAAGGTCTGACACCAGTCCAAACCAGTAGTACCTGAATAAGTGTGCTGCCAGTGGTTCCAAAAGATCCCTAGGCAGTTTGCCTTTGCCCACTGTTCTGAACTCCTGTTCCTGTTTCCAGGGCTCAAGCTTAAACCCTCTGCCAATGCTATTTCCTTCCTTCCTTCCTTCCTTCCTTCCTTCCTTCCTTCCTTCCTTCCTTCCTTCCTTCCTTTTTCCCACCGCCATCTTCCTCAATGTTGAAGGAGGGCATCGCCACACATGTGCTGTGACAAATTGGCTTGGGGACAAGGCAGATGGGGACTGGTTGTCACGCCGTTTGCCATGGTGACATGAATTGATCTCGCGGAGCGGCACACTTGCTCCGCTTGAGTAATCCTGACTTGCTACCCCCCCCCCCCCCCTGCATACACACTTTCTCACACACACCCCTCCCTGCCTACTTTCCCTCCCCATTACTATCAATGATGTGTGCAGTGGATGCGCGCGTAAGCTGTCACAGGCTCTCCGCTCCGCTCCCCTGGAAAAGAAGCGAGGGACAAGAAGGGATTTGACAGAGACAAGAGTCAGACTAATGGCAGGCCTAGGAGACTCAGGGGTTTACAGCAATATAGGAATATAGGCACTGTACATGTCAGGATGTCAGCAACAAGATGTTCTGTTTACACAGTTGCCATTGTCGACATTTGAGCAACGAGTTTGTGTCTGAATGCCCAAAGTCCCTGTGGACACTATTCAAATAAATTCAGTTTCTATGTTTTAACGCGGGTTGATGCAGGTTGCTTACTTTTGATTTATGAGTCAATATTTTGCTTACAGATGTAGATCTCGTATTTTGTAAATCGACAAACTCCTACCTGAAAGTATTTTTTCTCTGTTCATTGATACGATTTGCATTTGATAATCTCAAACTGTAGCGTTGTGGGTGGGTGGCTGGCTTAGGATAATTGTGGGCTTTGGCTCTTTTCACCTGCAGTGTGATGGGATAACTTTCCCACGATGACTTAATATTCTGTGAACACACTGCGTTAAGCTCTGGATATTGATCCACAGATCATTGCATCCTGTGGGACTTTCCCCTGAGCATCTTTGGGATCTTCTGTGTGGGAAGATGCTAATGCACCCCAACCTCGGGTGGTCCTTAGAGACCATGGGAGGCAGCACCGGCTGGTCCTTAGAGACCATGGGAGGCAGCACCGGCTGGTCCTTAGAGACCATGGGAGGCAGCATGGTGGAGATGAATGAGAAAGAAACGAGAGAGGCTGGAAAACCGTGGACAATATCTCCTCTATGTGTTCTTCCTCTCAAGGAATTAAAGAAAACGTATGACATTTAAAAAACGGTATTGTTTGCATTTTGATTGCATTTTAATTTAGGCCTATAGGGAAGATAGGCCATGTGGAGATGTTCATATTGAAACATATCCTATTTTCTTTAAGTTCCTAACTTTTTTGATGAGATTAGTACAGATTTTCTCAGGGGACCCCACATGGGGCCACGACCCCAAGTTTGGGAACCACTGTACTAACCTCTCTCTCTCTGCTTGATTCCTTTCTCTCTCTGTCTCCTCTGCTTCCTCCTGCAAGCATTGCAGCCTGCCTCAGCTTCACCACTGAGCGCCACATCACTGTCTGTCTCAGCCTACTCTCTGTAAAGCAAAGTTATTATGAGAATTTAGTAGCATATTTTTTTATCCTGCTGAGGAATGCTCCGTTTAACGTTAAGTTCTTACTTCATCCTTCTAGCTGGCTAAGTAATACTAGCCAGACCAGAGCCCTTCAACGTTACTTCAATAGAAGTCTCTGCTGGCAGCTAACCACCTGACTGACTGACTGACTGACTTCAGAAGTATTCACACCCCTTGACTTTTTCCACATTTTGTTACAGCCTGAATTTAAAATTGATTAAATTGAGATTTTGAGATCACACAATACCACATAATGTTAAAGTGGAAGTACACTGAACAAAAATATAATCGCAATATGTAAAGTGTTGGTCCCGTGTTTCATGAGCTGAAACAAAAGATCCCAGAAATTTTCCATATGCACAAAAAGCATATTTCTCTAAAATGTTTGGCACAAATTTGTTTACATCCCTGTTAGTGAGCATTTCTCATTTGCCAAGATAATCCAGCCATCTGACAGGTGTGGCATATCAAGAAGCTGATTAAATAGCATGATCATTACAGAGGTGCACCTTATGCTGGTGACAATAAAAGGCCACTCTAAAATGTGCAGTTTTGTCACACAACACAATGCCACAGATGTCTCAAGTTTTGAGGGAGCGTGCAAATGTCATGCTGACTACAGGAATGTCCACCATAAGCGTCGTTTTAGAGAATTTGGCAGTACGTCCAACCGGCCTAACAACCGCAGACTACGTGTATGGCGTCGTGTGGGCGAGCGGTTTGCTAATGTCAACGTTGTGAACAGAGTGCCCCATGGTGGTGGTGTGGTTATGGTATTGGCAGGCATAAGCTACGGACAACGAACGCAATTGCATTTTATCTATGGCAGTTTGAATGCACAGAGATACCGTGACGAGATCCTGAGGCCCATTGTCGTGCCATTCATCCGCCGCCATCACCTCATGTTTCAGCATGATAATGCACAGCCCCATGTCACAAGGATCTGTACACAATTCCTGGAAGCTGAAAATGTCCCAGTTCTTCCATGGTCTGCATACTCACCAGACATGTCACCTATTGAGCATGTTTGGGATGCTCTGGATCGACGTGTACGACAGCGTGTTTCAGTTCCCGCCAGTATCCAGCAACTTCGCACAGCCAATGGAGAGGAGTTGGTCAACATTCCACAGGCCACAATCAACAGCCTGATCAACTCTATGTGAAAGGAAATGTGTTGCACTGCATGAGGCAAATGGTGGTCACAACAGATACTGACTGGTTTTCTGATCCACGCCCCTACCTTTTTTAAAGTATCTGTGACCAACAGATCTGTATTCCCAGTCATGAGAAATCCATAGATTAGGGCCTAATTTATTTATTTCAATTGACTGATTTCCTTATATGAACTGTAACTCATTAAAATCTTTGAAATTGTTGCATGTTTTTGTTCAGTATATGTTTTTCAAAATGTTTACAAATTCAAGTTAAATTAAAAGCTGAAATGTCTTGAGTCAATAAGTATTCAACCCCTTTGTTATGGCAAGCCTAAATACTGTACGTTCAGGAGTAAAAATGTGCTTTTCCAATGCCTCACAAGGAAGGGCACCTATTGGTAAATGAAAATAAATACATAGAAAAAATAACAGGTGAAGTTATTAATTACACTTTGAATGGTGTATCAATACACCCAGTCACTACAAAGATACAGGCGTCCTTACTTCTCAGTTGCCGGAGAGGAAGGAAACCACTCAGGGATTTCACCATGAGGTCAATGGTGACTTTAAACCAGTTACAGAGTTTAATGGCTGTGATCGGAGAAAACCTAATTGACAGAGTGAAAAGAAGGAAGCCTGGACAGAATACACATTTTCCAAAACATGCATCCTGTTGTGGCAGTTAACCCACTGTTCCCCAGGCGCCGATGACGTGGATGTCGATTAAGGCAGCCCCCCCGCACCTCTCTGATTCAGGGTTAAAATGGGAAGACACATTTCAGTTGAATGCATTCAGTTGTACAATTGACAAGGTGTCCCCCTTTCCCCTTTACAACACTAAAGTAATACTGCAAAAAAATATGGCAAAGCAATTCACTTTTTGTCCTGAATACAAAGTGTTATATTTGGGGCAAATCCAATACAACACATTACGGAGTACCACTCTCCATATTTTCAAGCATAGTGGTGGCTGCATCATGTTATGGGTATGCTTGTAATCGTTAAGGACGGAGGAGTTTTTCACAATAAAAAATAAATGGAATGGAGCTAAGCACAGGCAAAATCCTAGAGGAAAACCTGGTTCAGTCTGCTTTCCACCAGACAGGTGGAGATTAATTCATCTTTCAGCGGGACAATAAACAAAAGCACAAGGCCAAATCTACACTGGAGTTGCTTACCAAAAAAGACGATGAATGTTCCTGAGTGGCTGAGTTACAATTTTGACTTAAATCTGCTTGAAAATCTATGGCAAGACCTGAAAATGATTGTCTAGCTCTTAGAGACTTACCCAGAAAGAATTACAGCTGTAATCACTGCCAACGGTGCTTCTACAAAGTATTTACTCAGGGGTGTGAATACTTACGTAAATGAGAGATTTTTGTATTTCATTTTCAATACATTTGCTAAAATTTCTAAAAACATGTTTTAACTTTTTCATTATGGGTATTGTGTGTAGATGGGTAAAAAACAAAACATCTATTTACTCCATTTTTAATTCGGGCTGTAACACAACAAAATGTGGAATAAGTCAAATAACTCAGGCCCTCGGCCTGTGCCGCGAGAGGGCGAAGTTAGCCATTTGAGAGTGTTGTGAATGTGCTGCTAAAAGGCAAATCCAGGAGACAAATCAGGAGGATGCAGGCGAACATAACGAACAAACCACTGTTCATGATTCTGCTCATTCGCAAAGGCAGGCGAGATTAGAACGGTCAAATAATGAATATAAGCGTTCTGAGCTTTGATCAGAGCTGGGAGCAATATTTAGATGTTGACCCGTAATTGATTTTCTTTATTGTGTACAAAATAGTCTGGCTTTTTTATGGCGGTTTTGGAGCAGTGGCTTCTTCCTTGCTGAGCGGCCTTTCAGGTTATGTCGATATAGGACTCGTTTTACTGTGGATATAGATACTTTTGTACCTGTTTCTTCCAGCATGTTCACAAGGTCCTTTGCTGTTGTTCTGGGATTGATTTGCACTTTTTGCATCAAAGTACCTTCATCTCTAGGAGACAGAACACGTCTCCTTCCTGAGCGGTATGACGGCTGCGTGGTCCCATGGTGTTTATACTTGCGTACTATTGTTTGTACAGATGAACGTGGTACCTTCAGGCGTTTGGAAATTGGATGAACCAGATTTGTGGAGGTTTACCATTTTTCTTCTGAGGCCTTGGTTGATTTCTTTAGATTTTCCCATGATGTCAAGCAAAGAGGCACTGAGTTTTTAGGTGGGCCTTGAAATACATCCACAGGTACACTTCCAATTGACTCAAATGATGTCAATTAGCCTATCAGAAGCTTCTAAAGCCATGACATCATTTTCTGGAATTTTCCAAGCTGTTTAAAGGCACAGTCAACTTAGTGTATGTAAACTTCTGACCCACTGGAATTGTGATACAGTGAATTATAAATGAAATAATCTGTCTGTAAACAATTGTTGGAAAAATGACTTGTGTCATGTACAAAGTAGATGTCCTAACCGACTTGCCAAAACTATAGTTTGTTAACAAGACATTTGTGGAGTGGTTGAAAAACAAGTTTTAATGATTCCAACCTAAGTGTATGTAAACTTCCGACTTCAACTGTAGTTACGGCCATGCTCTGCTTTTGTACTTTGCTGAGTTCTAAGTAACTTGGCAGCCATTTTCCTTCCACATGGAAAGTTAAAGGGGCCAAATAAGTGATGCAACATCTTCAGCCAGTTAACGTTCCTCTGAAAAATATATGAACTTCACACAGCATGGGATATATTTTATGAGGTGTCCTCTCAGATGCTCCAGGATGTAGGGTTAGATCCAAACCTCGCACACACACACACACACACACACACACACACACACACACACACACACACACACACACACACCCTTAAGTACTTAAGCTGTGAGGAGACAAGCAACACTCCCTCTGTGATAACAGCTCTACTGTCAGCACAGACTATCTGCAGACCTTACTCCCCCAAAACCTAGGACTGTCTCACTCCGTAAAATCTAGCCAAATGAAAACTGCAGGCAGAGACAAGTAAAAAAAATCCTCTCACCAAAGTGGAAGAGAAATGCCTCTAAAACCACAGAATGAGTTCTACAATGTCAACAGCAAGGTTGGTTATGTATGGCCTATCTGACCTCCACTACCCTATGTCTTCCTCCTTTCCTCCTCCTCTCCCTCTCCACCTCTCCCTCTCCGCTCCCCACCTTCTGGTCTGGTTGAAGACATCAGTCAGGTAGGAGTTTCAGGTTTCCTGATTGTGTTTTGCTATACCCCACTAAACCACCTCCCAGGGTGATTCTTTGCCAGCCTCTTGGTTTGAGGTCTAAATAAATACTGAAAGTGCTCTCATTTCAGAAGGTGAAGGCTATATGATGCTAGTTGGCTCTGAAAGTAGCAGTCCTGGTTTTGTTGCAGATTTAGAAAGTCCTAAAGCCTTTGCAATGTTTTATGATAAGCTAATGAAAGAAAATTTGGTAGATTAATACATGCGGTGTGACTTTAACTATTTACTGTAAGCTAATGGGATTTGCTTGTTTTTGCCGTTTGACTTAAGACATTTACTGAGTTTTCTTGGAATGTAACTTAATGTATGTAAATGTGTTCAGCTATTGAATAATGTTAACTTTGAGGGGAAAATATAAATTCATTTAATCATCTTAAAGTTCATATTTGCTTATTAAAATTACATCACTTTCACCCTTCAGGTAACTCCTGAACAAATTCAAATTGATTTACTTGGACAGTTGGCTGTCATCCAAAATAGCTACTTTAGTTTTAATAGGAAGTCCTTTTTTAGCTTTTGGCTGTTTGCACTTGTCATCTTGACATTGCCCCTTGTCTGTGCTTTTTCAGTGCAGGGCACCGAGGTGAACCTAGAATGCTTTTAAAATCTACATAATTGGTGGGCACACATGTACGCACACACCTTTTCCCAACACCTTGCACTGTCCTTAAAGTACAGTAAATTCTCAGGGAGTAGGAATTATGATTTAATGTTGTACAGTGGAACATGAGTGTGGGTGAAGTCTTTCATCTGTCATCTGCATTAACATGTCAATGTTGTAGACATTCATCCGCATCAGCATTTTATAAAACTTTACCTTTCCTGATTGACTTGACTACATACCCCCTTGGCTGTGAAGAGCCTAAGAAGCTAGAGCAGGGTTCCCCAACTGGTGGCCCGCAGGCCAAATTTGGCACACAGGTGGTTTTATTTGGCCCCCCAAGTTTTCAAAAAATTAATAAATAATAATATGTAAACACACAGGAAATCAGCTCCAAGTGATTTTAATTTAAGAAATCTGTTACCAAGTATTCCAATGCCTAATAGAAAGAAACGTGATCCTATACAAATGTAAGCAAGGTTTGAAATGATTGTTTTAGTCAAACGTTATACACTATATATACACAAATGTATGTGGACACCCCTTGAAATTAGTGGATTCGGCTATGTATTAAAACGAGCACACAGCCATCTCCATAGACAAACATTGGCAGTAGAATGGCCTCACTGAAGAGCTCAGTGACTTTCAACGTGGCTCTGTCATAGGATGCCACCTTTTCAACAATTCAGTTCGTCAAATTTCTGCTCTGCTAGAGCTGCCCCGGTCAACTGTAAGTACTGTTATTGTGAAGTGGAAACATCTAGGAGCAACAACGGCTCAGCCGCAAAGTGGTAGGCCAGACAAGCTCACAGAATGGGACTGCCGAGTGCTGGCGCGTGTAGTGTGTAAAAATCGTCTGTCCTCAGTTGCAACACTCACTACCGAGTTCCAAACTGCCTCTGGAAGCAACGTCAGCACAATAACTGTTTGTCGGGAGCTTCATGAAATGGGTTTCCATGGCCGAGCAGCCGCACACAAGCCTAAGATCACCATGCACAATGCCAAGCGTCAGCTGGAGTGGTATAAAGCTCGCCGCCATTGGACTCTGGAGCAGTGGAAACGCGTTCTCTGGAGTGATGATTCACGCTTCACCATCTGGCAGTCCGACGGACGAATCTGGGTTTAGCGGATGTCAGGAGAACGCTACCTGCCCCAATGCATAGTGCCAACTCTAACATTTGGTGAAGGAGGAAAAATGGTCTGGGGCTGTTTTTCATGGTTCTGGCTAGGCCCCTTAGTTCCAGTGAAGGGAAATCTTAACGCTACAGCATACAATGACATTCTAGACGATTCTGTGTTTCCAACTTTGTGGCAACAGTTTGGGAAAGGCCCTTTTCTGTTTCAGCATGACAATGCCCCTGTGCACATAGTGAAGTCCATACAGAAATGGTTTGTCGAGATCGGTATGGATGAACTTGACTGGCCTGCACAGGGCCCTGACCTCAACCCCATCGAACACCTTTGGGATTAATTGGAAATTCGACTGTGAGGCCTAATCGCCCAACATCAGTGCCTGACCTCACTAATCCTCTTGTGGCTGAATGGAAGCAGGTCCCCGCAGCAATGTTCCAACATCTAGTGGAAAGCCTTCCCAGAAGAGTGGAGGCTGTTATAGCAGCAAATGGGGGACCAACTTCATATTAATGCCCATAATTTTGGAATGAGATGTTTGTCAAGAAGGTGTCCACATACTTTTGGTCATGTAGTGTATCTGTTTGCGATTTTTGTGGTCAATTTGCTGTCTACAAATGATTTGTAATTATGTTCTGGCCCCCTGACCGGGCCGCGGCTGAATCTAGTTGATGATCCCTGGGATAGAGGACTTTCCCTCTATCATTATCTACTGTATATATTCATGTTTGTTAAATGCCAGCCACTAAAATATGTAAATATAATGAGACTCCTATGGGTCAGAGTAACTCACAGTTATTCATTATTGTAAACTTTTTGCTACCCAGGAATGTGTGTAATGAAGCTCCGCACTGGATGCAGGCAGCAACAAGCTCAGAGCACGGCTGTATCAGTCCAGGACTCAAAGCTCTGGGCATAAAGGACATGATGTGCTCCATCACAGAGCGCTGATTAAAAGTGTGCGTGTCACGGACAGGGCAGCGGCGACATATGGCTGTGGAGCTTTAGCCCACAGAAAAGACATCTGCTCCGCCAATCCCAGGAATGAAGAAAAAATAAGAAAGTTTAAAGTGGATCTCTACCCGGGCGAGAGACTAAATCCATGAGCATGGCTCATTTTAGATGGCACAGGGATGTAATGTAATGGAAGGTAGTCGTCACTGTTGCTGCTGCCAGACTTTTTAATTGGCATGGCATTTCAATACAAAGGAAGCTACTTTTGCCTCTTTACTGTATGATTGGTCATTTAATAGGATAGACTCTAATTTAATTGTACCCTCTCCCAAAATAAGTAATATTGCTATAGTTTCTACTCTGGAAGACAATTTGAACATTAGATCATTTGGGCTGTAACTATACGTGGGCCTCGTTAGCGATGCCAGTGTGTTTTGATTGACACTTAACGTCTCGTAGGGTTATGGTGTAGTGTAAGAGACCTGACTTGCAAAGTCAACCTTCACTTTACAAGGCATCGCTTGCTATTTGGGGATTTTATTAACCCTAACGCCCAGGCGTTGCACTGTATGGAATGTTTTGACGGGTCCTTTTAAAAGTATGTATGCACAGTTTCTAGTGAAAGTAGGGGGTGGGGTCCTTGCTCCTTGTTACAATTTACACAAAAATTGTTTTGATTTGGATGAATGCCAGACCACAAATTTGAAAGATTTAAGAGGGGAAAAAAGGAGGTGCAGTCATGAAATGTACATTTTATTGCGTGTTTACACATTTAGACCTTGCGCTAAGGTAGTCTGTTGGGCAGATTTGTGTAAATAAACAAAACTATCAGAAGGAGCTGTTTTATAGCATGCAGGGTTAAGAGTTCGCCTCAGCTTTTCATGCTTCAGTTGTTTTCTAATCATATTTCCCTTGTTTCAAAGTAAAATCGACCATCCTTATAACTAATAGCATGTTATCTTGGTAATTCAATGTAAGACCTGGGTCAGATTGAAAAGTAAACGGTGAAAATGATATTTAGAAAGTTATTTCAAGTACACAATCCATTAAAAGCTATTTTAATGCCACCTTAATGACAACCTGAAAATATAATATCCTAGCGCACTCCTTATTTGGAACACCTATTTAGGAAAAGTTCATTTGTACCCGAGTACCATATTGGTTCATTTGAATCCCTAGACATCTGCAATCACCAAGCAGGGACCTGTTTATAGGGTGTTGTCTTATAGCTTTTAAAATATCTCACTCCATTTAGATTTAGCTACCGTATTTTCCGCACTATAAGGCGCACCGGCGTATAAGCCGCAGCAGCTAAATTGAATGATATTGAATGATGTGTACATATATAAGCCGCACTGGACTATAAGCCACAGGTGTTTTAATGTTTAATTACCATATGTAAGGGTTCGTGCACAGAGGGGATTGTCGGGAAAGAGACAAACTGTCTCGCTCTCGTAATGTCTGTCTGTCTTGCTCTCGTTCTGTCTCTCGTTCTGTCTCTCGTACCACTCTCGGTTCCACTTTTACTTTTGCGCGCTACCTGTCTCACTCTTTTCCGGCCTCCAGCTTTTCCTGCTGGAGCCCGCCGCTTAAAGGTGGGGGGCGCGGACCGGTCATAGAGCCCATAGAGTTAAAGTTGGTGGACTGTAACCTGTAAAATCCATAGATTTAGGAGGTATTCTAGTGGCCGTTAGCTGTAAAAATCCATAGATTAGCCGCACCGTTATATAAGCCGCAGGGTCGAAAAATTGGAAAAAAGGCACGGCTTATAGTCCGAAAATTACGGTAGTTTTTTTTTGTAACGTGATGAATTGAAGAGAAGATACTGCAAACTGCATCTATATTAAAAAGTCTTTAAAACTCTTCTCATATCCTTCTTAGTTGTTATGCGGAAAATAAATACAATTCAAAACATGATGCTATTCAAGGTCAAGATGGCGGTAGAGACGCCACATTTCTCAAGAGGGCGAAAGTCAACTTCTAAGTGACCAAATAAGGTCGGTGATGAGGCGGCGGCCCAGGAATAGTTTGACAAACCCTATCACCCGAGACAAATTAAAAGTGTCACCGACCTGTATGTGGCTGTTCTCACATTTCCTATGATGTTCTATGATAAGCCAGCGCTGATATGAACGACTGCCAACAAAGGGCTGCCTGCCCGTTGAGCAGGGGGGAGAGGAGGCTTAGGGACGACAGGGTAACAGGACACCCGGCCAGGCACTATCTCCAAGTATTGATTGGAGCAGAGCAGACGTCCAGACGACTCAGTTACTGACACGGGTCGTTCTGCGGCTGGCTGCTGCTATAGCTGTGGCTGTCTATACCTTGAAGGGAGCATTTGAGAAACCTGACACAACACACAAAGCAAAAACACACGTTCACTTCCTATGTACACTGAGTATACCAAACATTAGAAACACCTTCCTAATATTGAGTTGCACTCCCCACCCCCTTTTGCCCACAGAATAGCCTCAATTCGTTGGGCATGGACTCTACAAGGTGTCGAAAGCTTTCATTTACATTTTACATTTTAGTCATTTAGCAGACGCTCTTATCCAGAGCGACTTACAGTTAGTGAGTGCATACATTTTTCATAGGGATGCTGGCCCATGTTGACTCCAATGCTTCCCACAGTTGTGTCAAGTTGGCTGGAGGTCCTTTGGGTGGTGGAGCATTCTTAAATACACACAGGAAACTGTTCAGCGTGAAAAACCTAGCAGCATTGCCGTTCTTGAGACAAACCGGTGCGCCTGGCACCTACTACCGTACCCTGTTCAAAGGCACTTAAATGTTTTGTCTTGCACATTCACCCTCTGAATGGCACACACACACAATCTATTTCTCAATTGTCTCAAGGCTTAAAAATCCTTCTTTAACCTGTCTCCTCCCCTTCATCTACACTGATTTTGAAGTGACATCAATAAGTGATCATAGCATTCACCTGGTCAGTCTGTCATGGAAAGAGCAGGTTTTCTTGTATGCTCAGTGTATGTACACACCTACAGAGCATTTCATCATGACACAGAAGCAGATTATTATCAAACTCTTTTACACACCCACACAGTTGTACATTGCCACACACATGAAACACACATTCCCTTCGTACACACGTACAGTACACAACGAAACACAAACACTAGATACAGAAACACAGACACACACACTCGGCGCGGTGTCACCGCAGCCACAAGAGCAATAGCCTCCAGTTCCCTCCTGCACACAGACTAATGAGAATCTCAAATACGACAAGCAGAGTGCATTTATTACGCACTCACACTTAATGACACCATCGCCCTGGCTTAACAGCACCCATACACCACTATCTAGCCTGTTAACAGCACCCATACACCACTATCTAGCCTGTTAACAGCACCCATACACCACTATCTAGCCTGTTAACAGCACCCATACACCACTATCTAGCCTGTTAACAGCACCCATACACCACTATCTAGCCTGTTAACAGCACCCATACACCACTATCTAGCCTGTTAAAGATGGGCCTGTTTGGCTCCTGTCTTTTCCATTACGGCTGCTGGAGGCTGCTGAGGGAAGAACGGCTCATAATAATGGCTGGAAAGGAGCTAATGGAATGGCGTCAAACACATGGAACACGTGTTTGATGTATATGATTCCATTCCATTAATTCCGCTCCAGCCATTATCACAAGCCTGTCCTCCCCAATTAAGGTGCCACCAACCTCCTGTGCTTCCCAGGGCTGCTGAGGGAGAGGATGAAGAGAAGGAGAAGTGAGTAGTGGGTGGTGGTAAGTCGGGGGGATGCTGGAAGCAACAGACCGCTTTTGTTTTTCTCCCTCTCTCTCTCTCTCTCTCTCTTTTTTTCTGTCCATCTTTCATTCTCGCCCTCGCCCTGTGGATTCGTCTAGTCTCTCTCTGATTCTCTTTGTGCCTGCCGCGTTTCGCTTTTTGACTTCAGGACAACAAATGCAGATGAGTGTTTGTGCATCGACCGAGGAACAGTGGGAGACTTGACAGATAAATACTAAATGCGCCGCTTTGATCCACACTGTGACTGTTGTTTGTTTGAGAGTGGGCGGCGTTCTTTAAAACGGCTCTCACCTCATTTTACCCTAACGAAATGTCTGTCAAGAATGACCAGGGTGGTTTATTGTTTTCTATACATTTGAAACAAAGGGTTGCTGCAGTGTACAGTATTTAGCTAGCTTGATAACTCATTGATCGTGCTTTGTGAACTACAGTCAGTGTCTCAACAGAATGGTAGAATGGCTGGATACACTAGCTGTATTATACTGTATGTCCATCATAGAGATCGATCTAGAAGGAGGAGAACATTTGGTAACACTTTACTTGACACACAGTGTCATAACACGTTATGACATGGTCATAACTATGTCATAACAGCTGACATAACTTGTCATAACCTGTCATAATATGGTCATAACACTGTCATGACCCATATATTTACACCTGTTGTGACACATTGCATTATTTTATGGCAGGTTATGACATCTACATAAGAGTGTCAAAACCCACATTTATTCAAATGTATTTTTTCCCTGCCAAGAAGGTTCCTTTCATTTGAAAGTTTGTTTCTTAAATCCTTTGTTGTTGTTGTAATGATTTCTTTACAGTCATGTTTTCCATCATATTTTAATTAACTTGTAGAAAATCCACTTTATCATGCTGTCAAGAGACATTATGACCATCATAATCCTATAAACCAGAAAGGCGCAATTACAATTATAATTTAATATGGTCAATTTCTGAAAATGGTATATAACATTAACATACTGTTGACAAGTAGGCTATGGTGGAATGGAATGTTTTGCCTTGCTATGTAGGTGTCATAGCCAGCCATAAAATAACGCAATATATGTCACCAGTCCAAAGATGTGTTATGACAGGTTATGTCAGCTATTATGACATGGTTATGGCCGTTTCATAACGTGATGCTGGGTGTCAAGTAAAGTGTTACAGAACAATTATTTGAACTCTAATTAGTTGGACTTCTAAGCAGCTCCGGAGCCCCTTAACGACTTTTGGGATTTAGCCGAAAGATAAGAGCTTATCCTCCCTAAGGGCTGCAGGATCTACCATATCTGTACTGGGATCAGAGACTCACTTTAACAGCTCAGACACACACACACACACACAGAGAGACACACACACACACACACACACACTCCAACCGTCAGTCTCCATACACATACTTAACCTTGGTCAACAATCTGTAGACTAGAGAGAGCATTGTTGGCACCAACTAGTAGGGCCGGGACGATACCAGTATCGCAATATTTTTTACATGGCAAAAATGAAAACACCAAGCAGACCAAACTCTTTGGTCCTTTAAAAACCTGCTGTATGTAAAACGTGTGCTATAGCTTGGGAAATAAATACATGTGACTCTAGATGACAACATAATAATGTTTGTTTTCAACATTAGGGCTGTTTTCCTAAAGAAGTGAAATCCGCTTCATGTTTTGTTTCCTTGCCACGATACTAACGAGTATCCCGATACTGGTATCGTCCCGGCCCTAGCAACTAGTGTTGGCAACATGGCCCCATTCACATACAGAGCACAGCGACCAGTGCCCTGTGAAGCGTCAAGGTCAGGAGGATCACATTGGTCACTCTGTTGACACCTAATGGAGGAGGAATGGGGTCAGAGGGCTCAGTGTGTTTTCATGGAGAAGCCAGTCCTGCTCCTCAATGACTCCTTTGTCTTCCAGTGCACCTCCAGCTCTGGTCTGGTGCACCTCTAGCTCTGGTCTGCTCATAGAGAAATTAGATCCATTGTTTAGTGTAATATATAAAATATTTCCTGAAATAAATATTATAGATTTTGTTCAGCAAGTAGTGTTATTCTATTGTGCTTGTTTTGTTAGCTGGTGTTGTTTTGGCACCTTAATGTCTCAATGTTGTGTGGAGCTGTCAGTAAATCTGCTGGACTGAGATTGAGTGGGAGGATTGATTTCCTGGCTGATTCCAGATCAGTGCACTGCGAGGTCACAGACGTCATCCTCATTTACAGCGACTGGTTCTTTCTCAGCACAACACAGCTAGACTACATGTCACCAGGACATAGTCTAGTCAGACAGGCCTGCGCTACCAACCCCAGCATTTTGATAGTACTTCAGACTGATGCAATGTAGCCTTGAGCACACTGAGAAGAGCCTCACTTCACATTCTGTGTACGAGCAGCCCATGGTCATGGACTTTCTTGAGCTGAGAAAGAAGTGCCACAGCAATAACATGAGATAAATGGAGCAAAAAGCCCCCGGGGACTCAGATGCCTCTCGATGATGTCATCAGTTGTGAGACAGCACTAATGATGTCAGGTTCATCCACTAGGCCATAACCCGAACGTAGGGATGCCCTGATAAACCAGCGCTCTCTCTCGCTCGCTTTCTCTCCTGACTCTCCCTCAGGCAGTGTGTGATGGTGCTGTTAAGTGCGGCAGCCTGGTGGGTCTGAATGGGAAGGTGTTTGATTATGGGATGTATGTTGGGAATGGGGACTGTTTGTAGCCAAGACAATGATAAAGCGTTTAATCTCCACAGGAACAGTGAAGCACGCGGGCATGATAATACCATTACTGCGAGGAGCGTTCTCCAGAACCCCTCCGCTGCTCCTCACCTGATTTATATGTCCCTTCATCAGCATCGACTTCTCAGATTGGAAAATCATTCATTTATTAAAGAGGTCGGCCATTTTGTGCACCGGCTGCTAAAGATGCTGGGAACATACTGCTGTCACCAACCCGTCTTTCCTTTTTAAAATTATATTATTGGGTAATGTGACAAGGATGGATCTGGTGGGTGACGGCAGCGTGATTGCAGACGCTAAACAGGGATAAAAGGCAATGGAAAGATCCTCTCCGCTATTTGTCTTCCTTTGATCAATTCACAACTATTCTGTCTCTAATGTGACGCCTGAGTCCTTGACTAGGTGCTTTCTACATGTTTTCACACATATTATTGTGTGCTTGTCCTGCGTCATAAGGGCTCTATCTATGGCTCTGACGAACATGATACAGGTCCTTCAAACATAATGAAAGAAAGATATTCAATGGGCACGATGCGGCTGAGATGAGTAACTTGAGGGGTTTGACTTATCTTCCTTCACTATCTCTAAAGTTCACTTGCAAATGAAACCTAACTCCGGAACACCGTGACACTCCAAATGCACTATTTTATCAAGGGGGAACAAAAGTTCTGCAACATCGATAATTAATGTGTCTTCCAACTTTCAGAATTGGAATGCGGAGATTGAAGTGCAAACAGTGCACCCATCTAATTGGTGCCTGGGGAGGTTCCATTTGCTGGAAAGCATGGCGAGAGATGGAGATCAAAGAGCTTTTTGTTAATAGAGATGTCGCACTCTCATTGTTCCCCACCTTAAATACAGAGATGGATACAAAGGCGTCATGAGAGCATAATCTCAGCAGTCCTCAGCTCAAGCACCCTTCAGGGCCATAAAGAAAGGTTGCTCTCCACATGTTTTAAAACATTTTATTTACTTAATTGTCCCTGTCTATGGGGTTCAGTCTCAATACCTCTCCTTGTAAGGCCATGGTACAGAAATAATCATATCAAAGAACACGCAGTCTCCTTCATGAATTGCTCCTTTCGTCATGTTAGAACATTGGTTATTAAACCGACTTAACAGTCCAAGGAGGGCCATAACAGTAAACTTTATTATATTTCTCATCGCTCTGCAGTGTGCATAATTACTGTTGTCCTTCAGAATCAGCCTGGCTCTGATGCGCTGATAGACGGGCTTTATTTTGGGCGCTCGCTTTCTGCATTGGCAGCAGAACGAGGACGCGCCAAGCCAGAGAAGCACCGCAGTGCCTAATCAGAGCAGTGTGATGAGGGGAATCAGCACCACACACACACACACACCCTCTCTCTCCCTCTCTCGCTCTCACTCTCAACGAGCCCAAATCTAATCACAGGGAGTCAGACCAGCCGCTTAGCTCGGTCCCCCTGCCCATTAGCTTACATCACCACCCAAGGGGCCCTGACACCAGCAGGAACACACATCTCCACCCCTCTGCTGCACTGTACTGTACCTCCTAGGTTGAACTCAGGGGGTCTTAAGTGATAGGAGGGTCCAGGGCTAGCCCCCCCCCTCCCCCCCGGTGGTAATAAAGAGCCACTGGAGAATGCTGAGCGATCAGCAGCCTGATGAGCTCTGACAGCGCTGCTTATTCACCTCATCCTCTTCTCCTTCGTCTCATCTCTCCCTCTCTCTGTCTATCGGTGCAGCGCGTTTCATCTTTCCCAGCAGGAGTGTGGTGAATATCGTCTTCATCTGGCTGCTCGCTCCTCTCCTCTCCCCTCCGGGCGGTCGGCAGTTCTGTTGAAATAATGATAGGCTATGCTGGTACTATAGTCTACAAAGCGTAGTGGGAGGGAGCACTATCTCTGTTCCTATTGTTTAGCTGTCAGAGGAGAGGACACTGCACGACAGCAGCGTTGAGTTTGCCATATTTCTATATTGTGCATACAAGCGAGGCTTTGAGTACCACTGACTTTGACGTTGAAGATGCGTTTAGGGTGAATACTGTTGTTCCGTTTTTGACAGTTTTGCTATTGTTTAAACTTTAATCTAGCTCTATGAATGCTGAATCTTTTTTTGTTCTACCACCCACTGCAACACTGAAATATTGAAGCTGTTGACATACTGCATGTTATGATACCATTGTATGTCATACTGGTGAGCATGTTATTCTTATGTATGTACTGTGTGAGTTAGACTGTTTCTTTGTGAAATCCAACTCTCATCATTTTAACCTTCTCAAAAGCTGTCACTCCTGCATGCAATGCACCTCTCCTCACCTTTTTGACTTGTGCCAAACAACTGCACGCTCAAGGTTTGAGAAGTGCACTACTGCAGTTGATAAAGAGCTTCACTGCCCTTCCCAATCTGACTCATCCGCAATCCCTCCACAATCCTTTCTCCATGGTGCTAGATAACCAAACACTTTCTCGCCCACCTTTAAAACATCCCTGAGGGGAATGTTCCGATTCACTCTATGCACGGGATGGCTCCTGCTGTGTGCTGTTGGGTCTGGAGGCAGCCGGTTTGGAGTACTGAAATAAATATGCAAAAATAGAAACAAACACATCACACACACACAATGATGCCTCAACAAAAAAACATAAACACAGACTCCTGTTCCCCCGCCTGGGTCTGCAGCAGCAGACTTCGGGTATCCAATTATGATGCCCTTGAGTGAATGACAGTGCTTGAGTTTCTGTCAATAGAGGTTCAGGTAGTGTTTCCCAATAACACTTTGAATTATTGATGATGGGGCGATTGAGAGGAAGAGGTAGATACCATTCAGTTTTAGTTATGAGGTGGAGGCAAAGGGAGGAGGGTTGAAGAGGGAGCTTGAACGACATCTGCAAATTCCTGCCAGTATGTCTGAGGTGACCCGGGGTTACACTCATCCGAAGATGTCACACTAGAAACAGAAGAAGAAACTTGAGATAGATAGATACGATGGATAGAGAGAGGGATAGACAGAGAGAGGGATTTGCCAGTGAATTACAGGGCTTGTCTGAAGATGAAAATATATAATGAAGGTGAGGCAGACAAATGAATAGGATAACATTAGTGTGTGTCTGATCCCTCTCTCACTGATAGCCTTTGGGGCTTTTTTCATCTCAAGTAGACACAAAGACGATGGATGACGCTCTCAGCGGTTCTCCCGATCGATTGGAGGACCGTCTCAGTGTCTGTGTCTCGCATAGATCCCTCTTTGAAGTCTGGCCAGCTCGCCCACTGTGGCAGGGATGCCTTACAGGTTTAGGCCCAGACTGGAGGCAGAGGCACTTTTCTCAGAGATTGATACCAGTAAAGAGAAAGCAATGGGTGCCAGTTATTTTTTGTTTAAGTTGTCAACATCTCTCGGTCCTTGAACACTGGTGCGATATTTCAAACCGCTGTTTAGATGCTCCTTTTCAGTCTTATTTTTAGAGAGCCCTCAGCCCAGGGTTACTGAACCTGATTTTGCGCTGACTTTGAACATTATCACTACTTCTTACAGTACAGCATTAGTTGACTCTCACTGTCAACTTGATTCAGCCCAACATCATTCCTAGAGAGAGGAGCTGGTGGGGATGAGTTGGGGGCTTGATGGGCTGCCCGTGGCTGACAAACAGGCTTTAATCTGTGGGGACCCTTCCATGTGGAAGGGGTAGAGCACTCTTACGTAGGATGACAATAGATGGCCCATCTCACAGGACGACCCGTCACTTTGTCTGAACCCTATGGGCGAGGAGGGCATCACAGCATCCCTTTGGGGCAAGTTGAGTGGCAGTGATGGCAGGGAGGGTCCTGACCTCCGCTGACAGACACATCTCACCCTGGATGACATGGTGCCCCCCATCTCCCCTCCCCTCCCCCGAACTATTTTCTCCTGCCCATGCAACTGTTCAGATAGACTATAAGGAGAGATTCCACGACACTGCCACCATCAGTTTGAAATGCAAATCCCAGAACTAAGGGACTATGGGCGGCAAAAGGAAAGCAGCCAGCCGTTGCTCCCTCTTGACCCGGCATAGTAATAGAGTTTTCAGAATGGTGTCACTGAGGCCCCCCTTTGAGCCGCTCTCATGTTGCTACTGCAGGGCCTCTGAAATTCCCTATCAACTTCAACTGACATGTTGTTATTCAACAGCAAGTTTAAGTTTCTGGCCCTCATCTAGATCAAGTGTTGACTTCATTCACAGAACTTGGCCTGTCAAAGCCTGCCAATATTGCAACTCTGACTCTGACATTGAACATTGTTGCACTCCTGCCCCAACTGAAAGTAGAATTTAGAAGTAACTGATAAAGAAGTGTTTAAAACTACTGTGAAAGTAGTTACACCAGCAGAGGCTATAAACGGCCTGAAGCCTGCTGGCCTTGCTGGATGTGGTTGAACTTGTAGAAGTGCTTTCAAAGACTCCAGGCTTAAACTAAGGTAATTTATGAGCAACAGTAGGATGAACTCCTAGCACCACCAGCATGTAGTAGTCGTCTGAAAATCACCCATAGAAATCTCCTCCGTATCCTGCGGGTGCTGTTCCCCAATTATTGCCCAATGCTCCTTGATCCCAATTCCAATTTGCCTCGGTGGCGTCTGTGTGGTTAGCCATTGGAAATCTAATTAGCGAAGTTCCTCTGTATGAGGGGGTCATGTAGAGAGTTGAAAAGGCCCCCGGGCAGAAAAGGGGCTTGTTGAGAAGTAGCATCTAACACAAAGTCTACTGAAGGCTAGGAGTTGAGAATTCAGAGTGATAAGAAGAGCATCATACTTCCTGAAAACCTTACGTGAATCATCAGCTGCATACAGTGCTGCCACACTGTGAGGACTCTGTGGGGGAGTGGATGACTCGAGGTAAGAGGAGAGTTGTGTGTGACTAGAAAACGGTCTCTGTGCAGCAGCTAATCGTCAGCCTTGTGAGGGGGCATCATGGGACAGTGTTCAGATATCGACAGTCAAATGAACTCTCAGAGAGTAGGGTAAGGACGATGTTGCCCAGGCTTAACAATGGGATCTTTTGTAGCTCCAGGTCACTCACAAGATGCATGTCTCGGGTTAGTTTTCTTCCAATTAAGTTGTTTTTTGCACAGCAGAAAATGTATAAGGTGTTGGTCAAACTTGTTTGTCAGAAAAGAAAACTGAGTGCCAATTCCTGAGGTAACCTCAGTCTTGAATAAACAATGTGCTTCCTCAGCTATGATTTGTGAAGTTATACTTTCATTAATCAGTCAATTGAGTAAATATAATATGAGAAATTATAACTGCATCTGTCTTCTATCCAACTTGTAGATTTTCACACAGAACTGTTATTGATCAATGAATGTGCTGTACGGTGTACTCCATGCACTTGGATGACTTTCTGGCTCTTTATCAAGCAGAACAATGGTCATTTCACAGTAATAATCACTGGATCACTGACCAAAGAAAAGTCACCATAGCTAGGGGAGAAATGGTTAGAGAGCTAAACAGGCATCACAGTGCTCCCCTTCCCAAATGAGGTAGACACACATCCACAAAGGCCTACACACTCCGACCACACACACATTATGTGGCAGATCATCTGGCCCCCTGTCCCTGCTCATCGCCATGGTGATGTGATAGTCCCCAGTCCCCAGCAGAGCCCCGGGTGGGTAATGGTCCGTGGAGAGCAGGGGGTAATGTGCCTAATCGTGTCTGAAATGACAGAGGCGGCCAGGGATATGCACCCTCATTATGTAGGCCCATGTATACTGGGGGTGGGCTCATTCAATTCCTATTTCTCTGGGGCCCTGTGGCGTCCCAAGGCACAGAGGTGAGAGGTGGTCGCTAGCTATTCCCCTGTTATCCAAAACAATGACGGGATTAGCCTCCACCCCAGTGAAACGGCAGCGGTGTTCAGTTTGTGAGGTCACAGCATATCAGAGGGATAGGTCTGCATTAGTTTGTACGACAGGTGTTGGCAGAAAATAAATGTCCCCGGAGCAGACAGGTGCATAAAGCGGTTGATTTGAGGATACAATTGGCATTTAAGATTTAATTGCATATTTTTATGGAACAGTGGTCCATAGCCAAACTGAAGCTGGGTCATAAAAATTGACTTGTGAAGGTTTATGTATGAATTAAAATGGATCCTTTTTAAAGATGACACCCACTCCTCATAAAGGCTCCCATTTTCTCATCATTATGTGTCCTTTTCACACAATGCTGTGAAAAGCCCTCAAACCGCCAGACTGAGGACATCTCATCAAACCACAGAACCAGCACTGTGGACTAATCCAAATGAATGTCAGATAATCAATGTGCAGCCCCAGCGGCCCTCAATTCCTTACCCTACAAAGAGATCCAACTGCCAGTATCTCCCAGATGGCTTGACAAGTCCAGTTCATTAAAAACAAAATGATCCCACACCTCCCATCCAAAATAGAACACAGAGAGAGAGTGTGGGTCGGGATAAGCAGTGGCTTATTTCCCATCGACAGCTGTCAGCTCATCAGCCTGCCTCTCCATTCGCTCTGTAAAAGGCGATTGATTAGAGAAGAAAATGAAGAGCCACATATTCCTAATGGGTGCTGCATCGTTTATGGGAAGGGTGCGGTGTGTTTGTGACATAGCAAGTTTTGGCGGGCGGCATTCAATGTGGCGGTAGCAGCTGGACCCTGGTATCAGGTTTTCGATCATGCCCCTGTCGCTATGGAAATATCCCATTGAGAAGAAGCTGAAGAATTTACGGGTTGAGGCGATAAACAACATGAACACATTAGATGCACTACATGCAGGGCAATTTGAAGGCAGGCCCTAAATATATTTGTAAAACCACATCTTAAAAGACTGTTAAATTAAGCCATTGCATTGGCTTTATGGGGATTGAGCATAGTGAGCTTCTGACCGCCTGTCCCTTTTTGCAACTTCCAAAGAAGTTCACTTTGTCACTGTGGACTGTCTATAAATGTATTTTAAAGAGGCAGAAGTCAGCCCCTACTCTAGCAGTGATGCTTACCATCACATCTGTCACTCACTCAGCATGAAAGACTGGACGAGCCTCCACATACAGTACCCTGGAAGTCTACATGATAGGGTTCTTTCTACCATGTCACTGTCATCAAGCCCTGGATAAAGGCTCCTTGCCAAATCCCCACCACCAGCACACGTCTCGAAGGGAACCCCAGGACAACAGTGTATGCCGCAGATCAAAGGGACTTATGCTGGTTTACATTACATTACTGTAGCTAGGACTGAATTGGATTACGTTGGGCACTTCGTCGTAGCATTTCCACAAGCTCCACATCCATCCCCAGCTGTGAGGCTCGTCAACATGTGGAGAACTTCACAAACAGAAACAGCAACTGTTCAGGGTGCTGCTGATAAACACGCCAAGTTGCTCATCCACTCAGTGCCTTTGTGTGGAAATCTGTGGAAGGTCCAGAGGCCTCAGAGGGTCTGTAGGGTCAGTTCATCTGGTGGTCGGTCTTGCATAAGCTCCTGCAGGCACTGTGCTTGTCTTGTTGTGAGTCATCTTTGCATTTTCCTGGCTTTATAGGCATTGGATAAATACTCTGCACTTGTCGATATTTGATCTCTGCCCCGTCTCCATAACCTTTGATTTGAATTTCACACTCTACATGTTTATGATCGTCGGCCTAGTCTATGCATATTCATGAGAGCAGAGAGCCAGTTATGCAAATCATTTCATAGTTCTATTAAGTTTATTTAGCATATTTTTAACTGCAACTTTACCAAGTGTTTTTTTTATTTCAAGATCCCTCAAGCATTTACATAAGCAGCATAAATGTGAGCCTACTCTTTAACTTGAAGGCATTGCTCAACCATCAGAGCATGTACAAAGATCTTGGATCTTCAATGATAGATTCAGGTTAGATCGGGTGACAGTGGTGTTTGGGGTACCCGCTGTTTGGCCTGCTCAGGCAGGAAGCCACCGCATCATATCCTGTTTGCTCAAGCTGTCTGCCTCATCTGAGAAGCCGAAAAGCCTGTGAGTTAATCCATCGGGAGTAATGTCCTCATATATCGCCCAGGCAGGACATGCAGGAGGCAGTAATTCATTAAGTAAACAGGAGCAGACACCGCCTCCCCTCGATTTATGACACCGTGATCATCGCTTGATCTCATCGCTAAATGCAACCGTCTCCTCTGAATCAGAATGAGGAGCCCGTTATCAATATTGATGGCGGTTCATATCTGTGTTGACTTTGTTTTCGGCTCCCCATTTTAAAAGCGGTGTGGCAGGATCTCATTGGTACAGTACATCAATCTGGGCTGTGCTGAGTTGAAACCCTTAGAGGACACGCTGCCCTTATTAAGTTGGTGCCAAAACACCAGTCACGGCATTCTGGAGATTTAGTTTAACAAATCCCTGCGCCATCCGCATCCATCTGTCCCGGTCTCTCATCTCAGAAATCAAGCAGATGGGGAAATTAGCATTTTAAGACAATTCAGGTCTGACGCATAGCTTACCTGAGTGATTAATAATGCAGAGAGCAAACTTTGCTCGAACTTGAATCGTCTGACCTTACAGGAGCCGCTCGTTTTTCCCATCTAGTCAAACAACTTATAGTTTGTTTTGTATATTAGGTGAAATTGGGTACCTGTTGCCTCCCCTTGGGCATGGTGTCTTGGTGCAGACAGAGGGAGTCGCGTTCCCCTGTGTGGGCGGTGGTTAATTGTGTGAAGTCACCTGTGAAAGACTGAAGGCTGGGAGTAAATGAGCCAGGTGTCCCAGTCAGGGCCCTTGTGGCCTCACCTCTCTCTCCATTCCTGTCGCTCTCTCTCTCTCTCTCTCTCTTTCTCTCTTTCTCTCTCTCTCCCTCTCTCTCTCTGTGTTCACAGACTGCCATCACAGTTCAGCTAACACTCAATCACAATGCCGCACCGGCAGTAAGCATCGCATGCTAATGAGAGCTTAGCATCCAAACTCAGAAAGTTCCAACAGCTACTGTAGAACTTGATAGCAGAATTATAGGGAGCATTATGAAGCCGATGCTGCTGTTGTTGTCATTCACATTAGCGTATGACTGTTTTAACAGATAGGTAGAGGTACAGCTAACTTTTGTTGTAGCCATGTTAACCTGTGTCTCACTCTCTCGCCTCTTCTAGGTGGTGATGTGCCCGCTGTTGGCCATGCTGTTCTGGTGAGGTGTGGTGAACCCCTGCCAACATGAGGCTGGTGCCCGGGTCGCCTCGGCCCCTCCCCCTTCTGGCGGTGGGCCTGGCTCTAGCCCTCACAGCTCTCTTACCTCACCTGGCCATGGGAGCCACACCCTTCCCCCAGGACCTGGAGCCAATCAGCATTGTGGGAAGAGAACGTGAGTGCAAGCCCGTCATGATGCAATGTTGGTTCTTAGTTCAGGGGGGCTTGAGTTCTGATATACCGTTAAAGGGCAGCAACTTGTCAGTTGTATGTACACATATTTTGTCAGTCCTCTTACAAATCTATGTCAATAATAGGATGACTTCTTCTAATACATAATTACCACTATCGAAATAAAATAGCTATACACTTGACTTCAGCTATATGACATAATACAGCATCTGATTGGGCCACACGTATAGCCCATCAGTAGCACCTAATCAATAGGAGGTGTGGTGAGGAGGTCCTGGCGGTTAGTCGCCAGCCCCATGAATTTATTTAAGAGGTGACTGAGACCGAGGCCTGGCGCTTTAATTGATCTATCTGGAGGAGTGTAACATGGCCATTAGCATAAATAGCCATGCTAATAGTTCTATATGTGGAGCCCATCTCAGGTGTAATGAGGGCCATTTGTCAGCAGGTCTGTAGGTGACAGGGCGTCAGAACCCCTCACAACTCCCCAGGATGTCCATTATGTATGGTAATACATCCAGTGCCCAGCTCCATCGCCGGAATCATCTCCCTCGCCGAGGCTAATTGGAGGTTAGAGGTTTCCGTGGCAACGCGGCGCCCAAAACTTTAAAGGAAGTGAAAGTGCTGAGGAGTAATAAAAGGGCCGAGCGGTCGCTAGGGGGAACTTATCCCTCTCCCTTTCTGCCCCACAGCGAATCACTGCTCTGCTTGACTCAGCCCAATCGCCCCTGAGTTAAAATCTTTAAACAGTCGAGTCGGACTTGCTTGGTTGGGGGAAAGATGTTTCCTCCGAGGAGATTGTAATTTCAGATAGTGCCTTATTTTAGAGGTCTGCTAATTCAGCTAGACCTGTCAAGTTGGACGGGAGGGCCTAAGCCAGGGGTATCGAACTCATTTTTTCCAGGGGCCGCATTCGGTCATCATCGAGGTCCGGAGGGCCGCACTGAAAATGTGTTATATTTCCTTTCCGTCAAAATTTGCAAAAACTATCCATAGTTTTTTTTTTTTTTTGGGATGCTCCATGACTGTCTAGTGATTATTACCGAGCTGGACAGACAATAAACTGTATGGATGTAGGTCTATTGATTGCAGTGATTATTAGAGAGCTAGACAGTCAAGAAACTGTATGAATATAGGTCCATTATCATTTGTATACAGTTTGGATTTGTTTTTAGTAATTTCAAAGTATATTGACTTTGTTTCACCCCCAACCCCCCTTCCCCCCAATTCAAACCAACCACGGGCCGGATTGGACCCCCTCCGACCCACGGGCCATATGTTTGATACCCCTGGCCTGAGCAGTTAATGCAGCACTATGGGAGAGACGATGGTCTAGAGGCCAGCCTCGACGGATTGATTTTGTTGCAGTGTTTTTGTTTTGTCTAGCTCTTGTGATAAACTTAGGGTCTAGAGATGCTTCCCGCTCCCCCATCTTAAGTTATACAATTAAGTGTATTATCTCTAGCAGCACAGCATGGAGTCATGGGATAGCCTACAATAACAACCAGCTGACAGTTAGAACAAATTGCAATCTGGGCATCTGCAGCAAATGTGGGGCAAAGGAAAAAACTTTTTTTTAAAGAAACTGAGAAAGCATACTGCAATCAGAGGGTTATATCAAGTCAACCATCTATTTTCTCTTTCTCTCTCTCATGTACTCACGCTCTCAAACAATCTCTATTTTTGTGCTTGAATACACCCTATTTTCAGATTCACACACTTGATTTCTTTAGTGCCTGGTTTGTCGTTATGGAGATAGTTTTTCCCGGAACTCAGCTTGCTACTCTTTCCCCCTCCCAATGCAGACTCCTACCTGTACCCCAGCTTCCAGGGCCTCATGTCAGACAACGATACAGTACGACTGGGCCTGGACTTCCAGAGGATGCTCCGGATCAACCACATGCTCTACATCGCAGCCAGGTCAGTCAACATGCCTCTCATTATTATGCACTGGACTGCCTTGCATTAACCCGGTATTGACAACTCTTCCTTGAATCCCTTTGTAGTATTTCTGTCATTGTATCAATCAACCTTATTGCATAGCTCCCCTTACATTCATATTGTCATACTATAGGTTCATTATGTAAAAGGTTCCTCAGGCTCAGCAAGAAGCCATTCTACATAAATAAGCCTGCGTTAAAGAGCTGTGTGACTGACCCTAATCAATCTAATTTAGGCTAAGAACAGGCAGCTTGGGTGTTAAGTTTGGTGTGGTGGGGTTGGGTTTCAGGCAGAGACGAGAAATCTTCAAATATTTTCTGACCTTTGACCTCTTACAGGGATAATGTGTTTGCTGTCAGTCTCAGCGCCTCCTCTGAGCAGATCGTCCCACAACAGGTAAGCCTTATGTTGTCTCACAAACACATCGTTTACATGAGTCAGGAACTCATGGGTCATAGACTATTATAAACTGGGTGGTTCGAGCCCTGAATGCTGATTGGTTGACAGCCAATTGGCTTCATCAATAAGTGCATTGACGTCGTCGTCCCAACAGTAACTGTACGTACCCTAACCAGAAGCCATGGATTACAGGCAACATCCGCACTGAGCTAAAGGGTAGAGCTGCCGCTTTCAAGGAGCGGGACTCTTACCTGGAAGCTCATAAGAAATCCCGCTAAGCCCTCCGACGAACCATCAAACAGGCAAAGTGTCAATACCAGGACTAAGATCGAATCATACTACACCGGCTCTGACGCTCGTCGGATGTGGCAGGGCTTGCAAACTATTACAGACTATAAAGGGAAGCACAGCTGCGAGCTGCCCAGTGATACAAGCCTACCAGACGAGCTAAATTACTTCTATACTCGCTTCGATGCAAGTAACACTGAAACATGCATGAGAGCATCAGCTGTTCCGGACGGCTGTGTGATCACGCTCTCCGTAGCCGATGTGAGTAAGACCTTTAAACAGGTCAACATTCACAAGGCCGCAGGGCCAGACGGATTACCAGGACGTGTACACCGAGCATGCACTGACCAACTGGCAAGTGTCTTCACTGACATTTTCAACCTCTCCCTGTCTGAGTCTGTAATACCAACATATTTCAAGCAGACCACCATAGTCCTTGTGCCCAAGAACACTAAGGTAACCTGCCTAAATGACTACCGACCCGTAGGACTCACATCTGTAGCCATGAAGTGCTTTGAAAGGCTGGTCATGGCTCACATCAACACCATTATCCCAGAAACTCTAGATCCACTCCCAAACAGATCCACAGATGATGCAATCTCTATTGCACTCCACACTGCCCTTTCACACCTGGACAAAAGGAACACCTATGTGAGAATGCTATTCATTGACTACAGCTCAGTGTTCAACACCATAGTGCCCTCAAAGCTCATCACTAAGCTAAGGACCCTGGGACTAATCACCTCCCTCTGCAACTGGATCATGGACTTCCTGACGGGCCGCCCCCAGGTGGTAAGGGTAGGTAACAACACATCCGCCACGCTGATCCTCAACACGGGGGCCCCTCAGGGGTGCGTGCTCAGTCCCCTCCTGTACTCCCTGTTCACTCATGACTGCATGGCCAGGCACGACTCCAACACCATCATTAAGTTTGCCAATGACACAACAGTGGTAGGCCTGATCACCGACAACGACGAGACAGCCTATAGGGAGGAGGTCAGAGACCTGGCCATGTGGTGCCAGGACAACAACCTCTCCCTCAACGTGATCAACACAAAGGAGAGGATTGTGGACTACAAGAAAAATAAGAGGACCGAGCACGCCCCCATTCTCATCGACGAGGGCTGTAGTGGAGCTGGTTGAGAGCGTCAAGTTCCTTGGTGTCCACATCACCAACAAACTAACATGGTCCAAGCACACCAAGACAGTCGTGAAGAGGGCACGACAAAACCTATTCCCCCTAAGGAGACTGAAAAGATTTGGCATGGGTCCTCAGATCCTCAAAAGGTTCTACTGCTGCACCATCGAGAGCATCCTGACTGGTTGCATCACTGCCTGGTATGGCAACTGCTCTGCCTCCGACCGCAAGGCACTACAGAGGGTAGTGCATACGGCCCAGTACATCACTGGGACCAAGCTTCCTGCCATCCAGGACCTCTATACCAGGCGGTGTCAGAGGAAGGCCCTAAAAATTGTCAGACTCCAGCCACCCTAGTCATAGACTGTTCTCTCTGCTACCGCATGGAAAGCGGTATCGGAGCGCCAAGTATAGGTCCAAGAGGCTTCTAAACAGCTTCTACCCCCAAGCCATAAGACTCATCTAATCAAATGGCTACACAGACTATTTGCATTGTCCCCCCCCCCCCCACACACACACATACACTGCTGCTACTCTATGTTTATTATCTATGCATAGTAACTTTAATAACTCTACCTACATGTATATATTACCTCAATTACCTTGACTAACCGGTGCCCCCGCACATTGACTCGGTACCGGTAACCCCTGTATAAAGCCTCGCTATTGTTATTTTTACTGCTGCTCCTTAATTATTTGTTACCTTTATTTCGTATTAATTTATATTGTATTTTTTTGTGTGCTTTTTTTGTGTGTGTGGGGGGGGGTATTCTTTCTTAAAACTGCATTGTTGGTTACGGGCTTGTAAGTAAGCATTTCACTGTAAGGTCTACACCTGTTGTATTCGGCGCATGTGACAAATACAATTTGATTTGATATCAGACCGTATACCATGGGTATGACAAAACATTACTTTTTACTGCTCTAATTACGTTGGTAACCAGTTTATAATAGCAATAAGGCACCTTGGGGGTTTGGGATATATGGCCAATATACAACGGGTAAGGGCTGTGTCCAGGCACTCCGCGTTGTGTCGTGCCTAAGAACAGCCCTTAGCCGTGGCATATTGGTTAAGTGTATCATTGCAGCTGGCTGGACCTAAGAGCATTACTGTTGTTGTTTTCTTCTTACTCAGCCGGTCTCTTCACTCATGCAGATACGAAGCCATTTCACTTCAAACAGATATCCAATAGAAGTTATGTTGTGCACTCCTGGTTTTGAAGTGCTGTGCTCTCTCTCTCCCATCTGAATCCCATTTGTCAAACTCGATTGCACTTAAATAAAAAGCACTTTAAGGCCTGTGTTTGTGTTTGCTTGTCCCTATCGTATTTAGATTAATTTACAGCATGAGTCATTCCCATATGGGACCCACTCAACATCAATGAGATCTAACGTTATTGACTTGGATTTGATTGCAGTAGAAATACATGAGAAGAATTATGTGTAGTGCAGAGAATTGTCGGAAGAGAAAGTCTGTATTTTCAAAAAAACTTGAAGTTAGGAGAACTAAGAATATCTGCATTGCATAGTGCATTGATCAGCCATAATACCAACCTGGCTTTCTCACTTTCCCATGCTTCTTATCTGTCTCAGTGAGATCATTAGTGTGCGCCTGAGTCATAATCAAAAACCTAGGGTCTGCTTCATCATGGATCTATTCCTTTTCTCTGGCCCAGTTTCAGTTCTAATCCCCAGTCTCCTCACCAGGCCCATCATGATCCCCCACTCAGAGATACTGTATATCAAAGTCCTGGATGGGTATAAGCAATAAATAGCTAACTCCAGCTCACTCTGCCAGAGGGCAAGGGGGAACTATTAGCATATTGCTGACATCTATCCTGTCTATCCTATCGTGTTGGATCTTCAAGAGGGAAGTGAAGAGCTGGGGGGGGGGGCCCAGAAGGGTAACTTTAAGGCCCAGAAGGGTAACGGTTGAGTCTTGAGCCAAAAGAGGGATTTCGCCTTAGTCTCTGGAGAAATCTTATTTCCCAGCATGCCCCATGGTGTTGAGTTTGGTGCTCCTGCAGGGTGGACAGCGGAGTCAGTAAATCACCCTCCCAGTCAGTCGGTAGTGGAACAGTGGATCTGCACTGGTGGGCAGTGCATTAAACCTTCAACCAGGCAACCTTGTTAACAAATTGATGGATCTCTTCCTATTCACTACACTTGCGGAGGCCCACTGGGGGGGCAATGCTAGGAGATAAGGACATTGAGGATGACCAGGAGGACCATAGATAGCTAGTATCAGGCCAATCCACTTCCCATAGGAATGCATTGCAGATTCCTTTCTGATTCCTTGATCTTCTTGTTGGTCTAATTAACCATAGAGATGTATTATTGTTAAGAAGTACAGGTGGATTGTGATGAATTGCAATAATTGTATGGGAGATGGATTGTAGAGGAACAACAGTCTTTAGTTGCACGCTGACAGAGTTGGACACAGCTCCTCAGGTGTTTCAGATGTTTGTTTGTTTGTCAGAAGCTTTATTGAACGTGATGAGATTTTCATCACAGCTGTCTGCTAATAGCACTTGAATGGCTGGGTGAACAAAGTGTCTCTTTCTTGCTCTGACAGTTGGTTGTCTGTCTGTGTGTTGCAGAAATTGACTTGGAAGACAAAGGACGTGGACAAATGCACAGTGAGGGGGAAGAACAGTGTGAGTATCTCTCTCCCTTTCTCTCTCTCTCTGTTTCTCTCCCACTCTCCCACTGTCTGTTCTGCGATGTGGGAGGGTAGCACTAACAATAGCACAGATTGCTTATCAAAATCAGCACCACAGCTATCTGTAGTTCCAGAACCAGTCTCTGGCACAGGCAGCGTCAGCCTCCCAGAGCTCTAGTGAAACCATAGAGATCAGCACAGGGATTATGGTAATGATGAGAATAGAACCAGAAGTATGACTGAGAGAGAGGTGTGTGTGTGTGTGTGTGTGTGCGCCCTTAGCAAAATGCAATTCAGTGCATAATAAGCTGTGCAATGACACTGCAGGTGGGGTGATAACACCAGCAGCCAGGAGTCACATTGCCGTCCCCTGAAACCCAGCTGTTTCCCTTTGACAGGATGAGTGCTACAACTACATCAAAGTTCTGGTCCCACGCAACGATGAGACGCTATTTGCCTGCGGTACCAACGCCTTTAACCCGACCTGCCGCAACTACAAGGTAGGACACTACACCTCAGTCACCTTTTCATCTAAAGCCCCCAGCCCCATACCCAGCACTGTTCTGAAACAAATGGGGTAAATAAGCTTAGTTTAAAAAAGTGTTGGACCAATGTCAAAGTGTTATTTTCCGCAGCCTGGGGCGGTTTAGCGGTTAAGGGTGGTGCCTTCAGAGCATATGCCTACAGGTGTTGGTGTGGGCGTCCTGACTTTCTCTTAACTTTTTTTTGGGGGAAAAGTGTCCTCTCTTTATTTACAGTATAAAATCATAAAGTTGACATTGATGTGCACAGATGGACCGCTATAGGACTCCAGATTGCAGAACCACTTCAAAGGAGTGCTGCTATACTGGATGTTGATGGAGAAACATGTTGACTCGAGATTGGCAGCGGTCTGTTGACTGAACACAGATCCAGCATGATAATAAGTCTTTATTCACACATCTGAGGAATAAACTGCAACCGCAGATGATTTGAGATCATGTCATCCTCCGAGGGACAGAGTGGGGGAAAGAGAGTGGGGGAAAGAGAGTGGGGGAGGGGAGAGCGAGAACAAAACATGCCAGAACACTAGAGTCAGAATCCCAGGGGAGCCACTACTTTAGTTCCATAAAGGAACTCACGCCACCTACTCTCCATGGCTTTCTGACTGCTCAAGTGATTAACAACCCAAAGTGTGCCAGAGAGAGCTGTCGGCTAAGTGGAAACATACAATAGGAAAGTAGCGATACGTTAATCGTGACAACGGTGCGCAGATAGACTCACACACTCCAGGATGTCTACCAGTACAAAAGAAGTCTGATTAAGCTGAGGAGAGATGACATCACGGTTCTGGGCAATGATTCACAGTGTGCTTTTTGGATAAGGGGACGTAACGTCTACCGTCTGAGAAGTCCAACGGGGAGCTGGCTAAATCCATACAGACCACGGCAGAGGCTTTACCTTTTCCGCCATAGACTCCCAATGGAAGACGTTGATTTACACTTTATCCAGAACAAATTCCTCTCCCTGTCCCGTTCCCTCCCGGCTCTGAAAAACCGGGAGCGATGACTGCCCGGAGAACTGGGAAGAGTGTGCTGAAGTGTAAATCATATCATGCAATCTGTCAGCATCATTCCTTGGAAATACTGAGGAGGGCAGTGGGGTCAGGAGAGGGTGTTAGGGTGAAGGGGATTGGATTGTGGGTGTGGACGGGTGGAAGGTGTTTGCACATTTTCCATGTAAATTGATCACCACAAAACACTCTGCCCAATGAGCCAGCTGATCAAAGACAGAGGTTGTGTGACCAGGTGGTAGCTAGACCAGGAGGTGAAAACCTGTAACCTCTAGTCTAAATCACACTGTACTGTAGTACTGAAGCCCCAGAACCATGGTTTAGCAGACAGATGAAATATGTAACGGTAACAACCACAGTACAATGGTGGATTTCTCACTTAGAGAGTGTACCCATAGGGAACAATGAGCAGTGACACAGCATTAAATATAAACACACATGTTGACGGGCTATCACTGTGTGTGTTTGTGAAGGCAGCTGTGTGCTGGAGGTGCTGAGCATGACCTCTCCTCTGGGTCGCATTCTGCCCCCACCCCGGCGGGATTCACACATATTGTCTGAGCCGAGGTTTTACGACCTTGATAACGGTGGGGCAGGAATAGCTGCTAAAGATCTGTGGTTAGGAGATACTGTATCCTCACAGTGTAGCAGCCATACCACAGGCTGACAGGAGTGTTACTCCTGACCGTTTGACCTCACTGTTGTTACAATGCAATGTAAAACGTATCAAATAAAAGGTATCTTTATGACAAGTGTTCCTATTTATTCAACAGGATTGACTAGAGGCACATTCTGTCCATGGCTTTAAGGGGTCGACTTTATATGTGGTCCTCTGTAGCTCAGCTGGTAGAGCACGGCGCTTGTAACGCCAAGATAGTGGGTTCGATCCCCGGGACCACCCATACACAAAAATGTATGCACGCATGACTGTAAGTCGCTTTGGATAAAAGCGTCTGCTAAATGGCATATTAATTAATTAATTAATATTAATTAACTTGGCAGTTAGCAGTAAAGCTAACCTGATATAAAACAGAACAATACTCAAATTTGGACTGAAATCGATTTTTCAGTAAGGGGAAAATAGTAAACTTAACAACTGCAAACACTGACCTAGTTATTTTAGTTGAGGTTTTTCAATATAAGCTCCATGGAGTTTGAATTGCATTTGAGTTACACTCCTATAAATAGCTTTATTAAGGACCCCCTTCCCTCTCTTCTTTCTTCCCTCTCTCTCCCAGATGTCCACACTGGAACAGGATGGTGAGGAGGTGGTGGGTCAGGCCCGCTGTCCCTTTGAGTCTCGCCAATCCAACGTCGGCCTCTTCGCTGGTGAGTTGCTTTGGACAGAGACAGAGCGAAATGTCAGCTGGGGGCAGCAACTTGATCACTAAACCTGCCCTTAATCTTGCCAATTTGCCAGTGACATTTAGACGTAGTTCACAGAGTGTTATTGAGAGCAGCACAGCCCCTACATCAAGTGTAGCCATGAGATAAAAATACACATTGGGAGGCATCGGTTCCTAATCTTCATTCCAATTGTGTTCATTTGAAAAAAACACGCCTTTCTTAAATTAGTTATTTTGTTCCTCTCAGGTGGCGATTTCTACTCGGCCACCATGACAGACTTCCTGGCGAGTGATGCAGTGATTTACCGTAGTCTGGGAGAGAGCAGCCCAGTGCTTCGTACTGTGAAGTACGACTCCAAATGGCTACGAGGTGAGCCCCTGGCCTTTGCCTCAGGTCTTAATTTGAACCAACTTGTGAATATACCTTTTGAATCTTCCTCAGAATCTTCCTTCTGAAATCTTCTCACTTTTGCATTGCCAAATATCATTATCTATTTGTATGCAGTACGTTACATATTAGAGAGGTATCTCATTCTAAATCAGTGTGTGGTACCTACTTGAGTGATGTTTCCTACCAAAACACTGACTGCCTAATGCAATATTGTTGTGAATACCAAATAGTACAGTCAGTGTTACTGTTTCATATTTCACCCTTTGTCTCCTCAGAGCCTCATTTCCTCCATGCCATTGAGTACGGGAACTACGTGTACTTCTTCTTCAGTGAGATTGCTGTGGAGTACACCACACTTGGCAAGGTAAGAGAGTTGTAATTCAATATCACAGAATGGGGCGGTAGGTAGCCCAGCGGCTAAGGACCTGTAGCCGAAAGGTGGCCGGTTCGTTAGCCGAGGGCTGGAAAATAGGGCAGAATTGATCTGGCAACTGGAGGGCTGCTGGGTTCACACACTCAAGACAATCCCCTACCGTTGGGCCCTTGAGCAAGGCCCTTAATCCCCTAGAGTCGATTTCCATGGCCCCGCTGAAATCTAATTAGCATAATTAAAAAATATCCATCCAAATCCGTCAGTTTAAGCTAGAGATATGTTTTTTTACATTTTGTGCGTCTCAATCCACTGTATCCGCTAATGTCGCACTTCCGCATCTGCAGTGAAAGGTGGCAGAGCTAGTGCGGTGTTTGTCTTGATTCGGTCTTATGTAGCAAAATTTGAAATTGTGTTTTTTACATTGGATAAAAGCAGAGACACTGAGCTACAAAATGGTATATCATACACTGCATTTGAGGAACAATGGGAAAGTCAATCTGCTTTGAAAGTTGATGAACTTGTAATCTCACTTTTGAGAAAATGGCCTTTGAATGTTTTGGTACCTACTTTGTCTACACCCATTCAGCATCGTTCACACCCTCTTAAGCTTTAGACCCATCCATCTCGTTTCGCTCTCAGAGCATTCAGAGGTCACACTGGACGCTCTGGCCGATGAGTAGGGTTGATCGGAGCGTTCTGACCTCACAACGGCAGTCAAGCACCCAAGCTAACTAGCTAACATTGGCTAGCTTGCTAGCTACTTCCAGACACAAATGAGAGAACACCCCACTGACCATTTTACTCGCCCTAGCAGAGCTAGTTAGGCTGTTTTCATGTTATCCAGAGTGTTGGTGACCGTAACTGTGCTGCTGGCAACAATTGAATTATGCTTTTTTGCCGACGTTTACTGACACCGGTATATTCAACAGGTGTTGAGTGTTCGTAAATTCATCAGTTATTCTCCGCTCTGGCATACGAACGCACCCGAAATGGTTACTTGCATAGTGGAGTCTTTTGTTAAGACATGTAGCTACGTAAACAATTAACCATAATCCCAACTCATGATGTTACTACCCTGCATAAAAGCCGCGTTAGACAGGATTACCTACTCATACTGACCAGCTCAAATAGACAGAAGCGTGCTATATGGCAGACCAATCCGAACTCCTCTCTCGGCATGTCCAGCCCACTCATTATCTCAGCCAATCATGGCTAGTGGGAAGGTTGCTGTCTTTTTCTGTGGCTAAACCAACTAGGCTCGTAATTTAACCATTTTATTCGTATTTACAGATGGTATACAAGTTTGTTATAAAAGCACATAAAAGTTCACATGTTCCAGAAGGCATTTCTGCAAAAAAAACGCATTTTGATAAAAATAAAAGTTTACGTTCAAATGGCTCTCCTGTGAAGTAGTGACCCGTGACATATGCCAAGTCTGTGGAAAGGTGAGTCTCTCACAAACACGTACGTTGGTTGTTTTGCTCTAGGATGCCCACAAGCCTCACAAGACTCGTCTGAAGGTACCCCGATACCAGTTTAAAAAATGAATGGAAGTATATGTGGAGATAGTTTAGTGCCAAAAGAAGGGGTCAAATACATGTTATAAATATATATACAGTGGGGGAAAAAAAGTATTTAGTCAGCCACCAATTGTGCAAGTTCTCCCACTTAAAAAGATGAGAGGCCTGTAATTTTCATCATAGGTACACGTCAACTATGACAGACAAATTGAGGGAAAAAAATCCAGAAAAACACATTGTAGGATTTTTTATGAATTTATTTGCAAATTATGGTGGAAAATAAGTATTTGGTCACCTACAAACAAGCAAGATTTCTGGCTCTCACAGACCTGTAATTTCTTCTTTAAGAGGCTCCTCTGTCCTCCACTAGTTACCTGTATTAATGACACCTGTTTGAACTTGTTATCAGTATAAAAGACACCTGTCCACAACCTCAAACAGTCACACTCCAAACTCCACTATGGCCAAGACCAAAGAGCTGTCAAAGGACACCAGAAACAAAATTGTAGACCTGCACCAGGCTGGGAAGACTGAATCTGCAATAGGTAAGCAGCTTGGTTTGAAGAAATCAACTGTTGGAGCAATTATTAGGAAATGGAAGACATACAAGACCACTGATAATCTCCCTCGATCTGGGGCTCCACGCAAGATCTCACCCCGTGGGGTCAAAATGATCACAAGAACGGTGAGCAAAAATCCCAGAACCACACGGGGGGACCTAGTGAATGACCTGCAGAGAGCTGGGACTAAAGTAACAAAGCCTACCATCAGTAACACACTACGCCGCCAGGGACTCAAATCATGCAGTGCCAGACGTGTTCCCCTGCTTAAGCCAGTACATGTCCAGGCCCGTCTGAAGTTTGCTAGAGTGCATTTGGATGATCCAGAAGAGGATTGGGAGAATGTCATATGGTCAGATGAAACCAAAATATAACTTTTTGGTAAAAACTCAACTCGTCGTGTTTGGAGGACAAAGAATGCTGAGTTGCATCCAAAGAACACCATACCTACTGTGAAGCATGGGGGTGGAAACATCATGCTTTGGGGCTGTTTTTCTGAAAAGGGACCAGGACGACTGATCCGTGTAAAGGAAAGAATGAATGGGGCCATGTATCGTGAGATTTTGAGTGAAAACCTCCTTCCATCAGCAAGGGTATTGAAGATGAAACGTGGCTGGGTCTTTCAGCATGACAATGATCCCAAACACACCACCCGGGCAATGAAGGAGTGGCTTCGTAAGAAGCATTTCAAGGTCCTGGAGTGGCCTAGCCAGTCTCCAGATCTCAACCCCATAGAAAATCTTTGGAGGGAGTTGAAAGTCCGTGTTGCCCAGCGACAGCCCCAAAACATCACTGCTCTAGAGGAGATCTGCATGGAGGAATGGGCCAAAATACCAGCAACAGTGTGTGAAAACATTGTGAAGACTTACAGAAAACGTTTGACCTGTGTCATTGCCAACAAAGGGTATATAACAAAGTATTGAGAAACTTTTGTTATTGACCAAATACTTATTTTCCACCATAATTTGCAAATAAATTCATTAAAAATCCTACAATGTGATTTTCTGGAGAAAAAAAATCTCATTTTTTTCTGTCATAGTAGATGAAAATGACAGGCCTCTCTCATCTTTTTAAGTGGGAGAACTTGCACAATTGGTGGCTGACTAAATCCTTTTTCCCCCACTGTATATATATGGTTTCCTGATCTTTCTTATCCCTCTCAGATATAGGACAGACACTTCAGAACAAACTTTATTTTGCTATTTTTTTGGGACTATCTGTTGTTCCATGTAGTGAATCTGTTATTCAATGTGTTTGTATGGGCTAATAGCAGTAAGGCCAAATTCAATTTTTCATCAAATAATTAGTTTTAAAATCCTATAAATCTTCCTCTTACCTTTCCCCATTCTCTCTCTCCCCCTCAGGTTGTGTTCTCCAGAGTGGCTCGTGTATGTAAGAATGACAACGGAGGTTCTCCCAGGGTTCTAGAGCGTTACTGGACGTCGTTCCTCAAAGCGCGGCTCAACTGCTCGGTGCCGGGCGATTCCTTCTTCTACTTTGACGTTCTGCAGTCGCTGACCAACGTGCTGCAGATCAATCACAGACCAGCCGTGCTGGGGGTCTTCACTACACAGGCCAACAGGTCAGTCACAGTACCAGGCGGCAACATTACAGACGGCCATACAGATATACAGTACATACTCATACAATGAGTATAATGAGATTTTACTGTACCTCTTTTTATAGAAAATATAAAGAAAAAAACAGCCAAAAGCTTTTACAGAAGATAATGCTCACATTTGCAAATCATACCCCTTGATATTATATATTTTTAAAAGCCTATTTTATAAGATTGTTGTTTAATGTATTTTACAACCTTGGGCAGCAGTCTTGAATGCTTTTATAGCTATACATTCCATTATAACCTGGGCTAATAATGGCCTTTCCCATGACAGATGTCTCTGTTGTTTTCCTAATCAGTATCACAGGCTCAGCAGTGTGTGCATTCTACATGGATGACATTGAGAAGGCCTTCAACGGGAAGTTCAAGGAGCAGAGGAACAGTGAGTCAGCCTGGACGCCCGTGCCTGAGGAGCAAGTGCCCAAGCCCAGGTAAGACCGATACATATGAGTGGGACCTTTGACAGCCTCAGTCCAGACATATTTACTTTATTCCAGTGTCAACACTGTCAACAAAAGTTTGCATCTACAATATTATATTCCCTCAGCGTGAATGCTTAGCAAATCTATCCCACTGACTTTTTGAAACTCCACTGACTAACGTCTGCCCCTCCTCTCGGTCTCACAGACCAGGCTGCTGTGCCGGCGACGGCTCTGCCGCTGCCTACAAGTCGTCCACGACCTTCCCCGATGACACCCTGACTTTCATCAAGAACCACCCCCTGATGGACGAGGCAGTTCCCTCCGTCAACCACCGGCCCTACTTCACACGCACAACCAGCAGGTAGCTACAGCAGCAGGGTGGATGGAGGGATGAAAAGATGGATAGATAATAGGGGAAATTGATGGGTGGAAAACTATTTCATCGATCTCCTTGGGGAAATGGATAACAGTTGGTCCCTTGTCTCAACATGAAAAGCCCATTAAATATAAAAGTTAGACGCAGTCAGGATGGGGTCTTCCAAAACACCACATCAAAGATAGACCCAAGCAGGATAGGGCCTCCCCAAATTATAGATCTAACCGGAAAGGGGTCTGTGAAAAGCTGAAAAGCACATCAATTTAAGTCCGGAAGGGGTCCACCAGACTAACACAGGCAATAGCGCCAGCGGCTCATTTAGAAGCCCAGCCATGTAGCGGTGCTGAAGGTAGAGTAGGTGTCAGAGGGCCAGACAGCCCCCTAGCTTGGACCCCTGCTGTGATTTACATGGTAAAGTCGAGCCAGTCTGACAGACAACCAGGCGTCTTCACACAGCGGAGGGAGGGTACGCGGTCTGTCTCACATCTGCCTCCAAACGTCACATCTGCTTCAGAACTCTCCCGAGACGAGCTGAACAGAACTCTAACGATGAATACATCACATTGTTGAGTCATTTAGCTAGTGTAGTGCCAGTCAATGTGATGTTTTGAGTAAACAACAACATGTCGCCAACTTGTGTGGTACTGAAGGAAAGTTGAGAGCAGCTGTACAATGGTTTTACTAACAATAGTGTCCTGCATAATCTTACACAGTGTTGTCACATTGCAGTGCATGCACACACTCTGATAATAATTCACATCTTTAATTGCAGATGCTTTGTCTCTTCGGAGATATCATCATGTTAACCCGAACCACAACCCTGTTGTTGTGTCCATCCAGGTTCAAGTTGACCCAGCTAGCAGTGGATACGTCAGCTGGGCCCTATAAGAACCACACGGTGCTGTTCCTGGGGAGCGAGGACGGCAGGGTACTGAAGATCCTGGCCAGCACCCAGCCCAACGCCTCCTTCAGCACACAGCTACTGGAGGACATCAATGTCTACAACCCCACCAAGTCAGCCTCCCTTTCTCAATTCTCTTTCAGCTATATGATACAAACGATCTGTTTTATAATACAGTGCACTCCTCTCATAACATTCACATCTATTGGTTCAGCAACAAAAAAAAGTCCCTAATGTTTTTACCACTGTAAGAGGATGATTATTGTATGTGATGCTTCCAATCCGAGTCCACTGTAGTAAGACAGAGATATGTGTTGTGGTGCTGTTAGTATGTGTCCTGCACAGCTTTTCAACTCCACTCATTTGCATACAGTCTCCCAGGATGCTGTTGTTGTCACCACCCATCAGCATAATTTTTGGAAATAATGAGTCGTGCTTGTTGTTTCCCCTTTCCTAGATGTAACGTCCGCGGAGAGGACAGACGGGTTCTGGGATTGGAGCTGGACAGGGAACATCACGCCCTGTTTGTGGCCTTCTCCAGCTGTGTGATCCGAGTACCTCTGAGCCGCTGCAACGACTATGGCTCCTGCAAGAAGTAAGTGACACCCCGTCTATTATATAAAGCTATTACTGCACTGTTAACAGTTGCCAAGTGTGTGTTAATATTGCAGTGGAATTCTGTTTTTGATGTGTTTGCTATATAGGCTTCCTTCCCCCAGTGCTACTATGGTGATGTGTAGTTACAATGTGACTTACAATCAATCATGTTGTTGCTATCGTTTATGTCAAATTGTAAATATACTGTATGCAACAGACTATTTTCAAAATATGAATCACCAAGAATTTAGAAGCTGACGTTGTTGTTATGAGGGCAGTGAAAAGAGCTTCCTTGTAGTCAGAGCTACTGCTGGAGTTGATATGTTTTTGTCCGAGCTAGTGTACTCTACAATTTTGTCCTATTTTGGGATTGTGGAGGAAAGTCCCCTCCCCCACCCCAACACCAAGAAAAACATGTTGTATTAAATTTGAACAGGGACGTGTATCCCCCATAGCATGCTAAACCCTCATTGCGAGCCTTAGAGAAGTGCTCAACAGCATTTATGCACAAATTGGAACCAGCTGATTGGCGGTAGGCCAACCCACGGCCAGGGTTTCAACGCGGCGAGGAGAAAGTGGATAGGGCCTGTCTCACTTTAGCCCCTCCATCGCTGGATCCCTCTGAAACAGCCCAGCGCACCTCAACCAGGGATTAGGGGCCCCTTAAGCTCCATGATGCTTTGCAGGAGTCAGGTGTCAGGCCCATATCCTCCTCTCCACACTCTCCCCATCTGTCTGCCTCCAAATTAGGTTTGGTTGGTTTGGTCTATATCTCCCCCCTTACTGTAGCCTCTATCTTGCACAAAGCAAAACCCGTTTTCTATCGCTATCTCTCGCTGCCGCTGCTGTTTCTATTAGGTTTCAGAAATTGATATGGTTCAGACAGCAGAAACACATTGAATGAAATATATAGAGATAATATATTTTGTGAAAAAGATGGCGAAGAGAGATATCAAAAGTTGTGTGAAATTCTCAACCCTCTGACCCACACAACATGTTCATAACATTTTTATTTCCCCCTCTTTTTAGTTATTAAAGCACAAAGGTTTCAAAAAGTTGTCACATTTGCATCTGTTTTGCCTCACAGTGCTGGGTTAATGAGAACCCCCATACCAGGGGTGATATTCTCAGTAAAGAACAGTAAGTCAGCAAAACTGACAAGCCACAGGTGGGGAGGAGACATCATGAATTTACACCACAGAAAGAGGAGATATTAGACATGGTGGACCTTTCTTCCATGCAGACAGTTTCTAATGAATGGTTCCATACCCATATATATATACACAGCTCTGGTGGTCCCATGGTGAGATGAACACCTGTGTCTTCATCGTGTCCTGACAGGCACAGAGAAAAGGAGCCAGCGGGGATGCTTCAAGTCTCCCCTGCAGATGGGGGTCATTACCTTTAACTCTGACATGTTGTCAATGCTGGTCTGGTGGAGACCCCTCCGCCCTCCCACTCTACACGGCCCTCTGTATTGTAAACCATGCTGAGCATGACTGACCTAACGTATTGTAAGCATGACTGACCTAACTCTCTGTCCTCCTCTCTGGCTCCCTACATCTCTTCTACGTACTGGCCTGTTAGTTGGGCTGTGTCACTGAGTCTCTGTCCAAGACTGCCTCTGGCTACCAGACACCCTGGGGGCTCTCAACAAACACTGCTGTCTGTAGCCTCACAGACCGACAGCCAGTCACACTACATTGACCATCTCTCATTTTCATCTCTGCCTCTTTCTGAGCTCCTAGATAGGAGAGTTACAAGCTAGGCTCACCCGGCAGTTGAGGTTTTTTCTGTTAGGTAAAATGACAGTCTGGTGTGACTGTGGCCTGCGATGTTAATGAGACACTCCAGAATATGGGGGTGTTGATAGGTGAATAGATATCACATATCACTTTAGGTCATGCCTCACGAAAGAGTCGTCATTAAAAAATGTATTTGGTCTCTACTACTTTTTGATAGCGTTCACACACCGAACTTTGACTGTCTGTCTCGCAGGAGCTGTCTGTCCTCGAGGGACCCTTACTGCGTGTGGCAGAGGACGGGGAGCTGTGCCACGGTGGTGCCCGGATTCAGGTGAGTCACAGATGTCGCATACGGACCACCCCACCACGCAGCCAATCATAAGAGAGCAGGTTTAGAGGCCAAGGACCAAACCATCCCTAGCCCCTACTCCTTGGTCCTTGTTTTGTTGAGTACTATGTGTCAAAAATGACTGTTGAGTCTTCAATCAGAAAAATACAATTGTACTGACAATTTATCAACATCAAATTTCCATAGACATGACCTTGCATGAAACATACACTAAATGAATGAAGTAGCAGTAGCTTCATAGTACTCTGCAAACCACTTCCTTGTATGCTTTCAATAATCGATACCTAATCTGGAGTTTGACTTGCCCAGATTGTCAACGTGAAGAATAAAAACATTGGTCTGTCGGCTCCATTTCACATATAGGATGAGCATCCATCTTGTTTATTTCTAAGTGACGGACATATCTCACGTATGCAATCACTTGGAAATTAAACCCCAGATACCCGCTTGGAGGGGTCGTGGGTCATTCTGGGGTAGAACTGAGAGGCATCGATCAAAATGACCTCTGTAATTGACTGATCCATTCTGATGAACTGGAAGGAAGCCATTTGACACTTAGAGCTATCGACTGGCTCAGCATCAGCGCCAAGCAGGGTGTGTGTGTGCAAGCAAAAGGCCAATCAATTCCACTGTCTGAGACTCCTCCCCTCTGACCCACTGTCTTTCTCTTTCTGCACTGTCGCATGGAATCGAAAGTAATGTTCAGCTGGGTGGATTTCAATCATGTCGTATGTACCTCACTGTCTGCCGAACGGAGGGAGTGAGGGAGGGAAAGAGAGAGGTAGAAGAGGAGAAGCAGTAGAAGGTACTATTTCACCTCCTATGTTGCCTCCTGACACTCAGGGACTGGGCTGTCGCTGTTCCACTGATTTTCAGTGTGGCCTTAAATCACCTGCTGTAGGTATTTCCTTCTGCAAACATGGGCTGTAAACTTAGTGTGGATGGGTGAACAGACATCACAGTAAAGGCAGCTGCCACTGTCCTGATAGTCATATGGACTGCTTCAAATGGATTATTCTGCGGGGGGTTGACTTATTGCATATCCTGTGGTTGGCCACCCATGGGTTATATTTGCCATAGGTTAATGGAATATTCCAAAAGTGTGTATGTGTGTGTGCGTGTGCGTGTGGCGGTGCGTACGTGCTGGGCAAGTAATCAGAATTGGACTGAGGCTTGATTTATCACGTTTTTAACCAGTGGGACAGTGCCATGCAGCAAGCCAATGGAGTGGAACCGAAGAGATTGGCAAATATTATACCTGCAGTCAGTAGAGCTATTACACTGTGCCTGCTCTGTCCACGTCAGAGAGAGAGAGAGAGAGAGGTGATATGGTGTGAAATAGGCAGAACCCGAGCATGGCCATGCCTCCAGAACAGATGCAACAGCTCATAAAGGCTGTGATGGGGCTGGACCGGAGAGCAACAGGGGACACATCCACCTCTACTCTCTCCTCCCTTACTCTCTCGCTGCAGGGGTGGCATAAATTCTGCCGGCTGCTTTGGGGGGGTTGAGCCAGAGGTGAAGCCTTTCCATGGTTTCCTGTCTCTCTCCCATCACTGTCAGCGCTTGGGGACATGGCGTGCCAAAGAGGCCAGTCTAAGACGCTCTCCTTGGCTCTTTCTCTCTCACACTCTAAGAAGAAATACATACGTTTATATAACAGACAGAAAGGAAATGGAGGCATATGGTAATACTGGTTACTAGTTGTGGTCCACACACACGGACACACAATCACACAAAATCCCCCAGGCCGACCTATTCACTCACAAACAAACCCACTCTTCTGTGGTAATATAACTAATGCTATTGGCTGTCAGTGGGCCCACTGACGAGCATAGAAAGATAAGTGAAGATATGATTTCTTTGAGTTTATTATTTCTCCCCTCTGAATTCCCTGTTTTATTTTTTCACTCTTGATTTGCTCACTGGGTCTGTATTCACTCATCTAGGCCTGCTTTTCATTTAGATGTAATTTGTTTTTGGCTGCGCCTGGAAAGTCTGTGTGTAGATGTGTGTGTTTGATTGCCAGTGCGTGACTGCTATACGTCTGTGTGTGTGTGTGCGTGCGTGCGCATGTGTGTTTGCATATGTGTGTGTGAATGTTCATGAGTATTTATATCTGTTCTTTTCTTTGATTGCCTGCACAGTCGATACTGCATCGTAGAAGATTCAGTGTCATTGATGTTATGTTCTGCTTGACTAAGGGGCCACTCGCTCCACTGTGCATCAACGCGATCACATTGCTCACCAGGGGGAATGTATGATTTCTGAATGTGTACAAGCCTTTGATTCATAGAAGAAAGATGACGTGTCCGATGCACTGGAGCACAACCAAATGTAAATAAATATGTTTAATACTAGAGGTACTAAATGTCTTACAAGAATGCAGTGTTTCTTTTGCTGTATAACAGAAATAGTGGAGAACCAGAGAATGGAGTATCAGCATGGATGCAACTGGTGGTGAAACATTATGCTAGCTAGTTGATAGCACCTCGAAACATCCACTCCGGTGCATTAACAAAACAGTCAGCCTGACCTTGCAGAGACAAAACCAATTAAATGGTTTTCTTTTGCAGCACCATTTATTTAAGTCTTTGTCATCAACAGAACCATTTTGGAAAGCTTGACAATGTACCCAATTAATGAAAGCGGAGGTTGTGTTTAAATGGTGAAAGAGGAATGACGCATACACGCTGACAGGCCGTTTTGTCCTCTTCTGTTTTGCTTTTCCTCAGGGGCGGATTTGAGCAGGATGTGGAGAACGGCTACCCTCACTACCCAGATAGCTGCCACGGTAAGGTGGAACAATCATCTGTCCTTAATGGCTCTCCACTAAATGCACAGAGCCATCATAAAAGCTCTGTCATAACAAGCAAAGCTTATCAAGTGCTTTTAATTGTCCCAAATGATACAGAAAAAGTGATTGCCATACTTGGGGAATGATAGTACATTGAAATTAATTCATTTCATAAACTGTGTCAGCAACTCAATACAAGTTGAAGTAGCCTGTAATTTCCTAGCTGAAGAGAGTACCCCAATGGGAATTTTGCTCCCAATTTTCCCTTGCACATGGGCACATGTTAAACAAGCAGTCAATTATACATTTAACTGAGCACAGTTTAAGTATTTAACCACTACTCAGACTTACTGTTCTGTCAATATGTCTGTTGCTTTCCCTTTTCTTCTCTAGACGTCCTGGCGACCACACGCAAGCAAAACACTCTTGCTGATTCAGCATATGGTCAGTTGACATTTCTTTATCCTCTATTTCTAAAGCTTGTCCGAACTGTCTGAGGTTGTTAGCGAACAGGCTAACGCTAGCAAAGCCTGGTAAGCAACATCTCTATTCCCCTTTTTTTAGCTTGTTTTGCAACATGAGCAGTTCGGGAGTGTTTGTTGCGGAGAACAGTAACACCACCTCTCTCACACAAACAGCTAGCTTTAACATTGGAGCTATTGTCCAAAGCTAGTTGCCGCAGCAGCACCAGCATGGATATTTGACAGGCTAGCAGCTCCAGTGGCCAAGCTGCCTACTTCCCTTTATCAAGGAGGATCATCATCCCTGTAACATTCCATTACTCCCCACAGCCTGCCCATAGAGCACGGTGGCTACAGAGCTCAGTGGCTGGCAGCAGGCGCTAAAGCGCAGTGCTAGCGCTAGCTCTCAGCTGAGATGTAGCCTAACGTAGCATTACTAGATAATTACTGTATAATTATTTCAGAATTATGGTAATGTCACTCATGAATTTTGGTATTGAATCCATGAATTATGGTAATGAAACCACGAATTATGGTAATGTCATCCATGGGCCGTGTCTTAACGATAGTTTTTTGCCAGAGAGCAGAATTGTTTACTGCTCTTATTGACGTAGCTCAATGGTTTTCAGTTAGCTGGCTAGTTAGTTAGCTAGTCAGGGAGTTGGTGATAAGAGGTTTTACAATTTGTGAACTCATTCAGGGTCACTCCTCTCAAACTTACTTGTCGAGTTTAATTCAATGGGAATCCACAATTTTCCTCAAAAGGAGTTGCTGGTAAAAAAAATATATATATATATATATCCCTTTGTCACCTTACAAATTATCCATGGGTACTGATGGTGGCTGCTTATCCCTGGAAGTGATAAGCACAGCATTGAGACCATCTTAGTGAGAGTTGCTGGCCATTATATCTCAACAATACCATCCATCCAGTGTCCAGCCCTTCCATCTACTTCAGAACACAAGCAATACTGTCTGCACGGCGGCTTAGCCTCAGACTAGATGAGCAACCCCACTGGCTAATTCCGCCAGGCGGTTACTCCATCCATGCCTCTGTACTCTGTTTGAAGTACTTCACTCCAGACTCAAACTTGCAGAATGACAAAAGCCTTTGAGTCCAAACTGAAGATCAAGGTTTCCCTACAATAAAACACCCCATAATGTTGAATAATGCTATTCTCGCTGGTGTGCATTGGTTCCTAAGTCCTCTTTCTTACTAATCCCCAGCAGTGAACAATCCCGTCCCATAGAGAGAGCAGCGAGAGACAAACACCCAGCAGTGTGGACAATCAAACCATTTCTATTTGCACATTGTGCTTTTCTCCTTTTGTTTTTCACTGTAAAGGAGAAAACAGTGCACAGGCACACACACACAATGTTGATAAACTGAACAAATAATGCAGCCCTGGAGCTGTTGTCTGTCATGCCAAGGCTGAACTCCCCCGGTGTGCCGTTTTAATTTGCCTGGCGCAGATGGTGCTCTGACAGGGCACCTTATTCGGAGTGAAAACTATCAATTGGCATCGAGAGCGGGCCTTTCGCTTTCAATCTGGGCTGGCACCCTCCAGTATGCTAACATTATGGCCGGCTTATTAGCGAAATGTCCACATCAATAGCAGCGTGCTGTACACAAGGCCTCAAGGACATCCACTGTCAGAGAATTAGGAAGACACTTATGATGGTTGTTGTGAAGATGATAGTGCTTTCATCTGCCAGGTCTCTCACAGTACAGATCCAGACTCAGACCCCACATATCTCCACAGTACCAGTACAGATCCTAATTGGATATGTTGCCATTGTCACATTTTCCATAAACATTGTCACATTTTCCATAGACCATTCCCTATGTAGGTTAGACGGTAACTACCTGTAAAACAGTTTAGTGACGCAGAGAACCGAAAGTGGCTGTAAATCATTACCTACCATTACCTCAGCTACTGGTATCTATTTCAACTCATCTGTCAAACCACTTAGCAAAGAAGATCAGATGTGGAAGGTAACTGTATAACAGAGTTTGTATGTGCTGGAAGAGTCATTCATGCACCAGCTGGTCGCGTCCACAACAACAGGGTTTTGCTGTGTAGAACGTGCTGCAGTGCCGGGGGTAAGAGATTCCTTACAGGTTTGGTAACAAAGGCAGCAGGTTTGGAAATCTAAGGCCGGCACTGCAGCCAAATCATGACCATATTGGGCCTGAGCGTATTTCTCCAATGACTCGTAATTGCTGAAACTCCTGAATGTTTTATCTATTAAGGGCATTAAACAGTGGGAAAAACTTGCAGCTATGGAGGAGTGCTTTACTTGTTGTAACATATAGGCTACCTACATATTTATTGCAGTCATGGGTTAAGTTGAATTCTCTTCAATGCACTCTTTATGTTAATGTCCTCACTGTCATCAAGAATTTATGCACAACAGCTTAACAGTAATTATGACAGTAATCTTTTTTTCATGCAGGATTTAGGTATTTTTTTCTCCAAGGTACTAAGAATCCTTCCCTTGTCATAAAACAACATATTTAGGTATTTTTGTGTGCTGCATTTCCATTTCACTAACGGGTCAATTTGTTACCCCTCCCCCACCTGCACAACAACAGGGAAGACCACACCCACAACAACCGCCAGCACAACCAATCAGGTGGCCCCATTCCCAAAGGTGGCAGGTGACTCTGAAAGAGGTACAGGTCCTGATGGCGGTCCTCCAGTCCCAGTTGGGGACCAGGGGTCACCTGACTCGGAACCAATCAGTGTGGAGATGGAGGGTAAGGGGGTGGGATGTCTGTGTCTGCTGAACTTTGACCTGCACTGGATTGCATTTATGGGCCCTGCAGCTTCACTGTACACTGCTAATCAGGCTGAGGACTAACACTCTAATCTCTGTGTAGGACACTGAACATTTAACCATATATCCACTCACTTAATGAAGCAACCACGAGTTAGAGAGGCTTAATCACTTAAATAGATACTACATTGGATCCAATTAACTCTTCAATTAACTCTTCAAATCAATGTCCAAACAAAATGACTCCTGCATGTCTCCTTTCATCTCTTATTTAGTCCATCTAGTAGGGTAACTTCCTCTCCGCTCTCCAGTGGGACACACTTTAACAATCACACACGACCAAGCACGTCTTCTCTTCTCACACTGTCTACAGCGCTGCTTCCTAAATGTCATTCCCAGATTACTCCCAATAGGAAACCAACCGGAGCTCTTAATATTCAGCAGGATGGGAAGACTGTTCGTTGATGCTATTTCCTTTAGCCCAGGCTCTCCTTGCTGCGCTCCTCTGGCGCCTTGTCAGGAGTCCATAAATCCTTGGTAGTGATGGGTTCCATTCAGGCCGACAGAGTCTCCGGCTGCAATGATGAGCCACTCAGGCTCAAATGAGAAAAGCCTGTAACAAATAAATAACCAGCAGCCAGCGCACGGACAAGGGGAAACCGTAATAGAAACTTGGGCGACGCAATCTATTTCAGCCTGGGCTAGTGTCGCCTGGCTGCCGGTTCAATCAAAAGCACGGGGGACCTGGCTGATAAGGCGAGAGAGGAACTGTTCTGGAAGTAACAGCGTGGCAGTTCCAGGAAGGCCTCTCTCTCTCTCTCTGATGCACCCACACACTGTACTAGCTATATTTTTATTTAATGCTATTGGTTTCAGTTAAGGAACATCATAGAAACTTTAGATGAGATACAGTATAGGTAGAACAGGGGTCAAGAAACTCTGGTCCTGGAGGGCAGCGGTGGGTGCAGGATTTTGTTCTAGCTCAGCACCAACACAACTGATAATGTACTTCTGTAAACTGAGGTTAATTTGAGAAGAGATAGCTCTGATGTAAGTTTAAGGCTAGCCTTGAGGCAGGTTTGAAACATCTTTGACACAATAAACAAAAACAATTTACTGCAAGCTACAGTAATAGCAATTCTGAAGCCCTCTAGAATTGCGTCCCAAATGCTTTTGTTTATATTTTATGTAAGGCCTACACACATACAAATACAAGGTGACATGATTCATCCAGCTACGGATAGAAGCAATATATTATATAAAGACTAGGACCGACCAAAATACAAGTACAAGCACCCCTTTTGAGACCTCGCTGTTATGAACATTTCCAGCAATCATTCAGCTGCGGTTAGACCCTGTGTTTCCATCAAGGATACCTCCCTATAGTGTCAGTATGCTTCAACCTACGCATTTGCAAAAGCACGTTATTTAGACCTAGCTTTTAGACCTCACTGTTTATTTTTCCAGTGTTATTTCCTGCTTGGCTTTATTTTAAACAGACCTCCTCCGGGGTCGTCCGCATATTCAAATGAACCTGTGTGGGTACGGCGAAAAAACCCTCGCTAGCAGCTAATTTAGCAGACAAGTACAGGGAGACAACTCGATAATAGAGGCAAGCAAGCAGGGCTCTGAAACTCATTAAAGCACTAGAAGAATAGCAGAGAGTGAACTCAGGCTGAACTTCTCTTTGCTGCTGAAGAGGGGTTGGTGTCCTGGGGGGGGATGGTGCCAGTTCCTTACTCTTATTTATAGACACCAGGTTACATCACTTCCCGTCTAGCCATGAATACAACTACACTCTCATATCACCTCTCTTCTTGATTACGACATCATTTGTCATCCTATGTCGCTAAGTTCGTTTTAAGTTGTGCATTATAAACTCAAAGAACTTGGATAATTTAGGCATACCAAGAATCCCATGCAGCACCCTCCTCAAGCTGCGTGTGTACATTAAGCTGTTCATCATAACTAGGAAAATGATGCCCACCTCACTAAATTGCCTCACTCACAGCTGTTACAGCCAATTTAGTGTCACTACTTAGTCATGTCGTAATGACACTTAATAAAGGCCACTTTAACTAGATCACTTTTTCCTTTAATTCCTCTGCCCGAATCACTCGCTCTTTATGACAGCTATGAATGACATCAGGTTTTACTATGAAAACACACACTGTAGGGCTCTGTACTGTACACCTCCCCACGGGTCATATACAGTACGTGCACAATACTACATCTTTCCATATGCAACAAAGAACAGACCCAACTATAACATTCACTATAATAATGCTGTTCACAACATATCCTTGCCTGTCTGTCAACGTTAGGGGCTGGTTTCCCATACTCAGATTAACCCTAGTACTGGACAAAAAAGCTAATGGTGATTCTCCATTGAGCATGCTTTTTAATCGAGTACTAGGCTTAATCTGTGTCTGGGAAACTGTTCCTATATGTTTACTGTCACCATCGGGTTCAGAGTGCTTAGTGTCACCATGACATTCTTATTATCATGTTAACACCATGGAGACCAGAGTGTTAGTCAACATCAGAGTGTTGAGTGTCCCAGTGACGTTTGGGCCCACAGTGTACAGATCCACACACGCAGTTGTCCTGACTCCAAACCCCAACACCTTAACCCTTTCTGTCTCCTCGACCCCTGACCCCATGGGGAATAATTCTCTATTAACCTGCCTGTTTTTCGGTTGGACTGACTAACCCTTATCTGCCTCCTTTGTTGAACCCTCCTCTGCTTCTCTTCCCCTTTTCTCCCTATGACCTCTCTACCCAGTTTCAAAGCCTATGACTGAAACTGTGCTTTGTGTGTTTTTGTTGCCTACAATCAGTTGTTTTTCTATGGATTTAGGCCTGCTTTCAGGCCACTGTTTGGTAAAGCTATGGTTCTTCCAGAGCTGCTTTTCTATCCACACGGTTAATCTATTTGTTTAAGGAGTTAAGTTATGGATTTGCTCTGGAATAAAGTAGCTTTACCAGGTGCTGATTGGTGAATGCCCTTTTTATTCTCTTTATTTTATTTCTGATGCAACTGCATGTAAAATGTGTCCCACAATGCATGTAGTGCCATGCTTGATTTGATGGTGTATGATGAGGTAATCAGACACTACTTGAACTATGTCTGTTCCAAAGCTGTTTGAAATGGAAAATCTGTCTTTGTACTGTATTACCGCTAATGGTTTGACAAATAATATATTGGTTTTCAAAGTCAGGGTTGAGTGATATACTGTACTGAGATATTATGGAAAATTGGTCTCTACTTGCCAGGTTCTAAGGGATTGTACGTTATTTATAATGAGGGATACCTGGAGAAAATTGGATCTCTGAAATTAAAATGGATGGTATTCCCTTAAGTAAAATATATTTTTTCTGACCCTCCCTGAACGCTTAAAAAAAAAGTGAAATCAGTTGAGTTGTCCCTTTAGGTTTCATACATTTACATTGACATTTTAGTCATTTAGCAGACACTCTTATCCAGAGCGACTTACAGTTAGTTAGATGTTGTTTCCTCCCAGACGCGTCCCACAGTGGAGGTCTGTTACAGGCGGTTCCTCGTCCTTTATTATCACGGCCGGAGAGGTTCACAAACTCAATCCAATCTTGATGAAAACTCTGAAAAGGGTGTTCCCTTTCAGTCCTTATATATGCTACACAAACAAGTCATAGAAGCATGATTTACATTATTCATTATTAATTATTAACGTTGGTTCCTGCATGTGACTGACTGATACCTCACGAGGCTTCTTCTCTCAAAGCTGGGACCTTGAAACTGAGATACTCCTTTTGGTTCTCAGAGCAATGTTCTGGGCGTACTGCCAATTTGTCTGAGGAAGAGGTCACAGTCACCTGCACGAACCAAGATAGTGAGAGGAGATGCTGTGTACAATTCAAGGCTATGTCTTCAGACAATAAAAATGTCCCTCGCACTCCTCTATACCCAAAATAATAATTAAAACATAAAGTGGATAGCAGAGAACATGCCTACTGTTTACCCTCACTCCTAGGACAGACAGGAGCCTTAGCTATGCAGTTTTAGAAACTGTTCTTCATTTTGTAAGCATTACATCACAGACCACCGCGGACAAGGGGGGGTGAAAAGATATCAATTATAATAAAAGCACTGCATGAAACTATCATCTTATTTGCGGTCCGAGAAAAAAGTGCCTTTTATAAACACATTTCTACGCAATTCTACGTCATTTCTACGTCATTGTCTCCAGTCATGTAAAATCTTTTTTTAATACCACAACAGAGCATGACAAAGAATGAGTGCATGCTGCAGCACCGGAGACATTTTGATTTCTATACAGGCTACTGTTAAAAAATAGGATAGTTTGGAACACTGCTAAAGTAGTCTATCAACTGTAAAAATTTAGTGCAACAGAACCAGTTACAACTGAAGTATCTTACCATCAGTGAATTCGGCATGCTAAGCTAAATAAAATAAAAACTAGGCATGCATAGCTCAAAGCATGATCCTCAAACCAAAGACTGGCCAAACTCGTGTAATAAGGCATTTTTCCTTTAATTATTATTTAATTCTAAGTCATATTTTTCTTTTATTTCATTTAATATAGCCTAAACGCTAAATTCATAGGCATGTTGTTGAAGTGCTGTTGTTGGTGTGTTGTTGAAATGACGAGCGCTCCTGCCAGACTGTAGCATGTCACAAATGCTTCACAATTGATTTCTTCAATGGCAGGCTATAGCCTTGAAATAATAACAATATAGCCTAAATAATTCATTTTAATTCCTTCTCAGGCTACCTGGCTTGGTCCTGACTGATTTCGAGGTAGTATGTTGTTTAATAGCCTGTTGCAGTGCTCCCTCACTTTTTTCACATTGAGAATACACCAGGCTGCATGGTAAAATTATTTCTGGAAAATGAATTAGGATACATTCTAAATCAATTATATTTAGGCCTAATTACCACTTAAATTCCATGAAAACGATAGAATGACAAACTACACTGAACGAAAATATAAACGCAACATGCAACAATTTTCTACGATTTTACTGAGTTACAGTTCATTATAAGGAAATCAGTCAATTGAAATAAATAAATTAGGCCCTAATCTATGGATTTCACATGACTGGGACTACAGATCTGTTGGTCACAGATACCTTTAAAAAAAGGTAGGGCCGTGGATCAGAAAACCAGTCAGTATCTGGTGTGACCACCATTTGCCTCATGCAGCGCGACACGTCTCCTTCGCGAGAGTTGATCAAGCTGTTGATTGTGGCCTGTGGAATGTTGTCCCACTCCTCTTCAATGGCTGTGCGAAGTTGCGGGAACTGGAACACGCTGTCGTGCACGTCGATCCAGAGCATTCCAAACATGCTCAACGAGTGACATGTCTGGTGAACTGGGACATTTTCATCTTCCAGGAATTGTGTACAGATCCTTTCGATATGGGGCCGTGTATTTTCATGCTGAAACATGAGGTAATGGCGGCGGATGAATGGCACAACAATGGGCCTCAGGATCTCGTCACGGTATCTCTATGAATTCAAATTGTCATTGATAAAATGCAATTGTGTTTGTTGTCCGTAGCTTATGCCTGCCCATACCATAACCCCACCGCCACCATGGGGCACTCTTTTCACAAAGTTGACATCCACAAACTGCTTGCCAACACACCGTCTGCCATCTGCCCAGTATAGTTGAAACTGGGATTCATGAAGAGCACTCTTCTCCAGCGTGCCAGTGGCCATAGAAGGTGAGCATTTGCCCTCTGAAGTCGGTTACGACGCCAAACTGCAGTCTGGTGAGGACGACGAGCACACAGATGAGCGTCCCCGAGACGGTTTCTGACAGTTTGTGCAGAAATTATTCTATTGTGCAAACCCACAGTTTAATCAGCTGACCGGGTGGCTGGTCTCAGACGATGCCGCAGGTGAAGTAGCCGAATGTTGAGGTACTGGGCTGGCGTGGTTACACGTGGTCTGTGGTTGTGAGGCCGGTTGGACGTACTGTCAAATTCTCTAAAACAACGTTGGAGGCGGCTTATGGTAGAGAAATGAACATACTAAATTCTCTGGCAACAGCTCTGGTGGACATTCCTGTAGTCAGCATGCCAATTGCACACTCCCTCAAAACTTGAGACATCTCTGGCATTGTGTTTTTTGACAAAACTGCACATTTTAGAGTGTCCTTTTATTGTCCCCAGCACAAGGTGCACCTGTGTTATGATCATGCTGTTTAATCAGCTTCTTGATATGCTACACCTGTCAGGTGGATGGATTATCTTGGCAAAGGAGAAATGCTCACTAACAGGGATGTAAACACATTTGTGCACAAAATATGAACATTTCTGGGATCTTTTATTTCAGCTCATGAAACATGGGACAAACACTTTACATGTTGTGTTTATATTTTTGTTCAGTATAATGGCATATACAGTTGAAGTCGGAGGTTTACATACACCTTAGCCAAATACATTTAAACTCAGTTTTTCACAATTCCTGACATTTAATACTAGTAAAAATCCCCTGTCTTAGGTCAGTTAGGATCACCACTTTATTTTAAGAATGTGAAATGTCAGGATAATAATAGAGAGAATGATTTCTTTCAGCTTTTATTTCTTTTATCACATTCCCAATGGTTCAGAAGTTTACATACACTCAATTTGTATTTGGTAGCATTACCTTTAAATTGTTTAACTTGAGTCAAACGTTTCAGGTAGCCTTCCACAAGCTTCCCACAGTAAGTTGGGTGAATTCTGGCCCATTCCTTCTGATAGAGCTGGTGTAAGCTGGAGTCAGGTTTGTAGGGTCGCACACGCCTTTTCAGTTCTGCCCACAAATGTTCTATAGGATTGAGGTCAGGGCTTTGTAATGGCCACTCCAATACCTTGACTTTGTTTTCCTTAAACCATTTTGCCACAACTTTGGAAGTATGCTTGGGATCATTGTCCATTTGGAAGACACATTTGCGACCAAGCTTTAACTTCCTGACTGATGTCTTGAGATGTTGCTTCAATATACAGTGGGGGGAAAAAGTATTTAGTCAGCCACCAATTGTGCAAGTTCTCCCACTTAAAAAGATGAGAGAGGCCTGTAATTTTCATCATAGGTACACGTCAACTATGACAGACAAAATGAGATTTTTTTTCTCCAGAAAATCACATTGTAGGATTTCTAATTAATTTATTTGCAAATTATGGTGGAAAATAAGTATTTGGTCATTAACAAAAGTTTCTCAATACTTTGTTATATACCCTTTGTTGGCAATGACACAGGTCAAACGTTTTCTGTAAGTCTTCACAAGGTTTTCACACACTGTTGCTGGTATTTTGGCCCATTCCTCCATGCAGATCTCCTCTAGAGCAGTGATGTTTTGGGGCTGTCGCTGGGCAACACGGACTTTCAACTCCCTCCAAAGATTTTCTATGGGGTTGAGATCTGGAGACTGGCTAGGCCACTCCAGGACCTTGAAATGCTTCTTACGAAGCCACTCCTTCGTTGCCCGGGCGGTGTGTTTGGGATCATTGTCTGCTGAAAGACCCAGCCACGTTTCATCTTCAATGCCCTTGCTGATGGAAGGAGGTTTTCACTCAAAATCTCACGATACATGGCCCCATTCATTCTTTCCTTTACACGGATCAGTCGTCCTGGTCCCTTTGCAGAAAAACAGCCCCAAAGCATGATGTTTCCACCCCCATGCTTCACAGTAGGTATGGTGTTCTTTGGATGCAACTCAGCATTCTTTGTCCTCCAAACACGATGAGTAGATTTTTTACCAAAAAGTTATATTTTGGTTTCATCTGACCATATGACATTCTCCCAATCCTCTTCTGGATCATCCAAATGCACTCTAGCAAACTTCAGACGGGCCTGGACATGTACTGGCTTAAGCAGGGGGACACGTCTGGCACTGCAGGATTTGAGTCCCTGGCGGCATAGTGTGTTACTGATGGTAGGCTTTGTTACTTTGGTCCCAGCTCTCTGCAGGTCATTCACTAGGTCCCCCCGTGTGGTTCTGGGATTTTTGCTCACCGTTCTTGTGATCATTTTGACCCCACGGGGTGAGATCTTGCGTGGAGCCCCAGATCGAGGGAGATTATCAGTGGTCTTGTATGTCTTCCATTTCCTAATAATTGCTCCCACAGTTGATTTCTTCAAACCAAGCTGCTTACCTATTGCAGATTCAGTCTTCCCAGCCTGGTGCAGGTCTACAATTTTGTTTCTGGTGTCCTTTGACAGCTGTTTGGTCTTGGCCATAGTGGAGTTTGGAGTGTGACTGTTTGAGGTTGTGGACAGGTGTCTTTTATACTGATAACAAGTTCAAACAGGTGCCATTAATACAGGTAACGAGTGGAGGACAGAGGAGCCTCTTAAAGAAGAAATTACAGGTCTGTGAGAGCTAGAAATCTTGCTTGTTTGTAGGTGACCAAATACTTATTTTCCACCATAATTTGCAAATAAATTTATTAAAAATCCTACAATTTTCTGAATATTTTTTTCTCAATTTGTCTGTCATAGTTGACGTGTACCTATGATGAAAATTACAGGCCTCTCATCTTTTTAAGTGGGAGAACATGCACAATTGGTGGCTGACTAAATACTTTTTCCCCCCACTGTATCCACATAATTTTCCTTCCTCATGATGCCATCTATTTTGTGAAGTGCACCAGTCCCTCCTGCAGCAAAGCACCCCCACAGCATGATGCTGCCACCCCCGTGCTTCAGGGTTGGGATGGTGTTCTTCGGCTTGCAAGCATTCCCCTTTTTCTTCCAAACATAACAATGGTCATTATGGCCAAACAGTTATATTTCTGTTTCATCAGACCAGAAGACATTTCTCTAAAAAGTACAATCTTTGTCCCCATGTGCAGTTGCAAACCGTAGTCTGGCATTTTTATGCCGTTTTTTATTTCTGATGTCTTGGCTGATTTTCTTTTGATTTTCCAATGATGTCAAGCAAAGAGGCACTGAGTTTGAAGGTAGGCCTTGAAATACATCCACAGGTACACCTCCAATTGACTCAATTGATGTCAATTAGCCTATCAGAAGCTTCTAAAGCCATTATATAATTTTCTGGAATTTTCCAAGCTGTTTAAAGGCACTGTCAACTTAGTGTATGTATGTAAACTTCTGACCCACTGGAATTGTGATACAGTGAATTAGAAGTGAAATAATCTGTCTGTAAACATATGTGTCATACACAAAGTAGATGTCCTAACCAACTTGCCAAAACTATATAGTTTGTTAACAAGGAATTTGTGGAGTGGTTGAAAAACGAGTTTTAATGACTCCAACCTAAGTGTATGTAAACTTTCGATTTCAACTGTAAGCCTACTGTAGCATAGTAGGCCTATAATATGTTACACCAAAAACACCTAAGTCATTTCTTATCTGAATGATATTTTCCTCATGTGGCCAAAACTCAACAGCCTACGCACTGCAGGCTTTGATTTTATACTAATAGTTTATTAACGCCGTCTGCTTTAATTCTCTCGCAAAAAAGTTATTCAAGAAGAGTTAAATGCATCTTCCCATGAAACTGATTGAGATCAAATGATTGGCATGCGGTGGTAAAATGTGTAGAATTGTCATTCACAATGGACAGTGAGGATGGCCTACTTTGAAATTAGATATGCCTAACTTGGTGTTTGAGGGTATTAAAAATAGAAAATGTTCTTGAGGCAAGATGTGTGGGCATATAGGCAGACGTTGCAATTGGAGGATGCATTTTCTGCACCTATTCTATAATGATATTCAATCTGTCGGTACAAACTCATTGAGAAATTATGTCGTTTAATTTTTATTTTTGCGCTCCCTCACCTAAAAAAAAATAGAACTACACCACTGCTCCTCGGCTATAGAAGGTTGTAGTGCAGCCTCTGAATGTCAGAGACAAACCAAAGATATCCCATATGCAACGGAGTCACGTCTTTCCCCAGCATTTTACAGCTTGTTTCTAGCATAAAGCATTGCGGACTAAATCGTTTTATATAATTGGGTTCATTTAATTTGTATTAAAATCAATTATATCAGTAGCAAGCTTTGGACCCCAGGAAGAGTAGCTGCTGCCTTGGCAGCAGCTAATGGGTATCCGGAAGAATTTTTTTCTAAGTACCTTCGACATCAGTAGGCGCACAGATATTGAATTTTGGGGACAAATTGACTCGCCTCCTGAAGTGCCACCGTACACAGCACAGTCATTGGTTAGGCAGCACAAAAGGGTTTATTTATATCAGTAAAAGCAGGGCAGGCCATGATTGGGATAGCCTAGCCATTGCAGTGTGTAATGCAGTGTAGCCTAGTTTTATATACCATCCCAGCAGCACAAACACTTGGGAAGGCAGTACATTTTCTTATACATATAACTTTGCTCTGTGCTTCTCCGAGCATGCACTTCGTATAGCCTAGGCCTATAGCTTGTGTCAAACTCATTACACGGAGGGCTGAGTTTCTGCAGGTTTTCGCTCCTCCCTTGTACTTGATTGATTAATTAAGGTCACTAATTAGTAAGGAACTCCCCACACCTGGTTGTCTTGGGCTTCATTGAAGGAAAAACCAAAAACTTGCGGACACTAGGCCCTCCATCGCACTCAACTCTTACCCTACGAGGTCCGGAGCCTGCTGGTTTTCTGTTCTACCTGATCATTAATTGCACACACTTGGTGTCCCAGGTCTAAATCTGATTAGAGGGGAACAATTAAAAAATGCAGTGGAACTGGCTTCGAGGTCCAGAGTTGAGTTTGAGGGGTATAGGCTATGAATCCATTTTATTGAGACCACACTAGGCACACTTGATATTGCGTACCCAGTAGAGAATCAGGGATGAGGGGCATCATCGGGCACAAATGAGATACTATAATAAGCAACAAATTCTCAAACCCTGAGCAATATGACATTTAATTTATTACAAATTACATGACCCTCTCCTGGAATAAATTTGTAAAATACTAAACCCTCCTCCTGACTGAAATTGAAAAAGCATGAACCTCCCCCATTTTCCTCCAGGTAACTATTGTGTAAATTTCGATCGCCTCCTAAATTACTAGAAAAACATTTTTCAACCCAAGTCTCAGTGATACCTCTTGATGCTCTACAATCTAAACTCAGCAAAAAAAGAAATGTCCTCTCACTGTCAACTGCGTTTATTTTCAACAAACTTAACATGTGTAAATATTTGTATGACCATAACAAGATTCAACAACTGAGACATAAACTGAACAAGTTCCACAGACGTGACTAACAGAAATTGAATAATGTGTCCCTGAACAAAAGTAACAGTCAGTATCTGGTGTGGCCACCAGCTGCATTTAAGTACTGCAGTGCATCCCCTCCTCATGGACTGCACCAAATTTGCCAGTTCTTGCTGTGAGATGTTACCCCACTCTTCCACCAAGGTACCTGCAAGTTCCCAGACATTTCTGGGGGAATGGCCCTAGCCCTTACCCTCCGATCCAACAGGTCCCAGATGTGCTCAATGGGATTGAGATCCAGGCTCTTTGCTGGCCATAGCAGAACACTGACATTCCTGTCTTGCAGGAAATCACGCACAGAACGAGCATGTATGTCAGGATGAGCCTGCAGGAAGGGTACCACATGAGGGAGGAGGATGTCTTCCCTGTAACGCACAGCGTTGAGATTGCCTGCAATGACAACAAGCTCAGTCCGATGATGCTGTGACACACTGCCCCAGACCATGACGGACCCTCCACCTCCAAATCAATCCCGCTCCAGAGTACAGGCCTTGGTGTGTACGCTCATTCCTTCGACAATAAACACGAATCCGACCATCACCCCTGGAGTGACAAAACTGCGACTCGTCAGTGAAGAGCATTTTTGCCAGTTCTGTCTGGTCCAGCGACGGTGGGTTTGTGCCCATAGGCGACGTTGTTGCCGGTGATGTCTGGTGAAGACCTGCCTTACAACAGGCCTACAAGCCCTCAGTCCAGCCTCTCTCAGCCTATTGCGGACAGTCTGAGCACTGATGGAGGGATTGTGCGTTCCTGGTGTAACTCAGGCAGTTGTTGTTGCCATCCTGTACCTGTCCCGCAGGTGTGATGTTCGGATGTACCGATCCTGTGCAGGTGTTGTTACACGTGGTCTGCCACTGCGAGGACGATCAGCTGTCCGTACTGTCTCCCTGTAGCGCTGTCTTAGGCGTCTCACAGTACGGACATTACAATTTATTGCCCTGGCCACATCTGCAGTCCTCATGCCTCCTTGCAGCATGCCTAAGGCACATTCACGCAGATCAGCAGGGACCCTGGGCATCTTTCTTTTGGTGTTTTTCAGTCAGTAGAAAGGCCTCTTTAGTGTCCTAAGTTTTCATAACTGTGACCTTAATTGCCTACCGTCTGTAAGCTGTTAGTGTCTTAACGACCGTTCCACAGGTGCATGTTCATTAATTGTTTATGGTTAATTGAACAAGCATGGGAAACAGTGTTTAAACCCTTTACAATTAAGATCTGTGAAGTTATTTGGAATTTTACGAATTACTTTTGAAAGACAGGGTCCTGAAAAAGGGACGTTTCTTTTTTTGCTGAGTTTACATGCATCAGTACACTTCTAATAAAATGCCATGTTCATTAGCACTATTTTTCAATTGGAGTGAACCAGTTACATTACAGCGTATCATATTACCTCGTGGGCATAAATCAAGCTGCATCCAATTGGTTGGGCACTGATGTGTAATATTATGCATATTCTTAATAATGAGAGTACATGATTGAATTCATTCACACGCACACCCAGACCCCCTCTCACACACACTCAAACACCACACACACGAACACAGAGAGTGAACTGTGTTCAACATTACCCATGCATCAGCTATTTCAACTGTCAAAGTACTCCGAATTTTAGTTAGCAGACTCCTCTTCGTGCTTAATTTAGAAAAAAAATGAAAAATTTTAGTTCATTATTTAATCTCTCACAGTGCTTGGAGTGTTGCTGTCAATAATCTGTTGTTGTGTTTTCCACGGCAGAAAATACATCTCTGGCATTAGTTGGGGGTGATAGTAGCCTGCTAAAGCCTGGGGCCATTTTGACTCATTGCGGCACTATGGAATGAAGTTCCCTTCAATGGAACTATTACATTCTCCCCTCAGCTGTAGAGAACAGAAACTAATTAGGCTATTTTGGAACGTCTTTACTTGATGCAAATAGAACTCAGGAGTAATCTCCAGTGTTTAGCTACAGTGCCTTCAGAAAGTATTCATACCCCTTGACTTATTCCAAATGTTGTTGTGTTACAGCCTGAATTTTCTAATGGATTAAATTGAGATTTTTTGTCACTGGCCTACACACAATACCCCATAATGTCAAAGTGGAATGATGTTTTTCGAAATTGACAAATTAATAAAAAATGAAAAGCTTTTAATCGTTAAGGACTAGGGAGTTTTTCAGGATATAAAATAAACTAAATGGAGCTAAGCACTGGCAAAACCCTAGAAGAAAACATGGTTCAGTCTGCTTTCCACCAGACACTGAGAGATGAATTCACCTTTCAGCTGGACAATAACCTAAAACACAAGGCCAAATCTACACTGGAGTTGCTTAGCAAGAAGCCAGTGAATGTTCCTGAGTGGCCACTTTACAGTTTTGACTTAAATCTACTTGAAAATCTATGGCAAGACCTGAAGATTGTTGTCTAGCAATGATCAACAATCAATTTGACAGAGCTTGAAGAATTATGAAAAATATTATGGGCAAATGTTGCACAATCCAAGTGTGGAAAGCTCTTAGAGATTTAATCAAATCAAATGTTATTTGTCATATGCGCCAAATACAACAGGTGTAGACCTTACTGTGAACTGCTTACTTGCAAGCCCTTAACCAACAATGCAGTTCAAGAAATAGAGTTAAGAAAATATTTTAAAAAATCAAATTAAAAAGTAACACGATAAAATAACAATAACGAGGCTATATACTGGGGGTACCAGTACCGAGTCAATGTACAGGTTAGTTGAGGTAATTTGTACATGTAGATAGGGGTAAAGTGACTGCATAGATAATAAACAGCGAGTAGCAGCAGTGTAAAAACAAAAGGTGGGGGGTCAATGTAAATAGTCTGGGTGGCCATTTTATTAATTGTTCAACAGTCTTATGGCTTGGTGGTAGAAGCTGTTAAGGAGCCTTTTGGACCTAGACTTGGTGCTCCGGTACCGCTTGCCGTGCGGTAGCAGAGAGAACAGTCTATGACCTGGGTCTTTGACAATTTTTTAGGCCTTCCTCTGACACCGCATAGTATATAGGTCCTGGATGGCAGGAAGCTTGGCCCCAGTGATGTACTGGGCCTTACGCACTACTCTCTGTAGAGCCTTACGGTCGGATGCCGAGCAGTTGCCATACACAGGCGTTGATGCAGCCGGTCAGGATGCTCTTGATTGTGCAGCTGTATAACTTTTTGAGGATCTGGGGACCCATGCCAAATATTTTCAGTCTCCTGAGGGGGGAAAGGTGTTGTCGTGCCCCCTTCACAACTATCTTGGTGGGTTTAGACCATGATAGTTTGTTGGTTATGTGGACACCAAGGAACTTGAAACTCTCGACCCGCTCCACTACAGCCCCGTCGATGTTAATGGGGACCAGTTCGGCCCTCCTTTTCCTGTAGTCCACGATCAGCTCCTTTGTCTTGCTCACATGGTGGGAGAGGTTGTTGTCCTGGCACCACACTGCCAGGTCTTTGACCTCTTCCCTATAGGCTGTCTCATCGTTGTCGGTGATCAGGCCTACCACTGTTGTGTCATCAGCAAACGTAATGATGGTGTTGGAGTCATGCTTGGCCACGCAGTCGTGGGTGAACAGGGAGTACAGGAGGGGACTAAGCACGCACCCCTAAGGGGCCCCAGTTGTTGCCTCCCCTTACCACCTGGGGGCAGCCCGTCAGGAAGTCCAGGATCCAGTTGCAGAGGGAGGTGTTTAGTCCCAGGGTCATTAGCTTAGTGATGAGCTTTGTGGGCACTATGGTGTTGGACGCTGAGCTGATGGTGTTGAACTTACCCAGAAAGACTGTAATTGCTGCCAAAGGTGTTTCTACAAAGTATTGACTCAGGGGTGTGAATACTTAAGTAAATTAGATATTTCTGTATTTCATTTTCAATACATTTGCAAAAATGTCTAAAAACATGTTTCCACTTTGTCTTTATGGGGTATTGTGTGTAGATGGGTAAGAAAAAGTCAATTTAATCCATTTTGAATTCAGGCTATAACAATAAGTCAAGGGGTATGAATACTTTCTGAAGGCACTGTAAGTGCGATCTTGAGGAATGTACTGACACACAATGGAAAAGTGATCTCTTTAAAAGGATAGTTCACTCTGAAAACAACATTTGCATACTGTACCTTGGAATTGTCCCAAAGTCGAGCTGTGTCTATATTTCACCATTCCACAACATCGTTAGCCATCAGCAATCAGGATTACCAAAAGCACCGTAGTATCCCAGCTCAATAATCAGTTGATGTCTAGCTTATCCTACATCCCTGATTCTCAAGACCATCCATTTGGCCATCAACACTGCAGATGGCTAGCTGATTCTATGGTGGACATGCAGTAGAATATAACAACTCTGATATAAAGACTCTGATACACTTCTAAGGTATGTACTGTAGTAGTTCAGTTGGGCGTTTATGGAGCTAATTGAATCTGTATGTTTCATTAACTATCGGTTTTAAGCATCTCAGAGAAGGGTTAGACGTGAGTCAAAGGTGAAAACCTCTGCTTGCGTTGTTTGTGTTTCACTGCTTTTGTTTTTATTTGTTTTGGAGCCATTTTATCACCTGCCGTAATAGCACTTCACACTCCAGAAACGACACTTTCTCAACTTTGGCTCCTCGCGCAACCCATCCCCAATTAGAGAAACGCAGAACAGACTCCAGGTTACGTATAGCTTTAGCTTGGTTACATAATGCACAGCCTTTATGGATATAATCGCTCAGTGTTTCTCATATGCAGTGCTATGAAAGCGTCAAGCGGGGGTCTTCTACGTACCAAAACATAGCTGCTTCTGAGAGCGAGGTTTCAAAACCCACCAGGCTGACAATCTGTCACTCACTTTGACACATCTCTCTCGCCATCATCTTCCCCCAGCCTCCCCCTTACAATCTGCTCCCTACACATTCTTTCTCACACTCTATTTCTGTCACTTTTTGTCCCCAGCTTTCTGCCACATTCTATTTCATTTTATTTTCTCTAGTTCTCTTGCTCGTCTCTTTTCTGTCCTATTCCTCTCGCTCTCTCTTTTCCATTGCCTGGCAGTTTCTTACTGAAGTTATATTTTCTCTCCCTACTGTATCTCTCTCTCCCATTGCCTGGCAGTTTCTTACTGAAGTTATATTTTCTCTCTCTTTGTCTCTCTCTCCCTCTCGAGCATGAATACTTCCAGCTGTCCCCCCCCCTCTCCCTCTCCTCCTTTCCTCCTGTCCTCTCTCAACCATATGTGTGTTTACCTTTTAGAAGACCTGAGAGTCCTTAGTGTGTGTGTGTGTGTGTGTGTGTGTGTGTGTGTGTGTGTGTTCCTGTTCGTCACACATTAGTTATATTATGCCTCTGTTCAGCAGAGACCATTCTGAACCCACACTTTGGCTAAAGATAGTGTGACAACAGAGAAAAACATGGACCAACACTTATTAACATTATATAAACATTGAGAGGAGGTTATTGTTGTTGCTTTGAGTAGCTTCAATTATCCTGCAGCACCACATATCTTTATATAACACACCTATATTTTACTAACATATTTAATGTAACTCTACCACTACACAGGTGCGGACAACTCCAATTAATGGTCACATGTTACATTAAAAGCAAAGCTCTCAAACATTTTTGTCTCACCTCTTTATCAGAGGTGTCATACGACATTGGATCATAAAATAATTCATTTGACCCTTTTTAAATGTATTTTCTTTCAACACTGTTGAGGCAATGCATTAGCCTCAACTGGCAGTATACTGTTTGCCTGCATGCTCTGCCTCCTGTGCGCCATCTAGCAGCACACCAGTCTCCCCCATGCCATGATTCAGTGGGTATTAATTTCACTGTGACCATGCCACAATATGTCACGCATACGGCCCAATTGAGTCATCCACCCCAGCCCCAAACGTGTTGTGACAGGTTGTGCGTGGGGTTGGAGATCTGTGTACCTCCGCTGTGCATTTCCCCACTGTGGCGCTTGACTCATAGCTCCTCGGCCATGTGGAACCCTTCAATAGTCATAGGGGCCCCCAAGGGTCCTGGTCAGAGGGCCCAGATGAGTCACAGGACTGGGAGCTGGGAGCCACAGGGAGGCTGGGGGAAGCCACACAGAGACATGGGCATCCTGACCTGTATTATTCATAAAACCCCATGCTGCCACACTGCCTCGGCTCACTCTGACACACTGGCCTAGGACAGATGGGATAAACGAAGGACAGCCATACCAACGCCATAGAATACAATGGATATAGCACTTGAATGGATAGAACTCGCGATTTCAAAGCAGCACGTCTAACTTATTCTGTGAATTTAACATTATCGACAGGAGAATGTGATAGTACAGTATATTGCATCTCTCTATAGCGGAATGGCACCCAGTATTCTACTCATGATGTAGAGCAAATGGCCCAATGGATAGTTTATAGTGCTTTGCAGTGCTCGAAAACCCTTTACTTCCTGATAGCGCTGGGAGAGAGACAGGGAGCAGACACTTCTCCGGTAACTTTGTGACCTACATATAACTTTCCATCAACGCCAGGCAAAGAGACACTCGTGTCGGCAGCTCCTTCAAGACCAAAGAACCGAGCCTTGTTTGATGCTAATTCTGCCCCATCTTCTCTCTGTTTGTATTAAGGCTGTCAAAGAAAAACGGTAATGGTTACAAGTACCCTTTAGAGTTACTAGCAAAGTGGCAGGAGCTTCAAGGCTGATGCCTGTGCTCCTCTATTGACACATCGAGATTTTCCCGTTTGTGCTTTTGTTACTTTTATAGATTCATGATGAGTTTGTGCTTGAAGCTGCATTGGAGCTTTGCTACTCATTTCTTCAGCCTACAGTGTGTGTGTGCACTGCATACCTGTTCTCCACATATATACCTAAAGACACACACACACACACACTTGACCTAAGAGCATTTTTAAAAAATGTATCCAAGGTCATTCTGTGCTGTGTTCTGCATGTACTGTAGATTAATGTGAGTTATTATTCACATCTCCCTTTCCCTTATAAATTAATTAATATCCTTCTTTCAGATAGTATTGGTATGCTGCCTGCATTTACCCTCACAGACTCCAGTTTTCGGCCCAGCAATGTTTTTCTTATTCAGACAGAATAATGTATTGGCGACCTGTTTGAACAAAACCCATTTAAAAAAGTTATGAAGTGTAAGACACTGCTGTCATTGAAAATGTTGTATGAGATGTTTGATTCCGCTAAACGCCTAATTGTAAATTCCCTCAGTGAAATTCCCTTCTATTCAAGTGCCCTCACTCTGTTAAAGCTGAAGCATGTGGCAGCTCTTTGTAATTTCATCGAAAGGGAAAAACCCTTGACAAGTCTCTCTTAGGCCCAATCATTTCAATCCCCCCCCCCATCCTCCTCCTCCTCATCATCATCTTCAACATCCCATCACCACCATTACGTCTAATCTGGCACTATCATTGCCCATTACTGCCTAACCTGAGCTCTCATTACGGGATGAAATTAGCCTGTTTGGAACACCTGCATTTCCCCTCCGAGTGCGGGCCAATTCCCCTCCCCAGACTTATCAATTTCACAGAGACTATCATTAAGGTTGGAGAAAGGCCTGACACCACAGATGGCAGCAGCCTTTGTAATTGAGCTCTGATTGCGAGAGAGGTGGCAAGTATCACTCCTCCTGTCGAATCTCAGATGCCATTAGGCAAATATAGTGGCAGGGTCACACCATCCAAGGGCGTTTTCATAGTGTTTTGTCACAACAACCTTGAGATTTTGAGGTGCTTAGTTGTGGCAGTTCAGATGTTTTCCCAAACAACCATTTGAATCAAAGTCAGACTCTCGTTCAATTAAAGAGTGATGTATTCTACGAGCTGGTTGGTCGAGTTGGTTATTTTTGGTTAAGTTTATCGCAGGTGCACTCACCCTGATCCATGCATTTGAAAGCACAGCCAGTGTTAATGACATCAGACCTCTGCCAGTGCACCCATCAATATTTAAAGCCCAAACTCATTTTGGAGTTGATTTCTCACTGACTGGGGAGCTCTTGCCCTCTGCCACTCTTTGCAGTTGGAGACGAAAGCTGAGGTCTTGGCAATAATACTTTATTGATTCATTAACAGAGAGGGAGGCAAGCCAAGAGGCTAGTTCCAACACCTCTGCAATGCTGCTTCCTACATAGTAGAGCTTCTGTAAACACAACCAGTCTTTTCCAGCTGCTGCCTGCTTGACCTTATAGAAATTATAGTCTCTTCTAGGTCTCTGGTTTCATTACACTAAATACCATTTTGTTCTCTCTCTCTTATTCTGTGAAGGTGTCCGACGGCCTCCCGAGATGGAGAAGACCAACCACAGTGTCCACTACACCCTGCTGATCGCCTGTGTGCTGGTGGCCTTTGTCCTTGGAGCCTTCCTCTCAGGCTTTCTGGTCTCCTGCTACTGCAACCACACCGGCCACAAGACCAAGAGGCTGGCCAAGGACCCGGAGGCCCCCATCCCTCACGCCCTGTCCCTACGCAGCTTGGCCAAGCTCAATGGCCTGCTGGACAGCCAGAACAAGGAGGATAAGATGGAGGTGTCCTCGCCCAAGCTCTACAACTCCTTCTTCCAGAACGGGAAGGAGCATCATCAAGGAGCACCCAGACGGACCGGTGGTCACCACCCAGGGATGACCATGGGAGACCTGGTCCACCCCCATCACCTACACCACTCTTCGGAGCTCTCGGGTCTGCCCACCCCAGACTCCACCCCTGAACTGCCCATCAAGAACATGAAGGCTTTCAAGAACCAGTGGGAGAAGAACCAGAACTGCAACAATGCCAAGGAGCCCAAGTCCCACAACATTGGACAAGGCTCCAGGCCCAGCTCAGGCCTGCTCCACCAGCAGATCTACCCCTACTCTCACAGCTTCTCCAATGGGCAAGCTCTGGCTAATGGGCATGCCCTGGTTGGTGGACCCCAGCTCCTGGAGGAACGCAAGATCCACAATGCCGAGCGCATGTTTGTCCAGCAGCCTTACCCCTGCTACCCGCAGAAGGTGATGGAGGTCACGTCGCTGGACGAGCTGCTCAAACACATCCACGAGGCCAACACCAGCAAGAACGCCCAGGTCATGACCTCATCCGGCCTGTCAGCCAGTGGCGGGTGCCACGGGGGTCAACTAGCCTTTTCCAACCGTGTCCAGCCGCACATCCCCGAGACGGAGTCAGCACCTTACTACAGCTCATCCACCCTGCCCCGAGACAGCCTGACCCGCCGCATGGATGTACCTCCGGACATGCCCCCTCACCACCAGTCCACCCTGGAGCGGAGGCACTCTTCCCAGAGACACTCACTGATTACCGCTGCCACTAAGATTGCCAACGGAGGGGGTGGTGGAGGGATGGTCCACCGGCAGCAAAGCTTCAGCCAGCGTAACGGCCACCAGCACCAACCGCCCCCTATGCTGGCTCGAATGAACTCCACCGGCAGCGCCTGCGAGATCCACTACCCGCTCATCCCCAATGGGTACCTGACGCGCCAGCAGAGCTACAACGGAGAGCAGCAGGAGGATACCGGAGGATACCTCCACCGGGGGGCCATAGTCCGCCGGACCACTTCCCTCAAACCCGACGTCCCTCCCAAACCCCTCTTCATCCCCGCCTCCTCTCCCGTCAACCAACAGGGAAACTTCAACTACTGAGGAGAAAGAGGAGAGGAGGAGAACAGGACAAGAGTGCCTCGTCCTCTCCTCTCAATGAGTGAAAAGTGAAAGACCTTCATGAAAAGACGTGCCCTGGATTATGCGGCAGCCGTGTTGCTGTCGACAAACCTCAAACAAACTTGTCATTTCCCTCTTTTTGTCCAATGAATATCTTTGTACCATATTGGTATTGCTCAGCTACTTGCTTATAGAAGGTGAGGAACTGGGGTTGGTGAAACGTGACCCCGTTATATTATGCTGCCAATGTCCTCAGTGTGGATTTACAATGCAACTTAGTTATGGAAGGGTTTGGCATCGGACATTTTAAGATTGAATCTAGAGCTTCTTGCGATGCCTATGAAACTTGCTTTTGCTTACCTTTTCTTATGTAGTGTTGATAAACAGTCCTGATCCCCCTAACGTGTTTATATATATGCATGTGTGTGTATATATATGAGTGTTTATATCTACACCGTATATGTATACATATACATATGCAGTATATGTATCCTGTGGAGCGACCTCAACAAAACTCCTTTAAAGGTAGCTCTGTCTTTTTGCCTTACTTTGAAACTGAACCCATTCTGTTGAAATACATTACTGGTTGGTGTTTGGCATCTCAAAAAGAAGTTCCCCAAATGAGGCAAGGACCTGCCTGCCCCTGTTTCAGCATGGTTAGTATGTGGACTGGGTGAATACAGAATCATTTACCATATTAACACGTTCATGGTGAATTTACTACTCACATTCAAAAAGAGAACCAAGCTGGTGGATACTGACAAGCAAAGGAAACTACTCAAAGCAACTATGCTAGGTGTTTCTCTTTTTTGGAAAATGGAGACCCTACTATCCTGCCAAGTCCTGAGAAACAGATAAAAGGCATTAATACAGCTGGTCTATGAACTAGGGTCTACAACAATTCCAAAATAATGTTTTTATCACATTGGTGCTTAGTTGATCCTCATGAATTATAATACAATTATCATATATCATACCCAAAGAGGACCAGACACTCAACCCCCAAAGAATCAGGATAGAAATCAGACAATGCCACCCCCCCCCCCAAAAAAAAAAAACACTCTTAACATGGTACTTACTGCAGTTATTATAATTATTAACTTTGTGGCTATTGGTTGTAAATAAAGGAATAATACTAGCCAAATGTTAATTGTATGTGTAAATGTGTGCCTTATTTAATATAGTATGTGGTATGGGGTGTAGGGGTAAATGCAAGGCGCCAAGATGCTATATAATAGGTGTTTTTTTCATGGTCGTCGGTATGTGTCATATCTATTGTAGATTTGTATTTCTAACTAGGGTTTTTAATATCCCTGAACTGTGAGCCTGCCAGCACTGGAAAAGTGACTACCACAGCTTCAGGCTGCATATTTTCATGTGTATTCACTGGGTTTGCTTTTTCCCTGATTGCTAACTTTACCTTTTGATTGTTTGATGCATAGCAGGCTACTCAATAGATTAAAAGGGGGGGGGGGACATCAGTCCCTCAGTTGTTAAGATTATTCGGGCTCTCTGATACTCCCAACATATCACTTGGTCTCAACCTCAACACCACAGGTAGCGGAAAATATTTTGTGGTCTTTTTGTCTGGTCAGAAGATGTGGTAATTGATTTAGGTAGAAATGGAATGGACGCCCTGATCCGATGAGCATAGACTGGAAGGGATCGGAAGCTTCGGCGCCGGCCGTGTCCTTGGATCAACGCTCTCGGAGCATTGGGAAGAATCGCCCGGGGTGCCAGTGTTCCCCGGAGCGTCCGCTGGGCGTTCTCCTCAGGGAGAGAGAGGGAAAGCAGTCAGATCGGCCTCAGAAATACAACTCCCTCTGGAACTCTCTGCTGATGCACTTTCTGGTCTACTTCATGGGTTGCTGGATTCATGGTCAATTCTTTGAGAGAGAAAAAACACTATTACTGTATCTGAAAATAGTATTTATGCCCTAGATTCCTGAAGCTGGTCTGACCTCAAGTTTACCATTCCCACTTGAATTCACCTTGGGCTGACCGATGGATACATGAGCCTGAACTACAACATTAGTTATAGATGGCTACATTCTTGCGTTTTAGGCAAACTAGTTGTTTGGATGCAACACACGCATAAGTAGAATCCTCACAGACCATATGGATCACTCCCATTACACATGAAACCAGTATTTGATTTTGAATGTGACCATATCATAACAGGAAAAAGGCAGCTACGGTACTTATTGGTGAGTTGAAGTGAAGTTTATTTGAGTTTGCATTGAGATTGTATGGGAAAGGGAATGGTCTATTTTACTTCTAATAGCTATCAGTATTGCACAGAGTGTAAATACATTATCTTGGGGGGGGGGCTCTCGTTGATTCAGTATGTTTTCTTTCTCTGGGCTGAAGCTCTTGGGCTCTTATGAATTTGGTCTCACAGAATACCATTGTATGTCTCTATTGATAGAAATAAATGAAAATACATTGCAAGTGTGTTATTGACTCTGGTGTGTCACATTATTCTTACATAGAAGTTACCTGTGTTTTATTACACAAGTATTTAACAACTTTATAAACCATTGTCAAGAGTAGGGTTGAATAGCAGGAACAGGGTTCCCGAGATTTCCCGCCTAAACCCACTCCCTTTTCCCCGGGATATATAAATGCGAGAAAGCAGTAAATTATAATACATTATTTCTATGAACACCATGACGTGAAATGGAACAGTTAAATTATATCTGGCTAAATTTGGCTTCTCTACGGCCTTGTCTCTGCTATCTGCATAATCAATCATCAACGCTCAGGGTGGGGACAGAGCGCATCTCAGTAGGCTATGGAGCGCAGTCTACAATGCATTATCTTATCATGGTAACTTTTTTTCTTGTGATAGGTAGGTCTACATTTGCTGCAGCATAGCCTATGCTACAATAGGATAATATAAGGACTGAATGCGCGTCTAATTTACAAATCTCCATCTTTCGGTGTTCACCTTACTTCTTAATTGTAAAGATTATTATAAAAAATTTTTGCAGCTGCAGAGTTTTTAAACAGCCTATCACTCAAATATAATTACTTTAAATCAGTGGATACTTGAGCACTCCGTGTTTCTCGCCCTCCATCAATTTCATTCTAATTGCATCCCAAATAGATCATCCTGTTCAAGATTTATATATACTGAACAAAAATATAAACGCAACATGCAACAATTTCAAAGATTTTACTGAGTTACAGTTCATATAAGGAAATCAGTCAATGGAAATAAATAAATTAAGCCCTAATCTATGGATTTCACATGACTGGGAATACAGATATGCATCTGTTGGTCGCAGATACCTTTAATAAAAAGTATGGGTGTGGATCAGAAAACCAGTCAGTATCTGGTGTGACCACCATTTGCAGCGCGACACATCTCCTTCGTATAGAGTTGATCAGGCTGTTGATTGTGGCCTGTGGAATGTTGTCCCACTCCTCTTCAATGGCTGTGCGAAGTTGCTGGATATTGGCTGGAACTGGAACATGCTGTCGTACACGTCGATCCAGAGCATCCCAAACATGCTCAATAGGTGACATGTCTGGTGAGTATGCAGGCCGTGGAAGAACTGGGACATTTTCAGCTTCCAGGAATTGTGTACAGATCCTTGAGACATTGGGGCTGTGTATTATCATGCTGAAACATGAGGTGATGGCGGCGGATGAATGGCACAACAATGGGCCTCAGGATCTCGTCACGGTATCTCTGTGCATTCATATTGCCATCGATAAAATGCAATTGTGTTTGTTGTCCATAGCTTATGCCTGCCCATACAAGAACTCCACCGCCACCATGGGGCACTCTGTTCACAACGTTGACATCAGCAAACCGCTCGCCCACACAATGCCATACACGTGGTCTGTGGTTGTGATGCCGGTTGGACGTACTGACAAATTCTCTAAAACAACGTTGGAGGTGGCTTATGGTAGAGAAATTAACATTACATTCTCTGGCAACAGCTCTGGTGGACATTCCTGCAGTCAGCATGCCATTTGCACACTCCCGCAAAGCTTGAGACATCTGTGGCATTGTGTTGTGTGACAAAACTGCACATTTTAGAGTGGCCTTTTATTGTCCTCAGCACAAGGTGCTCACTAACGGGGATGTAAACAAATTTGTGCCGAACATTGTTGAGAAATAAGCTTTTGTGTTTATGGAAAATTTCTGGGATCTTTCACTTCAGCTCATGAAACATGGGACCAACACTTTACATGTTGCGTTTATATTTTTGTTCAGTGTATATTATAGATAGATGGATAGATATATAGATAGATAGATGTCCTAGCCTACCCTTTTCAGGTAATAAATTACATGCAGTATAGCCTTTTAGCTATTTGAATAAATGATGGGTTATGCATATGTTTCTAATTTATAGCCTCTTGCTCAATACGCACCTGCGCTCCGCTGGCCTCTATCCTTAAAAAACACTCCTTAGCTCTTGGAGTCCCAGGAAAAGCTAGACTAGAATAGCTTGATGGAAGAATGCAAGCTCTTGTTTGCTGAATGTTAAATGCAGCAGCCAATAGAAAGAAAATAAGAGAGAACGCGTGATGGTGGTAGGCTATAGCAGTTATTTATTCACTATTCAATCTGGAAGAGAAGTGAAAGAACGCCATCTGCATCCTATTCTAGTCCTATATTATTCAAGCATGTCATTAAAATGATGACGATAAGGACAAATAAACGTATTTCATTTAACTGTTGAAAGCAATGAAGCAACAATAGAGAGAAAGAGGAGGTAGGCTAACACACACGTTGCGTCAGCCTACTAATTATAAAAATGTAAAATAGGCCCTATTATATTTCAAAATTAAAATCAAACTCGCTAGCCTGTAATTGTAACTTTGTAGGCCGCATGTACTGCACCAGCATCGCATGTTCTCTCCAATCTTCATGGTTTGAACAAGGTGCGTAATTCCAGTCCGTATAATACAATACAATACAGTAATACAGTCCACACACAAAGAGTAGCCTACTGGAGCGTGTTTCATTTATTTACCCAAGACAGAATAGCTACATCTATGGGCTTTTATGTTTTTCTGTCGTTCGTAATGTGAGGTAACCTATATATTTTATTTTACCTTTATTTAACCAGGGAGTCACCATAGGTTATGTATTGGATGACTGCACAATCACTTGGGCTTCTTTGGGCTTGGGCTCATAAAATGTATTTAATGTAGGGCTCATAAAATGTCCCTAGTGTATGGTTCATCAGGCTTGAATTTTCATGCCGATCAAAGCTCGAATCAAATCCAGACATACAGTATTTGTATGCTTTAGAACAGGACTGCCCAACCCTGTTCCTGGAGAGCTACCGTCCTGTAGGTTTTTGCTCCAACCCTAATCTAGCACACCTGATTCTAATAGCAGGTTGATAAGATTAATCAGGTTAGTGACACCTGGGGTTGGAGCGAAAACCTACAGGAGGGTAGCTCTCCAGGAACAGGGTTGGGCAACCCTGCTTTAGAATGACACTTCCTGTTTGGCGGGAAATACCAGGTTACCCAGGAGAAAAGTTATTTATTCTAGGGATGGAACATTGTAAAATATTGGGAAAATATTCAACCCTAGTCAAGAGGACTGTTTACATGTGTTGATGTGACCTGGGATTGACCTCTTGGCTGTAACCTTCTCCATGTTGTTGATGAGGTACAATAAGGTTGTGCTGAAATTGCTTGACTTTGGCTCCTCTTGACAAGCCTGTATTGATTAGCATATATAATTATCCTCAGTGCCTATTGGGTAATCATGACTGCATTAGCGTGGGGGGAGTGAGGTGGGGGTACGGAGTCAAAAGTCCCCACTCACACAGAGGTGAGGCGTTTATTTATTTAATAGGAGTCTACTGCTGTGGTCAAATAAGTAGACGGCCCTTGAAATAACTTATGATGGCTTTTTGTCTTATCAGAGACATATCACTTAAACCACTTTGCACCTTAATGAAAGAGCAGTCCTTTCAAATGTATAAACATTTTGGTGCTTTTAACTGCAAAGATTTTACTTTGGGAAACTAAAGAGTATATTCAATTGCAGTTTATTACGCAGAAAGCTAGTTTATCTGACACAAAGCAGGCCTACACCTGTGTGACTTGAATTCATATGGGAAGACAGTTTTTTTGTGTGTCTAGTCTTTGAATTGAGGTGTATGAGAAAGCCCTCTGGCCTCAAATAAAGGCATTTCATCCCTGGAAGTTTATGTGAAACAAATTCGATCAGAACACCACCTACACTTTTTCTCCTGATCAGAAAAATCTAATTCCCTGAAATAAGTCACTGTCTGGCAAATTTGAGAACTAGATTGGTCCTTCAGCTTTCTACACCGAAGAAAAACTAATAGAATACTGATGTAAGAAAACACCACATATGATTGACAGAAAAATACATTTTCCAATTACATTGCATGGTCCCACACCTCCCTTAATCCGCCTGACTGTTGACTTCACAAACCATGTATTTTTCTCCTTCTAAATAGGTCTATATGCTGTCAGCTATTCCACCGTGACCTACCTGCACCCCCCCCCCCCCCCCCCCCCCACCAACCCATCCCCCTCCCCTAAGAAATGCAGCTCCAGTGGAATCATGAGACTCGCCTTAAAATGACTTCCTATTCCCGTCGTGTCCACCCTAGCGACAGCACACTGACAGCTGGCATCAGAATTCATTAAATGTCTCCCAATGGAACGTCTGAAAGGCTGGGCAGACGCAGTCACCATTTTGTTACCAGCGATGACCTGTCAGTGAAATAATCACTGTCGCTGAAAAGTTGACTGGGTTTTGCCTGCAAAAAAAGGCGATGCTGAGAACATTGATCCAGGTTTCAGGACACGTGTAATGCTGCTTGTCCCTTCCTTGTATTCATACTTTTCCCTCCATCAACCTTTCTTGTGTTTTTCTGTGGCCCTTTCATATAGTCCCATTCATCACTGTCACTGGCCTTAAACAAAGAAGGTGACCTCACTGCACCTGGCTGTCACTATACAGAACACAGCATTGCTGTTTGACAGTCCATAGAACAAATATGACCACAGAATAAAGAAATACAGTTTAGTCTTTTCTTGCTGGACACTCAACGTCTAGTTTTACATTTGATTGAGTTGTCAACTAATGTGAATGTAGGCTTTACAATATTAACACAGTTTATTTGATTGCACATTATTTGATGAATGATAAATACTGTAAAAGCGCTAACCTCAACGCTGTGCTTTTTCTAGAGAGTAGAATGCAAAGACTTCATTTATGAATACCCCCAAGACTCGATGGAAACGATCTAAGGAAGCTCCTCATTAAACTGGATATTAATTTGAGCTTGTTTTATACCCCACCACCAAGGCTTTCATCTCATTTGGCGTCAGAAACATCTTGCTGAAGTTGACAGTAAAGAAGTTTTCCCTTAAAAGTCAGCGGCATACTATCTTCTGTCAGTATGTTACACAAGGGGATGAGGAAACCAAGGTTACATTTTTTTCAAGTCTGTTTTGAATTAACTTTGCAGGGCATTAGTAGTATGTGTCTACATCTGATCAGATAGGGGGGTTATTGAAATGACTACTTTGGTCCAGTACCCTATAATGCTTGTTATTATAGGTTGGTCTTCGATGCAAAATGTTCCTCTTTGTGCATTTAGTAAAGATAGCTTAAACTACATAATAATGTTCCTCTTTGATAAGAAAATTATTTTTTATTTGCTTGAGAAGAAGAGGGACACATCCTCAAATATCTTGTTTTGGTCTTGTGCTTGAGTATGTGCAATAGATCATCTCAGAATTATTTCCTTCAGAAAAATCGAAACATTTATTGACCAGATCATTGCTAAGCTCTGTAGAAGCTATACTCAGGCAAGTACAAATGGATGCCAGAACGATGGAAGCGCTTACAGACATATAAGCCAAAAACTCTCTCTCCACAAAACTAGTGTCCATAACTCAGACTCCTCACTATACAGTATTTGTTTTTACACTAGGCCCAGTTTGGCCTCGCTCCCAGAGAGGAGTTGGGAAGGACTAGTAGGCCACAAACCACACCGCATTTGGAGCCTTTTAAATGGCCCATAAATACTGGTGGAGAAACACAAAGCTTCAACAGCACATAGAGACAAGCAGCCTCTAGTCTCCCTCCTACTAGGGTGAAAACCATTTCCTTTTACTGAAAATTGCAGTATGAAAAATATTACATTTCTCTTTCATGCTCTCCTTCTTCCTTTCTTTCCTTTTCATGAAAGACCCTTTCATGCTGAAAAGAATGTGGGGGGGAAATTGCTGTAATAGTATTTAGTCTACACCACATAGATACTGTATAGGATCCATTCTCTGTTCAAAATTAATTATCACCAACACAAATGTGTCGTGCAAAGGTAATTGACAGGCATACCTATAATGGATTATGGGTGAAATCAGCTAGGCTATAGGTCTCATGGGGTGAGGCTTTTTAAAGAGCTAATACTAACCATATAGTGGCCTCTTATGGCCCCTGTTCAGCATTGATCTGACTCTGGACTCATGCAGGTCTTACAGTAGCTTGCCCAACACAATCACACTAACCTTGTCCTCTCTTAACCTCTGTTCTCCTACCACTGCAAAGCAGTCAACCACGTACCATCAAGTCTCCCTCTGAAATGTATTGGTTTACCAGACCGTTTCTCTGTTTCTGTTTCTGCATGTTTTGTGATTGATTGGATAATTCTCTTCAGGGTTTTCTAAATTGTTTTCCTTTTTTTCTGCCCACAAATCTGACCTCAAGGGCTATTTCAACATTTTCAACTATTGCCTAAAACAAGATCATATTTCCTGGACCTAGAACATACAGTATAATACTGTAAAGACACATTTTAAATGGTCTTGGATAAAATGAGTTTACAGGAAAGTGATTATGTTTAGCTAAATTCACTGGCTTATTCATTAATCCTTTGTTAGCTAGCCATTGAGAAAGCCACAGACTGTGTGTATGTTGTTCCATGGGGAATGTGAAGCATATGCCCATATCCACAGCGCTACACTCTCTGTTCCAGCTTCGTAGCCCATACACTGTGGGGTGAGGAGGCTTGTCGCGCTGGGCTCAGCCACAATAAGGGCTTAGGTCAGTAAAGAGCTATGCGGTATGCTTGGCATGCCTGGCACGTCCGGCGCCCGTAGCCCGCAGCACACCCCCAATGCTACAGTTGGCAGAGGGCGGAGAGGACTGGTGCCGGTTCAATCCGGACCGTTACGGCACAGTAGAGGTCTCAACTCAGCACTTCTGACACTTTCACCCGGAGACAAGGAGCCACCTGTGCTTGTCCGTTTCCGATGAGTCTCCTCTGCCCCTCCCCTCCTTCACAACCCACCCCTCGCCCTTCGTGCCCCCTCCCATTTGTTCCCATGTTCCCTGCCTGTCTCAAACTGTTCACCCTGCACCTGTCCAGACCAGGACATCCCGCCCCAGTTACAACCCCCAACACACACCACTTGCTGGCCTCAGACCTGCCAGAGTATTGTCAGCCAACTGGAAGTCCCCCAGCACAACCAGTCTAAACAGCCTTCATCCAGTCCAGTCCACACTGATACCTCAAACAAAAACACACTCATAACATATAACCCCAACCACAGCTGCCCCAGAGGCTACTCCTATATTTAGACTGTGTCCTCAGACAAACCCAAGGCTTTCTGTTGCAGGCGAGAGCGGACCAAAATCGATGATCCCGACACCAATCCCACGACATCAACTATCGATGTCTTTAGGGAAAATATGGTGAGCGTCTTGCCTTGCGATGTGGTGAACAACTCCGGGTTTTGACACCTGACAGCGTGATTATTGTATGTTTGGTTGGTTCTGTGGTGCCCCATTAAAGCCTCTGTGCTGTGAGGGGCCGGGAGTGTAAACAGAGAGGTGATCAGAGCCAGAGGAAACAGGAAGTGACAGGTTGAGTGTTCTCATCATGGGCCGTTCGAGTGGTGGTCACAGCGCGCGCCCCGTTAGCCTAGTGCTAAACAGAGCCCATTCTCAACTTGGCTCTGAAGATGATAGGTGCAATAAAACAGGCTCTCCCTGTGCACTGAAATGCTGAATGCAGAGATATACGTCCTGCCCAGTTGTGGATGATGAAATTGGTTTCCACTTCCAGCTCAATGGGTAGCTTGTCTAGCAGCTATATGGTTATAGCTCTTGAGGAATACCAACCCGTCTGAATTCTTGACATAAAAAAGAAGTGTGTATGTAAAGTTCACGTGTATGTAAAGTTCACTGAGTCATGTAAATGGTTTATCTTCGGATGGGGCCACAGTATCTCCGGACCGCTCCTGTCTCAGCCTCCAGTATTTATGCTGCAGTAGTTTATGTGTCGGGGGGCTGGGGTTAGTTGGTTATACCTGGAGTACTTCTCCTGTCTTATCCAGTGTCCTGTGTGAATTTAAGTATGCTCTCTCTAATTCTCTCGTTCTCTCTTTCTCTCTGAGAACCTGAGCCCTAGGACCATACGTCAGGACTACCGGGCATGATGACACCCTGCTGCCCCCAGTCCGCCTGGCCTTGCTGCTATTCCAGTTTCAACTGTTCTGCCTGCGGCTACGAAACCCCTACCTGTCCCAGACCTGCTGTTTTCAACTCTAAATGATCGGCTATGAAAAGCCAACTGAGAGACCTGAGCCCTAGGACCATACGTCGGGACTACCGGCCGTGGTGACTCCTTGCTATCCCCAGTCCGCCTGGCCTTGCTGCTATTCCAGTTTAAACTGTTCTGCCTGCGGTTATGGAACCCCTACCTGTCCCAGACCTGCTGTTTTAAACTCTAATGATCGGCTATGAAAAGCCAACTGAGATTTATTCCTGATTATTATTTGACCATGCTTGTCACTTATGAACATTTTTGAACATCTTGGCATGGTTCTGTTATAATCTCCACCCGGCACAGCCAGAAGAGGACTGGCCACCCCTCATAGCCTGGTTCCTCTCTAGGTTTCTTCCTAGGTTTTGCCTTTCTAGGGAGTTTTTCCTAGCCACCGTGCTTCTACACCTGCATTACTAGCTGTTTGGGGTTTTAGGCTGGGTTTCTGTACAGCACTTCGAGATATTAGCTGATGTAAGAAGGGCTATATAAAATAAAATTGATTGATTGATTGATTTATGTGACTTGCAGGATGTAAAGCAAGGGAATTATATCATTATTATCCTAAAAGTTAAGATCTACAACTAACAAAGTTGAAAGCTCCTCCACCCATGTGTGGTGATTCTGCGAGACTCGAGGCTGCAAGGAGTGAAGAAAGATGATCAGATCCTGATAAAGCATTCAACCACTGTTCACTTTGTTCCAGTGTCTGAGAAAGGCGGTGTGACCTGGAGTCATTGTTGAAATGAACAAGATCAAACAGAACAGGGAGTGTACTGTGACAATAGACAATTTTTCCACCTCCTTACACATCTTCAGGTGTTTGTACATTCTAATTAAATTGCTTAACTCAGCAGTACGTGTCCCTAACCTCACTTAACATGCCATACACTCCCTCACTCTGCCTTTCATGACCTCTTTTGCCGCCCACAGCTCATCAGCTGAATCGTCTCAATGTCGCCCCTATTAAACTGCAGTGATTACTTCTGCCTGGAAGTGGGGCTTCATTTTCCTAGCTTTACAGCCACCCACCTGGTTATGCTGACGCCGGCGCTTTGAGGCCGACCCAACGATGGCTCACCCGGACACTCAATTAGTCCTCTAACAGCGGCATTTCCACAGAGCTAATGATTCGGAACCTCTTCCCATCCTTCCCTGAGACATCATTCTTTCTTTGTCTTTTTTCCCCCAAACACATTATTTCCTTAAATTGCAGAGCCTAAGGATCATTACTGTCTTTGGGAGATTGAGGAGATGACAGTTTGGAGAAATGCTGATTTTCTTTTCAGGCAGTAACATTTTAGTCTTTGTGATTTTAAATGAGTTGGGCTATTTCCGGATTCTCTACAGTTCCATCAGGTAAAAAGCCAGAGAATGAGAAAGGGGAAAGTGAAGACCAGAAGCACGCCTAAGAATTGATCATGAAACCTTAGCTCATAGATTTTTCAACTTGTTTTTGTGAAGAATGAATGTACATTGTCCATCGTGCATAGTGCAAGGCTACTGATAACAAAGAGGTGTGTATCATGTTATTAATAATTTCTCACTTTCACAAAGAAATTCAAACAAAGAAATACGTCACTCATCTGCCAATGGATATTACATAAAGTAGATTGCCCCCAAAGTACAAGAACACAAAATAAAGATGGGCCACAGAACAAAGGAATCTTTGTGTGATGAAGAATCCTCACCAATAGTGATTCTGCAGTCTGAGCGGCAGCTAGTTCCTGTCATATTTCATGTCTGTTTTCACACCAAATGTATCTGCGCTCTGCCTTGTTAATTCAAATGATGTGATGCATCATAGAATCCTGTTGTGGCAATCGAAAGGTTGATTACTCGTGGTAATTAACAGCAAAATATATGTTTTAAAAGCGCTTGTGATCCCCTTAATTTACATTGTAAACTGAGCAGGATCAAGTCAAAAGCATCCAGACATTACGAGCTCCACATCACCACTCAAATGGAAGAGCAGCCGACATGCTGTAATAACTCAGAGAGAGAGAGTGCAAGCGATTGGGACTTTGATATTTTTAGTGGTCTACTCTACAGTTGTATACAGTGAGCCTGCTCTGCTGCAGAGCTACCATGAGCATAGGGGCCACAACTCTCCCAGACAGTCACTTCAAGAAATTAAACACTTGTCAAACTTCCTGTACAGTAATTGCCAGGATATTTTCCAGGCACAAAAGCCACTTTCAGGGCTGCTGTTGTGAATGAATCAACCTTACAGAGCAGCAAAATCCATGTCCGACAGTATCTAGGCAATGGTCAATAAACATTTCGTTTATTTACTGTTTTAAACATGAATGGCGTCTGACTAAATGCTGAAGTTTTTTTTTTTTATTCTGTACATGAGATGTATTACATTATACTGCCCTCTTGTGGATAAAAACGTAGCAACCAGTAATCCAGTTGTGACGTCCTTCCATGCCTTTATATGAGCTCTTTGATGGACAACTTAATCTTAACTGCTGCATGAACTGTCAATAATGAATTATCTTTATTTTGACATTCGTGTTCAACATTCAAGGGTTTACTTCACTTTTCTTCAGTACACATTCAATAGACCACATGTTTACTGACAGATCAACACCATCCAACAACATAGCATATTACTACAATACACACACGTTAAATCAGTCAGACTACTGAGACGTGGAGTTAGGTATGTTTCCGAATATAATTTGTTTGTCACACCTAGTCCATTCAGCCCCCAAAGCCACTAAACGTTATTCTAATAAATAGACCTTTCATGAATACATGTAAATGTTATGCGAAACATTTCTCCTTGTCAAACTTGAAAATATTTCTCGAGAGTGTTGTTAAGTGGGACACGCACATTGTAGGTATTATTCTTGGTTCAAAGTCAAACTAATACTTAATCATGTCTGAGCAGCCCCTGACGATTACACTCCTCTCCAAATTAGATTATTGAGGTTGTTCCTGCCGGCAATTAGTCTAAGAAATACAGGGAATAGATTTGTTGAAGTGAGTACAAAGCTATTAATTAATTAAAGCTGGGGAGAACACACAGATGAGTCTACATGGAATGGAGAGGAACTATTGGTGTCAGACAAAGTATGTCTTAGCTGGAAATGACTCAAGAAAAGGCATGATTGATTTCATTATTATAGTGTCACATCTTCAGGATGCCCAGCCCACATGGGCTTATAAGACACTGCATCTGCAGTAGCAAAGAAAATAATCATATACTGTATATGCAAGCATACATACCAGTGGAGGCTCCTCGGAGGAGGAAGGGGAGGGCCATCCTCCTCAGTGAATTTCATAAAAATTAAAATGGTAAAACATTGAAAAAATTATCCTTTTTAGATAAAACAATACTAAATATATTCACGTCACCAAATAATTGATTAAAACACACTGTTTTGCAATTGAGGTCTACAGTAGCCTCAACAGCACTCTGTAGGGTATCACCATGGTGTAGCTGGAGGACAGCTATCTTCCTTCCTCCTCTTGGTACATTGACTTCAATACAAAACCTAGGAGGCTCTTGGTTATCACCCCATTCCATAGACTTACACAGTAATTATGACAGCTTCAGGAGGACTTTCTCCAACCTATCAGAGCTCTTGCATCATTAACTGACATGTTGTCCACCCACTCAAAGGATCAGAGAATGAATCTAGTACTGAAAGCATAAGCTACAGCTAGCTAGCACTACAGTGCATAAAATGTGGTGAGTAGTTGACTCAGAGAGCGAGAGAGAGAGAGAGGGAGACAATAGTTTAACAGTTTTCAACAAATTCATTTCTTCAAAAATGAAGGAGAAGCAAGAGAGAGAGAGAGAGAGAGAGAGAGAGAGAGAGAGAGAGAGAGAGAGAGATTTCGTCTTTATTTTCACTTTCAGTTTCACTTACTTAGCTAGCAAATGCAGCTGGCTAGTTTAGTTACTTAAACAGAGGGATGCTATGTTAGCTAGCTGGCTATGACTATCCAACACAACACTGGAACTCTTCCAAGACAAGGTAAGCTTTTGGTTTTATTAATTTATTGCCACCGGGGCCCGCCGGTGTAACAGCTTACTGACTATACACTGTAAAGTTACTGCATGATTGTAGCGGGTTTACTAACGCATTAGTTCTATTAGCTATGCTGACTAGGACATTAATTTGAGCTAATATGGGAAAAACTATGTAGGCTGTGTGTAGCGATTATGACATGGTTTGGGTTGGGAAGGTTTTTTCGCCTGGTCACATAGCCTGGTCACGTGTTGTTCATTGAAGTCCACAAATGAAGAGAAAAGGTGAGAGGAGGAGAGTGCATAGAGGCGAGAAGGAATGCAACGTTGCTGCTATGAAAGTTAACTGTGTTTATGCGTGATCAGGGGTGTATTCATTCCGCCGATTCTGTTGAAAAACGTTTCTTAAACGGAAGCAAACAAAACGGGGATGAAAAATAACTGCATTTGTCCAATAGAAACTCTCGTTTGCAACTGTTGGACTTTGTGGCAAGAGTTTGGGGAAGGCCCTTTGCTGTTTCAGCATGACAATGCCCCTGTGCACAAAGCGAGGTCCATACAGAAATGGTTTGTCGAGATCGGTGTGGAAGAACTTGACTGGCCTGCACAGAGCCCTGACCTCAACTCCATCGAACTCTTTTGGGATGAATTGGAAAGCCGACTGCGAGCCAGGCCTAATCGCCCAACATCAGTGCCCGACCTCACTAATGCTCTTGTGGCTGAATTCCCCGCAGCAATGTTCCAACATCTAGTGGAAAGCCTTCCCAGAAGAGTGGAGACTGTTATAGCTGCGAAGAGGGGATCAACTCCATATTAATGCACATGATCTTGGAATGAGTTGTTGGACGAGCAGGTGTCCATATACTTTTGGTCATGTAGTGTACATACATTTATACAAAAATAATGAAAGGAAATCAATTTCAGCCCACTAGTTATTTATATATATATTTTACTTTTAATGGTTATTCCTTTGAGGCTGTGCCTGAGGAATAGTTTAGGAAAGTCGTGTTTTTGTCGAGTAGGCATTTGTGTGTGTGTGTGTGTGTGTGTGTGTGTGTGTCACAGGAGGTTGGTGGCACCTTACAGTTTTGATTTTTGCGCTTTGGTACTATTTTCACTAGTATGTGGTGAATTTTCTAAATTCCATACTGGTAACACTTGTTACGCAGCCAGTCTTACATTCAAAACCTTTCATTGTGCATCCATTTTGTTTGTAAACATCTTTCACCACACAACCATTGATCTACAATATAAGTTTACTGTGAAACATAGTGAGTACATTGGTTTAATCACCAAAACAAAACATAATGATATCTTCTCAATTTAGTTTTTTTTGTTAATTACAGTACATTACAGTTTTCACATTAGGCAATACACTTGCACTACCCATTAAAATTGACTGAACATCACATTTCCATAATTTCTATCCCATGTGTGATCAAAGGTGTGATCATTCAAGACATCTTTCACAATCAAATGAAATAAATTAAAGAAACATAATGTTTAGCAGGCACTGTTGCATCAAGCCTGTCTTGAGCATTTGGCCATAGGTTGTCATCGACATCACAGTAAATGTCCTCATTGTTCATGTACCTGGGGAAAAACCTTTTGGCATGGTGAATCCAAGCCTGACTGGTCTGAATTTAAATCATTGCATACCTCATCATCCATGGCCTGAAGGAGAGTGGTACGCTCATGGGGATGGAAGTCATACATCTTCCACATGAACAAGCTAAACACCTTCTTCGCCCGCTTCGAGGATAACACAGTGCCACTGACGAGGCCCACTACCAAGGACTGTGGCCTCTCCTTCTCCATGGCCGACGTGATTAAGACATTTAAGCATGTTAACCCTCGCAAGGCTGCCGGCCCAGACGGCATCCCTAGCCGCGTCCTCAGAGCATGCGCAGACCAGCTGGCTGGTGTGTTTATGGACATATTCAATCTCTCCCTTTCCCAGTCTGCTGTTCCCACATGCTTCAAGATGGCCACCATTGTTCCTGTACCCAAGAAAGCAAAGGTAACTGAACTAAATGACTATTGCCCTGTAGCACTCACCTCTGTCATCATGAAGTGCTTTGAGAGACTAGTCAATGATCATATCACCTCTACCTTACCTGTCACCCTAGACCCACTTCAATTTGCTTACCGCCCCAATAGATCCACAGACGATGCAATTGCCATCACACTGCACACTGCCCTATCCCATCTGGACAAGAGGATTACCTATGTAAGAATGCTGTTCATTGACTATAGCTCAGCATTCAACACCATAGTACCCTCCAAGCTCATCATTAAGCTTGAGTTCCTGGGTCTGAACCCCGCCCTGTGCAACTGGGTCCTGGACTTCCTGACGGGCCGCCCCCAGGTGGTGAAGGTTGGAAACAACATCTCCACTTCGCTGATCCTCAACACTGGGGCCCCACAAGGGTGCGTGCTCAGCCCCCTCCTGTACTCCCTGTTCACCCATGACTGCGTGGCCAAGCACGCCTCCAACTCAATCATCAAGTTTGCAGACGACACAACAGTAGTAGGCTTGATTACCAACAATGACGAGACCACCTACAGGGAGGAGGTGAGGGCTCTGGGAGTGTCGTGCCAGGAAAATAACCTCTCACTCAACGTCAACAAAACAAAGGAGATGATCGTGGACTTCAGGAAACAGCGGAGGGTGCACCCCCCTATCCACGTCGACGGGACCGCAGTGGAGAAGGTGGAAAGCTTCAAATTCCTTGGCGTACACATCACCGACAAACTGAAATGGTCCACGCACGCAGACAGTGTGGTGAAGAAGGCGCAACAGTGCCTCTTCAACCTCAGGAGGCTGAAGAAATTCGGCATAGCACCTAAAACCCTCACAAACTTTTACAGATGCACAATTGAGAGCATCCTGTCGGGCTGTATCATCGCCTGGTACGGCAACTGCACCGCCCGTAACAGCAGGGCTCTCCAGAGGGTGGTGCCGTCTGCCGAACGCATTACCGGGGGCAAACTACCCGCCCTCCAAGACAAATACAGCACCCGATGTCACAGGAAGGCCAAAAAGATCATCAAGGACATCAACCACCCGAGCCACTGCCTGTTCACCCCGCTATCATCCAGGAGGCGAGGTCAGTACAGGTGCATCAAAGCTGGGACCGAGAGAATGAAAAACAGCTTCTATCTCAAGGCCATCAGACTATTAAAGTGACTAGTGTTCCATTTCTTAAAGTGGCCAGTGATTTCAATAGGCAGCAGCAGCCTCTAATGTGCTAGTGATGGCTATTTAACAATGTTTACATATCTTGCACTACTCATCTCATATGTATATACTGTATTCTATTCTATAATATGCCACTGTATCTTAGTCCATGCCGCTCTGTCAACACTGATTATGTTTGGTGAAAAAGTGACTGTATGATTTATTGTGTTGTTGTTCAATCAGATCTGCTTCAGCCAACATCCGCATGTCGGAGGTGAACTGCGTTAGAGCTGTCAAATCCAAAAGCTGCTCCTGGCATTATACCTAAAGTGGGCATTGCCATTGGCAGCACGGAGTCGCATTATGAGAAATTGCATGCAGCCTTGTTTACAATTTCGAACACTGGAATTTGAGATGTAATCTAAACCTCAATTAGGCTGATAGAAATCCTCATTATTTTGTTTAATGAGTTTCATTTTGAGCATCATTAATTATATTGGCCTATAGCCTACACTTTCTGATTCTGAACTTTGTGACAATGATCATGTCACGGTTTCGGCCGAGGCAGCTCCTCCTCCTTGTTCGGGCGGGTTTCGCCGGTCGTCGTCTCCGGAGTACTAGCTGCCACCGCTCCATGTTTCCTGTTTGATTAGTTTTGTCTGTTAGCCACACCTGTCTTGTGTTATGTCTCATTAAGCACCCTATTTAGTTTCCTTGTTGTTAGTGTAGTGTTGTGTGTAATTGTTTTGTGTCAGGTGTTTATGCGTGTCCCGTGTTTCGGCACGCCATTTGCTGATTAGCTTCCTCCTCGGTTGAGGAGAGTTTTGCGCCCTGTGTTGTGCGCTCGTGTTTGGACGCCTGTGTGCGTCTTTTGGCCTCTGGCTGTTTTTGGATTATTTTTGCACTCTCCAGTAAAGCCTTGTTGGACTGTCTCTCTGCTTCTGCGCCTGATTCCACACCACACCATTTCTAACATCGTGACAGAATTACACACCTAATATGGAATCAGCAGGAGCACACGTCGACAGCGTGGAGGAACGTCTCCTGGGACAAGAGCATCGCATCAATCGGATCGGGCACGCTTTGGAGGGTGTCATGGACACCCTTCGGCGATGGGAGACCAGCGGTGTTCCCACAGCCCCACCTGTCGCTCCTTCACCACCAGACAACCAGCCCACCCCTCTACCGGAACCCAGTGGAATTCGGCTCTCGCTCCCGAGGGCGTACGACGGCTCCGCTGCCGGGTGTCAGGGGTTCCTTTTGCAAGTGGAGCTCTACCTGGCCACCATACACCCGGCGCCCTCGGGATACGAGAGCGTTTCCGCCCTCATCTCCTGTCTCACCGGCAAGGCGTTGGAGTGGGCCAACGCCGAATGGAGGGGAATAGACTCCGCCACAGTCACCTATGCGGAGTTCTCCCGCCGTTTCCGTGCGGTCTTTGACCATCCACCAGAGGGAAGAGCGGCGGGGGAACGTCTATTCCACCTCCGACAGGGGATGAGGAGCGTACAGGAGTTTGCGCTGGAGTTCCGGACTCTAGCGGCTGATGCGGGGTGGAATGAGAAGGCCCTCATAGACCACTTTAGGTGTAGCCTTAGGGAGGACGTCCGCAGGGAGTTAGCTTGTAGGGACGCTACATTAGCGTTCGACCAGCTTGTGGACATGGCTATTCGTCTGGACAACCTACTCACGACTCGCGGACGTCCCAGATGGGGGCCTCCCATTCCACCCTCCAGCGCCTCCGAGCAGAGTCCGATGGAGCTTGGAGGGGCTGGCGCTAGAGGGAGACGAGGTAGGAACCCGAGGGGGGCAGTCTCCTGCACCAGGTGTGGCCGCGGAGGGCACACCGCGGCTAGGTGCTGGGGAGGGTCCTCTGAGGAGGGAGATGGCAGGCCATACAGTGGGGAGTTCTCCCAGGTGAGTAGGCGCCCTACTTACCCAGAGCTTTCTGTCGTCCACTTTACATTACCTGTTTGTTTTCCACAGGTTGCACCTCGTTCCCAGCATAAGGCGCTAGTCGATTCAGGCGCAGCTGGGAATTTTATAGATCGTAAATTCTGTGTTAAGTTAGGGATTCCCCTCCTTCCAGTCGATAAGCCTTTCCCCGTACATGCCTTAGATAGTCGTCCGTTAGGATCTGGGTGGATTGGGGAGCTCACAGCGCCACTTAGGATGATGACGCAGGGGGGTCATGAGGAGATGATTCAACTCTATCTGATTGACTCTCCTGCGTATCCGGTGGTACTGGGGCTTCCCTGGTTGACTACCCATGATCCTACTATTTCGTGGCGAGAGAAGGCTCTTAAAGGGTGGTCTGCTCAGTGTGAGGGGTTATGTCTGGGTGTTTCCGTAGGGGCGACCTCGGTGGAAAGTCCGAACCAGATGTCAGCACTGCACATTCCTCCTGAGTATGAGGATTTGGCACTTGTGTTTAGTAAGACCCGAGCGGCACGATTGCCACCTCATAGACAGGGGGATTGTGCGATAGACCTCCAGACAGGAGCCGCGCTTCCGCGGAGCCATGTGTATCCTTTGTCACAGGAGGAGAAAAGGGCAATGGAAACTTACATTGCCGAGTCTCTGAGACAGGGATACATACGGACCTCTACTTCTCCCGCGTCCTCGAGCTTCTTTTTTGTGAAGAAGAAGGATGGAGGTCTGCGTCCGTGTATTGACTACCGCGGTCTCAATCAGGTGACTGTTAAATATAGTTATCCACTTCCGCTGATTGGGACTATGACGGAGTCATTGCACGGTGCACGGTTCTTCACAAAATTGGACCTCAGGAGCGCATATAATTTGGTGCGCATTAGGGAGGGCAATGAGTGGAAGACAGCATTTAGTACTACCTCCGGCCATTACGAGTATCTCGTCATGCCATATGGGTTAATGAATGCTCCATCAGTCTTCCAATCGTTTGTAGATGAAATTTTCCGGGACATGCAGGCGCAGGGAGTGGTGGTGTACATCGATGATATTCTGGTGCAGGGACGGCTTGTTCAATAGGGCGATATGGGCGACGCACTGCCAAACGGGAAAAGGAAGGGATTTTTTTTCTAATCAATTATATCACGGCAACAGCAGTTATCAGTGTTCACGTCTGATCTGCCAGCCACTAAATGTCAAATCAGGCTAAAGTCGTGTTTCAAATGGCCCCGCCCGTTTTTGGGGCGATTTCAGTCAAGTTGAAAATCGCCCAGAAGTCTCTCATAGCCTGTCATGTAAAATCTATTTTTTTTCACATTTCAAAGCTTTCAATACATTCTCTATGGGTGTCTGTGGGCTTGCACTTACGCGCTTTCGTCATACGTGACGTAACGTTGAACGTAACTAAGACAATGGTGGCTAGAAGCGTCTCTGTTGCGACCTGCAGTGCGGCGTTATTTTATGTTTTTAATTTGTAGACTTAGTTTACAAACATTCTGCCAACCATGGATTTCCAGTGGTTGGTTTTGGACTGATCTTGTTGATCGTGTACATACCCGCTACGAACGGACTAAATAATGAAAACGCTGCTGGCAGCTGAATCCCAATACAGCTGGGAGACTTGGCTGGATGAGTCCCGGACAGAGAAGTGGAGCCGGCCACCTTCACCCTGGTCAGAGCGGACCGCGATCCTGATAAGAGAGCGACTCTGTACCCCGACGTTGAACTGCTTTCTGTGTCATTGCGACCTTACTATCAATTCAATTCAATTTAAGGGCTTTATTGGCATGGGAAACGTGTGTTAACATTGCCAAAGCAAGGGAAGTAGATAGTAAACAAAAGTGAAATAAACAATAAATATTAACAGTAAACATTACACTCAGAAGTTTCAAAAGAATAAAGACATTTCAAATGTCATATTATGTATATATACAGTGTTGTTACAATGTGCAAATAGTTAAAGTACAAATGGGAAAATAAATAAACATAAATATGGGTTGTATTTACAATGGTGTTTGTTCTTCACTGGTTGCCCTTTTCTTGTGGCAACAGGTCACAAATCTTGCAGCTGTGATGGCACACTGTGGTTTTTCACCCAGTAGATAAGGGAGTTTATCAAAATTGGGTTTGTTTTCGAATTCTTTGTGGATCGCTGTAATCTGAGGGAAATATGTGTCTCTAATATGGTCATACATTTGGCAGGAGGTTAGGAAGTGCAGCTCAGTTTCCACCTCATTTTGTGGGCAGTGTGCACATAGCCTGTCTTCTCTTGAGAGCCAGGTCTGCCTACGGCGGCCTTTCTCAATAGCAAGGCTATGGTCACTGAGTCTGTACATAGTCAAAGCTTTCATTAAGTTTGGGTCAGTCACAGTGGTCAGGTATTCTGCCACTGTGTACTCTCTGTTTAGGGCCAAATAGCATTCTAGTTTGCTCTGTTTTTTTGTTTGTTCTTTCCAATGTGTCAAGTAATTCTCTTTTTGTTTTCTCATGATTTGGTTGGGTCTAATTGTGTTGTTGTTGTTGTTGTTGTTGTTGTCCTGGGGCTGTGTGGGGTCTGTTTGTGTTTGTGAACAGAGGCCCAGGACAAGCTTACTTAGGGGACTCTTCTCCAAGTTCATCTCTCTGTAGGTGATGGCTTTGTTATGGAAGGTTTGGGAATCGCTTCCTTTTAAGTGGTTACTATCTGCCCCGTGAGTTCCCCCAATTGTTTGTTACCGTTGTGTACTGTTGATAATCACAAGTTTACTGGAGAACTGAGACCAAGTAGAGACTTTGGACAGGGTGGATATGGTATAATAAAGGCAGTTTATTCAGAGGTAAAGATATCTGGAATCGCGTGCACGGACTCGTGCACGTGTGTAGGTCACCTAAATCATCAGAAAAATTGCCCCTCCTGAGAATTTTTTCAGGAGCCGCCACTGTTCTGGTGTACAGCCCTACTCGGGCCGAGCATGTAGCCCTGGTGCGCAGGGTATTGAGGAGACTGTTGGAGCATGACCTGTATGTCAAGGCTGAGAAATGTCTGTTCTTCCAGGAGTCAGTTTCCTTTTTGGGTTACCAGTTGTCTGCGTCAGGGGTGAGAATGGAGGTGGACCGAGTGTCCGCCGTGCGTAATTGGCAAACCCCAACGACGGTTAAAGAGGTGCAGCGGTTTTTGGGTTTTGCGAATTACTACCGGAGGTTTATCCGGGGTTTTGGACAGGTGGCAGCTCCCATTACGTCTCTTCTGAAGGGGGGTCCGGTGCGCTTGCAGTGGTCGGCTGAGGCGGACAGGGCTTTTGGGAGACTGAAGGACCTGTTTACCTCGGCTCCGGTGTTGGCGCACCCGGATTCCACTTTACCTTTCCAAGTTGAGGTGGACGCGTCTGAGGCCGGTATTGGGGCCGTTCTATCTCAACGCTCGGGTACACCACCTAAGCTCCGCCCCTGTGCTTTTTATTCTAAGAAGCTCAGTCCGGCGGAGCGGAATTATGACGTGGGGGACAGGGAGCTGTTAGCCGTAGTACAGGCCCTAAAGGTGTGGAGGCATTGGCTTGAGGGGGCTCAGCACCCTTTTCTCATTCTGACCGATCACCGTAACCTGGAATACATTCGGGCAGCTAGGAGACTGAATCCTCGCCAGGCTCGATGGACTATGTTTCTCGCCCGGTTTGTGTTTAAGATCACTTACATCCCTGGGTCCCAGAACGGGAAGGCAGATGCTCTGTCCCGCCGGTATGACGCGGAGGAGAGTCCATTCCCATACTACCGGAGTCTTGTCTGGTGGCACCGGTGGTGTGGGAGGTCGATGCGGAGATCGAGCGGGCGTTACGTACCGACCCTAGTCCTCCACAGTGTCCGGTGGGTCGGACGTACGTCCCGCTCGAGGTCCGGGATCGGTTGATTTATTGGGCTCACACGTCTCTCTCCTCTGGACATCCGGGTATTGGTCGGACGGTGCACTGCCTTAGTACGAAGTACTGGTGGCCAACGTTAGCCAGGGATGTGAGGGTTTATGTCTCCTCCTGCTCAGTGTGTGCCCAGTGTAAGGCACCCAGACACTTGCCCAGGGGTAAATTACAGCCCCTGCCCGTTCCACGACGACCCTGGTCTCACCTATCGGTGGATTTTGTTACCGATCTTCCCTCCTCACAGGGGAATACCACCATCCTGGTCGTTGTGGATCGGTTCTCTAAGGCCTGTCGTCTCCTTCCCATGCCGGGTCTTCCTACTGCCCTACAGACCGCTGAGGCTCTATTCACTCACGTCTTCCGGCATTACGGGGTACCCGAGGATATAGTGTCTGATCGAGGCCCCCAGTTTACCTCCAGAGTCTGGAGAGCATTTATGGAACGTTTGGGGGTCTCGGTGAGCCTTACCTCGGGTTACCACCCGGAGAGTAATGGGCAGGTCGAAAGAGTCAACCAGGATGTGGGTAGGTTTCTGAGGTCATATTGTCAGGGCCGGCCGGAGGAGTGGGCGAGATATGTGCCCTGGGCCGAGATGGCACAGAACTCTCTCCGCCACTCCTCCACTAGACTAACCCCTTTTCAGTGTGTATTAGGGTACCAGCCGGTTCTGGCACCGTGGCATGAGAGCCAGATCGAGGCCCCCGCTGTGGATGAGTGGGTACGGCGCTCGGAGGAGACGTGGAACGCTGCTCACGTCCATCTGCAGCGTGCCATACGTCGACAGAAGACGAGCGCCGACCTACACCGCAGTGAGGGGCCAGTGTACGCACCTGGAGATCGAGTCTGGCTCTCAACCAGAAACCTACCCCTCCGCCTGCCCTGCCGGAAGCTGGGTCAGCGGTTTGTGGGGCCTTTTAAAGTCCTGAGGAGATTGAATGAGGTGTGTTACAGGTTAGAACTACCTATTGATTACAAGAATATTAACCCCTCATTCCATGTGTCTCTCCTCAGGCCGGTGGTAGCTGGTCCACTCCAGGACTTCGAGATTGAGGAGACTCCTCCGCCCCCGTTGGAGATCGAGGGGGCTCCGGCGTACACTGTTCGGACCATCCTGGATTCGAGACGCCGGATGGGGGGTCTCCAATATCTCGTGGAGTGGGAGGGGTACGGTCCGGAGGAGCGGTGCTGGGTGCCGAGGAGGGACATTCTGGATCCGTCCCTGATGACCGAATTCCATCGTGGTCATCCTACGCGCCCTGCTCCGCGTCCTCCTGGGCGTCCCCGAGGTCAAGGGGGGGGGTACTGTCACGGTTTCGGCCGAGGCAGCTCCTCCTCCTTGTTCGGGCGGGTTTCGCCGGTCGTCGTCTCCGGAGTACTAGCTGCCACCGCTCCATGTTTCCTGTTTGATTAGTTTTGTCTGTTAGCCACACCTGTCTTGTGTTATGTCTCATTAAGCACCCTATTTAGTTTCCTTGTTGTTAGTGTAGTGTTGTGTGTAATTGTTTTGTGTCAGGTGTTTATGCGTGTCCCGTGTTTCGGCACGCCATTTGCTGATTAGCTTCCTCCTCGGTTGAGGAGAGTTTTGCGCCCTGTGTTGTGCGCTCGTGTTTGGACGCCTGTGTGCGTCTTTTGGCCTCTGGCTGTTTTTGGATTATTTTTGCACTCTCCAGTAAAGCCTTGTTGGACTGTCTCTCTGCTTCTGCGCCTGATTCCACACCACACCATTTCTAACATCGTGACAGATCAAGAGCAGTTGCTCACAGATTTTGACAGCTCCAACGCAGTTACACCTCAGACACAGCCAAAACATCAGCTATGACACAGCCATATGCTATGCGGGTGTCGGCTATCGCCAGTTAACGCTTGATCTGATCAAATCTAGGCCTTAGTCAATTGAAAATGTGCTTAAGAGTTTTGAAACAACTGCCTTTTTGATGATCTGTTTTGAGTTTTGTACAAAGAGTTGTGAAAATGTACCACATACTTGTGAAAATTGCACCAAAGCGATTAAAAAAATAAAATGTAATTGGGGAGGATGGGCTCATAGTAATGGCTGGAACAGAATAAATGGAATTGTATCAGATTCATCAAAAACATGGTTTCTATGTTCCATGTGTATGATACCATTCCATTCACTCCATTCCAGCCAATATGAGCTGTCCTCCCCTCAGCAGCCTCCTGTGGTTTGTGTGTGTGTGTGTGCGCGCACGCGAGTGTGTGTGGGTGCTTCACATGAGAGGGTGTGTGTGCACATGTGCCCACTCATTTCTCAGTAGAAATTTGACTTAAAAGCTCTGTAAGCTATGTAGTCAACATGAAAAGCATCTCTCAAGGGATGGCGTGAGTGCATGTTTGAAAATTGTTTAATCTGTTCTGCAACCACATACACAACTATATTTTTTATGCTCCTCTTTCAAATGCAAATTCAAATGGGTTTGTTTTTGGTGTGTGAACTAAAGTGTTATGGTCAAATGTAGCCTACCCAGCTTATTTAGTAAATAGCTTCTTGAATGAACTATGCAAATGGTGTTTGATATGAATGGTGTTCATTTCAATTCATTTCCATAAAAGAACATGGAGTGAGAATGTCTACTAATTAGGAGGGTAGCTAATCAAACACTGTGTTTTCAGTTCTCTATTGGAAAGAAAGCAAGAAACAGTCAGCGGCTACAGATCCCCAAAGTGTTAACAGTGGAACTTCCATAGGAATCAACAAATGAGTAAATCTTTGATTCTTACTTACACATAAAAAACTATTGTTTGCCTGTACGTGTATTGTTTTTGAATAATAATAGCCTGCATGCAGTGAGGGTGTAGATTTATGGAGATTCAGCTTCCCTTTGAGTCAATGACAGCACTGGTATAGGCCCATCCCTGTCCGGTAACTAAACGCCTGAGGCTCAATACCAGTATATTCTTATACACTGAGTGAACAAAACATTAGGAACACCTTCCTAATATTGAGTTGCACCCCCTTTTGCCCTCAGAACAGCCTCAATTCGTTGGGGCATGGACTCTACCAAGTGTTGAAAGCATTCCACAGGGATGTTGGCCCATGTTGACTCCAATGCTTCCCACAGTTGTGTGAAGTTGGCTGGATGTCCTTTGGATGGTGGACCATTCTTGATACAGACAGGAAACTGTTGAGCATGAAAAATCCAGCAGCGTTGCAGTTCTTGACACACTCCTTCTGGTGCGCCTGGCACCTACTACCGTACCCAGTTCAAAGGCACTTAAATATTTTGTCTTGCCCATTCACCCTCTGAATGGCACACATACACAATCCATGTCTCAATTGTCTCAAGGCTTTAAAATCCTTCTTTAACCTGTCTCCTTCCCTGATTGAAGTGGATTTTATAGGTGACATCAATAGGAGATCATAGCTTTCACCTGGATTCACCTGGTCAGTCTATGTAATGGAAAGAGCAAGGGTTCCTAATGTTTTATACATTCAGCGTCTGTCTCCATTGTGTGATTTGAACTGCAATGCATAAAATAACCAAAAGAGAGCTCTGTGGGGCTTTGTATAACAGGTCCATCAGTGAGTTTTCGATTATTGAACAACTTCATTGGGGATTTGGTTTTCTTAAATGTGGAGGACTAACTGCTTGATGTCTGGCTCAGAGCAAATCATGCTCATCGAACACTGAGGTCAAATAACCCACTCTCTGTGACCCAAAACAGTATTGGTCTGCTTATATTATGAATCAAGTAATTCAATCACATCTTACCACTGAAGTGTGTCTAATATAGGCTATTACTCACAGACCATTAAGAAACTGACTTGCATGGTCATCATTGTTTTTTAATGAAAAATTATTAGGATATTAGGCAATAGTTTGGTAGCCTGGACTATCGGTGGGACTCAGGGAATGGGATATGAGTCAAAACCAAGATACTAGTCTGTGCAAGGTTTCTCTACATGTTTCTTCCAGAGAAGTACAACCAACAAAAAAATATGAAAGGCCAGAATTAATGTATTTTCTATGTGGTATCTCTCTATTTATTGAGATATTCTGCACATTTTGCAATAATTATCTAACAATGAGGTTGTGGAAGAACCAGTTATTCCTATATGTCTCAAACAGAAGCTTATCAATTTGCTATGTCATGAAACACACAGACAGAACCACACCTTGCTTTCTCTCGTGCACTTACACTTCTACGGATGGATTACTATGGCAACAGGTTGCCACTGGCGACGAGATAGCCTACTACATCGCTTTGGTGGGAGTGAGTGAGGGGGACGACAAAAGCTCTGGGTGGATGAGCAGGCAGAAATATTAACAGCTTGAAAGAAAGAGAATGAAAATGGAGAACATGGTATGGTTGGATAAAATGCTTGCTATTGTTTTTCTCACATAAAACTGAAAAATATTAGGCTATTCATAAATGTATTGCCTTTGGTGCGCGCGCTGACGGAATTTCCCACGCTCTTCTGATACAACAGGTAAGTGTCACGCCATCTTCTCACTAGTCTAAAGTAGGCCTAATACATTAATAATTTGGAATAATGTTTTGATAATTTATTTTAGCATTTAAATGCAATGCTGCTCATTGAGTGACATCAAAGAGACAAACTTGCCTATTTTTGTGTATTGTCATTTTTGGCACATCCGCACAGGCGAGAGAATGCCTTGAATTTTTCTTTTAATTTCCCAATGTGGCACTGATACAATAACAATCGATATCAGAAAATAATTCTAATAGTCTATAAACTCTTACAAAACATCTGAAAATAAACATTTATTTAAGGGTGTGTCCTGTTTTCTAAAAAATACCTGTTTTCTATTATCAAAATGGTGTGGCTTGTTACATTATTTCAGAGGTCAGTAGATCCCAGGCAAGTATATGTTTGTTATGAGATAATAGCCGACAATATGCATTCTCGACACTGTAGAATCAACAACATAACGTATGGAACCCCTCATATAATAGTATTATTCTCTCCAGTTTGACTAATAAAAACATATATTTAATTAATGCTGTAGAAACATAAATCATAAATCAAACCAAAACTCATTCTCTTGCCACTTTGATAGTCAACTCTGTCCATGTCTACACAGCCATGAACAATCATATTCTGTAATGTGTCAACTGTCTCCCTGATTTTTTTTGTAACTGAGGCTTCCATAATGCAATGACAATGCAAAATGGCCAAGTAAATGTGAGGAGACTTGATTTTATATCGCCTAACAACAATCAGCAGAGTAAAGTGCGTTGCTAGACTTAATTGCTCAACAATAGTACCTTGAAGGGACAGAATTAAAGAACCGAAGAAGGTAGCCTATATCAAAAGCACTGCTTAAACGTTTTTTTTTTTTTTTTGTCTAAATTATTAATTTCATCATGGTAAGAAATTGATATTAGCTTACATTCATCAACAAGTACATCAGACTGACAAAAAATGACTGTAAACCAGACAAAATTCATTTGGTTCCTTTTCCTTCAGCTGTGCTTACTGCCACATCACCTGTCACTTTCCTCTGGCAACACAATAAGTCAGCAGGGTGAAATATCATTCTTGAGCCCTAAGTGTGATGGATTACAGGATGTTTAGTCCTCTGCCTGTCACAGAGAAGCAGGGTTGAAGGTTTTTCTCCCGAGAGTCACTGGCAGAGATATGTCTAGAACAAATGGCTCTTTCGTCTGCCTACTCACCATAAGCCTTCACATAACACCAGCGGCTCTGCCTGTCATCCCCTCCCAGGTGACATTGTCAAATTTCTGTGACAACGCTTACAGAACCATGAGGCCTAAATCCAGCCCAAAAGAGCCTCTTAAAGCTCACAATCGAGAGAGCAAAACACTCTTACACAATGCTGCTGCTTGGAGCCTGAACAATTCAAAGAGTTACCACACACTCTACTGGCATTGTGTTTGCTTGGCTTGTCCTTTTACATGGCCATGTTGCAGTGTTCTGATGTAGGCAAGCCAGTGGTTAGAATACTTTTTACCCTTGCAAGTGTTTACTATTCTTGCCTAGCCTCTACATTAGGGGCTCCTGAGTGGCGCAGCGGTCTAAGGCACTGCATCTCAGTGCTTGAGGCGTCACTACAGACCCCCCTGGTTCGATTCCAGGCTGTATCACAACCGGCCGTGATTGGGAGTCCCATAGGGCGGTGCACAATTGGCCCAGCGTCGTCCAAGTTTGGCCGGTGTAGGCCGTCATTGTAAATAAGAATTTGTTCTTAACTGACTTGCCTAATTAAATAAAGGTAAAATATAAAAATAAAAATTAGTAGACCAAGAAAGAATCTAAAATACACATTTTTATTTCCACTGTAAAGCATTATATACAATGCATTTACTCATATTTGATTGGTTTGGCTTTCACTACAGGAGCCACCAGTGCTCCAGTATCTTCCCACATCTGTGAATGATTGTCTGAGGAGGTCAGGAGGAGCAGTGACGAGATGGATGAGGGGTCCAGGATGGCTGAGGGGAAGGCTGCCTTTGTCTTCGTCCTCCTCCTCTTCATCGCCTTGGCCTTGCTCATCGTGCGCTGCTTCCGCATCCTGCTGGACCCATACCGCAGCATGCCCTCCTCCAACTGGACAGACCACACGGAGAAGGACACGTTTGACTACCGCATTGTCTAAGGAGGACCTAAGGAGCTCCCTCGACACTGTATTGCAGTTGAAGCACTGTCAACTATTGCAATGCTCAAGGAGCAACTTTTTGAAATCCATTTTGCCCAAGGACCACATGCTGGATGACTGCCGGTGCCAAACCACCTTTGTATTAGATGCAGCCTTCGAGCATGCATCACCTAAGGCCTTTCTTTGTCTGCGCTATTGTAACATGTTATATCAATTCCTTCACCAATTACTGCAGTCATGAGCAGTAATTGCCAGCCCTTATTTCCCTAATGACAACACATAAGAGTGATTCCATAATAAACTAGGACAAAAAAAAGGCCATGATTTTGGGGATTTTTTAAAGATTTCATCCATAGAATGGTCCATTGGAAGAAGAATTGTTGACATGTATTTGACATTTGTTTCTAAAAGCATAATTGAGAAATAATTAATCAAAGTACCCAGGCCTCCTTAAATACGCCATAATGTTATTGAAAAAACATTTTAGATTTGGCAATTTTTTAAATATATTGTTGAACATAATACTCTACGGCATATGTGTCAAACTCATCCCACGGAGAGCCGAGTGTCTGCGGGTTTTCGCTCCACCCTTGTACTTGATTGATGGTCCTCTGTAGCTCAATTGGTAGAGCATGGTGCTTGTAACACCAGGGTAGTGGGTTCAATCCCCGGGACCATCCATACGTAAAAATGTATGCACACATGACTGTAAGTCGCTTTGGATAAAAGCGTCTGCTAAATGGCATATTATTATTTTTATGAATTAAGGTCACTAATTTGTAAGGAACTCCCTTAATTGAAAGGAAAAACCAAAAACCCGCAGACACTAGGCCCTGCGTGGAATGAGTTTGACACCCCTGCTCTACGGGCATATGAAAGTTCCAGAGTGGGATCTATGCTACTTTTATAGCTATTGATCCAGTTTGTTAGCGTCCAAAATGGTCGCCCTCTGCTGGTGATTTGCATGATGTGCAATGACGCAAGTAAAAGGAGGGCTGTGATTGGTTATATTGCCTACTGTGCCAATTTCTCTATGTAAAATGCACCATAACATTAAAACTAGCAGAGATCCCACTCTGGAACTTTGATATGCCCCAATATTATGTTCAACAATATATTGAAACATTTGCCTAATACATATATTATTTTCAATATTGATATATATATTTTTCAAAATTCATAAATGAATGTACAAAAATGTTATTGAAATCATAATACTACTTATATTACAGAGCAAGCGGTAAAGTTTCATATGACACCAATTTTTACTTTGTAGCATCTACAGATTAAACATTATGGAGTCTTACAGGAGGACTGGGTAAGGCAAAAATGCCATAATATGCCAACTTTGATTCAGTATTTCTCAGTTATGCTTTTAGCTACAAATGTCAAATAAATGTCAACAATCCTTCCTCCAAAGGACCATTCTATGGATTAAATGTTGTGAAAATCCCAAAATCATGATATTTTGTTTGCCCTGGTTTCGTATGAATCACTAATAAGGAACATCTACTACCAAATGGCCTAACACCATAAGCATCACTTAAGGTACCTGCTGTAACACCTATCAAATCTATCTCCTGAAGACACAAATCTATCTCCGTTGCCACTACTATCGCATCATTTCACTACCCTATCCCCTTAACTTTTAACTGCAGTGGCCTAAATCAGGGTCACACAGAGTGTTTCTTGGTAGTCTTAAACAAATATACTTTGAAAAAAAAGTATACACCTCACACACATGGTTATGGGCTTTAAAAAAAATAAGACACCTTTACAATGTCAGATATAGAGTTGAAATGTATTCAATTTTGAGTTTGCATCCCAACATTACACTTTATATACTTCACAGAAGACTGAAATATAACACAACCATTTGACATAGAAACACTGGATGTTTATTAATTATGTAACTATGAAAAATATTAATAACATTCCACCCATGAGACCACTTTTGGTCATTCAACTGCAGGAAAGGACTACAGGTGCTCTATGCAACAGTTCCTCCTGCAAATAGGCCTACATTTCAATTGTGTACCTGTAATAGTAAAGGAATAAAACTCCATGTGAGATCAAGAAAAACATGTGAATGCCATTTGAAGCTATAAAGTTGCTTGTTTGCTGCATGGTGTATACACAGTGTATCCTGTGGAATGTTTTACTTTTTACTTTTTACTTTGGCCAAGGCACAAAATGCACAAACAATCAATCAACCATCGCTCAAACACAAATTCACTTACACAGAAAAAACTAATGTAGTTACATTTATGCCAACCAGTGCCCTGCACACTCACAAAGTCCCTCACCCTCATTGAGCTGGTCAATACATTTTGAAATTGGAAGACAGATATCACCTTTAACATCAGCCAGCCTATAACATACAATTGATATCCAGATCCATATCTTTGTCACCCGAGTTATTTGTATTCTTGCCATCATGGAAAGAGAGGTAGACAATGTTTCAAAGTATCCTTTAAAGAGACGTCATTGTTTTTGGGTGGCTTTAATGGGCCTTAGATGTTTGATGTCAGCAATAGCATAAGTGTTAACTATTCAATGTCTGCAATCCAAAAAATGACAAATAGACAACTTTGTCACTTTTAATGGAAAGGATCCAGAGTCATAAATGTGAATGACCAAATTAGGTTTATTGAAATGTTTACTGTGCCGTAACTTGTGCCTAATTATGAACATCTAGATTAGCATTTTAGGGAAATGAGTCAAAGATTCATATCGGTAGTTCTATCGTAGATAGCATCTTGGTATAGTTCTATATAATATTATTTTCGTATCTGAAATAAAGCATATCACTGCCCACAGATGGCATGTTAGCAGTGTGCTACATCTGAACATATTATGCATTTTCACACCTTGGACTATCCCTTTATTGACAATGTCTGTGGCTCTTTATTTGGGCAACTCCTTAACTGTATGCCTTATAGAGTAGCATGTTTACAGATAGTGAATAGTTGGCAGAAAGATATGTTATGCACTTCAAGCAGATGTCATACACCTACCAAATGAGTGTACTTTCACACTTTGACATGTGACGTTCTTGTGATATACTGTGGCCTTTTCCTATCACAATGTATCAGTTTAGTGGTACCTTTCTGTGCACAAGTGTCTTTGCATGTTTTTGCAACATTTCCCCTCCAAGCATGTTGAGTGCTTTACACATGTTGATGCTGCTGTTATTCAGTTGCTACAGTACAGTATTCACTGTCAACGTTTGAGCCTTCTTTTGTATTATGCTTGCCTTGAGCCTCTTTCCTTTCATAATAAAAGTAATTACGATGCATTACCTTTTTTCTGTTTTGTTTTAAGACATCAAACATCAGACAAAAAGTGAAGGGAAAAAAACAGTACAGAAAATCTTTATTTTTAATGATGCCCTTTCCAAGCTCATGATACGGGTAAAAAGGTGACACTTTCTCTTTAAAACATTATCAGCTTGTGGCAGGAGTCTGTATCATTTGTGTGAACCCAGACGCTTTGTCTGGCTCTCATCAGGCCAATAGACACACCTGCTATTGCTCCAGCCGCAGGCAAGGGCTGCGCTTTCGAGCGAGACGGATCCAATACCATGCAGAATAACAATCCACTGTGACACACAAATGGTGTGCCTTGATATATATAATTATCTTATAGACAGACAGTGATGGGGAACCTATTTAATATTACATCTAAAAACATTTATGTACAATCATTTTGTGAAATATTAAAATGCTTGTGTAAAGCAATGAGCAATTGTTATTATGCCATTTAGTACAATGCTGTTACATATCTTTCAAAAAAGCTGTAGAGGTCTTCAGTAATTCATATTATCTACCTCCAAAATTTGCCCAAAGATATTTTTGATATTGGCAACACTTCTCTTTATCTGTTTTTTAAAGATACACATACACTAACATTGGAACATGGAATACAAAGCCTTTGTGTCTCTTCCTGCTAGAAGCAGGCATTCCATTCCCATATCCACACACTCTACTACAGTAATTTGGAGTTCTCTGCTCATGGTAACGACATGAACCTGTGGGGATCAATAACTATCAATCTGATTGATATTGACCAATGTAAAGGAAATGCACCCATTAATTACATTACTATTTTAAATGCACAGTGCAGTCAAAAACGTGATTTTGCTGTGTTTTATATACAGTGGGGTCCGATATTATTGACACCCTTGATAAAGATGAGCAAAAATGACTATTAAAATTTAAAAAACTGTCTCCGGACTTGAAACCCATTGAAAATCTGTGGTTTGAATTGAAGAGGGCAGTCCAGAAGCGCAGACAAAGGATATCAATGATCTGGAAGGATTCTGTATGGAGGAATGGTCTAAGATCCCTCCCAATTTGTTCTCCAACTCATTAAATATTTTATAAAAAGGCTCAGTGCCGTTATAAAAAGGCTCAGTACCGTTATCCTCGCAAGGTGAGGTATTGAAAGGTATTGAAAACAGGGGTGTCAATAATTTTCACCCCTACCTTTTTGAGAAAAAATATATTACTTGTTAAACACAATCTCTTTCTCTGAGCAATTTTATTAATATAAAATAATATAATTTCCTTTTTTTTTTGCATACAATATAGCTCAGTGTTTGAATTAATTATTTTATGCATTCATTTTTGCTCATCTTTATCAAGGGTGTCAATAATTTCGGGCCCCACCGTATATTTCCCCACTATAAGGTTGTGAAAATTATGTTAATGGCCTTTTAGTGTAAGAGCTGTTTGAAAGATGCCTGTAATGTCAGCATGTCAGTGGGATGGGGTTTTGGCCTTCCATGGTGACATCACCATGTGGTAAATTAGTTAATAGATCAATATGAAAGAGAGTTCCAAACCTCTCTGCCAATAGCAGCTAATTTTCAGTTTCCCCCTCCCCACACAGACCACTCCCAGAAAGTCCTAGCAAAATTATTGAGAATTTCTAGAAATTGCTCTTTGCTAAGAAGCTTTTGGTTTTGGGGACAATTTTAATTTAAAACAATCACAGTAAGGTACTTAATTGTTACCCTGAAATGATTTGATATTTAGATTAAAAACCGCTCTATTGGACCTTTAAAGAGCGACTGCCTTTAAAAAGCAATGAATCCCTTCGAAAACGGACTATGTCGCATCAATATGAGTCAGAAACAGTTATTCTACTGTCAAAATGGACTACAGTGTAAATAGGATAATATTGGTCATAAAGTCAGTTTGGAACATCCGTGCATCATAATGGGTAAATTAAGGTTGGGTTTTGATTTGATGATTTCCATATGCCCACTATAACTTGGGGTAAAAGCAGGGGTGATTGCTCTCAATCCAATAGCATAGACATTGAGACAGACCTGCCCAGGAGCTCCGACTGTTTACATAAGACAACACATCACACATTTTTTTACTTGAAAAATACTGCACCAAACACCTTAGTTAGATGTAAAATTGCTCAACTAAAACATCCTCGGCAAAAACTTCAAAATTAATTACAGATTTCTTGACTTATCTTAGATTCATTCTGGGGATTTTGAGGAAGTGAAATAAGCTACAGTGTCTCATGGGTTGACAGACATCATTAACCAAAAGCAGAATAGGTCAGGAAACACACCTCCAAGACTGAAATCTCATTTTTCGATTGAGCAACAGAAAAACATACATGCCAATCAGTGTGTTCAGTGGCTCTTTAAGGTCTACTACACACACTCAGCCACCTTACTTAATTTCATTCCCAAACGGGCTGTTTTAGTTTTTCTGCTGCAATCTATTCAAGTTTATTTAACCTCTATGGGATCGGTGTCCCATATACGGGACGGTTGAGCTAACGTGCGCTAATGGGATTAGCGTGACTGTTGTAAGTAACAGCAGACTTTTCAGGACATAGACATGTCTTATATGGGCAGAAAGCTTACATTCTTGTTAATCTAACTGCACTGTCCAATTTACAGCAGCTATTATAGAGAAAAAATTACCATGCTATTGTTGCCCGCTTTACCCTATCCCCTCCTCTCTTCTCCAGACCATTTCCGGAGACCTTCTCCCTTACCTCACCTCGCTCATCAACTCATCCTTGACCGCTGGCTATGTCCCTTCCGTCTTCAAGAGGGCAAGAGTTGCACCCCTCCTCAAAAAACCTACACTCGGTCTCTCCGATATCAACAACTACAGACCAGTATCCCTTCTTTATTTTCTCTCCAAAACTCTTGAGCGTGCCGTCTCTAGCCAACTCTCCTGCTATCTCTCTCAGAATGACCTTCTTGATCCTAACCAGTCAGGTTTCAAGACTGGTCATTCAACTGAGACTGCTCTTCTCTGTGTCACGGAGGCTCTCCGCACTGCCAAAGCTAACTCTCTCTCCTCTGCTCTTATCCTTCTAGACCTATCTGCTGCCTTTGATACTGTGAACCATCAGATCCTCCTCTCCACCCTCTCCGAGTTGGGCATCTCCGGCGCTGCTCACCCTTGGATTGCGTCCTACCTGACAGGTCGCTCCTACCAGGTGGCGTGGCGAGAATCTGTCTCCGCACCACGTGCTCTCACCACTGGTGTCCCCCAGGGCTCAGTTCTAGGCCCTCTCCTATTCTCTCTATACACCAAGTCACTTGGCTCTGTCATATCCTCACATGGTCTTTCCTATCATTGCTATGCAGACGACACACAATTCATTTTCTCCTTTCCCCTTTCTGATAACCAGGTGGCGAATCGCATCTCTGCATGTCTGGCAGACATATCAGTGTGGATGTCGGATCACCACCTCAAGCTGAACCTCGGCAAGACGGAGCTGCTCTTCCTCCCGGGGAAGGACTGCCCGCTCCATGATCTCACCATCATGGTTGACAACTCCATTGTGTCCTCCTCCCAGAGTGCAAAGAACCTTGGCGTGACCCTGGACAACACCCTGTCGTTCTCTGCTAACATCAAAGCGGTGACCCGTTCCTGCAGGTTCATGCTCTACAACATTCGCAGAGTACGACCCTACCTTACACAGAAAGCGGCACAGGTCCTAATCCAGTCATTTGTCATCTCCCGTCTGGATTACTGCAACTCGCTGTTGGCTGGGCTCCCTGCCTGTGCCATTAAACCCCTGCAACTTATCCAGAACGCTGCAGCCCGTCTTGTGTTCAACCTTCCCAAGTTCTCTCACGTCACCCTGCTCCTCCGCACACTCCACAGGCTTCCAGTTGAAGCTCGCATCTACTACAAAACCATGGTGCTTGCCTACGGAGCTGTGAGGGGAACGGCACCTCCTTACCTTCAGGCTCTGATCAGACCCTACACCCAAACGAGGACACTACATTCATCCACCTCTGGCCTGCTAGCCCCCCTACCTCTACGGAAGCACAGTTCCCGCTCAGCCCAGTCAAAGCTATTCGCTGCTCTGGCACCCCAATGGTGGAACAAGCTCCCCCACGACGCCAGGACAGCGGAGTCACTGACCACCTTCCGGAGACACTTGAAACCCTACCTCTTTAAGGAATACCTGGAATAGTATAATAATAATCCTTCTACCACCCCTTTACTACCACTGTCTTTTGTCTAAACTAACACATGACTTATTTCACCTGCTAGCACTGACTTGTTTAAAGAAATGTACTTATTGTGATCGAGATGTAGTTGTCCCTGATTGCACTGACTTTGCTCACAGCTGCTTGTTTGAAGAAATGTACTTATTGTGATCAAGATGTGGTTGTCCCACTGGCTATCCTAAGTTGAATGCACCAATTTGTAAGTCGCTCTGGATAAGAGTGTCTGCTAAATGACTTAAATGTAAATGTAAATGTAATTTTTTGAGGAGAGTGCACAACAACAAAAAAACTTAGCACGGCAACTGGTTTGATACATTCACCTCTGAAGGTGAATAATGTACTTACATTCAGTAATCTTGCTCTGATTTGTCATCCTAAGAGAAAAAATGTAGCATAGTTATGTTTGATAAAATCCATTTTAATATTCAAATGTAGGAACTGGGTTCTACAGTTTGAACCCCTGCTGTCTCTGGCTCCACACCCACCCCGCCCGGCCATCTAGATGTGTGAAAGTTAGTGTATAAGCTAATGATCCATCATGTATGACATTCCTGGGAGTGTGTAAACTTACATTTTGTATTACCATTTCATTGTTATGTACTTGAAAATGTATCAATTGACCAATTCGGCACATTTGGCTTGATACAAAATAGTCCAGTATTGCAATGCTTCACTGGATCAATCTGAAACTTTACACACACACTGCATAATCGAAATTGCGCCTAAACTACAATATTATATTGTGGCCTTTCTCTTGCATTCAAACATGATTTAAAAAATGTTAATTGTTTGTATTATCTTTTACCAGATCTAATGTGTTATATTCTCCTACATTAATTTCACATTTCCACAAACTTCAAAGTGTTTCCTTTCAAATGGTATCAAGAATATGCATAACCTTGCTTCAGGTCCTGAGCTACAGGCAGTTAGATTTGGGTATGTCATTTTAGGCGAAAATTGAAAAAAAGGGTCAGATCCTTAAGAGGTTAATGGTCTGTGAACAGGTTTCTTGGGAATGTTCCCCTGTGAGTGTGAATGGCCATGAGCAGGACTTAAAAGAGGATATTGAAATTGCAAAATTGATTTTGGGACGCAACATTTAGCATACCTCCATTTACTGACAAGAGGAAGAAATGGGTGTAGAGAAAACTAGCTACAGGATACATGTCCAGTAGGTAAAAAGGGAAAATGAATCTAACCAATATCCTTTGAAAAGATTCCTGGGCATTTCAGGTACATGTACTTTATATTACTTATTTCCTCTACGCTTCTTGGGTTGAAACATGGTGCACAGCTCATACCATGAGCACATAGAGACACCAGTGGACTATGGTACATTGCTGAAACCATCACAGCTGTATAAAATAACAGAATAGAAAATGTACATGTACAGCTAAGCGCTTAAAGAAATTGCTTGTACTTTTCCAGATTGGTCACCAGGGAAATCATTATCAAATGAATGCTATAAATAGAGGTGAGGTTGGATGAGATTATTCAGCAGTCCTCAAGAGAAAATATGAAATTAAATAAACCTCTCAGGCTCAACGAGGCAAAAAATAAATGCTCCCATTCTGCCAATTACTAACAGAAGCTGTATGGTGAACCTTATACAACCAAAAAATTCATTAAAGCTAGTCAGTCAGGACTAATTCAAAACAAATAAATTCTAGATTGTTTTATATGCCCGCAGGTATACACTGAGTGCACAAAACATTAGGAAGACCTTCCCTCAGAACAGCCTCAATTCATCAGGGCATGGACTGTACAAGGTGTCGAAAGCATTCCAAAGGGATGCTGGCCTTGACTCCAATGCTTCCCATAGTTGTGTCAAGTTGGCTGGGTGGTGGACCATTCTTGATACACACGGGAAACTGTTGAGCGTGAAAAACCCAGCAGCGTTGCAGTTCTTGACAGAAACCGGTGCGCCTGGCACCTACTACCATACCCCGTTCAAAGGCACTCAAATATTTTGTCTTGCCCATTCACCGTCTGAATTGCACACAATCCATGTCTCAAGGCATACAAATCCTTCTTTAACCTGTCTCCTCCCCTTCATCTATACTCATTGAAGTGGATTTAACAAGTGACATTAATAAGGGATCATAGCTTTCACCTGGATTCACCTGGTCAGTCTGTCATGGAAAGAGCATGTTTTGTACACTCAGTGTATGTAGATGCATTGTTCGCTGATGAGCAATAGTCATATCATAAATAATCAAAAAGGACAAGTAACATGCATGTATAGAATAACAATAAGTGCTTATTTATTGAATTCTAAAAATACATTTCTTAAGAAAGGGGTATTCCACATAAAAAAAACAATTCAACAATTTCCCATATTTTCTCACTAACATTATTTTGTATCAAAGTGTTTATTTGTTTTCTCCTAACCAACTGGAAGATAACCCCTGATAGTGTTTCTTTACGAAAATTAGAAAAGCACATAGGAGGCCATAGGGCCAAAATAACCAGCCATCTAAAGAGAGGATTTGTAAACAATATTTTTTCAGAGAGAGTATTACTTTAAACTGGACTGCGATGACAGATCAATGTCTATCGACAGACGCTGCTCTATACAGAGTGTAATGCGTTAAAATTACAAAAGGAACAAAAATAAGAGCTTAAGAATAACATTAACTTACACATTAACTCTAAAATATAACATTACTTGGAACAAAAAATGAATTCAACCTACAGTATCTTAGTGTCTGAGTGGCCTGCAGCTAAAATAGTACTAGAAGATATTTAAGACTGAGATGTAAGAAAGCTCGCCAACAAGCAAAGAAACACCGATATCCCACACCTCGACCTCACCCACACATGCCCAAACACTCACACATACAGTGGGGGAAAAAAAGTATTTAGTCAGCCACCAATTGTGCAAGTTCTCCCACTTAAAAAGATGAGAGAGGCCTGTAATTTTCATCATAGGTACACGTCAACTATGACAGACAAAATGAGGAAAAAAAATCCAGAAAATCACATTGTAGGATTTTTAATGAATTTATTTGCAAATTATGGTGGAAAATAAGTATTTGGTCAATAACAAAAGTTTCTCAATACTTTGTTATATACCCTTTGTTGGAATTGACACAGGTCAAACGTTTTCTGTAAGTCTTCACAAGGTTTTCACACACTGTTGCTGGTATTTTGGCCCATTCCTCCATGCAGATCTCCTCTAGAGCAGTGATGTTTTGGGGCTGTCGCTGGGCAACACAGACTTTCAACTCCCTCCAAAGATTTTCTATGGGGTTGAGATCTGGAGACTGGCTAGGCCACTCCAGGACCTTGAAATGCTTCTTACGAAGCCACTCCTTTGTTGCCCGGGCGGTGTATTAGGGATCATTGTCATGCTGAAAGACCCAGCCACGTTTAATCTTCAATGCCCTTGCTGATGGAAGGAGGTTTTCACTCAAAATCTCACGATACATGGCCCCATTCATTCTTTCCTTTACACGGATCAGTCGTCCTGGTCCCTTTGCAGAAAAACAGCCCCAAAGCATGATGTTTCCACCCCCATGCATCACAGTAGGTATGGTGTTCTTTGGATGCAACTCAGCATTCTTTGTCCTCCAAACACGACGAGTTGAGTTTTTACCAAAAAGTTATATTTTGGTTTCATCTGACATTCTCCCAATCCTCTTCTGGATCATCCAAATGCACTCTAGCAAACTTCAGACGGGCCTGGACATGTACTGGCTTAAGCAGGGGGACACGTCTGGCACTGCAGGATTTGAGTCCCTGGCAGCGTAGTGTGTTACTGATGGTAGGCTTTGTTACTTTGGTCCCAGCTCTCTGCAGGTCATTCACTAGGTCCCCCCGTGTGGTTCTGGGATTTTTGCTCACCGTTCTTGTGATCATTTTGACCCCACGGGGTGAGATCTTGCGTGGAGCCCCAGATCGAGGGAGATTATCAGTGGTCTTGTATGTCTTCCATTTCCTAATAATTGCTCCCACTGTTGATTTCTTCAAACCAAGCTGCTTACCTATTGCAGATTCAGTCTTCCCAGCCTGGTGCAGGTCTACAATTTTGTTTCTGGTGTCCTTTGACAGCTCTTTGGTCTTGGCCATAGTGGAGTTTGGAGTGTGACTGTTTGAGGTTGTGGACAGGTGTCTTTTATACTGATAACAAGTTCAAACAGGTGCCATTAATACAGGTAACAAGTGGAGGACAGAGGAGCCTCTTAAAGAAGAAGTTACAGGTCTGTGAGAGCCAGAAATCTTGCTTGTTTGTAGGTGACCAAATACTTATTTTCCACCATAATTTGCAAATAAATTCATAAAAAATTCTACAATGTGATTTTCTGGATTTCTTTTTCTAAATTTGTCTGTCATAGTTGACGTGTACCTATGATGAAAATTACAGGCCTCTCTCATCTTTTTAAGTGGGAGAACTTGCACAATTGGTGGCTGACTAAATACTTTTTTCCCCCACTGTACAGGTACGCAAATAACAACAACTTAGCCAGCCTTGGAAAACCTTTTCTAAAGAATCTGATACATTTGCTCAGTTAGTACTATACACTTGAGCTAACTTGATTGTACTATTTTAAACATGACGCTGAAGACATGAACCGGAAATGCTGTGAATTGAACATCCTATATTATAATGTGTTAGAAAGCTTATTCTTAGGAGAATGAACGCACAGTGCAATCAAACCCACATTGCAGTATTTACACAATCCTATGCAAACATACCTTTTCTTACTTTCTCTAAATTCACAGAATGGTTTGGACACTGTGGAGAAATTTGCATCCTTAACTCCTCCCACAGGGCTCAGCATTAGCTTACAAGTGCTCGCCAATGGCTTATTCATCAAAAGTATTGCAAGTAAATAAAATAATCTCAAAACCTAGTTACAAATACAAGCACAACGTTATTGTTCTAAAATAAACAAGTAATAACCGTTAATATTAATATAAAAGCATAAAACAAGACATATCATGAGATAACACCAAGAGAACAGAGGGACACTTGACTACCGCCTCCTTCCACGTCCTCGTCCCCTCCCTCTCCCCCTTTTGGGGGTTGTTGTGACCTTAGTTGAAGCCTTCTCCGTTTCCTCGGTCTCATCCACTGTTATCTGTTCTCCCTCCCCTGAATCCAGCTCCTCCTCCACTTTAACCAGAATGGCGTCTCCTCGAAGTGGGACGTCCTCCTCCCCTTCCACTTTGTCCTCCTCTACAACTCTCTCCTCGGTCTCTGGTTGTTTTTCCATTTGGATCACCTCCTCCTCTCCCTCCTGGACACCTATGCTGGTAGAACCAATAGCATTGGTAGTATTGTTGCTCTGTTGTTGCTCTATGGCCTCCTCTAGTCGGAGGCGGTATTGCTCAGCCTCCTGCTCCTTCTGTAGGAGCTGTGTGCGGTACTCCTGGGCCTTCCGGTTGGCCTCCTGCAGCTGCTTCTGGAGCTGCTCCCGACTGCTGTCCCCTGACTTCGCTTTCTGAGAACAATGGACACATACAGTAACAAGAGAGAAAATATTTCAGAATATTATGCCAAGCAACAAATATGGCGACCTTTGCTGACCTTGTCTTTGGGTCTGGTTAGGATGGCTGCAGCCTCTATTCTCCTCTTGCGTGCCGGAGAGGGATAAGGCTCCTGTTCCACCACCTCCTCTGTGATCTGACCAGCAGGGACTGCCACCACTACAGAAACAAAACACAACAAACTGATGAATGCATTCATTGTAATGTCTTGAAAAAGGCTGACATGAGCACAATGTCAAGTAAATAAACATACACACAGTGGCCAGTTTATTAGGTACACCCTTCTAGTACCGGGTCTGACACCCCTTTGCCTCCAGAACAGTGAATTCTTCAGGGCATGGATTCTACAAGGTGTGGCGTTCAAATATTGCTCAATTGGTATCAAGGGACCTAACGTGTGCCAGGAAAACATTCCCCACACCATTACACCACCGCCATCAGCCTGTACCGTTGACACCAGGCAGGATGAGGCTCATGGACTCATGCTGCTTATGCTAAATCCTGACTCTGCCATCAGCATGACGCAACAGGAAACGGGATTGGTCGGACCATGCAATGTTTTTTCACTCCTCAATTGTCCAGTTTTGGTAATCGCGTGCCCACTGGAGCCACTTCTTCTTGTTTTTAGCTGATAGGAGTGGAACCCGGTGTGGTCGTCTGCTGCAATAGCCCATCCATGACAAGGATCGATGAGTTGTGCGTTCCGAGATGCTGTTCTGCACACCACTGTTGTACTGCACCGTTTGTGGCCCACCTGTTAGCTTGCACGATTCTTGCCATTCTCCTTCGACCTCTCTCATCAATGAGTTTTTGCCCACAGGACTGCCGCTGACTGGATGTTTTTTGTTTGTCGCACTATTCTCTGTAAACCCTAGACACTGTCACGTGTGAAAAGTCCAGGAAGCCCGCCATTTCTGAGATACTGGAACCAGTGAGCCTGACACCGACGATCATACCACGCTCAAAGTAGCATAGGTCACTCGTTATGCCCATTCAGTCAACAGTCAATCGAACAGTAACTGAATGCCTCGATGCCTGACTGCCTGCTTTTTATAGCAAGCCACAGCCACACTGTCTGTAGGAACGAACCATTTTCGTGAACAGGGTGGCGTGCCTAATAAACTGGCCACTGAGTGTATAAATGGCTATATATGGCTGTGGTTTCCTACTTACTTTGCTGCCCCTGCATAGTGACAAAGAACTGCTGCCCAAGGCCCGCTGGCTGCAGGTTGCCGTGTTGGTCCGTCACTATGGTGATGACCCTCTGACCTCCATCGCCCACTACATGCTGAATGGCAGAGTCCACAGAATCTGCAGCGATCGCATCCTCAGATTTGCCTGTGGGAAAGATAGACTGCAATGGTAAGTAACTCTAAGAACTGTCATACAGATCTGAGTTTGCCCTAACGCACAGAGAGGTATCATCATTTTATAGAATATGATGAAAGTACTATTAATTGTAACATGAGTAGCTCATCAGAGTAATGTGTAGTGTTATCCTCATGGTTATGCATAGACATCACTTACCTGCATTGTTACCCATGGGACCGGAGGCTTCTGCCAGGGCTGCCAGTGTTGCCAGGACTGAGGTGGTAGAGACAGATTCTCCTGGAATAATAAAACAATGCAAAACCTCAATCTCAATCAAGCCATCCCATTTAGAATTGTCTTGGGTGAGGTCAGGTGTTACTAAGGTTCCCCATTTATATCAATTATAAATGTCTACTTAATTTGTACCTAACTTACTGTAACCTGTGCTCCAGTTGCCCATACCTGACTTGGCGGTGGTGTTGACGAGGTCAGAGAGGTTCACGACTCCAGCAGAGGAGATGATGAACTGGGGCTCTGGGTTCATGTTCACTTGGTTCTGCATGCCATCCTGTGTACATACACAAAACACAAGAACACAGATACAGTTCCTCCCACATAATGGGCAACAGTTTAATCTTCAGGGCCTCAACACGTATTACATAAACCAGTGATAAGAACACATACTTGCATGTGTTTAGATTTTTCTTATTATTTCTGTGTTCACTTCCCTTGCATGTTCTTAGACAGACATGAGGGCATGTTTGTGAAAACAAATGAACATCAGAGACATATAAATACAAAACACACACAGTCCCTTCACCTGTAACAGTATCATGAGCTCAGTGTTGCTGGTGTCCATGGCGATGTCAAAGGGCGTCTTGTCAAACTTGCTGAGGGAGTGGACGTCTGCTCCATATTTGAGCAGCAGTTCTGCCACCTCTCTGTGACCGTGCTGGGCCGCCCAGTGCAGGGCTGTCATCTTCAGCATGTCCTTAGCATTGATGTCTGCTCCGCTCTGCCAGGAAGCACAGCACGCCCCCCAGTGGTGGAAAAGAGACAGGAAAGTGAGACGGGTAGCCTAGATTCCAAAGTGTGGGTGGTGAACATTCAACATGGCACATAAAATAACATTTGTTTTTCAGTCACTTTACTAAAACTATTATGTTTTTCATATAAACAGCTGAATACTGTCAGCTTTACATTTGGTTGCCCTTACACTGACTAGCAGCTCCACTATATTGGAGTGGCCCTCTGTGGCCGCCATGTGGAGTGGGGTCCTGTCCACTTTGGTCCGGGCATCCCTGCTAACGCCTGCTCGGAGAAGCACCTCAGCCGTGGAGTGGTGTCCGTACTGAGCCGCTAGATGGAGCGGGGACGTCCCTAGCTAGAACACACAGTTTGATTTATGAGGACCCAGTCCCTACAACACTGTCTGGATTGTGTGAAAGAAGCCAGCCCTGCAACATAGGTAGATTTGTGATGTACCGCAAGAGATCTGAGGAACAATATCTCTGTGTTAGGCTACATGAGGTGTGAGAGTGTGTAATCAGAAATTGTGTAGATGTGAGTATCCCTACAGGGAGACCCTTACCCAGTCAGTGGTGAAGGGAGCGCCATTGACCATGAGGGTCCTGACATCATCATCCAGCCCTGCCCGCGCAGCCTCCAGCAGCCGCTTCCCAAGGTCCACCAGTGACATCTACTGGGAGACAGAAAGAGTGCTTTTGAGTAAGTGTCAAAACAATAAGACAAACCCCCTGAGTGAATACAAGCCAGGCACTGCTAAAAAGTCTCTAGAGAAAAGTTTTCGTTGCCAAAATAGCATTGTTTATGCTCTACGAAACATGTTGCCTCATTGGTGTAATGTTCATGGTTGTATTGAAGGAAAAGTTGCAGTACTAGGAAATATTCAGTTTGTGTGAATTTGAAGCAATCGTAGTCAGAACCCATGGGAAATTGTGGCAGCAATAAGAACCTAGTTGGCAAAAGTGAAATGATGTATTTTGCTCAAATACAGTGTCACAGGCTAGCTGAAGAAGCACAGTTCAATTAGCTGGGCTTGAACTTTTCTCGTTAGCTAGTAACACATCTAAAAATGTAACAATCAACAATATAAGCTTTGATAATACTTGGTTGGTGTTATGTTCCGGTGGAAGTCGAATATGAAACTCTACGGATGCCAAAGAAGTGGGCACCAAATCTGGCTACTTCCACATCCGCACTGTTATTGCTAGCTAGCTAGTTACTAGTAATAGCATTCAGAACTGAAGATGGCTTCGGCTTTGATTTTCACAATACTTAAAAAATAGCATATCCCCGACACATAATCAATAACATCTTAATAGTATTTCGCGTTGGCGTTTGGGGTATTTAGCTAAATTTCAAGATAGCTAGCTAGATAGACGGCTAACAATGTCAATTACTTAGTTTTACAAGTAGCTAGCTGGTTAGCTTAACGTTATGGCTAGCTAAGTTAGCATAGCTTTGACACGGTTTGTTGATAGTTAGCTACAGCTAACTATGGATTAGGTTTTCAAGTGTTGCTTACCTTAGCTAGTCGTTAACTAAAAGTGCAACTCTTCTAATTTCTGACGCCGAATATGTGTTTAGAACACTTTCGTAACTTTGCTAGACAGCTAAACAAATATCATAATATTTATATTTTTTGCAGAATCAAATATGGCGGCTAGGCACACCGGAAGTGGAAATAGTATGTAGTGTGCAGCAATAATGTTCCAGAAATGTTTCCACGCTCAAACATGATAAGATACATTAGTATCACTTTACATAAAATATACTATTCTGTAATCTAGTTATTGCCTTACCAAAGATATTGAATATAGCTAGATATTGTTTCAAATGTAAACCTCTTTGGTGAAACGAGTCTGATCTAATATAGTGAACTACATTTCCCATAAACATTTGCGCACTGGAACATTCCTTCTGGCGTCACGTCCCTTAGCAGCCATCGTTTCCTGTTGAAGTGTAAAGGAGACATGACACAGTTGTTTGGGGATTTTTAAGAAACAATATAGCTAGAAATCCACTGAATTCAAAACTGCTGAAGTGATATTTAAAGAGAAGTCACTCTAACTCAGGCTCGGTGCAATCGCTGGCCGCGATGGAGGCGGTCCCCCGTATGCCAATGATCTGGCTGGATCTGAAAGAGGCAGGGGAGTTCCAGTTCAGCCCTTCGGTGAGGCAGGTGAGACGGGTGGGGAGTGGAGCAACAGAGCACCCCAAGGCGGCTGATATCGGAAGTAAACCAAACAAGGATTACGGAATATAATCATAACCATCCAGCATGCGTAGACAGTTATTAGCCTGACGCATCAAGTAAAGATAGTTAGCTGTGTCAGCCATGACAATCGCCTTTGTTTACAGTTACGTTAGCTAGCTAAGTTGATAATGACCTATTTATGTCAACATGTAGCTAATGTGTCAGATACCCCTGTCACAACAAATAAATAAGATAGCTAACGAACTAGCTGTCTTGGTTGCTGTGCAGGCCTGAGAGTGTAGCTAGTTAGTCTTTCAAAGAATGATGACGTCATTATCACATACGCCCTGGACCAGTTTGCTTTGAGGTAGAGGCAATTATGTCAGGTTGAAATCCTGTATGTTCACTCCCCTGTCATTAAGGGGGGGGGGAACATGGTGAAAAATAACCAAGACATTCTGAAATTAGTGCTTGAATGAGTTAAAATGAGAGAACAGCTTAGACCCAGATATATTTTCTAGCAACGTTTGTCAATGACATTCAATTAAGGTTATGATTTTTATTATAGCAGTTACAGATTATTGTTATCTGGAAAGGAAATATAGGATAAAAACAGTAAATGGAAAAAGAATGGAGAGAAGACGAAATAGAGCTGAGAGAGAATAATAGAGTTTCATTGTTTAGGCTAGCAGTGCAGCTGGAGTTTGGTAACAGGACAATTTCTGTCCTGGTGAAGCACAATACATATAGACAGCTGTGTGTGATTTATTAGGCTAAGGCTGGCATAAATATATCATGTTGGAAACATTTGTGTGTGTGTGGCTTGTAATAAGGACAAATAATGGTTTTGTTTACCTCCAGACTGTGGCTCCAGTGAGTCTGTGGCTCCAGTGAGTCTGACTATAAGTAGCTGCTTATTAGAGAGGCTCTTCACTGACCAGAGTAGACATACCACAGTAGGGAATGATGGGATAGCTCCAGAGCCATTAGGAGACCAACTCCTCCCAGTCCATAGACAACCATGACAAGAGAATATTGATAAGATAGGGATTCAATGTTAAAACAGATTGAACATGTATTTGTCATCCAGGTTAAAATTTTGCAGATTACATGTGATACAGTATTGATGCAGATATATAAAGAAAGATGAACTTCATAGTCAAAACTGTCGTGAAAGTTTTTATTGGAACCATTTAATGTTTATTGACAAACAACGATGAAAGGAAAGGGTCATTTAGATAAATATTGTTAGGTGTGATTAAGGGCATTCATCTATAAAATGTGATTTAGTTGCTACAGTACATTTACATTTACATTTTAGTCATTTAGCAGACGCTCTTATCCAGAGCGACTTACAGGAGCAATTAGGGTTAAGTGCCTTGCTCAAGGGCACATTTACGTCATTTAGCAGACGCTCTTATCCAGAGCGACTTACAAATTGGTGCATTCACCCTATAGCCAGTGGGATAACCACTTTACAAATTATTTTTTTAATATTTTTTTTATATTTTTTTTTGGGGGGGGGGGGGGTAGAAGGATTACTTTATCCTATCCCAGGTATTCCTTAAAGAGGTGGGGTTTCAAATGTCTCCGGAAGGTGGTGAGTGACTCCGCTGTCCTGGCGTCGTGAGGGAGCTTGTTCCACCATTGGGGTGCCAGAGCAGCGAACAGTTTTGACTGGGCTGAGCGGGAACTGTGCTTCCGCAGAGAAAGGGGAGCCAGCAGGCCAGAGGTGGATGAACGCAATGCCCTCGTTTGGGTGTAGGGACTGATCAGAGCCTGAAGGTACGGAGGTGCCGTTCCCCTCACTGCTCCATAGGCAAGCACCATGGTCTTGTAACGGATGCGAGCTTCAACTGGAAGCCAGTGGAGTGTGCGGAGGAGGGGGGTGACGTGAGAGAACTTGGGAAGGTTGAACACCAGACGGGCTGCGGCATTCTGGATGAGTTGTAGGGGTTTAATGGCACAGGCAGGGAGCCCAGCCAACAGCGAGTTGCAATAATCCAGACGGGAGATGACAAGTGCCTGGATTAGGACCTGTGCCGCTTCCTGTGTAAGGCAGGGTCGTACTCTCCGAATGTTGTAGAGCATGAACCTGCAGGATCGGGTCACCGCCTTGATGTTAGCGGAGAACGACAGGGTGTTGTCCAGGGTCACGCCAAGGCTCTTCGCACTCTGGGAGGAGGACACAACGGAGTTGTCAACCGTGATGGCGAGATCATGGAACGGGCAGTCCTTCCCCGGGAGGAAGAGCAGCTCCGTCTTGCCAGGGTTCAGCTTGAGGTGGTGATCCGTCATCCATACTGATATGTCTGCCAGACATGCAGAGATGCGATTCGCCACCTGGTTATCAGAAGGGGGAAAGGAGAAGATTAGTTGTGTATCGTCAGCGTAGCAATGATAGGAGAGGCCATGTGAGGATATGACAGAGCCAAGTGACTTGGTGTATAGGGAGAAAAGGAGAGGGCCTAGAACTGAGCTCTGGGGGACACCAGTGGTGAGAGCACGTGGTGCGGAGACAGCTTCTCGCCACGCCACTTGGTAGGAGCGACCGGTCAGGTAGGACGCAATCCAGGAGTGAGCCGCGCCGGAGATGCCCAGCCTGGAGAGGGTGGAGAGGAGGATCTGATGGTTCACAGTATCAAAGGCAGCAGACAGGTCTAGAAGGACAAGAGCAGAGGAGAGAGAGTTAGCTTTAGCAGTGCGGAGAGCCTCTGTGACACAGAGAAGAGCAGTCTCAGTTGAATGACCAGTCCTGAAACCTGACTGGTTTGGATCAAGAAGGTCATTCTGAGAGAGATAGCAAGAGAGTTGGCTAAAGACGGCACGCTCAATAGTTTTGGAAAGAAAAGAAAGAAGGGATACTGGTCTGTAGTTGTTGAAATCAGTGGGATCGAGTGTTGGTTTTTTGAGAAGGGGTGCAACTCTCGCTCTCTTGAAGACGGAAGGGACATAGCCAGCGGTCAAGGATGAGTTGATCAGCGAGGTGAGGTAGGGGAGAAGGTCACCGGAGATGGTCTGGAGAAGAGAGGAGGGGATGGGGTCAAGCGGGCAGGTTGTTGGGCGGCCTGCAGTCACTAGTCGCAATATTTTATCTGGAGAGAGAGGGGAGAAAGAAGTCAAAGCATAGGGTAGGGCAGTGTGAGCAGGACCAGCAGTGTCATTAGACTTAACAAACGAGGATCGGATGTCGTCAACCTTCTTTTCAAAGTGGTTGACGAAGTCATCCACAGAGAGGGAGGAGGGGGGGAGGGGGGGGGGAGGATTCAGCAGTGAGGAGAATGTGGCAAAGAGCTTCCTAGGGTTAGAGGCAGATGCTTGGAATTTAGAGTGGTAGAAAGTGGCCTTAGCAGCAGAAACAGATGAAGAAAATGTAGAGAGGAGGGAGTGAAAAGATGCCAGGTCGGCAGGGAGTTTAGTTTTCTTCCATTTCCGCTCAGCTGCCCGGAGCTCTGTTCTGTGAGCTCGCAATGAGTCATCAAGCCACGGAGCTGGAGGGGAGGACCGAGCTGGCCGGGAGGATAGGGGACACAGGGAGTCAAAGGATGCAGAAAGGGAGGAGAGGAGGGTTGAGGAGGCAGAATCAGGAGATTGGAGGGAGAAGGATTGAGCAGAGGGAAGAGATGATAGGATGGAAGAGGAGAGAGTAGTGGGAGAGAGAGAGCGAAGGTTGCGGCGGCGCGTTACCATCTGTGTAGGGGCAGAGTGAGTAGTGTTGGAGGAGAGCGAGAGAGAAAAGGATACAAAGTAGTGGTCGGAGACATGGAGGGGAGTTGCAGTGAGATTAGTAGAAGAGCAACATCTAGTAAAGATGAAGTCAAGCGTATTGCCTGCCTTGTGAGTAGGGGGGGACGGTGAGAGGGTGAGGTCAAAAGAGGAGAGGAGTGGAAAGAAGGAGGCAGAGAGAAATGAGTCAAATGTAGACGTAGGGAGGTTGAAATCCCCCAAAACTGTGAAGGGTGAGCCATCCTCAGGAAAGGAACTTATCAAGGCGTCAAGCTCATTGATGAACTCTCCAAGGGAACCTGGAGGGCGATAGATGACAAGGATATTAAGCTTAAATGGGCTAGTGACTGTGACAGCGTGGAATTCAAATGAGGAGATAGACAGATGGGTTAGGGGAAAAATTGAGAATGACCACTTGGGAGAGATGAGGATTCCTGTGCCACCACCCCTCTGACCAGATGCTCTCGGGGTATGCGAGAACACATGGTTAGACGAGGAGAGAGCAGTAGGAGTAGCAGTGTTTTCAGTGGTAATCCATGTTTCCGTCAGCGCCAGGAAGTCGAGGGACTGGAGGGTAGCATAGGCTGGGATGAAGTCAGCCTTGTTGGCAGCAGAACGGCAGTTCCAGAGGCTGCCTGAGACCTGGAACTCCAGGTGTGTGGAGCGTGCAGGGACCACCAGGTTAGAGAGGCAGCAGCCACGCGGTGTGAGGCGTTTGTGTAGCCTGTGCGGAGAGGAGAGAACAGGGATAGGCAGAGGCATAGTTGACAGGCTGTAGCAGATGGCTACAATAATGCAGAGGAGATCGGAATGAAATGAACTAAACATCTGGGAAAGGAGAGAGCAGGGCCTCCCTCACCAAAAAAAATATAACTCTCCCAACTTCCACCTCAGAAACTATAATTGTTTCACTGAACCACCCGAATAAAACTCTCCCAACTTCCACTTTAGAAATTAGAATTGTTGTAAACTACAGCGGTTCAATGTTTCAAGGAATAGACTCAACTTACTTATTCAGCTAGCTAACTATGACGCCATAGCTAACTAGCATGCTAGCATCCAATAACACACAGTTTAGCACCAATACTTGGTTACAACAAACTACCAATAGTGTGTTAACACACTAAACAGATAATTCGTGTCCGTGTCTAGTTCTTTCATAACGCAGCAATAATTAAACGTTGGCTAGCTAGCACAAAGATATTGTATTTAGCTACTACAGTACAGCTAGCTGGTAGTGTTGGCTAGCTAGCAATGGCTGCTGTGTTGACTTTGTTTGAAAAACGGCGTCGCTGCGAACAAATGTAGCTGGCTAAAAGGATATTGTATTTAGTAGCTACCGTTGCTAATAGCTACTCGCCAGCTAGTTCAGGAGGTGAGTTAGCTAGCTAGCTTCGTGCTACACCCGGCACCGCCGAATACAAAAGTAACCTACAATAACTACATACAACAACTACCCACAACAGCCCACGATGCCTACCTATAATACCTAATAATATACATGATGAGTCCACCACTAACCAGATTTGATTAACTGCACAATAATTTGACTGACAAAATCTAAAAATGGATCAACTAAGACATCCTTCCAAAACTACACATCATTGATTATTAAAAATGGTTTTATAAAAATAAAAAATAAAGTATCTACAGTACTACTGTGCATGTTATCATGGCGTTGGTCACCTTTGACCTCAATGCAAATAGAAACTAGGGTAAATCCATTTCAAGTCAATAATTTTTTGACAGCATCCCTTTTGATTTAAACAAAAATGTCCATACATGTTTGCCCATGGAAGAAGTGGTCAGAAAGTACTTTTTTTTGACCTGAATGACAAAACATTCAGTAGATAAAGGTTCTCATTGAGTGCATACTGGCCCCCCGTGGGAAATGAACCCACAACCCTGGCGTTGCAAGCGCAATGCTCTACCAACTGAGCTACCATGATGTCTTCATCACTGGAAAAGAAACTGTTGAGTTTGATATCATTTAAAAGCTTACAAACAGGGTTGTCAAACTATTTAAAAATGTCTAGATAATAATAAAATAACGTAAATTATCTAAACAAGTAAACTCAGATTTTTCTTCATATTCACGTATGTTGTAGCTTAGACCCTACTTTACATCATCTGAGGTTTTTGCATTGTGCCCACTGTCAGTTGAGACACAACATGCTCTTAAGTACAGCGTGGATTACATTTTAATCATAGAAATACAATTCATAGACTGGACCTATCCCTTCAGACCACTACAATGTAGTTGGTACAGTGGGTACACCATTGAAATGTAAATTGAATAAAAATTTTAACTTCTAATTACTACCACAAAGATGGCCGCCGGTCCACCCACCATCGAATCTCAACTTAAATGGTCATGTCTATTCTATTATCTATATTTCTATGATTTCAATGTGTTTCTTATGGAGGATTGACAGTATCATTTAAGGCAACATATTCCCAATGAAGTCAACATTATCTGTGTGGACCTCCAACCATCTTTGTGGTACCATTTGAAAGTTTAAGTCTTTTTTTATTTTTTATATTACTACAATTATCAGCCAAACATGACACCCACCCTGTATTCAAGAGCATGTTGTGTCTCAACCGATGGTGGGCACAACACAAAAACCTCAGATCATGTAAAATAGGGTCTAAGTTAGAACATATGTGAATATGAAAAAAAATGGGACTTTACACAAATTGTAGCTTATTTACATTTTACTTGGACTGTGGTGATCTTGGAATTTGAGGTTATGGTAATTGTCCAGGTCAATGTACATGGTCACCGACATAACCGTTCAGGGGGGTCACAACGCTGTTTGTACACTTGTTAACATTGATATGCTTCTTAATAAAACCATTTTGAAACAAGTAATTACACTTCGTTATTTTTCATGGCATTTCATTATTCCGATTATTACATATATTAATCAACAAATTAAGAAATGCCAGGTTGGAGAGGATCTGTCGCTTTTTCATATTGGCACAACATTAACAGAGTCAAAATAAAGAAATGCCAGAGGAGGCTGGTGGGAGGAGCTATAGGAGGACTGGCTCATTGTAATGTCTGGAATGGAATCTATGGAATGGAGTCAAACATATGGTTTCATGTTTGATACGGTTCCATTTATACCATTCCAGACATTAGTGAGCCCGTCCTTCTAAAGCTCCTCCCACCAGCCTCCACTGATATATGCCTACCTTGTCCTTGTCTCTTGGCTTTTCTGCATATACATTTTTTTTAAACAGATCCTATTTCAACGCACAAAACCATTAAACAAAGTATTCACATACAGTCACAAACCCTGCTGCTGCAGTCATTCGATGGCATTGGCATATGTTCTTCAAAAAGAGGACGCTGTAATGAGAGAAATAATGTAACCTAAGCTACTGAAAATAGGCCTTTTACGAGATTAAATCATGACAGGACAGTTTGATTTTACGTAAAAATGTATGCACACATGACTGTAAGTCGCTTTGGATAAAAGCGTCTGCTAAATGGCGTATTATTATTATTATTATTATTATTATTATTATTATATTATTTTATTTATTTATTAAAGAGATGGAGTCCAGACAGGCTACTTTAGGAAACTTTCTGAATGGACATATAGGCCTCTAGAGAATCAGCAAACTCACATACAACACCACTGTAAAAGCACCTGTCAATCAAAACCACCAGTTTACAGTTTTCCTCTCCAGGGACTAAAACTGGAGAATATTTGCATAATGTCATCCCACAACCTGCCCTATCTAACTAGTACACCTACTCCCATTTCTGATAGCTGGAGCGGAAAATCCATTCACCCTCTTACATTTACATAATTTAGCAGACACTCTTATCCAGAGCAACTAACAAATTGGTGCATTCACCTTATAGCCAGTGGGATAACCACTTTACAATATGTTTTTTTTTTTTTTTTTTGTAAGGGGGGGTAGAAGGATTTCTTTATCCTATCCCAGGTATTCCTCTTCCATTGCTGTTATCTACAAATGCAATTGGAGCATGAGTTTTTAATTTACAATGATCAATAGGCCTACATCAAGATAACAAGCTAATATGGCCTTAACTAGTTGTAGTATGTAAAGTTGGCTAACTAGCTAACAAGCAGCTCATTAGCCTACACACAGTGGCCTGCTGAAGCTAGCGAGCTAGCTAGATAATAATACATATTTTAAAAACATTTTCTAAATGTATTTACTTACTTACTTGAATAGGTTCACGCCTACGCCCACGAAGAGGCCAATCTTTTGTAGCGAAGAGTTGTCAAGCAGAGGCATCGCTTCTGGTTGAAACGTACGGTATGCATGCTCAGGCGCACGCGCTCCGTCAACAGGACAGTGAAACCAGACACATGCCCATTGCTCTCATGGAGCACGTAAATTATGGTTTGAAAGGTTGTGAACTCTGCAAACAACGTTTCCACTCCGAGAATGAGAACAGTAAATTACTGTAATTAATACATGCATCAACAGAAATTAATGTAACCAAATGACAGGGATCAATGGTAAATTGCCTGTTTTACAAACGGTAGGCTACCACATGGGCATTCATAAAAGTGCATTGCGGGCCAACACTAGGAGGGCGGCAATTTTTTTTGTCTTGTCTAGGGCGGCATATCAGCCAGGACCAGTCCGATCAATGTTAATTAGCCTATACATTTAGACAAGATTCCATATAAAATTATACCATACCAGGTTGGAGAGGATTGGTGCATTGTCCATTTGATACATTAACACATTAAAGGCCTCAGATCCAGAACAAAGTTGTTGACTGCTGTTGAATAATTAATGAATAGTTGGACACATCCAACCTGTTTTTAAAAGAAGACCAATTGATTGATTTACTAGCAAGCAATGAAAACGTGCATTGTATAAAAGAAAGTCCACCCATTTGTTTACTGAAGTACCATAGCCTATAGCACTCTACACCCCTCCAGCATCTAGGGGAGCTGCTCAAGTATCAAAGGACAGTTGGAAAGAGGAGGAAATGTAGAATGTTTAATAGACAGACTAAGTTAGAAAAACAATTGCTTATAAACATTAGTAAACACTATTAGGTAAAGTTAATCTACATTAAAATAAAGTTAATTAAACTTTTTTTAACTTTGATTTTATTTATTTTTATTTCACCTTTATTTAACCAGGTAAGCCAGTTGAGAACAAGTTCTCATTTACAACTGCGACCTGGCCAAGATAAAGCAAAGCAGTGCGATAAAAACAACAACACAGAGTTACATATGGGGTAAAAAAACATAGTCAAAAAATACAACAGAAAATATATATACAGTGTGTGCAAATGTAGCAAGTTATGGAGGTAAGGCAATAAATAGGCTATAGTGCAAAATAATTACAATTAGTATTAACACTGGAATGCTAGATGTGCAAGAGATTATGTGCAAATAGAGATACTGGGGTGCAAAAGAGCAAAATAAATAACAATATAGGGATGAGGTAGTTGGGTGGGCTAATTTCAGATGGGCTGTGTACAGGTGCAGTGATCGGTAAGGTGCTCTGACAACTGATGCTTAAAGTTAGTGAGGGAGATAAGAGTCTCCAGCTTCAGAGATTTTTGCAATTCGTTCCAGTCATTGGCAGCAGAGAACTGGAAGGAATGGCGGCCAAAGGAGGTGTTGGCTTTGGGAATGACCAGTGAGATATACCTGCTGGAGCGCAGACTACGGGTGGGTGCTGCTATGGTGACCAATGAGCTAAGATAAGGCGGAGATTTGCCTAGCAGTGATTTATAGATGGCCTGGAGCCAGTGGGTTTGACGACGAACATGTAGTGAGGACCAGCCAACAAGAGCGTACAGGTCACAGTGGTGGGTAGTGTATGGGGCTTTGGAGACAAAACGGATGGCACTGTGATAGACTACATCCAATTTGCTGAGTAGAGTGTTGGAGGCTATTTTGTAAATGACATCGCCGAAGTCAAGGATCGGTAGGATAGTCAGTTTTACGAGGGCATGTTTGGCAGCATGAGTGAAGGAGGCTTTGTTGCGAAATAGGAAGCCGATTCTAATTTAACTTTGGATTGGAGATTCTTAATGTGAGTCTGGAAGGAGAGTTTACAGTCTAACCAGACACCTAGGTATTTGTAGTTGTCCACATACTCTAGGTCAGACCCGTCGAGAGTGGTGATTCTAGTCGGGTGGGCGGGTGCCAGCAGCGTTCGATTGAAGAGCATGCATTTAGTTTTACTAGTGTTTAAGAGCAGTTGGAGGCTACTGAAGGAGTGTTGTATGGCATTGAAGCTCGTTTGGAGGTTTGTTAACACAGTGTCCAATGAAGGGCCAGATGTATACAAAATGGTGTCTAAAGTTACTAAAGTGAATGTAGGCCTATTTAAACCGTTTTGATGGTTATTTTATTTTAATGATTCCTTCATCCAGAACCATCAGTTACATGGTTATTCAATTACTTCACAGCCAAACATTTATGATTTTAAAAAAAGACAATCTTTTTTTGAAAACATTTTTTTCAAGAAAATATAAAATAGTTTGACAACCCTGTTTGTAAGCGTTTAAATTATGTAAATCTCAACCATTAATTTTTTTCCAGTAATGAAGACATGGATGTCTAATGGTATGGTGGGCTATGCAAAATAGGTCAACTTTGAGCACCTTTATCTCTTGAATATTTTGGGGGTGCTGTCAAATAGTGATTGAATTCAAATGGATTTACCCTGTAGTCCCAGAAATCTCGCATTTTGATTCTCAATATCCAACTTTTAACTGACTAAATGCTCACAAGGAGTTGTCTGTATTCCTAATTTCGGTAAAACTTAATCAACAGTGGGCATGAGATAATCTCTGAATTCCCAGAGACTTCAATCGAGGACCAGCTGCTCGTTGGTCCAGCTCCCTTTCTGAGCTTCTTTCACCTGCATGATCTTACACACATTGGACGGAACCCTCACAGTGTCACCATAGCTCTGTGTCACCTCAAAACATGGCTGTCTGCAGCACCAGCCGGGGGTTGACCACCATCTTGTAGGAGCGGAAGGTGTCCTCCTGAACAGGCTCTCTTTAGGCGTAGTCCAGGAGATCCACCTCCGGCGCCCTCCTCTGTGCGGAATGGTCTGGCGTAGTGGTACCGGCCGTGGCAAGGAAGAGGTGCGTCTCCATCAGGAACACGGCTGCGTCTGGGTGCTGCCCCTGTAGGTCCTCCATGAGGGGTCACAGAGAGATGTGTGAGGCCGGGACCAGGAGCTGATCAACGTCAGCCAGCAGCAGGTACTGCGACCGGTACCTACTCGTTCATGGTGGTCAGCTGGCCGTTGAGGTGGATGTCCCCTTCCAGCTCCTGGGCCTCCCACCCAGTAGAGGTCTTGAGGAAGTGGTTGATGGGCCTGTCGATCACCTCCAGAGTGCCCTCCTCTGCGTAGTACTGGAGGACCTTCTCCAGGTCCACAGCTGGTGAGGTAGAGGAACACCTTCCGTACCCCCAGGAGCTTGTAAAACTCAATGGTCTTGACAAACTGATGGACGTTGTTGTAGTCTCCAAACATGCTGGACATGCACACGGTGAGGTAAAAGGGGAAGTCCTCCTACCGCATCTCCCTGTTCTGGATAGTCAGAAACGTCTGGTTGAGGGCGTCCTGGCTCTCGAGGTGTGTGGTGAGAGACGTGCTTGGCGTTGCATCCTGGTCCTTCCTGGTCCTTCGAGGCAAAGCAGGTCTGCGGCCGCATACGGGTATCCATAGTGGATGCTGTGCATTACGACATCATCTGGAGCGCCCTGGGGGGCCTGTCCAGAGCAGCAAAACACACAGTACAGAGATGTGGGTCGGTCTCTGTTGACCATGGCAATGTTGCACATGGCTCCCCTTCCCCTGTGGTCCTTGTATGCAGACATCCTTAGATGCGTTGAACCCTTGACTGGTGTTATAGTGTATTTGGCAGTGTGAACAGGGCAGTTAGAGTGGAAAGGGGGAGGAATGGAGCAAGCTTGAGTTGAGTTGGTCCTGAAAGTCACCAATGGCCCTAGTGTGACACTCAGACACAGGATGGTCAAACAGACTTTCCGTATCTGACTCCTGGTTTGGTGCAGGTCAGCCACCTGATCTGTTGGAGACCTGTAGGAGTATATGTCCCAATCAACAATCATGATGATAACACAACATTGATAACAACAACCGTCATCATGATTGTTAAAAAGATCCTCGCCATCCATGTCATGATCAAAACATTGACAGGAATATTATCAGTGATGCAATGAACAATCAGGCAGGGAAAATCAAGACATATGGGCTTTCAATCGGCTTAATCCATTTGGTCCACCGTCCCCAAACAACCATCTCCAGATAGCTCCATGATTACCTGTCGGCTGTGGTAACCTCCACATCCTGGTCAGTCTGTGGAGCTGAAGGGGAGTCTCATCTCTCTGCTGTCAGAAGATTCAGACTCTGATCCAGACGGCACTGCTGCTCTTCTTCTCAACATCTACAGGAGAATAAAGTGGGGTCTCTTGACGACCAAGTAAAACAAGTGACTAGATTTATGCCGGGATTCAATTCATAGAGCAGTGCGGCAGCCGACAATGTCGGGCAGCCGACAATGCAGCTTTTAAAGGCATTTTCCCAGACGTTCGCGAAATCTCATTTACTGTAAAAGCTGTGCATGTTGGCTCAATCAGGAATAACCTTTGTATGTCAAGCGCGCTATAACCAGAGGAGGCTGGTGGGGTGAGCTATAGGAGGACAGGCTCATTGTATTGGCTGGAATGGATTAAAATGGAACGGTATCAAACACATAAAATATATGGAAACCACATATTAGACTCCGTTCCACAATTCCATTTCAGCCATTATAATGAGCCCGTCCTCCTATAAGCTCCTCCACCAGCCTCCTCTAGCTATAAGGTAGATCTAACGCGGACCTAATGTGGATTTGAATGAATTCCGACTTTAGGCTAACAAAGACCAAAAAATTAATAAACACTGTCTGGAGATTAATATTCATTCCCTTTGTCCACACAATGGGCACAGACCTGGTTTTATTTTATTACATGGATTACATTTGATTATTTGGATTGGATTATGGAATAATTATGAATGTCAGTGCTAAATTAGAGCTGGATCCTGCTGGAACAATGTGATGGTGGGGATTCAGGGCAGCATTCAAAAAAATATATATACTACAAGTCTGCTTGCTTCAGTTCCTCAAAGGCACAGCTAGGAGAGCTGCTCTTTCCCTGAGTCATAAAAGTGTGTTGAAATTACTTAGGAACTGTGCACACTTTGGAGAGTTATGTTGCCACTTGGAGACACCAGTTTGACCTCTCATTCTAACTCTTGTAAGCATTTTGTCTTATGTTGCATCAACCTCAAATATGCATTATTATTATTATTATTATTATTATGTTACTGAATGTATCCAGAGTATTTCCAGATTTCGTTATCAGCAAATACTGTGAAAAGTACAGTAAATGTAAAATGCACACGAAATCAACAGTGTAATGTTGGGCTGTGAAGTTCACCTTGTCAGGTGAACTGTTGTATCCTCACCTTTGTTTAGATAATTGCCACATACTCTCCATCCTGACACCTTTGACCCAAATGACAAATATTAACTTACTGTAAAGTAGTTTTCTATGTTGTGAGGCAAAGGCTTCTTGTGTGAATTCCACTGATGATCTGTTGTAGCCTGTGGACACGCAGTATGTTTCACCTCTGTTATGGCAAAACCAGAATGATTAGCAACAACTGTGGGACAGCCTTTTATCCCACAAGTGAATGAAAAAAAACAAACGGTTTAACATGATGGTCTGACTGATTTGATAGTCAATTGGTCGCCAAAAAGGGACCGAAAAAAACGTTTTTAGAATGTCCCCGACCTTTTCAGTAGAACAACCATGCTTTAAACTCTGGAATCGTCCAACAATTATGCCTAATAAAACCGTCAATGCCTATGTAAAACTAAAGGTTTTCCATGTGAATGGTGTCTGGGTAAAGATAGAATCACCATTGCTTGAATGCACTATAGTCATACACGCCCCACCCTACACAAATCCAGGGGCTCTCTCAGCCCAGGATTCTTTTGACAATGTGAGGGCCATTAGGTTTGTTGTACTTCTTATAGGCCTACATTTTCCTCTAATCAACTCTCAAGGCCAAATTGAATGTTCTAGAGATGGGACAATAACATTTCTCCAAATCTGAATCTGATCGAATATTACATTTTAGTAATTTAGCAGACACTCTTATCCAGAGAGACTGCATACATTTGCATATTTTTTTCCCCCATACTGGTCCCCCGTTTTGAATCAAACCCACAACCCTGGCGTTCCAAGCACCATGCTCTACGAACTGAGCCACACGGGACATAGACCTTATTGGTTAATGAAAGGTTATTTGCTGTGCTCCCAATGGCCCCGCTTATCTGCTTTCCCTCTCTCTTTTCAGTTCATCCTGAAGAACTATGGGGAGAATCCAGACAACTATAATGAACAGCTGAAGAAGCTGGAGACACTGCGACAGGTATGAACTGGGACTGAGCGAGTTGTGCTATGCAAATGTCATATGTTGTGATTTTTTTGTTATACTGTACTGTCTTTCTATCATATAATAAGTAAGTGTTTCTCTCTTTTTCTGGCAGGGTGCGGTGAATGTGACGCGGGACTTTGAGGGCTGCAGCATTTTGAGGAAGTACTTTGGGCAGCTGCACTACCTCCAGAGCCGTGTGCCTCTGGGGCCTGGGCAGGAGGCAGCAGTACCCATCTCATGGTATGAGACAAGGAAGTACACATAGGACCCCTATATTTACATACTTACCCATGAGATCCTTATCGTACACACACTCGCTTTCATAAACTCTACCACAGACAGCTACGGAAAGAAGGAAATAACTTTATTTGGATAGTCCATCTGTAGATGCTCTACAGACTATCTACTAACCCTACCATTAAACCTTATCCTAACCCTAACTCTTACCCTAACCCTTATTCTAAACCATCCCTAACTGTAACCTTAGCAAGCAGTTGCTTATCAACAGATATCTCTAGAGCATCTACAGATGGACAATCTGGACTATCCACACACACACACACAAACACACACTTTCATAAGCTCTCCCTACCATACACGTAGACACACACCACACCCTCATGTATGCAGTGTGTCGCTAATTTCATTCTCTCTTACCAGAACATTAATATTTTCTGGAAAAACAGTCACTATGAAACAAAGATAAATTATATAAAGAATGATAGTAAAAGGCTTTAGAGCACCTTAAATGAAATGTTGGGCAATAAGGCAAATTCGGCTCCATCATTCATTGAATCAGATGGCTCATTCATCACAAAACCCACTGATATTGCCAACTGCTTTAATACTTTTTTAATTGGCAAGATTAGCAAACTTTGGCATAACATGTCAACAACAAATTCTGAGCCTACATATCCATGCATAAGTGACCAAATTATGAAAGACAAGCATTGTAATTCTGTAAAGTGAGTGTGGAAGAGGTGACACTAATATTGTTGTCTATCAACAAGACACATGGTTCTGACAACTTTGATGGAAAATGACTGAGGATGATAACGGACGATATTGCCACTGCCATTTGACATCTTTTCAATCTAAGCCTACAGGAAAGTGTGTGCTCTCAGGCCTGGAGGGAAGCAAAAGTAATTCTGCTCCCCAAGAATAGCAAAGCACCCTTTACTGGTTCAAACATTTGACCAATCAGCCTGTTACCAACCCTTAGTAAACGTTTGGAAAAAATAGTGTTTGACCAGATACAATGCTATTTCACAGTAAACAAATTAACAGCAGATTTTCAGCACGCTTATAGGGAAGGGCATTCAACATGTACGGCACTCACACAAATGACTGATAATTGGCTGAGAGAAATTGATAATGAAAAGATTGTGGGATCTGTTTTGTTAGACTTCAGTGCATCTTTTGACATTATCTATCATAATCTGCTGCTGGAAAAGCGAATGTGTTATGCAATGTTCCCTCAATTTCTTTCAGGCACTGAGCAAATTTCAGGTCTGCTTAGCGCAAACTTTAACGTTGTGAAAATTCTGTGCAACGTCCAGCACTTAAAGCAAGTACAGCCTCAGTGTTCACAGTAAACGCGAACACTGAGGCTGTACCCGCTTTAAGTATTTATTATACCCCTTTTTCGTTATATCCAGTTGGTAGTTAGTCTTGTCCCATCGCTGCAACTCCCATACGGACTCAGGAGAGGTGAAGGTCGAGAGCCATGCGTCCTCCGAAACACAACCCTGCCAAGCCACACTGCTTCTTGACACACTGCTCGCTTAACCCGGAAGCCAGCCGGAGGAAACACTGTACAACTGGCGACCGTGTCAGCGTGCATGCGCTAGAGCGCGATGGGTCGCTAGAGCGCGATGGGACAAGGACTTCCCGGCCGGCCAAACCCTCCCCTAACCTGGACGATGCTGGGCCAATTGTGCGTCGCCTCATGGGTCTCCCGGTCGCGGCCGGCTGCGAACCCGGATCTGTAGTGACGCCTCAAGCACTGCAGTGCCTTAGACCGCTGCGCCACTCGGGAGGCCATACCAGGTTTAAGTTACAGTTTTAACAGTGGCCATGTAGGCTACTATGGCTATTTGATCATAGAGTAGGCCTACCAGAGTGGCCTACCATCAAAACAATAGAGGAAATGCATCCCATAACATTTTAACATGGAAATAGCTGTTCTATCATTCAGCCTAATGTAGCAGCCAATGTGTGGTGTTCAATGTAGGCCTACATTCCATGAGACTTTTGAAAAAAAACAACATGCAGTGTTTAACATTAACCTGTTTATCCACTTGTCCTTCAGACAAGGAGGTGACTGAAAATGTTGTTGTGTTGTAAGATGCAAGAAACTGCTTTACAAAATAAAATGCATTATTATTCCCATACCATTATTACAGAGAATCAGACAAATTATGTTACCCTCTACCTATTGGCTACTTAGCTTATTCAAGCCTGTCTCAAAATACAACACTGCCCCTTTAAGACATAAAAAAAGCTCTTTACCTGACTCGCTTTGCAGCAATCACTCCCCTATTGCTGACTACAAATTATCTATAAACGGGCTAATAACTCACTAACTAGCAAAGGATATGAAGAAAATATGCACACGTGGCTACATGCAGCTCTTGTTTTGATCTCAAATTAAGCGCATCTACTCACAACTGCTCATGCTTTACACACAGTCCAGTTCAAAGTAAATGGCACATACAGTTGAAGTCGGAAGTTTACATACAGTGAGGGAAAAAAGTATTTGATCCCCTGCTGATTTTGTACGTTTGCCCACTGACAAAGAAATGATCAGTCTATAATTTTAATGGTAGGTTTATTTGAACAGTGAGAGACAGAATAACAACAACAAAATCCAGAAAAATGCATGTCAAAAATGTTATAAATTAATTTGCATTTTAATGAGGGAAATAAGTATTTGACCCCTCTCAACTCGAACCTTCAGCTCTCTCCACAGATTTTCTATGGCATTAAGGTCTGAAGACTGGCTAGGCCACTCCAGGACCTTAATGTGCTTCTTCTTGAGCCACTCCTTTGTTGCCTTTGCCGTGTGTTTTGGGTCATTATCATGCTGGAATACCCATCCATGACCCATTTTCAATGCCCTGGCTGAGGGAAGGAGGTTCTCACCCAAGATTTGACAGTACATGGCCCCGTCCATCGTCCCTTTGATGCGGTGAAGTTGTTTCCACCTCCATGTTTGACGGTAGGGATGGTGTTCTTGGGGTCATAGGCAGCATTCCTCCTCCTCCAAACACGTCGAGTTGAGTTGATGCGAGTTGAGTCAGATGTTCATTGGCAAACTTCAGACGGGCATGTATATGTGCTTTCTTGAGCAGGCGGACCTTGCGGGCGCTGCAGGATTTCAGTCCTTCACGGCGTAGTGTGTTAACAATTGTTTTCTTGGTGACTATGGTCCCAGCTGCCTTGAGATCATTGACAAGATCCTCCCGTGTAGTTCTGGGCTGATTCCTCACCGTTCTCATGATCATTGCAACTCCACAAGGTGAGATCTTGCATGGAGCCACAGGCAGAGGGAGATTGACAGTTATTTTGTGTTTCTTCCATTTGCGAATAATCGCACCAACTGTTGTCACCTTCTCACCAAGCTGCTCGGCGATGGTCTTGTAGCCCATTCCAGCCTTGTGTAGGTCTACAATCTTGTCCCTGACATCCTTGGAGAGCTCTTTGGTCTTGGCCATGGTGGTTTGGAATCTGATTGATTGATTTCTTCTGTGGACAGGTGTCTTTTATACAGGTAACAAGCTGAGATTAGGAGCACTTTAAGAGTGTGCTTCTAATCTCAGCTCGTTACCTGTATATAAGACACCTGGGAGCCAGAAATGTATCTGATTGAGAGGGGGTCAAATACTTATTTCCCTCATTAAAATGCAAATCAATTTATAACATTTTTGACATGTGTTTTTCTGGATTTTGTTGTTGTTATTCTGTCTCTCACTGTTCAAATAAACCTACCATTAAAATTATAGACTGATCATTTCTTTGTCAGTGGGCAAACGTACAAAATCAGCAGGGGATCAAATACTTTTTTCCCTCACTGTACACCTTAGCCAAATACATTTAAACTCAGTTTTTCACAATTCCTGACATTTAATCCTAGTAAAAATTCCCTGTCTTAGGTCAGTTAGGATCACCACTTTATTTTAAAAATGTGAAATGTCAGAATAATAGTAGAGATAATGATTTATTTCAGCTTTTATTTCTTTCATCACATTCCCAGTGGGTCAGAAGTTTAGATACTCAATTAGTATTTGGTAGCATTGCCTTTCAATTGTTTAACTTGTATCAAACGTTTCGGGTAGCCTTCCACAAGCTTCCCACAATAAGTTGGGTGAATTTTGGCCCATTCCTCCTGACAGAGCTGGTGTAACTGAGTCAGGTTTGTAGGCCTCCTTGCTTTCACACGCTTTTTCAGTTCTGCCCACAAATCTTCTATAGGATTGAGGTCAGGGCTTTGTGATGGCCACTCCAATACCTTGACTTTGTTGTCCTTAAGCCATTTTGCCACAACTTTGGAAGTATGCTTGGAGTCATTGTCCATTTGGAAGACCCATTTGGGACCAAGCTTTAACTTCCTGACTGATGTCTTGAGATGTTGCTTCAATATATCCACATAATTTTTCTTCCTCATGATGCCATCTATTTTGTGAAGTGCACAAGTTCCTTCTGCAGGAAAGCACCCCCACAACACGATGCTGCCACGCCAGTGCTTCACGGTTGGGATGGTGTTCTTCGGCTTGCAAGCAACCCCCTTTTTCCTCCAAACATAACGATGGTCATTATGGCCAAACAGTTCTATTTTTGTTTAATCAGACAAGAGGACATTTCTCCAAAAAGTACAATATTTTTCCCCATGTGCAGTTGCAAACCATAGTCTGGCTTTTTTATGGCGGTTTTGGAGCAGTGGCTTCTTCCTTGCTGAGCGGCCTTTCAGGTTATGTCGATATAGGACTTGTTTTACTGTGGATATAGATACTTTTGTACCTGTTTCCTCCAGCATCTTCACAAGGTCTTTTGTTGTTGTTCTGGGATTGATTTGCACTTTTCGCACCAAAGTACGTTCATCTCTAGGAGACAGAAACCGTCTCCTTCCTGAGCGGTATGACGGCTGCATGGTCCCATGGTGTTTATACTTATGTACTATTGTTTGTACAGATGAACGTGGTACCTTCAGGCGTTTGGAAATTGCTCCCAAGGATGAACCAGACTTGGCTGATTTCTTTTGATTTTCCCATGATGTCAAGCAAAGAGGCACTGAGTTTGAAGGTAGGCCTTGAAATACATCCACAGGTACACCTCCAATTTACTCAAATGATGTCAATTAGCCTATCAGAAGCTTCTAAAGCCTTGACATAATTTTCTGGAATTTTCCAAGCTGTTTAAAGGCACAGTCAACTTAGTGTATATAAACTTCTGACTCACTGGAATTGTGATACAGTGAAATAATCTGTCTGTAAACAATTGTTGGAAAAATTACTTGTGTCATGCACAAAGTAGATGTCCTAGCCGACTTGCCAAAACTATAGTTTGTTAACAAGAAGTTTGTGGAGTGGTTGAAAAACAAGTTTTAATGACTCCAACCTAAGTGTATGTAAACTTCCGACTTCAACTGTACATATATGGCAATGGTCTATATGCATATAGGCTTACTGCAGCTCTGATTGTTTATACCGCACTGGTCTGTGTAGAGTACGGGCTGAGTAGTGCATGTCAATGCAATAGAATCCTACTCCGATGCGTTCTGCCAACAACAAAATGGCTAATATTGTGTTGATTCGATCACAATTGCCACAGTAAAGGGAAACGTTGATAGTGTTAACAGGGAAAACTCTAGAACCATGGTCACCAACCTTTTCTGAGTCTAGATCAATTTGTGTCAAAATGCAAGCCGAGATCTACCGCTCAGATATTTTTTTAACATAACTTTTTTTTTCCGTACGCCTATGCAACATGAATCAATTAAAAACAGTACTGTAGCAATGAGGTTTGTGCAGTAAGCTATAGGCCCAATACATTATCACCACATATTGGCTTTGCTTGAATTGCCCTGCCAATGCATTGTTGTTTGGGCTATTTTTTTAAATTACATTTCAACATTTGAGGTAGACTATATGATCACATCGGAAATAGATCCGCAGTTGTATTACTTGTGAAGCACAGCTGAATTTTTTATTTTTTTACTGGGCTGATGGTGCCTGCGTCTGATGGTCAGTCTCAGCGGAGGGAGAGAGCTGCAGACTGAGGGTCCGCCTCTCAACATCCCTCCGCTCTCCCTTTCCTCCACTGACCAAAAAGGGACACCGTCTTCCAACTGGCAAAACTCGACTCGCACCGCATTCTTTCTGCCTCATGCACAAAGTCATGTTGTTACTCCTATGAACAGAGAAAGTGAAATATTCCTCGATATTAAAAAAGACCCAAACCGCTAATAATAACAACAACGCAAGCCTATAGATACACTTTCCTACTCATTCATTACTGCTGCAGTGCTTGTTGTAGCGCTGAGTGGATATAGGAAAAACGTGCTTTTTATGGCTTATAAAAGCATTGAATACAAAGTGTTGACAGTGCTGAGTAAGAACTTAAACATGAACTCACTCATAAAAACAGCATCTGTTTGACAGTCTCTCTAGTCATGGTTTTAAACGTTTTGAAATTTCACAGTATCAACTTTGCTGTAGCTTTCTTTTATGCCTTGCTACGTTACTGCAGACAAGGTCATCTGAGCCATCCGATTGGCCAGCGGTAGGCCTATAGTGCACTTGATTTGCTCTCTGGGCCCGCTGGGAAGGCAGAGTTTCTACCTTCAGACACATGCAATGGTTCAAAATGGCAACAGTTCACCTACTTGCCAACAGCTCGAGACGAAATTTTTTAAAATAGGAACACAAGGCTTTATCGTTGGGTTTTTTACAGAAATGTTTGGCAATCGACTAGGAATGCATTGGAGATCGACCAGTCGATCGCAATCAACCGGTTGGTTACCACTGCTCTAAAAAGTTTAAGTTCAATCTTGTGCTTCTCTCTGTGGGCTGATATTTCTGCGCGGCAGTCCCGGGGGAGCTTTAATTAGTCTCTGGGCTAAGCTTAGAGGGAACATTGGTGTTATGGCTTTACATCCCCTGCTATATTGTGAATCAAGAGTTACCTGTATAACAGAACACATGCTTGATTGTAAACTGTCATGTTCAAAACACATTGATGCAACAGTAACTAAGATGGGGTGAGGTCTGTCCATAATAAAGCGCTACTCTGCGTTCTTAACAACGCTATCATCAAGGCAGGTCCTACAGGCCCTAATTTTGTCACACCTGGACTACTATCCAGTCATGTGGTCAGGTGCCACAAAGGACTTAGGGAAATTACAATTGGCCCAGAACAGGACAGCACGGCTGGCCCTTAAATGTACACGGAGAGTTAACATGAATAATATGCATGTCAATCTCACCTGGCTCAAAGTAGAAGAGAGATTGACTTCATCACTACTTGTATTTGTGAGAAGCATTGACATGTTGAATGCAACAAAGCTGTCTGTTTAAACTACTAGCACACAGCTCGGACGCCCATGCATACCCCACAAGACATGCCAACAGAGGTCTCTTCACAGTCCACAAGTCCAGAACAGACAATGGCAGGGGCACAGTACTACATAGAGCCATGACTACATGGAACTCTATTCCACATCAAGTAACTCATGCAAGCAGTCAAATCTGATTTAAAAAAAACAGATAAAAATACACCTTATGGAACAGCCGGGAATGTGAAGACACACATAGGCACAGACACACGCATACACACACACGATAACATACACACTATACACATGGATTTTGTGTTATAGATATGTGGTAGTAGAGTAGGGGCCTGAGGACACACACTTAATGTGTTGTAAAAATCTGTTGTGAAATGTATTGTAATGTTTTTTAAATTGTATATAACTGCCTTAATTTTGCTGGACCGCAGGAAGAGTAACTGCTGCCTTGGCAGGAACTAATGGGGATCCATAGTATATACAAATACAGACAGGCACATCCACGTAGACACACACCACACCCTCATGTGTCCAATACAGTGTGTCACCAATTTCATTCTCTCTTACCAGGACAGAAATATTTTCTGGAAAAACAGTCACTCATGATGACATCAGCTATGAGCAAGCCTGCATCCTCTATAACCTGGGTGAGTTGAACCGTTGAGTGGTGAAATGTAAAACTGACCTTCCGTCAAACAGCTATTTCCTGATTGCCGTAATGTTGTCTTCTCTGTAGGTGCTCTCCACTCCATGTTGGGAGCCATGGATAACAGGGTGTCAGAAGAGGTGAGCAGAATCAATGGCCGTCTATCTTTAACACGTTAACCTCTCTCCATGACATCTCACACTGACATCCATTGTATTGCCATCCTTTTTCTGAAACTCAATATGTCCCTTTGTCTATTTCTCTCGCTTCCATCCTCACTCTCTTCTGTCTCCCTTCCTCTTTCACCCCTTTCCTCCTCTCTCTCTCTCCCTCTAGGGGATGAAGGTGTCATGTACACACTTCCAGTGCTCCGCGGGGGCCTTCTCCTACCTGAGGGACCACTTCAGCCACAACTTCAGCGTGGACATGAGTCACCAGATCCTTAACCTCAACATCAACCTCATGCTGGTAACTATCAGACACACATACACACACACACACGTGCGCACATGCATGTGTTCTCACACACACACACACTCACACACTTCATCGTGTTTATTTGTCTCCGTTCAGGGCCAGGCTCAGGAGTGTCTCCTGGAGAAGTCCATGCTGGACAACAGGAAGAGTTTCCTTGTAGCCCGCATCAGTGCTCAGGTAAATCTCTCTCCTCTCAACACAAGACATAGTAGTAGTGCATGATAACACCCTCTAGACCTCAGTTGTCCTAGAGCAGGGTCGTTCTCAATAGGCATCAAACGGGGAGGGACTAACTGAACTTATCCAATAGGAAAATGCGAATTTTCATTTTCTGTCGCAAAATGTTTTGCTACGGTGTGCCCTAATGAGTCCGACCCAGGTGTGCGACTGTTCTGTTGTTGGCCTGGTGTAGGTGGTGGACTACTATAAGGAGGCGTGCAGGGCTCTGGAGAACTCTGACACGGCCTCCATGCTGGGAAAGATCCAGAAGGACTGGAAAAAACTGGTGCAGATGAAGATCTACTACTTTGCTTCCATCGCCCATGTAAGTGTGAGACAGAACAGTGAGTTGTGAGGGAGTATATTGCAAATGTGTTCTGAATTTGGTTTACAAATACTATTTTATTTAATAACATTATATTTATTTTCAGCTGCATATGGGGAAGCAGGCTGAGGAGCAACAGAAATATGGAGAGCGGGTATGTAACCCCCCCCCCCTCCCTACATGCATACCAATCTCTCTCCTTATACACCTATTTTTCTAAAGCTGTGTGTTTTTTTGTTTTTAACAGCTGGCTTACCTGCAGAGCTCCTTAGACAAACTCAGTGAAGCCATCAAGTTGGCCAAGGTACAGTCACCTTCCAGTTGACTCTGTAACCTTTTCCATTTGGCATTCTGAAATGGTTTCTTTTGTATCTGTTATCAAGCTTACAATAACATGTACATTTTAGTCATTTAGCAGACGCTCTTATCCAGAGCGACTTACAGTTAGTGAGTGAATACATTTTCATAACAAAGGAACTGTCTTTATGCTCCTTTCCCTCAATTCTCTCTCTTCTCTCGTTCTCTCTGTTTTAACAGGGTCAGCCGGACAGTGTGCAGGAGGCCTTGAAGTTCACCATGGACGTGATAGGGGGAAAGTAAGCAGCTATATTCTCTACTGTATATTCACTTATGATTGTGGCTATGTTGGTACAGTCTTTACCCTTTGAGATGTAGACAGTCACACACACTCTGCCACACTCTCTCACTCAAACAGTGGAGCTCTCGCTTAAGTGGTTCTCTCTGACCCTTCCTCTGCTATTCCTTATCCTCTGTCCCTTGTAGGTTCAACTCTGCCAAGAAAGACAATGACTTCATCTACCATGAGACTGTCCCCTCGTTGGAGACTCTTGCTTCAGTCAAAGGTAACATTGAACCCTGACCTACGACCTATCCTCACACTTAACCTCTCCTGCATTTCATATACTATATTTGGATTTTCATTGTCATCATGTCCTCTCTAGGTGCCCCCCTGGTGAAGGCCTTGCCCGTGAACCCAACTGATCCCAGTGTCACAGGACCAGACCTGTTTTCCAAGCTGGTGCCCATGGCTGCCCACGAGGCCTCCTCTCTCTACAGTGAAGAGAAGGCCAAGTTGCTACGGGACATCATGGCCAAGATAGACAGCAGGAATGAGACTCTAGAGTGAGTAGGAGAGTCGGAGGGGCTGTGTGTGTATTTGAGACGTCTAGGTATGCCTTTACGGTTTAATATAGTGACTTTGTGTGGTTACTGATCTAGCTCTGGCTTTGCAGGCAGTTTATGGACTCTCTGGGTCTGGAGCCAGACTCAGTAGATAACCTGGACATGTACAGTCACATCCCCCCTGTACTGATGGAGAAGTGTGCTGCGCTCAGTGTCAGACCAGACACTGTCAAGAGCCTCATTCAGTCCATGCAGGGTGAGTGGTTGGCTTGGGACACACACACACACATACACATGTCACACACTCACACACACACATACCCACACACATACGCACACAGCCTTTAGATACTAATCCCTATGTCCCTCTCCCTCAGTCCTGTCTGGTGTGTTCACGGACGTGGAGGCGTCTCTGAGGGAGATCCGGGACGTGCTGGAGGAGGACGAGGCCGGGTTGCGGGCGCTGCAAGAGGCGGCAGGAGGAGGCCTTGCGGCGCAGCTGCATCCCCAGGCACATGCCCAGACCCTGGCTGAGATCCGCAGGGACCTGGAGAAGTACATGGAGGCCCATGAGAAGGCCAGCTTCACCAACACAGAGCTGCACAGAGCCATGAACCTGCACATCAGTAACCTGAGGCTGCTGGGGGGACCACTGGATGCCCTGAGAGATGCCCTGCCTAGGCCCCAACTCAACGAGGGTGGGTATAGGAGAGTGGAAAAGAGTTATGTGTTTGTGTGGTCATTTGGAGTGTGTTTCTAAATGTGTGTGTGTGATCCTACAGAGGAGGTGGCAGGGCTGCAGTGTATGAAGAGGATCCTGGGGAAGGTGCAAGAGATGAGGGACCAGAGGAGCACCCTGGAGAAACAGCTGCGTGACCTCATCCAGCAGGACGACATCACTTCCTCCCTGGTCACTACTGAGCGCACTGACATGAAGGTACAGGACATTGTGTGTGTGTATATAAATATATTTTTTTACCCCGTTTTTTTCTCCCCAATTTCGTGATTACGATCTTGTCTCATCGCTGCAACTCCCCAACGGGCTTGGGAGAGGCGAAGGTTGAGTCATGCGTCCTCCGAAACATGACCCGCCAAGCCGCTCTTCTTAACACCCGCTCGCTTAACCCAAAAGCCAGCTGAACCAATGTGTCGGAGGAAACACTGTTCAACTGACGACCAAAGTCAGCCTGCAGGCACCCCGCCCGCCACAGGGAGTCGCTAGAGCGCGATGAGCCAAGTAAAGCCCCCCCGAACTACTCTGGGCCAATTGTGCGCCGCCCTATGGGACTCCCGGTCACGGCCGGTTGTGACACAGCCTGGGATCAAACAGCGATGTAGTCGCAACACTGCGATGCAGTGCCTTAGACCGCTGTGCATGCCTCTTAAGACACAATATGTAACATTTGCCTCTCTCTCCCCACCTCCCTCTCCCCCACTCTCTCTCTCTCCCCCCCCTCTCTCTCTCTCTCCCTCCCTCTCTCCCTCCCTATAGAGGTTGTTTGAGGAGCAGTTGAAGAAGTATGAGCAGGTGAAAGTGTACATTGACCAGAACCTGTCTGCCCAGGAGAACATCCTCAAGGCGCTGACGGAAGCCAACGTGCAATACGCCTCGGTCCGCAAGGGCCTTACCGAGATGGAACACAAGTGAGCAAGGGCTTGGGAAGGGTTTTAGTGGGACACCAGTACTATTGGGCAAAGGACTTTGACGCCGTTCCAATCCAAGGCCATAGGGAAGGGGCCAATGTAGAAAATCAGAACACACAAACAAATCGGAGCAGACAAATATCCACTGGAAACACTAGCTACATAAGCACTAGCCTCATGTCATTGTTCCCTTCATCTTCTCCTCCTTCCTTTCTCTCGCTCCAACTCTCAGGTGGAACGGCACGGTGCAGACCCTGGTGGCGTCCTACGAGGCTTACGAGGACCTGATGAAGAAGTCCCAGGAGGGGAAGGAGTTCTACGAGGACCTGGAGACCAAGTCCTCCCACCTGCTGGAGAGAGCTAAGAACCTGTGTCAGGGCAGGGAGGAGGAGAGGAAGGCCGTGCTGGACAGGGAGACCCAGAAGAAACCCCCTTCTCGGCCCACGGCAGCCAAACCGTCCCTGGGGTCCAAGGGGGGCTCAGACGTGGACTCTGCCTGTTCTAGTCTGGAGGATGCCGAGCTGGCCCAGATCAACGCTGCTATACTGAGCCTGGGAGGAGACCTGCCTGACGAGCTTCGTAGTCTACCCCCCGATCACCCCTCTCTGCCCTCTGCCCTTCGCCCCGGACCTGAGGCTTTCCTCCCTGGTGCCAACCTGGGTGGCAATGCTTCGTTACCTTGGCCAGGGGCACCTGGGGCACCGTTCTATGCCCCTCGGTTCCCCCCAAACCTTCGACCACCCCAGTTCCCCGGCCCGCTCGCCGCCCAGGGTTTCCCTCGCGGACCCCTCACTCAGCTACCCCCCCAGCAGCCCCCTGTTTCTGGCTATGGCCCTCCCCAGCCACAAGCCCCCCAACCTGGGGGAGTCGGGCCTGCCCGTGCCTCTGTCCGTCCCTCCACTACAACGGTAGATAGTATCCAGACCCCCATCCCCAGTTATAACTCAGCCCCACGCCATCCTGTACCACCTACTGTCTCTGCAGGCTACGCTGTTCCCCCACAGATGGGTGTGTACCCACAGTACATGCCCCAGCCTGGGGTGCCCATGCAAGCGCCCGGCCAGGTGCCACACCAACATCCACAGCAGCAGTACCAACACCCTCCTGGGCAGCTGCCCCCTGTCTACCAGTCTGCCCCCAGGGCTATGCCTGTGCCCCGACCCCCTCCCCAGGCCCAGCAGGGTTACCCACAGTACATGCCCCCCCAGCACCAGCACCAGCCCCGGCCGCCCATGCCCCCCCAGTATCAGCAGCCATATCCTGGTCAGCCCCAGCCACAACACCAGCATGGCTACCAGCCCCAGTTACCACAGGGCTATCAGCCTCAACACCCTCAGCAGGGCTACTTGCCCCAACAGCCCCCACACATGATCCCAAGGGGCCCTCACCCACAGATGCCCCCCACCTCCCAGCCCCCTGTCTCCCAACCATACATGCACCCTGCCAACCAACAGATGCCCCCGCACCCTCATCAGCAGATGCTACCTCCCCAACAACAACAAATGCATCCCAACGCACAGCAAATGCACCCTCATCCACAAATACACCCTGGCCCTCATCATCAAATGCCCCCTAACAGCCAGCCGATGCCCCCAGTTTCCCAGGCTTACCTGCCTCCCACCAACCAGCCCATGCCTCCTGGCCTGCACCAGCAGATGCCCCTTGCTTCCCAGCCCCATCATGTCCAGCTCCCTCAGGCTTACCTGCCCAGTGGCCCCCTCCCACCTCAGGGGCCCCAGATGCCCCACCCTGGTCAGCCCCCCCAACATGGCTACCAGCCCCAGTTACCACAGGGCTACCAGCCTCCTATGATGCCTCATTCAGCCCCCCAACAGTCCCAGGCTCCCCAGCCTGTAGCCCCCATGACCCCCACCATGTACCCTACTCCTCCAGGTGTGAACGGCTCTCCCGGAGCCCCACCACAGCCCACCTCTATGGGTCAACCTCGGCCCCCTCCCCAGCACATGATTCCACCAACTGCTGGAGCTCCTCCAGTGGCCCCCCCACCTAACGTCATCCCTCCCTCGCCCTCGCCCTCACCTTCCCCTTCTCCCTCCCCAGGCCCCTCTTCCCTAGGCCTGGCCCCCCAGAGGCCCTCCCCGGCCCCCACCCCCGGCGGTCCACCCTCTCTCCCTTCCTCTTCATCCCCCTCCACCTCCCTCTTCCCGCACCAGAACTCCATCACAGACGACCTGCTCTCCTCCAGCCCAGAGAGCCAGCCCGGCGGCCCCAAGGCCCCCGCCAACGTCCTCCAACCCACCAAGGCTGACCCTCAGGACGGGGAGCGGCGTAAGAAGAGCTCCCAGGGCGTCCGGCTGATCCAGGGCGACCCGTACCAAGCCCCCGAACGCGTAGCACGCCTCTGCGGTGAACTCGAACGCTTCCGGTTGGCCGTGGAGTCTCTGGAGCGCCCGTCGGTGGACGAAGGTGGTCTGTCGCCGCTGGATGCCCGCTGGAAGGAGCTCCAGGAGGGGCAGGAGAGGGACGCCAGGCAGCTGTCCATTGCCATCGCCCGCTGCTACACCATGAAGAACCGCCACCAGGACGTGATGCCCTACGACTGTAACCGCGTGCTGCTGCGCTCGGGCAAGGACGACTACATCAACGGTAGCTTTGTGGAGGAGCTGTCGCCCTACTGCCCGCGCCTCATCGCCACGCAGGCTCCGCTGTCGGGTACGGCCGCAGACTTCTGGCTCATGGTGTGGGAGCAGAAGGTTTCGCTGGTGGTCATGCTGGTGTCAGAGCAGGAGCTAGATAAGGTATGAGCACACACTCAGGGGAGAAGGAATGGGCCATTCTAGGGGTCGCTCATAAAGGCTTACCACCATGGTAGATGTACCACCTGTTGTTTTTTTACCCAAGGAGGAATAAGAAGTAGGTAAGGAATTGGATAAGGCAAAACTTTGAGTAGATGGTTTATTTACTTCCAGACTATTGACAGAAACGTCTGTGAAAACACAAATGAATTATTCCATTTGATGTTATCAGTCCATATTTTGATTGACACTTTATAATTTATTGGAAGAACCCCAACTCTTTGTCTCTTGATTGTGTTTCCGTAGGGAAAGGTTTTGCGCTACTTCCCGACAGAACGCGGCCAGCAGCTTGCTCAGGGACCAATCACAGTCACACTGACTACGCAGAAGACCACGCCCACCCACGTGGAGCGAATGATTGGCCTGCAGTACCGTGACCAGAGCCTCAAACGCACCGTCATACACCTACAGTTCACCTCCTGGCCTGAGCTGTGAGTCCACACAGTCACAGGACACACACACACAGGAACAACTGAGTAACCACTGTATGCATGGAAATGAACATCTGGCTAACGAATACCATTTCTCTTCTTCTTCCTCTCTCTTTCTCTCTCTCTTTCCCCCTCCCTCCCAGGGGTCTTCCTGAGAGCAAGAGCAATCTAATCTGCTTCATCCAGGAGGTTCATGGATACTACCTGCACCAGAGGCCCTTACACACACCCATTGTTGTGCACTGCAGGTAACACACACATGCTATTTTATTACTATCACTAAACATGATGATTAATCAAAACCAAGTGTGTGTGTGGATGTGTGTGTGTACTTACAACACACACACACATGTATGTGAATATTGCCACTAACCCTGTCTTTCTCCATGACCTCAGCTCTGGCGTGGGGCGTACCGGTGCCCTCTGTCTGCTGTATGCAGCGGTACAAGAGCTGGAGGCAGGGAACAGCATCCCTGACCTACCTCTACTGGTCAAGAAGATGAGGCAGCAGAGGAAGAACATGCTGCAGGAGAAGGTGAGAAAAACACACGCCTAACAAGCTCATGCTTTACAAGGGGTTAAATGTGCAGTCTCGTAAGCGTGACGTCACATAAGGCAAGTTCTCTAGTAAAAGCACATCTTGTCACTTTCCCAGTGCATTGAATCAGTGTTGTTTGTTGATGTGATGGCTCTTCAAGGTGTCTCCTCTGTCTGGTGTCTGTCCACAGCTGCACCTGAAGTTCTGTTACGAGGCGGTGCTGAAACACGCTGAGCATGTCCTCCAGAGACATGGCTACCTCCCTACCGCCCCCTGCAGCAAGACACCCAGCACTGCTGTCACCAAGGTGAGCCCAGTCTCTCACTGAGCCAGTTTTGGATCCTTTTGGCATTCAGGCTTTATGGTCTCACATCACGAAAACGATGCGCACGCTTCAATGGGACAGAAGTCTGTGAGTTGTTGTGATTCTGGATGGCCAGATAGCTAGCAACAATGATAAGAAGCTGCAATGTGGGGAATCGTAAGTGACTCGTGTCAGCTAGTTTTATCTTGTTTTTGAGGTGTTTTGACTGATTTCATGTCAATGCTAATATGGCAAAAATTAGCTAGCTAGCTAACCAATATCTGTAATGATGTTGTCGTGGAAATTCAACACCAGGGACACCTAAAGTAAATATTAAATAAATAATTATTTATCAGCAGCAAGCTGGAGAGGTTCCAACAAACTTAATGCACCAAGGAGTACACGTCTGTCAGGAGCTCTACCGGGGCAGTCCCGTTAGTTCCCTTATATACTGTTTACACAGACAAGTTATATTTGCATGATTTACATTATTCATTATTCTTCATTAATGTTAGTTCCTGCATGTGACTGACTGACACCTCACAAGGCTTCTTCTCCCAAATCTGGGACCTTGAAACTGAGAGACCCCCTTTAGTTCTCAAAACAATGTTCTGGGCGTACTGCCAAATTGCTTATACTGAGTGAGGATTCCTCCCAGGCACGATCAATCAGTCACTTGCATGATCCCAGTCGAATTGGTTATTAGAAAAGTACAAACATAACATTTTCCATCACAATGTATTTGAGAGACAACAAGTGCTTATTGTGCACATTTATTTATGTTTTCAATAAACATTGGAGACTAAATATAGTTTACATGTTGTCAACAATCTAAGCCAACCCTGTCTGTTTTGCCCCATAGTTGCGCACGTGTCGGTTTTGTTGCTTAACAACCAACCCATCTATACTACAGTACTGCTCACTCTTGGCTAAATATTGTCTGGTTGTCTTCTCCCTATAGCCTTACTCTCGGCAAGAGTCCCAACAGGACATAGTTCTGGGAGGTGACATGACCATCAGCTCCATTCAGGCCACCATCGCCAAACTCAGCATCCGGCCCCCCAGTGCCACTGACCCAGCCATGGACCCTGGCCTCAACATTGGCGCCCCCTCTGGTCTGGAGGACCAACCCTTCATCCCCCCCACCGACCTGCCCTTGGATGGAGAGCTAGAGCCAGCCGCCGCCCCCACCCAGGACCCCTCTCCCAGCGAGCCCCAACCCTCCTCCCTCAGTCCCCCACTCTCCTTCCCAGAGAAGGTTCAGTCCCCACCACCCAATGGTGTGGATGCCACCGCCCCTTCCTCTGCCCCCACAGCCAATAATCATGTGGTCCCAGAGGTGACCCCTGGCCCGGCCCCGAACTCCCTGGAGCTGCTGGCCTCTCTGACTCCCGAGGCCTTCTCCATGGAGGGTGGTGGGGGCAAGGGGAAGCACCGTGTCACCAAGCAGAGCTTCCTGCAGCCGGCCGAGGGCCAGGGCCTCCACCAGGGGCCCTGCGAGGAGGGGGGAGAAGACCCCCTGAGCAGCCTAGACCCCCTCTGGACCCTCAACAAGAGCTGAGACGCAGGAGCCAATAAGGCCCTCTTTCTCTTTCTCACTTCATAGCCTAGTGTCAAACAGACCTGTAGCCTTTAGTACTAGCTCTTCTTGATTCTCTGATTCTTAGTTAATGAACCAAAATGACTAGTATGGTGGAAACTCCAAGAATCACAACTAGAAGTGCCTAGTGGTAGGGGCTAGGGGTTGGTTTGGACCTTGACCTTTCTGCCGCTTTAGGGACACTTCAGGGGTCCTACATTCCCCCTCCCCTCACTGGTGGACTGGCTGTGCTTCTGGGACCAAATCACTGTGCACTCGTCTGTCTTTTCTTTCCTTCTCTTTCTGTCTTTCTACCTGTGCCAGATGGGTCTGATCTTCACTCCCTGCTTCAGAGCTGGCCACTCAGCACCACTACAATCCCAGCATGCACTCCTAGCAGCACAGTGTCTATGGTCCCCTCTTACAGCTGGTCGCTCTGGGCACGGGCTCTTCATGTGGACTAAGGTGATGATGGTAGTGACTGTGATATGATTGCACTAAGGTGATGCAGACAGAGGCCAAAGGGTGGGGGAGGAGCTTGCAGACGAAGGCGTTGTTATCAGAGGACCTGAATCTGCAGTGCGGCGCTCTCGTTATGGTAACCGCATACATAGAGCAGAATCAGCACGTCTTAACAATATTTTTTTTCTTGAGTTTCATTAACACTAAATATATCTTGAATAAAATTAGACTACCATAATGTTATGTTGTCATGGTTTTGACTACTGTATTTAAAATACACACCCACAGCTTATGGAATGTTTGAATTGATGTATGGTTTATTTCTCAAGTGAGTATCATAGTAACTGACTTATTTTTTTACTTAACTTTTTTTTTTAAATCACACACACACACACACTACAGACATGACAAGGTATCAAATCCTCTTTATTTGGAAATTAGTACAAAGTTTTGCTCCTGTGTTAAAAATAGTAAAATAGTACAGAACATTTGCTACCTCCACTACAGTCTGCGTACCATAACCAACCGACGAGAGGAGGTGGTTCGGGAGGAGGCGGGCAGAGCAGGTCCATGATTCCACAAAAACAATATTTACACCTCCTTCCCCCTGTCAACTTTTGTAGGACCAAAGGGAACAGATCAAGGGGACATGCGCTGTGTTCCAATTATCTTAAATGCTTCCCTTCTCCTTTCATCCCTACTGATAGTGGCAGATCGCTGTAAAACAAATATGTTAGAAAACACCTGTTCAAGACATGTTGTTCCATCCTGGAGCATAGTGCTCGCAACACCAGAGTTGTGCAGTTAAAATCCTGCATAGGCCACATATTCAAATCAAATCTGTGACTGAATGTGTGTGAACTGTCACATTGGATAGATGTCTGTTATAACTATGGTATCATTATTTGCAAGCAAGGAGATAAGGAAAGGCAGCTTAAGGACTTGGATCACAACCATATTTTACTGCCCAACTCAGGCAGCCGTTTATATCCTTCAACAAACATTCCCCCCACATTGCCCAGAAAGAAAAAAATATAATTATAAGTGAATCTACACATCCTCTAAAGCTTTTTCACCTATTATTTACATTTAAAAAAAACGAAATAAATTAGAACCGTTACAATAGAACACGGGTTCACAACTTGAGTCCTTGAGCGATGGCGTGCCTGTCTGGGTTTGTATTTTTCTTCAATTCATGTTATTGATAAGCCAGCAGACACTGCAACACTTGGACTAAAGCTGTCCACCCCTGCATTCACAAGTCTGATGTGTGCGTTTCTACGTTTTCATGGTGTTTTCAGTATGTGTGTATACATTATGTTTCAAAGTGCCTAGTGTGTGTGTGTGTGTGTGTGTGTGTGTGTGTGAGCACGTGCATTTGAGAGGGTTAAGAGTTAGTGCACAAATTAGTGTTACATTTCTGTATGATATCTGTAGGTTGAAGTTGAGTGGATTTGCTTTTCAATATCAAGCATCACGGATCTACATTCAGCTAGTGCACCTGGTGAGGGTGTAAGTAACCAAGTAGGCTAACGTCTAAGGTCAAGCCCACTACATTCTCTCTGCATTGTGTGTCTGCAAGCTAGCGCTACATTCACTCAGAGCTTTCGGGCTGGAAGAAAGGTCGAGTTAGTAGAGGGTCCAACCTAGAGGGTACCATCTGAAATTCCTCCTCATTCCTAGTCTGACGCCCGACTGACTCCTTTGCTCACATGAAAAGACTGGATGGGCTAAGGTGGACTTATCACCATATTACTGGTGCCCTACCCATCCTCCTTTTATGCCTGATAGGGTTCTCAAACTCACAAGCAGAGAATTACAGAGATAAGACCGAAAAAATAAGATACCTTTTCATTGTATTGGAAAAACAGGGACAGAGAATGTTTATCAATAGGAAGCCTTTTTTAGGTATTTAAAAAGTAACGTGATTTCCTCAATGGAACGTTTTGTCAGAGAACAAGATGTACAAGAGTAGCATGACATAATGTTACTAATGTAAAACAGTACAATTGAATATATTCACAATCTCAAATGATCTCACATTTCTCCTGGGCACAGTTAACACGGGAAGAGGGCAGCCAATGTAAACTCTAACAATGTGTGCCAATGTATAGCTAGCACAACTTCAGATGCAAATCCAAAATTCAAGCAGAAAGTATACAGGTATAGAGCCTCTTACAGCTAAAGGGGCTCTTATGGACCAGATGGGTCCTCTTGCAGCAACAGTAGCCCTAAAATCAGAGCCTGAGGCGGGGGTAAGGGAAGGAACCTCTCCCCCTCAATCCCCAACTCCAAGAAAACCCTTCACCTTTTTCAGTTCCAAAATATTCATATTACAAATATTAATCTCATCATAACCAATGTTTAAAAAAATATCAAACCTTACATTTATGACATCTCCACATTATATTATTATGCAATTCTCAAACAAATTGTTACTTAAAACTAATAAATAGATTTAAACATAAAAACAAACCCCTCTCAAGGTGCATTTCATTACAGTAATCGTATCCAATTATCTCACACACACACAATAATGAAGGATTTTTGTCAGCAGTATTTCACCATAAAAAGGGACTTTGTTTCTTTCCCAGGACACAAAATACACACATACACATGCTAGTAACTGCTTAGCTTAGCCCAATGGTCCTCAGACCTCATGACATGAGCCTGCCAGAGCTGCGCTACACTGATTGGCTGGCGTGGTGGGATGGGCGGGGTATCAAACAGCTCCGCCAATGACAGCAGCATAGAGTGCAGAGACTGATCGTTGGATGGGAACGCCTTGGGGTGTGTGTACCCCAAATCATCCAATGCTTGGCTACAAAGCATCAAATCATGACTAAGTCGCTTTGGATAAAAGCGTTTGCTAAATGGCATATTATTATATTATTACAAACCCCCTGAGCTACTAACAAGTTCAAGGGTCATCTTTCTGTTCAGACAGACCTCACCCTGTGGCAGGTTGACCATCTGTGCATGTCTCTCCAACCAGACATTAGCTTTATAAAAATTGTTATGTATTGCTATAAAAATGCCCTCCCACCTAATCGGGGAAAGTACTAGCGATCGAAATAAGCCAATCACGTCAACTCTTTCCAAGAAGATTGTCCAACTGCAGTGTAGTGTAGCGAAAAGAGCCAAAAAGAGTTGAGTTTGCATGTATCCCCATTGTCAGTACTGATCATTTCATCTACTCCTCCAGGCCACTGTGTGGCGCCTGTCCTAGTTCTGCTCCTGCTCAGTCCAGCTTCTCCAGCACAGAGGGCACGTAGACCAGGCTGAGCTCGGAGCCAAAGTCGCAGACGATGGCGGCGTTGTTCAGCACCAAAAGCTGGCGGACCCCCTGGCCGTCGCTGCTCTGGCCCAGGTAGACCGTCTGGAGGAGGTCCCCGAAGTTCAGGTCCCAGAAGGAGACACAACCCTGGCCCCCTGTCACCAGGAGAGACTCAGAGATCACCCCCAGACTGGCCCCGCAGCCTACCTCCTGGGAGAGAGAGAGAGGGGGGAGACAAGTTAGGTTTAGAGAAAGAAGGGAACATTGGGATGGAGAGCAGGTGAAGAGGCATAAAAGCATAAACTATCATTGAATAACAGGAGAGAAGTTTACCAGATTTCTCCCAAATGATCCACACACACACAGAGACCCACCTGCTGTATGGAGTAGAGCTTGATGCCCGTGCTGCGGTCCCAGATGCAGATGAGGTCGTCGAGGCCGCTGCTGATCACGCACGATGTGGTGCACACCAGCGAGGTCACGTCGCCGCGGTGACCGTACACGTGGCTCACCCGGCTGCCCGTCAGCACATCCCACAGACAGATGGCTCCGTCCTGCCCCCCACTGGCCAGAACCATGGTCTGCAACACGACATAATGACTGATACTTCACATGGGTCATATTAAGTACAAACAGAAAAAAGTGGACTGCTATGGGGAGGTACTACCTGGAGTTGTTCATAAGAAATCCTAATTTTCCGTTGCAAAAAGTTTTGCTACGATGTGCCCTAGTAAGGGGGGCTTACAGTCGAATGGATTTTGATCGAAAGGAGCATCTTAGGCTGCGTTTACACAGGCAGCCCAATTCGGATTACTTTCCACTAATTGGTCTTTTAACCAATGAGACCAGCTCTGAAAAAGATCTGATGTGAAAAGATTGGATGTGATTGGTCAAAAGACCAATTTGTGGAAAAAATATCAGAATTGTGCTGCCTGTACTCTCCTGCACATCCACCAAGACTGGTATAGAAGGTTCGGAAAAGGTGGAATTTTAGGAGCATGGTGAGCCCATTGCTACGTTGCATAACTATCCTTCTGGGGGCAATTCATCAAGGGAGCAGGTTTTGGGTTGGAATGCAGCCAGACAAGAGTTTAGCCATTGGAACACAGCTTTGGGGGACAGGGCTGTACCATCGGACTGTCCCGATGGGGTGGGGGGGACACATACTGTACCATTGACTAACCTGGTCTATATAGATGGCAGTGATTCCCCCAGAGTGGCCCTGGAGGGTGAAGAGACAGCATGAGTCCTCCAGACGATACACCTGACACAGAAGGACAAACAGCAGGGTTTTAGTGTGTGTGAGTGAGTGTTGATTTTATTCTGTTTTATCATGCAAAAAGTTTATGAATTATATACACGAGCCGCCACAATCCTGTTGTTGAAGGCGGCCAGGGCCGTGATCCTTGAGACGCCATCTTCATTACTGCAGCATAACGAGCCCTCCACAGTGTCCCACAGCTAACCACGTGTGTGTGTGTGTGTGTCTCTGTACATCTGTGTGCGTGTTTCTGTGTGTGTTTGTGTTCTCACTCACCCTGACAGTGTGGTCCTGGCTGCCCGTGACCACTCTGCCGGCAGCGGCTCGAAGCACTGTGATGGGTTTCTGGTGGGCACACTGCACTGAGCGCGTCAGCTGGCATGAGATCACATCCTCACTGCTGTAGCAGGGCGAGGGTGGCATGTTACAACGCCCGGGGGGACCTGGCACCACACAGAACACAGTCAATATAGATAATAAACACACTCATTACAGATGTCTAGAGTTAATACGCGCTGAAAGTTAAGACGTCACAAACGTTGAGAAAGTAAACGTCTGGAGACACCTTACTTGACAATTAGTTAACTACACTATTGATAGCTACCGTAGTGCTGCCCTGTCAATAACATGTCTCCAGAAATGGCGAGGTGACTCCAGTTGTGTTGACATTTTACCGATTGTGACACGACACAAGCGTATTACAGACATACACTGAGTGTACAAAATATTATAGGAACACCTTCCTAATATTGAGTTGCACCCCCTGTTGCCCTCAGAACAGCCTCAACTCGTCTACATGGTGTCGAAAGCATTTCACACGGATGCTGGCCCATGTTGACTCTCTTGCTTCCCACAGTTTTGTCAAGTTGGCTGGATATCCTTTGGGTGGTGGACCATTCTTAATACACACAGGAAACTGTTGAGCGTGAAAAACCCAGCATTGTTGCAGTTCTTGACACAGTCAAACCGGTGCGCCTGGCACCTACTACCATACCCCGTTCACTACCATTTTGTCTTTCCCATTCACCCTCTGAATGGCACACAAACCCAATCCATGTCTCAAGGCTTAAAAATCATTATTGAACCCGTCTCCTCCCCTTCATCTACACTGAATGAAGTGGATTTAACAAGTGACATCAATAAGGGATCATAGCTTTCACCTGGATTCACCTGGTCAGTCTATGTCATGGAAAAAGCAGGTTCCTAATGTTTTGTACACTCAGTGTATATTACATTTGACATTTTAGTCATTTAGCAGACGCCCGTGGGAAATGAACCCACAACCCTGGCGTTGCAAGCACCATGCTCTACCAACTGAGCTACAGGGGACTGATATTGACATCATTGGGTCATTTGACAGTGTGTGTGCTCACCTCTGTACTGCAGTAAGCCCAGAGGCTTGTTGATGTCGACAGTGTGTGTGCTCACCTCTGTACTGCAGTAAGCCCAGAGGCTTGTTGATGTCGACAGTGAAGAAGTCTAGAGAGCCGTTGAGTCTGGCCGCCACGATCCTGTTGTTGAGGAAGGCCAGGGCCGTGATCCCTGAGACGCCATCTTCATTACTGCAGCGTAACGAGCCCTCCACAGCGTCCCACAGCTAACCACACATCACACATTAGTGCACTTGCCCTGTCTTTTTCTGGCTTTCTCTGTGCCAATTTCTCCGACTCAAATCAAATGTTATTTGTCACATGCGCCGAATACAACAGGTGTAGACCTTACCGTAAAATGCTTACTTACAAGCCCTTAACCAACAATGCAGTTCAAGAAATATTTACTAAATAAAATAAAGTACAAAATAAAAGTAACAATAAAATAACAATAGCAAGGCTATCTACAGGGGGTACCGGTACCGAGTCAATGTGCGGGGTACAGGTTAGTCCAGGTAATTTGTACTCTCTCCTCTTGCAAATATTGTTTCCTGCTTGACTACCCCCTCTCTTCCCACTTCCCCTGCGCCTTCCCATCTCATCCACTCCCTCTACACCCATTCAGTTATTTATTTGTGTTCTACAAGGGAGCATCATAAAGTGTCTAGTGACGGGGTAGGGGCTAGGGGTTGATTTGGGATTGGGTCTCACCTCCAGTTTGCCGCTGCTCCTCCCAGCAGCGATGAGGTTCCCCCGGAGCTCCATGGCCCACACAGCGCTTTCCCAGTCCGGGGTTCCCTGGCCCTGTGGAGCAGGGGGCTGGATGTACCCCAGGCTGCGTCTCCTCTGGGGAGCGGGTCCCGACGGGGGTGAGGGGGAGGGGTAGGAGGCAGCGAGGCCCGGCGAGGGAGGCTCGTGCTCCAGGTAGGCCCTCTCCACCAGCCCCCCGAAGTCAAAGCCATCCCTGGGCGGGGTGAGGAGAAGGTGGGAGGGGGGCTGGGAGTCAAAGTTGGTGTCGATGAGGGGGGTGAGGTCGGGTTGATCCTCAAAGAGGGCCGGGCGTGGGGTGCTCCGCCGCCTGAGGGGGTAGCCCTCGTCCTCGTCAAAAACCCCGCCCCCTGGTTCTGTCCCGCTCCCCAGGTTCTCAGGTTCGGCCACACCCACAGCGTCCCATCCATCCCGTTGCTGCCAGCAGCCACTGCTGCTACTCCGCCGCAGGCTGACAGAGAGAGACAGATTAGCGTTCAGGCTAGAAGGCTGGATATGCATATAGAACAGGAGGGAAGACTATGTAGGAAGAAATAAAGGACATGGGAATGGGAAGAAGGTTGAACACAGAGGAATACTATACTGAAAAAATAAATCTAATGACTTGTACTTACATATGTAAAGTTAATATTGTACATTTATTATTCAAATAATAAAAGTTGTACTCCAAAGAGGTGGGTGGTGGCAGGCCAAAAAAGAGAAAACTATGCATGAACACAAGCATGAACTGTCCATAGCTGTGTGTATGTAAGCCTGTATCGGCCAAGGTGAACTTCTGTATGTGGTATGTTTGCACCTGTCTTACCCATGTTTAGGAATGACGGTGAGGCAGTCTCCAGTCTGAGCGTCCCACACACGGATCTGTCCTGCCAGACAGCAACTGGCCAACAGCATGCCATCACTCGCCAGACACTCTATATCCTAGAGAGAGAGAGAGAGAGAGAGAATGCAGAGGAGAGATACTCGTAAATATTCACGCAAATAAACAATGGTATTTGTGTCCGATTGTGTGCGCCCAGTCTCTCACCATGCTGTGTCCACGCAGCAGCAGGGGGGAGATTTCGCTGATGGGTGGCGAGTAGCCGTAGTCGTCGCAGGGCAGGTCACCGCGGCGACGGCGTCCGTGGGCCACGCCGTTCTGGCCGTAGTTGCGGGGACAGAGGACCCGGTAGAGACAGAAGAGCAGCAGCACCAGCAGAACCCCTGCTGCCAGGCCCAGAGCTGCTACCCTAAAGAGAGAGACAGAGAGGGTAAATAACCTCTGTGATGCCTTCTCCATACGTGCCAATAACGCTGGTTTGGATTGCATTGAGATTGAGAGAGAGCAGGTTAAATATGTGAAGAGAGAGAAAGTTAGACAGAGAGTACTAATGACCGGGAGACCAAACCATCTTGTAGCCCGCACAGTGCATCTTACAATAGAAAGACTTGAACCTTGAGAAAGGTGTGAACTTGACGCAATTACGTACCAACATAAATCATAAGCTTGTCAGAATGACATAACATGACTGACTGTTCATTATCCCCCATGAGAAAAGTCTAGAATGCAGAGCCATTTTATTATTATTATTATTATTATGGGTCCAGTGAGTCCCTCTAGTAGAGACGGTTGTAAAGGCAGAAGCCTCAAAATCACCTGTAGTGTAGAATGCGTCACTGCCATGACAATAGGGCCTGACGCACTGGTGTGACCAGCTCGACATGCAATACCAGTCCTGAAACCACGGCAGAGTCTGACTGGTCCAGCACACACTCATGCATGGAGTCTGCCTGTACATACTGACTTTATTGTCCCCTTAGGGAAACGCACCCATGTAGTGTGCACAAACTGGCTGCAAATAGCACATGTTCATGACCTGATGAATATGATTCAGACCTTCCACTTACAATGAAAAACCTCCCTAGCGTTACAAATCACGGTGGACAAAGTTCAAAAGTTGGATCGATTTTAATATGCTATTGGTCAAGGATGTAGTACACAGCAGGAAAAACACTGGTGGTCTTTTAAAACAATATTTCCATCCTCACTTCTCAAGCAACACAGCACCCCCCGCTGCCTAATTCTGTTTGTTCTAATACAAACATTGATGTTGGCAGTACTGCCTGTTGTTTTGAGGAACCTTTGCCCCCTACTACTAACAAAATAGAACTAGGGAAAACACAGTTGAGATCCCGTTTCACACCATCCAAAAACCACACCAACCATCACCCACTCCACCATGACATCATCAACCCACGGACATCTTACGAGTAACCTGACAGCCAATCAGATGAGCTGGTAGATAGGACCAAAGTCTGCGAGTCAGTGAGGGAGTTTGTTTTGCATGGCCCTGTGCCCCGGGTGGGTGGAGATTTCACTTTAGGACCAATGGAATGGTCTAAAATGTGCAAATCTCACCCACCTGGGGCACCGATGAAAAATGAACTCGCCCAATATCCAGTCAACTGTAGAGATAAGAGAAAAACTCTTTTTTAGATAACCATCGACACAGTGACGGACTGTTTGGCCTTGTTTAGTTTACAAAGTTAGAAAGAGAGGGAGAGGAGAGAGGTCTGGGACTAGGGTTGCAAAATGTCTGGAACTTTCAATAAATTCCCTGGTTTTCCAGAAATCCTGGTTGGAGGCTTCTGGATTTCCTGCTTACTCCTTCCTGATTCCAGGATCCTCCAACCGGGATTATGGGAAAACCAGGGAGTTTATTGAAAGTTTCTGAAATTTTGCAATCCTATGTGGGACAAATGCGAGCATATACTGTATGAGATGCGAGTTTGGACTGTGTGGATTATCACTGAATCTCTTGGCCTTGACACCATAACCGTTCCCTATAACATTGACCTTTCGCCTGCACAAGAGCATTAGCATGGACTTTGAAGTGGTGTGCACTGTGTGTGGGTGTGTGCATTTGAAAAACATGAAGTGAATTAGATTGTGGTATTAGGGGGAATATTAGTCAATCTGTAGTTTGAAGGCCTTGGCGATAGAGGTTGTTGCATGTGTGAGTGTGTCGGTACTGACTTGTAGAGCGTGAGGTCTGCGGGCAGGTCGTTAGTTTTGAGGGTGGGCGGCGGGGGGTGGCGTGTGTCCTGGGGGTGACGCGTCTCGATGGCCTCCCGGGGGCTCAGGTGGAGCGTGACGGGGATGACAGGCAGGATGCTGATGTATCTGTGGGACAGAAAGTTAACAAAATGACATTTCCTACATTAGACATTGAATTCACCTTTCTTCCCATCCATAACCCAAAAGCATGGTCAGTAGGGTAAACAGTGACACACACACACTATGCACATACACACACAGTAACTCATTCCAACTCCCCTGACCTACCTCTTGGCCAGTGTAATATTATAGTAGCTGAAGAGCGAGGGCCAGTGTCTGAAAGACAGTCTCCTCCAGCCCTCCTCATCCTCCGCCCCCCAGCTGATCTGGGGCACCAGGGGTGGGGGCTGGGCCTGGTGGGGTACTCCTTCCCTGGGGGCCCCATGGTGGCCCTGGGACTGGTTCTCTGGAAGCGGGGTGGGTTCAGCCGGGGCGGGGAGGACACTGAGGGTGCTGGCGGGGTCCCCTCCTGGTCCAGGGAAGACTGGGGCTACTCCCAGGTTGGGGGGCAGACCCCCGGCCCCGCCCTCCCCCAGGGGGCTCTGTTCAGATACCTGGGTTGCCAGGTAGGTGCGGAGGCCGGCGGGGTCCGTGTAGGCCAGGATGCCAATCCAGATCACTGTACCCACCTACAACAATACAGGGATACAGGGACATGTAATATAATAATAATAATAATATAATAATATAAATAATAATATGCCATTTAGCAGACGCTTTTATCCAAAGCGACTTACAGTCGTGCGTGCATACATTTTTGTGGTCCCGGGGATCGAACCCACTACCTTAGCGTTACAAGCGCCGTGCTCTACCAGCTGAGCTACAGAGGACCACATGTCAATGCATACAGAGAGCTACTTCAAGGAAGTACTGTAAATGTTCAAACAGTCATACAGAGACAGACAAATATTGACAGGCGAGACAGACAGTTACACATGCAGACACAACGGCCCAAAAGGCAGAATCTCTGTGAAAAGGCCTTGAGACAGTCACCCTTAAGGCTTTTTCACACTGCTTGTTCTTAGCCCAGTGCTAACTCACCCTCCTTTCACACAAGCATTTGTTAACACTGGACTAAGTGAAACTAGGGTCGCAAAAGTCCGGTAACTTTCCCCAAATTCCCCAAAAATCCAGTTGGAAGATTCCGGGAATCAGACGGGAATAAGCAGGAAATCAGGAATCTTTCAATCCTAATTTCTGGAAAGCCTGTACATTTTGTGAAATAATCGTGCAACCCTAACTTAAACGAACTGTATTTTCTGGAAGTGCCTCCACCCAGTCTCACCATGATGAAGCGCTGGGCCAGACGCGTGCGGGCCAGGAAGTAGACCACACGGAGCCTCTTGGGCAGACGCAGGTTCCTGAAGGCGGGCGTCTGCAGGGTGATGGTGTGGGGCGAGGGCCGTGGGGGAGGAGGCGCCTCCCGAGGGCGCAGGGGGCCCGGTTTGGGAGGTGGCATCCCCACCTCGGCCGGAAGACGCCGGTTCAGATCGGCCAACTGTGTGTGTGAGAGGACAGTTTTAGGGTGCGGGCATGTGGGAGTGTGTAACGTGTGTGAGAGTACAAGTACGTGAGTATATGTGTATGGATTAGTGTTAAGAGTATGTGTCTGAGCGTAACAGGGGAACAAGGTGGATAAAGAGACTGTCAATATTTTACTGAATACTGTCGACTCAGGAAATGACTCATGTCACAAGAGACCTCGCCTTCACATTGCAAATGTTTGTGTGTCTATGACCTCTCCTCCATGCGGTTAATTACTAAGGAAAACACTGTTGACAGTGTGTGTGTGTGCCTGTGTTCACCTCCATGCGTCGGATGTCAATGGAAAGGACTGTGGTGAAGAAGAACATCTGAAGGAAGAAGTCAGACACCAGCCCCACCACAGCAAACAGACAGAACTCCTTGAAACACACACAGAAATAAACATCAGGCCACTCATTACTTACACGGGAGAAGTGTGCGTGGGTGTATGTTGTGTGGCGGTATGCTCTACTATGTGAATGAAAGTGTGTGTCTACCTGTGTTCATACGCCAGTGTGCGATAGATTGGTGTGTGTGTGTGTGTGTGTTACCTGGATAGCGGGCACCAGGGTGAAATATCCTATGAGGATGATGCACAGCTCTGTGGCCATGTTCTTCATGATAGACCAGCTCTCATTACTAAGGCCTGGAGAGGGACAACACACAAATGCTTGGCTTTCACTCGAGGGGACCTAAAATTAATTTATATTCCAAATCCTATTTTCCCTAACCCTAAACCATAACACTAACCTTAACCTGTAACTCTAACCCCTAAGCTTAAAATAGCCTTTGTCCTCATTTGGATGTGGGAAATGTCCCCACGAGGGATAATGTTCCTTGTTTTACTATCCTTGTGGGGACGTTTGGGGATTTGTAGGTCCCCACAAGGATAGAAGAACCAACCAACCCACCCACACAGTCTTACCCTGAGCGATGCGTAGTTTGACCTCCAGGTCAACAGGGGTGGACACCACAGACTTGGTGAGAACCAGGACGTTCTCCAGCCCTATCACCACCACCAGATAGGGGAAGATCTCACTGAGAGAGAGAGAGAGACACAAGGAGAGACAACATGATTACAAGGCTATTGTGAATAATACTTCATAATCTCATTTGAGTAACCAGTGCTCTCAAGAGTGCTTATTTGTGGATCAGGTGATAGATGCACGTTTGGATGTTAGGGTGGGAGAGAGGTCAGGATTTTCAATTTGATTGAGGTCATTATATTTGTCACACAAATAAAACACTGGTTAAAAATAGAAACTGGGACATGTAGTAGACAAGAGTATGGATGAAGAAAGAGAGAACGGGCGAATGAAGAAGGTTTGACAGAGTGAACCGGAGATATGCTATCACTACACGTGGAGATAAGGGTTGGTGGGTTGGAGGTCAGTATGTAACATAACCACGCCACAGAAGATAAAGACTAAACACACGTGTTATTACTTCAGGATTTATTGTGTGGCCATTGTGTCAATATGCACAATAGAGGGTATGTAGGTCTATGTGCATGTGTGTGTATAGACCCTGGAATCTTGGTTGATGGTTGGTGAGATTTGGATGGCGTGAGGTGGTCACGCCATCCTCTACATTCCAATAAGCTGGGTGTGATTGGCCAGGTACGCCACATCAATATCTATCCCCGCCCTCTTAGGATTCCCGCCTCCCCTTTAAGTCCACATCTGTTGCTCTCGGTAACAGAGTCCCCTGTCACTCACTGTACATTAACATCTGCAGTCCCACAGTAATCCATACAGATCAATGAGCAGGAGAGGGTCAGGGGCTTTTAGAGTGTGTGTGTGTGTGAGTTAGTGAGTGTGTGTGTGTGTGTGAGTTAGTAAGTGTGTGGGCATGCTTTTGGTGTGTGTGTGTTTCTTACCCTCCATTGAGTGTGGGCGTCAGGCCGAACAGGGTGCAGAGCCCCACAGACATAAGCAGAGAGCTGAGCACCGTTACCACGGCAGCCAGCGCCAAGCCCCATTTTGACTTCACCATGTCAATCTTACCTGGGGAGAGGAAGAAGTAGAGTTAGCATAGACAGAGGCTACACACACTGGAAGGAAAGAGTTAGCATAGACAGAGGCTACACACACTGGAAGGAAAGAGTTAGCATAGACAGAGGCTACACACACTGGAAGGAAAGAGTTAGCATAGACAGAGGCTACACACACTGGAAGGAAAGAGTTAGCATAGACAGAGGCTACACACACTGGAAGGAAAGAGTTAGCATAGACAGAGGCTACACACACTGGAAGGAAAGAGGTAGCATAGACAGAGGCTACACACACTGGAAGGAAAGAGTTCGCATAGACAGCGGCTACACACACTGGAAGGAAAGAGGTAGCATAGACAGAGGCTACACACACTGGAAGGAAAGAGTTAGCATAGACAGAGGCTACACACACTGAAAGGAAAGAGGTAGCATAGACAGAGGCTACACACACTGGAAGGAAAGAGTTAGCATAGACAGCGGCTACACACACTGGAAGGAAAGAGTTAGCATAGACAGAGGCTACACACACTGAAAGGAAAGAGGTAGCATAGACAGAGGCTACACACACTGGAAGGAAAGCGTTAGCATAGACAGCGGCTACACACACTGGAAGGAAAGAGTTAGCATAGACAGCGGCTACACACACGAAGGAAAGAGGTAGCATAGACAGCGGCTACACACACGAAGGAAAGAGGTAGCATAGACAGAGGCTACACAGCCACACTACAAAGAAGAATGTCTCTGAGTTTCTGCAGATCTTAGTTGAAATGAGGTTTGTGTACAGTACAGATTGCACGTGTGTGTGTGTGTGTGTATGCCAGCATATTGTTGGTGTTGGCACACATTGGTGAGTCTTATCGTTGTGCATTATGGTGGACTACAGTGTTCCTGTATACGGGATTATCCCTGGACTAGACAGGAACAGCCTTGGCTAGGACTCAGTCAAACACACACACACACACACTATTCTGGGCCTTGGCTCTGTGGCCTTGACTGGGCACCTGGGAACAATATCCCAGAGAAAAGGAGAGGCCCCCAAAGCATTTCATTTGAAACCAATTGCCCCCACCAGCCTTAGTAATGGGACACATTACTTCAAGGAAGCACGGATAGAAAGAAGGATGCATCTTTAACTAATTCAAACTAAGCCAACTTTCAGATCAGTGCAGATGAAGGGAAGTGAACCTCTTCAGACTATTGAGATGCCCCCGTGGCGTCCAGACCAGTCAGATGCTTACGTGTGGAGAAGTAGATGTAGGCGAACAGTATGATGTAGGTGGTGACCAGGGGGATGAGCTCGGCGACGCCTATCTCCTCCTTGAAGTGCACGTGCACCATGTGGTCGTCTCGCAGGCTGCAGTTCACCGAAGGGTGCAGCTGGCGGAGACGCGCCCGCAGGCTAGACAGGAACCTGGTGTCATAGCTGCCCAGGACCATGGTGATGGTGTAGGTGACCACCTTCTTCCTGCTGTACAGACTCACCCCTGTGTGTTTCCCCGGGACGCCAAACAGCAGGTCTAAACACACACACAATTAGCATTGAACAATATCAGCATTACCAGTCTGCCACTAGTTGGGGCCAGAGTACGTGAGCGGAGTGAGGAGCGTGCCCAATTTGACTGGAGCGAGATTCCCAAAGGATGGAGCGTCGACCATCTTGCCCGCTCCAATTTCGCTCCAAAAAAGTCGGGCTTACTTCACGAGCTGAGGGCATGCATTTGTAGTCTACTTGTGTGCTGCTATAGCCCTTTGCTATACGTATCCCGAAAACATGATGGTGTACTTACTACATGCACATGCTAAAAGAAAGGAACAAGGTTTGTAGATAACTAAGAGTGTCATTGTAGCAAAGTATTTATAAACTAAAAATCAGATCTCTTAAAAGTTTCGTTCATTTTTGTTCTATTATCTATACAATAAGCCATAAATAATTTTTGCCCAATAGGCCTGGCACATTCCCACTTTCAAGGAGCTTTCTGTTTTGATTGGGTTATTTTGCTTAAAAACCTTTACGCCTACCTATAGACATTTTTTAAAACAACTCTGCATCTCTGCCCAGCCTGGCAAGATTGGCCAAAAAGGGTGTTTAGCCTCCCCAGTGGCTCTGCAAATGATATTCTCTGCTGCTGGCCTGCACTCCAGGCACCATCACAAGAGCCTGAAGCCACAGACTGGCCAAACTCGTTCAAGGCACTGTAGACAGACAAATAAGGCATTTATCGTTTAATTTGTATTTAATTCTAAGTAAGTCACAGCCTATATGCTCAATTTATAGACTATAGTGATTTAATACAACAAAATGTTGTTTAAATGCTGAGCCCTTTATGTCCCTACCAGCCTATTGTGTCACACTCGCAAATGCTTCACAATGTACACTGCTCAAAAACATAAAGGGAACACTAAAATAACACATCCTAGATCTGAATTAATGAAATAATCTTATGAAATACTTTTTTCTTTACATAGTTGAATGTGCTGAAAACAAAATCATACACAAATTATCAATGGAAATCAAATGTATCAACCCATGGAGGTCTGGATTTGGAGTCACACTCAAAATTAAAGTGGAAAACCAGACTACAGGCTGATCCAACTTTGATGTAATGGCCTTAAAACAAGTCAAAATGAGGCTCAGTAGTGTGTGTGGCCTCCACGTGCCTGTATGACCTCCCTACAACGCCTGGGCATGCTCCTGATGAGGTGGCGGATGGTCTCCTGATGGATCTCCTCCCAGACCTGGACTAAAGCATCTGCCAACTCCTGGACAGTCTGTGGTGCAATGTGGTTTTGGTGTATGGAGCGAGACATGATGTCCCAGATGTGCTCAATTGGATTCAGGTCTGGGGAACGGGCGGGCCAGTCCATAGCATCAATGCCTTCCTCTTGCAGGAACTGCTGACACACTCCAGCCACATGAGGTCTAGCATTGTCTTGCATTAGGAGGAACCCAGGGCCAACCGCACCAACATATGGTCTCACAAGGGGTCTGAGGATCTCATCTCGGTACCTAATGGCAGTCAGGCTACCTCTGGCGAGCACATGGAGGGCTGTGCGGCCCCCCAAAGAAATGCCACCCCACACCATGACTGACCCACCGCCAAACCGGTCATGCTGGAGGATGTTGCAGGCAGCAGAACGTTCTCCACGGCGTCTCCAGACTCTGTCACATGTGCTCAGTGTGAACCTGCTTTCATCTGTGAAGAGCACAGGGCGCCAGTGGCGAATTTGCCAATCTTGGTGTTCTCTGGCAAATGCCAAACGTCCTGCACGGTGTTGGGGTGTAAGCACAACCCCCACCTGTGGACGTCGGGCCCTCATACCACCCTCATGGAGTCTGTTTCTGATCGTTTCAGCAGACACATGCACATTTGTGGCCTGCTGGAGGTCATTTTGCAGGGCTCTGGCAGTGCTCCTCCTGCTCTTCCTTGCACAAATTTCACAGAAGTGTGATTGACTTGGAGTTACATTGTGTTGTTTAAGTGTTCCCTTTATTTTTTTGAGCAGTGTATTTCTTTGTAGGCTACAGCCTTGAAATAATTGAAATAATATAAATAATATAGCCTAAATAATTCATTTTCGTTCCTTCTTAGGCTCCCTGTCTGGCTCCTGACCTATTTAGAGTGTTTATATGCTGTTTAATATGACATGTAGCCTATTTGAAATGATGTTTGCTTCTTACATTCACCTTTTCATGTTTATTCAAATACTTTTCATTCAAATCCATATGGTTTGGTTTCAATACTTAAAAACCAATTGGTAGGTCCAGGTAGTCACAAAAATACAGTGGGGAAAAAAAGTATTTAGTCAGTCACCAATTGTGCAAGTTCTCCCACTTAAAAAGATGAGAGAGGCCTGTAATTTTCATCATAGGTACACGTCAACAATGACAGACAAATTGAGAAAAAAATTTCCAGAAAATAACATTGTAAGATTTTTAATGAATTTATTTGCAAATTATGGTGGAAAATAAGTATTTGGTCACCTACAAACAAGCAAGATTTCTGGCTCTCACAGACCTGTAACTTCTTCTTTAAGAGGCTCCTCTGTCCTCCACTCGTTACCTGTATTAATGGCATCTGTTTGAACTTGTTATCAGTATAAAAGACACCTGTCCACAACCTCAAACAGTCACACTCCAAACTCCACTATGGCCAAGACCAAAGAGCTGTCAAAGGACACCAGAAACAAAAGTGTAGACCCCACTGATAATCACCCTCGATCTGGGGCTCCACGCAAGATCTCACCCCGTGGGGTCAAAATGATCACAAGAACGGTGAGCAAAAATCCCAGAACCACACGGGGGGACCTAGTGAATGACCTGCAGAGAGCTGGGACCAAAGTAACAAAGCCTACCATCAGTAACACACTACGCCGCCAGGGACTCAAATCCTGCAGTGCCAGACGTGTCCCCCTGCTTAAGCCAGTACATGTCCAGGCCCGTCTGAAGTTTGCTAGAGTGCATTTGGATGATCCAGAAGAGGATTGGGAGAATGTCAGATGAAACCAAAATATAACTTTTTGGTAAAAACTAAACTCGTCGTGTTTGGAGGACAAAGAATGCTGAGTTGCATCCAAAGAACACCATACCTACTGTGAAACATGGGGGTGGAAACATCATGCTTTGGGGCTGTTTTTCTGCAAAGGGACCAGGACGACTGATCCGTGTAAAGGAAAGAATGAATGGGGCCATGTATCGTGAGATTTTGAGTGAAAACCTCCTTCCATCAGAAAGGGCATTGAAGATGAAACGTGGCTGGGTCTTTCAGCATGACAATGATCCCAAACACACCGCCCGGGCAACGAAGGAGTGGCTTCGTAAGAAGCATTTCAAGGTCCTGGAGTGGCCTAGCCAGTCTCCAGATCTCAACCCCATAGAAAATCTTTGGAGGGAGTTGAAAGTCCTTGTTGCCCAGCGACAGCCCCAAAACATCACTGCTCTAGAGGAGATCTGCATGGAGGAATGGGCCAAAATACCAGCAACAGTGTGTGAAAACCTTGTGAAGACTTACAGAAAACGTTTGACCTGTGTCATTGCCAACAAAGGGTATATAACAAAGTATTGAGAAACTTTTGTTATTGACCAAATACTTTTTTCCACCATAATTTGCAAATAAATTCATTAAAAATCCTACAATGTGATTTTCTGGAAATTTTTTTCTCATTTTGTCTGTCATAGTTAACGTATACCTATGATGAAAATTACAGGCCTCTCTCATCTTTTTAAGTGGGAGAACTTGCACAATTGGTGGCTGACTAAATACTTTTTTCCCCCACTGTAGATGGGTGTTGGTTAAATTGTGATTTTAATGAACGGAGCGAATTTGGAGCGGTAGGAAAGGCCATGGAGCGCAAGCACCGCTCCATGAGCGATGAGCGCGATTTCCAACCGCTCAACTCCGCTCACATGTTCTAGTTGGGGCTCAATGAGCATTAGCTAAAGGGATACAAAAGGATACTTCCTCTGCTCTGCCCTCTATTTACCCCTCCCCTTCCTCCCTCTCTACCTCTCAGTGTGGCAGAGGTGTGCAGTCCTTTGGGTTCGTGCTGGTGGACGGTCTTCAGCAGGTCGGGGTCAGAGTCAAACAGTTCCCGCTGGTTCTGCCAGTAGTTGCCGGGGGAGACCAACAGACAACCGTGCTCCGGCAGCACCGTCTGCATACGCCGTAACCCCGGCAACAGGTCTGTCACCTGCAGGCAGAGCGCCTCCAAGCTCCTGACCCCAGAACTGCAAAGAGAGGAGAGGTAAGTCCGGTCCAGTCAAGGTGCATTTTAAGGTAGAGAGAGCTAGAGGCGGCTGAGAGACATTGGATGTGTGTGTGTAGTTTCCCCATACCCGTCGTTGTGTACATGATTGCGGATCTCCTCCAGCAGGCTGAATACGCGGCCCAGTGGGGAGCGGAACACGTCCACAGGGACCAGCGTACTGTCCCAGGGAGACACAGCTGCCTTCACCAGGACCTGCTGGATGTAGGCCACCGGAGGACCCTGATACTGGAGGAAAAGGAGAGCGAGAGGTTTGTAAAACATGGGCAGAGAGATGGATGGGTTATTGTTATTGTAGTCCCTTTTTCAGACGGTATTTCAAAGAATTCAATGCAATTGGTAACTACATGGTACATAGTGGTGTTAGTTTCATTGAGTTCCACAAAAGAAAGATGTACCATGTAAACAGTCTAAATCCCAAGCCACGTAGGCTCTGGAAGTGGGTTGATCTTTTGACCGTGAGTCTTACCCAGTCAGGCCGCTCGCCGAGGTCTCCCTGGGGCTCATGGGAAGGGACGGTGTAATCTCGGACCCGTGTGGTGAACTCCACCGGCCCCGTCCCCGGCAGAGGCAGCCGCAGCAGGGGGTAACTGAGAGAGGGGGGAGAGAGAAGAGGGAGGATGGGCGATCACATGGGAGTGGAGAATACATTACATTTGGGTCTGAATATTAGTTACAGGCCTGAGTATTGAGACTTCTTATCCCAGCACTAAAATACACACCCTCTACCAAAATTATCATGACCTTACAGTTAAATGTATGTAATAATACATGTATGACCAAATAAGCATCCCTGAGTATGCAAGTGTGTTAATGTCTGTAAGAGAGAAAAAATAAGTCAGTGCCACTGCCTCCCCTGTCCTTTGTTGGCAGATTAAGTATTAACTAGAGACCAACACCCCTGTTCTCCTGGGAAGAGGTTGGCTCTTATGAAACACACTGAGATTTAGAAGATTTAGTAGACCGATAACTCTCACATGCACAATTGCACGCCCACACACAGACACAGGAATGAACACACTTAATGAGAAAAGGATTGAAGGGGTTTAGTGCTTAATATGCCGATACCATATCCACTCATGTAAAAACATGAGTCTAACTAATACCCACTAATTCCACCCTAATGTATGTGTAACTACAACCTTTAATCCCAGGTTGTCATCGTCACTCAATCATTCTTCTACAAAGGCCCACTTTCTAGGACCCATTTGCCCTGCAAAACAGGTGGTGTTCCCAAACACACACACACAGAAACAACGAAAACCATCAACCAACAAGTGCATTAAGTTCAAGGGCGCTTCCAAAATTCATGGAAAGCTACGAGGCTACTGAGGCGAAAACAAACAGCCAGAGTGACAGTGCTGCATTTGTCTCAGTCAGGCCATTGGGTACATTCTTTACCACGAATGGAAATGATGATCACACCCTGGCAATACATTGCAGCAAAGGGATGAAAGTAGGTACAAATTTGGAAGATGCCAACCATAGCCAGTTAAAATCTCTTTGCCACCTAGTTCTAGAAATATCCGGACCTTGTGAGTGGAAATCTACAATTGTGTTATTTTATTACCCCTCGTGAGGAGACTACCTCACTGTGAAGGGTATAGACCCAGCTCTGTTGCCGAGAAGTTGTAGTCCACCTTCATGGACGAGCAAAGGAATTTCAAACCTCTTGAATAATTAACTAAAGATTCCAACAGGTTATTGGGAAATTGATTTTCAGGTGAGGACTGAACACAATGAAACATTTCTGGGTGTTCTATTCACTAAACGCTGTCAAAACTGACTCAGTAACCTGACCTGCACCACATCAATGTGCAGTTTGCATAGTTCCAAAGTACAGTACAATAGTGATGTGACTGAGAGTGTTGCTCAGTATCTTAGTGCTTTAACACTAACATCCTGTTTCTTTGGCAGCCTGTCAGGCCCAGGGCCACGGGATACAGATTTCTCTTTGAGGACACTACACCCTCTCTCCCGCTCGCTCTCCCTCTCGAAGGTCACTGTACTGCCACAAAGGCCTCTTGTTTTGCAGCAGGAGCCCCCACCTCCTGGGAGGCAGATGGAGGGCCTGGAACACACAGACAGGCCTATTCTCCAGGGGTCACTTTCTCACAGCCCTCTGCTGTGTCTCTCTTTTTAACTCTGCTTCCACCCATTTAATTCCCTGCACTCAGCGCAGCCGTCAGCCAGCCGTGCTTTTGGCACTGCACTGCTGCCTCCCATGGTTCCATGCTGTACCGTATTCGTTCCATCCTATCCTGACTTCTCAGCTGTGACCTTTCAACTGTGACGGGGTTGACCTCTGGTGTGGAACTCTGAGGTGGAGAAGTGTGTGTTCTGTTCCGAGTCCTGAGTTATGCGTTTGGCTATGGCTGTTTTATTTAGTTGACTGGGTTTTGCAGGGTCTGCTCCTTTTTCTCCCAGCTCTGTTGTTTCCCTCTTCTTTTCATCCATCTGCTTCTCTTCTCCTAACCTACCATCTCACCTCTGCCCATGTTGATATAAAAATAAATATACAATCATTTCACAACTTGCCTTAAACCAACACTGAACGTGTTCAGAGAAACCTGTACAAGAACTCTCCCATATCATCTCTTGAAGATGCACACGCCCATCCCCAGAACCCCCCATAGACACACCCGTTCCTCAGACGTACCAGCAGGCGAGGATACTGGCGGAGGTGAAGAGGATGATGGGCACCGGATAGGAGGCACACAGCAGCCCATGGCGGTAGAACGCCGCCGAGATCTTCTCCCGCAGCCGCTCTCTCACCGTCATCCTAGGGGGCGGGGTCAGCTGCCGGCCATCGGGGGGCGCCGTGCGCAGGCGGGCGAGGACGGAGTGCCGCGGGGCATCCAGGGACCTAGGGAACCACAGAGACGAGAGGTGTGGGTTAATACAAACTCAGAGGATACCATGGTTGGGGTCAATTCAAATGGAATGCAGTCAATTCAGGAAGTGATTTGAATTGAAAATTAATAAATGGAAAAAGCTTTGAATTAAAGCATTGAACATAGGTGCCCTTTTTTCAATTATTGAATTGGAATTTCAGTTTACTTCCTGAACTGACTGCTTTCAATTTCAATTGACCTCAACCCTGGAGGATACATCGGCACTCACCACATAATCAGCTGCTGCTGAATGTAGCCTGTGTTCATGTTGCTTTGGACAGGTCTGCAAACACCTCAAACCCCTGTATGGCCACACACTGCAGAAACCAAAGAGAAGCCCTCACTAACTCCCTGTCCCATCAGAAACACCATAGATATCACGTCTACATTTCCCATCCCTAACACCACCACAAGTTATTTGGTCCTACCCATCATTCCCAAGTACAACCTCCATTTAAAAGACAACCTTACCAGATTGGCTAGGCTACATCACAGTATCTTCTACCCCCCCCCCCCCACCCCAGACAAACACAGCACTGCCACAGCATCTATCTAGCTAGCCTAGTTACTATCCCAGACAAACTCAGCTCTGTCCCAGTTGCCTTTCTGTCCCAGTACCTGTTCAGGGGGAAACTTGGCTGCCTTTCGCGCTCTCTCGTGCCTGTTTGGCCTAAGTCCTCCAAAAGCACCAGATTTTAAAGGTTTCACGGAGTTCCCTGGCTTAAAACAACAGAGCCCTATTTCAGGCACCGCAGCCAAAGTGTGACGGACTGGCTCAGCTCTACCCCCTGAGAACTCTGGAAACATTCCTCGGGGGAATTTAGCCTTCCTCCAGAGCGGCTTGATCTTACACTATAAATACTCTATATACAGTAAACACACAGCAGCCAGCACAACACAGACATACCAACACAACGGCTACAGAGCGTAAACCGACGGTTGAACTCAATCAAAGAGGCCTCGAGTGCCTTGACTGACCCCATTTCTACTTCGCTCTACATATTGACCTGATATCTAGCCTGTAGGTCCCATTCTGCCCTGTGCGTCCATCTCCTCAGTCCTTCCCTGGTGTTGTGGTGCAGGAAAGCGAGGCCTGAGTTGGCAGGTGCTCAACAACATCTCCGTCAGTGAGTTAATCCGGGATCGGAAACGCCACAACGAGGCTCACAGGTCTATGCCCCCTCCCTCTCTACCTCTTTTTCCCTAGTTTCTCCATCCTACAGCTACATGGGTGAGGCAGACTTAACATGAAACACTCTGTACACACATCAGGCAGGCAGTAAAGTCAGCCTGCACATGACAGTGAGTGAGTGCAAAAAAACTACTGACCCAGCCAGCAATACCACAGAAACTTTATTTCAAGTCTTGAGACACATGGCACTATGGATTCCAGTAGCCTGGCTCAGGGAGGAGGAAGCAGTTTGCTTCCAGTAGGCCTACCTGCTTAACCACTCATACAGACCACAATACAGCTTTTGACAAAACAATAACAGAGCATGTCATTATGTTCCAAAAGCACTTGTGCGAGAAAGTCAGGGACAAAAATGCCTCCCAAAACCATAAACCTCTTCTTTACATAGTAGCTTGTGTCTACTGTAGACAAGTTTTTCTAGCTGCAAGTTGCCAGGAAATGAAAATAAGATTAATATAAATGAAATGGTGCGTACCGGTAGGCTACATGTTCCAACAAACTAGGCTTAAGATATCATATGCTGCTCTGAAGAACAGTGTGCCTGAAGTAAACCAAATAAACGCTTACCTCCTAACAATGCTTCCTAAAATCCCCAGTTTGAAGGCATCGCTGGAGCCTATACAGTCCATTGCCATGATCCACACCTGTGTAAGGCGTCATAAAACACAATGTAAAAAAGCAAAGACTCCTGGCAAGTAGCACCATAAATGCAGGGATTTTGGGCTGCATTGAGAAGCAGCAAGATTGTATTTCAGCTCACTTCTCCCATAGTGAACTGAGAACCTGCACCTCAACTCTAATGCACCATAACTGTACAGACCATTCTTGAGTCAATGTCAGCTGGGACTAATGCCTGCATGCTTTATTGCAACACAACTCATTTACAGCCACCCATTAACAAACACACGGAGCAAATTGGCCCAGTCAATCAGTAACCACTATCATATCATCGAAAATGGCAAAAACTTGGTCCAAAAACTACAATGAAAACGTTGAGTGACCCGTCACAAAGGCTTTAGTGATGAGACACAATCAACATTTAAATGGAAAATTAGTGTCCCTATGTAATATGTATTGTGCAAAAAAACTAAACTCCTTAACATTCACATATTGAGTTAGATAAAAATAAAAGATCTGCTTTTTTTTAAAGATAATTGAATGCAACATGAATGTGTGGGCGTGTGTGGTTTAAACATGCATGAAACATAGGAGAATGAACGGGAGAAGTGAAGGTATGGGTCTGAAAATGTGAAAGTGCACAGAATGTCAATAAGTCTATATTTGACTTAAGAGTTTCGAATTTGGCCGGCTTTCACATGACTAAGAATACGGACATGCATCTGTTGGTCACAGATACACTAGATGACCAAGGTATGTGGACACCTGCTCGTCAAACATCTCATTTCAAAATCATGGGCATTAATATGGAGTTGGTCCCCCCCTTTGCTGCTATAACAGCCTCTACTCTTCTAGGAAGGCTTTCCACTAGATGTTGGAACATTGCTGCGGGGACTTGCTTCCATTCAGCCACAAGAGCATTAGTGAGGTCGGGCACTGATGTTGGGCGATTAGGCCTGGCTCGCAGTCGGCGTTCCAATTCATCCCAAAGGTGTTCGAATGGGGTTGAGGTCAGGGCTCTGTGCAGGCCAGTCAAGTTCTTCCACACCGATCTTGACAAACTATTTCTTTATGGACCTCGCTTTGTGCACAGGGGCATTGTCATGCTGAAACATGAAAGAGCCTTCCCCAAACTGTTGCCACAAAGTTGGAAGCACAGAATCGTTTAGAATGTCATTGTATGCTGTAGCGTTAAGATTTCCCTTCACTGGAAGTAAGGAGCCTAGCCCAAACCATGAAAAACAGCCCCAGACCATTATTCCTCCTCCACCAAACGGGTGTGGCTGAAATAGCCAAATCCACTAATTTGAAGGGGTGTCCACATACTTTTGTATATATAGTGCACCTTAAAAAAAAGTTAGGGGCATGGATCAGTAAACTGGTCAGTATCTGGTGTGTCCACCATTTGCCTCATGGAGCACGACATCTCCTTCACATAGAGTTGATCAGGCTGTTGATTGTGGCCTGTGGAATGTTGTCCCACTCCTCTTCAATGGCTGTGCAAAGTTGCTTGATATTGGCGGGAACTGGAACACGCTGTCGTACACGTCGATCCACAGCACCCCAAACATGCTCAATGGGTGACATGTCTGGTGAGTATGCAGGCCATGGAAGAACTGGGACATTTTCAGCTTCCAGTAATTGTGTACAGATCCTTGCGACATGGGGCCGTGCATTATCATGCTGAAACATGAGGTGATGGCGGTGGATGAATGGCACGACAATGGGCCTCAGGATCTCGTCACAGTATCTTTGTGCATTCAAATTGCCATCAATAAAATGCAATTGTGTTTGTTGTCCGTAGCTTATGCCTGCCCATACCATAACCCCACCACCACCGTGGGGCACTCTTTTCACAAAGTTGACATCAGCAATCCGTTCACCCACACGACACCATACACATTACATTTGACATTTTAGTCATTTAGCAGACGCTCTTATCCAGAGCGACTTACAGGAGCAATTAGGGTTAAGTGCCTTGCTCAAGGGCACAGACAGATTTTTCACCTAGTCGGCTCAGGGATTAGAACCAGCGACCTTTCAGTTACTGGCACAACGCTCTTAACCACTAAGCTACCTGCCGCATGGTCTGCAGTTGTGAGGCCGGTTGGACGTACTGCCAGATTCTCATAAAACAACCGAGTAGCGAAATTAACTTTCAATTCTCTGGCAACAGCTCTGGTGGACATTCCTGCAGTCAGCATGCCAATTGCACGCTCCCTCAAAACTTGAGACACCTGTGGCATTGTGTTGTGTGACAAAGCTGCACATTTTAGAGTGGCATTTAATTGTCCCCAGCACAAGGTGCACCTGTGTAATGATCATGCTGTTTAATCAGCTTCTTGATATGCCACACCTGCCAGGTGGATGGATTATCTTGGCAAAGAAGAAATGCTCACTAACAGTAATGTAAACAAATTTTTGTGCAAAATTTGAGAGAAATAAGCCTTTTGTGCGTATGGTAAGTTTCTGGGATATTTTATTTAAGACTCCCAGGAGGGGAGGGAGGGAGGGGGGGGGGGGGGGGGGATTGTATTGGATTCACTGTTTGTGCACCATGTCTCCTAAAGGTCTGAACCAAGAGTTTGATAGCAGACCATTTCTTACATGAATATCATTTTGATTTATCTTGCCTTCCAGGTCTCCTACTTGGTCATTTTGTACATATATATTAGATTCTGTAACTACTACATGTGCCCATCTCATTGATGTCAAATTATTAGAGATACACAAGTTGTTTTTGAAATAGATCACTGGAATTATATCTACGGCCACCGTGCCTCCTGCGCGTAATGGTCATATGGGCGGGTATTCCAACACTTTCCAACAAACTTTTTTACTGTTGACTAGGTTTTAACTTGAACCCATTTGTATGTATGTATATAATCCTTTATGACCCATATGTACCTCTGTGATTAAGTATGATTGATCGTGCACAAAAGTGAACTGAATTGTTTCCACACCCACCATGCATCATGTGCGTAATGGTCATGTGAGGTGAAATGCGTATATTTTGAGAAGCGAGCACTCAGTTTGTTTGACCTGACTAAGATCCGTTTTGGATCGAAACGTTGTCAATAAAGCAGTGAATTGGGAGCTTTAACAGTGTGCGGGCCTTCTTGTTCTTTACTAGTATTCTTTATTAGCCCAGCACCTATGTTTTTAAGGATGTGCGTATGACCACAAACGTTTCTTTTATTTCACCTCATGAAACATGGGACCAACACTTTACATGTTGCATTTATATTGTGTGTGTATATTTATATTGTGTGTGTATATATATATATATATAATTTATTTTAAATTTTCATTGGTTGGACATAAAAGACTAAACACCAGAAAATCAGCACCATGTGATTTTAATTTTGGAAATCTTTTCAAGTATTCCCACGCATAGAGAGACACGTGATCGAATACAAATGTAAGCTTGGTTTTAGTCAAATATATCTGTTTGGCCTTCTTGCGGTCAATTTGCAGTCTACAAATTATTTATTTATTTATTATGGTCTGGGGGCTGGAACATTCGCTCAAGAAAATGTTTTATCTGCCCGCAGCGGAATCTAGCTGATCCCTGACAGAGTGACCAGTGAGTCCCTCCAGCCGACAGACATGAAATACTGTTTCTGGGTGGATTTATGAGTAGCGTATACGGACTGGGGGTAAAGGAATAGTTATCATGCTACTTAGGTGCCGATAAGATACAGTACCAGTCAAAAGTTTGGACACACCCTACTCATTCAAGGGTTTTTCTTTATTTTTACTATTTTCTACATTGTAGAATAATAGTGAAGACATCAAAACTATGAAATAACACATATGGAAAATTGTTAAACAAATCCAAATATATTTTATATTTGAGATTCTTCAAATAGCCACCCTTTGCCATGACGACAGCTTTGCACACTCTTGGCATTCTCTCAACCAGCTTCACCTGGAATGGTTTTCCAACAGTCTTGGTGTTCCTACATACGCTGAGCACTTGTTGGCTGCTTTTCCTTCACTCTGCCGTCCGACTCATCCCAAACCATCTCAATTGGGTTGAGGTCGGGGGATTGTGGAGGCCAGGTCATCTGATGCAGCACTTCATCACTCTCCTTCTTGGTAAAATAGCCCTTACACAGACTGGAGGTGTGTTGGGTCATTGTCATGTTGAAAAACAAATGAGAGTCCCACTAAGCCCAAACCAGATGGGATGGCGTATCGCTGCAGAATGCTGTGGTAGCCATGCTGGTTAAGTATGCCTTGACTTCTAAATAAATCACAGACAGTGTCACCAGTAAAGCACCCCCACACCATAACACCTCCTCCTCCATGCTTTATGGTTGGAACTACCCGTGTGGAGATAATCTGTTCACCCACAAAGACACGGTGGTTGGAACCAAAAATCTCCTATTTGGACTGCAGACCAAAGGACAAATTTCCACCTATCTAATGTCCACTCGTGTTTCTTGGCCCAAGCAGGTCTCTTCTTATTATTTCTGTCCTTTAGTAATGGTTTCTTTGCAATAATTCGTCCATGAAGGCCTGATTCACACAGTCCCCTCTGAACAGTTGATGTTGAGATGTGTCTGTGACTTGAACTCTGTGAAGCATTTAGTTGGGCTGCAATGTCTGAGGCTGGTAACTCTAATGAGCTTATCCTCTGCAGCAGAGGTAACTCTGGGTCTTCCATTCCTGTGGTGGTCCTCATGAGAGCCAGTTTCATTATAGCGCTTGATGGTTTTTGCGACTGCACTTGAAGAAACTTTCAAAGTTCTTGAAATTTTCCGGATTGACCGACCTTCATGTCTTAAAGTAATGATGGACTGTCGTTTCTCTTTGCTATTTTGAGGTGTTCTTGCCATAATATGGACTTGGTCTTTTACCAAATAGGGCTATATTCTGTACACCCCCCTACCTTGTCACAACACAACTGATTGGCTCAAACGTATTAAGAAGGAAAGAAATTCCACAAATTAACTTTTAAGAAGGCACTCCTGTTAATTGAAATGCATTCGAGGTGACTGACCTCATAAAGTTGGTTGAGAGAATGCCAAGAGTGTGCAAAGCTGTCATCAAGGCAAAGGGTGGCTATTTGAGGAATCTCAAATATAAAATATATTTTGATTTGTTTAACACTTTTTGGGTTACTATATGATTCCATAGTTTTGATGTCTTCACTATTATTCTACAATGTAAAAAATCGTACAAATAAATAAAAACCTTTGAATGAGTAGGTGTGTCCAAAGTTTTGACTGGTAGTGTATTTATTGCGATTCGATTCTGTGATTTTATTGCAATTTGATGTTCCAAACATATTGCTCACCCTATGTCTGCTGCAGAGGGACAAGAGCGAGCCATGAGATAAGTTTTGATCAGTCATGGAAATAAGCACTGAAAACAAATTGGCTCCCTATTTAAAAAGATTGAGAACACGCTATGAAGGAAAAATACTGGAGTTTGGTGCAGGTACCACAAACTAGCCCAAAAATAATATTGTGATAGTCAAACCTATATGATAGATTGTCAAAAATAATATCCCTATATGTAACTATTGATTTTTTTCGCCCTCCAACACTAATGCATGAGATAAATAGTACCCCACTACAGTTTCACCTATGTAAGGAAAGTATTATCCTGTAGCTCCTGTTGTATGTTTTCCCAACGCCAGCAAGAACCCTCTTATCGTGAGGTCCTTGGCAATTCCCAGCCCTAAGATGCATATTATATACAGTGCCTTCAGAAAGGGGGGGCCTACACACAATACACTGGCCTACACACAATACACAATTATGTTTTTTGAAATGTTTACAAATTTATAAAACATGAAAAGCTGAAATGTCTTGAGTCAATAAGTATTCAACCACTTTATGGTAAACCAAGTGCTTAACAAGTTTTGGCACCTCAACTTGGGGAGGGCTGACTAGCCCCTAAAAGTATTTTGTTGGGCCATTTGCAATGCAGCCAGAGGTGACAGAGCACACAAGTTTGGGCCAGGCCTATAAACAGACCGTTTTCAATGTCAAAGCAATTTGTAACAGAAAGGTACAAATACAGTTACTTAATGTGTAGCTGTTGACCAATCAAATTGCATTTGGTCAACGTTAACCAACTGGTGTGGTGCAGCTCTGTAACAAGAAATTCCTCAGACAGATAAAAAGTTAATGGCCAGTGTCCACCTCATATTGCCCACTATGCTCATACCGGTGCATATGTTGGGCAGAAAAGGGAAAGAGGGGTTCTTTGCATTTTCCATCTATTACTGCATCGACGGATTTATCACTTTCTCTTTTAAAATGTTTTTGCAATATGCCTATTAAAAACTGATTTCCATTGTGAACAAAATCACGTTTTGCCTCCTTAATTATGCATTTTAGTATGCAAGAAGCTTGACTGCTACTAAATGTTTAATTTCACAATTTGTTACCAATTATAGTTATTACTGCTAATACAGAATTCAGTAACACTGTCAACCGGCCTCGTCTGTGCACACAGTAGGTAAGGGTGGTGATTGTGATGCAACACAGTTGCATGCAACGCAATAAATATCCCTACACGTGATCTCATTCAAATCAATAATGAATTGCGTAAAAGTTTGCCCAATGCTTAGATTAATGGTATTTAATAATGGTATTTAATAAGATGGGTGAAGAAATGGTGTTCGTTTTCTGCCATGCGAACAAACTTCACACACAGGCCTCCTGAGGGCGAGCTGTCGGCTGTCAAACGAGTCACCAGTAGCGTTAGCTTTAACAGGTGCTACTTAGCTAACGTTAGCTAGCTAAGTAGCACCTGTTAGCGAATACAGGGTAACTTAATTTGAATTCCACTACCTAGCCACCAGCTAGTAGCTATGTACTTCCTTCGTATTACCATATACAACTGAAACAATTTTTATCCATAATTCTGCAAAATGGAACGTTGTTGTAAGATCAGCTTCAACGCTTGACTCAAGCTTAACGTCGTTAGATAACGGATGATGCGAACATTAGTTAGCTTCTACTGTTAGTAGATATGGTAAATACTTGCTAACATTGCTGTCTGTCTGATGCCAACCAACACCAGCGACGTATCCATGACAGCAAGGCAGGGTTGTTGACCTTACGCTGATAGTAGGGCAGGCAGCTAGCAATAAGCTAATCACATTAGCTAGCGATTTGCCGAGTGATGCCAGTGACATCGTCTGTCAATAGCTAACAGTTAAGTTATCTTGGCTGGCTAGCTAATTGCTACCACCAAAGAACACCTCATCGCGAGTCCCGCGTTCAGTGTTCATCCCCCCGCCAAACCCAGAGAAGTTCTACCCTAGGTCGAATTTTTTTTATCTTCAACCTAGATTCTACCCGTCTAACTTCATTAGCTAGCTAGCTTGCTTAACACATTAATTTGGGCCGCTTTGCTAGCTAATCGAGTCAATGAGCTACCTAAGTTAACACACACCAAAGCCAACGTTAGCTAGTTGACTAGCTAGCTACTACGTTACACTTGACTTGCCTGGCTGAATAACTTTCTCGTGTCTTCGTCGAGAGTGCTGGTCCTGCTATCCAGGAGCTAGTCGTGTACCGTCTTAACCTCCTTATTATAGTAGCTAGGATTTAGCTAGCTAACTGGAAAAACTGACTGTATCAACAGGACCATGTCACCACTGTGTATTTTCAGCAGCAGCGTGAAATGTCCACTTCGACCTCTCACCCTTTACCTCATCCAAGACAGCAAAGCATGTGGCTATAGCGACACCCGCTGGATATTATTGAAAACGCGTTTTACTTATTGTTTGCAGTCAACTTAAACACAGCTCTGACACACACACGTATTTTCACAGTCCCCAAATCCAGAACAAATTCAAGAAAGCGTACAGTATTATATAGAGCCATTATTGCATGGAACTCCGTTCCATCTCATATTGCTCAAATAAACAGCAAACCTGGTTTCAAAAAACAGATAAAGCAACACCTCATGGCACAATGCCTCTCCCCTATTTGACCTAGATAGTTTGTGTGTATGTATTGATATGTAGGCTACATGTGCCTTTAAAAAATATATATGTAGTTCTGTCCTTTAGCTGTTCTTGACAATTAATGTTCTGTATTATGTCATGTTTCATGTTTTGTGTGGACCCAAGGAAGAGTAGCTGCTGCTTTTTCAACAGCTAATGGGGATCCTAATAAAATACCAAATCACACAGTATTTTATCTTCATGACCGACAACGCATACACTGGTATTTCTTCTCTCTTAAATGTGCTGTTTATTGTTTTTTTATGTATAACACAAGTGCAACCTAGTCAGGTCAGTTCCCATGTCGCTTGAGAAATTACCTATTCACTCAGGCTTCCTATATCAGCTTTGCAATGCATGTGCCCGGTTGGTTCTAAAGCGGAAATCCAATGTTCAATTCAATACCACATCTTCAGTTCAAAACTGATCCCAACCTGTTTCATGATCATGACCATAATCCAGCATCTTTGTTGTCCTAAATTGCAAACCTCCTGGCCTGTGTGTTGAGCCCATAGAAATAGATAGAGGACTCATCTTTGTATCTGTGCCAATATAACATGTGACAGCATAGGCAGCGCCATTGAGGCAATCTCCATTTTGAAGTAGTCAATTTTCTTCTTCATGATTGGCTGATCCCTCCTGATAACCCGGTTGGACATGACTCCAACAGGGTCACCAGGAGCGATCAGCCAATGAAGTTGGAAGTCTCATGAGGTTGACTACTTTAAAATGGTGGAAGCCCAATAGCTGCCCATGCTAATACAGCCTTTTGGCCACTACAGGCCTCTATCATTCTCTATGGTTGAGCCCAGGGAGCCATGTGACTGAAAGAGGTAAGGGACTGGGGGTCGACACTGAGAAGGGAGGCAGAAGGGATCCATTGAGGGGTTAAAGGACTGCACTGGACGTCCCCCTGGCGAAAAAGGAAGCCCCCTTGTCGTGGACCTTGTACTGGAAGAGTTTCTTCTGGGTCTGCTGCCTGTCACATTGTCCTCGCCAGCACACTTCCACCTGAAACACACACAGTACGGTTCAGCTTAATGCAGTTTAACAGTTTTCTACTGCACATAACACTCAATCTCTTTCTCTTTTTCTCACTCTCACACACACAAATAATGTAATCCATCTGACTTGTCCGTGGATGTCCCTGCAGTAGCCGGTGGGGAGACCCTGTACTTGGAGTGTGAGGCTGCACTGGTGTGTAAGGCCCCTCAGGAGCCGCTCTGAGCCATCGTCATCACTCTCCTCCTCCTCCTCTTCCGCCTCACATCGCACTAACATCACCATGCTGCCCTGCAGATCAAAGAGAAAAGGAATAGTAGATATAGAGGAGGAATGTGTGAGATTATTTGAACAGAGTCAGACGATGGAGAGACAGTGAGCTTGTGATACCGTGCGCCTCCCATGTCACACCGCTCTTCCGCACACTCCACTGGCTTCCAGTCAAAGCTCGCATCCACTACAAAATCATGGTACTTGCCTACGGAGCAGCAAGAGGAACTGCCCCTCTCTACCTTCAGGCTATGCTCAAACCCTACACTCCAACCCGAGCACTCCGTTCTGCCTCCTCTGGTCTCTTGGCCCTCCCACCCCTACGGGAGAGCAACTCCCGCTCAGCCCAGTCCAAGCTGTTCTCTGTCCTGGCACCCCAATGGTGGAACCAGCTTCCCCCTGATGCTAGGACAGCAGAGTCCCTTCCCATCTTCCGAAAACATCTAAAACCCTACCTCTTCAAAGAGTATCTTAAATCATCCCACATAATTTTGTGAACTAACACTCGCACTTGACTTTTTTCTCCCCTTACTAGCTCTGACTTTGCTGGTAGCTACTTTGAGGAAAAAATTACTCACTATGACTGTAATGTGGTTGTCCCACCTAGCTATCTTAAGATAAATGCACTACCTGTAAGTTGCTCTGGATAAGCGTGTCTGCTAAATGACTAAAATGTAAATGTGAAATGTGATATACTGTATTATCTGACCTGCAGCTCGGAGCAGACAGTGGCTCTGCAGTAATGACTGAAGTCCAGCGCCGCTCCAACACTGACCCCCAGACTCAGGACCACACTGAGGTCATCCACCAGGAGCACAGGGGGACCCCACTCCTCACCACCACCTCCCCCCACAGCCCCCCTTACGTTGTCCCGCACAAAGTCATATAGACTCCGCAGGCCAGAACTGGGATCTCTGTGGAGAGGTGGAGGGGAACAGAGAGACAGGGAGAAAGAGACAAAGAAAGAAAGGGGACAGAGGGGGAGATAATTGAAGGGGGAAGAGATATTTTCAGATTCATATTATCATCAACTGCTTTGGTTACATCAGAGAAAAGAGAAAAGGTGTATGAGTGGCTGTGTCAAACAATACAGGTTGGATTCCCGGAACCAGATAAAGTCTATGATATTCCAGGACCAAAAAGCACTTTCAATGGAGCTTCTGCACTGAATGAACATGCTTTTTAGTCCAGGAGTAGGCTTATTCAGAGTCAGAGAAAACAACGCTACAGACAGGTACCTGAGGAAGTCCACTGCTCGGGTTCCTTTACTGGCCTCCCTCTGAAGCAGTACCCCCAAGGATTCCTTCAGTCCCTCTAAGAACACCAGCTGCCCTTTCTCCCTAGCCTGGGTCAAACTCACACCCTGATTAACATGTAACACAGTGAAAGAACCCATACAAAATGTAGTTAATACATCTCCACCAAGCAACAGCAAATCATACACAACTGTAAAGACACATATTGACTTGCACAGTATGTATAAGAGTGGCTGGGGGAAAGTTTAACCCAGCGTTTTGGAGGATAAGTATACTCACCAAACGTTGACTGATTGCACTGTAGTGACTGAAGGACTGCACAAGACCCAGGAAACACACCTTACAGCCCGCTGTAAATCACACACACAAACTTCTGAGCACGTCTGGCCTCGCCAGATTTCATTTTTTACCACTTATGAGAGTACATCAAAGCAGTGCACAACTTGGCCCCATATGTTCCCTCTATTACTGACAATCATTGTTTTTCACCTCACACTACAGTCAACAACAGTAATACAGCAGTAATACAGGGCACAGTGTTATGGACAAGTATCAGTCAACTGGACATCACGCACATAGAGCCTCACCTCGTAAATAAAGGGAGAGGAAATGGTGAATGAGGAAGGACGCGTCTGTCTGTCTGTCAGACACCAAGATAAACTCTCCCTGCAGACATCAATCCACAAAGGTTAGGATTAGGCATAGGGATTGAAATTGGTTATGGTTAGGGGTGAGGTTAGGGTTACCTGCTTGAAGCTGTCGGGACTGGTATTGAGAATACTGTTGAGCTCTGCAAACATCTTGAGAAGGATGAAGACTTATCTCATACTAATCTTTGGGATGTCTTCTGGTGAGTTGCTATCTTATAGCTAGTTACCTAGTTAGATAGATAAAAACTAACATCGATTGAGCTAAATTACTTAATTAATAGCTAGCTATCTTAACCAATGACTGTATATATGAAAGCTTAACACTCCCAGGAAAAATACATTTAGCTAGCTACAGCTAGTGCAGACTGTCGAGGGAGGCTATGAAGTTGGCTAGATTGTTGACACGAATTCTAGCGTTAACCAGGGCAAATCACAACAGCTCAAAGTACTTTTTTGTCCATAATTTTCCGCATTCATCGCTATTTCATTTTCAGAATGTTTGTTGTGAAAAAGAAGCATGGGTGGGGGTCCGTAGTTTATACTGCACGAAGAGAGGGACAATCTGAGTATGTCAAACGCGTTTCGAAATTTTGTGGAACACTTTGTGACGTTCTTCTTCTTCTTTGGAGTTTAACTGCGGTTGGCATCCAATATGTTGCATTACCGACCCCAACTGGACTATAATATAAATTCATTATACTTTCTGATACGAAATGGGAAAAAGGGAAAAGGAAAACCAAAAAATAAATACAAATAACATTTAAAATAATTATTTTTAAAAAACACACTTCCAACTAACCACACGCTCATTAAAACCCCCCTACCCCATTCCACTACTTTGACCATATCTGATCCTGCACCATGCCAATGGCCTGGGAGGACGGGATACCACCACTCAACACACCCTGTAACTCTTCTGAAGTCAAATCTTGTATGCCCAAATACTTCTCTGCAGCTGCCACTACAACATCTATTTTCTGTGATTTACGTTCTATTTCTGCGGTACAGTTGATAACCATTGCTATGAACATTAAGAAGCCAACCTTACTGAAGCATATGTCACTCATTGACCTATCCCTCTGTTCTGGCACAGATCTACTACTCACAGGTATCCTCTAAGGATCCCTCACCCTTGACCCATCCTCCTCTACTTTCTTCACTGCCTCAGCATACGACACCTTCTGCACTACTCTGACTCTAGCCAACTCAACCTGCCTCTCTCACACCTGACACTTCCGATCCCCAGCAACATGGGCACCCCTACAGTTGACACACACAACTTTATCCACCAAAACTACACAATCCTCCATCCCATGCCCTCCTGCACACTTCCCACATCTTGGAATCTCCCTTCTACACACCACCACTGTACTGGAGTGTGACGCAGGTCACGGCGTCCCTATTCATCAAATCCTCTTATCTAGCCCTGTGTTTCCGCCTACTGTTCTGGAGTGTGAATTCATTACACTTTGTGACACAAAAAAGGAAGGGAAAAGGACCCCACACCGATTAAAACCTCACCACTTGTCCACTACTTGGCTTTATCTGATCCTACACCAGGCCGGCAGCCTGGGAGGATGGGACAGCATCGTTCAACACACCTTACCTCTTCTGCAGTAAAATCTCATACACCCAAGTACTTCTCTGCAGCTGCCACCATAACATCTATACTGAGCATCCTGTCGGGCTGTATCACCGCCTGGTACGGCAACTGCACCGCCCACAACCGCAGGGCTCTCCAGAGGGTGGTGCGGTCTGCTGAACGCATTACCGGGGGCAAACTACCCGCCCTCCAAGACACATACAACACCCGATGTCACAGGAAGGCCAAAAAGATCATCAAGGACATCAACCACCCGAGCCACTGCCTGTTCCCCCCGCTATCATCCAGAAGGCGAGGTCAGTACAGGTGCATCAAAGCTGGGACAGAGAGAATGAAAAACAGCTTCTATCTCAAGGCCATCAGACTGTTAAATAGCAATCACTACCACATTAGAGGCTGCTGCTGCCTATTGAAATCACTGGCCACTTTAAGAAATGGAACACAAGTCACTTTAATAATGTTTACATATCTTGCACTACTCATCTCATATGTATACAGTGAGGGAAAAAAGTATTTGATCCCCTGCTGATTTTGTACGTTTGCCCACTGACAAAGAAATGATCAGTCTATAATTTTAATGGTGGGTTTATTTGAACAGTGAGAGACAGAATAACAACAACAAAAATATAAAAAAACGCATGTCAAAAATGTTATAAATTGATTTGCATTTTAATGAGGTAAATAAGTATTTGACCCCCTCTCAATCAGAAAGATTTCTGGCTCCCAGGACTCTTTTATACAGGTAACGAGCTGAGATTAGGAGCACACTCTTAAAGGGAGTGCTCCTAATCTCAGCTTGTTACCTGTATAAAAAGACACCTGTCCACAGAAGCAATCAATCAATCAGATTCCAAACTCTCCACCATTGCCAAGACCAAAGAGCTCTCCAAGGATGTCAGGGACAAGATTGTAGACCTACACAAGGCTGGAATGGGCTACAAGACCATCGCCAACAACAGTTGGTGTGATTATTCGCAAATGGAAGAAACACAAAAGAACTGTCAATCTCCCTTAGTCTGGGGCTCCATGCAAGATCTCACCTCGTGGAGTTGCAATGATCATGAGAACGGCTAGGAATCAGCCCAGAACTACACGGGAGGATCTTGTCAATGATCTCAAGGCAGCTGGGACCATAGTCACCAAGAAAACAATTGGTAACACACTACGCCGTGAAGGACTGAAATCCTGCAGCGTCCCGCAAGGTCCCCCTGCTCAAGAAAGCACATATACAGGCCCGTCTGAAGTTTGCCAATGAACATCTGAATGATTCAGAGGAGAACTGGGTGAAAGTGTTGTGGTCAGATGAGACCAAAATCGAGCTCTTTGGCATCAACTCAACTCGCCGTGTTTGGAGGAGGAGGAATGCTGCCTATGACCCCAAGAACACCATCCCCACCTGAGTGGCGCAGTGGTCTAAGGCACTGCATCGCAGTGCTAACTGTGCTACTAGAGATCCTGGTTCGAATCCAGGCTCTGTCGCAGCCGGCCGCGACCGGGAGACTCATGGGGGGCGCACAATTGGCCCAGCGTCGTCCAGGGTAGGGGAGGGAATGGCCGGCAGGGATGTAGCTCAGTTGATAGAGCATGGCGTTTGCAACGCCAGGGTTGTGGGTTCGATTCCCACGGGGGGCCAGTATATAAATAAATATATATATGTATTCACTAACTGTAAGTCGCTCTGGATAAGAGCGTCTGCTAAATGACTAAAATGTAAATGTAAATGATGTCAAACATGGAGGTGGAAACATTATGCTTTGGGGGTGTTTTTCTGCTAAGGGGACAGGACAACTTCACCGCATCAAAGGGACGATGGACAGCGCCATGTACCGTCAAATCTTGGGTGAGAACCTCCTTCCCTCAGCCAGGGCATTGAAAATGGGTCGTGGATGGGTATTCCAGCATGACAATGACCCAAAACACACGGCCAAGGCAACAAAGGAGTGGCTCAAGAAGAAGCCCATTAAGGTCCTGGATTGGCCTAGCCAGTCTCCAGACCTTAATCCCATAGAAAATCTGTGGAGGGAGCTGAAGGTTCGAGTTGCCCAAACGTCAGGCTCGAAACCTTAATGACTTGGAGAAGATCTGCAAAGAGGAGTGGGACAAAATCCCTCCTGAGATGTGTGCAAACCTGGTGGCCAACTACAAGAACCGTCTGACTTCTGTGATTGCCAACAAGGGTTTTGCCACCAAATACTAAGTCATGTTTTGCAGAGGGGTCAAATACTTATTTCCCTCATTAAAATGCAAATCAATGTATAACATTTTTGACATGCGTTTTTCTGGATTTTTTTGTTGTTATTCTGTCTCTCACTGTTCAAATAAACCTACCATTAAAATTATAGACTGATCATGTCTTTGTCAGTGGGCAAACGTACAAAATCAGCAGGGGATCAAATACTTTTTTCCCTCACTGTATACTGCATTCTAATCTATAATATTCTACTGTATCTTAGTCCATGCCGCTCTGTCATTGCTTGTCCATATATGTATATATTCTTAAATTCCGTTTTGTGTGTATTGGCTATATCTTGTGAAATTGTTAGATATTACTGCACTGTCGGAGCTAGAAGCACAAGCATTTCGCTACACCCGCTATAACATCTGCTAAATACGTGTATGTGACAAATAACATTTGATTTTATTTTATTTGAACAAAAATATAAATGCAACATGTAAAGTTTTGGCCCCATGTTTCATGAGCTGCAATAAAATATCCCATAAATTGTCCATAAATTTGTTTACATCCCTGTTATTGAGCATTTTTCCTTGCCAAAATAATCCATCCGCCTGACAGGTGTGGCATATCAAGAAGCTGATTAAACAGCATGATCATTACACAGGTGCACCTTGTGCTGGGGACAATAAAAGGCCACGCTAAAATGTGCAGTTTTGTCACACAACACAATGCCACAGATGTCTCAAGTTATGAGGCAGCGTGCAATTGGCATGCTGACTGCAGGAATGTCCACCAGAGCTTTTGCCAGATAATTGAATGTTCATTTCTCTACCATAAGCCGCCTCCAACAATGTTTTAGAGAATTTGGCAGTATGTCCAACCGGCCTCACAACCGCAACCACATGTATGGCATCGTGTGGGCGAGCGGTTTGCTGATGTCAGCATTGTGAACAGAGTGCCCCATGGTGGCGGTGGGGTTATGGTATGGGCAGGCATAAGCTACGGACAACAAACACAAATGCATTTTATCGATGGCAATTTGAATGCACGAAAACACCATGACGAGATCCTGAGGCCCATTTTGAGGCCCATTTTTCAAAGGTATCTGTGACCAACAGATGCATATCTGTATTCCCAGTCATGTGAAATCCATAGAGTAGTGCCTAATTTATTTATTTCAATTGACTGATTTTCTCATATTAACTGTAAATCAGTAAAATCAATCAAATTGTTGCATGTTGCGTTTATATTTTTGTTCAGTAAATTTTCTGTGATTTACGTTCCATTTCTGCAGTAAAGTTGAGAACCATGACTACCAACCTTACTGAAGCGCATGCTATTCCTATCACTCTCTATTGGCCTCGGCCTACTTACTCTTAGGATCCCTCGCCCTGGACCCATCTTCCTCTACTACTCTCTTCACTGCCTCAGCATACCACACCTTCTGTACTACTCTGATCCTGGCAACCTCAACCTGCCTTTCTATCACCGGACACTTTTGATCTTTAGCACAATGGGTACTCCTACCTACACACCCAAGTTTTCACACCGATGCTGCAACCTGGTCTCTGGTTGTGCGCATGTGTGTTTGGCGGGGCGATCACCTGAGGGGTATACTACAAAGCTGGCTAACTCATTGATGCTGCTAACTAAAGATAAATAACCACAAATAACCACACATTTTCTGGTTCATTGAGAAAAGGAAACTTAGATACTGTATGTGTTTTTGGTTGTTGAGTCAACTACATCATGCTAATTTCAAGCTTATCTTTCTTAAAAATAAATAGTTATGTTAGAATATTTATGCAAGATAGAGTAGCTGACTAACTGATTGATCTTACATTTACATTTTAGTCATTTAGCAGACGCTCTTATCCAGAGTGACTTACAGTTAAGTGAGTGCATACATTTTCATACTGGCCCCCCGTGGGAATCGAACCCACAACCCTGGCGTTGCAAACGCCATGCTCTACCAACTGAGCTACATCCCTGCCGGCCATTCCCTCCCCTACCCTGGACGACGCTGGCTAATTGTGCGCTGCCCCATGGGTCTCATACCCCTCTGAGCCAGGGGAGGCTGAGCTCTGTGAATGTTGATCGTACAAAACCTATTATTTGGTAGGGAATACTATTTGTATGTCAGTGATTCTACAACTCACTTTGCTCAAGCTGATTCTCTCCAACGGAGTCGGAAGGACTCAAACCCATAATCCCTGGTTTAGGGGGCCAGTGCCATTCGGCCACTGGGGCTTGGTGACGTGGAGACAGACTGTATGACCTCACAGAAGTAAGAAGCTTGTGGGAACGTCAGCATGGAAGGGACTGAGATTCGCCCATGAAATGTATTTTTTCATGTCCTTTATGCTAAAAGACAACTGGCTAGCAGAGGATGGTTTCAATCCATTGACCTCTGGGTTATGGGCCCAGCACACATCCGCTGCGCCACTCTGCTTCCTAAGACATGTGGAGGATGGAAGCATATATAAGGCCAGCAGGATGTGTAATTGTAATAAATATACCAGCTTATTGACTTATATGGAGTAGCTGAGGCAAAATTGCCATAGCAGAAGAAGGTTTCGATCCATCGACCTCTGGGTTATGGGCCCAGTGCGCTTCCGCTGCGCCACTCTGCTACCAACCACCAAGATGGGACTCAAACCCACAATCCATGGCTTAGAAGGCCAGTGCCTTATCCATTAGTGACACAAGTACAGACAGTATGAACTGACAGAAGCAGGGAAACTGTGATCCCCTGCTCCATATGCTTCCCATGCCGTAGGTCTTCATTCTGTGGTCCTGTGGTTATGAATAGAAAAGTCATCTTTAAATAGCCACACGGGAACCCACAAGAAACAGTTAATGTTAACAGAGCAATTGTTTGACTTTATTGTACAGAAATAATTATTTTGTTTATATAAAAAATATATATAAGCATTGAGTATAATTTCACAGTTCAATAGATCCTTGGTGAAATATGAGCATTTTTGTCCTTTGAAAATGTTCAATGGTAGCTGCTTAAAATCAAGTATCCTCAATGTGTCTGAGACTTCACACTTGAGTTGTGTCACATTCATTTGCCAGTGTTCAAGTTTGTAGCACATTTACGACCACTGTTATGTAACTAATTACAGTATACACCTGATGATGTGAGGTAGTTTGAAATCACAGCGACCAATAACCTTAATGGTCTGAAATAGCTTACTCTGCCAGATCAATGCAATAGATGAAGGAGAGGAGAACAGATGAGAAAGCCATTTTAGACTATTGAAATACAGACCAGGATTTTTGAATAATATCTCAGCTGCACAGTTCTGAAAGAATCCGCCTTTTTATGTTTTGCAACTCGTTCAGTATGACTCTGTCCATATGAGTATATTTCATTGTTTGTCAGTACAGTCTTTCAGTCTCCATTTCCAGTACATCGCAGCACTCTGTTTCAGTGTGTATACTGTATGTCAGTGTACTCCTGTACAGTGATAGATAGAGGTGTGGCAATGTTTGACCCAGGGTTTAGGGAGTGCACACCTTGGCTGTCTGTGGCCGTGCCCTATAACCCCTGGGGTCGATGGTCGGTAAGGACTGTGTACTAAGAGGGCTGTACACAGGACAGGGGTGCGAAGGGGGGTACATGTCATCCTCCCACCTCAGTACCTTACCCCTGGGCCTGGCCCCTATCCGGTTGACAACAGGAGCTTTGGGCAGGGCTTTGGGCACCTTGTAGAGGTACACGTCATAGTGGATCAGGGGACTGCAGGGGGGTCTCGGCTTGGCGTTTTTGGGACGGTAGAGCTCCATCTCGATGGTCACCTCGCCCTGTAAGAACACACGCACAGACACACACACGCACAGACACACACACACACACATACAGTACAGGGTTGGGGAGTAACTGATGACATGTAATCAGTACATGTAAACTCATTAAATAAAAACTATAACTGTAATCAATTACGTTGCCAGCAAAAATATTGTACTCAGATTACAGATACTTTTGAAAAACTTGATTATTACTTCTTGGATTGCTTTAAATTCAGAAAGGATGTTTGCAAAAATATATACATAATTACACCTTTCTGTTTTCTCAATGACTTTCAATTCAGCATTGAAAAAAGGCGCAAGTTTAAGTTTGTATCACCTGAGCAAGTCTGAACAAAAGTCAGAGACCACTATGATGACACACCAAATGCGTTTGATGGATCCCTTTAGTCTCTTCTAATGCCACTTAAAGGGAAAGTAATACAAAAGTAACTGAAAGTAATCAGATTACGTTACTGAGTTTGCGTAATCCCAAAGTTATGTTACTGATTACAATTCTGTACAGGAGGTAACTAGTAACTGTAACAGATTATGTTTAGAAAGTAACGTATCCAACCCTACACACACACACACACACACACACACACACACACACACACACACACACACACACACACACACACACCTCATAGACACACATCTGTGTGGTTACCTCTACCTAAAACCGTTTTCTACAGAATTGGATGCATTCAAATATAGGAGGTAACTGCCAAAATAAAGGAAACACCAACATAAAGTGTCTTAATAGGGTGTAGGAGCCACCACGAGCCAGAACAGCTTCAATGCACTTTGGCATATATTCTACAAGTGTCTGGAACTCTATTGGAGGGATGCAACACAATTCTTCCACGAGAAATTACATAATTTGGTGTTTTATTGATGGTGGTGGAAAACGCTGTCTCAGGCGCCGCTCCAGAATCTCCCATAAGTGTACAATTGGGTTGAGATCTGGTGACTGAGACGGCCATGGCATATGGTTTACATCGTTTCATGCTCATGGCCTGCCCAGCATTTTTATACATGACCCTAAGCATGATGGAATGTTAATTGCTTAATTAACTCAGGAACCACACCTGTGAGGAAGCACCTGCTTTCAATATACTTTGTATCCCTCATTTACTCAAGTGTTTCCTTTATTTTAGCAATTACCTGTACCATCCAGCTCTTTACATCTACCCTTTCCTTCTACCCCCAACCTCCACTGCAGCCGTAAATTGATCTACAAAGGATAACACATCAGAGAAAGGCCAAACTCTGTGGTGCGAATCATTTTATATTTTTCCCTCCCTCCTTTCTTTGAGGAAAAGGGGGAGTAGAATTTGGCCTCAGTGTGGTAATGTATGGCCACATTTCCATCAGAAAGGCTTCTCTGATGATCGTCTGCATTCCAGAGATCCTCATTAATAAACCAGAGTAATGCCAAAATGGTTAAATCAGACTTAACTCACCCACCCACACCCTGCCTTTAAGCTTCAATACTTGCTTCCCAAACTGCTCTGTGAGCTTTTATGCAAGTCTGTGTGTTTGTGTATACTCTGACTCTGTGCAATTTTGTGTGCTTTCGTATGTGTGTGTGTGCGCGCGCGTGCACACTCGTGACTGCGCGTATGGCCATGCATGTTTGTCTGTGTGTATATGTGTTTGCGTTGGCCAATCCTGAGGCTCCCTGTGGAATTCACACACCATCGTTCCACCACATCCTCAGCCAATGGCAGTGTGCGGATGAATCCAACGTCCCAGCAGGCTTAGGGAGGCAGAGAAAAATCTTGATACGCCCTCTTTGTGCCCTCTCTTCCCCACTGCCCCCTCTCTCCCCCCTGCCGCCTCTCTCCCCCCCTGCCCCCTCTCTCCCCCCTGCCCCCTCTCTCCCCCCCTGCCCCCTCTCTCCCCCCTGCCCCCTCTCTCCCCCCCTGCCCCCTCTCTCCCCCCTGCCCCCTCTCTCCCCCCCTGCCCCCTCTCTCCCCCCTGACCCCTCTCTCCCCCCTGACCCCTCTCTCCCCCCTGCCCCCTCTCTCCCTACCTGAAGTGTGCCCTTCCTCTCTCTTCTCCAGATACATTATTTGGTAAAGGTGAGCAGAAGTGCATTCATCGTCAGAACGTTGTAAAAACGCTATAAGAACATGAAGTGGTATTTAGGTCAGCTAAAGAGATAGAGGGAGTAATATAAGGGGGTTATGTGGAATCAGAGTGTATTTAATGCCAACATTTCATGTTTTCCTAGATTACATTAAATCTGCATAATGCATTCTTGATTTTATATATCTATTATACATTATTTTCGGAGTCTCAGTGCAACGCCACACAGTCTGTTCTAATCGTGTGTGTGTGTGTGTAGTCGTGTGTGTGTGAGAGAGAGAGAGAAAGAGAGAAAGGAATAAAGAGAATGGTGAGGTCATTGAGTTGGTCCTCTCAAGCTTGGACCGTAGCGACAGAATTGGTTTCCATGGCAACGGCGCCCCCTCTGTCTGAGGCTGCATTTGTAAAGACCCTCCAGCAACAGGGAGGAGAGGAGCGATAGGAGAGGAGCGAGAGATGGAGGAGAGAGAGGACTGGTGGAACGATGTGAAACATTTTCTAGAGAGAGGGGGAATAAGCCAGAAAGAGAGGGGGAGAGGTTGATGCCAGAAAAAGAACAAAAGGGAAAGAGGGAGGGGTGGGGGGGTGTAGAAAATATGTTTAGAAAGGGCGACCGGGTTTTAGAGGAATAGAGATAGATGTCTATCTCAGTGCCCAGCTCTCTCAACCACACCATCACCTCTTGTCCTGTGGTGTGACGGACACTGTGCTCTCTCTTCCCAGAGACAAGCCTGAACACGCATGCACGCACACCCACTCACCCATACACACACACACACATGCATACAGAAACACACACACAGTCAAACCCAGAGTGGCCCCCAGGGAAGGGAGGCTTTCTGGTTGAGCCCTGAAGTGTCAATACAGTCATTGGTGTTGATTGGAGATGAAGCAGAAATGAAAGAGATGAGGAAACATAACAGATTCATTGGAGAGTTCTTCGGTCTGCTAAAATGCCAAAGAGCAATCCCTAATGTAATGGACGTCAGGCTGCTTACTTAGCAAGTACCACTTTCTCCTGATTGGTCTCACACCAAGGCTCGAACCCAGGCACAATTGAGGAGTATTGATTGATTTGATAGTCTCTATCCATCCCAAGGACACAAAGATGTTTCAGCTTTACATCTTCTTCAGTGTGTGTGTGTGTGTGTGTGTGTGCGCGCAAAGCCGTTAAGATTTTGTATGAGAAAGGTGCAAAGCCAATAGGCATTCTCCTTTGAACCATGAGTGCTATGTGTTCTCTTGCATACCAGCAACATAACAGAGACTGAGAGAGATAAAGAGAAAATGTGTTAATTGCTGTCGTTGTAGCTGCTTGCCCGCTGTTTATTCCCATAGCCAAACTTTTCCTCTGTAGTGGTTTGAATATTTCTCTCCCTATTGATGCGAAAGGGGTCCTCCATCCCCCATCCACCCAACCAAAGACCCCGCAGCCTGAGAAGGGCCCTACAATACCAGACTCGGTCCAATCAGTCTAAAACTCTCTCAATGATCACACTTTGAACTCTGACAAAGGCATGGCATCGGAGAGGCCTCCTTTGAGACTCATTGAGAATGCAGGCCGGTATGAAAAATGTGTGTGTGTGTGTGTGTTTGGCATTCTGAATAAGGCCCTTTCTGGCATGAGTGGTGAGAGAAGAGTTTTCGTTTTGTGTGATTTAGCTGCAGTTCTGTGAGAGAGAGAACTACAGGATCCATGCAAGCTGCAGGTGTGTGTGTGTGTGTGTGTGTGTGTGTGTGTGTGTGTGTGTGTGTGTGTGTGTGTGTGTGTGTGTGTGTGTGTGTGAGTGCAACATAAGGAGCTACCAAGCTGTAATAAGCCATGCAAGAGTTTGAGAGGGAAAGGGATAGTATAGTTCAGGAAAACACAGGGACAAAGGTGTCATGTTAAAAATGTTTATTTCAACAACTGTCTGATTTTTTTCTCTGTTTGAAGTCTGTATTCCCAGAAAAGTACAAAATAAAACAAGTACATCAGGATTAGAAATCACATCAATGAAAACAAAGACACATTGTGTTTCTTTTATATCAATCCAAGCATTTTTTCCATATATTTATACATACTCACTTAATTAGTCAGACAAACATCGAAACCTCTCAGTAGCTTTATATTTTTTACAATGTTTAACTTCTTTTTTTAAACTCCATATGATTTTTTTCTTTTTACAAAATACACCAATGCAGGCAGGGGAATGTGAGTGTATGTGTGTGTATGTACGTATATGTGCGTTTGTGTGTTCTGGTGTGTCTGTTTGTGTGTTCATGTGTGTGTATGTGCGTGCGGGCAGGGGTTAAGGGGGAGCAGAGTGACAGCAACAAAGGGGCAGGGCAGCGAGGCAGGGGGGCGTGATTGGGCGTAAGGGGTCGCTATAGGCGGCGGCAGGTGGGGGAGGAGTTTCAGCTGGGGTGGTGTGTTTTTTTTGCAGCGGCGTGGGCCGCTTGGTGGCAGTGTTGCCGTGTTGTAGACGGTGGTTGGCTGGTGGTAGCAGTTGTAGACGTGGTGGGTGGGATAGAGAGCAGGACTGGAGCTCTCATCCCGACCAGGCTTCTACATCATGTTGTTCTGCAGTGAGTTTACCTCCGAGGAGTTCTCCTCGCCCAGTACCTTGTGGTTCTCGTGTTTGGGGGTCAGGGAGTTGTGGATGTTCAGGGAGTCGTCCTCCTTGGGCACCGGGGCCTTGACGGGGTCCTCCAGCTTGTTCGGGGCATTAGGATCATCCTGCCAGGGACGGACGGACAGATGGACGGAGGGAGGAGAAAACACGGTTAGGCCTACCCAGTCAGACCCCCCCAAAACTGTTATAAACCAAACACTCCCTCTAGTCTACCATGTGGTCTTTTGTTGCATCCTCTTATATGGACCGTCACAGCATCAGCCAATAGCTGGCCTTCAACCTCTGAAAATATCAATTTATAGCCTCTATTAGACAGACCACTGCTATGGCATATTCTCATTCCCGCTAAAGAGATGAGAATATTTGAAATACTATCCTAACATCTCCAAATATTAGAGCCTCTAACTCCCCTCCATCCCTCTCTGTAATCCGATGTATTATATTGTTTGGATATAAATATCCCAAAATCCCATATTATCCTCACACTACCTGACTATCAGTCGATGGAAAAGCATGTAGCAGTGAGTAAGCTAACCATTTCAAAAAGACCCAAGTGGCCGTGGCTCCCCAATTGTTTCAACATCATGCTTGCTTTGCACATTTGTTTTGGTTGAAGGGACATAGAGGTGATTGGAGAACTGTATGAGCGACTCCCTCCCCTCCCATCCTTTATAACCCACCAACAAGCACCCCATCCAACCGGGAAGCGCATGCACATCCACATGCAAGACCCCCAGAGAATCCAGAATCTCCCCCCCCCCCCCAATCACTCATCCAGCCCCCCTCACCTCGCTACTGTCCCAATTAAAACACAATGAGCCGTGCCCTAATTGACATTAAACACATTGTCTGTGGATCCACTTTCATACATACTTACAGTACAGCTGGAGCTGAAAAAACAATGCATTAGGAGACAACTCTGTTTCACTTCAATTCATCCTTTTGGCTGCATTTAATTAAGGTCAGGAAAAAGAATGGATTGGCATTCATTTGAACCTGTTTTTCCACCCTGATAGCCTCATTAATATTGCATAGCTTCATCGACCCTGCTGTGTAGAGGTAGAAAAGTCTGTCTGTGCTCAGGCTGATGGAAAGACACACACATGCATACACACACACACACACACACACACACACACAGGCACGCGCGCACACACACACACTGCAGACCCTGAGGGCTGTGCCATTACGAAACAGAGCTGAATGCTTGTTATTCAATGGCACACAAACGGGATGGCGAGAGCATTTACCCATTGGCTGATGGTCTAGATAGTAACTTCGGGCAGGACGTGGGGATACGTCACTTCCATGGTTACAGGATAGGGGCCATCTTTCCTTCCGTCAGCGTGAAACTGGAAAATGTGTTTGTTTGTTTGTTTGCTGTTGTTTTTCATTGTATTGCGGAAAGAGGGTGAGAGGGACTTTGTTGGGAGTTTTTGGAACAGAGATATACGGGGGATGAAGATGAAGATGAAACATGGACAGATCTTTGTATCCTTCCTGCTTTATGCCTATGTCTGTATGTGTGTGTCTGTTCAGAGTTGATGTGAGTGTGTCTGGATCTGCACCTGTCTGAGTGTCTGGATCTACGTCTTTGTATAGAACGTGTGTGTGTATCTGTGTATACGTAGTGGAGGAAGGACACGAAGAGGGTGGGACAGGACTGAGTCAAACGATTTGTTACAGATAGATAGAGAGCCTCAATGCTCTTCACTGGCACGGTACAGTACAGTATGGCTCAGCACAGCACAGCAAAGCACAGCCTACAGGGCAGGATTGGACAATAGGGACTGTACGTCCCGGCCTTTAATCCACAGCACAGGACTGGCATGTCAACATTACAAGGACATGTCAGTATTATAAGAACATGTCACTATGAGCAGGACATGTCAATGTAACCCTATCATAATCACTTAATATCAATTCCATTTTCATTCAATCAATACTGAGGACATGAACTTATACATGTATTAATTACTGTAAATATAGACTTTTACTTATTATCTTTATCTACAATTTCAATTAATTTTGTCAACTGACTGAGTTAGAATGGAATTGACACAAGCCATAGTTAAATATATACTGTAAACCGGCATGGTCCATAAAAGGAAAGGTATTAATGTTGATAGGGGTAAACGAGTAAACGGATACAATCCACTGTACTCAATCCATGTAATGCTCAAAATAAAGAAAATATTCTCCCTAGAACAATATTTCACTTTCTAGTTGTATTATCTGTGTATATATTATAGTGTTTTTATGCATGTTGGAGTGTGTACAATGTCTGACCGTGTGTTTATCTGGAGAGAGAGTTTATGTCTAGCAAGATTTCTCTGGTTTCAGTCTACTGCAGTGTCTTCTCTTCTGTTAAGAACTCCTGTGGGAAGGGTCGATATCTCCTGTCTGAAGGACACTACAAGGACACAATCGTACTGCTACTGGACTGCTACAACGCTTATCTCTGTGCCATTTAACCTAGATAAAAGACTGTACATTTCATATTTTAAATTGTGTTTATTTCGTAGTTCTTAATTTAAGAGCCCAGAGTATGTAAATATATGGATCATGTCTAGAATCAGCATATACCCCAATCCAGAAATGATCCATTAAGGGGCCTATTTGTAAGTCGCTCTGGATAAGAACGTCTGCTAAATGACGTAAATGTAAATGTAAATGTAAATGTGGGGTAATGGCTAACTTAACTTATAAACTGACTTTAGATCAGCACTTAGGAGTAACAGCACTAGGTTCTGACTAGCCAAGTTTGGGGCCGTGGATTAGTCCGTTGAGTTGAGAGAGGGTGACTGACAGGGTCACAGTACAATGAGAGAGCCGTTTAAGGGAGAGGGGGGCGGGCC